>NW_024544550.1:2972945-4459417 GCF_018167655.1 Microtus oregoni
CTCGGGGGTACCCGGTGCTCAGTGCTCGGGGTGCTCGGTGCTCAGGACTCAGGGTGCTGGGTGCTCAGTGCTCAGGGTGCTGGGTGCTCAGTGCTCAGGGTGCTGGGTGCTCAGTGCTCAGCGTGCTTGATGCTCAGTACTCAGGGTGCTGGGTGCTCTGTGCTCAGGGTGCTGGGGTGCTCAGTGCTAGGGGGTGCTGGGTGCTCAGTACTCAGGGTGCTGGGTGCTCAGTACTCAGGGTGCTGGGTGCTCAGTATTCGGGGTGCTGGGTGCTCAGTGCTCAGCGTGCTGGGTGCTCAGTACTCAGGGTGCTCGGTGCTCAGTGCTTGGGGTGCTGGGTGCTCAGTACTCAGGGTGCTGGGTGCTCAGTGCTCAGGGTCCTGGGTGCTCAGTGCTCAGGGTTCTGGGTGCTCAGTACTCAGTGCTCAGGATGCTGGGTGCTCAGTGCTCGGGCTGCTGGGTGGCTCAGTGCTCAGGGTCCTGGTGCTCAGTACTCAGGGTGCTGGGTTCTCAGTACTCAGGGTGCTGGGTGCACAGTGCTAGGGGTGCTGTGTGCTCAGTGCTCGTGGTCTGGTTGCTCAGTACTCAGGGTGCTGGGTGCTCAGTACTCAGGGTGCTGGGTGCTCAGTGCTCAGAGTGCTGGGTGCTCAGTGCTCTGGGTGCTGGGTGCTCAGTGCTCAGGGTGCTGGGTGCTCAGTGCTCAGGGTGCTGGGTGCTCAGTGATCGGGGTGATGGGTGCTGAGTGCTCAGGGTGCTGGGGTGCTCAGTGCTCGGGGTGCTCGGGTGCTCAGTGCTCAGGGTCATGGGTGCTCAAGTACTCAGGGTGCTGGGGTGCTTAGTACTCAGGGTGCTCAGTGCTCAGTACACAGGGTGCTGGGTGCTCAGTGCTCGGGGCGCTGGGTGCTCAGTGCTCAGTACTCAGGGTGCTGGGTGCTCAGTGCTCGGGGTGCTGGGTGCTCAGTACTCAGCGTGCTGGGTGCTCAGTACTCAGGGGTGCTGGGTGCTCAGTGCTCAGGGTGCTGGGTGCTCAGTGCTCAGTGGTGCTGGGTGCTCAGTGCTCGGGGGAGCTCGGTGCTCAGTACTCAGGGTGTTGAGTGCTCAGTACTCAGTGCTCGGGGACCTGGGTGCTCCGTGCTCGGGGGTGCTGGGTGCTCAGTACTCAGGGTGCTGGTTGCTCATTCTCGGGGTGCTGGGTACTCAGTGCTCAGGCTGCTGGGTGCTCAGTACTCAGGGTGCTGGGGGGCTCAGTACTCAGGGTGCTGGGTGCTCAGTACTCAGGGTGCTCGGTTCTCAGGACTCAGGGTGCTGGGTGCTCATTCTCGGGTGGTGCTGGGTGCTCAGTGCTCGGGGTGCTGGGTGCTCAGTACTCAGGGTGCTGGGGGCTCATTACTCAGGGTGCTGGGTGCTCAGTACTCAGGGTGATCTGTTCTCAGTACTCAGGGTGCTTGGTGCTCAGTGATCGGGGTGCTGGGTTCTCAGTACTCGGGGGTGCTCAGTACTCAGGGTGCTGGGTGCTCAGTACTCAGTGTGCTGGGTGCTCAGTGCTCGGGGGTGCTCGGGGCTCAGTACTCGGGGGTGCTGGGTGCTCAGTTCTCAGGGTGCTGGGTGCTCAGTGCTCAGGGTGCTGGGTGCTCAGTGCTCGGGGTGCTGGGTGCTCAGTGCTCAGGGTGCTGGTTGCTCAGTACTCAGTGTGCTCAGTGCTCAGGGTGCTGGGTGCTCAGTACTCAGGGTTGCTGGGTGCTCAGTGCTCGGGGTGCTGGGTCCTCAGTGCTCAGGGTGCTCAGTGCTCAGTGCTCGGGGTGCTGGGTGCTCAGTGCTCGGGGTGCTGTGTGCTCAGTGCTCAGGGTGCTGGTTGCTCAGTACTCAGTGTGCTCAGTGCTCAGGGTGCTGGGTGCTCAGAACTCAGGGTGCTGGGTGCTCAGTACTCAGGGGTGCTGGGTGCTCAGTACTCAGGGTGCTTGGTGCTCAGTACTCAGGGTGCTGGGTGCTCAGTGCTCAGGGTGCTCGGTGCTCAGTACTCATGGTGCTGGGTGGCTCATTCTCGGGGTGCTGGGTGCTCAGTACTCATTGTGCTCGGTGCTCAGTTCTCAGGGTGCTGGGTGCTCAGTGCTCAGGGTGCTCGGGTGCTCAGTACTCTGGGTGCTCGGGGCTCAGTACTCATGGTGCTGGGTGCTCATTCTCGGGGTGCTGGTGTGCTCAGTACTCAGGGTGCTTGGTGCTCAGTACTCAGGGGTGCTGGGTGCTCAGTGCTCAGGGTGCTCGGTGCTCAGTACTCTGGGTGCTCGGGGCTCAGTACTCATGGTGCTGGGTGCTCAGTACTCAGGGTGCTCGGTGCTCAGTTCTCAGGGTGCTCGCTGCTCAGTGTTTGGGGTGCTGGGTGCTCAATACTCAGGGTGCTGGGTGCTCAGTGCTCAGGGTGCTGGCTGCTCAGTGCTCAGGGTGCTGGGTGCTCAGTACTCAGTGCTCAGGATGCTGGGTGCTCAGTGCTCAGGGTGCTGGGTGCTCAGTGCTCAGGGTGCTCAGTGCTCAGTGCTCAGTACTCAGGGTGCTGGGTGCTCAGTACTCAGGGTGCTGGGGTGCTCAGTGCTCGGGGGTACCCGGTGCTCAGTGCTCGGGGGTACTCGGTGCTCAGGACTCAGGGTGCTGGGTGCTCAGTGCTCAGGGTGCTGGGTGCTCAGTGCTCAGTGTGCTGGGTGCTCAGTGCTCAGCATGCTTGATGCTCAGTACTCAGGGTGCTGGGTGCTCAGTGCTCAGCGTGCTGGGTGCTCAGTGCTAGGGGTGCTGGGTGCTCAGTACTCAGGGTGCTGGGGTGCTCAGTACTCAGGGTGCTGGGTGCTCAGTATTCGGGGTGCTGGGGTGCTCAGTGCTCAGCGTGCTGGGTGCTCAGTACTCAGGGTGCTCGGTGCTCAGTGCTTGGGGTGCTGGGTGCTCAGTACTCAGGGTGCTGGGTGCTCAGTGCTCAGGGTGCTGGGTGCTCAGTGCTCAGGGTGCTGGGTCCTCAGTACTCAGTGCTCAGGATGCTGGGTGCTCAGTGCTCGGGCTGCTGGGTGCTCAGTGCTCAGGGTGCTGGGTGATCAGTACTCAGGGTGCTGGGTTCTCAGTACTCAGGGTGCTGGGGTGAACAGTGCTAGGAGTGCTGGGTGCTCAGTGCTCGTGGTCTGGGTGCTCAGTACTCAGGGTGCTGGTGCTCAGTACTCAGGGTGCTGGGTGCTCAGTGCTCAGAGTGCTGGGGTGCTCAGTGCTCTGGGTGCTGGGTGCTCAGTGCTCAGGGTGCTGGGTGCTCAGTGCTCAGGGTGCTGGGTGCTCAGTGATCAGGGTGATGGGTGGTGAGTGCTCAGGGTGCTGGGTGCTCAGTGCTCGGGGTGCGCGGGTGCTCAGTGCTCAGGGTCATGGGTGCTCAGTACTCAGGGTGCTGGGGTGCTTAGTACTCAGGGTGCTCAGTGCTCAGTACAGAGGGGTGCTGGGTGCTCAGTGCTCGGGGCGCTGGGTGCTCAGTGCTCAGTACTCAGGGTGCTGGGTGCTCAGTGCTCGGGGTGCTGGGTGCTCAGTACTCAGCGTGCTGGGTGCTCAGTACTCAGGGTGCTGGGTGCTCAGTGCTCAGGGTGCTGGGTGCTCAGTGCTCAGGGTGCTGGGGTGCTCAGTGCTCAGGGAGCTCGGTGCTCAGTACTCAGGGTGCTGAGTGCTCAGTACTCAGTGCTCGGGGGTCCTGGGTGCTCCGTGCTCGGGGGTGCTGGGTGCTCAGTACTCAGGGTGCTGGGTGCTCATTCTCGGGGTGCTGGGTACTCAGTGCTCGGGGTGCTGGGTGCTCAGTACTCAGGGTGCTGGGGGCTCAGTACTCAGGGTGCTGGGTGCTCAGTACTCAGGGTGTGCTCGGTTCTCAGTACTCAGGGTGCTGGGTGCTCATTCTCGGGGAGCTGGGTGCTCAGTGCTCGGGGTGCTGGGTGCTCAGTACTCAGGGTCCTGGGGGCTCAGTACTCAGGGTGCTGGGTGCTCAGTACTCAGGGTGATCTGTTCTCAGTACTCAGGGTGCTGGGTGCTCAGTGATCGGGGTGCTGGGTTCTCAGTACTCGGGGTGCTCAGTACTCAGGGTGCCTGGGTGCTCAGTACTCAGGGTGCTGGGTGCTCAGTGCTCGGGGTGCTCGGTGCTCAGTATTCGGGGTGCTGGGTGCTCAGGACTCGGGGGTGCTGGGTGCTCAGTGCTCAGGGTGCTGGGTGCTCAGTGCTCAGGGTGCTGGGTGCTCAGTGCTCGGGGGTGCTGGGTGCTCAGTGCTCGGGTGTGCTGGGGTGCTCAGTGCTCGGGGTGCTGGGTGCTCAGTGCTCGGGGTGCTGGGTGCTCAGTGCTCGGGGTGCTGGGTTGCTCAGTACTCGGGGTGCTGGGTGCTCAGTACTCAGGGTACTGGGTGCTCAGTGCTCAGGGTCCTGGGTGCTCAGTACTCAGGGTGCTGGGTGCTCAGTACTCAGGGTGCTCGGTGCTCAGTACTCAGGGTGCTGGGGTGCTCAGTGCTCAGTGGTGCTGGGTACTCAGTACTCAGGGTGCTGGGTGCTCAGTACTCAGGGTGGTGGGTGCTCAGTGCTCAGGGGTGCTGGGTGCTCAGTACTCAGGGTGCTGGGTGCTCAGTACTCAGGGTGCTGGTGCAGTGCTCAGGGTGATCGGTGCTCAGTACTCAGGGTGCTCAGTACTCAGGGTGCTGGGTGCTCAGTGCTCAGGGTGCTGGGTGCTCAGTGCTCGGGGGTGCTGGGTGCTCAGTGCTCAGTGTGATCGGTGCTCAGTACCCTGGGTGCTGGGTGCTCAGTGCTCAGGGTGCTGGAGTGCTCAGTCCCTCAGGGTGCTCAGTGCTCAGTGTGCTGGGTGCTCAGTGCTCGGGTTGCTCGGTGCTCAGAACTCAGGGTGCTGAGTGCTCAGTACTCAGGGTGCTGGGTGCTCAGTACTCATGGTGCTGGGTGCTCAGTACTCAGGGGGCTGGGTCCTCAGTGCTCAGTGTGCTGGGTGCTCAGTGCTCAGGGTGCTGGGTGCTCAGTGCTCGGGGGTGCTGGGTGGTCAGTGCTCAGTGCTCAGGGTGCTGGGTGCTCAGTGCTCAGTGCTCAGGGTGCTGGGTGCTCAGTACTCAGGGTGCTGGGTGCTCAGTACTCAGGGAGCTGGGTGCTCAGTTCTCAGGGTGCTGGGTGCTCAGTACTCTGGGTGTTGGGTGCTCAGTACTCAGGGTGCTGGGGTGCTCAGTGCTCGGGGTGCTGGGTGCTCAGTGCTCAGGGTGTGGGGGTGCTCAGTGCTCAGGGTTCTGGGTGCTCAGTACTCAGGGTGCTGGGTGCTCAGTGCTCGGGGTGCTCGGTGCTCAGTACTCAGGGTGATGGGGGCTCAGTGATCGGGGTGCTGGGTTCTCAGTACTCGGGGTGCTCAGTACTCAGGGTGCTGGGTGCTCAGTACTCAGGGGTGCTGGGTGCTCAGTGCTCGGGGTGCTCGGTGCTCAGTACTCGGGGTGCTGGGTGCTCAGTACTCGGGGTGCTGGGTGCTCAGTGCTCAGCGTGCTGGGGTGCTCAGTGCTCAGGGTGCTGGGTGCTCAGTGCTCGGGGGTGCTGGGTGCTCAGTGCTCGGGGTGCTGGGTGCTCAGTGCTCGGGGTGCTGGGTGCTCAGTGCTCAGGGTGCTGGGTGCTCAGTACTCAGGGTGCTGGGTGCTCAGTACTCAGGGTGCTGGGTGCTCAGTGCTCAGGGGTCCTGGGTGCTCAGTACTCAGGGTGCTGGGTGCTCAGTACTCAGGGTGCTCGGTGCTCAGTACTCAGGGTGCGGGGTGCTCAGTGCTCAGGGTGCTGGGTACTCAGTACTCAGGGTGCTGGGTGCTCAGTACTCAGGGTGCTGGGTGCTCAGTGCTCAGGGTGCTGGGTGCTCAGTGCTCGGGGTGCTCGGTGCTCAGTGCTCAGGGTCATGGGTGCTCAGTACTCACGGTGCTGGGGTGCTTAGTACTCAGGATGCTCAGTGCTCAGTACACAGGGTGCTGGTGCTCAGTGCTCGGAGCGCTGGGTGCTCAGTGCTCAGTACTCAGGGTGCTGGGTGCTCAGTGCTCGGGGTGCTGGGTGCTCAGTACTCAGGGTGCTGGGTGCTCAGTGCTCGGGGTGCTCGGGGATCAGTACTCGGGGTGCTGGGTGCTCAGTGCTCAGGGTGCTGGGTGCTCAGTGCTCAGGGTGCTGGGTGCTCAGTGCTCGGGGTGCTGGGGTGCTCAGTGCTCAGGGTGCTGGTTGCTCAGTACTCAGTGTGCTCAGTGCTCAGGGTGCTGGGTGCTCAGTACTCAGGGTGCTGGGTGCTCAGTGCTCGGGGTGCTGGGTCCTCAGTGCTCAGGGTGCTCAGTGCTCAGTGCTCGGGGTGCTGGGTGCTCAGTGCTCGCGGTGCTGGGTGCTCAGTGCTCAGGGTGCTGGTTGCTCAGTACTCAGTGTGCTCAGTGCTCAGGGTGCTGGGTGCTCAGAACTCAGGGTGCTGGGTGCTCAGTACTCAGGGTGCTGGGTGCTCAGTACTCAGGGTGCCTTGGTGCTCAGTACTCAGGGTGCTGGGTGCTCAGTGCTCAGGGTGCTCGGTGCTCAGTACTCATGGTGCTGGGTGCTCATTCTCGGGGTGCTGGGTGCTCAGTACTCAGGGTGCTCGGTGCTCAGTTCTCAGGGTGCTGGGTGCTCAGTGCTCAGGGTGCTCGGTGCTCCGTACTCTGGGTGCTCGGGGCTCAGTACTCATGGTGCTGGGTGCTCATTCTCGGGGGTGCTGGGTGCTCAGTACTCAGGGTGCTTGGTGCTCAGTACTCAGGGTGCTGGGTGCTCAGTGCTCAGGGTGCTCGGTGCTCAGTACTCTGGGTCCTCGGGGCTCAGTACTCATGGTGCTGGGTGCTCAGTACTCAGGGTGCTCGGTGCTCAGTTCTCAGGGTGCTCGTTGCTCAGTGTTTGGGGGTGCTGGGTGCTCAATACTCAGGGTGCTGGGTGCTCAGTGCTCAGGTGCTGGCTGCTCAGTGCTCAGGGTGCTTTGTGCTCAGTACTCAGTGCTCAGGTTACTGGGTGCTCAGTGCTCAGGGTGCTGGGTGCTCAGTGCTCAGGGTGCTCAGTGCTCAGTGCTCAGTACTCAGGGTGCTGGGTGCTCAGTACTCAGGTTGCTGGGTGCTCAGTGCTCGGGGGTACCCGGTGCTCAGTGCTCGGGGGTGCTCGGTGCTCAGGACTCAGGGGTGCTGGGTGCTCAGTGCTCAGGGTGCTGGGGTGCTCAGTGCTCAGTGTGCTGGGTGCTCAGTGCTCAGCGTGCTTGATGCTCAGTACTCAGGGTGCTGGGTGCTCAGTGCTCAGGGTGCTGGGGTGCTCAGTGCTAGGGGGGTGCTGGGTGCTCAGTACTCAGGGTGCTGGGTGCTCAGTACTCAGGGTGCTGGGTGCTCAGTATTCGGGGGTGCTGGGGTGCTCAGTGCTCAGCGTGCTGGGTGCTCAGTACTCAGGGTGCTCGGTGCTCAGTGCTTGGGGTGCTGGGTGCTCAGTACTCAGGGTGCTGGGTGCTCAGTGCTCAGGGTGCTGGGTGCTCAGTGCTCAGGGTGCTGGGTGCTCAGTACTCAGTGCTCAGGATGCTGGGTGCTCAGTGCTCGGGCTGCTGGGTGCTCAGTGCTCAGGGTGCTGGGTGGCTCAGTACTCAGGGTGCTGGGTTCTCAGTACTCAGGGTGCTGGGGTGCACAGTGCTAGGGGTGCTGGGTGCTCAGTGCTCGTGGTCTGAGTGCTCAGTACTCAGGGTGCTGGGTGCTCAGTACTCGGGGTGCTGGTTGCTCAGTGCTCAGAGTGCTGGGTGCTCAGTGCTCTGGGTGCTGGGGTGCTCAGTGCTCAGGGGTGCTGGGTGCTCAGTGCTCAGGGTGCTGGGTGCTCAGTGATCGGGGTGATGGGTGGTGAGTGCTCAGGGTGCTGGGTGCTCAGTGCTCGGGGTGCTCGGTGCTCAGTGCTCAGGGTCATGGGTGCTCAGTACTAAGGGTGCTGGGTGCTTAGTACTCAGGGTGCTCAGTGCTCAGTACAGAGGGTGCTGGGTGCTCAGTGCTCGGGGCGCTGGGTGCTCAGTGCTCAGTACTCAGGGTGCTGGGTGCTCAGTGCTAGGGGTGCTGGGTGCTCAGTACTCAGCGTGCCTGGGTGCTCAGTACTCGAGGGTGCTGGGTGCTCAGTGCTCAGGGTGCTGGGTGCTCAGTGCTCAGGGTGCTGGGTGCTCAGTGCTCGGGGAGCTCGGTGCTCAGTACTCAGGGTGCTGAGTGCTCAGTACTCAGTGCTCGGGGTCCTGGGTGCTCCGTGCTCGGGGTGCTGGGTGCTCAGTACTCAGGGTGCTGGGTGCTCATTCTCGGGTTGCTGGGGTACTCAGTGCTCGGGGTGCTGGGTGCTCAGTACTCAGGGTGCTGGGGGGCTCAGTACTCAGGGTGCTGGGTGCTCAGTACTCAGGGTGCTGGGTGCTCAGTGCTCAGGGTGCTGTGTACTCAGTACTCAGGGTGCTGGGTGCTCATTCTCGGGGTGCTGGGTGCTCAGTGCTCGGGGTGCTGGGTGCTCAGTACTCAGGGTGCTGGGTGCTCAGTACTCAGGGTGCTGGGTGCTCAGTGCTCAGGGTCCTGGGTGCTCAGTACTCAGGGTGCTGGGTGCTCAGTACTCAGGGTGCTCGGTGCTCAGTACTCAGGCTGCTGGGTGCTCAGTGCTCAGGGTGCTGGGTACTCAGTACTCAGGGGTGCTGGGTGCTCAGTACTCAGGGTGGTGGGTGCTCAGTGCTCAGGGTGCTGGGTGCTCAGTGCTCAGGGTGCTGGGTGCTCAGTACTCAGGGTGCTGGGTGCTCAGTGCTCAGGGTGATCGGTGCTCAGTACTCAGGGTGCTCAGTACTCAGGGTGCTGGGTGCTCAGTGCTCAGGGTGCTGGGTGCTCAGTGCTCGGGGTGCTGGGTGCTCAGTGCTCAGGGTGATCGGTGCCTCAGTACCCAGGGTGCTGGGTGCTCAGTGCTCAGGGGTGCTGTGTGCTCAGTCCTCAGGGTGCTCAGTGCTCAGTGTGCTGGGTGCTCAGTGCTCGGGTTGCTCGGTGCTCAGAACTCAGGGTGCTGAGTGCTCAGTACTCAGGGTGCTGGGTGCTCAGTACTCATGGTGCTGGGTGCTCAGTACTCAGGGGGCTGGGTGCTCAGTGCTCAGGGTGCTGGGTGCTCAGTGCTCGGGGTGCTGGGTGCTCAGTGCTCGGGGTGCTGGGTGCTCAGTACTCGGGGTGCTGGGTGCTCAGTGCTCAGGGTGCTGGGTGCTCAGTGCTCAGGTGCTGGGTGCTCAGTGCTCGGGGGTGCTGAGTGCTCAGTGCTCGGGATGCTCGGTGCTCAGTGCTCGGGGTGCTGGGTGCTCAGTACTCAGGGTGCTGGGTGCTCAGTACTCAGGGTGCTGGGTGCTCAGTGCTCAGGGTCCTGGGTGCTCAGTACTCAGGGTGCTGGGTGCTCAGTACTCAGGGTGCTCGGTGCTCAGTACTCAGGGTGCTGGGTGCTCAGTGCTCAGGGTGCTGGGTACTCAGTACTCAGGGTGCTGGGGTGCTCAGTACTCAGGGTGCTGGGTGCTCAGTGCTCAGGGTGCTGGGTGCTCAGTGCTCAGGGTGCTGGGTGCTCAGTACTCAGGGTGCTGGGTGCTCAGTGCTCAGGGTGATCGGTGCTCAGTACTCAGGGTGCTCAGTACTCAGGGTGCTGGGTGCTCAGTGCTCAGGGGTGCTGGGTGCTCAGTGCTCAGGGTGCTGGGTGCTCAGTGCTCAGGGTGATCGGTGCTCAGTACCCAGGGTGCTTGGTGCTCAGTGCTCAGGGTGCTGGGTGCTCAGTCCTCAGGGTGCTCAGTGCTCAGTGTGCTGGGTGCTCAGTGCTCGGGTTGCTCGGTGCTCAGAACTCAGGGTGCTGAGTGCTCAGTACTCAGGGTGCTGGGGTGCTCAGTACTCATGGTGCTGGGTGCTCAGTACTCAGGGGGCTGGGTGCTCAGTGCTCAGGGTGCTGGGTGCTCAGTGCTCGGGGGTGCTGGGTGCTCAGTGCTCGGGGTGCTGGGTGGTCAGTGCTCAGTGCTCAGGGTGCTGGGTGCTCAGTGCTCAGTGCTCAGGGTGCTGGGTGCTCAGTACTCAGGGTGCTGGGTGCTCATTACTCAGGGTGCTGGGTGCTCAGTTCTCAGGGTGCTGGGTGCTCAGTACTCTGGGTGTGTTGGGTGCTCAGTACTCAGGGTGCTGGGTGCTCAGTGCTCGGGGTGCTGGGTGCTCAGTGCTCAGGGTGTGGGGTGCTCAGTGCTCAGGGTGCTGGGTGCTCAGTACTCAGGTTGCTGGGTGCTCAGTGCTCGGGGTGCTCGTGCTCAGTACTCAAGGTGCTGGGTGCTCAGTGCTCGGGGTGCTGGGTGCTCAGTACTCAGGGTGCTCAGTGCTCAGTGCTCGGGGTGCTGGGTGCTCAGTCCTCGGAGTGCTCCGTGCTCAGTGCTCAGGGGTGCTGGGTGCTCAGTACTCAGGGTGCTCAGTGCTCAGTACTCGGGGTGCTGGGTGCTCAGTGCTCAGTGTGCTCAGGTGCTCAGTGCTTAGGGTCCTGGATGCTCAGTACTCAGGGAGCTCAGTGCTCAGTACTCGGGGTGCTGGGTGCTCAATACTCAGGGTGCTCAGTGCTCAGTACTCGGGGGTGCTGGGTGCTCAGTGCTCAGTGTGCTCAGTGCTCAGTGCTCGGGATGCTGGGTGCTCAGTGCTCGGGGCGCTGGGTGCTCAGTGCTCGGGGTGCTGGGTGCTCAGTACTCAGGGTGCTGTGTGCTCAGTGCTCAGTACTCAGCGTGCTGGTTGCTCAGTGCTTAGAGTGTTGGGTGCTCAGTACTCAGGGTGCTGGGTGCTCAGTGCTCGGGGTGCTGGGTGCTCAGTGCTCGGGGGTGCTGGGTGCTCAGTACTCAGGGTGCTGTGTGCTCAGTGCTCAGTACTCAGCGTGCTGGGTGCTCAGTGCTTAGAGTGTTGGGTGCTCAGTACTCAGGGTGCTGGGGTGCTCAGTGCTCGGGGGTGCTGGGTGCTCAGTGCTCGGGGTGCTGGGTGCTCAGTGCTCGGGGTGCTGGGTGCTCAGTGCTCGGGGGTGCTGGGTGCTCAGTACTCAGGGTGCTCCGTGCTCAGTACTCAGGGTGCTGGGTGCTCAGTGCTCAGGGTCCTGGGTGCTCAGTACTCAGGGTGCTGGGTGCTCAGTACTCAGGGTGCTCGGTGCTCAGTACTCAGGGTGCTGGGTGCTCAGTGCTCAGGGGTACTGGGTGCTCAGTACTCAGGGTGCTGGGTGCTCAGTACTCAGTATGCTGGGTGCTCAGTGCTCAGGGTGCTGGGTGCTCAGTGCTCAGGGTGCTGGGTGCTCAGTACTCAGGGTGCTGGGTGCTCAGTGCTCAGGGTGATCGGTGCTCAGATCTCAGGGTGCTCAGTACTCAGGGTGCTGGGTGCTCAGTGCTCAGGGTGCTGGGTGCTCAGTGCTCGGGGTGCTGGGTGCTCAGTGCTCAGGGAGATCGGTGCTCAGTACACAGGGTGCTGTGTGCTCAGTGCTCAGGGTGCTGGGTGCTCAGTCCTCAGGGTGCTCAGTGCTCAGTGTGCTGGGTGCTCAGTGCTCGGGTTGCTCGGTGCTCAGAACTCAGGGTGCTGAGTGCTCAGTACTCAGGGTGCTGGGTGCTCAGTACTCATGTTGCTGGGTGCTCAGTACTCAGTGCTCAGGATGCTGGGTGCTCAGTGCTCGGGCTGCTGGGTGCTCAGTGCTCAGAGTGCTGGGTGCTCAGTGCTCGGGCTGCTGGGTGCTCAGTGCTCAGGGTGCTGGGTGCTCAGTACTCAGTGCTCAGGATGCTGGGTGCTCAGTGCTCGGGCTGCTGGGTGCTCAGTTCTCAGGGTGCTGGGTGCTCAGTACTCAGGGTGCTGGGTTCTCAGTACTCAGGGTGCTGGGTGCACAGTGCTAGGGGTGCTGGGTGCTCAGTGCTGTCGTGGTCTGGGTGCTCAGTAACTCAGGGTGCTGGGTGCTCAGTACTCAGGGTGCTGGGTGCTCAGTGCTCAGAGTGCTGGGTGCTCAGTGCTCTGGGTGCTGGGTGCTCAGTGCTCAGGTGCTGGGTGCTCAGTGCTCAGGGTGCTGGGTGCTCAGTGATCGGGGTGATGGGTGGTGAGTGCTCAGGGTGCTGGGTGCTCAGTGCTCGGGGTGCTCGGTGCTCAGTGCTCAGGGTCATGGGTGCTCAGTACTCAGGGGTGCTGGGTGCTTAGTACTCAGGGTGCTCAGTGCTCAGTACAGAGGGTGCTGGGGTGCTCAGTGCTCGGGGCGCTGGGTGCTCAGTGCTCAGTACTCAGGGTGCTGGGTGCTCAGTGCTCGGGGTGCTGGGTGCTCAGTACTCAGCGTGCTGGGTGCTCAGTACTCAGGGTTCTGGGTGCTCAGTGCTCAGGGTGCTGGGTGCTCAGTGCTCAGGGTGCTGGGTGCTCAGTGCTCGGGGAGCTCGGTGCTCAGTAACTCAGGGGTGCTGAGTGCTCAGTACTCAGTGCTCGGGGGTCCTGGGTGCTCCGTGCTCGGGGTGCTGGGTGCTCAGTACTCAGGGTGCTGGGTGCTCATTCTCGGGGTGCTGGGTACTCAGTGCTCGGGGTGCTGGGTGCTCAGTACTCAGGGTGCTGGGGGCTCAGTACTCAGGGTGCTGGGTTGCTCAGTACTCAGGGTGCTCGGTTCTCAGTACTCAGGGTGCTGGGTGCTCATTCTCGGGGTGCTGGGTGCTCAGTGCTCGGGGGTGCTGGGTGCTCAGTACTCAGGGTGCTGGGGGCTCAGTACTCAGGGTGCTGGGGTGCTCAGTACTCAGGGTGATCTTTTCTCAGTACTCAGGGTGCTGGGTGCTCAGTGATCGGGGTGCTGGGTTCTCAGTACTCGGGGTGCTCAGTACTCAGGGTGCTGGGTGCTCAGTACTCAGGGTGCTGGGGTGCTCAGTGCTCGGGGGTGCTCGGTGCTCAGTACTCGGGGTGCTGGGTGCTCAGTACTCGGGGGTGCTGGGTGCTCAGTGCTCAGGGTGCTGGGTGCTCAGTGCTCAGGGTGCTGGGTGCTCAGTGCTCGGGGGTGCTGGGTGCTCAGTGCTCGGGGTGCTGGGTGCTCAGTGCTCGGGGTGCTGGGTGCTCAGTCCTCAGGGTGCTCAGTGCTCAGTGTGCTGGGTGCTCAGTGCTCGGGTTGCTCGGTGCTCAGAACTCAGGGTGCTGAGTGCTCAGTACTCAGGGTGCTGGGTGCTCAGTACTCATGGTGCTGGGGTGCTCAGTACTCAGTGCTCAGGATGCTGGGTGCTCAGTGCTCGGGGCTGCTGGGTGCTCAGTGCTCAGGGTGCTGGGTGCTCAGTGCTCGGGCTGCTGGGTGCTCAGTGCTCAGGGAGCTGGGTGCTCAGTACTCAGTGCTCAGGATGCTGGGTGCTCAGTGCTCGGGCTGCTGGGGTGCTCAGTTCTCAGGGGTGCTGGGAGCTCAGTACTCAGGGTGCTGGTTCTCAGTACTCAGGGTGCTGGGTGCACAGTGCTAGGGGTGCTGGGGTGCTCAGTGCTCCTGGTCTGGGTGCTCAGTACTCAGGGTGCTGGGTGCTCAGTACTCAGGGTGCTGGGTGCTCAGTACTCAGAGTGCTGGGTGCTCAGTGCTCTGGGTGCTGGGTGCTCAGTGCTCAGGGTGCTGGGTGCTCAGTGCTCAGGGTGCTGGGTGCTCAGTGATCGGGGGGTGATGGGTGGTGAGTGCTCAGGGTGCTGGGTGCTCAGTGCTCGGGGTGCTCGGTGCTCAGTGCTCAGGGTCATGGGTGCTCAGTACTCATGGTGCTGGGTGCTTAGTACTCAGGGTGCTCAGTGCTTAGTACAGAGGGTGCTGGGTGCTCAGTGCTCGGGGCGCTGGGTGCTCAGTGCTCAGTACTCAGGGTGCTGGGTGCTCAGTGCTCGGGGTGCTGGGTGCTCAGTACTCAGCGTGCTGGGGTGCTCAGTACTCAGGGGTGCTGGGTGCTCAGTGCTCAGGGGTGCTGGGTGCTCAGTGCTCAGGGTGCTGGGTGCTCAGTGCTCGGGGAGCTCGGTGCTCAGTACTCAGGGTGCTGAGTGCTCAGTACTCAGTGCTCGGGGTCCTGGGTGCTCCGTGCTCGGGGTGCTGGGTGCTCAGTACTCAGGGTGCTGGGTGCTCATTCTCGGGGGTGCTGGGTACTCAGTGCTCGGGGTGCTGGGTGCTCAGTACTCAGGGTGCTGGGGGCTCAGTACTCAGGGTGCTGGGTGCTCAGTACTCAGGGTGCTCGGTTCTCAGTACTCAGGGTGCTGGGTGCTCATTCTCGGGGTGCTGGGTGCTCAGTGCTCAGGGTGCTGGGTGCTCAGTACTCAGGGGTGCTGGGGGCTCAGTACTCAGGGTGCTGGGTGCTCAGTACTCAGGGTGATCTGTTCTCAGTACTCAGGGTGCTGGGTGCTCAGTGATCGGGGTGCTGGGTTCTCAGTACTCGGGGTGCTCAGTACTCAGGGTGTGCTGGGTGCTCAGTACTCAGGGTGCTGGGTGCTCAGTGCTCGGGGTGCTCGGTGCTCAGTACTCGGGGTGCTGGGTGCTCAGTACTCGGGGTACTGGGTGCTCAGTACTCAGGGTGCTGGGGGCTCAGTACTCAGGGTGCTGAGTGCTCAGTACTCAGGGTGCTCGGTTCTCAGTACTCAGGGTGCTGGGTGCTCATTCTCGGGGTGCTGGGTGCTCAGTGCTCGGGGTGCTGGGTGCTCAGTACTCAGGGTGCTGGGGGCTCAGTACTCAGGGTGCTGGGTGCTCAGTACTCAGGGTGATCTGTTCTCAGTACTCAGGGTGCTCGGTTCTCAGTACTCAGCGTGCTGGGTGCTCAGTACTCAGGGTGCTGGGTGCTCAGTGCTCAGGGTGCTGGGTGCTCAGTGCTCAGGGTGCTGGGGTGCTCAGTGCTCGGGGAGCTCGGTGCTCAGTACTCAGGGTGCTGAGTGCTCAGTACTCAGTGCTCGGGGTCCTGGGTGCTCCGTGCTCGGGGTGCTGGGGTGCTCAGTACTCAGGGTGCTGGGGTGCTCAGTACTCAGGGTGCTGGGTGCACAGTGCTAGGGGTGCTGGGTGCTCAGTGCTCGTGGTCTGGGTGCTCAGTACTCAGGGTGCTGGGTGCTCAGTACTCAGGGTGCTGGGTGCTCAGTGCTCAGAGTGCTGGGTGCTCAGTGCTCTGGGTGCTGGGTGCTCAGTGCTCAGGGTGCTGGGTGCTCAGTGCTCAGGGTGCTGGGTGCTCAGTGATCGGGGTGATGGGTGGTGAGTGCTCAGGGTGCTGGGTGCTCAGTGCTCGGGGTGCTCGGTGCTCAGTGCTCAGGGTCATGGGTGCTCAGTACTCAGGGTGCTGGGGTGCTTAGTACTCAGGGGTGCTCAGTGCTCAGTACAGAGGGTGCTGGGTGCTCAGTGCTCGGGGCGCTGGGGTGCTCAGTGCTCAGTACTCAGGGTGCTGGGTGCTCAGTGCTCGGGGTGCTGGGTGCTCAGTACTCAGCGTGCTGGGTGCTCAGTACTCAGGGTTCTGGGTGCTCAGTGCTCAGGGTGCTGGGTGCTCAGTGCTCAGGGTGCTGGGTGCTCAGTGCTCGGGGAGCTCGGTGCTCAGTACTCAGGGTGCTGAGTGCTCAGTACTCAGTGCTCGGGGGTCCTGGGTGCTCCGTGCTCGGGGTGCTGGGTGCTCAGTACTCAGGGTGCTGGGTGCTCATTCTCGGGGTGCTGGGTACTCAGTGCTCGGGGTGCTGGGTGCTCAGTACTCAGGGTGCTGGGGGGCTCAGTACTCAGGGTGCTGGGTGCTCAGTACTCAGGGTGCTCGGTTCTCAGTACTCAGTGTGCTGGGTGCTCATTCTCGGGGGGTGCTGGGTGCTCAGTGCTCGGGGTGCTGGTGCTCAGTACTCAGGGTGCTGGGGGCTCAGTACTCAGGGTGCTGGGTGCTCAGTACTCAGGGTGATCTTTTCTCAGTACTCAGGGTGCTGGGTGCTCAGTGATCGGGGGTGCTGGGTTCTCAGTACTCGGGGTGCTCAGTACTCAGGGGTGCTGGGTGCTCAGTACTCAGGGTGCTGGGTGCTCAGTGCTCGGGGGTGCTCGGTGCTCAGTACTCGGGGTGCTGGGGTGCTCAGTACTCGGGGTGCTGGGTGCTCAGTGCTCAGGGTGCTGGGTGCTCAGTGCTCAGGGTGCTGGGTGCTCAGTGCTCGGGGTGCTGGGTGCTCAGTGCTCGGGGTGCTGGGTGCTCAGTGCTCGGGGTGCTGGGTGCTCAGTCCTCAGGTTGCTCAGTGCTCAGTGTGCTGGGTTGCTCAGTGCTCGGGTTGCTCGGTGCTCAGAAACTCAGGGTGCTGAGTGCTCAGTACTCAGGGTGGCTGGGGTGCTCAGTACTCATGGTGCTGGGTGCTCAGTACTCAGTGCTCAGGATGCTGGGTGCTCAGTGCTCGGGCTGCTGGGTGCTCAGTGCTCAGGGTGCTGGGTGCTCAGTGCTCGGGCTGCTGGGTGCTCAGTGCTCAGGGGAGCTGGGTGCTCAGTACTCAGTGCTCAGGATGCTGGGTGCTCAGTGCTCGGGCTGCTGGGTGCTCAGTTCTCAGGGTGCTGGGAGCTCAGTACTCAGGGTGCTGGTTCTCAGTACTCAGGGTGCTGGGTGCACAGTGCTAGGGGTGCTGGGTGCTCAGTGCTCCTGGTCTGGGTGCTCAGTACTCAGGGTGCTGGGTGCTCAGTACTCAGGGTGCTGGGTGCTCAGTACTCAGAGTGCTGGGTGCTCAGTGCTCTGGGTGCTGGGTGCTCAGTGCTCAGGGTGCTGGGTGCTCAGTGCTCAGGGGTGCTGGGTGCTCAGTGATCGGGGTGATGGGTGGTGAGTGCTCAGGGTGCTGGGTGCTCAGTGCTCGGGGTGCTCGGTGCTCAGTGCTCAGGGTCATGGGTGCTCAGTACTCATGGTGCTGGGTGCTTAGTACTCAGGGTGCTCAGTGCTTAGTACAGAGGGTGCTGGGTGCTCAGTGCTCGGGGCGCTGGGTGCTCAGTGCTCAGTACTCAGGGTGCTGGGTGCTCAGTGCTCGGGGTTGCTGGGTGCTCAGTACTCAGCGGTGCTGGGTGCTCAGTACTCAGGGTGCTGGGTGCTCAGTGCTCAGGGGTGCTGGGTGCTCAGTGCTCAGGGTGCTGGGGTGCTCAGTGCTCGGGGAGCTCGGTGCTCAGTACTCAGGGTGCTGAGTGCTCAGTACTCAGTGCTCGGGGTCCTGGGGTGCTCCGTGCTCGGGGTGCTGGGTGCTCAGTACTCAGGGTGCTGGGTGCTCATTCTCGGGGTGCTGGGTACTCAGTGCTCGGGGTGCTGGGTGCTCAGTACTCAGGGTGCTGGGGGCTCAGTACTCAGGGTGCTGGGTGCTCAGTACTCAGGGTGCTCGGTTCTCAGTACTCAGGGTGCCTGGGTGCTCATTCTCGGGGTGCTGGGTGCTCAGTGCTCAGGGTGCTGGGTGCTCAGTACTCAGGGTGCTGGGGGCTCAGTACTCAGGGTGCTGGGTGCTCAGTACTCAGGGTGATCTGTTCTCAGTACTCAGGGTGCTGGGTGCTCAGTGATCGGGGTGCTGGGTTCTCAGTACTCGGGGTGCTCAGTACTCAGGGTGCTGGGTGCTCAGTACTCAGGGTGCTGGGTGCTCAGTGCTCGGGGTGCTCGGTGCTCAGTACTCGGGGTGCTGGGTGCTCAGTACTCGGGGGGTACTGGGTGCTCAGTACTCAGGGTGCTGGGGGCTCAGTACTCAGGGTGCTGAGTGCTCAGTACTCAGGGTGCTCGGTTCTCAGTACTCAGGGTGCTGGGTGCTCATTCTCGGGGTGCTGGGTGCTCAGTGCTCGGGGTGCTGGGTGCTCAGTACTCAGGGTGCTGGGGGCTCAGTACTCAGGGTGCTGGGTGCTCAGTACTCAGGGGTGATCTGTTCTCAGTACTCAGGGTGCTCGGTTCTCAGTACTCAGCGTGCTGGGTGCTCAGTACTCAGGGTGCTGGGTGCTCAGTGCTCAGGGTGCTGGGTGCTCAGTGCTCAGGGGTGCTGGGTGCTCAGTGCTCGGGGAGCTCGGTGCTCAGTACTCAGGGTGCTGAGTGCTCAGTACTCAGTGCTCGGGGTCCTGGGTGCTCCGTGCTCGGGGTGCTGGGTGCTCAGTACTCAGGGTGCTGGGTGCTCATTCCTCGGGGTGGTGGGTACTCAGTGCTCGGGTGCTGGGTGCTCAGTACTCAGGGTGCTGGGGGCTCAGTACTCAGGGTGCTGGGTGCTCAGTACTCAGGGTGCTCGGTTCTCAGTACTCAGGGTGCTGGGTGCTCATTCTCGGGGTGCTGGGTGCTCAGTGCTCGGGGTGCTGGGTGCTCAGTACTCAGGGTGCTGGGGGCTCAGTACTCAGGGTGCTTGGTGCTCAGTACTCAGGGTGATCTGTTCTCAGTACTCAGGGTGCTGGGTGCTCAGTGATCGGGGGTGCTGGGTTCTCAGTACTCGGGGTGCTCAGTACTCAGGGTGCTGGGTGCTCAGTACTCAGGGTGCTGGGTGCTCAGTGCTCGGGGTGCTCGGTGCTCAGTACTCGGGGTGCTGGGTGCTCAGTACTCGGGGTGCTGGGTGCTCAGTGCTCAGGGTGCTTGGTGCTCAGTGCTCAGGGTGCTGTGGTGCTCAGTGCTCGGGGTGCTGGGGTGCTCAGTGCTCGGGGTGCTGGGTGCTCAGTGCTCGGGGTGCTGGGTGCTCAGTGCTCGGGGTTGCTGGGGTGCTCAGTACTCAGGGTGCTGGGTGCTCAGTACTCAGGGTGCTGGGTGCTCAGTACTCAGGGTCCTGGGTGCTCAGTACTCAGGGTGCTGGGTGCTCAGTACTCAGGGTGCTCGGTGCTCAGTACTCAGGGTGCTGGGTGCTCAGTGCTCAGGGTGCTGGGTACTCAGTACTCAGGGTGCTGGGTGCTCAGTACTCAGGGTGGTGGTTGCTCAGTGCTCAGGGTGCTGGGTGCTCAGTGCTCAGGGTGCTGGGTGCTCAGTACTCAGGGTGCTGGGTGCTCAGTGCTCAGGGTGATCGGTGCTCAGTACTCAGGGTGCTCAGTACTCAGGGTGCTGGGTGCTCAGTGCTCAGTGCTCAGGGTGCTGGGTGCTCAGTACTCAGGGTGCTGGGTGCTCAGTACTCAGGGAGCTGGGTGCTCAGTTCTCAGGGTGCTGGGTGATCAGTACTCTGGGTGTTGGGTGCTCAGTACTCAGGGTGCTGGGTGCTCAGTGCTCGGGGTGCTGGGTGCTCAGTGCTCAGGGTGTGGGTGCTCAGTGCTCAGGGTGCTGGGTGCTCAGTACTCAGGGTGCTGGGTGCTCAGTGCTCGGGGTGCTCGGTGCTCAGTACTCAGGGTGCTGGGTGCTCAGTGATCGGGGTGCTGGGTTCTCAGAACTCGGGGTGCTCAGTACTCAGGGTGCTGGGTGCTCAGTACTCAGGGTGCTGGGTGCTCAGTGCTCGGGGTGCTCGGTGCTCAGTACTCGGGGTGCTGGGTGCTCAGTACTCGGGGTGCTGGGTGCCTCAGTGCTCAGGGTGCTGGGTGCTCAGTGCTCAGGGTGCTGGGTGCTCAGTGCTCGGGGTGCTGGGTGCTCAGTGCTCGGGGTGCTCGTTGCTCAGTGCTCGGGGTGCTGGGTGCTCAGTGCTCGGGGTGCTGGGTGCTCAGTACTCAGGGTGCTGGGTGCTCAGTACTCAGGGTGCTGGGTGCTCAGTGCTCAGGGTCCTGGGTGCTCAGTACTCAGGGTGCTGGGTACTCAGTACTCAGGGTGCTGGGTGCTCAGTGCTCAGGGTGCTGGGTACTCAGTACTCAGGGTGCTGGGTGCTCAGTACTCAGGGTGCTGGGTGCTCAATACTCAGGGTGCTGGGTGCTCAGTGCTCAGGGTGCTGGGTGCTCAGTGCTCAGGGTGCTGGGGTGCTCAGTACTCAGGGTGCTGGGTGCTCAGTGCTCGGGGTGCTGGGTGCTCAGTGCTCAGGGTGCTGGGTGCTCAGTGCTCGGGGTGCTGGGTGCTCAGTGCTCAGGGTGATCGGTGCTCAGTACCCAGGGTGCTGGGTGCTCAGTGCTCAGGGTGCTGGGTGCTCAGTCCTCAGGGTGCTCAGTGCTCAGTGTGCTGGGTGCTCAGTGCTCGGGTTGCTCGGTGCTCAGAACTCAGGGTGCTGAGAGCTCAGTACTCAGGGTGCTGGGTGCTCAGTACTCATGGTGCTGGGTGCTCAGTACTCAGGGGGCTGGGTGCTCAGTGCTCAGGGTGCTGGGTGCTCAGTGCTCGGGGTGCTGGGTGCTCAGTGCTCGGGGTGCTGGGTGGTCAGTGCTCAGGGCTCAGGGTGCTGGGTGCTCAGTGCTCAGTGCTCAGGGTGCTGGGTGCTCAGTACTCAGGGTGCTGGGTGCTCAGTACTCTGGGTGCTGGGTGCTCAGTTCTCAGGGTGCTGGGTGCTCAATATTCTGGGTGTTGGGTGCTCAGTACTCAGGGTGCTGGGTGCTCAGTGCTCTTGGTGCTGGGTGCTCAGTGCTCAGGGTGTGGGTGCTCAGTGCTCAGGGTGCTGGGTGCTCAGTACTCAGGTTGCTGGGTGCTCAGTGCTCGGGGTGCTCGGTGCTCAGTACTCAAGGTGCTGGGTGCTCAGTGCTCGGGGTGCTGGGTGCTCAGTCCTCGGGGTGCTCAGTGCTCAGTGCTTAGGGTGCTGGATGCTCAGTACTCAGGGAGCTCAGTGCTCAGTACTCGGGGTGCTTGGTGCTCAGTACTCAGGGTGCTCAGTGCTCAGTACTCGGGATGCTGGGTGCTCAGTGCTCAGTGTGCTCAGTGCTCAGTGCTCGGGGTGCTGGGTGCTCAGTGCTCGGGGCGCTGGGTGCTCAGTGCTCGGGGTGCTGGGTGCTCAGTACTCAGGGTGCTGTGTGCTCAGTGCTCAGTACTCAGCGTGCTGGGTGCTCAGTGCTTAGAGTGTTGGGTGCTCAGTACTCAGGGTGCTGGGTGCTCAGTGCTCGGGGTGCTGGGTGCTCAGTGCTCGGGGTGCTGGGTGCTCAGTACTCAGGGTGCTGTGTGCTCAGTGCTCAGTACTCAGCGTGCTGGGTGCTCAGTGCTTAGAGTGTTGGGTGCTCAGTACTCAGGGTGCTGGGTGCTCAGTGCTCGGGGTGCTGGGTGCTCAGTGCTCGGGGTGCTGGGTGCTCAGTGCTCGGGGTGCTGGGTGCTCAGTACTCAGGGTGCTGGGTGCTCAGTGCTCAGGGTCCTGGGTGCTCAGTACTCAGGGTGCTGGGTGCTCAGTACTCAGGGTGCTCGGTGCTCAGTACTCAGGGTGCTGGGTGCTCAGTGCTCAGGGTGCTGGGTACTCAGTACTCAGGGTGCTGGGTGCTCAGTACTCAGTGTGCTGGGTTCTCAGTGCTCAGGGTGCTGGGTGCTCAGTGCTCAGGGTGCTGGGTGCTCAGTACTCAGGGTGCTGGGTGCTCAGTGCTCAGGGTGATCGGTGCTCAGTACTCAGGCTGCTCAGTACTCAGGGTGCTGGGTGCTCAGTGCTCAGGGTGCTGGGTGCTCAGTGCTCGGAGTGCTGGGTGCTCAGTGCTCAGGGTGATCGGTGCTCAGTACCCCAGGGTGCTGGGTGCTCAGTACTCAGGGTGCTGGGTGCTCAGTCCTCAGGGTGCTCAGTGCTCAGTGTGCTGGGTGCTCAGTGCTCGGGTTGCTCGGTGCTCAGAACTCAGGGTGCTGAGTGCTCAGTACTCAGGGTGCTGGGTGCTCAGTACTCAGGGTGCTGGGTGCTCAGTGCTCAGGGTGATCGGTGCTCAGTACTCAGGGTGGCTCAGTACTCAGGGTGCTGGGTGCTCAGTGCTCAGGGTGCTGGGTGCTCAGTGCTCGGGGTGCTGGGTGCTCAGTGCTCAGGGTGATCGGTGCTCAGTACCCAGGGTGCTGGGTGCTCAGGGTGCTGGGTGCTCAGTCCTCAGGGTGCTCAGTGCTCAGTGTGCTGGGTGCTCAGTGCTCGGGTGGCTCGGTGCTCAGAACTCAGGGTGCTGAGTGCTCAGTACTCAGGGTGCTGGGCGCTCAGTACTCATGGTGCTGGGTGCTCAGTACTCAGGGGGCTGGGTGCTCAGTGCTCAGGGTGGTGGGTGGTCAGTGCTCGGGGTGCTGGGTGCTCAGTGCTCGGGTTGCTGGGTGGTCAGTGCTAAGTGCTCAGGGTGCTGGGTGCTCAGTGCTCAGTGCTCAGGGTGCTGGGTGCTCAGTACTCAGGGTGCTGGGTGCTCAGTACTCAGGGTGCTGGGTGCTCAGTTCTCAGGGTGCTGGTGCTCAGTACTCTGGGTGTTGGGTGCTCAGTACTCAGGGTGCTGGGTGCTCAGTGCTCGGGGTGCTGGGTGCTCAGTGCTCAGCGTGTGGGTGCTCAGTGCTCAGGGTTCTGGGTGCTCAGCACTCAGGGTGCTGGGTGCTCAGTGCTCGGGGTGCTTGGTGCTCAGTACTCAAGGTGCTGGGTGCTCAGTGCTCGGGGTGCTGGGTGCTCAGTCCTCGGTGTGCTCCGTGCTCAGTGCTCAGGGTGCTGGGTGCTCAGTACTCAGGGTGCTCAGTGCTCAGTACTCGGGGTGCTGGGTGCTCAGTGCTCAGTGTGCTCAGTGCTCAGTGCTTAGGGTGCTGGATGCTCAGTACTCAGGGAGCTCAGTGCTCAGTACTCGGGGTGCTGGGTGCTCAGTACTCAGGGTGCTCAGTGCTCAGTACTCGGGGTGCTGGGTGCTCAGTGCTCAGTGTGCTCAGTGCTCAGTGCTCGGGGTGCTGGGTGCTCAGTGCTCGGGGTGCTCGGTGCTCAGTACTCAGGGTGCTGGGTGCTCAGTGCTCGGGGTGCTGGGTGCTCAGTGCTCAGGGTGCTGGGTGCTCAGTACTCGGGGTGCTCGGTGCTCAGTACTCAGGGTGCTGGGTGCTCAGTACTCAGGGTGCTGGGTGCTCAGTACTCAGGGTGCTCGGTGCTCAGAACTCAGGGTGCTGGGTGCTCAGTGCTCAGGTGCTGGGTGCTAACTACTCAGGGTGCTGGGTGCTCAGTACTCAGGGTGCTGGGAGCTCAGTGCTCAGGGTGCTGGGTGCTCAGTACTGAGGGTGCTGGGTGCTCAGCACTCAGGGTTCTCAGTACTCAGGGTGCTGGGTGCTCAGTGCTCGGGGTGCTGGGTGCTCAGTACTCAGGGTGCTGGGTGCTCAGTGCTCGGGGTGCTGGGTGCTCAGTACTGGGGGTGCTCGGTGCTCAGTACTCAGGGTGCTGGGTGCTCAGTACTCAGGGTGCTGGTGCTCAGTACTCAGGGTGCTCGGTGCTCAGAACTCAGGGTGCTGGGTGCTCAGTGCTCAGGTGCTGGGTGCTCAGTGCTCGGGGTGCTGGATGCTCAGTGCTCAGGGTGATCAGTGCTCAGTACTCAGGATGCTGGGTGCTCAGTACTCAGGGTGCTGGGTGCTCAGTACTCAGGGTGCTGGGTGCTCAGTCCTCAGGGTGCTCAGTGCTCAGGGTGCTGGGTGCTCAGTGCTCGGGGTGCTCGGTGATTAGTACTCAGGTTGCTGAGTGCTCAGTACTCAGGTTGCTGGGTGCTCAGTACTCAGGGTGCTGGGTGCTCAGTGCTCAGGGTGCTCAGTGCTCAGTACTCAGGGTGCTGGGTGCTCAATACTCAGGGTGCTGGGTGCTCAGTGCTCGGGTTGGTGGGTGCTCATTACTCAGGGTGCTGGGTGCTCAGTGCTCGGGGTGCTCGGTGCTCAGTACTCAAGGTGCTGGGTGCTCAGTGCTCACGGTGCTGGGGTGCTCAGTCCTCGGGGTGCTCCGTGCTCAGTGCTCAGGGAGCTGGGTGCTCAGTACTCAGGGTGCTCGGTGCTCAGTACTAAGGGTGCTCAGTGCTCAGTACTCAGGTTGCTCAGTGCTCAGTGCTCGGGGTGCTGGGTGCTCAGTACTCAGGATGCTGGGTGCTCAGTACTCAGGGTGCTGGGTGCTCAGTGCTCAGTACTCAGCGTGCTGGGTGCTCAGTGCTTAGAGTGTTGGGTGCTCAGTACTCAGCGTGCTGGGTGCTCAGTGCTCAGTGCTCAGGGTGCTCAGTGCTCAGGGTGCTCATTGTTCACGGTGCTGGGTGCTCAGGGTGCTGGGTGCTCAGTGCTAGGGGTGCTGGGTGCTCAGTGCTCAGTGCTCAGGGTGCTGGGTGCTCAGTGCTCAGTGCTCAGGGTGCTGGGTGTTCAGTACTCAGGGTGCTCGGTGCTCAGTGCTCTGGGTGCTGGGTGCTCAGTACTCAGGGTGCTGGGTGCTCAGTCCTCAGGGTGCTCAGTACTCAGGGTGGTCGGTGCTCAGTGCTCAGTACTCAGGGTGCTCAGTGCTCAGTACTCAGAGTGCTTTGTGCTCAGTGCTCAGGGTGTTCAGTGCTCAGTACTCAGCATGCTTTGTGCTCAGTGCTCAGGGTGCTGGGTGCTCAGTGCTCAGGGTGCTGGGTGCTGAGTACTCGGGGTGCTGGGTGCATAATGCTCGGGGTGCTGGGTGCTCAGTGCTCGGGGTGCTGGGTGCTCAGTGCTCGGGTGCTGGGTGCTCAGTGCTCGGGGTGCTGGGTGCTCATTGCTAAGGGTGCTGGGTGCTCAGTGCTCGGGGTGCTCGGTGCTCAGTGCTCGGGGTGCTGGGTGCTCAGTACTCGGGGTGCAACGGTGCTCAGTACTCAGGGTGCTGGGTGTTTAGTGCTCAGGGTGCTGGGTGCTCAGTGCTCGGGGTGCTGGGTGCTCGGTGCTCAGGTTGCTGGGTGCTCAGTACTCAGGGTGCTGGGTGCTCAGTGCTCAGGGTGCTCGGTGCTCAGTACTCAGGGTGCTGGGTGCTCAGTGCTCGGTGTGCTCGGTGCTCAGTACGTTGGGTGCTCAGTACTCAGGGTGCTTTGTTCTCAGTGCTCAGGGTGATCGGTGCTCAGTACTCAGGGTGCTCAGTACTCAGGGTGCTGGGTGCTCAGGGCTCGGGGTGCTGGGAGCTCAGTACTCAGGGTGCTGGGTGCTCAGTGCTCGGGGTGCTGGGTGCTGAGTGCTCAGGGTGCTGGGTGCTCAGTACTCGGGGTGCTCGGTGCTCAGTACTCAGGGTGCTGGGTGCTCAGTACTCAGGGGTGCTGGGTGCTCAGTACTCAGGGTGCTCGCTGCTCAGTACTCAGGGTGCTGGGTGCTCAGTGCTCAGGGTGCTGGGTGCTCAGTACTCAGGGTGCTCGGTGCTCAGTACTCAGGGTGATCGGTGCTCAGTCCTCAGGGTGCTCAGTACTCAGGGTGCTGGGTGCTCAGTGCTCTGGTTGCTCAGTACTCAGGGTGCTGGGTGCTCAGTACTCAGGGTGCTGGGTGCTCAGTGCTCGGGGTGCTGGGTGCTCAGTACTCAGGGTGCTCAGTACTCGGGGTGCTGGGTGCTCAGTGCTCGGGGTGCTGGATGCTCAGTGCTCAGGGTGATCGGTGCTCAGTACTCAGGATGCTGGGTGCTCAGTACTCAGGGTGCTGGGTGCTCAGTACTCAGGGTGCTGGGTGCTCAGTCCTCAGGGTGCTCAGTGATCAGGGTGCTGGGTGCTCAGTGCTCGGGGTGCTCGGTGCTCAGTACTCAGGTTGCTGAGTGCTCAGT
The DNA here is from genome assembly GCF_018167655.1 of Microtus oregoni. Lineage (NCBI taxonomy): Eukaryota > Metazoa > Chordata > Mammalia > Rodentia > Cricetidae > Microtus > Microtus oregoni. The sequence continues at coordinate 2,998,406 of NW_024544550.1, forward strand.
ACTCAGGTTGCTGGGTGCTCAGTACTCAGGGTGCTGGGTGCTCAGTGCTCAGGGTGCTCACTGCTCAGTACTCAGGGTGCTGGGTGCTCAGTACTCAGGGTGCTGGGTGCTCAGTGCTCGGGTTGGTGGGGTGCTCATTACTCAGGGTGCTGGGTGCTCAGTGCTCGGGGTGCTCGGTGCTCAGTACTCAAGGTGCTGGGTGCACAGTGCTCACGGTGCTGGGTGCTCAGTCCTCGGGGTGCTCCGTGCTCAGTGCTCAGGGTGCTGGGTGCTCAGTACTCAGGGTGCTCGGTGCTCAGTACTAAGGGTGCTCAGTGCTCAGTACTCAGGTTGCTCAGTGCTCAGTGCTCGGGGTGCTGGGTGCTCAGTACTCAGGGTGCTGGGTGCTCAGTACTCAGGGTTCTGGGTGCTCAGTGCTCAGTACTGAGCGTGCTGGGTGCTCAGTGCTTAGAGTGTTGTGTGCTCAGTACACAGGGTGCTGGGTGCTCAGTGCTCAGTGCTCAGCGTGCTCAGTGCTCAGGGTGCTCAGTGTTCACGGTGCTGGGTGCTCAGGGTGCTGGGTGCTCAGTGCTCGGGGTGCTGGGTGCTCAGTGGTCAGTGCTCAGGGTGCTGGGTGCTCAGTGCTCAGTGCTCAGGGTGCTGGGTTTTCAGTACTCAGGGTGCTCGGTGCTCAGTGCTCTGGGTGCTGGGTGCTCAGTACTCAGGGTGCTGGGTGCTCAGTCCTCAGGGTGCTCAGTCCTCAGGGTGCTCGGTGCTCAGTGCTCAGTACTCAGGGTGCTCAGTGCTCAGTACTCAGAGTGCTTTGTGCTCAGTGCTCAGGGTGTTCAGTGCTCAGTACTCAGCGTGCTTTGTGCTCAGTGCTCAGGGTGCTGGGTGCTCAGTGCTCAGGGTGCTGGTGCTGAGTACTCGGGGTGCTGGGTGCTCAGTGCTCGGGGTGCTGGGTGCTCATTGCTCGGGGTGCTGGGTGCTCAGTGCTCGGGGTGCTGGGTGCTCAGTGCTCGGGGTGCTGGGTGCTCATTGCTCGGGCTGCTGGGTGCTCAGTGCTCGGGGTGCTCGGTGCTCAGTGCTCGGGGTGCTCGGTGCTCATTCTCGGGGTGCTGGGTGCTCAGTGCTCAGGGTGCTGGGTGCTCAGTGCTCAGGGTCCTCGGTGCTCCGTGCTCGGGGTGCTGGGTGCTCAGTGCTCGGGGTGCTCGGTGCTCAGTACTCAGGGTGCTGGGTGCTCCGTGCTCGGGGTGCTGGGTGCTCAGTGCTCAGGGTGCTGGGTGCTCAGTACTCGGGGTGCTTGGTGCTCAGTACTCAGGGTGCTGGGTGCTCAGTACTCAGGGTGCTGGGTGCTCAGTACTCAGGGTGCTCGGTGCTCAGAACTCAGGGTGCTGGGTGCTCAATGCTCAGGTGCTGTGTGCTAAGTACTCAGGGTGCTGGGTGCTCAGTACTCAGGGTGCTGGGTGCTCAGTGCTCAGGGTGCTGGGTGGTCAGTACTCAGGGTTCTGGGTGCTCAGCACTCAGGGTGCTCAGTACTCAGGGTGCTGGGTGCTCAGTGCTCGGGGTGCTGGGTGCTCAGTACTCAGGGTGCTCAGTACTCAGGGTGCTGGGTGCTCAGTGCTCGGGGTGCTGGATGCTCAGTGCTCAGGGTGATCGGTGCTCAGTACTCAGGATGCTGGGTGCTCAGTACTCAGGGTGCTGGGTGCTCAGTACTCAGGGTGCTCGGTGCTCAGTACTAAGGGTGCTCAGTGCTCAGTACTCAGGTTGCTCAGTGCTCAGTGCTCGGGGTGCTGGGTGCTCAGTACTCAGGGTGCTGGGTGCTCAGTACTCAGGGTTCTGGGTGCTCAGTGCTCAGTACTGAGCGTGCTGGGTGCTCAGTGCTTAGAGTGTTGTGTGCTCAGTACACAGGGTGCTGGGTGCTCAGTGCTCAGTGCTCAGCGTGCTCAGTGCTCAGGGTGCTCAGTGTTCACGGTGCTGGGTGCTCAGGGTGCTGGGTGCTCAGTGCTCGGGGTGCTGGGTGCTCAGTGGTCAGTGCTCAGGGTGCTGGGTGCTCAGTGCTCAGTGCTCAGGGTGCTGGGTTTTCAGTACTCAGGGTGCTCGGTGCTCAGTGCTCTGGGTGCTGGGTGCTCAGTACTCAGGGTGCTGGGTGCTCAGTCCTCAGGGTGCTCAGTCCTCAGGGTGCTCGGTGCTCAGTGCTCAGTACTCAGGGTGCTCAGTGCTCAGTACTCAGAGTGCTTTGTGCTCAGTGCTCAGGGTGTTCAGTGCTCAGTACTCAGCGTGCTTTGTGCTCAGTGCTCAGGGTGCTGGGTGCTCAGTGCTCAGGGTGCTGGGTGCTGAGTACTCGGGGTGCTGGGTGCTCAGTGCTCGGGGTGCTGGGTGCTCATTGCTCGGGGTGCTGGGTGCTCAGTGCTCGGGGTGCTGGGTGCTCAGTGCTCGGGGTGCTGGGTGCTCATTGCTCGGGCTGCTGGGTGCTCAGTGCTCGGGGTGCTCGGTGCTCAGTGCTCGGGGGTGCTCGGTGCTCATTCTCGGGGTGCTGGGTGCTCAGTGCTCAGGGTGCTGGGTGCTCAGTGCTCAGGGTCCTCGGTGCTCCGTGCTCGGGGTGCTGGGTGCTCAGTGCTCGGGGTGCTCGGTGCTCAGTACTCAGGGTGCTGGGTGCTCCGTGCTCGGGGTGCTGGGTGCTCAGTGCTCAGGGTGCTGGGTGCTCAGTACTCGGGGTGCTTGGTGCTCAGTACTCAGGGTGCTGGGTGCTCAGTACTCAGGGTGCTGGGTGCTCAGTACTCAGGGTGCTCGGTGCTCAGAACTCAGGGTGCTGGGTGCTCAATGCTCAGGTGCTGTGTGCTAAGTACTCAGGGTGCTGGGTGCTCAGTACTCAGGGTGCTGGGTGCTCAGTGCTCAGGGTGCTGGGTGGTCAGTACTCAGGGTTCTGGGTGCTCAGCACTCAGGGTGCTCAGTACTCAGGGTGCTGGGTGCTCAGTGCTCGGGGTGCTGGGTGCTCAGTACTCAGGGTGCTCAGTACTCAGGGTGCTGGGGTGCTCAGTGCTCGGGGTGCTGGATGCTCAGTGCTCAGGGTGATCGGTGCTCAGTACTCAGGATGCTGGGTGCTCAGTACTCAGGGTGCTGGGTGCTCAGTACTCAGGGTGCTGGGTGCTCAGTCCTCAGGGTGCTCAGTGCTCAGGGTGCTGGGTGCTCAGTGCTCGGGGTGCTCGGTGCTCAGTACTCAGGTTGCTGAGTGCTCAGTACTCAGGTTGCTGGGTGCTCAGTACTCAGTGTGCTGGGTGCTCAGTGCTCAGGGTGCTCAGTGTTCAGTACTCACGGTGCTGGGTGCTCAGTACTCAGGGTGCTGGGTGCTCAGTGCTCGGGTTGGTGGGTGCTCATTACTCAGGGTGCTGGGTGCTCAGTGCTCGGGGTGCTCGGTGCTCAGTACTCAAGGTGCTGGGTGCTCAGTGCTCACGGTGCTGGGTGCTCAGTCCTCGGGGTGCTCCGTGCTCAGTGCTCAGGGTGCTGGGTGCTCAGTACTCAGGGTGCTCGGTGCTCAGTACTAAGGGTGCTCAGTGCTCAGTACTCAGGTTGCTCAGTGCTCAGTGCTCGGGGTGCTGGGTGCTCAGTACTCAGGGTGCTGGGTGCTCAGTACTCAGGGGTGCTGGGTGCTCAGTGCTCAGTACTCAGCGTGCAGGGTGCTCAGTGCTTAGAGTGTTGGGTGCTCAGTACTCAGGGTGCTGGGTGCTCAGTGCTCAGTGCTCAGGGTGCTCAGTGCTCAGGGTGCTCAGTGTTCACGGTGCTGGGTGCTCAGGGTGCTGGGTGCTCAGTGCTCGGGGTGCTGGGTGCTCAGTGCTCAGTGCTCAGGGTGCTGGGTGCTCAGTGCTCAGTGCTCAGGGTGCTGGGTGTTCAGTACTCAGGGTGCTCGGTGCTCAGTGCTCTGGGTGCTGGGTGCTCAGTACTCAGGGTGCTCGGTGCTCAGTGCTCAGTACTCAGGGTGCTCAGTGCTCAGTACTCAGAGTGCTTTGTGCTCAGTGCTCAGGGTGTTCAGTGCTCAGTACTCAGCGTGCTTTGTCCTCAGTGCTCAGGGTGCTGGGTGCTCAGTGCTCAGGGTGCTGGGTGCTGAGTACTCGGGGGTGCTGGGTGCTCAGTGCTCACGGTGCTGGGTGCTCCGTGCTCGGGGTGCTGGGTGCTCAGTGCTCAGGGTCCTCGGTGCTCAGTACTCAGGGTGCTCAGTACTCAGCGTGCTTTGTGCTCAGTGCTCAGGGTGCTGGGTGCTCAGTACTCAGGGTGCTGGGGTGCTCAGTTCTCAGGGTGCTGGGTGCTCAGTGCTCGGGGTGCTGGGTGCTCAGTGCTCAGGGTGCTGGGTGCTCCGTGCTCGGGGTGCTGGGTGCTCAGTGCTCAGGGTGCTGGGTGCTCAGTACTCGGGGTGCTTGGTGCTCAGTACTCAGGGTGCTCGGTGCTCAGTGCTCAGTACTCAGGGTGCTCAGTGCTCAGTACTCAGAGTGCTTTGTGCTCAGTGCTCAGGGTGTTCAGTGCTCAGTACTCAGCGTGCTTTGTCCTCAGTGCTCAGGGTGCTGGGTGCTCAGTGCTCAGGGTGCTGGGTGCTGAGTACTCGGGGTGCTGGGTGCTCAGTGCTCACGGTGCTGGGTGCTCCGTGCTCGGGGTGCTGGGTGCTCAGTGCTCAGGGTCCTCGGTACTCAGTACTCAGGGTGCTCAGTACTCAGCGTGCTTTGTGCTCAGTGCTCAGGGTGCTGGGTGCTCAGTACTCAGGGTGCTGGGTGCTCAGTGCTCAGGGTGCTGGGTGCTCAGTGCTCGGGGTGCTCGGTGCTCAGTACTCAGGGTGCTGGGTGCTCCGTGCTCGGGGGTGCTGGGTGCTCAGTGCTCAGGGTGCTGGGTGCTCAGTACTCGGGGTGCTTGGTGCTCAGTACTCAGGGGTGCTGGGTGCTCAGTACTCAGGGTGCTGGGTGCTCAGTACTCAGGGTGCTCGGTGCTCAGAACTCAGGGTGCTGGGTGCTCAATGCTCAGGTGCTGTGTGCTAAGTACTCAGGGGTGCTGGGTGCTCAGTACTCAGGGTGCTGGGTGCTCAGTGCTCAGGGTGCTGGGTGGTCAGTACTCAGGGTTCTGGGTGCTCAGCACTCAGGGTGCTCAGTACTCAGGGTGCTGGGTGCTCAGTGCTCGGGGTGCTGGGTGCTCAGTACTCAGGGTGCTCAGTACTCAGGGTGCTGGGTGCTCAGTGCTCGGGGGTGCTGGATGCTCAGTGCTCAGGGTGATCGGTGCTCAGTACTCAGGATGCTGGGTGCTCAGTACTCAGGGTGCTGGGTGCTCAGTACTCAGGGTGCTGGGTGCTCAGTCCTCAGGGTGCTCAGTGCTCAGGGTGCTGGGTGCTCAGTGCTCGGGGTGCTCGGTGCTCAGTACTCAGGTTGCTGAGTGCTCAGTACTCAGGTTGCTGGGTGCTCAGTACTCAGGGTGCTGGGTGCTCAGTGCTCAGGGTGCTCAGTGCTCAGTACTCAGGGTGCTGGGTGCTCAGTACTCAGGGTGCTGGGTGCTCAGTGCTCGGGTTGGGTGGGTGCTCATTACTCAGGGTGCTGGGTGCTCAGTGCTCGGTGTGCTCGGTGCTCAGTACTCAAGGTGCTGGGTGCTCAGTGCTCACGGTGCTGGGTGCTCAGTCCTCGGGGTGCTCCGTGCTCAGTGCTCAGGGTGTTGGGTGCTCAGTACTCAGGGTGCTCGGTGCTCAGTACTAAGGGTGCTCAGTGCTCAGTACTCAGGTTGCTCAGTGCTCAGTGCTCGGGGTGCTGGGTGCTCAGTACTCAGGGTGCTGGGTGCTCAGTACTCAGGGTGCTGGGTGCTCAGTGCTCAGTACTCAGCGTGCTGGGTGCTCAGTGCTTAGAGTGTTGGGTGCTCAGTACTCAGGGTGCTGGGTGCTCAGTGCTCAGTGCTCAGGGTGCTCAGTGCTCAGGGTGCTCAGTGTTCACGGTGCTGGGTGCTCAGGGTGCTGGGTGCTCAGTGCTCGGGGTGCTGGGTGCTCAGTGCTCAGTGCTCAGGGTGCTGGGTGCTCAGTGCTCAGTGCTCAGGGTGCTGGGTGTTCAGTACTCAGGGTGCTCGGTGCTCAGTGCTCTGGGTGCTGGGTGCTCAGTACTCAGGGTGCTCGGTGCTCAGTGCTCAGTACTCAGGGTGCTCAGTGCTCAGTACTCAGAGTGCTTTGTGCTCAGTGCTCAGGGTGTTCAGTGCTCAGTACTCAGCGTGCTTTGTCCTCAGTGCTCAGGGTGCTGGGTGCTCAGTGCTCAGGGTGCTGGGTGCTGAGTACTCGGGGTGCTGGGTGCATAGTGCTCGGGGTGCTGGGTGCTCAGTGCTCGGGGTGCTGGGTGCTCAGTGCTCGGTGTGCTGGGTGCTCAGTGCTCGGGGTGCTGGGTGCTCATTGCTCAGGGTGCTGGGTGCTCAGTGCTCGGGGTGCTCGGTGCTCAGTGCTCGGGGTGCTGGCTGCTCAGTACTCGGGGTGCTCGGTGCTCAGTACTCAGGGTGCTGGGGGTTCAGTGCTCAGGGTGCTGGGTGCTCAGTGCTCGGGGTGCTGGGTGCTCGGTGCTCAGGTTGCTGGGTGCTCAGTTCTCGGGTGCTGGTTGCTCAGTACTCAGGGTGCTGGGTGCTCATTGCTCGGGGTTCTGGGTGCTCAGTGCTACGGGTGCTGGGTGCTCAGTGCTCGGGGTGCTGGGTGCTCAGTGCTCGGGGCGCTGGGTGCTCAGCGCTCGGGGTGCTGGGTGCTCAGTACTCAGGGTGCTGGGTGCTCAGTGCTCAGGGTGCTCGGTGCTCAGTACTCAGGGTGCTGGGTGCTCAGTGCTCGGTGTGCTCGGTGCTCAGTACGTTGGGTGCTCAGTACTCAGGGTGCTTTGTGCTCAGTGCTCAGGGTGATCGGTGCTCAGTACTCAGGGTGCTGGGTGCTCAGGGCTCGGGGTGCTGGGAGCTCAGTACTCAGGGTGCTGGGTGCTCAGTGCTCGGGGTGCTGGGTGCTGAGTGCTCAGGGTGCTGGGTGCTCAGTACTCGGGGTGCTCGCTGCTCAGTACTCAGGGTGCTGGGTGCTCAGTGCTCACTGTGCTGGGTGCTCAGTACTCAGGGTGCTCGGTGCTCAGTACTCAGGGTGATCGGTGCTCAGTCCTCAGGGTGCTCAGTACTCAGGGTGCTGGGTGCTCAGTGCTCTGGTTGCTCATTACTCAGGGTGCTGGGTGCTCAGTACTCAGGGTGCTGGGGTGCTCAGTGCTCGGGGTGCTGGGTGCTCAGTACTCAGGGTGCTGGGTGCTCAGTGCTCAGGGTGCTGGGTGCTCAGTACTCAGGGTGCTGGGTGCTCAGTACTCAGGGTGCTCAGTGCTCGGGGAGCTCGGTGCTCAGTACTCAGGGTGCTGCGTGCTCAGTACTCAGTGCTCGGGGTCCTGGGTTCTCAGCCCTCTGGGTGCTTAGTGCACAGTACTCAGGGTGCTGGGTGCTCAGTATTCAGGGTGCTCAGTGCTCGGGGTGCTGGGTGCTCAGTACTCAGGGTGCTGGGTGCTCAGTACTCAGGGTGCTGGGTGCTCATTCTCGGGGTGCTGGGTGCTTAGTGCTCGGGGTGCTGGGTGCTCAGTACTCGGGGTGCTGGTTGCTCAGTGCTCAGCGTGCTGGGTGCTCAGTACTCAGGGTGCTCGGTTCTCAGTACTCAGGGTGCTGGGGTGCTCATTCTCGGGGTGCTGGGTGCTCAGTGCTCAGGGTGCTGGGTGCTCAGTGCTCAGGGTCCTCGGTGCTCAGTACTCAGGGTGCTCAGTACTCAGCGTGCTTTGTGCTCAGTGCTCAGGGTGCTGGGTGCTCAGTACTCAGGGTGCTGGGTGCTCAGTGCTCAGGGTGCTGGGTGCTCAGTGCTCGGGGTGCTCGGTGCTCAGTACTCAGGGTGCTGGGTGCTCAGTGCTCGGGGTGCTGGGTGCTCAGTGCTCAGGGTGCTGGGTGCTCAGTACTCGGGGGGCTTGGTGCTCAGTACTCAGGGTGCTGGGTGCTCAGTACTCAGGGTGCTGGGTGCTCAGTACTCAGGGTGCTCGGTGCTCAGAACTCAGGGTGCTGGGTGCTCAGTGCTCAGGTGCTGGGTGCTAAGTACTCAGGGTGCTGGGTGCTCAGTACTCAGGGTGCTGGGTGCTCAGTGCTCAGGGTGCTGGTGCTCAGTACTCAGGGTGCTGGGTGCTCAGCACTCAGGGTGCTCAGTACTCAGGGTGCTGGGTGCTCAGTGCTCGGAGTGCTGGGTGCTCAGTACTCAGGGTGCTCAGTACTCAGGGTGCTGGGTGCTCAGTGCTCGGGGTGCTGGATGCTCAGTGCTCAGGGTGATCGGTGCTCAGTACTCAGGATGCTGGGTGCTCAGTACTCAGGGTGCTGGGTGCTCAGTACTCAGGGTGCTGGGTGCTCAGTCCTCAGGGTGCTCAGTGATCAGGGTGCTGGGTGCTCAGTGCTCGGGGTGCTCGGTGCTCAGTACTCAGGTTGCTGAGTGCTCAGTACTCAGGTTGCTGGGTGCTCAGTACTCAGGGTGCTGGGTGCTCAGTGCTCAGGGGTGCTCAGTGCTCAGTACTCAGGGTGCTGGGTGCTCAGTACTCAGGGTGCTGGGTGCTCAGTGCTCGGGTTGGTTGGTGCTCATTACTCAGGGGTGCTGGGTGCTCAGTGCTCGGGGTGCTCGGTGCTCAGTACTCAAGGTGCTGGGTGCACAGTGCTCACGGTGCTGGGGTGCTCAGTCCTCGGGGGTGCTCCGTGCTCAGTGCTCAGGGTGCTGGGTGCTCAGTACTCAGGGTGCTCGGTGCTCAGTACTAAGGGTGCTCAGTGCTCAGTACTCAGGTTGCTCAGTGCTCAGTGCTCGGGGTGCTGGGTGCTCAGTACTCAGGGTGCTGGGGTGCTCAGTACTCAGGGTGCTGGGTGCTCTGTGCTCAGTACTGAGCGTGCTGGGTGCTCAGTGCTTAGAGTGTTGTGTGCTCAGTACTCAGGGTGCTGGGTGCTCAGTGCTCAGTGCTCAGCGTGCTCAGTGCTCAGGGTGCTCAGTGTTCACGGTGCTGGGTGCTCAGGGTGCTGGGTGCTCAGTGCTCGGGGTGCTGGGTGCTCAGTGGTCAGTGCTCAGGGTGCTGGGTGCTCAGTGCTCAGTGCTCAGGGTGCTGGGTTTTCAGTACTCAGGGTGCTCGGTGCTCAGTGCTCTGGGTGCTGGGTGCTCAGTACTCAGGGTGCTGGGTGCTCAGTCCTCAGGGTGCTCAGTCCTCAGGGTGCTCGGTGGCTCAGTGCTCAGTACTCAGGGTGCTCAGTGCTCAGTACTCAGAGTGCTTTGTGCTCAGTGCTCAGGGGTGTTCAGTGCTCAGTACTCAGCGTGCTTTGTGCTCAGTGCTCAGGGTGCTGGGTGCTCAGTGCTCAGGGTGCTGGGTGCTGAGTACTCGGGGTGCTGGGTGCTCAGTGCTCGGGGTGCTGGGTGCTCAGTGCTCGGTGTGCTGGGTGCTCAGTGCTCGGGGTGCTGGGTGCTCAGTGCTCGGGGTGCTGGGTGCTCAGTGCTCGGGGTGCTGGGTGCTCAGTGCTCGGGGTGCTGGGTGCTCAGTGCTCGGGGTGCTGGGTGCTCATTGCTCGGGCTGCTGGGTGCTCAGTGCTCGGGGTGCTCGGTGCTCAGTGCTCGGGGTGCTCGGTGCTCATTCTCGGGGTGCTGGGTGCTCAGTGCTCAGGGTGCTGGGTGCTCAGTGCTCAGGGTCCTCGGTGCTCAGTACTCAGGGTGCTCAGTACTCAGCGTGCTTTGTGCTCAGTGCTCAGGGTGCTGGGTGCTCAGTACTCAGGGTGCTGGGTGCTCAGTGCTCAGGGTGCTGGGTGCTCAGTGCTCGGGGGTGCTCGGTGCTCAGTACTCAGGGTGCTGGGTGCTCCGTGCTCGGGTGCTGGGTGCTCAGTGCTCAGGGTGCTGGGTGCTCAGTACTCGGGGTGCTTGGTGCTCAGTACTCAGGGTGCTGGGTGCTCAGTACTCAGGGTGCTGGGTGCTCAGTACTCAGGGTGCTCGGTGCTCAGAACTCAGGGTGCTGGGTGCTCAATGCTCAGGTGCTGTGTGCTAAGTACTCAGGGTGCTGGGTGCTCAGTACTCAGGGTGCTGGGTGCTCAGTGCTCAGGGTGCTGGGTGGTCAGTACTCAGGGTTCTGGGTGCTCAGCACTCAGGGTGCTCAGTACTCAGGGTGCTGGGTGCTCAGTGCTCGGGGTGCTGGATGCTCAGTGCTCAGGGTGATCGGTGCTCAGTACTCAGGATGCTGGGTGCTCAGTACTCAGGGTGCTGGGTGCTCAGTACTCAGGGTGCTGGGTGCTCAGTCCTCAGGGTGCTCAGTGCTCAGGGTGCTGGGTGCTCAGTGCTCAGGGTGATCGGTGCTCAGTACTCAGGATGCTGGGTGCTCAGTACTCAGGGTGCTGGGTGCTCAGTGCTCAGGGTGCTCAGTGCTCAGTACTCAGGGTGCTGGGTGCTCAGTACTCAGGGTGCTGGGTGCTCAGTGCTCGGGTTGGTGGGTGCTCATTACTCAGGGTGCTCAGTGCTCAGTACTCAGGGTGCTGGGTGCTCAGTACTCAGGGTGCTGGGTTCTCAGTGCTCGGGTTGGTGGGTGCTCATTACTCAGGGTGCTGGGTGCTCAGTGCTCGGGGTGCTCGGTGCTCAGTACTCAAGGTGCTGGGTGCTCAGTGCTCACGGTGCTGGGTGCTCAGTCCTCGGGGTGCTCCGTGCTCAGTGCTCAGGGTGCTGGGTGCTCAGTACTCAGGGTGCTCGGTGCTCAGTACTAAGGGTGCTCAGTGCTCAGTGCTCGGGGTGCTGGGTGCTCAGTACTCAGGGTGCTGGGTGCTCAGTACTCAGGGTGCTGGGTGCTCAGTGCTCAGTACTCAGCGTGCTGGGTGCTCAGTGCTTAGAGTGTTGGGTGCTCAGTACTCAGGGTGCTGGGTGCTCAGTGCTCAGTGCTCAGGGTGCTCAGTGCTCAGGGTGCTCAGTGTTCACGGTGCTGGGTGCTCAGGGTGCTGGGTGCTCAGTGCTCGGGGTGCTGGGTGCTCAGTGCTCAGTGCTCAGGGTGCTGGGTGCTCAGTGCTCAGTGCTCAGGGTGCTGGGTGTTCAGTACTCAGGGTGCTCGGTGCTCAGTGCTCTGGGTGCTGGGTGCTCAGTACTCAGGGTGCTCGGTGCTCAGTGCTCAGTACTCAGGGTGCTCAGTGCTCAGTACTCAGAGTGCTTTGTGCTCAGTGCTCAGGGTGTTCAGTGCTCAGTACTCAGCGTGCTTTGTCCTCAGTGCTCAGGGTGCTGGGTGCTCAGTGCTCAGGGTGCTGGGTGCTGAGTACTCGGGGTGCTGGGTGCATAGTGCTCGGGGTGCTGGGTGCTCAGTGCTCGGGGTGCTGGGTGCTCAGTGCTCGGTGTGCTGGGTGCTCAGTGCTCGGGGTGCTGGGTGCTCATTGCTCAGGGTGCTGGGTGCTCAGTGCTCGGGGTGCTCGGTGCTCAGTGCTCGGGGTGCTGGGTGCTCAGTACTCGGGGTGCTAGGTGCTCAGTACTCAGGGTGCTGGGTGTTCAGTGCTCAGGGTGCTGGGTGCTCAGTGCTCGGGGGTGCTGGGTGCTCGGTGCTCAGGTTGCTGGGTGCTCAGTTCTCGGGGTGCTGGGTGCTCAGTACTCAGGGTGCTGGGTGCTCATTGCTCGGGGTTCTGGGTGCTCAGTGCTACGGGTGCTGGGGTGCTCAGTGCTCGGGGTGCTGGGTGCTCAGTGCTCGGGGCGCTGGGTGCTCAGTGCTCGGGGTGCTCGGTGCTCAGTACTCAGGGTGCTGGGTGCTCAGTGCTCAGGGTGCTCGGTGCTCAGTACTCAGGGTGCTGGGTGCTCAGTGCTCGGTGTGCTCAGTGCTCAGTACGTTGGGTGCTCAGTACTCAGGGTGCTTTGTGCTCAGTGCTCAGGGTGATCGGTGCTCAGTACTCAGGGTGCTGGGTGCTCAGGGCTCGGGGTGCTGGGAGCTCAGTACTCAGGGTGCTGGGTGCTCAGTGCTCGGGGTGCTGGGTGCTGAGTGCTCAGGGTGCTGGGTGCTCAGTACTCGGGGTGCTCGCTGCTCAGTACTCAGGGTGCTGGGTGCTCAGTGCTCAGGGTGCTGGGTGCTCAGTACTCAGGGTGCTCGGTGCTCAGTACTCAGGGTGATCGGTGCTCAGTCCTCAGGGTGCTCAGTACTCAGGGTGCTGGGTGCTAAGTGCTCTGGTTGCTCAGTACTCAGGGTGCTGGGTGCTCAGTACTCAGGGTGCTGGGTGCTCAGTGCTCGGGGTGCTGGGTGCTCAGTACTCAGGGTGCTGGGTGCTCAGTGCTCAGGGTGCTGGGTGCTCAGTACTCAGGGTGCTGGGTGCTCAGTACTCAGGGTGCTCAGTGCTCGGGGAGCTCGGTGCTCAGTACTCAGGGTGCTGCGTGCTCAGTACTCAGTGCTCGGGGGTCCTGGGTTCTCAGCCCTCTGGGTGCTTAGTGCACAGTACTCAGGTGCTGGGTGCTCAGTATTCAGGGTGCTCAGTGCTCGGGGTGCTGGGTGCTCAGTACTCAGGGTGCTGGGTGCTCAGTACTCAGGGGTGCTGGGTGCTCATTCTCGGGGTGCTGGGTGCTTAGTGCTCGGGCTGCTGGGTGCTCAGTACTCGGGGTGCTGGTTGCTCAGTGCTCAGCGTGCTGGGTGCTCAGTACTCAGGGTGCTCGGTTCTCAGTACTCAGGGTGCTGGGTGCTCATTCTCGGGGGTGCTGGGTGCTCACTGCTCAGGGTGCTATGTGCTCAGTGCTCAGGGTCCTCGGTGCTCAGTACTCAGGGTGCTAAGTACTCAGCGTGCTTTGTGCTCAGTGCTCAGGGTGCTGGGTGCTCAGTACTCAGGGTGCTGGGTGCTCAGTGCTCAGGGTGCTGGGTGCTCAGTGCTCGGCGTGCTCGGTGCTCAGTACTCAGGGTGCTGGGGTGCTCAGTGCTCGGGGGTGCTGGGTGCTCAGTGCTCAGGGTGCTGGGTGCTCAGTACTCGGGGTGCTTGGTGCTCAGTACTCAGGGTGCTGGGTGCTCAGTACTCAGGGTGCTGGGTACTCAGTACTCAGGGTGCTCGGTGCTCAGAACTCAGGGTGCTAGGTGCTCAGTGCTCAGGTGCTGGGTGCTAAGTACTCAGGGTGCTGGGTGCTCAGTACTCAGGGTGCTGGGTGCTCAGTGCTCAGGGTGCTGGGTGCTCAGTACTCAGGGTGCTGGGTGCTCAGCACTCAGGGTGCTCAGTACTCAGGGTGCTGGGTGCTCAGTGCTCGGGGTGCTGGGTGCTCAGTACTCAAGGTGCTCAGTACTCAGGGTGCTGGGTGCTCAGTGCTCGGGGTGCTGGATGCTCAGTGCTCAGGGTGATCGGTGCTCAGTACTCAGGGTGCTGGGTGCTCAGTCCTCAGGGTGCTCAGTGATCAGGGTGCTGGGTGCTCAGTGCTCGGGGTGCTCGGTGCTCAGTACTCAGGTTGCTGAGTGCTCAGTACTCAGGTTGCTGGGGTGCTCAGTACTCAGGGTGCTGGGTGCTCAGTGCTCAGGGTGCTCAGTGCTCAGTACTCAGGGTGCTGGGTGCTCAGTACTCAGGGTGCCGGGTGCTCAGTGCTCGGGTTGGTGGGTGCTCATTACTCAGGGTGCTGGGTGCTCAGTGCTCGGGGTGCTCGGTGCTCAGTACTCAAGGTGCTGGGTGCTCAGTGCTCACGGTGCTGGGTGCTCAGTGCTCGGGGTGCTGGATGCTCAGTACTCAGGGTGCTGGGTGCTCAGTACTCAGGGTGCTGGGTGCTCAGTCCTCAGGGTGCTCAGTGATCAGGGTGCTGGGTGCTCAGTGCTCGGGGTGCTCGGTGCTCAGTACTCAGGTTGCTGAGTGCTCAGTACTCAGGTTGCTGGGTGCTCAGTACTCAGGGTGCTGGGTGCTCAGTGCTCAGGGTGCTCAGTGCTCAGTACTCAGGGTGCTGGGTGCTCAGTACTCAGGGTGCCGGGTGCTCAGTGCTCGGGTTGGTGGGTGCTCATTACTCAGGGTGCTGGGTGCTCAGTGCTCGGGGGTGCTCGGTGCTCAGTACTCAAGGTGCTGGGTGCTCAGTGCTCACGGTGCTGGGTGCTCAGTCCTCGGGGTGCTCCGTGCTCAGTGCTCAGGGTGCTGGGTGCTCAGTACTCAGGGTGCTCGGTGCTCAGTACTAAGGGTGCTCAGTGCTCAGTACTCAGGTTGCTCAGTGCTCAGTGCTCGGGGTGCTGGGAGCTCAGTACTCAGGGTGCCTAGTGCTCAGTACACAGGGTGCTGGGTGCTCAGTGCTCAGTACTCAGCGTGCTGGGTGCTCAGTGCTTAGAGTGTTGTGTGCTCAGTACTCAGGGTGCTGGGTGCTCAGTGCTCAGTGCTCAGGGTGCTCAGTGCTCAGGGTGCTCAGTGTTCACGGTGCTGGGTGCTCAGGGTGCTGGGTGCTCAGTGCTCGGGGTGCTGGGTGCTCAGTGCTCAGTGCTCAGGGTGCTGGGTACTCAGTGCTCAGTGCTCAGGGTGCTGGGTGTTCAGTACTCAGGGTGCTCGGTGCTCAGTGCTCTGGGTGCTGGGTGCTCAGTACTCAGGGTGCTGGGTGCTCAGTCCTCAGGGTGCTCAGTACTCAGGGTGCTCGGTGCTCAGTGCTCAGTACTCAGGGTGCTCAGTGCTCAGTACTCAGAGTGCTTTGTGCTCAGTGCTCAGGGTGCTGGGTGCTCAGTGCTCAGGGTGCTGGGTGCTGAGTACTCGGGGTGCTGGGTGCTCAGTGCTCGGGGTGCTGGGTGCTCAGTGCTCGGGGTGCTGGGTGCTCAGTGCTCGGGGTGCTGGGTGCTCATTGCTCAGGGTGCTGGGTGCGCAGTGCTCGGGGTACTCGGTGCTCAGTGCTCGGGGTGCTTGGTGCTCATTCTCGGGGTGCTGGGTGCTCAGTGCTCAGGGTGCTGGGTGCTCAGTGCTCAGGGTCCTCGGTGCTCAGTACTCAGGGTGCTCAGTACTCAGCGTGCTTTGTGCTCAGTGCTCAGGGTGCTGGATGCTCAGTACTCAGGTTGCTGGGTGCTCAGTACTCAGGGTGCTGGGTGCTCAGTACTCAGGGTGCTCGGTGCTCAGAACTCAGGGTGCTGGGTGCTCAGTGCTCAGGTGCTGGGTGCTAAGTACTCAGGGTGCTGGGTGCTCAGTACTCAGGTTGCTGGGTGCTCAGTGCTCAGGGTGCTGGGTGCTCAGTACTCAGGGTGCTGGGTGCTCAGCACTCAGGGTGCTCAGTACTCAGGGTGCTGGGTGCTCAGTGCTCGGGGTGCTGGGTGCTCAGTACTCAGGGTGCTCAGTACTCAGGGTGCTGGGTGCTCAGTGCTCGGGGTGCTGGATGCTCAGTGCTCAGGGTGATCGGTGCTCAGTACTCAGGATGCTGGGTGCTCAGTACTCAGGTTGCTGGGTGCTCAGTACTCAGGGTGCTGGGTGCTCAGTCCTCAGGGTGCTCAGTGCTCAGGGTGCTGGGTGCTCAGTGCTCGGGGTGCTCGGTGCTCAGTACTCAGATTGCTGAGTGCTCAGTACTCAGGTTGCTGGGTGCTCAGTACTCAGGGTGCTGGGTGCTCAGTGCTCAGGGTGCTCAGTGCTCAGTACTCATGGTGCTGGGTGCTCAGTACTCAGGGTGCTGGGTGCTCAGTGCTCGGGGTGCTGGGTGCTCAGTGCTCAGTGCTCAGGGTGCTGGGTGCTCAGTGCTCAGTGCTCAGGGTGCTGGGTGTTCAGTACTCAGGGTGCTCGGTGCTCAGTGCTCTGGGTGCTGGGGTGCTCAGTACTCAGGGTGCTGGGTGCTCAGTCCTCAGGGTGCTCAGTACTCAGGGTGCTCGGTGCTCAGTGCTCAGTACTCAGGGTGCTCAGTGCTCAGTACTCAGAGTGCTTTGTGCTCAGTGCTCAGGGTGTTCAGTGCTCAGTACTCAGCGTGCTTTGTGCTCAGTGCTCAGGGTGCTGGGTGCTCAGTGCTCAGGGTGCTGGGTGCTGAGTACTCGGGGTGCTGGGTGCTCAGTGCTCGGGGTGCTGGGTGCTCAGTGCTCGGGGTGCTGGGTGCTCAGTGCTCGGGGTGCTGGGTGCTCAGTGCTCGGGGTGCTGGGTGCTCATTGCTCGGGGTGCTGGGTGCTCAGTGCTCGGGGTGCTCGGTGCTCAGTGCTCGGGGTGCTGGGTGCTCATTACTCGGAGTGCTCGGTGCTCAGTACTCAGGGTACTGGGTGTTCAGTGCTCAGGGTGCTGGGTGCTCAGTGCTCGGGGTGCTGGGTGCTCGGTGCTCAGGTTGCTGGGTGCTCAGTACTCGGGGTGCTGGGTGCTCAGTACTCAGGGTGCTGGGTGCTCATTGCTCGGGGTGCTGGGTGCTCAGTGCTACGGGTGCTGGGGTGCTCAGTGCTCGGGGTGCTGGGTGCTCAGTGCTCTGAGCGCTGGGTGCTCAGTGCTCGGTGTGCTCGGTGCTCAGTACATTGGGTGCTCAGTACTCAGGGTGCTTTGTGCTCAGTGCTCAGGGTGATCGGTGCTCAGTACTCAGGGTGCTCAGTACTCAGAGTGCTGGGTGCTCAGGGCTCGGGGTGCTGGGAGCTCAGTACTCAGGGTGCTGGGTGCTCAGTGCTCGGGGTGCTGGGTGCTGAGTGCTCAGGGTGCTGGGTGCTCAGTACTCGGGGTGCTCGGTGCTCAGTACTTAGGGTGCTGGGTGCTCAGTACTCAGGGTGCTGGGGTGCTCAGTACTCAGGGTGCTCGCTGCTCAGTACTCAGGGTGCTGGGTGCTCAGTGCTCAGGGTGCTGGGTGCTCAGTACTCAGGGTGCTCGGTGCTCAGTACTCAGGGTGATCGGTGCTCAGTACTCAGGGTGCTGGGTGCTCAGTGCTCGGGGTGCTGGGTGCTCAGTACTCAGGGTGCTGGGTGCTCAGTGCACAGGGTGCTGGGTGCTCAGTACTCAGGGTGCTGGGTGCTCAGTACTCAGGGTGCTCAGTGCTCGGGGAGCTCGGTGCTCAGTACTCAGGGTGCTGGGTGCTCAGTACTCAGTGCTCGGCGTCCTGGGTTCTCAGCCCTCTGGGTGCTTAGAGCACAGTACTCAGGGTGCTGGGTGCTCAGTATTCAGGGTGCTCAGTGCTCGGGGTGCTGGGTGCTCAGTACTCAGGGTGCTGATTGCTCAGTACTCAGGGTGCTGGGTGCTCATTCTCGGGGTGCTGGGTGCTCAGTGCTCGGGGTGCTGGGTTCTCAGTACTCGGGGTGCTGGTAGCTCAGTGCTCAGCGTGCTGGGTGCTCAGTACTCAGGGTGCTCGGTTCTCAGTACACAGGGTGCTGGGTGCTCATTCTCGGGGTGCTGGGTGCTCAGTGCTCAGGGTGCTGGGTGCTCAGTGCTCAGGGTGCTCAGTACTCA
Organism: Microtus oregoni; assembly: GCF_018167655.1. Classification (NCBI taxonomy): domain Eukaryota; kingdom Metazoa; phylum Chordata; class Mammalia; order Rodentia; family Cricetidae; genus Microtus; species Microtus oregoni. Next base: position 3,015,704 of record NW_024544550.1, read on the forward strand.
GCGTGCTTTGTGCTCACTGCTCAGGTTGCTGGGTGCTCAGTACTCAGGGTGCTGGGTGCTCAGTACTCACGGTGCTGGGTGCTCAGTACTCGGGGTGCTGGGTGCTCATTACACAGGGTGCTGGGTGCTCAGTGCTCGGGGTGCTCGCTGCTCAGTACTCTTGGTGCTGGGTGCTCAGTACTCAGGGTGCTGGGTGCTCAGTGCTCGGGGTGCTCGGTGCTCAGTGCTCAGGATGCTCGGTGCTCAGTACTTTTGGTGCTGGGTGCTCAGTACTCAGGGTGCTGGGTGCTCAGTGCTCGGGGTGCTCGGTGCTCAGTACTCAGGGTGCTGGGTGCTCAGTGCTCAGGGTGCTGGGTGCTCAGTACTCAAGTTGCTGGGTGCTCAGTGCTCAGGGTGCTCGGTGCTCAGTACTCAGGGTGCTGGGTGCTCAGTGCTCGGGGTGCTGGGTGCTCAGTGCTCAGGGTGCTGGGTGCTCAGTACTCGGGGTGCTCGGTGATCAGTACTCAGGGTGCTGGGTGCTCAGTACTCAGGGTGCTGGGTGCTCAGTACTCAGGGTGCTCGGTGCTCAGAACTCAGGGTGCTGGGTGCTCAGTGCTCAGGTGCTGGGTGCTAAGTACTCAGGGTGCTGGGTGCTCAGTACTCAGGGTGCTGGGTGCTCAGTGCTCAGGGTGCTGGGTGCTCAGTACTCAGGGTGCTGGGTGCTCAGCACTCAGGGTGCTCAGTACTCAGGGTGCTGGGTGCTCAGTGCTTGGGGTGCTGGGTGCTCAGTACTCAGGGTGCTCAGTACTCAGGGTGCTGGGTGCTCAGTGCTCAGGGTGCTGTGTGCTCAGTACTCAGGGTGCTGGGTGCTCAGTACTCAGGGTGCTGGGTGCTCAGTCCTCAGGGAGCTCAGTGCTCAGGGTGCTGGGTGCTCAGTGCTCGGGGTGCTCGGTGCTCAGTACTCAGGTTGCTGAGTGCTCAGTACTCAGGTTGCTGGGTGCTCAGTACTCAGGGTGCTGGGTGCTCAGTGCTCAGGGTGCTCAGTGCTCAGTACTCAGGGTGCTGGGTGCTCAGTACTCAGGGTGCTGGGTGCTCAGTGCTCAGGTTGGTGGGTGCTCAGTACTCAGGGTGCTGGGTGCTCAGTGCTCGGGGTGCTCGGTGCTCAGTACTCAAGGTGCTGGGTGCTCAGTGCTCACGGTGCTGGGTGCTCAGTCCTCGGGGTGCTCCGTGCTCAGTGCTCAGGGTGCTGGGTGCTCAGTACTCAGCGTGCTCTGTGCTCAGTACTAAGGGTGCTCAGTGCTCAGTACTCAGGTTGCTCAGTGCTCAGTGCTCGGGGTGCTTGGTGCTCAGTACTCAGGGTGCTGGGTGCTCAGTACTCAGGGTGCTGTCTGCTCAGTGCTCAGGACTCAGCGTGCTGGGTGCTCAGTGCTCGGGGTGCTGGGTCCTCAGTGCTCAGGGTGCTGGGTGCTCAGTGCTCAGGGTGCTGGGTGCTCAGTGCTCGGGGTGCTGGGTGCTCAGTGCTCAGGGTGCTGGTTGCTCAGTACACAGTGTGCTCAGTGGTCAGGGTGCTGGGTGCTCAGAATTCAGGGTGCTGGGTGCTCAGTACTCAGGGTGCTGGGTGCTCAGTACTCAGGGTGCTTGGTGCTCAGTACTCAGGGTGCTGGGTGCTCAGTGCTCAGGGTGCTCGGTGCTCAGTACTCATGGTGCTGGGTGCTCATTCTCGGAGTGCTGGTTGCTCAGTACTCTGGTGGCTCAGTACTCTGGTTGCTCGGGGCTCAGTACTAATGGTGCTGGGTGCTCAGTGCACAGGGTGCTGGGTGCTCAGTACTCAGGGTGCTGGGTGCTCAGTACTCAGGGTGCTCAGTGCTCGGGGAGCTCGGTGCTCAGTACTCAGGGTGCTGGGTGCTCAGTACTCAGTGCTCGGCGTCCTGGGTTCTCAGCCCTCTGGGTGCTTAGAGCACAGTACTCAGGGTGCTGGGTGCTCAGTATTCAGGGTGCTCAGTGCTCGGGGTGCTGGGTGCTCAGTACTCAGGGTGCTGATTGCTCAGTACTCAGGGTGCTGGGTGCTCATTCTCGGGGTGCTGGGTGCTCAGTGCTCGGGGTGCTGGGTTCTCAGTACTCGGGGTGCTGGTAGCTCAGTGCTCAGCGTGCTGGGTGCTCAGTACTCAGGGTGCTCGGTTCTCAGTACACAGGGTGCTGGGTGCTCATTCTCGGGGTGCTGGGTGCTCAGTGCTCAGGGTGCTGGGTGCTCAGTGCTCAGGGTGCTCAGTACTCAGCGTGCTTTGTGCTCACTGCTCAGGTTGCTGGGTGCTCAGTACTCAGGGTGCTGGGTGCTCAGTACTCACGGTGCTGGGTGCTCAGTACTCGGGGTGCTGGGTGCTCATTACACAGGGTGCTGGGTGCTCAGTGCTCGGGGTGCTCGCTGCTCAGTACTCTTGGTGCTGGGTGCTCAGTACTCAGGGTGCTGGGTGCTCAGTGCTCGGGGTGCTCGGTGCTCAGTGCTCAGGATGCTCGGTGCTCAGTACTTTTGGTGCTGGGTGCTCAGTACTCAGGGTGCTGGGTGCTCAGTGCTCGGGGTGCTCGGTGCTCAGTACTCAGGGTGCTGGGTGCTCAGTGCTCAGGGTGCTGGGTGCTCAGTACTCAAGGTGCTGGGTGCTCAGTGCTCAGGGTGCTCGGTGCTCAGTACTCAGGGTGCTGGGTGCTCAGTGCTCGGGGTGCTGGGTGCTCAATGCTCAGGGTGCTGGGTGCTCAGTACTCGGGGTGCTCGGTGATCAGTACTCAGGGTGCTGGGTGCTCAGTACTCAGGGTGCTGGGTGCTCAGTACTCAGGGTGCTCGGTGCTCAGAACTCAGGGTGCTGGGTGCTCAGTGCTCAGGTGCTGGGTGCTAAGTACTCAGGGTGCTGGGTGCTCAGTACTCAGGGTGCTGGGTGCTCAGTGCTCAGGGTGCTGGGTGCTCAGTACTCAGGGTGCTGGGTGCTCAGCACTCAGGGTGCTCAGTACTCAGGGTGCTGGGTGCTCAGTGCTTGGGGTGCTGGGTGCTCAGTACTCAGGGTGCTCAGTACTCAGGGTGCTGGGTGCTCAGTGCTCAGGGTGCTGTGTGCTCAGTACTCAGGGTGCTGGGTGCTCAGTACTCAGGGTGCTGGGTGCTCAGTCCTCAGGGAGCTCAGTGCTCAGGGTGCTGGGTGCTCAGTGCTCGGGGTGCTCGGTGCTCAGTACTCAGGTTGCTGAGTGCTCAGTACTCAGGTTGCTGGGTGCTCAGTACTCAGGGTGCTGGGTGCTCAGTGCTCAGGGTGCTCAGTGCTCAGTACTCAGGGTGCTGGGTGCTCAGTACTCAGGGTGCTGGGTGCTCAGTGCTCAGGTTGGTGGGTGCTCAGTACTCAGGGTGCTGGGTGCTCAGTGCTCGGGGTGCTCGGTGCTCATTACTCAAGGTGCTGGGTGCTCAGTGCTCACGGTGCTGGGTGCTCAGTCCTCGGGGTGCTCCGTGCTCAGTGCTCAGGGTGCTGGGTGCTCAGTACTCAGCGTGCTCTGTGCTCAGTACTAAGGGTGCTCAGTGCTCAGTACTCAGGTTGCTCAGTGCTCAGTGCTCGGGGTGCTTGGTGCTCAGTACTCAGGGTGCTGGGTGCTCAGTACTCAGGGTGCTGTCTGCTCAGTGCTCAGGACTCAGCGTGCTGGGTGCTCAGTGCTCGGGGTGCTGGGTCCTCAGTGCTCAGGGTGCTGGGTGCTCAGTGCTCAGGGTGCTGGGTGCTCAGTGCTCGGGGTGCTGGGTGCTCAGTGCTCAGGGTGCTGGTTGCTCAGTACACAGTGTGCTCAGTGGTCAGGGTGCTGGGTGCTCAGAATTCAGGGTGCTGGGTGCTCAGTACTCAGGGTGCTGGGTGCTCAGTACTCAGGGTGCTTGGTGCTCAGTACTCAGGGTGCTGGGTGCTCAGTGCTCAGGGTGCTCGGTGCTCAGTACTCATGGTGCTGGGTGCTCATTCTCGGAGTGCTGGTTGCTCAGTACTCTGGTGGCTCAGTACTCTGGTTGCTCGGGGCTCAGTACTAATGGTGCTGGGTGCTCAGTACTCAGGGTGCTCGGTGCTCAGTTTCTCAGGGAGCTCGGTGCTCAGTGTTTGGGGTGCTGGGTGCTCAGTACTCAGGGTGCTGGGTGCTCAGTGCTCAGGGTGCTGGCTGCTCAGTGCTCAGTGTGCTGGGTGCTCAGTACTCAGTGCTCAGGATGCTGGGTGCTCAGTGCTCAGGGTGCTGGGTGCTCAGTGCTCAGGGTGCTCAGTGCTCAGTGCTCAGTACTCAGGGTGCTGGGTGCTCAGTACTCAGGGTGCTGGGTGCTCAGTGCTCGGGGTACCCGGTGCTCAGTGCTCAGGGTGCTCGGTGCTCAGTACTCAGGGTGCTGAGTGCTCAGTGCTCAGGGTGCTGGGTGCTCAGTGCTCAGGGTGGCCTGGGGTGCTCAGTGCTCAGCGTGCTTGATGCTCAGTACTCAGGGTGCTGGGTGCTCAGTGCTCAGGGTCCTGGGTGCTCAGTGCTCGGTGTGCTGGGTGCTCAGTACTCAGGGTGCTGGGTGCTCAGTACTCAGGGTGCTGGGTGCTCAGTGCTCAGCGTGCTGGGTGCTCAGTACTCAGGGTGCTCGGTGCTCAGTGCTTGGTGTGCTGGGTGCTCAGTACTCAGGGTGCTGGTGGCTCAGTGCTCAGGGTGCTGGGTGCTCAGTACTCAGTGCTCAGGATGCTGGGTGCTCAGTGCTCGGGCTGCTGGGTGCTCAGTGCTCAGGGTGCTGGGTGCTCAGTACTCAGGGTGCTGGGTTCTCAGTACTCAGGGTGCTGGGTGCACAGTGCTAGGGGTGCTGGGTGCTCAGTGCTCGGGGTCTGGGTGCTCAGTACTCAGGGTGCTGGGTGCTCAGTACTCAGGGTTCTGGGTGCTCAGTGCTCAGGGTGCTGGGTGCTCAGTGCTCGGGGTGCTCGGTGCTCAGTACTCAGGGTGCTGGGTGCTCAGTGCTCGGGGTGCTTGGTGCTCAGTACTCCGGGGTGCTCGGTGCTCAGTACTCAGGGTGCTGGGTGCTCAGTACTCAGGGTGCTGGGTGCTCAGTAGTCAGGGTGCTCGGTGCTCAGAACTCAGGGTGCTGGGTGCTCAGTACTCAGGGTGCTGGGTGCTCAGTGCTCGGGGTGCTGGGTCATCAGTACTCAGGGTGCTCAGTACTCAGGGTGCTGGGTGCTCAGTGCTCGGGGTGCTGGATGCTCAGTGCTCAGGGTGATCGGTGCTCAGTACTCAGGATGCTGGGTGCTCAATACTCAGGGTGCTGGGTGCTCAGTACTCAGGGTGCTGGGTGCTCAGTCCCTCAGGGTGCTCAGTGCTCAGGGTGCTGGGTGCTCAGTGCTCGGGGTGCTCGGTGCTCAGTACTCAGGTTGCTGAGTGCTCAGTACTCAGGTTGCTGGGTGCTCAGTACTCAGGGTGCTGGGTGCTCAGTGCTCAGGGTGCTCAGTGCTCAGTACTCAGGGTGCTGGGAGCTCAGTACTCAGGGTACTGGGTGCTCAGTGCTCGGGTTGCTGGGTGCTCAGTACTCAGGGTGCTGGGTGCTCAGTGCTCGGTGTGCTCGGTGCTCAGTAGTCAAGGTGCTGGGTGCTCAGTGCTCACGGTGCTGGGTGCTCAGTCCTCGGGGTGCTCCGTGATCAGTGCTCAGGGTGCTTTGTGCTCAGTACTCAAGGTGCTCGGTGCTCAGTACTAAGGGTGCTCAGTGTTCAGTACTCAGGTTGCTCAGTGCTCAGTGCTCGGGGTGCTGGGTGCTCAGTACTCAGGGTGCTGGGTGCTCAGTACTCAGGGTGCTGGGTGCTCAGTGCTCAGTACTCAGTGTGCTGGGTGCTCAGTGCTCGGGGTGCTGGGTCCTCAGTGCTCAGGGTGCTGGGTGCTCAGTACTAAGTGTGCTGGGTGCTCAGTGCTCGGGGTGCTGGGTCCTCAGTCCTCAGGCTGCTCAGTGCTCAGTGCTCGGTGTGCTGGGTGCTCAGTGCTCGGGGTTCTGGGTGCTCAGTGCTCAGGGTGCTGGTTGCTCAGTACTCAGTGTGCTCAGTGCTCAGGGTGCTGGGTGCTCAGAATTCAGGGTGCTGGGTGCTCAGTACTCAGGGTGCTGGGTGCTCAGTACTCAGGGTGCTTGGTGCTCAGTACTCAGGGTGCTGGGTGCTCAGTGCTCAGGGTGCTCGGTGCTCAGTACTCATGGTGCTGGGTGCTCATTCTCGGGGTGCTGGGTGCTCAGTACTCAGTTTGCTCAGTACTCTGGGTGCTCGGGGCTCAGTACTCATGGTGCTGGGTGCTCAGTACTCAGGGTGCTCGGTGCTCAGTTCTCAGGGAGCTCGGTGCTCAGTGTTTGGGGTGCTGGGTGCTCAGTACTCAGGGTGCTGGGTGCTCAGTGCTCAGGGTGCTGGCTGCTCAGTGCTCAGTGTGCTGGGTGCTCAGTATTCAGTGCTCAGGATGCTGGGTGTTCAGTGTTCGGGGTGCTGGGTGCTCAGTGCTCAGGGTGCTCACTGCTCAGTGCTCAGTACTCAGGGTGCTGGGTGCTCAGTACTCAGGGTGCTGGGTACTCAGTGCTCGGGGTACCCGGTGCTCAGTGCTCGGGGTGCTGAGTGCTCAGTGCTCAGGGTGCTGGGTGCTCAGTGCTCAGGGTGCTGGGTGCTCAGTGCTCAGCGTGCTTGATGCTCAGTACTCAGGGTGCTGGGTGCTCAGTGCTCAGGGTCCTGGGTGCTCAGTGCTCGGTGTGCTGGGTGCTCAGTACTCAGGGTGTTGGGTGCTCAGTACTCAGGGTGCTGTGTGCTCAGTACTCGGGGTGCTGGGTGCTTAGTGCTCAGCGTGCTGGGTGCTCAGTACTCAGGGTGCTCGGTGCTCAGTGCTTGGGGTGCTGGGAGCTCAGTACTCAGGGTGCTGGGTGCTCAGTGCTCAGGGGTGCTGGGTGCTCAGTGCTCAGGGTGCTGGGTGCTCAGTACTCAGTGCTCAGGATGCTGGGTGCTCAGTGCTCGGGCTGCTGGGTGCTCAGTGCTCAGGGTGCTGGGTGCTCAGTACTCAGGGTGCTGGGTTCTCAGTACTCAGGGTGCTGGGTGCACAGTGCTAGGGGTGCTGGTTGCTCAGTGCTCGGGGTCTAGGTGCTCAGTACTCAGGGTGCTGGGTGCTCAGTACTCAGGGTTCTGGGTGCTCAGTGCTCAGGGTGCTGGGTGCTCAGTGCTCTGGGTGCTGGGTGCTCAGTTCTCAGGGTGCTGGGTGCTCAGTGCTCAGGGTGCTGGGTGCTCAGTGATCGGGGTGATGGGTGCTGAGTGCTCAGGGTGCTGGGTGATCAGTGCTCGGGGTGCTCGGTGCTCAGTGCTCAGGGTCCTGGGTGCTCAGTACTCAGGGTGCTGGGTGCTTAGTACTCAGGGTGCTCAGTGCGCAGTACACAGGGTGCTGGGTGCTCAGTGCTCGGGTGCTGGGTGCTCAGTGCTCAGGGTGCTGGGTGCTCAGTGCTCGGGAGCTCGGTGCTCAGTACTCAGGGTGCTGGGTGCTCAGTACTCAGTGCTCGGGGTCCTGGGTGCTCCGTGCTCGGGGTGTTGGGTGCTCAGTAACTCAGGGTGCTGGGTGCTCATTCTCGGGGTGCTGGGTGCTCAGTGCTCGGGGTGCTGGGTGCTCAGTACTCAGGGTGCTGGGGGCTCAGTACTCAGGGTGCTGGGTGCTCAGTACTCAGGGTGCTGGGGTGCTCATTCTCGGGGTGCTGGGTGCTCAGTGCTCTGGGTGCTGGTTGCTCAGTACTCAGGGTGCTGGGGGCTCAGTACTCAGGGTGCTGGGTGCTCAGTACTCAGGGTGATCTGTTCTCAGTACTCAGGGTGCTGGGTGCTCAGTGCTCGGGGTGCTGGGTGCTCAGTACTCGGGGTGCTCATTACTCAGTGTGCTGGGTGCTCAGTACTCAGGGTGCTGGGTGCTCAGTGCTCAGGGTGCTCGGTGCTCAGTACTCGGGGTGCTGGGTGCTCAGTATTCGGGGTGCTGGGTGCTCAGTGCTCAGGGTGCTCGGTGCTCAGTGCTCGGGGTGCTGGGTGCTCAGTGCTGAGGGTGCTGGCTGCTCAGTGCTCAGGGTGCTGGGTGCTCAGTACTCAGGGTGCTAGGTGCTCAGTGCTCAGGGTCCTCTTTGCTCAGTACTCAGGGTGCTCAGTGCTCAGTACTCAGCGTGCATGTGCTCAGTGCTCAGGGTGCTGGGTGCACAGTACTCAGGGTGCTGGGTGCCCAGGACTCAGGGTGCTGGGTGCTCAGTACTCAGGGTGCTGGGTGCTCAGTGCTCGCGGTGCTCGGTGCTCAGTACTCAGGGTGCTGGGTGCTCAGTGCTCAGGGTGCTGGGTGCTCAGTACTCAGGGTGCTCAGTACTCAGTACTCAGGTTCTGGGTGCTCAGTGCTTGGGGTGCTGGGTGCTCAGTGCTCAGGGTGCTGGGTGCTCAGTGCTCGGGGTGCTGGGTGCTCAGTACTCAGGGTACTCGGTGCACAGTACTCAGGGTGCTGGGTGCTCAGTACTCAGGCTGCTGGGTGCTCAGTACTCAGGGTGCTGGGTGCTCAGTACTCAGGGTGCTGGGTGCTCAGTACTCAGGGTGCTGGGTGCTCAGTGCTCAGGGTGCTGGGTGCTCAGTACTCAGGGTGCTCGGTGCCCAGTACTCATGGTGCTGGGTGCTCATTCTCGGGGTGCTGGGTGCTCAGTACTCAGGTTGCTCAGTACTCTGGGTGCTCGGGGCTCAGTACTCATGGTGCTGGGTGCTCAGTACTCAGGGTGCTCGGTGCTCAGTTCTCAGGGAGCTCGGTGCTCAGTGTTTGGGGTGCTGGGTGCTCAGTGCTCAGTGTGCTCAGTGCTCAGTGCTCAGTACTCAGGGTGCTGGGTGCTCAGTGCTCAGGGTGCTGGGTGCTCAGTGCTCAGGGTGCTGGGTGCTCAGTGCTCAGCGTGCTTGATGCTCAGTACTCAGGGTACTGGGTGCTCAGTGCTCAGGGTGCTGGGTGCTCAGTGCTCAGCGTGCTTGATGCTCAGTACTCAGGGTGCTGGGTGCTCAGTGCTCAGGGTCCTGGGTGCTCAGTGCTCAGGGTGCTGGGTGCTTAGTACTCAGGGTGCTCAGTGCGCAGTACACAGGGTGCTGGGTGCTCAGTGCTCGGGGTGCTGGGTGCTCAGTGCTCAGGGTGCTGGGTGCTCAGTACTCAGGGTGCTGGGTGCTCAGTACTCAGTGCTCGGGGTCCTGGGTGCTCCGTGCTCGGGGTTTTGGGTGCTCAGTACTCAGGGTGCTGGGTGCTCATTCTCGGGTGCTGGGTGCTCAGTGCTCGGGGTGCTGGGTGCTCAGTACTCAGGGTGCTGGGGCCTCAGTACTCAGGGTGCTGGGTGCTCAGTACTCAGGGTGCTCGGTTCTCAGTACTCAGGGTGCTGGGTGCTCATTCTCGGGGTGCTGGGTGCTCAGTGCTCGGTTTGCTGGTTGCTCAGTACTCAGGGTGCTGGGGGCTCAGTACTCAGGGTGCTGGGTGCTCAGTACTCAGGGTGATCTGTTTCTCAGTACTCAGGATGCTGGGTGCTCAGTGCTCGGGGTGCTGGGTGCTCAGTACTCGGGGTGCTGGGTGCTCAGTGCTCAGGGTGCTGGGTGCTCAGTGCTCGGGGTGCTGGGTGCTCAGTGCTGAGGGTGCTGGCTGCTCAGTGCTCAGGGTGCTGGGTGCTCAGTACTCAGGGTGCTAGGTGCTCAGTGCTCAGGGTCCTCGGTGCTCAGTACTCAGGGTGCTCAGTGCTCAGTACTCAGCGTGCATGTGCTCAGTGCTCAGGGTGCTGGGTGCTCAGTACTCAGGGTGCTGGGTGCCCAGGACTCAGGGTGGTGGGTGCTCAGTACTCAGGTGCTGGGTGCTCAGTGCTCGGGGTGCTCGGTGCTCAGTACTCAGGGTGCTGGGTGCTCAGTGCTCAGGGTGCTGGGTGCTCAGTACTCAGGGTGCTCAGTATTCAGTACTCAGGGTGCTGGGTGCTCAGTGCTTGGGGTGCTGGGTGCTCAGTGCTCAGGGTTCTGGGTGCTCAGTGCTCAGGGTGCAGGGTGCTCAGTACTCAGGGTGCTCGGTGCTCAGTACTCAGGGTGCTGGGTGCTCAGTACTCAGGTGCTGGGTGCTCAGTACTCAGGGTGCTGGGTGCTCAGTACTCAGGGTGCTGGGTGCTCAGTGCTCAGGGTGCTGTGTGCTCAGTACTCAGGGTGCTGGGTGCTCAGTACTCAGGGTGCTTGGTGCTCAGTGCTCAGGGTGCTGGGTGCTCAGTACTCAGGGTGCTCGGTGCTCAGTACTCATGGTGCTGGGTGCTCATTCTCGGGGTGCTGGGTGCTCAGTACTCAGGTTGCTCAGTACTCTGGGTGCTCGGGGCTCAGTACTCATGGTGCTGGGTGCTCAGTACTCAGGGTGCTCGGTGCTCAGTTCTCAGGGAGCTCGGTGCTCAGTGTTTGGGGTGCTGGGTGCTCAGTACTCAGGGTGCTGGGTGCTCAGTGCTCAGGGTGCTGGCTGCTCAGTGCTCAGTGTGCTGGGTGCTCAGTACTCAGTGCTCAGGATGCTGGGTGCTCAGTGCTCAGGGTGCTGGGTGCTCAGTGCTCAGGGTGCTCAGTGCTCAGTGCTCAGTACTCAGGGTGCTGGGTGCTCAGTACTCAGGGTGCTGGGTGCTCAGTGCTCGGGGTACCCGGTGCTCAGTGCTCGGGGTGCTCGGTGCTTAGTACTCAGGGTGCTCGGTGCTCAGAACTCAGGGTGCTGGGTGCTCAGTGCTCAGGTGCTGGGTGCTAAGTACTCAGTGTGCTGGGTGCTCAGTACTCAGGGTGCTGGGTGCTCAGTGCTCAGGGTGCTGGGTGCTCAGTACTCAGGGTGCTGGGTGCTCAGCACACAGGGTGCTCAGTACTCAGGGTGCTGGGTGCTCAGTTTTCGGGGTGCTGGGTGCTCAGTACTCAGGGTGCTCAATACTCAGGGTGCTGGGTGCTCAGTGCTCGGGGTGCTGGATGCTCAGTGCTCAGGGTGATCGGTGCTCAGTACTCAGGATGCTGGGTGCTCAGTACTCAGGGTGCTGGGTGCTCAGTACTCAGGGTGCTGGGTGCTCAGTCCCTCAGGGTGTTCAGTGCTCAGGGTGCTGGGTGCTCAGTGCTCGGGGTGCTCGGTGCTCAGTACTCAGGTTGCTGAGTGCTCAGTACTCAGGTTGCTGGGTGCGCAGTACTCAGGGTGCTGGGTGCTCAGTGCTCAGGGGGCTCAGTGCTCAGTACTCAGGGTGCTGGGTGCTCAGTACTCATTGTGCTGGGTGCTCAGTGCTCGGGTTGCTGGGTGCTCAGTACTCAGGGTGCTGGGTGCTCAGTGCTCGGGGTGTTCCGTGCTCAGTACTCAAGGTGCTGGGTGCTCAGTGCTCACGGTGCTGGGTGCTCAGTCCCTCGGGTGCTCCGTGCTCAGTGCTCAGGGTGCTGGGTGCTCAGTACTCAGGGTGCTCAGTGCTCAGTACTAAGGGTGCTCAGTGCTCAGTACTCAGGTTGCTCAGTGCTCAGTGCTCGGGGTGCTGGGTGCTCAGTACTCAGGGTGCTGGGTGCTCAGTACTCAGGGTGCTGGGTGCTCAGTGCTCAGTACTCAGCGTGCTGGGTGCTCAGTGCTCGGGGTGCTGGGTCCTCAGTGCTCAGGGTGCTGGGTGCTCAGTACTCAGGGTGCTGGGTGCTCAGTGCTCGGGGTGCTGGGTCCTCAGTGCTCAGGGTGCTCAATGCTCAGTGCTCGGGGTGCTGGGTGCTCAGTGCTCGGGGTGCTGGGTGCTCAGTGCTCAGGGTGCTGGTTGCTCAGTACTCAGTGTGCTCAGTGCTCAGGGTGCTGGGTGCTCAGAACTCAGGGTGCTGGGTGCTCAGTACTCAGGGTGCTGGGTGCTCAGTACTCAGGGTGCTTGGTGCTCAGTACTCAGGGTGCTGGGTGCTCAGTGCTCAGGGTGCTCGGTGCTCAGTACTCATGGTGCTGGGTGCTCATTCTCCGGGTGCCGGGTGCTCAGTACTCAGGTTGCTCAGTACTCTGGGTGCACGGGGCTCAGTACTCATGGTGCTGGGTACTCAGTACTCAGGGTGCTCGGTGCTCAGTTCTCAGGGTGCTCGGTTCTCAGTGTTTGGGGTGCTGGGTGCTCAGTACTCAGGGTGCTGGGTGCTCAGTGCTCAGGGTGCTGGCTGCTCAGTGCTCAGGGTGCAGGGTGCTCAGTACTCAGTGCTCAGGATGCTGGATGCTCATTGCTCAGGGTGCTGGGTGCTCAGTGCTCAGGGTGCTCAGTGCTCAGTGCTCAGTACTCAGGGTGCTGGGTGCTCAGTACTCAGGGTGCTGGGTGCTCAATGCTCGGGGTACCCGGTGCTCAGTGCTCGGGGTGCTCGGTGCTCAGTACTCAGGGTGCTGAGTGCTCAGTGCTCAGGGTGCTGGGTGCTCAGTGCTCAGGGTGCTGGGTGCTCAGTGCTCGGGGAGCTCGGTGCTCAGTACTCAGGGTGCTGGGTGCTCAGTACTCAGTGCTCGGGGTCCTGGGTGCTCCGTGCTTGGGGTGCTGGGTGCGCAGTACTCAGGGTGCTGGGTGCTCATTCTCGGGGTGCTGGGTGCTCAGTACTCGGGGTGCTGGGGGCTCAGTACTCAGGGTGCTGGGTGCTCAGTACTCAGGGTGCTCGGTTCTCAGTACTCAGGGTGCTGGGTGCTCATTCTCGGGGTGCTGGGTGCTCAGTGCTCGGGGTGCTGGGTGCTCAGTACTCAGGGTGCTGGGTGCTCAGTACTCAGGGTGATCTGTTCTCAGTACTCAAGGTGCTGGGTGCTCAGTGCTCGCGGTGCTGGGTGCTCAGTGCTCAGGGTCCTCGGTGCTCAGTACTCAGGGTGCTCAGTGCTCAGTACTCAGCGTGCTTTGTGCTCAGTGCTCAGGGTGCTGGGTGCTCAGTACTCAGGGTGCTGGGTGCTCAGTACTCAGGGTACTGGGTGCTCAGTACTCAGGGTGCTGGGTGCTCAGTGCTCGGGGTGCTCGGTGCTCAGTACTCAGGGTGCTGGGTGCACAGTGCTCATGGTGCTGGGGTGCTCAGTACTCAGGGTGCTCAGTACTCAGTATTCAGGGTGCTGGGTGCTCAGTGCTTGGGGTGCTGGGTGCTCAGTGCTCAGGGAGCTGGGTGCTCAGTGCTCGGGGTGCTGGGTGCTCAGTACTCGGGGTGCTCGGTGCTCAGTACTCAGGGTGCTGTATGCTCAGTACTCAGGGTGCTGGGTGTTCAGTACTCAGGGTGCTGGGTGCTCAGTACTCAAGGTGCTGGGTGCTCAGTACTCCGGGTGCTGGGTGCTCAGTGCTCAGGGTGCTGTGTGCTCAGTACTCAGGGTGCTGGGTGCTCAGTGCTCAGGGTGCTGGGGTGCTCAGTGCTCGGGGTGCTCGGTGCTCAGTACTCAGGGTGCTGGGTGCTCAGTGCTCAGGGTGCTGGGTGCTCAGTGCTCAGGGTGCTGGCTGCTCAGTACTCTGGGTGCTCGGTGCTCAGTACTCAGGGTGCTGGGTGCTCAGTACTCAGGGTGCTGGGTGCTCAGTACTCAGGGTGCTCGGTGCTCAGTACTCAGGGTGCTGGGTGCTCAGTGCTCAGGTGCTGGGTGCTAAGTACTCAGGGTGCTGGGTGCTCAGTACTCAGGGTGCTGGGTGCTCAGTACTCAGGGTGATCTGTTCTCAGTACTCAGGATGCTGGGTGCTCAGTGCTCGGGGTGCTGGGTGCTCAGTACTCGGGGTGCTCAGTACTCAGGGTGCTGGGTGCTCAGTACTCAGGGTGCTGGGTGCTCAGTGCTCGGGGTGCTCGGTGCTCAGTACTCGGGGTGCTGGGTGCTCAGTACTCGGGGTGCTGGGTGCTCAGTGCTCAGGGAGCTGGGTGCTCAGTGCTCGTGGTGCTGGGTGCTCAGTGCTGAGGGTGCTGGCTGCTCAGTGCTCAGGGTGCTGGGTGCTCAGTGCTCAGGGTGCTGGGTGCTCAGAACTCAGGGTGCTGGGTGCTCAGTACTCAGGGTGCTGGGTGCTCAGTACTCAGGGTGCTTGGTGCTCAGTACTCAGGGTGCTGGGTGCTCAGTGCTCAGGGTGCTCGGTGCTCAGTACTCATGGTGCTGGGTGCTCATTCTCGGGGTGCCGGGTGCTCAGTACTCAGGTTGCTCAGTACTCTGGGTGCACGGGGCTCAGTACTCATGGTGCTGGGTGCTCAGTACTCAGGGTGCTCGGTGCTCAGTTCTCAGGGTGCTCGGTTTCTCAGTTTTTGGGGTGCTCCTTGCTCAGTACTCAGGGTGCTGGGTGCTCAGTGCTCAGGGTGCTGGCTGCTAAGTGCTCAGGGTGCTGGGTGCTCAGTACTCAGTGCTCAGGATGCTGGATGCTCATTGCTCAGGGTGCTGGGTGCTCAGTGCTCAGGGTGTTCAGTGCTCAGTGCTCAGTACTCAGGGTGCTGGGTGCTCAGTACTCAGGGTGCTGTGTGCTCAATGCTCGGTGTACCCCGGTGCTCAGTGCTCGGGGTGCTCGGTGCTCAGTACTCAGGGTGCTGAGTGCTCAGTGCTCAGGGTGCTGGGTGCTCAGTGCTCAGGGTGCTGGGTGCTCAGTGCTCGGGGAGCTCGGTGCTCAGTACTCAGGGTGCTGGGTGCTCAGTACTCAGTGCTCGGGGTCCTGGGTGCTCCGTGCTTGGGGTGCTGGGTGCTCAGTACTCAGGGTGCTGGGTGCTCATTCTCGGGGTGCTGGGTGCTCAGTACTCGGGGTGCTGGGGGCTCAGTACTCAGGGTGCTGGGTGCTCAGTACTCAGGATGCTCGGTTCTCAGTACTCCAGGGTGCTGGGTGCTCATTCTCGGGGTGCTGGGTGCTCAGTGCTCGGGGTGCTGGGTGCTCAGTACTCAGGGTGCTGGGTGCTCAGTACTCAGGGTGATCTGTTCTCAGTACTCAGGGTGCTGGGTGCTCAGTGCTCGGGGTGCTCAGTGCTCAGTACTCAGCGTGCTTTGTGCTCAGTGCTCAGGGTGCTGGGTGCTCAGTACTCAGGGTGCTGGGTGCTCAGTACTCAGGGTACTGGGTGCTCAGTACTCAGGGTGCTGGGTGCTCAGTGCTCGGGGTGCTCGGTGCTCAGTACTCAGGGTGCTGGGTGCACAGTGCTCAGGGTGCTGGGTGCTCAGTACTCAGGGTGCTCAGTACTCAGTATTCAGGGTGCTGGGTGCTCAGTGCTTGGGGTGCTGGGTGCTCAGTGCTCAGGGAGCTGGGTGCTCAGTGCTCGGGGTGCTGGGTGCTCAGTACTCGGGGTGCTCGGTGCTCAGTACTCAGGGTGCTGTATGCTCAGTACTCAGGGTGCTGGGTGTTCAGTACTCAGGGTGCTGGGTGCTCAGTACTCCGGGAGCTGGGTGCTCAGTACTCCGGGTGCTGGGTGCTCAGTGCTCAGGGTGCTGTGTGGTCAGTACTCAGGGTGCTGGGTGCTCAGTGCTCAGGGGTGCTGGGTGCTCAGTGCTCGGGGTGCTCGGTGCTCAGTACTCAGGGTGCTGGGTGCTCAGTGCTCAGGGTGCTGGGTGCTCAGTGCTCAGGGTGCTGGCTGCTCAGTACTCTGGGTGCTCGGTGCTCAGTACTCAGGGTGCTGGGTGCTCAGTACTCAGGGTGCTGGGGTGCTCAGTACTCAGGGTGCTCGGTGCTCAGTACTCAGCGGTGCTGGGTGCTCAGTGCTCAGGTGCTGGGTGCTAAGTACTCAGGGTGCTCAGTACTCAGGGTGCTGGGTGCTCAGTGTTCGGGGTGCTGGGTGCTCAGTACTCAGGGTGCTCAATACTCAGGGTGCTGGGTGCTCAGTACTCAGGGTGCTGGGTGCTCAGCACACAGGGTGCTCAGTACTCAGGGTGCTGGGTGCTCAGTGTTCGGGGTGCTGGGTGCTCAGTACTCAGGGTGCTCAATACTCAGGGTGCTGGGTGCTCAGTGCTCGGGGTGCTGGATGCTCAGTGCTCAGGGTGATCGGTGCTCAGTACTCAGGATGCTGGGTGCTCAGTACTCAGGGTGCTGGGTGCTCAGTACTCAGGGTGCTGGGTGCTCAGTCCTCAGGGTGCTCAGTGCTCAGGTGCTGGGTGCTCAGTGCTCGGGGTGCTCGGTGCTCAGTACTCAGGTTGCTGAGTGCTCAGTACTCAGGTTGCTGGGTGCGCAGTACTCAGGGTGCTGGGTGCTCAGTGCTCAGGGTGCTCAGTGCTCAGTACTCAGGGTGCTGGGTGCTCAGTACTCAGGGTGCTGGGTGCTCAGTGCTCGGGTTGCTGGGTGCTCAGTACTCAGGGTGCTGGGTGCAAAGTGCTCGGGGTGCTCCGTGCTCAGGTACTCAAAGGTGCTGGGTGCTCAGTGCTCAAGGTGCTGGGTGCTCAGTCCTCGGGTGCTCCGTGCTCAGTGCTCAGGGTGCTGGGTGCTCAGTACTCAGGGTGCTCGGTGCTCAGTACTTTAGGGTGCTCAGTGCTCAGTACTCAGGTTGCTCAGTGCTCAGTGCTCGGGGTGCTGGGTGCTCAGTACTCAGGGTGCTGGGTGCTCAGTACTCAGGGTGCTGGGTGCTCAGTGCTCAGTTCTCAGGGTGCTGGGTGCTCAGTGCTCGGGGTGCTGGGTCCTCAGTGCTCAGGGTGCTCAATGCTCAGGGCTCGGGGTGCTGGGTGCTCAGTGCTCGGGGTGCTGGGTGCTCAGTGCTCAGGGTGCTGGTTCCTCAGTACTCAGTGTGCTCAGTGCTCAGGTGCTGGGTGCTCAGAACTCAGGGTGCTGGTGCTAAGTACTCAGGGTGCTGGGTGCTCAGTACTCAGGGTGCTTGGTGCTCAGTACTCAGGGTGCTGGGTGCTCAGTGCTCAGGGTGCTCGGTGCTCAGTACTCATGGTGCTGGGTGCTCATTCTCGGGGTGCCGGGTGCTCAGTACTCAGGTTGCTCAGTACTCTGGGTGCACGGGGCTCAGTACTCATGGTGCTGGGTGCTCAGTACTCAGGGTGCTCGGTGCTCAGTTCTCAGGGTGCTCGGTTCTCAGTGTTTGGGGTGCTGGGTGCTCAGTACTCAGGGTGCTGGGTGCTCAGTGCTCAGGGTGCTGGCTGCTCAGTGCTCAGGGTGCTGCGTGCTCAGTACTCAGTGCTCAGGATGCTGGATGCTCATTGCTCAGGGTGCTGGGTGCTCAGTGCTCAGGGTGCTCAGTGCTCAGTGCTCAGTACTCAGGGTGCTGGGTGCTCAGTACTCAGGGTGCTGGGTGCTCAATGCTCGGGGTACCCGGTGCTCCAGTGCTCGGGGTGCTCGGTGCTCAGTACTCAGGGTGCTGAGTGCTCAGTGCTCAGGGTGCTGGGTGCTCAGTGCTCAGGGGTGCTGGGTGCTCAGTGCTCGGGGAGCTCGGTGCTCAGTACTCAGGGTGCTGGGTGCTCAGTACTCAGTGCTCGGGGTCCTGGGTGCTCCGTGCTTGGGGTGCTGGGTGCTCAGTACTCAGGGTGCTCAGTACTCAGTATTCAGGGTGCTGGGTGCTCAGTGCTTGGGGTGCTGGGTGCTCAGTGCTCAGGGAGCTGGGTGCTCAGTGCTCGGGGTGCTGGGTGCTCAGTACTCGGGGTGCTCGGTGCTCAGTACTCAGGGTGCTGTATGCTCAGTACTCAGGGTGCTGGGTGTTCAGTACTCAGGGTGCTGGGTGCTCAGTACTCAGGGTGCTGGGTGCTCAGTACTCCGGGTGCTGGGTGCTCAGTGCTCAGGGTGCTGTGTGCTCAGTACTCAGGGTGCTGGGTGCTCAGTGCTCAGGGTGCTGGGTGCTCAGTGCTCGGGGTGCTCGGTGCTCAGTACTCAGGGTGCTGGGTGCTCAGTGCTCAGGGTGCTGGGTGCTCAGTGCTCCGGGTGCTGGGTGCTCAGTACTCAGGGTGCTCGGTGCTCAGTACTCAGGGTGCTGGGTGCTCAGTGCTCAGGTGCTGGGTGCTAAGTACTCAGGGTGCTGGGTGCTCAGTACTCAGGGTGCTGGGTGCTCAGTACTCAGGTTGATCTGTTCTCAGTACTCAGGATGCTGGGTGCTCAGTGCTCGGGGTGCTGGGTGCTCAGTACTCGCGGGTGCTCAGTACTCAGGGTGCTGGGTGCTCAGTACTCAGGGTGCTGGGTGCTCAGTGCTCGGGGTGCTCAGTGCTCAGTACTCGGGGTGCTGGGTGCTCAGTACTCGGGGTGCTGGGTGCTCGGTGCTCAGGGTGCTGGGTGCTCAGTGCTCGTGGTGCTGGGTGCTCAGAACTGAGGGTGCTGGCTGCTCAGTGCTCAGGGTGCTGGGTGCTCAGTGCTCAGGGTGCTGGGTGCTCAGAACTCAGGGGTGCTGGGTGCTCAGTACTCAGGGTGCTGGGTGCTCAGTACTCAGGTTGCTTGGTGCTCAGTACTCAGGGTGCTGGGTGCTCACTGCTCAGGGTGCTCGGTGCTCAGTACTCATGGTGCTGGGTGCTCATTCTCGGGGTGCCGGGTGCTCAGTACTCATGGTGCTGGGTGCTCAGTACTCAGGGTTCTCGGTGCTCAGTTCTCAGGGTGCTCGGTTCTCAGTGTTTGGGGTGCTGGGTGCTCAGTACTCAGGGTGCTGGGTGCTCAGTGCTCAGGGTGCTTGCTGCTAAGTGCTCAGGGTGCTGGGTGCTCAGTACTCAGTGCTCAGGATGCTGGATGCTCATTGCTCAGGGTGCTGGGTGCTCAGTGCTCAGGGTGCTCAGTGCTCAGTGCTCAGTACTCAGGGTGCTGGGTGCTCAGTACTCAGGGTGCTGGGTGCTCAATGCTCGGGGTACCCGGTGCTCAGTGCTCGGGGTGCTCGGTGCTCAGTACTCAGGGTGCTGAGTGCTCAGTGCTCAGGGTGCTGGGTGCTCAGTGCTCAGGTGCTGGGTGCTCAGTGCTCGGGGAGCTCGGTGCTCAGTACTCAGGGTGCTGGGTGCTCAGTACTCAGTGCTCGGGGTCCTGGGTGCTCCGTGCTTGGGGTGCTGGGTGCTCAGTACTCAGGGTGCTGGGTGCTCATTCTCGGGGTGCTGGGTGCTCAGTACTCGGGGTGCTGGGGGCTCAGTACTCAGGGTGCTGGGTGCTCAGTACTCAGGATGCTCGGTTTCTCAGTATTCAGGGTGTTGGGTGCTCATTCTCGGGGTGCTGGGTGCTCAGTGCTCGGGGTGCTGGGTGCTCAGTACTCAGGGTGCTGGGTGCTCAGTACTCAGGGTGATCTGTTCTCAGTACTCAGGGTGCTGGGTGCTCAGTGCTCGGGGTGCTGGGTGCTCAGTGCTCAGGGTCCTCGGTGCTCAGTACTCAGGGTGCTCAGTGCTCAGTACTCAGCGTGCTTTGTGCTCAGTGCTCAGGGTGCTGGGTGCTCAGTACTCAGGGTGCTGGGTGCTCAGTACTCAGGGTACTGGGTGCTCAGTACTCAGGGTGCTGGGTGCTCAGTGCTCGGAGTGCTCGGTGCTCAGTACTCAGGGTGCTGGGTGCACAGTGCTCAGGGTGCTGGGTGCTCAGTACTCAGGGTGCTCAGTACTCAGTATTCAGGGTGCTGGGTGCTCAGTACTCAGGGTACTGGGTGCTCAGTGCTCAGGGTGCTGGGTGCTCAGTGCTCGGGGTGCTCGGTGCTCAGTACTCAGGGTGCTGGGTACTCAGTGCTCGGGGTGCTGGGTGCTCAGAGCTCAGGGTGCTGGCTGCTCAGTACTCTATGTGCTCGGTGCTCAGCACTCAGGGTGCTGGGTGCTCAGTACTCAGGGTGCTGGGTGATCAGTACTCAGGGTGCTCGGTGCTCAGTACTCAGGGTGCTGGGTGCTCAGTGCTCAGGTGCTGGGTGCTAAGTACTCAGGGTGCTCAGTACTCAGGGTGCTGGGTGCTCAGTGTTCGGGGTGCTGGGTGCTCAGTACTCAGGGTGCTCAATACTCAGGGTGCTGGCTGCTCAGTACTCAGGGTGCTGGGTGCTCAGCACACAGGGTGCTCAGTACTCAGGGTGCTGGGTGCTCAGTGTTCGGGGTGCTGGGTGCTCAGTACTCAGGGTGCTCAATACTCAGGGTGCTGGGTGCTCAGTGCTCGGGGTGCTGGATGCTCAGTGCTCAGGGTGATCGGTGCTCAGTACTCAGGATGCTGGGTGCTCAGTACTCAGGGGTGCTGGGTGCTCAGTACTCAGGGTGCTAGGTGCTCAGTCCTCAGGGTGCTCAGTGCTCAGGGTGCTGGGTGCTCAGTGCTCGGGGTGCTCGGTGCTCAGTACTCAGGTTGCTGAGTGCTCAGTACTCAGGTTGCTGGGTGCGCAGTACTCAGGGTGCTGGGTGCTCAGTGCTCAGGGTGCTCAGTGCTCAGTACTCAGGGTGCTGAGTGCTCAGTACTCAGGGTGCTGGGTGCTCAGTGCTCGGGTTGCTGGGTGCTCAGTACTCAGGGTGCTGGGTGCTCAGTGCTCGGGGTGCTCAGTGCTCAGTACTCAAGGTGCTGGGTGCTCAGTGCTCACGGTGCTGGGTGCTCAGTCCTCGGGTGCTCCGTGCTCAGTGCTCAGGGTGCTGGGTGCTCAGTACTCAGGGTGCTCGGTGCTCAGTACTAAGGGTGCTCAGTGCTCAGTACTCAGGTTGCTCAGTGCTCAGTGCTTGGGGTGCTGGGTGCTCAGTACTCAGGGTGCTGGGTGCTCAGTACTCAGGGTGCTGGGTGCTCAGTGCTCAGTACTCAGCGTGCTTGGTGCTCAGTGCTCGGGGTGCTGGGTCCTCAGTGCTCAGGGTGCTGGGTGCTCAGTACTCAGGGTGCTGGGTGCTCAGTACTCGGGGTGCTGGGTCCTCAGTGCTCAGGGTGCTCAATGCTCAGGGCTCGGGGTGCTGGGTGCTCAGTGCTCGGGGTGCTGGGTGCTCAGTGCTCAGGGTGCTGGTTGCTCAGTACTCAGTGTGCTCAGTGCTCAGGGTGCTGGGTGCTCAGAACTCAGGGTGCTGGGTGCTCAGTACTCAGGGTGCTGGGTGCTCTGTACTCAGGGTGCTTGGTGCTCAGTACTCAGGGTGCTGGGTGCTCAGTGCTCAGGGTGCTCGGTGCTCAGTACTCATGGTGCTGGGTGCTCATTCTCGGGGTGCCGGGTGCTCAGTACTCAGGTTGCTCAGTACTCTGGTGCACGGGGCTCAGTACTCATGGTGCTGGGTGCTCAGTACTCAGGGTGCTCGGTGCTCAGTTCTCAGGGTGCTCGGTTCTCAGTGTTTGGGGTGCTGGGTGCTCAGTAATCAGGGTGCTGGGTGCTCAGTGCTCAGGGTGCTGGCTGCTCAGTGCTCAGGGTGCTGGGTGCTCAGTACTCAGTGCTCAGGATGCTGGATGCTCATTGCTCAGGGTGCTGGGTGCTCAGTGCTCAGGGTGCTCAGTGCTCAGTGCTCAGTACTCAGGGTGCTGGGTGCTCAGTACTCAGGGTGCTGGGTGCTCAATGCTCGGGGTACCCGGTGCTCAGTGCTCGGGGTGCTCGGTGCTCAGTACTCAGGGTGCTGAGTGCTCAGTGCTCAGGGTGCTGGGTGCTCAGTGCTCAGGGTGCTGGGTGCTCAGTGCTCGGGGAGCTCGGTGCTCAGTACTCAGGGTGCTGGGTGCTCAGTACTCAGTGCTCGGGGTCCTGGGTGCTCCGTGCTTGGGGTGCTGGGTGCTCAGTACTCAGGGTGCTCAGTACTCAGTATTCAGGGTGCTGGGTGCTCAGTGCTTGGGGTGCTGGGTGCTCAGTGCTCAGGGAGCTGGGTGCTCAGTGCTCGGGGTGCTGGGTGCTCAGTACTCGGGGTGCTCGGTGCTCAGTACTCAGGGTGCTGTATGCTCAGTACTCAGGGTGCTGGGTGTTCAGTACTCAGGGTGCTGGGTGCTCAGTACTCAGGGTGCTGCGTGCTCAGTATTCCGGGTGCTGGGTGCTCAGTGCTCAGGGTGCTGTGTGCTCAGTACTCAGGGTGCTGGGTGCTCAGTGCTCAGGGTGCTGGGTGCTCAGTGCTCGGGGTGCTCGGTGCTCAGTACTCAGGGTGCTGGGTGCTCAGTGCTCAGGGTGCTGGGTGCTCAGTGCTCGGGGTGCTCGGTGCTCAGTACTCTGGGTGCACGGGGCTCAGTACTCATGGTGCTGGGTGCTCAGTACTCAGGGTGCTCGGTGCTCAGTTCTCAGGGTGCTCGGTTCTCAGTGTTTGGGGTGCTGGGTGCTCAGTACTCAGGGTGCTGGGTGCTCAGTGCTCAGGGTGCTGGCTGCTAAGTGCTCAGGGTGCTGGGTGCTCAGTACTCAGTGCTCAGGATGCTGGATGCTCATTGCTCAGGGTGCTGGGTGCTCAGTGCTCAGGGTGCTCAGTGCTCAGTGCTCAGTACTCAGGGTGCTGGGTGCTCATTACTCAGGGTGCTGGGTGCTCAATGCTCGGGGTACCCGGTGCTCAGTGCTCGGGGTGCTCGGTGCTCAGTACTCAGGGTGCTGAGTGCTCAGTGCTCAGGGTGCTGGGTGCTCAGTGCTCAGGGTGCTGGGTGCCCAGTGCTCGGGGAGCTCGGTGCTCAGTACTCAGGGTGCTGGGTGCTCAGTACTCAGTGCTCGGGGTCCTGGGTGCTCCGTGCTTGGGGTGCTGGGTGCTCAGTACTCAGGGTGCTGGGTGCTCATTCTCGGGGTGCTGGGTGCTCAGTACTCGGGGTGCTGGGGGCTCAGTACTCAGGGTGCTGGGTGCTCAGTACTCAGGATGCTCGGTTCTCAGTACTCAGGGTGCTGGGTGCTCATTCTCGGGGTGCTGGGTGCTCAGTGCTCGGGGTGCTGGGTGCTCAGTACTCAGGGTGCTGGGTGCTCAGTACTCAGGGTGATCTGTTCTCAGTACTCAGGGTGCTGGGTGCTCAGTGCTCGGGGTGCTGGGTGCTCAGTGCTCCGGGTCCTCGGTGCTCAGTACTCAGGGTGCTAAGTGCTCAGTACTCAGCGTGCTTTGTGCTCAGTGCTCAGGGTGCTGGGTGCTCAGTACTCAGGGTGCTGGGTGCTCAGTACTCAGGGTACTGGGTGCTCAGTACTCAGGGTGCTGGGGTGCTCAGTGCTCGGGGTGCTCGGTGCTCAGTACTCAGGGTGCTGGGTGCACAGTGCTCAGGGTGCTGGGTGCTCAGTACTCAGGGTGCTCAGTACTCAGTATTCAGGGTGCTGGGTGCTCAGTGCTTGGGGTGCTGGGTGCTCAGTGCTCAGGGAGCTGGGTGCTCAGTGCTCGGGGTGCTGGGTGCTCAGTACTCGGGGTGCTCGGTGCTCAGTACTCAGGGTGCTGTATGCTCAGTACTCAGGGTGCTGGGTGTTCAGTACTCAGGGTGCTGGGTGCTGAGTACTCCGGGTGCTGGGTGCTCAGTACTCCGGGTGCTGGGTGCTCAGTGCTCAGGGTGCTGTGTGCTCAGTACTCAGGGTGCTGGGTGCTCAGTGCTCAGGGTGCTGGGTGCTCAGTGCTCGGGGGTGCTCGGTGCTCAGTACTCAGGGTGCTCAGTACTCAGGGTGCTGGGTGCTCAGTGTTCGGGGTGCTGGGTGCTCAGTACTCAGGGTGCTCAATACTCAGGGGTGCTGGGTGCTCAGTACTCAGGGTGCTGGGTGCTCAGCACACAGGGTGCTCAGTACTCAGGGTGCTGGGGTGCTCAGTGTTCGGGTTGCTGGGTGCTCAGTACTCAGGGTGCTCAATACTCAGGGTGCTGGGTGCTCAGTGCTCGGGGTGCTGGATGCTCAGTGCTCAGGGTGATCGGTGCTCAGTACTCAGGATGCTGGGGTGCTCAGTACTCAGGGTGCTGGGGTGCTCAGTACTCAGGGTGCTGGGTGCTCAGTCCTCAATGTGCTCAGTGCTCAGGGTGCTGGGTGCTCAGTGCTCGGGGTGCTCGGTGCTCAGTACTCAGGTTGCTGAGTGCTCAGTACTCAGGTTGCTGGGTGCGCAGTACTCAGGGTGCTGGGTGCTCAGTGCTCAGGGTGCTCAGTGCTCAGTACTCAGGGTGCTGGGTGCTCAGTACTCAGGGTGCTGGGTGCTCAGTGCTCGGGTTGCTGGGTGCTCAGTACTCAGGGTGCTGGGTGCTCAGTGCTCGGGGTGCTCCGTGCTCAGTACTCAAGGTGCTGGGTGCTCAGTGCTCACGGTGCTGGGTGCTCAGTCCTCGGGTGCTCCGTGCTCAGTGCTCAGGGTGCTGGGGTGCTCAGTACTCAGGGTGCTCGGTGCTCAGTACTAAGGGTGCTCAGTGCTCAGTACTCAGGTTGCTCAGTGCTCAGTGCTCGGGGTGCTGGGTGCTCAGTACTCAGGGTGCTGGGTGCTCAGTACTCAGGGTGCTGGGTGCTCAGTGCTCAGTACTCAGCGTGCTGGGTGCTCAGTGCTCAGGGTGCTGGGTCCTCAGTGCTCAGGGTGCTGGGTGCTCAGTACTCAGGGTGCTGGGTGCTCAGTGCTCGGGGTGCTGGGTCCTCAGTGCTCAGGGTGCTCAATGCTCAGTGCTCGGGGTGCTGGGTGCTCAGTGCTCGGGGTGCTGGGTGCTCAGTGCTCAGGGTGCTGGTTGCTCAGTACTCAGTGTGCTCAGTGCTCAGGGTGCTGGGTGCTCAGAACTCAGGGTGCTGGGTGCTCAGTACTCAGGGTGCTGGGTGCTCAGTACTCAGGGTGCTTGGTGCTCAGTACTCAGGGTGCTGGGTGCTCAGTGCTGAGGGTGCTCGGTGCTCAGTACTCATGGTGCTGGGTGCTCATTCTCGGGGTGCCGGGTGCTCAGTGCTCAGGGTGCTGGTTGCTCAGTACTCAGTGTGCTCAGTGCTCAGGGTGCTGGGTGCTCAGAACTCAGGGTGCTGGGTGCTCAGAACTCAGGGTGCTGGGTGCTCAGTACTCAGGGTGCTGGGTGCTCAGTACTCAGGGTGCTTGGTGCTCAGTACTCAGGGTGCTGGGTGCTCAGTGCTCAGGGTGCTCAATGCTCAGTGCTCGGGGTGCTGGGTGCTCAGTGCTCGGGGTGCTGGGTGCTCAGTGCTCAGGGTGCTGGTTGCTCAGTACTCAGTGTGCTCAGTGCTCAGGGTGCTGGGTGCTCAGAACTCAGGGTGCTGGGTGCTCAGAACTCAGGGTGCTGGGTGCTCAGTACTCAGGGTGCTGGGTGCTCAGTACTCAGGGTGCTGGGTGCTCAGTACTCAGGGTGCTTGGTGCTCAGTACTCAGGGTGCTGGGTGCTCAGTACTCAGGGTGATCTGTTCTCAGTACTCAGGGGTGCTGGGTGCTCAGTGCTCGGGGTGCTGGGTGCTCAGTGCTCAGGGTCCTCGGTGCTCAGTACTCAGGGTGCTAAGTGCTCAGTACTCAGCGTGCTTTGTGCTCAGTGCTCAGGGTGCTGGGTGCTCAGTACTCAGGGTGCTGGGTGCTCAGTACTCAGGGTACTGGGTGCTCAGTACTCAGGGTGCTGGGTGCTCAGTGCTCGGGGTGCTCGGTGCTCAGTACTCAGGGGTGCTGGGTGCACAGTGCTCAGGGTGCTGGGTGCTCAGTACTCAGGGTGCTCAGTACTCAGTATTCAGGGTGCTGGGTGCTCAGTGCTTGGGGTGCTGGGTGCTCAGTGCTCAGGGAGCTGGGTGCTCAGTGCTCGGGGTGCTGGGTGCTCAGTACTCGGGGTGCTCGGTGCTCAGTACTCAGGGTGCTGTATGCTCAGTACTCAGGGTGCTGGGTGTTCAGTACTCAGGGTGCTGGGTGCTGAGTACTCCGGGTGCTGGGTGCTCAGTACTCCGGGTGCTGGGTGCTCAGTGCTCAGGGTGCTGTGTGCTCAGTACTCAGGGTGCTGGGTGCTCAGTGCTCAGGGTGCTGGGTGCTCAGTGCTCGGGGTGCTCGGTGCTCAGTACTCAGGGTGCTCAGTACTCAGGGTGCTGGGTGCTCAGTGTTCGGGGTGCTGGGTGCTCAGTACTCAGGGTGCTCAATACTCAGGGTGCTGGGTGCTCAGTACTCAGGGTGCTGGGTGCTCAGCACACAGGGTGCTCAGTACTCAGGGTGATGGGTGCTCAGTGTTCGGGTTGCTGGGTGCTCAGTACTCAGGGTGCTCAATACTCAGGGTGCTGGGTGCTCAGTGCTCGGGGTGCTGGATGCTCAGTGCTCAGGGTGATCGGTGCTCAGTACTCAGGATGCTGGGTGCTCAGTACTCAGGGTGCTGGGTGCTCAGTACTCAGGGTGCTGGGTGCTCAGTCCTCAATGTGCTCAGTGCTCAGGGTGCTGGGTGCTCAGTACTCGGGGTGCTCGGTGCTCAGTACTCAGGTTGCTGAGTGCTCAGTACTCAGGTTGCTGGGTGCGCAGTACTCAGGGTGCTGGGTGCTCAGTGCTCAGGGTGCTCAGTGCTCAGTACTCAGGGTGCTGGGTGCTCAGTACTCAGGGTGCTGGGTGCTCAGTGCTCGGGTTGCTGGGTGCTCAGTACTCAGGGTGCTGGGTGCTCAGTGCTCGGGGTCCTCCGTGCTCAGTACTCAAGGTGCTGGGTGCTCAGTGCTCACGGTGCTGGGTGCTCAGTCCTCGGGTGCTCCGTGCTCAGTGCTCAGGGTGCTGGGTGCTCAGTACTCAGGGTGCTCGGTGCTCAGTACTAAGGGTGCTCAGTGCTCAGTACTCAGGTTGCTCAGTGCTCAGTGCTCGGGGTGCTGGGTGCTCAGTACTCAGGGTGCTGGGTGCTCAGTACTCAGGGTGCTGGGTGCTCAGTGCTCAGTACTCAGCGTGCTGGGTGCTCAGTGCTCAGGGTGCTGGGTCCTCAGTGCTCAGGGTGCTGGGTGCTCAGTACTCAGGGTGCTGGGTGCTCAGTGCTCGGGGTGCTGGGTCCTCAGTGCTCAGGGTGCTCAATGCTCAGTGCTCGGGGTGCTGGGTGCTCAGTGCTCGGGGTGCTGGGTGCTCAGTGCTCAGGGTGCTGGTTGCTCAGTACTCAGTGTGCTCAGTGCTCAGGGTGCTGGGTGCTCAGAACTCAGGGTGCTGGGTGCTCAGTACTCAGGGTGCTGGGTGCTCAGTACTCAGGGTGCTTGGTGCTCAGTACTCAGGGTGCTGGGTGCTCAGTGCTCAGGGTGCTCGGTGCTCAGTACTCATGGTGCTGGGTGCTCATTCTCGGGGTGCCGGGTGCTCAGTACTCAGGTTGCTCAGTACTCTGGGTGCACGGGGCTCAGTACTCATGGTGCTGGGTGCTCAGTACTCAGGGTGCTCGGTGCTCAGTTCTCAGGGTGCTCGGTTCTCAGTGTTTTGGGGTGCTGGGTGCTCAGTACTCAG
Source organism: Microtus oregoni (assembly GCF_018167655.1). Lineage (NCBI taxonomy): Eukaryota > Metazoa > Chordata > Mammalia > Rodentia > Cricetidae > Microtus > Microtus oregoni. The sequence continues at coordinate 3,042,721 of NW_024544550.1, forward strand.
GGTGCTGGGTGCTCAGTGCTCAGGGTGCTGGCTGCTCAGTGCTCAGGGTGCTGGGTGCTCAGTACTCAGTGCTCAGGATGCTGGATGCTCATTGCTCAGGGTGCTGGGTGCTCAGTGCTCAGGGTGCTCAGTGCTCAGTGCTCAGTACTCAGGGTGCTGGGTGCTCAGTACTCAGGGTGCTGGGTGCTCAATGCTCGGGGGTACCCGGTGCTCAGTGCTCGGGGTGCTCGGTGCTCAGTACTCAGGGTGCTGAGTGCTCAGTGCTCAGGGTGCTGGGTGCTCAGTGCTCAGGGTGCTGGGTGCTCAGTGCTCGGGGAGCTCGGTGCTCAGTACTCAGGGTGCTGGGTGCTCAGTACTCAGTGCTCGGGGTCCTGGGTGCTCCGTGCTTGGGGTGCTGGGTGCTCAGTACTCAGGGTGCTGGGTGCTCATTCTCGGGGTGCTGGGTGCTCAGTACTCGGGGTGCTGGGGGCTCAGTACTCAGGGTGCTGGGTGCTCAGTACTCAGGGTGCTCGGTTCTCAGTACTCAGGGTGCTGGGTGCTCATTCTCGGGGTGCTGGCTGCTCAGTGCTCGGGGTGCTGGGTGCTCAGTACTCAGGGTGCTGGGGTGCTCAGTACTCAGGGTGATCTGTTCTCAGTACTCAGGGTGCTGGGTGCTCAGTGCTCGGGGTGCTGGGTGCTCAGTGCTCAGGGTCCTCGGTGCTCAGTACTCAGGGTGCTCAGTGCTCAGTACTCAGCGTGCTTTGTGCTCAGTGCTCAGGGTGCTGGGGTGCTCAGTACTCAGGGTGCTGGGTGCTCAGTACTCAGGGTACTGGGTGCTCAGTACTCAGGGTGCTGGGTGCTCAGTGCTCGGGGTGCTCGGTGCTCAGTACTCAGGGTGCTGGGTGCACAGTGCTCAGGGTGCTGGGTGCTCAGTACTCAGGGTGCTCAGTACTCAGTATTCAGGGTGCTGGGTGCTCAGTGCTTGGGGTGCTGGGTTCTCAGTAATCAGGGAGCTGGGTGCTCAGTGCTCGGGGTGCTGGGTGCTCAGTACTCGGGGTGCTCGGTGCTCAGTACTCAGGGTGCTGTATGCTCAGTACTCAGGGTGCTGGGTGTTCAGTACTCAGGGTGCTGGGGTGCTCAGTACTCAGGGTGCTGGGTGCTCAGTACTCCGGGTGCTGGGTGCTCAGTGCTCAGGGTGCTGTGTGCTCAGTACTCAGGGTGCTGGGTGCTCAGTGCTCAGGGTGCTGGGTGCTCAGTGCTCGGGGTGCTCGGTGCTCAGTACTCAGGGTGCTGGGTGCTCAGTGCTCAGGGTGCTGGGTGCTCAGTGCTCAGGGTGCTGGCTGCTCAGTACTCTGGGTGCTCGGTGCTCAGTACTCAGGGTGCTGGGTGCTCAGTACTCAGGGTGCTGGGTGCTCAGTACTCAGGGTGCTCGGTGCTCAGTACTCAGGGTGCTGGGTGCTCAGTGCTCAGGTGCTGGGTGCTAAGTACTCAGGGTGCTGGGTGCTCAGTACTCAGGTTGCTGGGTGCTCAGTACTCAGGGTGATCTGTTCTCAGTACTCAGGATGCTGGGTGCTCAGTGCTCGGGGTGCTGGGTGGTCAGTACTCGGGGTGCTCAGTACTCAGGGTGCTGGGTGCTCAGTACTCAGGGTGCCTGGTGCTCAGTGCTCGGGGTGCTCGGTGCTCAGTACTCGGGGTGCTGGGTGCTCAGTACTCGGGGTGCTGGGTGCTCAGTGCTCAGGGTGCTGTGTGCTCAGTGCTCGTGGTGCTGGGTGCTCAGTGCTGAGTGTGCTGGCTGCTCAGTGCTCAGGGTGCTGGGGTGCTCAGTGCTCAGGGTGCTGGGTGCTCAGAACTCAGGGTGCTGGGTGCTCAGTACTCAGGGTGCTGGGTGCTCAGTACTCAGTGTGCTTGGTGCTCAGTACTCAGGGTGCTGGGTGCTCAGTGCTCAGGGTGCTCGGTGCTCAGTACTCATGGTGCTGGGTGCTCAGTGCTCGGGGTGCTCGGTGCTCAGTACTCGGGGTGCTGGGTGCTCAGTATTCGGGGTGCTGGGTGCTCAGTGCTCAGGGTGCTGGGTGCTCAGTGCTCGGGGTGCTGGGTGCTCAGTGCTGAGGGTGCTGGCTGCTCAGTGCTCAGGGTGCTGGGTGCTCAGTACTCAGGGTACTAGGTGCTCAGTGCTCAGGGTCCTCGGTGCTCAGTACTAAGGGTGCTCAGTGCTCAGTACTCAGCGTGCATGTGCTCAGTGCTCAGGGTGCTGGGGTGCTCAGTACTCAGGGTGCTGGGTGCCCAGGACTCAGGGTGGTGGGTGCTCAGTACTCAGGGTGCTGGGTGCTCAGTGCTCGGTGTGCTCGGTGCTCAGTACTCAGGGTGCTGGGTGCTCAGTGCTCAGGGTGCTGGGTGCTCAGTACTCAGGGTGCTCAGTACTCAGTACTCAGGGTGCTGGGGTGCTCAGTGCTCAGGGTGCTGTGTGCTCAGTACTCAGGGTGCTGGGTGCTCAGTACTCAGGGTGCTTGGTGCTCAGTGCTCAGGGTGCTGGGTGCTCAGTACTCAGGGTGCTCGGTGCTCAGTACTCATGGTGCTGGGTGCTCATTCTCGGGGTGCTGGGTGCTCAGTACTCAGGTTGCTCAGTACTCTGGGTGCTCGGGGCTCAGTACTCATGGTGCTGGGTGCTCAGTACTCAGGGTTCTCGGTGCTCAGTTCTCAGGGAGCTCGGTGCTCAGTGTTTGGGGTGCTGGGTGCTCAGTACTCAGGGTGCTGGGTGCTCAGTGCTCAGGGTGCTGGCTGCTCAGTGCTCAGTGTGCTGGGTGCTCAGTACTCAGTGCTCAGGATGCTGGGTGCTCAGTGCTCAGGGTGCTGGGTGCTCAGTGCTCAGGGTGCTCAGTGCTCAGTGCTCAGTACTCAGGGTGCTGGGTGCCTCAGTACTCAGGGTGCTGGGTGCTCAGTGCTCGGGGGTAGCGGGTGCTCAGTGCTCGGGGTGCTCGGTGCTCAGTACTCAGGGTGCTGAGAGCTCAGTGCTCAGGGTGCTGGGTGCTCAGTGCTCAGGGTGCTGGGTGCTCAGTGCTCAGCGTGCTTGATGCTCAGTACTCTGGGTGCTGGGTGCTCAGTGCTCAGGGTCCTGGGTGCTCAGTGCTCGGGGTGCTGGGTGCTCAGTACTCAGGGTCCTGGGTGCTCAGTACTCAGGGTGCTGTGTGCTCAGTACTCGGGGTGCTGGGTGCTCAGTGCTCAGCGTGCTGGGTGCTCAGTACTCAGGGTGCTCGGTGCTCAGTGCTTGGGGAGCTGGGGTGCTCAGTACTCAGGGTGCTGGGTGCTCAGTGCTCAGGGTGCTGGGTGCTCAGTGCTCAGGGTGCTGGGTGCTCAGTACTCAGTGCTCAGGATGCTGGGTGCTCAGTGCTCGGGGCTGCTGGGTGCTCAGTGCTCAGGGTGCTGGGTGCTCAGTACTCAGGGTGCTGGGTTCTCAGTTCTCAGGGTGCTGGGTGCACAGTGCTAGGGGTTCTGGGTGCTCAGTGCTCAGGGTGCTGGGTGCTCAGTACTCAGGGTGCTCAGTACTCAGGGTGCTGGGTGCTCACTGCTCGGGGTGCTGGATGCTCAGTGCTCAGGGTGATCGGTGCTCAGTACTCAGGATGCTGGGTGCTCAGTACTCAGGGTGCTGGGTGCTCAGTACTCAGGGTGCTGGGTGCTCAGTCCTCAGGGTGCTCAGTGCTCAGGGTGCTGGGTGCTCAGTGCTCGGGGTGCTCGGTGCTCAGTACTCAGGGTGCTGAGTGCTCAGTACTCAGGGTGCTGGGTGCTCAGTACTCAGGCTGCTGGGTGCTCAGTGCTCAGGGTGTTGGTTGCTCAGTGCTCAGGGTGCTCAGTGCTCAGTACTCAGAGTGCTGGGTGCTCAGTACTCAGGGTGCTGGGTGCTCAGTGCTCGGGGTGCTGGGTGCTCAGTACTCAGGGTGCTGGGTGCTCAGTGCTCGGGGTGCTCAGTGCTCAGTACTCAAGGTGCTGCGTGCTCAGTGCTCACGGTGCGGGGTGCTCAGTCCTCGGGGTGCTCCGTGCTCAGTGCACAGGCTGCTGGGTGTTCAGTACTCAGGGTGCTCGGTGCTCATTACTAAGGCTGCTCAGTGCTCAGTACTCAGGATGCTCAGTGCTCAGTGCTTGGGGTGCTCGGTGCTCAGTTCTCAGGGTGCTGGTTACTCAGTACTCAGGGTGCTGGGTGCTCAGTGCTCAATACTCAGCGCGCTGGGTGCTCAGTGCTCGGGGTGCTGGGTCCTCAGTGCTCAGGGTGCTGGGTGCTCAGTATTCAGCGTGCTGGGTGCTCAGTGCTCAGGGTGCTGGGTCCTCAGTGCTCAGGGTGCTGGGTGCTCAGTACTCAGGGTGCTGGGTGCTCAGTGCTCGGGGTGCTGGGTCCTCAGTGCTCAGGGTGCTCAATGCTCAGTGCTCGGGGTGCTGGGTGCTCAGTGCTCGGGGTGCTGGGTGCTCAGTGCTCAGGGTGCTGGTTGCTCAGTACTCAGTGTGCTCAGTGCTCAGGGTGCTGGGTGCCAAGAACTCAGGGTGCTGGGTGCTCAGTACTCAGGGTGCTGGGTGCTCAGTACTCAGGGTGCTTGGTGCTCAGTACTCAGGGTGCTGGGGTGCTCAGTGCTCAGGGTGCTCGGTGCTCAGTACTCATGGTGCTGGGTGCTCATTCTCGGGGTGCCGGGTGCTCAGTACTCAGGTTGCTCAGTACTCTGGGTGCACGGGGCTCAGTACTCATGGTGCTGGGTACTCAGTACTCAGGGTGCTGTATGCTCAGTACTCAGGGTGCTGGGTGTTCAGTACTCAGGGTGCTGGGTGCTCAGTACTCAGGGTGCTGGGTGCTCAGTACTCCGGGTGCTGGGTGCTCAGTGCTCAGGGTGCTGTGTGCTCAGTACTCAGGGTGCTGGGTGCTCAGTGCTCAGGGTGCTGGGTGCTCAGTGCTCGGGGTGCTCGGTGCTCAGTACTCAGGGTGCTGGGTGCTCAGTGCTCAGGGTGCTGGGTGCTCAGTGCTCAGGGTGCTGGCTGCTCAGTACTCTGGGTGCTCGGTGCTCAGTACTCAGGGTGCTGGGTGCTCAGTACTCAGGGTGCTGGGTGCTCAGTACTCAGGGTGCTCGGTGCTCAGTACTCAGGGTGCTGGGTGCTCAGTGCTCAGGTGCTGGGTGCTAAGTACTCAGGGTGCTGGGTGCTCAGTACTCAGGTTGCTGGGTGCTCAGTACTCAGGGTGATCTGTTCTCAGTACTCAGGATGCTGGGTGCTCAGTGCTCGGGGTGCTGGGTGCTCAGTACTCGGGGTGCTCAGTACTCAGTGTGCTGGGTGCTCAGTACTCAGGGTGCTGGGTGCTCAGTGCTCGGGGTGCTCGGTGCTCAGTACTCGGGGTGCTGGGTGCTCAGTACTCGGGGTGCTGGGTGCTCAGTGCTCAGGGTGCTGTGTGCTCAGTGCTCGTGGTGCTGGGTGCTCAGTGCTGAGGGTGCTGGCTGCTCAGTGCTCAGGGTGCTGGGTGCTCAGTGCTCAGGGTGCTGGGTGCTCAGAACTCAGGGTGCTGGGTGCTCAGTACTCAGGGTGCTGGGTGCTCAGTACTCAGTGTGCTTGGTGCTCAGTACTCAGGGTGCTGGGTGCTCAGTGCTCAGGGTGCTCGGTGCTCAGTACTCATGGTGCTGGGTGCTCAGTGCTCGGGGTGCTCGGTGCTCAGTACTCGGGGTGCTGGGTGCTCAGTATTCGGGGTGCTGGGTGCTCAGTGCTCAGGGTGCTGGGTACTCAGTGCTCGGGGTGCTGGGTGCTCAGTGCTGAGGGTGCTGGCTGCTCAGTGCTCAGGGTGCTGGGTGCTCAGTACTCAGGGTACTAGGTGCTCAGTGCTCAGGGTCCTCGGTGCTCAGTACTAAGGGTGCTCAGTGCTCAGTACTCAGCGTGCATGTGCTCAGTGCTCAGGGTGCTGGGTGCTCAGTACTCAGGGTGCTGGGTGCCCAGGACTCAGGGTGGTGGGTGCTCAGTACTCAGGGTGCTGGGTGCTCAGTGCTCGGGGTGCTCGGTGCTCAGTACTCAGGGTGCTGGGTGCTCAGTGCTCAGGGTGCTGGGTGCTCAGTACTCAGGGTGCTCAGTACTCAGTACTCAGGGTGCTGGGTGCTCAGTGCTCAGGGTGCTGTGTGCTCAGTACTCAGGGTGCTGGGTGCTCAGTACTCAGGGTGCTTGGTGCTCAGTGCTCAGGGTGCTGGGTGCTCAGTACTCAGGGTGCTCGGTGCTCAGTACTCATGGTGCTGGGTGCTCATTCTCGGGGTGCTGGGTGCTCAGTACTCAGGTTGCTCAGTACTCTGGGTGCTCGGGGCTCAGTACTCATGGTGCTGGGTGCTCAGTACTCAGGGTTCTCGGTGCTCAGTTCTCAGGGAGCTCGGTGCTCACTGTTTGGGGTGCTGGGTGCTCAGTACTCAGGGTGCTGGGTGCTCAGTGCTCAGGGTGCTGGCTGCTCAGTGCTCAGTGTGCTGGGTGCTCAGTACTCAGTGCTCAGGATGCTGGGTGCTCAGTGCTCAGGGTGCTGGGTGCTCAGTACTCAGTGCTCAGGATGCTGGGTGCTCAGTGCTCAGGGTGCTGGGTGCTCAGTGCTCAGGGTGCTCAGTGCTCAGTGCTCAGTGCTCGGGGTGCTCGGTGCTCAGTACTCAGGGTGCTGAGAGCTCAGTGCTCAGGGTGCTGGGTGCTCAGTGCTCAGGGTGCTGGGTGCTCAGTGCTCAGCGTGCTTGATGCTCAGTACTCAGGGTGCTGGGTGCTCAGTGCTCAGGGTCCTGGGTGCTCAGTGCTCGGGGTGCTGGGTGCTCAGTACTCAGGGTCCTGGGTGCTCAGTACTCAGGGTGCTGTGTGCTCAGTACTCGGGGTGCTGGGTGCTCAGTGCTCAGCGTGCTGGGTGCTCAGTACTCAGGGTGCTCGGTGCTCAGTGCTTGGGGAGCTGGGTGCTCAGTACTCAGGGTGCTGGGTGCTCAGTGCTCAGGGTGCTGGGTGCTCAGTGCTCAGGGTGCTGGGTGCTCAGTACTCAGTGCTCAGGATGCTGGGTGCTCAGTGCTCAGGGTGCTGGGTGCTCAGTGCTCAGGGTGCTCAGTGCTCAGTGCTCAGTGCTCGGGGTGCTCGGTGCTCAGTACTCAGGGTGCTGAGAGCTCAGTGCTCAGGGTGCTGGGTGCTCAGTGCTCAGGGTGCTGGGTGCTCAGTGCTCAGCGTGCTTGATGCTCAGTACTCAGGGGTGCTGGGTGCTCAGTGCTCAGGGTCCTGGGTGCTCAGTGCTCGGGGTGCTGGGTGCTCAGTACTCAGGGTCCTGGGTGCTCAGTACTCAGGGTGCTGTGTGCTCAGTACTCGGGGTGCTGGGTGCTCAGTGCTCAGCGTGCTGGGTGCTCAGTACTCAGGGTGCTCAGTGCTCAGTGCTTGGGGAGCTGGGTGCTCAGTACTCAGGGTGCTGGGTGCTCAGTGCTCAGGGTGCTGGGTGCTCAGTGCTCAGGGTGCTGGGTGCTCAGTACTCAGTGCTCAGGATGCTGGGTGCTCAGTGCTCGGGCTGCTGGGTGCTCAGTGCTCAGGGTGCTGGGTGCTCAGTACTCAGGGTGCTGGGTTCTCAGTTCTCAGGGTGCTGGGTGCACAGTGCTAGGGGTTCTGGGTGCTCAGTGCTCAGGATGCTGGGTGCTCAGTGCTCAGGGTGCTGGGTGCTCAGTGCTCAGGGTGCTCAGTGCTCAGTGCTCAGTGCTCGGGGTGCTCGGTGCTCAGTACTCAGGGTGCTGAGAGCTCAGTGCTCAGGGTGCTGGGTGCTCAGTGCTCAGGGTGCTGGGTGCTCAGTGCTCAGCGTGCTTGATGCTCAGTACTCAGGGTGCTGGGTGCTCAGTGCTCAGGTCCTGGGTGCTCAGTGCTCGGGGTGCTGGGTGCTCAGTACTCAGGGTCCTGGGTGCTCAGTACTCAGGGTGCTGTGTGCTCAGTACTCGGGGTGCTGGGTGCTCAGTGCTCAGCGTGCTGGGTGCTCAGTACTCAGGGTGCTCGGTGCTCAGTGCTTGGGGAGCTGGGTGCTCAGTACTCAGGGTGCTGGGTGCTCAGTGCTCAGGGTGCTGGGTGCTCAGTGCTCAGGGTGCTGGGTGCTCAGTACTCAGTGCTCAGGATGCTGGGTGCTCAGTGCTCGGGCTGCTGGGTGCTCAGTGCTCAGGGTGCTGGGTGCTCAGTACTCAGGGTGCTGGGTTCTCAGTTCTCAGGGTGCTGGGTGCACAGTGCTAGGGGTTCTGGGTGCTCAGTGCTCAGGGTGCTGGGTGCTCAGTACTCAGGGTGCTCAGTACTCAGGGTGCTGGGTGCTCACTGCTCGGGGTGCTGGATGCTCAGTGCTCAGGATGATCGGTGCTCAGTACTCAGGATGCTGGGTGCTCAGTACTCAGGGTGCTGGGTGCTCAGTACTCAGGGTGCTGGGTGCTCAGTCCTCAGGGTGCTCAGTGCTCAGGGTGCTGGGTGCTCAGTGCTCGGGGTGCTCGGTGCTCAGTACTCAGGGTGCTGAGTGCTCAGTACTCAGGGTGCTGGGTGCTCAGTACTCAGGCTGCTGGGTGCTCAGTGCTCAGGGTGTTGGTTGCTCAGTGCTCAGGGTGCTCAGTGCTCAGTACTCAGGGTGCTGGGTGCTCAGTACTCAGGGTGCTGGGTGCTCAGTGCTCGGGGTGCTGGGTGCTCAGTACTCAGGGTGCTGGGTGCTCAGTGCTCGGGGTGCTCAGTGCTCAGTACTCAAGGTGCTGCGTGCTCAGTGCTCACGGTGCGGGGTGCTCAGTCCTCGGGGTGCTCCGTGCTCAGTGCACAGGCTGCTGGGTGTTCAGTACTCAGGGTGCTCGGTGCTCATTACTAAGGCTGCTCAGTGCTCAGTACTCAGGATGCTCAGTGCTCAGTGCTTGGGGTGCTCGGTGCTCAGTTCTCAGGGTGCTGGTTACTCAGTACTCAGGGTGCTGGGTGCTCAGTGCTCAGTACTCAGCGCGCTGGGTGCTCAGTGCTCGGGGTGCTGGGTCCTCAGTGCTCAGGGTGCTGGGTGCTCAGTATTCAGCGTGCTGGGTGCTCAGTTCTCAGGGTGCTGGGTCCTCAGTGCTCAGGGTGCTGGGTGCTCAGTACTCAGGGTGCTGGGTGCTCAGTGCTCGGGGTGCTGGGTCCTCAGTGCTCAGGGTGCTCAATGCTCAGTGCTCGGGGTGCTGGGTGCTCAGTGCTCGGGGTGCTGGGTGCTCAGTGCTCAGGGTGCTGGTTGCTCAGTACTCAGTGTGCTCAGTGCTCAGGGTGCTGGGTGCCAAGAACTCAGGGTGCTGGGTGCTCAGTACTCAGGGTGCTGGGTGCTCAGTACTCAGGGTGCTTGGTGCTCAGTACTCAGGGTGCTGGGTGCTCAGTGCTCAGGGTGCTCGGTGCTCAGTACTCATGGTGCTGGGTGCTCATTCTCGGGGTGCCGGGTGCTCAGTACTCAGGTTGCTCAGTACTCTGGGTGCACGGGGCTCAGTACTCATGGTGCTGGGTACTCAGTACTCAGGGTGCTCGGTGCTCAGTTCTCAGGGTGCTCGGTTCTCAGTGTTTGGGGTGCTGGGTGCTCAGTACTCAGGGTGCTGGGTGCTCAGTGCTCAGGGTGCTGGCTGCTCAGTGCTCAGGGTGCTGGGTGCTCAGTACTCAGTGCTCAGGATGCTGGATGCTCATTGCTCAGGGTGCTGGGTGCTCAGTGCTCAGGGTGCTCAGTGCTCAGTGCTCAGTACTCAGGGTTCTGGGTGCTCAGTACTCAGGGTGCTGGGTGCTCAATGCTCGGGGTACCCGGTGCTCAGTGCTCGGGGTGCTCGGTGCTCAGTACTCAGGGTGCTGAGTGCTCAGTGCTCAGGGTGCTGGGTGCTCAGTGCTCAGGGTGCTGGGTGCTCAGTGCTCGGGGAGCTCGGTGCTCAGTACTCAGGGTGCTGGGTGCTCAGTACTCAGTGCTCGGGGTCCTGGGTGCTCCGTGCTTGGGGTGCTGGGTGCTCAGTACTCAGGTTGCTGGGTGCTCATTCTCGGGGTGCTGGGTGCTCAGTACTCAGTGTGCTGGGGGCTCAGTACTCATGGTGCTGGGTGCTCAGTACTCAGGGTGCTCGGTTCTCAGTACTCAGGGTGCTGGGTGCTCATTCTCGGGGTGCTGGGTGCTCAGTGCTCGGGGTGCTGGGTGCTCAGTACTCAGGGTGCTGGGTGCTCAGTACTCAGGGTGCTGGGTGCTCAGTGCTCAGGGTCCTCGGTGCTCAGTACTCAGGGTGCTCAGTGCTCAGTACTCAGCGTGCTTTGTGCTCAGTGCTCAGGGTGCTGGGTGCTCAGTACTCAGGGTGCTGGGTGCTCAGTACTCAGGGTACTGGGTGCTCAGTACTCAGGGTGCTGGGTGCTCAGTGCTCGGGGTGCTCGGTGCTCAGTACTCAGGGTGCTGCGTGCACAGTGCTCAGGGTGCTGGGTGCTCAGTACTCAGGGTGCTCAGTACTCAGTATTCAGGGTGCTGGGGTGCTCAGTGCTTGGGGTGCTGGGTGCTCAGTGCTGAGGGAGCTGGGTGCTCAGTGCTCGGGGTGCTGGGTGCTCAGTACTCAGGGTGCTCGGTGCTCAGTACTCAGGGTGCTGTATGCTCAGTACTCAGGGTGCTGGGTGTTCAGTACTCAGGGTGCTGGGTGCTCAGTACTCAGGGTGCTGGGTGCTCAGTACTCCGGGTGCTGGGTGCTCAGTGCTCAAGGTGCTGTGTGCTCAGTACTCAGGGTGCTGGGTGCTCAGTGCTCAGGGTGCTGGGTGCTCAGTGCTCGGGGTGCTCGGTGCTCAGTACTCAGGGTGCTGGGTGCTCAGTGCTCGGGGTGCTGGGTGCTCAGTGCTCAGGCTGCTGGCTGCTCAGTACTCTGGGTGCTCGGTGCTCAGTACTCAGGGTGCTGGGTGCTCAGTACTCAGGATGCTGGGTGCTCAGTACTCAGGGTGCTGTGTGCTCAGTACTCAGGGTGCTGGGTGCTCAGTCCTCAGGGTGCTCAGTGCTCAGGGTGCTGGGTGCTCAGTGCTCGGGGTGCTCGGTGCTCAGTACTCAGGGTGCTGAGTGCTCAGTACTCAGGGTGCTGGGTGCTCAGTACTCAGGCTGCTGGGTGCTCAGTGCTCAGGGGTGTTGGTTGCTCAGTGCTCAGGGTGCTCAGTGCTCAGTACTCAGGGTGCTGGGTGCTCAGTACTCAGGGTGCTGGGTGCTCAGTGCTCGGGGTGCTGGGTGCTCAGTACTCAGGGTGCTGGGTGCTCAGTGCTCGGGGTGCTCAGTGCTCAGTACTCAACATGCTGCGTGCTCAGTGCTCACGGTGCTGGGTGCTCAGTCCTCGGGGTGCTCCGTGCTCAGTGCACAGGGTGCTGGGTGCTCAGTACTCAGGGTGCTCGGTGCTCATTACTAAGGCTGCTCAGTGCTCAGTACCCAGGATGCTCAGTGCTCAGTGCTTGGGGTGCTCGGTGCTCAGTTCTCAGGGTGCTGGGTACTCAGTACTCAGGGTGCTGGGTGCTCAGTGCTCAGTACTCAGTGCGCTGGGTGCTCAGTGCTCGGGGTGCTGGGTCCTCAGTGCGCAGGGTGCTGGGTGCTCAGTATTCAGGGTGCTGGGTGCTCAGTACTCAGGGTGCTTGGTGCTCAGTACTCAGGGTGCTGGGTGCTCAGTGCTCAGGGTGCTCGGTGCTCAGTACTCATGGTGCTGGGTGCTCATTCTCGGGGTGCCGGGGTGCTCAGTACTCAGGTTGCTCAGTACTCTGGGTGCACGGGGCTCAGTACTCATGGTGCTGGGTGCTCAGTACTCAGGGTGCTCGGTGCTCAGTTCTCAGGGTGCTCGGTTCTCAGTGTTTGGGGTGCTGGGTGCTCAGTACTCAGGGTGCTGGGTGCTCAGTGCTCAGGGTGCTGGCTGCTCAGTGCTCAGGGTGCTGGGTGCTCAGTACTCAGTGCTCAGGATGCTGGATGCTCATTGCTCAGGGTGCTGGGTGCTCAGTGCTCAGGGTGCTCAGTGCTCAGTGCTCAGTACTCAGGGTGCTGGGTGCTCAGTAGTCAGGGTGCTGGGTGCTCAATGCTCGGGGTAGCCGGTGCTCAGTTCTCGGGGTGCTCGGTGCTCAGTACTCAGGGTGCTGAGTGCTCAGTGCTCAGGGTGCTGGGTGCTCAGTGCTCAGGGTGCTGGGTGCTCAGTGCTCGGGGAGCTCGGTGATCAGTACTCAGGGTGCTGGGTGCTCAGTACTCAGTGCTCGGGGGTCCTGGGTGCTCCGTGCTTGGGGTGCTGGTTGCTCAGTACTCAGGGTGCTGGGTGCTCATTCTCGGGGTGCTGGGTGCTCAGTACTCAGGGTGCTGGGGGCTCAGTACTCAGGGTGCTGGGTGCTCAGTACTCAGGTTGCTCGGTTCTCAGTACTCAGGGTGCTGGGTGCTCATTCTCGGGGTGCTGGGTGCTCATTGCTCGGGGTGCTGGGTGCTCAGTACTCAGGGTGCTGGGTGCTCAGTTCTCAGGGTGATCTGTTCTCAGTACTCAGGGTGCTGGGTGCTCAGTGCTCGGGGGTGCTGGGTGCTCAGTGCTCAGGGTCCTCGGTGCTCAGTACTCAGGGTGCTCAGTGCTCAGTACTCAGCGTGCTTTGTGCTCAGTGCTCAGAGTGCTGGGTGCTCAGTACTCAGGGTGCTGGGTGCTCAGTACTCAGGGTACTGGGTGCTCAGTACTCAGGGTGCTGGGTGCTCAGTGCTCGGGGTGCTCGGTGCTCAGTACTCAGGGTGCTGGGTGCACAGTGCTCAGGGTGCTGGGTGCTCAGTACTCAGGGTGCTCAGTACTCAGTATTCAGGGTGCTGGGGTGCTCAGTGCTTGGGGTGCTGGGTGCTCAGTGCTCAGGGAGCTGGGTGCTCAGTGCTCGGGGTGCTGGGTGCTCAGTACTTGGGGTGCTCGGTGCTCAGTACTCAGGGTGCTGTATGCTCAGTACTCAGGGTGCTGGGTGTTCAGTACTCAGGGTGCTGGGTGCTCAGTACTCAGGGTGCTGGGTGCTCAGTACTCCGGGTGCTGGGTGCTCAGTGCTCAGGGTGCTGTGTGCTCAGTACTCAGGGTGCTGGGTGCTCAGTGCTCAGGGTGCTGGGTGCTCAGTGCTCGGGGTGCTCGGTGCTCAGTACTCAGGGTGCTGGGTGCTCAGTGCTCGGGGTGCTGGGTGCTCAGTGCTCAGGGTGCTGGCTGCTCAGTACTCTGGGTGCTCGGTGCTCAGTACTCAGGGTGCTGGGTGCTCAGTACTCAGGGTGCTGGGTGCTCAGTACTCAGGGTGCTCGGTGCTCAGTACTCAGGGTTCTGGGTGCTCAGTGCTCAGGTGCTGGGTGCTAAGTACTCAGGGTGCTGGGTGCTCAGTACTCAGGGTGCTGGGTGCTCAGTGCTCAGGGTTCTGGGTGCTCAGTACTCAGGGTGCTGGGTGCTCAGCACTCAGGGTGCTCAGTACTCAGGGTGCTGGGTGCTCAGTGCTCGGGGTGCTGGGTGCTCAGTACTCAGGGTGCTCAGTACTCAGGGTGCTGGGTGCTCACTGCTCGGGGTGCTGGATGCTCAGTGCTCAGGGTGATCGGTGCTCAGTACTCAGGATGCTGGGTGCTCAGTACTCAGGGTGCTGGGTGCTCAGTACTCAGGGTGCTGGGTGCTCAGTCCTCAGGGTGCTCAGTGCTCAGGGTGCTGGGTGCTCAGTGCTCGGGGTGTTCTGTGCTCAGTACTCAGGGTGCTGAGTGCTCAGTACTCAGGGTGCTGGGGTGCTCAGTACTCAGGCTGCTGGGTGCTCAGTGCTCAGGGTGTTGGTTGCTCAGTGCTCAGGGTGCTCAGTGCTCAGTACTCACGGTGCTGGGTGCTCAGTACTCAGGGTGCTGGGTGCTCAGTGCTCGGGGGTGCTGGGTGCTCAGTACTCAGGGTGCTGGGTGCTCAGTGCTCGGGATGCTCAGTGCTCAGTACTCAAGGTGCTGCGTGCTCAGTCCTCGGGGTGCTCCGTGCTCAGTGCTCAGGGTGCTGGGTGCTCAGTACTCAGGGTGCTCGGTGCTCATTACTAAGGCTGCTCAGTGCTCAGTACTCAGGATGCTCAGTGCTCAGTGCTTGGGGTGCTCGGTGCTCAGTTCTCAGGGTGCTGGGTACTCAGTACTCAGGGTGCTGGGTGCTCAGTGCTCAGTACTCAGCGCGCTGGGTGCTCAGTGCTCGGGGTGCTGGGTCCTCAGTGCTCAGGGTGCTGGGTGCTCAGTATTCAGGGTGCTGGGTGCTCAGTGCTCGGGGTGCTGAGTCCTCAGTGCTCAGGGTGCTCAGTGCTCAGTGCTCGGGGTGCTGGGTGCTCAGTGCTCGGGGTGCTTGGTGCTCCTTGCTCAGGGTGCTGGTTGCTCAGTACTCAGTGTGCTCAGTGCTCAGGGTGCTGGGTGCTCAGAACTCAGGGTGCTGGGTGCTCAGTACTCAGGGTGCTCGGTGCTCTGTGTATGGGGTGCTGGGTGCTCAGTACTCAGGGTGCTGTGTGCTCAGTGCTCAGGGTGCTGGCTGCTCAGTGCTCAGGATGCTGGGTGCTCAGTACTCAGTGCTCAGGATGCTGGGTGCTCATTGCTCAGGGTGCTGGGTGCTCAGTGCTCAGGGTGCTCAGTGCTCAGTGCTCAGTACTCAGGGTACTGGGTGCTCAGTACTCAGTGTGCTGGGTGCTCAGTGCTCGGGGTACCCGGTGCTCAGTTCTCGGGGTGCTCGGTGCTCAGTACTCAGGGTGCTGAGTGCTCATTGCTCAGGGTGCTGGGTGATCAGTGCTCAGGGTGCTAGGTGCTCAGTGCTCAGCGTGCTTGATGCTCAGTACTCAGGGTGCTGGGTGCTCAGTGCTCAGGGTGCTGGGTGCTCAGTGCTCAGGGTGCTGGGTGCTCAGTACTCAGGGTGCTGGGTGCTCAGTACTCAGGGTGATGGGTGCTCAGTACTCAGGGTGCTGGGTGCTCAGTGCTCAGCGTGCTGGGTGCTCAGTACTCAGGGTGCTCGGTGCTCAGTGCTTGGGGTGCTGGGTGCTCAGTACTCAGGGTGCTGGGTGCTCAGTGCTCAGGGTTCTGGGTGCTCAGTGCTCAGGGTGCTGGGAGCTCAGTACTCAGTGCTCAGTTTGCTGGGTGCTCAGTGCTCGGGCTGCTGGGTGCTCAGACCTCAGGGTGCTGGGTGCTCAGTACTCAGGGTGCTGGGTTCTAAGTACTCAGGGTGCTGGGTGCACAGTGCTAGGGGTGCTGGGTGCTCAGTGCTCGGGGTCTGGGTGCTCAGTACTCAGGGTGCTGGGTGCTCAGTACTCAGGGTGCTGGGTGCTCAGTGCTCAGGGTGCTGGGTGTTCAGTTCTCTGGGTGCTGGGTGCTCAGTGCTCAGGGTGCTGGGTGCTCAGTGCTCTGGGTGCTGGGTGCTCAGTGATCGGGGTGATGGGGGCTGAGTGCTCAGGGTGCTGGGTGCTCAGTGCTCAGGGTGCTCGATGCTCAGTGCTCAGGGTCCTGGGTGCTCAGTACTCAGGGTGCTGGGTGCTTAGTACTCAGGGTGCTCAGTGCTCAGTACACAGGGTGCTGGGTGCTCAGTGCTCGGGGTGCTGGGTGCTCAGTGCTCAGTACTCAGGGTGTTGGGTGCTCAGTGCTCAGGGTGCTGGGTGCTCAATACTCAGCGTGCTGGGTGCTCAGTACTCAGGGTGCTGGGTGCTCAGTGCTCAGGGTGCTGGGTGCTCAGTGCTCAGGGTGCTGGGTACTCAGTGCTCGGGGAGCTCGGTGCTCAGTACTCAGGGTGCTGGGTGCTCAGTACTCAGTGCTCGGGGTCCTGGGTGCTCCGTGCTCAGGGTGCTGGGTGCTCAGTACTCAGGGTACTGGGTGCTCAGTACTCAGGGTGCTGGGTGCTCAGTGCTCGGGGTGCTCGGTGCTCAGTACTCAGGGTGCTGGGTGCACAGTGCTCAGGGTGCTGGGTGCTCAGTACTCAGGGTGCTCAGTACTCAGTATTCAGGGTGCTGGGTGCTCAGTGCTTGGGGGTGCTGGGTGCTCAGTGCTCAGGGAGCTGGGTGCACAGTGCTCGGGGTGCTGGGTGCTCAGTACTCGGGGTGCTCGGTGCTCAGTACTCAGGGTGCTGTATGCTCAGTACTCAGGGTGCTGGGTGTTCAGTACTAAGGGTGCTGGGTGCTCAGTACTCAGGGTGCTGGGTGCTCAGTACTCCGGGTGCTGGGTGCTCAGTGCTCAGGGTGCTGTGTGCTCAGTACTCAGGGTGCTGGGTGCTCAGTGCTCAGGGTGCTGGGTGCTCAGTGCTAGGGGTGCTCGGTGCTCAGTACTCAGGGTGCTGGGTGCTCAGTGCTCGGGGTGCTGGGTGCTCAGTGCTCAGGGTGCTGGCTGCTCAGTACTCTGGGTGCTCGGTGCTCAGTACTCAGGGTGCTGGGTGCTCAGTACTCAGGGTGCTGGGTGCTCAGTACTCAGGGTGCTCGGTGCTCAGTATTCAGGGTGCTGGGTGCTCAGTGCTCAGGTGCTGGGTGCTAAGTACTCAGGGTGCTGGGTGCTCAGTACTCAGGGTGCTGGGTGCTCAGTGCTCAGGGTTCTGGGTGCTCAGTACTCAGGGTGCTGGGTGCTCAGCACTCAGGGTGCTCAGTACTCAGGGTGCTGGGTGCTCAGTGCTCGGGGGTGCTGGGTGCTCAGTACTCAGGGTGCTCAGTACTCAGGGTGCTGGGTGCTCACTGCTCGGGGTGCTGGATGCTCAGTGCTCAGGGTGATCGGTGCTCAGTACTCAGGATGCTGGGTGCTCAGTACTCAGGGTGCTGGGTGCTCAGTACTCAGGGTGCTGGGTGCTCAGTCCTCAGGGTGCACAGTGCTCAGGGTGCTGGGTGCTCAGTGCTCGGGGTGCTCGGTGCTCAGTACTCAGGGTGCTGAGTGCTCAGTACTCAGGGTGCTGGGTGCTCAGTACTCAGGCTGCTGGGTGCTCAGTGCTCAGGGTGTTGGTTGCTCAGTGCTCAAGGTGCTCAGTGCTCAGTACTCACGGTGCTGGGTGCTCAGTACTCAGGGTGCTGTGTGCTCAGTACTCAGGGTGCTGGGTGCTCAGTGCTCAGGGTGCTGGGTGCTCAGTGCTCGGGGTGCTCGGTGCTCAGTACTCAGGGGTGCTGGGTGCTCAGTGCTCGGGGTGCTGGGTGCTCAGTGCTCAGGGTGCTGGCTGCTCAGTACTCTGGGTGCTCGGTGCTCAGTACTCAGGGTGCTGGGTGCTCAGTACTCAGGGTGCTGGGTGCTCAGTACTCAGGGTGCTCGGTGCTCAGTACTCAGGGTGCTGGTTGCTCAGTGCTCAGGTGCTGGGTGCTAAGTACTCAGGGTGCTGG
This sequence comes from Microtus oregoni, assembly GCF_018167655.1. NCBI lineage: Eukaryota > Metazoa > Chordata > Mammalia > Rodentia > Cricetidae > Microtus > Microtus oregoni. Next base: position 3,059,947 of record NW_024544550.1, read on the forward strand.
GTGCTCAGTACTCAGGGTGCTGGGTGCTCAGTGCTCAGGGTTCTGGGTGCTCAGTACTCAGGGTGCTGGGTGCTCAGCACTCAGGGTGCTCAGTACTCAGGGTGCTGGGTGCTCAGTGCTCGGGGTGCTGGGTGCTCAGTACTCAGGGTGCTCAGTACTCAGGGTGCTGGGTGCTCACTGCTCGGGGGTGCTGGATGCTCAGTGCTCAGGGTGATCGGTGCTCAGTACTCAGGATGCTGGGTGCTCAGTACTCAGGGTGCTGGGTGCTCAGTACTCAGGGTGCTGGGTGCTCAGTCCTCAGGGTGCACAGTGCTCAGGGTGCTGGGTGCTCAGTGCTCGGGGTGCTCGGTGCTCAGTACTCAGGGTGCTGAGTGCTCAGTACTCAGGGTGCTGGGTGCTCAGTACTCAGGCTGCTGGGTGCTCAGTGCTCAGGGTGTTGGTTGCTCAGTGCTCAAGGATGCTCAGTGCTCAGTTCTCACGGTGCTGGGTGCTCAGTACTCAGGGTGCTGGGTGCTCAGTGCTCAGGGTGCTGGGTGCTCAGTACTCAGGGTGCTGGGTGCTCAGTGCTCGGGGTGCTCGGTGCTCAGTACTCAGGGTGCTGGGTGCACAGTGCTCAGGGTGCTGGGTGCTCAGTACTCAGGGTGCTCAGTACTCAGTATTCAGGGTGCTGGGTGCTCAGTGCTTGGGGTGCTGGGTGCTCAGTGCTCAGGGAGCTGGGTGCACAGTGCTCGGGGTGCTGGGTGCTCAGTACTCGGGGTGCTCGGTGCTCAGTACTCAGGGTGCTGTATGCTCAGTACTCAGGGTGCTGGGTGTTCAGTACTAAGGGTGCTGGGTGCTCAGTACTCAGGGTGCTGGGTGCTCAGTACTCCGGGTGCTGGGTGCTCAGTGCTCAGGGTGCTGTGTGCTCAGTACTCAGGGTGCTGGGTGCTCAGTGCTCAGGGTGCTGGGTGCTCAGTGCTCGGGGTGCTCGGTGCTCAGTACTCAGGGTGCTGGGTGCACAGTGCTCGGGGTGCTGGGTGCTCAGTGCTCAGGGTGCTGGCTGCTCAGTACTCTGGGTGCTCGGTGCTCAGTACTCAGGGTGCTGGGTGCTCAGTACTCAGGGTGCTGGGTGCTCAGTACTCAGGGTGCTCGGTGCTCAGTACTCAGGGTGCTGGGTGCTCAGTGCTCAGGTGCTGGGTGCTAAGTACTCAGGGTGCTGGGTGCTCAGTACTCAGGGTGCTGGGTGCTCAGTGCTCAGGGTTCTGGGTGCTCAGTACTCAGGGTGCTGGGTGCTCAGCACTCAGGGTGCTCAGTACTCAGGGTGCTGGGTGCTCAGTGCTCGGGGTGCTGGGTGCTCAGTACTCAGGGTGCTCAGTACTCAGGGTGCTGGGTGCTCACTGCTCGGGGTGCTGGATGCTCAGTGCTCAGGGTGATCTGTGCTCAGTACTCAGGATGCTGGGTGCTCAGTACTCAGGGTGCTGGGTGCTCAGTACTCAGGGTGCTGGGTGCTCAGTCCTCAGGGTGCACAGTGCTCAGGGTGCTGGGTGCTCAGTGCTCGGGGGTGCTCGGTGCTCAGTACTCAGGGTGCTGAGTGCTCAGTACTCAGGGTGCTGGGTGCTCAGTACTCAGGCTGCTGGGTGCTCAGTGCTCAGGGTGTTGGTTGCTCAGTGCTCAAGGTGCTCAGTGCTCAGTACTCACGGTCCTGGGTGCTCAGTACTCAGGGTGCTGGGTGCTCAGTGCTCGGGGTGCTGGGGTGCTCAGTACTCAGGGTGCTGGGTGCTCAGTGCTCGGGGTGCTCAGTGCTCAGTACTCAAGGTGCTGCGTGCTCAGTGCTCACGGTGCTGGGTGCTCAGTCCTCGGGGTGCTCCGTGCTCAGTGCTCAGGGTGCTGGTTGCTCAGTACTCAGGGTGCTCGGTGCTCATTACTAAGGCTGCTCAGTGCTCAGTACTCAGGATGCTCAGTGCTCAGTGCTTGGTGTGCTCGGTGCTCAGTTCTCAGGGTGCTGGGTACTCAGTACTCAGGGTGCTGGGTGCTCAGTGCTCAGTACTCAGCGCGCTGGGTGCTCAGTGCTCGGGGTGCTGGGTCCTCAGTGCTCAGGGTGCTGGGTGCTCAGTATTCAGGGTGCTGGGTGCTCAGTGCTCGGGGTGCTGAGTCCTCAGTGCTCAGGGTGCTCAGTGCTCGGGGTGCTGGGTGCTCAGTGCTCGGGGTGCTGGGTGCTCCTTGCTCAGGGTGCTGGTTGCTCAGTACTCAGTGTGCTCAGTGCTCAGGGTGCTGGGTGCTCAGAACTCAGGGTGCTGGGTGCTCAGTACTCAGGGTGCTGGGTGCTCAGTACTCAGGGTGCTTGGTGCTCAGTACTCAGGGTGCTGGGTGCTCAGTGCTCAGGGTGCTCGGTGCTCAGTACTCATGGTGCTGGGTGCTCATTCTCGGGGTGCTGGGTGCTCAGTACTCAGGTTGCTCAGTACTCTGGGTACCCGGGCCTCAGTACTCATGGTGCTGGGTGCTCAGTACTCAGGGTGCTTGGTGCTCAGTTCTCAGGGTGCTCGGTGCTCAGTGTATGGGGTGCTGGGTGCTCAGTACTCAGGGTGCTGTGTGCTCAGTGATCAGGGTGCTGGCTGCTCAGTGCTCAGGATGCTGGGTGCTCAGTACTCAGTGCTCAGGATGCTGGGTGCTCATTGCTCAGGGTGCTGGGTGCTCAGTGCTCAGGGTGCTCAGTGCTCAGTGCTCAGTACTCAGGGTGCTGGGTGCTCAGTACTCAGTGTGCTGGGTGCTCAGTGCTCGGGGTACCCGGTGCTCAGTTCTCGGGGTGCTCGGTGCTCAGTACTCAGGTTGCTGAGTGCTCATTGCTCAGGGTGCTGGGTGCTCAGTGCTCAGGGTGCTAGGTGCTCAGTGCTCAGCGTGCTTGATGCTCAGTACTCAGGGTGCTGGGTGCTCAGTGCTCAGGGTGCTGGGTGCTCAGTGCTCAGGGTGCTGGGTGCTCAGTACTCAGGGTGCTGGGTGCTCAGTACTCAGGGTGCTGGGTGCTCAGTACTCGGGGTGCTGGGTGCTCAGTGCTCAGCGTGCTGGGTGCTCAGTACTCAGGGTGCTCGGTGCTCAGTGCTTGGGGGTGCTGGGTGCTCAGTACTCAGGGTGCTGGGTGCTCAGTGCTCAGGGTTCTGGGTGCTCAGTGCTCAGGGTGCTGGGAGCTCAGTACTCAGTGCTCAGTTTGCTGGGTGCTCAGTGCTCGGGCTGCTGGGTGCTCAGTCCTCAGGGTGCTGGGTGCTCAGTACTCAGGGTGCTGTGTTCTCAGTACTCAGGGTGCTGGGTGCACAGTGCTAGGGGTGCTGGGTGCTCAGTGCTCGGGGTCTGGGTGCTCAGTACTCAGGGTGCTGGGTGCTCAGTACTCAGTGTGCTGGGTGCTCAGTGCTCAGGGTGCTGGGTGTTCAGTTCTCTGGGTGCTGGGTGCTCAGTGCTCAGGGTGCTGGGTGCTCAGTGCTCTGGGTGCTGGGTGCTCAGTGATCGGGGGTGATGGGTGCTGAGTGCTCAGGGTGCTGGGTGCTCAGTGCTCGGGGTGCTCGATGCTCAGTGCTCAGGGTCCTGGGTGCTCAGTACTCAGGGTGCTGGGTGCTTAGTACTCAGGGTGCTCAGTGCTCAGTACACAGGGTGCTGGGTGCTCAGTGTTCGGGGTGCTGGGTGCTCAGTGCTCAGTACTCAGGGTGTTGGGTGCTCAGTGCTCAGGGTGCTGGGTGCTCAATACTCAGCGTGCTGGGTGCTCAGTACTCAGGGTGCTGGGTGCTCAGTGCTCAGGGTGCTGGGTGCTCAGTGCTCAGGGTGCTGGGTGCTCAGTGCTCGGGGAGCTCGGTGCTCAGTACTCAGGGTGCTGGGTGCTCAGTACTCAGTGCTCGGGGTCCTGGGTGCTCCGTGCTCAGGGTGCTGGGTGCTCAGTACTCAGGGTGCTGGGTGCTCATTCTCGGGGTGCTGGGTGCTGAGTGCTCGGGGTGCTTTGTGCTCAGTGCTCGGGGTGCTGGGGGCTCAGTACTCAGGGTGCTCGGTTCTCAGTACTCAGGGTGCTGGGTGCTCATTCTCGGGGTGCTGGGTTCTCAGTGCTCGGCGGTGCTGTGTGCTCAGTGCTCGGGGTGCTGGCTGGTCAGTGCTCAGTGCTCAGGGTGCTGGGTGCTCAGTGCTCAGTGCTCAGGGTGCTGGGTGTTCAGTACTCAGGGTGCTGGGTGCTCAGTACTCAGGGTGATCTGTTCTCAGTACTCAGGGTGCTGGGTGCTCAGTGCTCGGGGTGCTGGGTGCTCAGTACTCGGGGTGCTCAGTACCCAGGGTGCTGGGTGCTCAGTACTCAGGGTGCTGGGTGCTCAGTACTCAGTGTGCTGGGTGCTCAGTGCTCGGGGTACCCGGTGCTCAGTTCTCGGGGTGCTCGGTGCTCAGTACTCAGGGTGCTGAGTGCTCATTGCTCAGGGTGCTGGGTGATCAGTGCTCAGGGTGCTAGGTGCTCAGTGCTCAGCGTGCTTGATGCTCAGTACTCAGGGTGCTGGGTGCTCAGTGCTCAGGGTGCTGGGTGCTCAGTGCTCAGGGTGCTGGGTGCTCAGTACTCAGGGTGCTGGGTGCTCAGTACTCAGGGTGCTGGTGCTCAGTACTCAGGGTGCTGGGTGCTCAGTGCTCAGCGTGCTGGGTGCTCAGTACTCAGGGTGCTCGGTGCTCAGTGCTTGGGGTGCTGGGTGCTCAGTACTCAGGGTGCTGGGTGCTCAGTGCTCAGGGTTCTGGGTGCTCAGTGCTCAGGGTGCTGGGAGCTCAGTACTCAGTGCTCAGTTTGCTGGGTGCTCAGTGCTCGGGCTGCTGGGTGCTCAGACCTCAGGGTGCTGGGTGCTCAGTACTCAGGGTGCTGGGTTCTCAGTACTCAGGGTGCTGGGTGCACAGTGCTAGGGGTGCTGGGTGCTCAGTGCTCGGGGTCTGGGTGCTCAGTACTCAGGGTGCTGGGTGCTCAGTACTCAGGGTGCTGGGTGCTCAGTGCTCAGGGTGCTGGGTGTTCAGTTCTCTGGGTGCTGGGTGCTCAGTGCTCAGGGTGCTGGGTGCTCAGTGCTCTGGGTGCTGGGTGCTCAGTGATCGGGGTGATGGGTGCTGAGTGCTCAGGGTGCTGGGTGCTCAGTGCTCAGGGTGCTCGATGCTCAGTGCTCAGGGTCCTGGGTGCTCAGTACTCAGGGTGCTGGGTGCTTAGTACTCAGGGTGCTCAGTGCTCAGTACACAGGGTGCTGGGTGCTCAGTGCTCGGGGTGCTGGGTGCTCAGTGCTCAGTACTCAGGGTGTTGGGTGCTCAGTGCTCAGGGTGCTGGGTGCTCAATACTCAGCGTGCTGGGTGCTCAGTACTCAGGGTGCTGGGTGCTCAGTGCTCAGGGTGCTGGGTGCTCAGTGCTCAGGGTGCTGGGTACTCAGTGCTCGGGGAGCTCGGTGCTCAGTACTCAGGGTGCTGGGTGCTCAGTACTCAGTGCTCGGGGTCCTGGGTGCTCCGTGCTCAGGGTGCTGGGGTGCTCAGTACTCAGGGTACTGGGTGCTCAGTACTCAGGGTGCTGGGTGCTCAGTGCTCGGGGTGCTCGGGTGCTCAGTACTCAGGGTGCTGGGGTGCACAGTGCTCAGGGTGCTGGGTGCTCAGTACTCAGGGTGCTCAGTACTCAGTATTCAGGGTGCTGGGTGCTCAGTGCTTGGGGTGCTGGGTGCTCAGTGCTCAGGGAGCTGGGTGCACAGTGCTCGGGGTGCTGGGTGCTCAGTACTCGGGGTGCTCGGTGCTCAGTACTCAGGGTGCTGGGTGCTCAGTACTCAGGGTGCTGGGTGCTCAGTACTCAGGGTGCTCGGTGCTCAGTACTCAGGGTGCTGGGTGCTCAGTGCTCTAGGTGCTGGGTGCTAAGTACTCAGGGTGCTGGGTGCTCAGTACTCAGGGTGCTGGGTGCTCAGTGCTCAGGGTTCTGGGTGCTCAGTACTCAGGGTGCTGGGTGCTCAGCACTCAGGGTGCTCAGTACTCAGGGTGCTGGGTGCTCAGTGCTCGGGGTGCTGGGTGCTCAGTACTCAGGGTGCTCAGTACTCAGGGTGCTGGGTGCTCACTGCTCGGGGTGCTGGATGCTCAGTGCTCAGGGTGATCTGTGCTCAGTACTCAGGATGCTGGGTGCTCAGTACTCAGGGTGCTGGGTGCTCAGTACTCAGGGTGCTGGGTGCTCAGTCCTCAGGGTGCACAGTGCTCAGGGTGCTGGGTGCTCAGTGCTCGGGGTGCTCGGTGCTCAGTACTCAGGGTGCTGAGTGCTCAGTACTCAGGGTGCTGGGTGCTCAGTACTCAGGCTGCTGGGTGCTCAGTGCTCAGGGTGTTGGTTGCTCAGTGCTCAAGGGTGCTCAGTGCTCAGTACTCACGGTCCTGGGTGCTCAGTACTCAGGGTGCTGGGTGCTCAGTGCTCGGGGTGCTGGGTGCTCAGTACTCAGGGTGCTGGGTGCTCAGTGCTCGGGGTGCTCAGTGCTCAGTACTCAAGGTGCTGCGTGCTCAGTGCTCACGGTGCTGGGTGCTCAGTCCTCGGGGTGCTCCGTGCTCAGTGCTCAGGGGTGCTGGTTGCTCAGTACTCAGGGTGCTCGGTGCTCTCATTACTAAGGCTGCTCAGTGCTCAGTACTCAGGATGCTCAGTGCTCAGTGCTTGGTGTGCTCGGTGCTCAGTTCTCAGGGTGCTGGGTACTCAGTACTCAGGGTGCTGGGTGCTCAGTGCCTCAGTACTCAGCGCGCTGGGGTGCTCAGTGCTCGGGGTGCTGGGTCCTCAGTGCTCAGGGTGCTGGGTGCTCAGTATTCAGGGTGCTGGGTGCTCAGTGCTCGGGGTGCTGAGTCCCTCAGTGCTCAGGGTGCTCAGTGCTCAGTGCTCGGGGTGCTGGGTGCTCAGTGCTCGGGGTGCTGGGTGCTCCTTGCTCAGGGTGCTGGTTGCTCAGTACTCAGTGTGCTCAGTGCTCAGGGTGCTGGGTGCTCAGAACTCAGGGTGCTGGGTGCTCAGTACTCAGGGTGCTGGGTGCTCAGTACTCAGGGTGCTTGGTGCTCAGTACTCAGGGTGCTGGGTGCTCAGTGCTCAGGGTGCTCGGTGCTCAGTACTCATGGTGCTGGGTGCTCATTCTCGGGGTGCTGGGTGCTCAGTACTCAGGTTGCTCAGTACTCTGGGTACCCCGGGCCTCAGTACTCATGGTGCTGGGTGCTCAGTACTCAGGGTGCTTGGTGCTCAGTTCTCAGGGTGCTCGGTGCTCAGTGTATGGGGTGCTGGGTGCTCAGTACTCAGGGTGCTGTGTGCTCAGTGATCAGGGTGCTGGCTGCTCAGTGCTCAGGATGCTGGGTGCTCAGTACTCAGTGCTCAGGATGCTGGGTGCTCATTGCTCAGGGTGCTGGGGTGCTCAGTGCTCAGGGTGCTCAGTGCTCAGTGCTCAGTACTCAGGGTGCTGGGTGCTCAGTACTCAGTGTGCTGGGTGCTCAGTGCTCGGGGTACCCGGTGCTCAGTTCTCGGGGTGCTCGGTGCTCAGTACTCAGGGTGCTGAGTGCTCATTGCTCAGGGTGCTGGGTGCTCAGTGCTCAGGGTGCTAGGTGCTCAGTGCTCAGCGTGCTTGATGCTCAGTACTCAGGGTGCTGGGTGCTCAGTGCTCAGGGTGCTGGGTGCTCAGTGCTCAGGGTGCTGGGTGCTCAGTACTCAGGGTGCTGGGTGCTCAGTACTCAGGGTGCTGGGTGCTCAGTACTCGGGGTGCTGGGTGCTCAGTGCTCAGCGTGCTGGGTGCTCAGTACTCAGGGTGCTCGGTGCTCAGTGCTTGGGGTGCTGGGTGCTCAGTACTCAGGGTGCTGGGTGCTCAGTGCTCAGGGTTCTGGGTGCTCAGTGCTCAGGGTGCTGGGAGCTCAGTACTCAGTGCTCAGTTTGCTGGGTGCTCAGTGCTCGGGCTGCTGGGTGCTCAGTCCTCAGGGTGCTGGGTGCTCAGTACTCAGGGTGCTGTGTTCTCAGTACTCAGGGTGCTGGGTGCACAGTGCTAGGGGTGCTGGGTGCTCAGTGCTCGGGGTCTGGGTGCTCAGTACTCAGGGTGCTGGGTGCTCAGTACTCAGTGTGCTGGGTGCTCAGTGCTCAGGGTGCTGGGTGTTCAGTTCTCTGGGTGCTGGTGCTCAGTGCTCAGGGTGCTGGGTGCTCAGTGCTCTGGGTGCTGGGTGCTCAGTGATCGGGGTGATGGGTGCTGAGTGCTCAGGGTGCTGGGTGCTCAGTGCTCGGGGGTGCTCGATGCTCAGTGCTCAGGGTCCTGGGTGCTCAGTACTCAGGGTGCTGGGTGCTTAGTACTCAGGGTGCTCAGTGCTCAGTACACAGGGTGCTGGGTGCTCAGTGTTCGGGTGCTGGGTGCTCAGTGCTCAGTACTCAGGGTGTTGGGTGCTCAGTGCTCAGGGTGCTGGGTGCTCAATACTCAGCGTGCTGGGTGCTCAGTACTCAGGGTGCTGGGTGCTCAGTGCTCAGGGTGCTGGGTGCTCAGTGCTCAGGGTGCTGGGTGCTCAGTGCTCGGGGAGCTCGGTGCTCAGTACTCAGGGTGCTGGGGTGCTCAGTACTCAGTGCTCGGGGTCCTGGGTGCTCCGTGCTCAGGGTGCTGGGTGCTCAGTACTCAGGGTGCTGGGTGCTCATTCTCGGGGTGCTGGGTGCTGAGTGCTCGGGGTGCTTTGTGCTCAGTGCTCGGGTGCTGGGGGCTCAGTACTCAGGGTGCTCGGTTCTCAGTACTCAGGGTGCTGGGTGCTCATTCTCGGGGTGCTGGGTTCTCAGTGCTCGGGGTGCTGTGTGCTCAGTGCTCGGGGTGCTGGCTGGTCAGTGCTCAGTGCTCAGGGTGCTGGGTGCTCAGTGCTCAGTGCTCAGGGTGCTGGGTGTTCAGCTACTCAGGGTGCTGGGTGCTCAGTACTCAGGGTGATCTCTTCTCAGTACTCAGGGTGCTGGGTGCTCAGTGCTCGGGGTGCTGGGTGCTCAGTACTCGGGGTGCTCAGTACCCAGGGTGCTGGGTGCTCAGTACTCAGGGTGCTGGGTGCTCAGTACTCAGTGTGCTGGGTGCTCAGTGCTCGGGGTACCCGGTGCTCAGTTCTCGGGGTGCTCGGTGCTCAGTACTCAGGGTGCTGAGTGCTCATTGCTCAGGGTGCTGGGTGATCAGTGCTCAGGGTGCTAGGTGCTCAGTGCTCAGCGTGCTTGATGCTCAGTACTCAGGGTGCTGGGTGCTCAGTGCTCAGGGTGCTGGGTGCTCAGTGCTCAGGGTGCTGGGTGCTCAGTACTCAGGGTGCTGGGTGCTCAGTACTCAGGGTGCTGGGTGCTCAGTACTCAGGGTGCTGGGTGCTCAGTGCTCAGCGTGCTGGGTGCTCAGTACTCAGGGTGCTCGGTGCTCAGTGCTTGGGGTGCTGGGTGCTCAGTACTCAGGGTGCTGGGTGCTCAGTGCTCAGGGTTCTGGGTGCTCAGTGCTCAGGGTGCTGGGAGCTCAGTACTCAGTGCTCAGTTTGCTGGGTGCTCAGTGCTCGGGCTGCTGGGTGCTCAGACCTCAGGGTGCTGGGTGCTCAGTACTCAGGGTGCTGGGTTCTCAGTACTCAGGGTGCTGGGTGCACAGTGCTAGGGGTGCTGGGTGCTCAGTGCTCGGGGTCTGGGTGCTCAGTACTCAGGGTGCTGGGTGCTCAGTACTCAGGGTGCTGGGTGCTCAGTGCTCAGGGTGCTGGGTGTTCAGTTCTCTGGGTGCTGGGTGCTCAGTGCTCAGGGTGCTGGGTGCTCAGTGCTCTGGGTGCTGGGTGCTCAGTGATCGGGGTGATGGGTGCTGAGTGCTCAGGGTGCTGGGTGCTCAGTGCTCAGGGTGCTCGATGCTCAGTGCTCAGGGTCCTGGGTGCTCAGTACTCAGGGTGCTGGGTGCTTAGTACTCAGGGTGCTCAGTGCTCAGTACACAGGGTGCTGGGTGCTCAGTGCTCAGGGTGCTGGGTGCTCAGTGCTCAGGGTGCTGGGTACTCAGTGCTCGGGAGCTCGGTGCTCAGTACTCAGGGTGCTGGGTTCTCAGTACTCAGTGCTCGGGGTCCTGGGTGCTCCGTGCTCAGGGTGCTGGGTGCTCAGTACTCAGGGTACTGGGTGCTCAGTACTCAGGGTGCTGGGTGCTCAGTGCTCGGGGTGCTCGGTGCTCAGTACTCAGGGTGCTGGGTGCACAGTGCTCAGGGTGCTGGGTGCTCAGTACTCAGGGTGCTCAGTACTCAGTATTCAGGGTGCTGGGTGCTCAGTGCTTGGGGTGCTGGGTGCTCAGTGCTCAGGGAGCTGGGTGCACAGTGCTCGGGGTGCTGGGTGCTCAGTACTCGGGGTGCTCGGTGCTCAGTACTCAGGGTGCTGTATGCTCAGTACTCAGGGTGCTGGGTGTTCAGTACTAAGGGTGCTGGGTGCTCAGTACTCAGGGTGCTGGGTGCTCAGTACTCCGGGTGCTGGGTGTTCAGTGCTCAGGGTGCTGTGTGCTCAGTACTCAGGGTGGCTGGGTGCTCAGTGCTCAGGGTGCTGGGTGCTCAGTGCTCGGGGGTGCTCGGTGCTCAGTACTCAGGGTGCTGGGTGCTCAGTGCTCGGGGTGCTGGGTGCTCAGTGCTCAGGTTGCTGGCTGCTCAGTACTCTGGGTGCTCGGTGCTCAGTACTCAGGGTGCTGGGTGCTCAGTACTCAGGGTGCTCGGTGCTCAGTACTCAGGGTGCTGGGTGCTCAGTGGCTCAGGTGCTGGGTGCTAAGTACTCAGGGTGCTGGGTGCTCAGTACTCAGGGTGCTGGGTGCTCAGTGCTCAGGGTTCTGGGTGCTCAGTACTCAGGGTGCTGGGTGCTCAGCACTCAGGGTGCTCAGTACTCAGGGTGCTGGGTGCTCAGTGCTCGGGGTGCTGGGTGCTCAGTACTCAGGGTGCTCAGTACTCAGGGTGCTGGGTGCTCACTGCTCGGGGTGCTGGATGCTCAGTGCACAGGGTGATCGGTGCTCAGTACTCAGGATGCTGGGTGCTCAGTACTCAGGGTGCTGGGTGCTCAGTACTCAGGGTGCTGGGTGCTCAGTCCTCAGGGTGCACAGTGCTCAGGGTGCTGGGTGCTCAGTGCTCGGGGTGCTCGGTGCTCAGTACTCAGGGTGCTGAGTGCTCAGTACTCAGGGTGCTGGGTGCTCAGTACTCAGGCTGCTGGGTGCTCAGTGCTCAGGGTGTTGGGTGCTCAGTGCTCAAGGTGCTCAGTGCTCAGTACTCACGGTGCTGGGTGCTCAGTACTCAGAGTGCTGGGTGCTCAGTGCTCGGGTGCTGGGTGCTCAGTACTCAGGGTGCTGGGTGCTCAGTGCTCGGGGTGCTCAGTGCTCAGTACTCAAGGTGCTGCGTGCTCAGTGCTCACGGTGCTGGGTGCTCAGTCCTCGGGGTGCTCCGTGCTCAGTGCTCAGGGTGCTGGGTTGCTCAGTACTCAGGGTGCTCGGTGCCTCATTACTAAGGCTGCTCAGTGCTCAGTACTCAGGATGCTCAGTGCTCAGTGCTTGGTGTGCTCGGTGCTCAGTTCTCAGGGTGCTGGGTACTCAGTACTCAGGGTGCTGGGTGCTCAGTGCTCAGTCCTCAGCGCGCTGGGTGCTCAGTGCTCGGGGTGCTGGGTCCTCAGTGCTTAGGGTGCTGGGTGCTCAGTATTCAGGGTGCTGGGTGCTCAGTGCTCGGGGTGCTGAGTCCTCAGTGCTCAGGGTGCTCAGTGCTCAGTGCTCGGGGTGCTGGGTGCTCAGTGCCTCGGGTGCTGGGTGCTCCTTGCTCAGGGTGCTGGTTGCTCAGTACTCAGTGTGCTCAGTGCTCAGGGTGCTGGGTGCTCAGAACTCAGGGTGCTGGGGTGCTCAGTACTCAGGGTGCTGGGTGCTCAGTACTCAGGGTGCTTGGTGCTCAGTACTCAGGGTGCTGGGTGCTCAGTGCTCAGGGTGCTCGGTGCTCAGTACTCATGGTGCTGGGTGCTCATTCCTCGGGGTGCTGGGTGCTCAGTGCTCAGGGTTCTGGGTGCTCAGTGCTCAGGGTGCTGGGAGCTCAGTACTCAGTGCTCAGTTTGCTGGGTGCTCAGTGCTCGGGCTGCTGGGTGCTCAGCTCCTCAGGGTGCTGGGTGCTCAGTACTCAGGGTGCTGTGTTCTCAGTACTCAGGGTGCTGGGTGCACAGTGCTAGGGGTGCTGGGTGCTCAGTGCTCGGGGTCTGGGTGCTCAGTACTCAGGGTGCTGGGTGCTCAGTACTCAGGGTGCTGGGTGCTCAGTGCTCAGGGTGCTGGGTGTTCAGTTCTCTGGGTGCTGGGTGCTCAGTGCTCAGGGTGCTGGGTGCTCAGTGCTCTGGTGCTGGGTGCTCAGTGATCGGGGTGATGGGTGCTGAGTGCTCAGGGTGCTGGGGTGCTCAGTGCTCGGGGTGCTTGATGCTCAGTGCTCAGGGTCCTGGGTGCTCAGTACTCAGGGTGCTGGGTGCTTAGTACTCAGGGTGCTCAGTGCTCAGTACACAGGGTGCTGGGTGCTCAGTGTTCGGGGTGCTGGGTGCTCAGTGCTCAGTACTCAGGGTGTTGGGTGCTCAGTGCTCAGGGTGCTGGGGTGCTCAATACTCAGCGTGCTGGGTGCTCAGTACTCAGGGTGCCTGGGTGCTCAGTGCTCAGGGTGCTGGGTGCTCAGTGCTCAGGGTGCTGGGTGCTCAGTGCTCGGGGAGCTCGGTGCTCAGTACTCAGGGTGCTGGGTGATCAGTACTCAGTGCTCGGGGTCCTGGGGTGCTCCGTGCTTCAGGGTGCTGGGTGCTCAGTACTCAGGGTACTGGGTGCTCAGTACTCAGGGTGCTGGTGCTCAGTGCTCGGGGTGCTCGGTGCTCAGTACTCAGGGTGCTGGGTGCACAGTGCTCAGGTGCTGGGTGCTCAGTACTCAGGGTGCTCAGTACTCAGTATTCAGGGTGCTGGGTGCTCAGTGCTTGGGGTGCTGGGTGCTCAGTGCTCAGGGAGCTGGGTGCACAGTGCTCGGGGTGCTGGGTGCTCAGTACTCGGGGTGCTCGGTGCTCAGTACTCAGGGTGCTGTATGCTCAGTACTCAGGGTGCTGGGTGTTCAGTACTAAGGGTGCTGGGTGCTCAGTACTCAGGGTGCTGGGTGCTCAGTACTCCGGGTGCTGGGTGCTCAGTGCTCAGGGTGCTGTGTGCTCAGTACTCAGGGTGCTGGGTGCTCAGTGCTCAGGGTGCTGGGTGCTCAGTGCTCGGGGTGCTCGGTGCTCAGTACTCAGGGTGCTGGGTGCTCAGTGCTCGGGGTGCTGGGTGCTCAGTGCTCAGGTTGCTGGCTGCTCAGTACTCTGGGTGCTCGGTGCTCAGTACTCAGGGTGCTGGGTGCTCAGTACTCAGGGTGCTGGGTGCTCAGTACTCAGGGTGCTGGGTGCTCATTCTCGGGGTGCTGGGTGCTGAGTGCTCGGGGTGCTTTGTGCTCAGTGCTCGGGGTGCTGGGGGCTCAGTACTCAGGGTGCTCGGTTCTCAGTACTCAGGGTGCTGGTGCTCATTCTCGGGGTGCTGGGTGCTCAGTGCTCGGGGTGCTGTGTGTTCAGTGCTCGGGGTGCTGGCTGGTCAGTGCTCAGTGCTCAGGGTGCTGGGTGCTCAGTGCTCAGTGCTCAGGGTGCTGGGTGTTCAGTACTCAGGGTGCTGGGTGCTCAGTACTCAGGGTGATCTCTTCTCAGTACTCAGGGGTGCTGGGTGCTCAGTGCTCGGGGTGCTGGGTGCTCAGTACTCGGGGTGCTCAGTACCCAGGGTGCTGGGTGCTCAGTACTCAGGGTGCTGGGTGCTCAGTACTCAGTGTGCTGGGTGCTCAGTGCTCGGGGTACCCGGTGGTCAGTTCTCGGGGTGCTCGGTGCTCAGTACTCAGGGTGCTGAGTGCTCATTGCTCAGGGTGCTGGGTGATCAGTGCTCAGGGTGCTAGGTGCTCAGTGCTCAGCGTGCTTGATGCTCAGTACTCAGGGTGCTGGGTGCTCAGTGCTCAGGTGCTGGGTGCTCAGTGCTCAGGGTGCTGGGTGCTCAGTACTCAGGGTGCTGGGGTGCGCAGTACTCAGGGTGCTGGGTGCTCAGTACTCAGGGTGCTGGGTGCTCAGTGCTCAGCATGCTGGGTGCTCAGTACTCAGGGTGCTCTGTGCTCAGTGCTTGGGGTGCTGGGTGCTCAGTACTCAGGGTGCTGGGTGCTCAGTGCTCAGGGTTCTGGGTGCTCAGTGCTCAGGGTGCTGGGAGCTCAGTACTCAGTGCTCAGTTTGCTGGGTGCTCAGTGCTCGGGCTGCTGGGTGCTCAGACCTCAGGGTGCTGGGTGCTCAGTACTCAGGGTGCTGGGTTCTCAGTACTCAGGGTGCTGGGTGCACAGTGCTAGGGGTGCTGGGTGCTCAGTGCTCGGGGTCTGGGTGCTCAGTACTCAGGGTGCTGGGTGCTCAGTACTCAGGGTGCTGGGTGCTCAGTGCTCAGGGTGCTGGGTGTTCAGTTCTCTGGGTGCTGGGTGCTCAGTGCTCAGGGTGCTGGGTGCTCAGTGCTCTGGGTGCTGGGTGCTCAGTGATCGGGGTGATGGGTGCTGAGTGCTCAGGGTGCTGTGTGCTCAGTGCTCAGGGTGCTCGATGCTCAGTGCTCAGGGTCCCTGGGTGCTCAGTACTCAGGGTGCTGGGTGCTTAGTACTCAGGGTGCTCAGTGCTCAGTACACAGGGTGCTGGGTGCTCAGTGCTCGGGGTGCTGGGTGCTCAGTGCTCAGTACTCAGGGTGTTGGGTGGCTCAGTGCTCAGGGTGCTGGGTGCTCAATACTCAGCGTGCTGGGTGCTCAGTACTCAGGGTGCTGGGTGCTCAGTGCTCAGGGTGCTGGGTGCTCAGTGCTCAGGGTGCTGGGTACTCAGTGCTCGGGGAGCTCGGTGCTCAGTACTCAGGGTGCTGGGTGCTCAGTACTCAGTGCTCGGGGTCCTGGGTGCTCCGTGCTCAGGGGTGCTGGTGCTCAGTACTCAGGGTACTGGGTGCTCAGTACTCAGGGTGCTGGGTGCTCAGTGCTCGGGGTGCTCGGTGCTCAGTACTCAGGGTGCTGGGTGCACAGTGCTCAGGGTGCTGGGTGCTCAGTACTCAGGGTGCTCAGTACTCAGTATTCAGGGTGCTGGGTGCTCAGTGCTTGGGGTGCTGGGTGCTCAGTGCTCAGGGAGCTGGGTGCACAGTGCTCGGGGTGCTGGGTGCTCAGTACTCGGGGTGCTCGGTGCTCAGTACTCAGGGTGCTGTATGCTCAGTACTCAGGGTGCTGGGTGTTCAGTACTAAGGGTGCTGGGTGCTCAGTACTCAGGGTGCTGGGTGCTCAGTACTCCGGGCTGCTGGGTGCTCAGTGCTCAGGGTGCTGTGTGCTCAGTACTCAGGGTGCTGGGTGCTCAGTGCTCAGGGTGCTGGGTGCTCAGTGCTCGGGGTGCTCGGTGCTCAGTACTCAGGGTGCTGGTGCTCAGTGCTCGGGGGTGCTGGGTGCTCAGTGCTCAGGTTGCTGGCTGCTCAGTACTCTGGGTGCTCGGTGCTCAGTACTCAGGGTGCTGGGTGCTCAGTACTCAGGGTGCTGGGTGCTCAGTACTCAGGGTGCTCGGTGCTCAGTACTCAGGGTGCTGGGTGCTCAGTGCTCAGGTGCTGGGTGCTAAGTACTCAGGGTGCTGGGTGCTCAGTACTCAGGGTGCTGGGTGCTCAGTGCTCAGGGTTCTGGGTGCTCAGTACTCAGGGTGCTGGGTGCTCAGCACTCAGGGTGCTCAGTACTCAGGGTGCTGGGTGCTCAGTGCTCGGGGTGCTGGGTGCTCAGTACTCAGGGTGCTCAGTACTCAGGGTGCTGGGTGCTCACTGCTCGGGGTGCTGGATGCTCAGTGCTCAGGGTGATCGGTGCTCAGTACTCAGGATGCTGGGTGCTCAGTACTCAGGGTGCTGGGTGCTCAGTACTCAGGGTGCTGGGTGCTCAGTCCTCAGGGTGCACAGTGCTCAGGGTGCTGGGTGCTCAGTGCTCGGGGTGCTCGGTGCTCAGTACTCAGGGTGCTGAGTGCTCAGTACTCAGGGTGCTGGGTGCTCAGTACTCAGGCTGCTGGGTGCTCAGTGCTCAGGGTGTTGGTTGCTCAGTGCTCAAGGTGCTCAGTGCTCAGTACTCACGGTGCTGGGTGCTCAGTACTCAGGGTGCTGGGTGCTCAGTGCTCGGGGTGCTGGGTGCTCAGTACTCAGGGTGCTGGGTGCTCAGTGCTCGGGGTGCTCAGTGCTCAGTACTCAAGGTGCTGCGTGCTCAGTGCTCACAGGTGCTGGGTGCTCAGTCCCTCGGGGTGCTCCGTGCTCAGTGCTCAGGGTGCTGGTTGCTCAGTACTCAGGGTGCTCGTGCTCATTACTAAGGCTGCTCAGTGCTCAGTACTCAGGATGCTCAGTGCTCAGTGCTTGGTGTGCTCGGTGCTCAGTTCTCAGGGTGCTGGGTACTCAGTACTCAGGGTGCTGGGTGCTCAGTGCTCAGTACTCAGCCGCGCTGGGTGCTCAGTGCTCGGGGTGCTGGGTCCTCAGTGCTCAGGGTGCTGGGTGCTCAGTATTCAGGGTGCTGGGTGCTCAGTGCTCGGGGTGCTGAGTCCTCAGTGCTCAGGGTGCTCAGTGCTCAGTGCTCGGGGTGCTGGGTGCTCAGTGCTCGGGGTGCTGGGTGCTCCCTTGCTCAGGGTGCTGGTTGCTCAGTACTCAGTGTGCTCAGTGCTCAGGGTGCTGGGTGCTCAGAACTCAGGGTGCTGGGTGCTCAGTACTCAGGGTGCTGGGTGCTCAGTACTCAGGGTGCTTGGTGCTCAGTACTCAGGGTGCTGGGTGCTCAGTGCTCAGGGTGCTCGGTGCTCAGTACTCATGGTGCTGGGTGCTCATTCTCGGGGTGCTGGGTGCTCAGTGCTCAGGGTTCTGGGTGCTCAGTGCTCAGGGTGCTGGGAGCTCAGTACTCAGTGCTCAGTTTGCTGGGTGCTCAGTGCTCGGGCTGCTGGGTGCTCAGTCCTCAGGGTGCTGGGTGCTCAGTACTCAGGGTGCTGTGTTCTCAGTACTCAGGGTGCTGGGTGCACAGTGCTAGGGGTGCTGGGTGCTCAGTGCTCGGGGTCTGGGTGCTCAGTACTCAGGGTGCTGGGTGCTCAGTACTCAGGGTGCTGGGTGCTCAGTGCTCAGGGTGCTGGGTGTTCAGCTTCTCTGGTGTCTGGGTGCTCAGTGCTCAGGGTGCTGGGTGCTCAGTGCTCTGGGTGCTGGGTGCTCAGTGATCGGGGTGATGGGTGCTGAGTGCTCAGGGTGCTGGGTGCTCAGTGCTCGGGGTGCTCGATGCTCAGTGCTCAGGGTCCTGGGTGCCTCAGTACTCAGGGTGCTGGGTGCTTAGTACTCAGGGTGCTCAGTGCCTCAGTACCACAGGGTGCTGGGTGCTCAGTGTTCGGGGTGCTGGGTGCTCAGTGCTCAGTACTCAGGGTGTTGGGTGCTCAGTGCTCAGGGTGCTGGGTGCTCAATACTCAGCGTGCTGGGTGCTCAGTACTCAGGGTGCTGGGTGCTCAGTGCTCTCAGGGTGCTGGGTGCTCAGTGCTCAGGGTGCTGGGTGCTCAGTGCTCGGGGAGCTCGGTGCTCAGTACTCAGGGTGCTGGGTGCTCAGTACTCAGTGCTCGGGGTCCTGGGTGCTCCGTGCTCAGGGTGCTGGGTGCTCAGTACTCAGGGGTACTGGGTGCTCAGTACTCAGGGTGCTGGGTGCTCAGTGCTCGGGGTGCTCGGTGCTCAGTACTCAGGGTGCTGGGTGCACAGTGCTCAGGGTGCTGGGTGCTCAGTACTCAGGGTGCTCAGTACTCAGTATTCAGGGTGCTGGGTGCTCAGTGCTTGGGGTGCTGGGTGCTCAGTGCTCAGGGAGCTGGGTGCACAGTGCTCGGGGTGCTGGGTGCTCAGTACTCGGGGTGCTCGGTGCTCAGTACTCAGGGTGCTGTATGCTCAGTACTCAGGGTGCTGGGTGTTCAGTACTAAGGGTGCTGGGTGCTCAGTACTCAGGGGTGCTGGGTGCTCAGTACTCCGGGTGCTGGGTGCTCAGTGCTCAGGGTGCTGTGTGCTCAGTACTCAGGGTGCTGGGTGCTCAGTGCTCAGGGTGCTGGGTGCTCAGTGCTCGGGGTGCTCGGTGCTCAGTACTCAGGGTGCTGGGTGCTCAGTGCTCGGGGTGCTGGGTGCTCAGTGCTCAGGTTGCTGGCTGCCTCAGTACTCTGGGTGCTCGGT
Source organism: Microtus oregoni (assembly GCF_018167655.1). Classification (NCBI taxonomy): domain Eukaryota; kingdom Metazoa; phylum Chordata; class Mammalia; order Rodentia; family Cricetidae; genus Microtus; species Microtus oregoni. The sequence goes on from NW_024544550.1 coordinate 3,078,111, forward strand.
GCTCAGTACTCAGGGTGCTGGGTGCTCAGTACTCAGGGTGCTGGGTGCTCAGTACTCAGGGTGCTCGGTGCTCAGTACTCAGGGTGCTGGGTGCTCAGTGCTCAGGTGCTGGGTGCTAAGTACTCAGGGTGCTGGGTGCTCAGTACTCAGGGTGCTGGGTGCTCAGTGCTCAGGGTTCTGGGTGCTCAGTACTCAGGGTGCTGGGTGCTCAGCACTCAGGTGCTCAGTACTCAGGGTGCTGGGTGCTCAGTGCTCGGGGTGCTGGGTGCTCAGTACTCAGGGTGCTCAGTACTCAGGGTGCTGGGTGCTCACTGCTCGGGGTGCTGGATGCTCAGTGCTCAGGGTGATCGGTGCTCAGTACTCAGGATGCTGGGTGCTCAGTACTCAGGGTGCTGGGTGCTCAGTACTCAGGGTGCTGGGTGCTCAGTCCTCAGGGTGCACAGTGCTCAGGGTGCTGGGTGCTCAGTGCTCGGGGTGCTCGGTGCTCAGTACTCAGGGTGCTGAGTGCTCAGTACTCACGGTGCTGGGTGCTCAGTACTCAGGCTGCTGGGTGCTCAGTGCTCAGGGTGTTGGTTACTCAGTGCTCAAGGTGCTCAGTGCTCAGTACTCACGGTGCTGGGTGCTCAGTACTCAGGGTGCTGGGTGCTCAGTGCTCGGGGTGCTGGGTGCTCAGTACTCAGGGTGCTGGGTGCTCAGTGCTCGGGGTGCTCAGTGCTCAGTACTCAAGGTGCTGCGTGCTCAGTGCTCACGGTGCTGGGTGCTCAGTCCTCGGGGTGCTCCGTGCTCAGTGCTCAGGGTGCTGGTTGCTCAGTACTCAGGGTGCTCGGTGCTCATTACTAAGGGCTGCTCAGTGCTCAGTACTCAGGATGCTCAGTGCTCAGTGCTTGGTGTGCTCGGTGCTCAGTTCTCAGGGTGCTGGGTACTCAGTACTCAGGGTGCTGGGTGCTCAGTGCTCAGTACTCAGCGCGCTGGGTGCTCAGTGCTCGGGGTGCTGGGTCCTCAGTGCTCAGGGTGCTGGGTGCTCAGTATTCAGGGTGCTGGGTGCTCAGTGCTCGGGGTGCTGAGTCCTCAGTGCTCAGGGTGCTCAGTGCTCAGTGCTCGGGGTGCTGGGTGCTCAGTGCTCGGGGTGCTGGGTGCTCCTTGCTCAGGGTGCTGGTTGCTCAGTACTCAGTGTGCTCAGTGCTCAGGGTGCTGGGTGCTCAGAACTCAGGGTGCTGGGTGCTCAGTACTCAGGGTGCTGGGTGCTCAGTACTCAGGGTGCTTGGTGCTCAGTACTCAGTGTGCTGGGTGCTCAGTGCTCAGGGTGCTCGGTGCTCAGTACTCATGGTGCTGGGTGCTCATTCTCGGGGTGCTGGGTGCTCAGTGCTCAGGGTTCTGGGTGCTCAGTGCTCAGGGTGCTGGGAGCTCAGTACTCAGTGCTCAGTTTGCTGGGTGCTCAGTGCTCGGGCTGCTGGGTGCTCAGTCCCTCAGGGTGCTGGGTGCTCAGTACTCAGGGTGCTGTGTTCTCAGTACTCAGGGTGCTGGGTGCACAGTGCTTAGGGGTGCTGGGTGCTCAGTGCTCGGGGTCTGGGTGCTCAGTACTCAGGGTGCTGGGTGCTCAGTACTCAGGGTGCTGGGTGCTCAGTGCTCAGGGTGCTGGGTGTTCAGTTCTCTGGGTGCTGGGTGCTCAGTGCTCAGGGTGCTGGGTGCTCAGTGCTCTGGGTGCTGGGTGCTCAGTGATCGGGGTGATGGGTGCTGAGTGCTCAGGGTGCTGGGTGCTCAGTGCTCGGGGTGCTCGATGCTCAGTGCTCAGGGTCCTGGGTGCTCAGTACTCAGGGTGCTGGGTGCTTAGTACTCAGGGTGCTCAGTGCTCAGTACACAGGGTGCTGGGTGCTCAGTGTTCGGGGTGCTGGGTGCTCAGTGCTCAGTACTCAGGGTGTTGGGTGCTCAGTGCTCAGGGTGCTGGGTGCTCAATACTCAGCGTGCTGGGTGCTCAGTACTCAGGGTGCTGGGTGCTCAGTGCTCAGGGTGCTGGGTGCTCAGTGCTCAGGGTGCTGGGTGCTCAGTGCTCGGGGAGCTCGGTGCTCAGTACTCAGGGTGCTGGGTGCTCAGTACTCAGTGCTCGGGGTCCTGGGTGCTCCGTGCTCAGGGTGCTGGGTGCTCAGTACTCAGGGTACTGGGTGCTCAGTACTCAGGGTGCTGGGTGCTCAGTGCTCGGGGTGCTCGGTGCTCAGTACTCAGGGTGCTGGGTGCACAGTGCTCAGGGTGCTGGGTGCTCAGTACTCAGGGTGCTCAGTACTCAGTATTCAGGGTGCTGGGTGCTCAGTGCTTGGGGTGCTGGGTGCTCAGTGCTCAGGGAGCTGGGTGCACAGTGCTCGGGGTGCTGGGTGCTCAGTACCTCGGGGTGCTCGGTGCTCAGTACTCAGGGTGCTGTATGCTCAGTACTCAGGGTGCTGGGTGTTCAGTACTAAGGGTGCTGGGTGCTCAGTACTCAGGGTGCTGGGTGCTCAGTACTCCGGGTGCTGGGTGCTCAGTGCTCAGGGTGCTGTGTGCTCAGTACTCAGGGTGCTGGGTGCTCAGTGCTCAGGGTGCTGGGTGCTCAGTGCTCGGGGTGCTCGGTGCTCAGTACTCAGGGTGCTGGGTGCTCAGTGCTCGGGGTGCTGGGTGCTCAGTGCTCAGGTTGCTGGCTGCTCAGTACTCTGGGTGCTCGGTGCTCAGTACTCAGGGTGCTGGGTGCTCAGTACTCAGGGTGCTGGGTGCTCAGTACTCAGGGTGCTGGGTGCTCATTCTCGGGGTGCTGGGTGCTGAGTGCTCGGGGTGCTTTGTGCTCAGTGCTCGGGGTGCTGGGGGCTCAGTACTCAGGGTGCTCGGTTCTCAGTACTCAGGGTGCTGGGTGCTCATTCTCGGGGTGCTGGGTGCTCAGTGCTCGGGGTGCTGTGTGCTCAGTGCTCGGGGTGCTGGCTGGTCAGTGCTCAGTGCTCAGGGTGCTGGGTGCTCAGTGCTCAGTGCTCAGGGTGCTGGGTGTTCAGTACTCAGGGTGCTGGGTGCTCAGTACTCAGGGTGATCTCTTCTCAGTACTCAGGGTGCTGGGTGCTCAGTGCTCGGGGTGCTGGGTGCTCAGTACTCGGGGTGCTCAGTACCCAGGGTGCTGGGTGCTCAGTACTCAGGGTGCTGGGTGCTCAGTACTCAGTGTGCTGGGTGCTCAGTGCTCGGGGTACCCGGTGCTCAGTTCTCGGGGTGCTCGGTGCTCAGTACTCAGGGTGCTGAGTGCTCATTGCTCAGGGTGCTGGGTGATCAGTGCTCAGGGTGCTAGGTGCTCAGTGCTCAGCGTGCTTGATGCTCAGTACTCAGGGTGCTGGGTGCTCAGTGCTCAGGGTGCTGGGTGCTCAGTGCTCAGGGTGCTGGGTGCTCAGTACTCAGGGTGCTGGGTGCGCAGTACTCAGGGTGCTGGGTGCTCAGTACTCAGGGTGCTGGGTGCTCAGTGCTCAGCGTGCTGGGTGCTCAGTACTCAGGGTGCTCGGTTCTCAGTGCTTGGGGTGCTGGGTGCTCAGTACTCTGGGTGCTCGGTGCTCAGTACTCAGGGTGCTGGGTGCTCAGTACTCAGGGTGCTGGGTGCTCAGTACTCAGGGTGCTGGGTGCTCAGTACTCAGGGTGCTCGGTGCTCAGTACTCAGGGTGCTGGGTGCTCAGTGCTCAGGTGCTGGGTGCTAAGTACTCAGGGTGCTGGGTGCTCAGTACTCAGGGTGCTGGGTGCTCAGTGCTCAGGGTTCTGGGTGCTCAGTACTCAGGGTGCTGGGTGCTCAGCACTCAGGGTGCTCAGTACTCAGGGTGCTGGGTGCTCAGTGCTCGCGGTGCTGGGTGCTCAGTACTCAGGGTGCTCAGTACTCAGGGTGCTGGGTGCTCACTGCTCGGGGTGCTGGATGCTCAGTGCTCAGGGTGATCGGTGCTCAGTACTCAGGATGCTGGGTGCTCAGTACTCAGGGTGCTGGGTGCTCAGTACTCAGGGTGCTGGGTGCTCAGTCCTCAGGGTGCACAGTGCTCAGGGTGCTGGGTGCTCAGTGCTCGGGGTGCTCGGTGCTCAGTACTCAGGGTGCTGAGTGCTCAGTACTCAGGGTGCTGGGTGCTCAGTACTCAGGCTGCTGGGTGCTCAGTGCTCAGGGTGTTGGTTGCTCAGTGCTCAAGGTGCTCAGTGCTCAGTACTCACGGTGCTGGGTGCTCAGTACTCAGGGTGCTGGGTGCTCAGTGCTCGGGGTGCTGGGTGCTCAGTACTCAGGGTGCTGGGTGCTCAGTGCTCGGGGTGCTCAGTGCTCAGTACTCAAGGTGCTGCGTGCTCAGTGCTCACGGTGCTGGGTGCTCAGTCCTCGGGGTGCTCCGTGCTCAGTGCTCAGGGTGCTGGTTGCTCAGTACTCAGGGTGCTCGGTGCTCATTACTAAGGCTGCTCAGTGCTCAGTACTCAGGATGCTCAGTGCTCAGTGCTTGGTGTGCTCGGTGCTCAGTTCTCAGGGTGCTGGGTACTCAGTACTCAGGGTGCTGGGTGCTCAGTGCTCAGTACTCAGCGCGCTGGGTGCTCAGTGCTCGGGGTGCTGGGTCCTCAGTGCTCAGGGTGCTGGGTGCTCAGTATTCAGGGTGCTGGGTGCTCAGTGCTCGGGGTGCTGAGTCCTCAGTGCTCAGGGTGCTCAGTGCTCAGTGCTCGGGGTGCTGGGTGCTCAGTGCTCGGGGTGCTGGGTGCTCCTTGCTCAGGGTGCTGGTTGCCTCAGTACTCAGTGTGCTCAGTGCTCAGGGTGCTGGGTGCTCAGAACTCAGGGTGCTGGGTGCTCAGTACTCAGGGTGCTGGGTGCTCAGTACTCAGGGTGCTTGGTGCTCAGTACTCAGGGTGCTGGGTGCTCAGTGCTCAGGGTGCTCGGTGCTCAGTACTCATGGTGCTGGGTGCTCAGTACTCGGGGTGCTGGGTGCTCAGTGCTCAGGGTTCTGGGTGCTCAGTGCTCAGGGTGCTGGGAGCTCAGTACTCAGTGCTCAGTTTGCTGGGTGCTCAGTGCTCGGGCTGCTGGGTGCTCAGTCCTCAGGGTGCTGGGTGCTCAGTACTCAGGGTGCTGTGTTCTCAGTACTCAGGGTGCTGGGTGCACAGTGCTAGGGGTGCTGGGTGCTCAGTGCTCGGGGTCTGGGTGCTCAGTACTCAGGGTGCTGGGTGCTCAGTACTCAGGGTGCTGGGTGCTCAGTGCTCAGGGTGCTGGGTGTTCAGTTCTCTGGGTGCTGGGTGCTCAGTGCTCAGGGTGCTGGGTGCTCAGTGCTCAGGTTGCTGGCTGCTCAGTACTCTGGGTGCTCGGTGCTCAGTGCTCGGGGTGCTCGATGCTCAGTGCTCAGGGTCCTGGGTGCTCAGTACTCAGGGTGCTGGGTGCTTAGTACTCAGGGTGCTCAGTGCTCAGTACACAGGGTGCTGGGTGCTCAGTGTTCGGGGTGCTGGGTGCTCAGTGCTCAGTACTCAGGGTGTTGGGTGCTCAGTGCTCAGGGTGCTGGGTGCTCAATACTCAGCGTGCTGGGTGCTCAGTACTCAGAGTGCTGGGTGCTCAGTGCTCAGGGTGCTGGGTGCTCAGTGCTCAGGGTGCTGGGTGCTCAGTGCTCGGGGAGCTCGGTGCTCAGTACTCAGGGTGCTGGGTGCTCAGTACTCAGTGCTCGGGGTCCTGGGTGCTCCGTGCTCAGGGTGCTGGGTGCTCAGTACTCAGGGTACTGGGTGCTCAGTACTCAGGGTGCTGGGTGCTCAGTGCTCGGGGTGCTCGGTGCTCAGTACTCAGGGTGCTGGGTGCACAGTGCTCAGGGTGCTGGGTGCTCAGTACTCAGGGTGCTCAGTACTCAGTATTCAGGGTGCTGGGTGCTCAGTGCTTGGGGTGGTGGGTGCTCAGTGCTCAGGGAGCTGGGTGCACAGTGCTCGGGGTGCTGGGTGCTCAGTACTCGGGGTGCTCGGTGCTCAGTACTCAGGGTGCTGTATGCTCAGTACTCAGGGTGCTGGGTGTTCAGTACTAAGGGTGCTGGGTGCTCAGTACTCAGGGTGCTGGGTGCTCAGTACTCCGGGTGCTGGGTGCTCAGTGCTCAGGGTGCTGTGTGCTCAGTACTCAGGGTGCTGGGTGCTCAGTGCTCAGGGTGATGGGTGCTCAGTGCTCGGGGTGCTCGGTGCTCAGTACTCAGGGTGCTGGGTGCTCAGTGCTCGGGGTGCTGGGTGCTCAGTGCTCAGGTTGCTGGCTGCTCAGTACTCTGGGTGCTCGGTGCTCAGTACTCAGGGTGCTGGGTGCTCAGTACTCAGGGTGCTGGGTGCTCAGTACTCAGGGTGCTCGGTGCTCAGTACTCAGGGTGCTGGGTGCTCAGTGCTCAGGTGCTGGGTGCTAAGTACTCAGGGTGCTGGGTGCTCAGTACTCAGGGTGCTGGGTGCTCAGTGCTCAGGGTTCTGGGTGCTCAGTACTCAGGGTGCTGGGTGCTCAGCACTCAGGGTGCTCAGTACTCAGGGTGCTGGGTGCTCAGTGCTCGGGGTGCTGGGTGCTCAGTACTCAGGGTGCTCAGTACTCAGGGTGCTGGGTGCTCACTGCTCGGGGTGCTGGATGCTCAGTGCTCAGGGTGATCGGTGCTCAGTACTCAGGATGCTGGGTGCTCAGTACTCAGGGTGCTGGGTGCTCAGTACTCAGGGTGCTGGGTGCTCAGTCCTCAGGGTGCACAGTGCTCAGGGTGCTGGGTGCTCAGTGCTCGGGGTGCTCGGTGCTCAGTACTCAGGGTGCTGAGTGCTCAGTACTCAGGGTGCTGGGTGCTCAGTACTCAGGCTGCTGGGTGCTCAGTGCTCAGGGTGTTGGTTGCTCAGTGCTCAAGGTGCTCAGTGCTCAGTACTCACGGTGCTGGGTGCTCAGTACTCAGGGTGCTGGGTGCTCAGTGCTCGGGGTGCTGGGTGCTCAGTACTCAGGGTGCTGGGTGCTCAGTGCTCGGGGTGCTCAGTGCTCAGTACTCAAGGTGCTGCGTGCTCAGTGCTCACGGTGCTGGGTGCTCAGTCCTCGGGGTGCTCCGTGCTCAGTGCTCAGGGTGCTGGTTGCTCAGTACTCAGGGTGCTCGGTGCTCATTACTAAGGCTGCTCAGTGCTCAGTACTCAGGATGCTCAGTGCTCAGTGCTTGGTGTGCTCGGTGCTCAGTTCTCAGGGTGCTGGGTACTCAGTACTCAGGGTGCTGGGTGCTCAGTGCTCAGTACTCAGCGCGCTGGGTGCTCAGTGCTCGGGGTGCTGGGTCCTCAGTGCTCAGGGTGCTGGGTGCTCAGTATTCAGGGTGCTGGGTGCTCAGTGCTCGGGGTGCTGAGTCCTCAGTGCTCAGGGTGCTCAGTGCTCAGTGCTCGGGGTGCTGGGTGCTCAGTGCTCGGGGTGCTGGGTGCTCCTTGCTCAGGGTGCTGGTTGCTCAGTACTCAGTGTGCTCAGTGCTCAGGGTGCTGGGTGCTCAGAACTCAGGGTGCTGGGTGCTCAGTACTCAGGGTGCTGGGTGCTCAGTACTCAGGGTGCTTGGTGCTCAGTACTCAGGGTGCTGGGTGCTCAGTGCTCAGGGTGCTCGGTGCTCAGTACTCATGGTGCTGGGTGCTCATTCTCGGGGTGCTGGGTGCTCAGTGCTCAGGGTTCTGGGTGCTCAGTGCTCAGGGTGCTGGGAGCTCAGTACTCAGTGCTCAGTTTGCTGGGTGCTCAGTGCTCGGGCTGCTGGGTGCTCAGTCCTCAGGGTGCTGGGTGCTCAGTACTCAGGGTGCTGTGTTCTCAGTACTCAGGGTGCTGGGTGCACAGTGCTAGGGGTGCTGGGTGCTCAGTGCTCGGGGTCTGGGTGCTCAGTACTCAGGGTGCTGGGTGCTCAGTACTCAGGGTGCTGGGTGCTCAGTGCTCAGGGTGCTGGGTGTTCAGTTCTCTGGGTGCTGGGTGCTCAGTGCTCAGGGTGCTGGGTGCTCAGTGCTCTGGGTGCTGGGTGCTCAGTGATCGGGGTGATGGGTGCTGAGTGCTCAGGGTGCTGGGTGCTCAGTGCTCGGGTGCTCGATGCTCAGTGCTCAGGGTCCTGGGTGCTCAGTACTCAGGGTGCTGGGTGCTTAGTACTCAGGGTGCTCAGTGCTCAGTACACAGGGTGCTGGGTGCTCAGTGTTCGGGGTGCTGGGTGCTCAGTGCTCAGTACTCAGGTGTTGGGTGCTCAGTGCTCAGGGTGCTGGGTGCTCAATACTCAGCGTGCTGGGTGCTCAGTACTCAGGGTGCTGGGTGCTCAGTGCTCAGGGTGCTGGGTGCTCAGTGCTCAGGGTGCTGGGTGCTCAGTGCTCGGGGAGCTCGGTGCTCAGTACTCAGGGTGCTGGGTGCTCAGTACTCAGTGCTCGGGGTCCTGGGTGCTCCGTGCTCAGGGTGCTGGGTGCTCAGTACTCAGGGTGCTGGGTGCTCATTCTCGGGGTGCTGGGTGCTGAGTGCTCGGGGTGCTTTGTGCTCAGTGCTCGGGGTGCTGGGGGCTCAGTACTCAGGGTGCTCGGATCTCAGTACTCAGGGTGCTGGGTGCTCATTCTCGGGGTGCTGGGTGCTCAGTGCTCGGGGTGCTGTGTGCTCAGTGCTCGGGGTGCTGGCTGGTGAGTGCTCAGTGCTCAGGGTGCTGGGTGCTCAGTGCTCAGTGCTCAGGGTGCTGGGTGTTCAGTACTCAGGGTGCTGGGTGCTCAGTACTCAGGGTGATCTCTTCTCAGTACTCAGGGTGCTGGGTGCTCAGTGCTCGGGGTGCTGGGTGCTCAGTACTCGGGGTGCTCAGTACCCAGGGTGCTGGGTGCTCAGTACTCAGGGTGCTGGGTGCTCAGTGGTCGGGGTGGTCGGTGCTCAGTACTCGGGGTGATGGGTGCTCAGTACTCGGGGTGCTGGGTGCTCAGTGCTCAGGGTGATCTGTTCTCAGTACTCAGGGTGCTGGGTGCTCAGTGCTCGGGGTGCTGGGTGCTCAGTACTCGGGGTGCTCAGTACTCAGGGTGCTGGGTGCTTAGTACTCAGGGTGCTGGGTGCTCAGTGGTCGGGGTGGTCGGTGCTCAGTACTCGGGGTGCTGGGTGCTCAGTACTCGGGGTGCTGGGTGGTCAGTGCTCGGGGTGCTGGGTGCTCAGTGCTCGGGGTGCTGGTGCTCAGTGCTCAGGGTGCTGGCTGCTCAGTGCTCAGGGTGCTGGGTGCTCAATACTCAGGGTGCTAGGTGCTCAGTACTCAGGGTGCTCAGTGCTCAGTACTCAGCGTGCTGGGTGCTCAGTGCTCAGGGTCCTCGGTGCTCAGTACTCAGGGTGCTCAGTGCTCAGTACTCAGCGTGCTTTGTGCTCAGTGCTCAGAGTGCTGGGTGCTCAGTACTCAGGGTGCTGGGAGCTCAGTACTCAGGGTGCTGGGTGCTCAGTACTCAGGGTGCTGGGTGCTCAGTGCTCGGGGTGCTCGGTGATCAGTACTCAGGGTTCTGGGTGCTCAGTGCTCAGGGTGCTGGTTACTCAGTACTCAGGGTGCTGGGTGCTCACTGCTCAGGGTGCTGGGTGCTCAGTGCTCAGGGTGCTGGGTGCTCAGTGCTCAGGGTGCTGGGTGCTCACTACTCAGGGTGCTGGGTGCTCAGTACTCAGGGGGCTGGGTGCTCAGTGCTCAGGGTGCTGGGTGCTCAGTGCTCAGGGCGCTGGGTGCTCAGTGCTCGGGGTGCTGGGTGCTCAGTGCTCGGGGTGCTGGGTGGTCAGTGCTCAGTGCTCAGGGTGCTGGGTGCTCAGTGCTCAGTGCTCAGGTGCTGGGTGCTCAGTACTCAGGGTGCTCGGTGCTCAGTACTCAGGGTGCTGGGTGCTCAGTACTCAGTGCTCGGGGTCCTGGGTGCTCCGTGCTCGGGGTGCTGGGTGCTCAGTGCTCAGTACTCAGCGTGCTGGGTGCTCAGTGCTCGGGCTGCTGGGTCCTCAGTGCTCAGGGTGCTGGGTGCTCAGTACTCAGGGTGCTGGGTGCTCAGTGCTCGGGGTGCTGGGTCCTCAGTGCTCTGGGTGCTGGGTGCTCAGTACTCAGGGTGCTGGGTGCTCAGTACTCAGGGTGCTGGGTGCTCAGTACTCAGTGTGCTCAGTGCTCGGGGAGCTCGGTGCTCAGTACTCAGGGTGCTGGGTGCTCAGTACTCAGTGCTCGGGGTCCTGGGTGCTCCGGGCTCGGGGTGCTGGGTGCTCAGTGCTCTGGGTGCTTAGTGCTCAGTACTCAGGGTGCTGGGTGCTCAGTACTCAGGGTGCTCAGTGCTCGGGGTGCTGGGTGCTCAGTACTCAGGGTGCTGGGTGCTCAGTACTCAGGGTGCTGGGTGCTCATTCTCGGGGTGCTGGGTGCTCAGTGCTCGGGGTGCTGGGTGCTCAATACTCAGGGTGCTGGGGCTCAGTACTCAGGGTGCTGGGTGCTCAGTACTCAGGGTGCTCGTTTCTCAGTACTCAGGGTGCTGGGTGCTCATTCTCGGGGTGTTTTGTTCTCAGTGCTCGGGGTGCCCGGTGCTCAGTGCTCGGGGTGCTCGGTGCTCAATTCTCAGGGTGCTGGGTGCTCAGTACTCAGGGTGCTGTGTGCTCAGTGCTCGGGGTGCTCGGTGCTCAGTACTCAGGGTGCTGGGTGCTCAGTGCTCGGGGTGCTCGGTGCTCAGTGCTCAGGGTGCTGGGTGCTCAGTGCTCAGGGTGCTGGGTGCTCAGTGCTCGGGGTGCTGGGTGCTGATTGCTCAGGGTGCTGGGTGCTCAGTGCTCGGGGTGCTCAGTGCTCAGTACACAGGGTGCTGGGTGCTCAGTACTCAGGGTGCTGGGTGCTCAGTGCTCAGGGTGCTGGGTGCTCAGTGCTCGGGGTGCTGGGTGCTCAGTACTCAGGGTGCTGGGTGCTCAGTACTCAGGGTGCTGTGTGCTCAGAACTCAGGGTGCTGGGTGCTCAGTACTCAGTGCTCAGGATGCTGGGTGCTCAGTGCTCGGGCTGCTGGGTGCTCAGTGCTCAGGGTGCTGGGTGCTCAGTACTAAGGGTGCTGGGTTCTCAGTACTCAGGGTGCTGGGTGCACAGTGCTAGGGGTTCTGGGTGCTCAGTGCTCGGGGTCTGGGTGCTCAGTACTCAGGGTGCTGGGTGCTCAGTACTCAGGGTGCTGGGTGCTCAGTGCTCAGGGTGCTGGGTGCTCATTGCTCTGGGTGCTGGGTGCTCAGTGCTCAGGGTGCTGGGTGCTCAGTGCTCAGGGTGCTGGGTGCTCAGTGCTCGGGGTGCTGGGTGCTGATTGCTCATGGTGCTGGGTGCTCAGTGCTCGGGGTGCTCAGTGCTCAGTACACAGGGTGCTGGGTGCTCAGTGCTCGGGGTGCTGGGTGCTCAGTGCTCAGTACTCAGGGTGCTGGGTGCTCATTCTCGGGGTGCTGGGTGCTCAGTGCTCGGGGTGCTGGGTGCTCAGTACTCAGGGTGCTGGGGGGCTCAGTACTCAGGGTGCTGGGTGTTCAGTACTCAGGGTGATCTGTTCTCAGTACTCAGGGTGCTGGGTGCTCAGTGCTTGGGGTGCTGGGTGCTCAGTACTCGGGGTGCTGGGTGCTCAGTACTCAGGGTGCTGGATGCTCAGTGCTCGGGGTGCTGGGTGGTCAGTGCTCAGGGTGATCGGTGCTCAGTACTCAGGATGCTGGGTGCTCAGTACTCAGGGTGCTGGGTGCTCAGTACTCAGGGTGCTGGGTGCTCAGTGCTCAGGGTGATCGGTGTTCAGTACTCAGGGTGCTGTGTGCTCATTACTCAGGGTGCTGGGTGCTCAGTACTCAGGATGCTGGGTGCTCTGTACTCAGGGTGCTGGGTGCTCAGTACTCAGGGTGCTGGGTGCTCAGTGCTCAGGGTGATCGGTGTTCAGTACTCAGGGTGCTGGGTGCTCATTACTCAGGGTGCTGGGTGCTCAGTGCTCTGGGTGCTGGGGTGCTCAGTGCTCAGGGTGCTGGGTGCTCAGTGCTCACGGTGCTGGGTGCTCAGTGCTCGGGGTGCTGGGTGCTGATTGCTCAGGGTGCTGGGTGCTCAGTGCTCGGGGTGCTCAGTGCTCAGTACACAGGGTGCTGGGGGCTCAGTGCTCGGGGTGCTGGGTGCTCAGTGCTCAGTACTCAGGGTGCTGGGTGCTCATTCTCGGGGTGCTGGGTGCTCAGTGCTAGGGGTGCTGGGTGCTCAGTGCTCGGGGGTCTGGGTGCTATGTACTCAGGGTGCTGGGTGCTCAGTACTCAGGGTTCTGGGTGCTCAGTGCTCAGGGTGCTGTGTGCTCAGTGCTCGGGGTGCTCGGTGCTCAGTACTCAGGGTGCTGGGTGCTCAGTGCTCGGGGTGCTTGGTACTCAGTGCTCAGGGTGCTGGGTGCTCAGTACTCGGGGTGCTCGGTGCTCAGTACTCGGGGTGCTGGGTGCTCAGTACTCAGGGTGCTGGGTGCTCAGTACTCAGGGTGCTCGGTGCTCAGAAACTCAGGGTGCTGGGTGCTCAGTTGCTCAGGTGCTGGGTGGTAAGTACTCAGTGTGCTGGGTGCTCAGTACTCAGGGTGCTGGGTGCTCAGTGCTCAGGGTGCTGGGTGCTTAGTACTCAGGGTGCTGGGTGCTTAGCACTCAGGGTGCTCAGTACTCAGGGTGCTGGGTGCTCAGTGCTCGGGGTGCTGGGTGCTCAGTAACTCAGGGTGCTCAGTACTCAGGGTGCTGGGTGCTCAGTGCTCAGGGTGCTGGATGCTCAGTGCTCAGGGTGATCGGTGCTCAGTACTCAGGATGCTGGGTGCTCAGTACTCAGGGTGCTGGGTGCTCAGTACTCAGGGTGCTGGGGTGCTCAGTCCCTCAGGGTTGCTCAGTGCTCAGGGTGCTGGGTTCTCAGTGCTCGGGGTGCTCGGTGCTCAGTACTCAGGTTGCTGAGTGCTCATTACTCAGGTTGCTGTGTGCGCAGTACTCAGGGTGCTGGGTGCTCAGTGCTCAGGGTGCTCAGTGCTCAGTACTCAGGGTGCTGGGTTGCTCAGTACTCAGGGTGCTGGGTTGCTCAGTGCTCGGGTTGCTGGGTGCTCAGTACTCAGGGTGCTGGGTGCTCAGTGCTCGGGGTGCTCCGTGCTCAGTGCTCAAGGTGCTGGGTGCTCAGTGCTCACGGTGCTGGGTGCTCAGTCCTCGGGTGCTCCGTGCTCAGTGCTCAGGGTGCTGGGTGCTCAGTACTCAGGGTGCTCGGTGCTCAGTACTAAGGGTGCTCAGTGCTCAGTACTCAGGTTGCTCAGTGCTCAGTGCTCAGGGTGCTGGGTGCTCAGTGCTCAGTACTCAGCGTGCTGGGTGCTCAGTGCTCGGGGTGCTGGGTCCTCAGTGCTCAGGGTGCTGGGTGCTCAGTACTCAGGGTGCTGGGTGCTCAGTGCTCGGGGTGCTGGGTCCTCAGTGCTCAGGGTGCTCAATATTCAGTGCTCGGGGTGCTGGGTGCTCAGTGCTCGGGGTGCTGGGTGCTCCTTGCTCAGGGTGCTGGTTGCTCAGTACTCAGTGTGCTCAGTGCTCAGGGTGCTGGGTGCTCAGAACTCAGGGTGCTGGGTGCGCAGTACTCAGGGTGCTGGGTGCTCAGTACTCAGGGTGCTTGGTGCTCAGTACTCAGGGTGCTGGGTGCTCAGTGCTCAGGGTGCTCGGTGCTCAGTACTCATGGTGCTGGGGTGCTCATTCTCGGGGTGCCGGGTGCTCAGTACTCAGGTTGCTCAGTACTCTGGGTGCACGGGGCTCAGTACTCATGGTGCTGGGTGCTCAGTACTCAGGGTGCTCGGTGCTCAGTTCTCAGGGTGCTCGGTGCTCAGTGTTTGGGGTGCTGGGTGCTCAGTACTCAGGGTGCTGGGTGCTCAGTGCTCAGGGTGCTGGCTGCTCAGTGCTCAGGGTGCTGGGTGCTCAGTACTCAGTGCTCAGGATGCTGGATGCTCATTGCTCAGGGTGCTGGGTGCTCAGTGCTCAGGGTTACTCAGTGCTCAGTGCTCAGTACTCAGGGTGCTGGGTGCTCAGTACTCAGGGTGCTGGGTGCTCAATGCTCGGGGTACCCGGTGCTCAGTGTTCGGGGTGCTCGGTGCTCAGTACTCAGGGTGCTGAGGGCTCAGTGCTCAGGGTGCTGGGTGCTCAGTGCTCAGGGTGCTGGGTACTCAGTGCTCGGGGAGCTCGGTGCTCAGTACTCAGGGTGCTGGGTGCTCAGTACTCAGTGCTCGGGGTCCTGGGTGCTCCGTGCTTGGGGTGCTCTGTGCTCAGTACTCAGCGTGCTGGGTGCTCATTCTCGGGTGCTGGGGTGCTCAGTGCTCGGGGTGCTCGGTGCTCAGTACTCAGGGTGCTGGGTGCACCAGTGCTCAGGGTGCTGGGTGCTCAGTACTCAGGGTGCTCAGTACTCAGTATTCAGGGGTGCTGGGTGCTCAGTGCTTGGGGTGCTGGGTGCTCAGTGCTCAGGGAGCTGGGTGCTCAGTGCTCGGGGTGCTGGGTGCTCAGTACTCGGGGTGCTCAGTGCTCAGTACTCAGGGTGCTGTATGCTCAGTACTCAGGGTGCTGGGTGCTCAGTACTCAGGGTGCTGGGTGCTCAGTACTCCGGGTGCTGGGTGCTCAGTGCTCAGGGTGCTGTGTGCTCAGTACTCAGGGTGCTGGGTGCTCAGTGCTCGGGGTGCTCGGTGCTCAGTGCTCAGGGTGCTCGGTGCTCAGTACTCAGTGTGGCTGGGTGCTCAGTGCTCTGGGTGCTGGGTGCTCAGTGCTCAGGGTGCTGGCTGCTCAGTACTCTGGGTGCTCGGTGCTCAGTACTCAGGGTGCTGGGTGCTCAGTACTCAGGGTGCTGGGTGCTCAGTACTCAGGGTGCTGGGTGCTCAGTACTCAGGGTGCTCAGTACTCAGGGTGCTGGGTGCTCACTGCTCGGGGTTGCTGGATGCTCAGTGCTCAGGGTGATCGGTGCTCAGTACTCAGGATGCTGGGTGCTCAGTACTCAGGGTGCTGGGTGCTCAGTACTCAGGGTGCTGGGTGCTCAGTCCTCAGGGTGCTCAGTGCTCAGGGTGCTGGGTGCTCAGTGCTCGGGGTGCTCGGTGCTCAGTACTCAGGGTGCTGAGTGCTCAGTACTCAGGGTGCTGGGTGCTCAGTACTCAGGCTGATGGGTGCTCAGTGCTCAGGGTGTTGGTTGCTCAGTGCTCAGGGTGCTCAGTGCTCAGTACTCAGGATGCTGGGTGCTCAGTACTCAGGGTGCTGGGTGCTCAGTGCTCGGGGTGCTGGGTGCTCAGTACTCAGGGTGCTGGGTGCTCAGTGCTCGGGGTGCTCAGTGCTCAGTACTCAAGGTGCTGCGTGCTCAGTGCTCACGGTGCTGGGTGCTCAGTCCTCGGGTGCTCCGTGCTCAGAGCTCAGGGTGCTGGGGTGCTCAGTACTCAGGGTGCTCGGTGCTCAGTGCTCAGGGTGCTGGGTGCTCAGTGCTCGGGGTGCTGGGTGTTCAGTACTCAGGGTTCTGGGTGCTCAGTACTCAGGGTGCTGGGTGCTCAGTGCTCGGGGTGCTGGGTGCTCAATACTCAGGGTGCTCAGTACTCAGGGTGCTGGGTGCTCAGTACTCTGGGTGCTGGGTGCTCAGTACTCCGTGTGCTCAGTGCTCGTGGAGGCTCGGTGCTCAGTACTCAGGGTGCTGGGTGCTCAGTACTCAGTGCTCGGGGTCCTGGGTGCTCCGTGCTCGGGGTGCTGGGTGCTCCAGTGCTCAGTACTCAGCGTGCTGGGTGCTCAGGGCTCGGGCTGCTGGGTCCTCAGTGCTCAGGGTGCTGGGTGCTCAGTACTCAGGGTGCTGGGTGCTCAGTGCTCGGGGTGCTGGGTCCTCAGTGCTCTGGGTGCTGGGTGCTCAGTACTCAGGGGTGCTGGGTGCTCAGTACTCAGGGTGCTGGGTGCTCAGTACTCAGTGTGCCTCAGTGCTCGGGGAGCTCGGTGCTCAGTACTCAGGGTGCTGGGTGCTCAGTACTCAGTGCTCGGGGTCCTGGGTGCTCCGTGCTCGGGGTGCTGGGTGCTCAGTGCTCTGGGTGCTTAGTGCTCAGTACTCAGGGTGCTGGGTGCTCAGTACTCAGGGTGCTCAGTGCTCGGGGTGCTGGGTGCTCAGTACTCAGGGTGCTGGGTGCTCAGTACTCAGGGGTGCTGGGTGCTCATTCTCGGGGTGCTGGGTGCTCAGTGCTCGGGGTGCAGGGTGCTCAATACTCAGGGTGCTGGGGCTCAGTACTCAGGGTGCTGGGTGCTCAGTACTCAGGGTGCTCGTTTCTCAGTAATCAGGGTGCTGGGTGCTCATTCTCGGGGTGTTTTGTTCTCAGTGCTCGGGGTGCCCGGTGCTCAGTGCTCGGGGTGCTCGGTGCTCAATACTCAGGGTGCTGGGTGCTCAGTACTCAGGGTGCTGTGTGCTCAGTGCTCGGGGTGCTCGGTGCTCAGTACTCAGGGTGCTGGGTGCTCAGTGCTCGGGGGTGCTCGGTGCTCAGTGCTCAGGGTGCTGGGTGCTCATTCTCGGGGTGCTGGGTGCTCAGTGCTCGGGGTGCTGGGTGCTCAGTACTCAGGGTGCTGGGGGCTCAGTACTCAGGGTGCTGGGTGTTCAGTACTCAGGGTGATCTGTTCTCAGTACTCAGGGTGCTGGGTGCTCAGTGCTTGGGGTGCTGGCTGCTCAGTACTCGGGGTGCTGGGTGCTCAGTACTCAGGGTGCTGGATGCTCAGTGCTCGGGGTGCTGGGTGCTCAGTGCTCAGGGTGATCGGTGCTCAGTACTCAGGATGCTGGGTGCTCAGTACTCAGGGTGCTGGGGCTCAGTACTCAGGGGTGCTGGGTGCTCAGTGCTCAGGGTGATCGGTGTTCAGTACTCAGGGTGCTGTGTGCTCATTACTCAGGGTGCTGGGTGCTCAGTACTCAGGATGCTGGGTGCTCAGTACTCAGGGTGCTGGGTGCTCAGTACTCAGGGTGCTGGGTGCTCAGTGCTCAGGGTGATCGGTGTTCAGTACTCAGGGTGCTGGGTGCTCATTACTCAGGGTGCTGGGTGCTCAGTGCTCTGGGTGCTGGGTGCTCAGTGCTCAGGGTGCTGGGTGCTCAGTGCTCAGGGTGCTGGGTGCTCAGTGCTCGGGTGCTGGTTGCTGATTGCTCAGGGTGCTGGGGTGCTCAGTGCTCGGGGTGCTCAGTGCTCAGTACACAGGGTGCTGGGGGCTCAGTGCTCGGGGTGCTGGGTGCTCAGTGCTCAGTACTCAGGGTGCTGGGTGCTCATTCTCGGGGTGCTGGGTGCTCAGTGCTAGGGGTGCTGGGTGCTCAGTGCTCGGGGTCTGGGTGCTCTGTACTCAGGGTGCTGGGTGCTCAGTACTCAGGGTTTCTGGGTGCTCAGTGCTCAGGGGTGCTGGGTGCTCAGTGCTCGGGGTGCTCGGTGCTCAGTACTCAGGGTGCTGGGTGCTCAGTGCTCGGGGTGCTGGGTACTCAGTGCTCAGGGTGCTGGGTGCTCAGTACTCGGGGTGCTCGGTGCTCAGTACTCGGGGTGCTGGGTGCTCAGTACTCAGGGTGCTGGGTGCTCAGTACTCAGGGTGCTCGGTGCTCAGAACTCAGGGTGCTGGGTGCTCAGTGCTCAGGTGCTGGGTGGTAAGTACTCAGTGTGCTGGGTGCTCAGTACTCAGGGTGCTGGGTGCTCAGTGCACAGGGTGCTGGGTGCTTAGTACTCAGGGTGCTGGGTGCTTAGCACTCAGGGTGCTCAGTACTCAGGGTGCTGGGTGCTCAGTGCTCGGGGTGCTGGGTGCTCAGTACTCAGGGTGCTCAGTACTCAGGGTGCTGGGTGCTCAGTGCACAGGGTGCTGGATGCTCAGTGCTCAGGGTGATCGGTGCTCAGTACTCAGGATGCTGGGTGCTCAGTACTCAGGGTGCTGGGTGCTCAGTACTCAGGGTGCTGGGTGCTCAGTCCTCAGGGTGCTCAGTGCTCAGGGTGCTGGGTTCTCAGTGCTCGGGGTGCTCGGTGCTCAGTACTCAGGTTGCTGAGTGCTCAGTACTCAGGTTGCTGTGTGCGCAGTACTCAGGGTGCTGGGTGCTCAGTGCTCAGGGTGCTCAGTGCTCAGTACTCAGGGTGCTGGGTGCTCAGTACTCAGGGTGCTGGGTGCTCAGTGCTCGGGTTGCTGGGTGCTCAGTACTCAGGGTGCTGGGTGCTCAGTGCTCGGGGTGCTCCGTGCTCAGTACTCAAGGTGCTGGGTGCTCAGTGCTCACGGTGCTGGGTGCTCAGTCCTCGGGTGCTCCGTGCTCAGTGCTCAGGGTGCTGGGTGCTCAGTACTCAGGGTGCTCGGTGCTCAGTACTAAGGGTGCTCAGTGCTCAGTACTCAGGTTGCTCAGTGCTCAGTGCTCGGGGGTGCTGGGTGCTCAGTACTCAGGGTGCTGGGTGCTCAGTACTCAGGGTGCTGGGTGCTCAGTGCTCAGTACTCAGCGTGCTGGGTGCTCAGTGCTCGGGTTGCTGGGTCCTCAGTGCTCAGGGTGCTGGGTGCTCAGTACTAAGGGTGCTGGGTGCTCAGTGCTCGGGGTGCTGGGTCCTCAGTGCTCAGGGTGCTCAATGTTCAGTGCTCGGGGTGCTGGGTGCTCAGTGCTCGGGGTGCTGGGTGCTCCTTGCTCAGGGTGCTGGTTGCTCAGTACTCAGTGTGCTCAGTGCTCAGGGTGCTGGGTGCTCAGAACTCAGGGTGCTGGGTGCTCAGTACTCAGGGTGCTGGGTGCTCAGTACTCAGGGTGCTTGGTGCTCAGTACTCAGGGTGCTGGGTGCTCAGTGCTCAGGGTGCTCGGTGCTCAGTACTCATGGTGCTGGGTGCTCATTCTCGGGGTGCCGGGTGCTCAGTACTCAGGTTGCTCAGTACTCTGGGTGCACGGGGCTCAGTACTCATGGTGCTGGGTGCTCAGTACTCAGGGTGCTCGGTGCTCAGTTCTCAGGGTGCTCGGTGCTCAGTGTTTGGGGTGCTGGGTGCTCAGTACTCAGGGTGCTGGGTGCTCAGTGCTCAGGGTGCTGGCTGCTCAGTGCTCAGGGTGCTGGGTGCGCAGTACTCAGTGCTCAGGATGCTGGATGCTCATTGCTCAGGGTGCTGGGTGCTCAGTGCTCAGGGTACTCAGTGCTCAGTGCTCAGTACTCAGGGTGCTGGGTGCTCAGTACTCAGGGTGCTGGGTGCTCAATGCTCGGGGTACCCGGGTGCTCAGTGTTCGGGGTGCTCGGTGCTCAGTACTCAGGGTGCTGAGGGCTCAGTGCTCAGGGTGCTGGGTGCTCAGTGCTCAGGGTGCTGGGTGCTCAGTGCTCGGGGAGCTCGGTGCTCAGTACTCAGGGTGCTGGGTGCTCAGTACTCAGTGCTCGGGGTCCTGGGTGCTCCGTGCTTGGGGTGCTGGGTGCTCAGTACTCAGGGTGCTGGGTGCTCATTCTCGGGGTGCTGGGTGCTCAGTACTCAGGGTGATGGGGGCTCAGTACTCAGGGTGCTGGGTGCTCAGTACTCAGGGTGCTCGGTTCTCAGTACTCAGGGTGCTGGGTGCTCATTCTCGGGGTGCTGGGTGCTCAGTGCTCGGGGTGCTGGGTGCTCAGTACTCAGGGTGCTGGGTGCTCAGTACTCAGGGTGCTCGGTTCTCAGTACTCAGGGTGCTGGGTGCTCAGTGCTCGGGGTGCTGGGTGCTCAGTGCTCAGGGTCCTCGGTGCTCAGTACTCAGGGTGCTCAGTGCTCAGTACTCAGCGTGCTTTGTGCTCAGTGCTCAGGGTGCTGGGTGCTCAGTACTCAGGGTGCTGGGTGCTCAGTACTCAGGGTGCTGGGTGCTCAGTACTCAGGGTGCTGGGTGCTCAGTGCTCGGGGTGCTCGGTGCTCAGTACTCAGGGTGCTGGGTGCACAGTGCTCAGGGTGCTGGGTGCTCAGTACTCAGGGTGCTCAGTACTCAGTATTCAGGGTGCTGGGTGCTCAGTGCTTGGGGTGCTGGGTGCTCAGTGCTCAGGGAGCTGGGTGCTCAGTGCTCGGGGTGCTGGGTGCTCAGTACTCGGGGTGCTCAGTGCTCAGTACTCAGGGTGCTGTATGCTCAGTACTCAGGGTGCTGGGTGCTCAGTACTCAGGGTGCTGGGTGCTCAGTACTCCGGGTGCTGGGTGCTCAGTGCTCAGGGTGCTGTGTGCTCAGTACTCAGGGTGCTGGGTTCTCAGTGCTCAGGGTGCTGGGTGCTCAGTGCTCGGGGTGCTCGGTGCTCAGTACTCAGTGTGCTGGGTGCTCAGTGCTCGGGGTGCTCGGTGCTCAGTGCTCAGGGTGCTCGGTGCTCAGTACTCAGTGTGCTGGGTGCTCAGTGCTCGGGGTGCTGGGTGCTCAGTGGTCAGGGTGCTGGCTGCTCAGTATTCTGGGTGCTCGGTGCTCAGTACTCAGGGTGCTGGGTGCTCAGTACTCAGGGTGCTGGGTGCTCAGTACTCAGGGTGCTCGGTGCTCAGTACTCAGGGTGCTGGGTGCTCAGTGCTCGGGTTGCTGGGTGCTCAGTACTCAGGGTGCTCAGTACTCAGGGTGCTGGGTGCTCACTGCTCGGGGTGCTGGATGCTCAGTGCTCAGGGTGATCGGTGCTCAGTACTCAGGATGCTGGGTGCTCAGTACTCAGGGTGCTGGGTGCTCAGTACTCAGGGTGCTGGGTGCACAGTCCTCAGGGTGCTCAGTGCTCAGGGTGCTGGGTGCTCAGTGCTCGGGGTGCTCGGTGCTCAGTGCTCGGGGTGCTGGGTGCTCAGTACTCAGGGTGCTGGGTGCTCAGTGCTCGGGGTGCTCAGTGCTCAGTACTCAAGGTGCTTCGTGCTCAGTGCTCACGGTGCTGGGTGCTCAGTCCTCGGGGTGCTCCGTGCTCAGTGCTCAGGGTGCTGGGTGCTCAGTACTCAGGGTGCTCGGTGCTCAGTACTAAGGCTGCTCAGTGCTCAGTACTCAGGATGCTCAGTGCTCAGTGCTTGGGGTGCTCGGTGCTCAGTTCTCAGGGTGCTGGGTACTCCTTACTCAGGGTGCTGGGTGCTCAGTGCTCAGTACTCAGCGTGCTGGGTGCTCAGTGCTCGGGGTGCTGGGTCCTCAGTGCTCAGGGTGCTGGGTGCTCAGTATTCAGGGTGCTGGGAGCTCAGTGCTCGGGGTGCTGGGTGCTCAGTGCTTCGGGTGCTGGGTGCTCAGTGCTCGGGGTCTGGGTGCTCTGTACTCAGGGTGCTGGGTGCTCAGTACTCAGGGTTCTGGGTGCTCAGTGCTCAGGGTGCTGGGTGCTCAGTGCTCGGGGTGCTCGGTGCTCAGTATTCAGGGTGCTGGGTGCTCAGTGCTCGGGGTGCTGGGTACTCAGTGCTCAGGGTGCTGGGTGCTCAGTACTCGGGGTGCTCGGTGCTCAGTACTCAGGGTGCTGGGTGCTCAGTACTCAGGGTGCTGGGTGCTCAGTACTCAGGGTGCTCGGTGCTCAGAACTCAGGGTGCTGGGTGCTCAGTGCTCAGGTGCTGGGTGCTAAGTACTCAGTGTGCTGGGTGCTCAGTACTCAGGGTGCTGGGTGCTCAGTGCTCAGGGTGCTGGGTGCTCAGTACTCAGGGTGCTGGGTGCTCAGCACTCAGGGTGCTCAGTACTCAGGGTGCTGGCTGCTCAGTGCGCGGGGTGCTGGGTCCTCAGTACTCAGGGTGCTCAGTACTCAGGGTGCTGGGTGCTCAGTGCTCGGGGTGCTGGATGCTCAGTGCTCAGGGTGATCGGTGCTCAGTACTCAGGATGCTGGGTGCTCAGTACTCAGGGTGCTGGGTGCTCAGTACTCAGGGTGCTGGGTGCTCAGTCCTCAGGGTGCTCAGTGCTCAGGGTGCTGGGTGCTCAGTGCTCGGGGTGCTCGGTGCTCAGTACTCAGGTTGCTGAGTGCTCAGTACTCAGGTTGCTGGGTGCGCAGTACTCAGGGTGCTGGGTGCTCAGTGATCAGGGTGCTCAGTGCTCAGTACTCAGGGTGCTGGGTGCTCAGTACTCAGGGTGCTGGGTGCTCAGTGCTCGGGTTGCTGGGTGCTCAGTACTCAGGGTGCTGGGTGCTCAGTGCTCGGGGTGCTCCGTGCTCAGTACTCAAGGTGCTGGGTGCTCAGTGCTCACGGTGCTGGGTGCTCAGTCCTCGGGTGCTCCGTGCTCAGTGCTCAGGGTGCTGGGTGCTCAGTACTCAGGGTGCTCGGTGCTCAGTACTAAGGGTGCTCAGTGCTCAGTGCTCGGGGTGCTGGGTGCTCAGTACTCAGGGTCCTGGGTGCTCAGTACTCAATGTCCTGGGTGCTCAGTGCTCAGTACTCAGCGTGCTGGGTGCTCAGTGCTCGGGGTGCTGGGTCCTCAGTGCTCAGGGTGCTGGGTGCTCAGTACTCAGGGTGCTGGGTGCTCAGTACTCGGGGTGCTGGGTCCTCAGTGCTCAGGGTGCTCAATGCTCAGTGCTCGGGGTGCTGGGTGCTCAGTGCTCGGGGTGCTGGGTGCTCAGTGCTCAGGGTGCTGGTTGCTCAGTACTCAGTGTGCTCAGTGCACAGGGTGCTGGGTGCTCAGAACTCAGGGTGCTGGGTGCTCAGTACTCAGGTTGCTGGGTGCTCAGTACTCAGGGTGCTTGGTGCTCAGTACTCAGGGTGCTGGGTGCTCAGTGCTCAGGGTGCTCGGTGCTCAGTACTCATGGTGCTGGGTGCTCATTCTCGGGGTGCCGGGTGCTCAGTACTCAGGTTGCTCAGTACTCTGGGTGCACGGAGCTCAGTACTCATGGTGCTGGGTGCTCAGTACTCAGGGTGCTCGGTGCTCAGTTCTCAGGGTGCTCGGTGCTCAGTGTTTGGGGTGCTGGGTGCTCAGTACTCAGGGTGCTGGGTGCTCAGTGCTCAGGGTGCTGGCTGCTCAGTGCTCAGGGTGCTGGGTGCTCAGTACTCAGTGCTCAGGATGCTGGATGCTCATTGCTCAGGGTGCTGGGTGCTCAGTGCTCAGGGTGCACAGTGCTCAGTGCTCAGTACTCAGGGTGCTGGGTGCTCAGTACTCAGGGTGCTGGGTGCTCAATGCTCGGGGTACCCGGTGCTCAGTGCTCGGGGTGCTCGGTGCTCAGTACTCAGGGTGCTGAGGGCTCAGTGCTCAGGGTGCTGGGTGCTCAGTGCTCAGGGTGCTGGGTGCTCAGTGCTCGGGGAGCTCGGTGCTCAGTACTCAGGGTGCTGGGTGCTCAGTACTCAGGGTGCTTGGTGCTCAGTACTCAGGGTGCTGGGTGCTCAGTGCTCAGGGTGCTCGGTGCTCAGTACTCATGGTGCTGGGTGCTCATTCTCGGGGTGCCGGGTGCTCAGTACTCAGGTTGCTCAGTACTCTGGGTGCACGGGGCTCAGTACTCATGGTGCTGGGTGCTCAGTACTCAGGGTGCTCGGTGCTCAGTTCTCAGGGTGCTCGGTGCTCAGTGTTTGGGGTGCTGGGTGCTCAGTACTCAGGGTGCTGGGTGCTCAGTGCTCAGGGTGCTGGCTGCTCAGTGCTCAGGGTGCTGGGTGCTCAGTGCTCAGGGTGCACAGTGCTCAGTGCTCAGTACTCAGGGTGCTGGGTGCTCAGTACTCAGGGTGCTGGGTGCTCAATGCTCGGGGTACCCGGTGCTCAGTGCTCGGGGTGCTCGGTGCTCAGTACTCAGGGTGCTGAGGGCTCAGTGCTCAGGGTGCTGGGTGCTTAGTGCTCAGGGTGCTGGGTGCTCAGTGCTCGGGGAGCTCGGTGCTCAGTACTCAGGGTGCTGGGTGCTCAGTACTCAGTGCTCGGGGTCCTGGGTGCTCCGTGCTTGGGGTGCTGGGTGCTCAGTACTCAGGGTGCTGGGTGCTCATTCTCGGGGTGCTGGGTGCTCAGTACTCAGGGTGCTGGGGGCTCAGTACTCAGGGTGCTGGGTGCTCAGTACTCAGGGTACTCGGTTCTCAGTACTCAGGGTGCTGGGTGCTCATTCTTGGGGTGCTGGGTGCTCAGTGCTCGGGGTGCTGGGTGCTCAGTACTCAGGGTGCTGGGTGCTCAGTACTCAGGGTGATCTGTTCTCAGTACTCAGGGTGCTGGGTGCTCAGTGCTCGGGGTGCTGGGTGCTCAGTGCTCAGGGTCCTCGGTGCTCAGTACTCAGGGTGCTCAGTGCTCAGTACTCAGCGTGCTTTGTGCTCAGTGCTCAGGGTGCTGGGTGCTCAGTACTCAGGGTGCTGGGTGCTCAGTACTCAGGGTGCTGGGTGCTCAGTACTCAGGGTGCTGGGTGCTCAGTGCTCGGGGTGCTCGGTGCTCAGTACTCAGGGTGCTGGGTGCACAGTGCTCAGGGTGCTGGGTGCTCAGTACTCAGGGTGCTCAGTACTCAGTATTCAGGGTTTTGGGTGCTCAGTGCTTGGGGTGCTGGGTGCTCAGTACTCGGGGTGCTCGGTGCTCAGTACTCAGGGTGCTGTATGCTCAGTACTCAGGGTGCTGGGTGTTCAGTTCTCAGGGTGCTGGGTGCTCAGTACTCAGGGTGCTGGGTGCTCAGTACTCCGGGTGCTGGGTGCTCAGTGCTCAGGGTGCTGTGTGCTCAGTACTCAGGGTGCTGGGTGCTCAGTGCTCAGGGTGCTGGGTGCTCAGTGCTCGGGGTGCTCGGTGCTCAGTACTCAGGGTGCTGGGTGCTCAGTGCTCGGGGTGCTGGGTGCTCAGTGCTCAGGGTGCTGGCTGCTCAGTACTCTGGGTGCTCGGTGCTCAGTATTCATGGTGCTGGGTGCTCAGTACTCAGGGTGCTGGGTGCTCAGTACTCAGGGTGCTCGGTGCTCAGTACTCAGGGTGCTGGGTGCTCAGTGCTCAGGTGCTGGGTGCTAAGTACTCAGGGTGCTGGGTGCTCAGTACTCAGGGTGCTGGGTGCTCAGTGCTCAGGGTTCTGGATGCTCAGTACTCAGGGTGCTGGGTGCTCAGCACTCAGGGTGCTCAGTACTCAGGGTGCTGGGTGCTCAGTGCTCGGGGTGCTGGGTGCTCAGTACTCAGGGTGCTCAGTACTCAGGGTGCTGGGTGCTCAGTGCTCGGGGTGCTGGGTGCTCAGTACTCAGGGTGCTGGGTGCTCAGTGCTCGGGGTGCTCAGTGCTCAGTACTCAAGGTGCTGCGTGCTCAGTGCTCACGGTGCTGGGTGCTCAGTCCTCGGGGTGCTCCGTGCTCAGTGCTCAGGGTGCTGGGTGCTCAGTACTCAGGGTGCTCGGTGCTCAGTACTAAGGCTGCTCAGTGCTAAGTACTCAGGATGCTCAGTGCTCAGTGCTTGGGGTGCTCGGTGCTCAGTTCTCAGGGTGCTGGGTACTCAGTACTCAGGGTGCTGGGTGCTCAGTGCTCAGTACTCAGCGTGCTGGGTGCTCAGTGCTCGGGGTGCTGGGTCCTCAGTGCTCAGGGTGCTGGGTGCTCAGTATTCAGGGTGCTGGGTGCTCAGTGCTCGGGGTGCTGAGTCCTCAGTGCTCAGGGTGCTCAGTGCTCAGTGCTCGGGGTGCTGGGTGCTCAGTGCTCGGGGTGCTGGGTGCTCCTTGCTCAGGGTGCTGGTTGCTCAGTACTCAGTGTGCTCAGTGCTCAGGGTGCTGGGTGCTCAGAACTCAGGGTGCTGGGTGCTCAGTACTCAGGGTGCTGGGTGCTCAGTACTCAGGGTGCTTGGTGCTCAGTACTCAGGGTGCTGGGTGCTCAGTGCTCAGGGTGCTCGGTGCTCAGTACTCATGGTGCTGGGTGCTCATTCTCGGGGTGCTGGGTGCTCAGTACTCAGGTTGCTCAGTACTCTGTGTACCCGGGGCTCAGTACTCATGGTGCTGGGTGCTCAGTACTCAGGGTGCTTGGGGCTCAGTTCTCAGGGTGCTCGGTGCTCAGTGTATGGGGTGCTGGGTGCTCAGTACTCAGGGTGCTGGGTTCTCAGTACTCAGGGTGCTGGGTGCACAGTGCTAGGGGTGCTGGGTGCTCAGTGCTCGGGGTCTGGGTGCTCAGTACTCAGGGTGCTGGGTGCTCAGTACTCAGGGTGCTGGGTGCTCAGTGCTCAGGGTGCTGGGTGTTCAGTTCTCTGGGTGCTGGGTGCTCAGTGCTCAGGGTGCTGGGTGCTCAGTGCTCTGGGTGCTGGGTGCTCAGTGATCGGGGTGATGGGTGCTGAGTGCTCAGGGTGCTGGGTGCTCAGTGCTCGGGGTGCTCGGTGCTCAGTGCTCAGGGTCCTGGGTGCTCAGTACTCAGGGTGCTGGGTGCTTAGTACTCAGGGTGCTCAGTGCTCAGTACACAGGGTGCTGGGTGCTCTGTGCTCGGGGTGCTGGGTGCTCAGTGCTCAGTACTCAGGGTGTTGGGTGCTCAGTGCTCAGGGTGCTGGGTGCTCAATACTCAGCGTGCTGGGTGCTCAGTACTCAGGGTGCTGGGTGCTCAGTGCTCAGGGTGCTGGGTGCTCAGTGCTAAGGGTGCTGGGTGCTCAGTGCTCGGGGAGCTCGGTGCTCAGTACTCAGGGTGCTGGGTGCTCAGTACTCAGTGCTCGGGGTCCTGGGTGCTCCGTGCTCAGGGTGCTGGGTGCTCAGTACTCAGGGTGCTGGGTGCTCATTCTCGGGGTGCTGGGTGCTCAGTGCTCGGGGTGCGTTGTGCTCAGTGCTCGGGGTGCTGGGTGCTCAGTACTCAGGGTGCTCGGTTCTCAGTACTCAGGGTGCTGGGTGCTCATTCTCGGGGTGCTGGGTGCTCAGTGCTCGGGGTGCTGGGTTCTCAGTGCTCGGGGTGCTGGGTGGTCAGTGCTCAGTGCTCAGGGAGCTAGGTGCTCAGTGCTCAGTGCTCAGGGTGCTGGGTGTTCAGTACTCAGGGTGCTGGGTGCTCAGTACTCAGGGTGATCTCTTCTCAGTACTCAGGGTGCTGGGTGCTCAGTGCTCGGGGTGCTGGGTGCTCAGTACTCGGGGTGCTCAGTACTCAGGGTGCTGGGTACTCAGTACTCAGGGTGCTGGGTGCTCAGTGGTCGGGGTGGTCGGTGCTCAGTACTCGGGGTGCTGGGTGCTCAGTACTCGGGGTGCTGGGTGCTCAGTGCTCAGGGTGATCTGTTCTCAGTACTCAGGGTGCTGGGTGCTCAGTGCTCGGGGTGCTGGGTGCTCAGTACTCGGGGTGTTCAGTACTCAGGGTGCTGGGTGCTTAGTACTCAGGGTGCTGGGTGCTCAGTGGTCGGGGTGGTCGGTGCTCAGTACTCGGGCTGCTGGGTGCTCAGTACTCGGGGTGCTGGGTGCTCAGTGCTCAGGGTGCTGGGTGCTCAGTGCTCGGGGTGCTGGGTGCTCAGTTCTCAGGGTGCTGGCTGCTCAGAGCTCAGGGTGCTGGGTGCTCAATACTCAGGGTGCTAGGTGCTCAGTACTCAGGGTGCTCAGTGCTCAGTACTCAGCGTGCTGGGTGCTCAGTGCTCAGGGTCCTCGGTGCTCAGTACTCAGGGTGCTCAGTGCTCAGTACTCAGCGTGCTTTGTGCTCAGTGCTCAGAGTGCTGGGTTCTCAGTACTCAGGGTGCTGGGTGCTCAGTACTCAGGGTGCTGGGTGCTCAGTACTCAGGGTGCTGGGTGCTCAGTGCTCGGGGTGCTCGGTGATCAGTACTCAGGGTGCTGGGTGCTCAGTGCTCAGGGTGCTGGTTACTCAGTACTCAGGGTGCTGGGTGCTCAGTGCTCAGGGTGCTGGGTGCTCAGTGCTCAGGGTGCTGGGTGCTCAGTGCTCAGGGTGCTGGGTGCTCAGTACTCAGGGTGCTGGGTGCTCAGTGCTCAGGGTGATCGGTGCTCAGTACTCAGGGTGCTCAGTGCTCAGGGTGCTGGGTGCTCAGTGCTCAGGGTGCTGGGTGCTCAGTACTCAGGGTGCTGGGTGCTCAGTGCTCGGGGTGCTGGGTGCTCAGTGCTCAGGGTGATCGGTGCTCAGTACTCAGTGTGCTGGGTGCTCAGTGCTCAGGGTGCTGATTGCTCAGTACTCAGGGTGCTCAGTGCTCAGGGTGCTGGGTGCTCAGTACTCAGGGGGCTGGGTGCTCAGTGCTCAGGGCGCTGGGTGCTCAGTGCTCGGGGTGCTGGGTGCTCAGTGCTCGGCGTTCTGGGTGGTCAGTGCTCAGTGCTCAGGGTGCTGGGTGCTCAGTGCTCAGTGCTCAGGGTGCTGGGTGCTCAGTACTCAGGGTGCTGGGTGCTCAGTACTCAGGGTGCTGCGTGCCCAGTTCTCAGGGTGCTGGGTGCTCAGTACTCTGGGTGTTGGGTGCTCAGTACTCAGGGTGCTGGGTGCTCAGTGCTCAGGGTGCTGGGTGCTCAGTGCTCTGGGTACTGGGTGCTCAGTGTTCAGGGTGCTGGGTGCTCAGTACTCATTGTGCTTCGTGCTCAGTGCTCGGGGTGCTCGGTGCTCAGTACTCAAGGTGCTGGGTGCTCAGTGCTCAGGGTGCTGGGTGCTCAGTCCTCGGGGTTCTCCGTGCTCAGTGCTCAGGGTGCTGGGTGCTCAGTACTCAGGGTGCTCGGTGCTCAGTACTCACGGTTCTCAGTGCTCAGGGTGCTGGGTGCTCAGTACTCAGGGTGCTCAGTGCTCAGTACTCGGGGTGCTGGGTGCTCAGTACTCAGGGTGCTCAGTGCTCGGTGCTCAGTACTCACGGTTCTCAGTGCTCAGGGTGCTGGGTGCTCAGTGCTCAGTGTGCTCAGTGCTCAGTGCTCGGGGTGCTGGGTGCTCAGTACTCAGGGTGCTGGGTGCTCAGTGCTCAGGGTGCTGGGTGCTCAGTGCTCAGGGTGCTGGGTGCTCAGTACTCAGGGTGCTGGGTGATCAGTACTCAGGGTGCTCGGTGCTCAGTGCTCAGGGTGCTGGGTGCTCAGTGCTCGGGGTGCTGGGTGTTCAGTACTCAGGGTTCTGGGTGCTCAGTACTCAGGGTGCTGGGTGCTCAGTGCTCGGGGTGCTGGGTGCTGACTGCTCGGTGTGCTGGGTGCTCAGTGCTCGGGGTGCTGGGTGCTCAGTGCTCGGTGTGCTCGGTGCTCAGTACTCAGGGTGCTGGGTGCTCAGTGCTCAGGGTGCTGGGTGCTCAGTACTCAGGGTGCTGGGTGCTCGGTGCTCAGTACACTGGGTGCTCAGTACTCAGGGTGCTGGGTGCTCAGTACTCAGGGTGCTCGGTGCTCAGTACTCAGGGTGCTGGGTGCTCAGTTCTCGGTGTGCTGGGAGCTCATTAATCAGGGTGCTGGGTGCTCAGTACTCAGGGTGCTCAGTGCTTGGGGTGCTGGGTGCTCAGTACTCAGGGTGCTCAGTGCTTGGGGTGCAGGGTGCTCAGTACTCAGGGTGCTGGGTGCTCAGTGCTCGGGGTGCTGGGTGCTCATTGCTCGGGGTGCTGGGTGCTCAGTGCTACGGGTGCTGGGTGCTCAGCGCTCAGGGTGATCGGTGCTCAGTCCTCAGTGTGCTCAGTACTCAGGGTGCTGGGTGCTCAGTGCTCAGGTTGCTCAGTACTCAGGGTGCTGGGTGCTCAGTACTCAGGGTGCTGGGTGCTCAGTACTCAGGGTGCTCAGTGCTCGGGGAGCTCGGTGCTCAGTACTCAGGGTGCTGGGTTCTCAGTACTCAGTGCTCGGGGTCCTGGGTGCTCAGTGCTCGGGGTGCTGGGTGCTCAGTACTCGGGGTGCTCGGTGATCAGTACTCAGGGTGCTGGGTGCTCAGTACTCAGGGTGCTGGGTGCTCAGTACACAGGGGGCTGGGTGCTCAGTACTCAGGGTGCTGGGTGCTCAGTACTCAGGGTGCTGGATTCTCAGTGCTCAGGGTGCTGTGTGCTCAGTACTCAGGGTGCTGGGTGCTCAGTACTCAGGGTGCTGGGTGCTCAGTGCTCAGGGTGCTGTGTGCTCAGTGCTCGGGGTGCTCGGTGCTCAGTACTCAGGGTGCTGGGTGCTCATTGCTCAGGGTGCTGGGTGGTCAGTACTCGGGGTGCTCTGTGCTCAGTACTCAGGGTGCTGGGTGCTCAGTGCTCAGGGTCCTCGGTGCTCAGTACTCAGGGTGCTCAGTACTCAGCGTGCTTTGTGCTCAGTGCTCAGAGTGCTGGGTGCTCAGTACTCAGGGTGCTCGGTGCTCAGTATTCAGGGTGCTCAGTGCTCAATACTCAGCGTGCTGGGTGCTCAGTGCTGAGGGTGCTCGGTGCTCAGTACTCAGGGTGCTCAGTGCTCAGTCCTCAGCGTGCTGGGTGCTCAGTGCTCAGGGTGCTGGGTGCTCAGTAATCAGGGTGCTGGGTCCTTAGTACTCAGGGTGCTCGGTCCTCAGTGATCAGGGTGCTGGGTGCTCAGTACTCAGGTTGCTGGGTGCTCAGTGCTCACGTTGCTCATTGCTCAGTACTCAGGGTGCTCGGTGCTCAGTGCTCAGGGTGCTCAGTGCTCAGTACTCAGGGTGCTCAGTGCTCTGGGTGCTGGTTGCTCAGTGCTCGGGGTGCTGGGTGCTCAGTGCTCAGGGTGTTGGGTGCTCAGTACTCAGGGTGCTCAGTGCTCAGGGTGCTGGTTGCTCAGTGCTCGGGGTGCTGGGTACTCAGTGCTCAGTACTCAGGGTGCTGGGTGCTCAGTGCTCAGGGTGCTGAGTGCTCAGTGCTCGGGGTGCTGGGTGCTCAGTGCTCAGTACTCAGGGTGCTGGGTGCTCAGTGCTCAGGGTGCTGGGTGCTCAGTACTCAGGGTGTGGGTGCTCAGTGCTCAGGGTGCTGGGTGCTCAGTACTCAGGGTGCTGTGTGTTCAGTGCTCAGGGTACTGGGTGTTCAGTACTCAGGGTGCTCGGTGCTTAGTACTCAGGGTGCTGGGTGCTCAGTACTCCGGGTGCTGGGTGCTCAGTGCTCGGGGTGCTGTGTGCTCAGTGCTCAGGTTGCTGGGTGCTCAGTACTCAGGGTGCTGGGTCCTCAGTGCTCAGGGTGCTGGGTGCTCAGTGCTCGGGGTGCTCAGTACTCAGGGTGCTGTGTGTTCAGTGCTCAAGGTACTGGGTGATCAGTACTCAGGGTGCTCGGTGCTTAGTACTCAGGGTACTGGGTGCGCAGTATTCCGGGTGCTGGGTGCTCAGTGCTCGGGGTGCTCGGTGCTCAGTGCTCAGGGTGCTGGGTGCTCAGTACTCAGGGTGCTCATTGCTCAGGGTGCTGGGTGCTCAGTACTCAGGGTGCTGGGTGCTCAGTACTCAGGGTGCTCAGTGCTCAGTACTCGGGGTGCTGGGTGCTCAGTACTCAGGGTGCTCAGTGCTCGGTGCTCAGTACTCACGGTTCTCAGTGCTCAGGGTGCTGGGTGCTCAGTGCTCAGTGTGCTCAGTGCTCAGTGCTCGGGGTGCTGGGTGCGCAGTGCTCGGGGCGATGGGTGCTCAGTGCTCAGGGTGCTGGGTGCTCAGTGCTCAGGGTGCTGGGTGCTCAGTACTCAGGGTGCTGGGTGATCAGTACTCAGGGTGCTCGGTGCTCAGTGCTCAGGGTGCTGGGTGCTCAGTGCTCGGGGTGCTGGGTGTTCAGTACTCAGGGTTCTGGGTGCTCAGTACTCAGGTTGCTGGGTGCTCAGTGCTCGGGGTGCTGGGTGCTGACTGCTCGGTGTGCTGGGTGCTCAGTGCTCAGTACACTGGGTGCTCAGTACTCAGGGTGCTGGGTGCTCAGTGCTCGGTGTGCTCGGTGCTCAGTACTCAGGGTGCTGGGTGCTCAGTGCTCAGGGTGCTGGGTGCTCAGTACTCAGGGTGCTGGGTGCTCGGTGCTCAGTACACTGGGTGCTCAGTACTCAGGGTGCTGGGTGCTCAGTACTCAGGGTGCTCGGTGCTCAGTACTCAGGGTGCTGGGTGCTCAGTTCTCGGTGTGCTGGGTGCTCATTAATCAGGGTGCTGGGTGCTCAGTACTCAGGGTGCTCAGTGCTTGGGGTGCTGGGTGCTCAGTACTCAGGGTGCTCAGTGCTTGGGGTGCAGGGTGCTCAGTACTCAGGGTGCTGGGTGCTCAGTTCTCGGTGTGCTGGGTGCTCATTAATCAGGGTGCTGGGTGCTCAGTACTCAGGGTGCTCAGTACTCAGGGTGCTGGGTGCTCAGTACTCAGGGTGCTGGGTGCTCAGTGCTCGGGGTGCTCGGTGATCAGTACTCAGGGTGCTGGGTGCTCAGTGCTCAGGGTGCTGGTTACTCAGTACTCAGGGTGCTGGGTGCTCAGTGCTCAGGGTGCTGGGTGCTCAGTGCTCAGGGTGCTGGGTGCTCAGTGCTCAGGGTGCTGGGTGCTCAGTTCTCAGGGTGCTGGGTGCTCAGTGCTCAGGGTGATCGGTGCTCAGTACACAGGGTGCTCAGTGCTCAGGGTGCTGGGTGCTCAGTGCTCAGGGTGCTGGGTGCTCAGTGCTCGGGGTGCTGGGTGCTCAGTGCTCGGGGTGCTGGGTGCTCAGTGCTCAGGGTGATCGGTGCTCAGTACTCAGTGTGCTGGGTGCTCAGTGCTCAGGGTGCTGGGTGCTCAGTCCTCAGGGTGCTCAGTGCTCAGGTTGCTGGGTGCTCAGTACTCAGGGTGCTGGGTGCTCAGTACTCATGGTGCTGGGTGCTCAGTGCTCAGGGTGCTGGGTGCTCAGTACTCAGGGTGCTGGGTGCTCAGTACTCATGGTGCTGGGTGCTCAGTACTCAGGGGGCTGGGTGCTCAGTACTCAGGGTGCTCAGTGCTCGGTGCTCAGTACTCACGGTTCTCAGTGCTCAGGGTGCTGGGTGCTCAGTGCTCGGGGTGCTGGGTGTTCAGTACTCAGGGTTCTGGGTGCTCAGTACTCAGGGTGCTGGGTGCTCAGTGCTCGGGGTGCTGGGTGCTGCCTGCTCGGTGTGCTGGGTTCTGAGTGCTCGGGGTGCTCGTTTCTCAGTACTCAGGGTGCTGGGTGCTCATTCTCGGGGTGCTGGGTTCTCAGTGCTCGGGGTGCTCGGTGATCAGTACGTTGGGTGCTCAGTACTCAGGGTGCTGGGTGCTCAGTGCTCAGGGTGCTGGGTGCTCAGTGCTCAGGGTGCTGGGTGCTCAGTGCTCAGGGTGCTTGATGCTCAGTACTCAGGGTGCTGGGTGCTCAGTGCTCCGTGTGCTGGGTTCTCAGTGCTCGGGGTGCTGGGTGCTCAGTACTCAGGGTGCTGTGTGCTCAGTACTCAGGGTGCTGGGTGCTCAGTACTCAGGGTGCTGGGTGCTCAGTACTCAGTGCTCAGGATGCTGGGTGCTCAGTGCTCGGGCTGCTGGGTGCTCAGTGCTCAGGGTGCTGGGTGCTCAGTACTAAGGGTGCTGGGTTCTCAGTACTCAGGGTGCTGGGTGCTCAGTACTCAGGGTGCTGGGTGCTCAGTACTCAGGGTGCTGGGTGCTCAGTGCTCAGGGTGCTGGGTGCTCAGTGCTCTGGGTGCTGGGTGCTCAGTGCTCAAGGTGCTGGGTGCTCAGTGCTCGGGGTGCTGGGTGCTGATTGCTCAGGGTGCTGGGTGCTCAGTGCTCGGGTTGCTCAGTGCTCAGTACACAGGGTGCTGGGTGCTCAGTGCTCGGGGTCCTGGGTGCTCAGTGCTCAGTACTCAGGGTGCTGGGTGCTCATTCTCTGGGTGCTGGGTGCTCAGTGCTCGGGGTGCTGGCTGCTCAGTACTCAGGGTGCTGGGGGCTCAGTACTCAGGGTGCTGGGTGTTCAGTACTCAGGGTGATCTGTTCTCAGTACTCAGGGTGCTGGGTGCTCAGTGCTTGGGGTGCTGGCTGCTCAGTACTCGGGGTGCTGGGTGCTCAGTACTCAGGGTGCTGGGTGCTCAGTGCTCCGGGTGCTGGGTGCTCAGTGCTCAGGGTGATCGGTGCTCAGTACTCAGGATGCTGGGTGCTCAGTACTCAGGGTGCTGGGTGCTCAGTACTCAGGGTGCTGGGTGCTCAGTGCTCAGGGTGATCGGTGTTCAGTACTCAGGGTGCTGGGTGCTCATTACTCAGGGTGCTGGGTGCTCAATGCTCGGGGTGCTGGGTGCTCAGTACTCAGGGTGTTGGGTGCTCAGTGCTCAGGGTGCTGGGTGCTCAGTGCTCGGGGTGCTGGGTGCTCAGAACTCAGGGTGCTGGGTGCTCAGTATTCAGGGTGCTGGGTTCTCAGTGCTCGGGGTGCTGGGTGCTCAGTGCTCAGGGTGCTGGGTGCTCATTACTTAAGGTGCTGGGTGCTCAGTGCTCGGGGTGCTCGGTGCTCAGTACTCAAGGTGCTGGGTCCTCACTGCTCACGGTGCTGGGTGCTCAGTCCTCGGGGTGCTCCGTGCTCAGTGCTCAGGGTGCTGGGTGCTCAGTACTCAGAGTGCTCGGTGCTCAGTACTCAGGGTGCTCAGTGCTCAGTGCTCGGGGTGCTGGGTGCTCAGTGCTCGGGGTGCTGGGTGCTCAGTACTCAGGGTGCTGGGTGCTCAGTGCTCAGTACTCAGCAGGCTGGGTGCTCAGTGCTCGGGGTGCTGGGTCCTCAGTGCTCAGGGTGCTGGGTGCTCAGTACTCAGGGTGCTGGGTGCTCAGTGCTCGGGGTGCTGGGTCCTCAGTGCTCTGGGTGCTGGGTGCTCAGTACTCAGGGTGTTGGGTCCTCAGTGCTCAGGGTGCTGGGTGCTCAGTACTCAGTGTGCTCAGTGCTCAGGGTGCTGGGTGCTCAGAACTCAGGATGCTGGGTGCTCAGTACTCAGGGTGCTGGGTGCTCAGTACTCAGGGTGCTTGGTGCTCAGTACTCAGGGTGCTGGGTGCTCAGTGCTCAGGGTGCTCGGTGCTAAGTACTCATGGTGCTGGGTGCTCATTCTCGGGTTGCTGGGTGCTCAGTACTCAGGTTGCTCAGTACTCTGGGTGCTCGGTGCTAAGTACTCATGGTGCTGGGTGCTCAGTACTCAGGGTGCTCGGTGCTCAGTTCTCAGGGTGCTCGGTGCTCAGTGTTTGGGGTGCTGGGTGCTCAGTACTCAGGATGCTGGGTGCTCAGTGCTCAGGGTGCTTGGTGCTCAGTGCTCAGGGTGCTGGGTGCTCAGTACACAGTGCTCAGGATGCTGGGTGCTCAGTGCTCAGGGTGCTGGGTGCTCAGTGCTCAGGGTGCTCAGTGCTCAGTGCTCAGTACTCAGGGTTCTGGGTGCTCAGTACTCAGGGTGCTGGGTTCTCAGTGCTCGGGGTGCCCGGTGCTCAGTGCTCGGGGTGCTCCGTGCTCAGTACTCAGGGTGCTGGGTGCACAATACTCAGGGTGCTGGGTGCTCAGTGCTCGGAATGCTCAGTGCTCAGTACTCAGGGTGATCAGTGCTCAGTGCTCAGGGTGCTGGGTGCTCAGTGCTCAGGGTGCTTGATGCTCAGTACTCAGGGTGCTGGGTGCTCAGTGCTCAGGGTGCTGGGTGCTCAGTGCTCGGGGTCTGGATGCTCAGTACTCAGGGTGCTGGGTGCTCAGTACTCAGGGTGCTGGGTGCTCAGTGCTCAGATTGTTGGGTGCTCAGTGCTCAGGGTGCTGGGTGCTCAGTGCTCGGGGTGCTGGGTGCTGAGTGCTCAGGGTGTTGGGTGCTCAGTGCTCGGGGTGCTCAGTGCTCAGTGCTCAGGGTCCTGGGTGCTCAGTACTCAGGGTGCTGGGTGCTTAGTACTCAGGGTGCTCAGTGCTCAGTACACAGGGTGCTGGGTGCTCAGTGCTCGGGGTGCTGGGTGCTCAGTGCTCAATACTCAGGGTGCTGGGTGCTCATTCTCGGGGTGCTGGGTGCTCAGGGCTCGGGGTGCTGGGTGCTCAGTACTCAGGGTGCTGGGGGCTCAGTACTCAGGGTGCTGGGTGCTCAGTACTCAGGGTGATCTGTTCTCAGTACTCAGGGTGCTGGGTGCTCAGTGCTTGGGGTGCTGGGTGCTCAGTACTCGGGGTGCTGGGTGCTCAGTACTCAGGGTGCTGGGTGCTCAGTGCTCGGGGTGCTGGGTGCTCAGTGCTCAGGGTGCTGGGTGCTCAGTACTCAGGGTGCTGGGTGCTCAGTCCTCAGGGTGCTCAGTGCTCAGGGTGCTGGGTACTCAGTGCTCGGGGTGCTCGGTGCTCAGTACTCAAGGTGCTGTGTGCTCAGTGCTCACGGTGCTGGGTGCTCAGTCCTCGGGGTGCTCGGTGCTCAGTACTCAGGG
The DNA here is from genome assembly GCF_018167655.1 of Microtus oregoni. Classification (NCBI taxonomy): domain Eukaryota; kingdom Metazoa; phylum Chordata; class Mammalia; order Rodentia; family Cricetidae; genus Microtus; species Microtus oregoni. The sequence goes on from NW_024544550.1 coordinate 3,113,904, forward strand.
TGCTGAGTGCTCATTACTCAGGGTGCTGAGTGCTCAGTACTCAGGGTGCTGGGTGCTCAGTACTCAGGATGCTGGGTGCTCAGTGCTCGGGGTGCTGGGTGCTCAGTGCTCAGGGTGCTCAGTGCTCAGTACTCAGTGTGCTGGGTGCTCATTACTCAGGGTGCTGGGTGCTCAGTGCTCGGGGTGCTGGGTGCTCAGTACTCAGGGTGCTGGGTGCTCAGTGCTCAGGGTGCTGGGTGCTCAGTGCTCGGGGTGCTGGGTGCTCAGAACTCAGGGTGCAGGGTGCTCAGTACTCAGGGTGCTGGTTTCTCAGTGCTCGGGATGCTGGGTGCTCAGTGCTCAGGGTGCTGGGTGCTCAGTACTTAGGGTGCTGGGTGCTCAGTGCTCGGGGTGCTCGGTGCTCAGTACTCAAGGTGCTGGGTGCTCACTGCTCACGGTGCTGGGAGCTCAGTCCTCGGGGTGCTCCGTGCTCAGTGCTCAGGGTGCTGGGTGCTCAGTACTCAGGGTGCTCGGTGCTCAGTACTAAGGGTGCTCAGTGCTCAGTACTCAGGGTGCTCAGTGCTCAGTGCTCGGGGTGCTGGGTGCTCAGTGCTCGGGGTGCTGGGTGCTCAGTACTCAGGGTGCTGGGTGCTCAGTGCTCAGTACTCAGCGTGCTGGGTGCTCAGTACTCAGGGTGCTGGGTGCTCAGTACTCAGGGTGCTTGGTGCTCAGTACTCAGGGTGCTGGGTGCTCAGTGCTCAGGGTGCTCGGTGCTCTGTACTCATGGTGATGGGTACTCATTCTCGGGGTGCTGCGTGCTCAGTACTCAGGTTGCTCAGTACTCTGGGTGCTCGGTGCTCAGTACTCATGGTGCTGGGTGCTCAGTACTCAGCGTGCTCGGTACTCGGGGTGCTCGGTGCTCAGTACTCAGGGTGCTGGGTGCTCAGTACTCAGGGTGCTGGGTGCTCAGTGCTCGGGGTGCTCGGAGCTCAGTACTCAGGGTGCTGGGTGCTCAGTGCTGGGTGCTCAGTGCTCGGGGTGCTGGGTGCTCAGTGCTCGGGGTGCTGGGTGCTCAGTACTCAGGGTGCTGGGTGCTCAGTGCACGGGGTGCTGTGTGCTCAGTACTCAGGGTGCTGGGTGCTCAGTGCTCGGGGTGCTCGGTGCTCAGTACGTTGGGTGCTCAGTACTCAGGGTGCTGGGTGCTCAGTGCTCAGGGGGCTGGGTGCTCAGTGCTCAGGGTGCTGGGTGCACAGTGCTCAGGGTGCTTGATGCTCAGTACTCAGGGTGCTGGGTGCTCAGTGCTCAGGGTGCTGGGTGCTCAGTGCTCGGGGTGCTGGGTGCTCAGTACTCAGGGTGCTGGGTGCTCAGTACTCAGGGTGATCTGTTCTCAGTACTCAGGGTGCTGGGTGCTCAGTGCTTGGGGTGCTGGGTGCTCAGTACTCGGGGTGCTGGGTGCTCAGTACTCAGGGTGCTGGGTGCTCAGTGCTCGGGTTGCTGGGTGCTCAGTGCTCAGGGTGATCGGTGCTCAGTACTCAGGATGCTGGGTGATCAGTACTCAGGGTGCTGGGTGCTCAGTACTCAGGGTGCTGGGTGCTCAGTCCTCAGGGTGCTCAGTGCTCAGGGTGCTGGGTGCTCAGTGCTCGGGGTGCTCGGTGCTCAGTACTCAGGGTGCTGAGTGCTCAGAACTCAGGGTGCTATGTGCACAGTACTCAGGGTGCTGGGTGCTCAGTGCTCGAGGTGCTGGGTGCTCAGTGCTCAGGGTGCTCAGTGCTCAGTACTCAGGGTGCTGGGTGCTCATTTCTCAGGGTGCTGGGTGCTCAGTGCTCGGGGTGCTGGGTGCTCAGTACTCAGGGTGCTGGGTGCTCAGGGTGCTGGGTGCTCAGTGCTCGGGGTGCTGGGTGCTCAGAACTCAGGGTGCTGTGTGCTCAGTACTCAGGGTGCTGGGTGTTCAGTGCTCGGGGTGCTGGGTGCTCAGTGCTCAGGGTGCTGGGTGCTCAGTACTTAGGGTGCTGGGTGCTCAGTGCTCGGGGTGCTCGGTGCTCAGTACTCAAGGTGCTGGGTGCTCAGTGCTCACGGTGCTGGGTGCTCAGTCCTCGGGGTGCTCGGTGCTCAGTACTCTGGGTCCTGGGTGCTCATTACTCAGGGTGCTGAGTGCTCAGTACTCAGGGTGTTGGGTGCTCAGTACTCAGGATGCTGGGTGCTCAGTGCTCGGTGTGCTAGGTGCTCAGTGCTCAGTGTGCTCAGTGCTCAGTACTCAGGGTGCTGGGTGCTCATTACTCAGGGTGCTGGGTGCTCAGTGCTCGGGGTGCTGGGTGCTCAGTACTCAGGGTGCTGGGTGCTCAGTGCTCAGGGTGCTGGGTGCTCAGTGCTCGGGGTGCTGGGTGCTCAGAACTCAGGGTGCTGGGTGCTCAATACTCAGGGTGCTGGGTTCTCAGTGCTCGGGGTGCTGGGTGCTCAGTGCTCAGGGTGCTGGGTACTCAGTACTTAGGGTGCTGGGTGCTCAGTGCTCGGGGTGCTCGGTGCTCAGTACTCAAGGTGCTTGGTGCTCACTGCTCACGGTGCTGGGTGCTCAGTCCTCGGGGTGCTCCGTGCTCAGTGCTCAGGGTGCTGGGTGCTCAGTACTCAGGGTGCTCGGTGCTCAATACTAAGGGTGCTGGGTGCTCAGTGCTGGGTGCTCAGTGCTCGGGGTGCTGGGTGCTCAGTGCTCGGGGTGCTGGGTGCTCAGTACTCAGGGTGCTGGGTGCTCAGTGCACGGGGTGCTGTGTGCTCAGTACTCAGGGTGCTGGGTGCTCAGTGCTCGGGGTGCTCGGTGCTCAGTACGTTGGGTGCTCAGTACTCAGGGTGCTGGGTGCTCAGTGCTCAGGGGGCTGGGTGCTCAGTGCTCAGGGTGCTGGGTGCACAGTGCTCAGGGTGCTTGATGCTCAGTACTCAGGGTGCTGGGTGCTCAGTGCTCAGGGTGCTGGGTGCTCAGTGCTCGGGGTGCTGGGTGCTCAGTACTCAGGGTGCTGGGTGCTCAGAACTCAGGGTGCTGGGTGCTCAGTACTCAGGGTGCTGGGTTCTCAGTGCTCGCGCTGCTGGGTGCTCAGTGCTCAGGGTGCTGGGTGCTCAGTACTTAGGGTGCTGGGTGCTCAGTGCTCGGGGTGCTCGGTGCTCAGTACTCAAGGTGCTGGGTGCTCACTGCTCACGGTGCTGGGAGCTCAGTCCTCGGGGTGCTCCGTGCTCAGTGCTCAGGGTGCTGGGTGCTCAGTACTCAGGGTGCTCGGTGCTCAGTACTAAGGGTGCTCAGTGCTCAGTACTCAGGGTGCTCAGTGCTCAGTGCTCGGGGTGCTGGGTGCTCAGTGCTCGGGGTGCTGGGTGCTCAGTACTCAGGGTGCTGGGTGCTCAGTGCTCAGTACTCAGCGTGCTGGGTGCTCAGTACTCAGGGTGCTGGGTGCTCAGTACTCAGGGTGCTTGGTGCTCAGTACTCAGGGTGCTGGGTGCTCAGTGCTCAGGGTGCTCGGTGCTCTGTACTCATGGTGATGGGTACTCATTCTCGGGGTGCTGCGTGCTCAGTACTCAGGTTGCTCAGTACTCTGGGTGCTCGGTGCTCAGTACTCATGGTGCTGGGTGCTCAGTACTCAGCGTGCTCGGTACTCGGGGTGCTCGGTGCTCAGTACTCAGGGTGCTGGGTGCTCAGTACTCAGGGTGCTGGGTGCTCAGTGCTCGGGGTGCTCGGAGCTCAGTACTCAGGGTGCTGGGTGCTCAGTGCTGGGTGCTCAGTGCTCGGGGTGCTGGGTGCTCAGTGCTCGGGGTGCTGGGTGCTCAGTACTCAGGGTGCTGGGTGCTCAGTGCACGGGGTGCTGTGTGCTCAGTACTCAGGGTGCTGGGTGCTCAGTGCTCGGGGTGCTCGGTGCTCAGTACGTTGGGTGCTCAGTACTCAGGGTGCTGGGTGCTCAGTGCTCAGGGGGCTGGGTGCTCAGTGCTCAGGGTGCTGGGTGCACAGTGCTCAGGGTGCTTGATGCTCAGTACTCAGGGTGCTGGGTGCTCAGTGCTCAGGGTGCTGGGTGCTCAGTGCTCGGGGTGCTGGGTGCTCAGTACTCAGGGTGCTGGGTGCTCAGTACTCAGGGTGATCTGTTCTCAGTACTCAGGGTGCTGGGTGCTCAGTGCTTGGGGTGCTGGGTGCTCAGTACTCGGGGTGCTGGGTGCTCAGTACTCAGGGTGCTGGGTGCTCAGTGCTCGGGTTGCTGGGTGCTCAGTGCTCAGGGTGATCGGTGCTCAGTACTCAGGATGCTGGGTGATCAGTACTCAGGGTGCTGGGTGCTCAGTACTCAGGGTGCTGGGTGCTCAGTCCTCAGGGTGCTCAGTGCTCAGGGTGCTGGGTGCTCAGTGCTCGGGGTGCTCGGTGCTCAGTACTCAGGGTGCTGAGTGCTCAGAACTCAGGGTGCTATGTGCACAGTACTCAGGGTGCTGGGTGCTCAGTGCTCGAGGTGCTGGGTGCTCAGTGCTCAGGGTGCTCAGTGCTCAGTACTCAGGGTGCTGGGTGCTCATTTCTCAGGGTGCTGGGTGCTCAGTGCTCGGGGTGCTGGGTGCTCAGTACTCAGGGTGCTGGGTGCTCAGGGTGCTGGGTGCTCAGTGCTCGGGGTGCTGGGTGCTCAGAACTCAGGGTGCTGTGTGCTCAGTACTCAGGGTGCTGGGTGTTCAGTGCTCGGGGTGCTGGGTGCTCAGTGCTCAGGGTGCTGGGTGCTCAGTACTTAGGGTGCTGGGTGCTCAGTGCTCGGGGTGCTCGGTGCTCAGTACTCAAGGTGCTGGGTGCTCAGTGCTCACGGTGCTGGGTGCTCAGTCCTCGGGGTGCTCGGTGCTCAGTACTCTGGGTCCTGGGTGCTCATTACTCAGGGTGCTGAGTGCTCAGTACTCAGGGTGTTGGGTGCTCAGTACTCAGGATGCTGGGTGCTCAGTGCTCGGTGTGCTAGGTGCTCAGTGCTCAGTGTGCTCAGTGCTCAGTACTCAGGGTGCTGGGTGCTCATTACTCAGGGTGCTGGGTGCTCAGTGCTCGGGGTGCTGGGTGCTCAGTACTCAGGGTGCTGGGTGCTCAGTGCTCAGGGTGCTGGGTGCTCAGTGCTCGGGGTGCTGGGTGCTCAGAACTCAGGGTGCTGGGTGCTCAATACTCAGGGTGCTGGGTTCTCAGTGCTCGGGGTGCTGGGTGCTCAGTGCTCAGGGTGCTGGGTACTCAGTACTTAGGGTGCTGGGTGCTCAGTGCTCGGGGTGCTCGGTGCTCAGTACTCAAGGTGCTTGGTGCTCACTGCTCACGGTGCTGGGTGCTCAGTCCTCGGGGTGCTCCGTGCTCAGTGCTCAGGGTGCTGGGTGCTCAGTACTCAGGGTGCTCGGTGCTCAGTACTAAGGGTGCTGAGTGCTCAGTACTCAGGGTGCTCAGTGCTCAGTGCTCGGGGTGCTGGGTGCTCAGTGCTCGGGTGCTGGGTGCTCAGTACTCAGGGTGCTGGGTGCTCAGTGCTCAGTACTCAGCGTGCTGGGTGCTCAGTGCTCAGGGTGCTGGGTGCTCAGTACTCAGGGTGCTTGGTGCTCAGTACTCAGGGTGCTGGGTGCTCAGTGCTCAGGTGCTCGGTGCTCTGTACTCATGGTGCTGGGTACTCATTCTCGGGGTGCTGGGTGCTCAGTACTCAGGTTGCTCAGTACTCAGGGTGCTCGGTGCTCAGTACTCATGGTGCTGGGTGCTCAGTACTCAGCGTGCTCGGTGCTCAGTTCTCAGGGTGCTCGGTGCTCAGTGATTGGGGGTGCTGGGTGCTCAGTACTCAGGGTGCTGGGTGCTCAGTGCTCAGGGTGCTGGGTGCTCAGTACACAGTGCTCAGGATGCTGGGTGCTCAGTGCTCAGGGTGCTTGGTGCTCAGTGCTCAGGGTGCTCAGTGCTCAGTGCTCAGTACTCAGGGTTCTGGGTGCTCAGTACTCAGGGTGCTGGGTTTTCAGTGCTCGGGGTGCCTGGTGCTCAGTGCTCGGGGTGCTCGGTGCTCAGTACTCAGGGTGCTGGGTGCTCAGTACTCAGGGTGCTGGGTGCTCAGTGCTCGGGGTGCTCGGAGCTCAGTACTCAGGGTGCTGGGTGCTCCAGTGCTGGGTGCTCAGTGCTCGGGGTGCTGGGTGCTCAGTGCTCGGGGAGCTGGGTGCTCAGTACTCAGGGTGCTGGGTGCTCAGTGCACGGGGTGCTGGGTGCTCAGTACTCAGGGTGCTGGGTGCTCAGTGCTCAGGGTTCTCGGTGCTCAGTACTTTGGGTGCTCAGTACTCAGGGTGCTGGGTGCTCAGTACTTAGGGTGCTGGGTGCTCAGTGCTCGGGGTGCTGGGTGCTCAGTGCTCAGGGTGATTGGTGCTCAGTACTCAGGATGCTGGGTGCTCAGTACTCAGGGTGCTGGGTGCTCAGTACTCAGGGTGCTGTGTGCTCAGTCCTCAGGCTGCTCAGTGCTCAGGGTGCTGGGTGCTCAGTGCTCGGGGTGCTCGGTGCGCAGTACTCAGGGTGCTGAGTGCTCAGTACTCAGGGTGCTATGTGCTCAGTACTCAGGGTGCTGGGTGCTCAGTGCTCGGGGTGCTGGGTGCTCAGTGCTCAGGGTGCTCAGTGCTCAGTACTCAGGGTGCTGGGTGCTCATTACTCAGGGTGCTGGGTGCTCAGTACTCGGGGGTGCTGGCTGCTCAGTACTCAGGGTGCTGGGTGCTCAGTACTCAGGGTGCTGGGTGCTCAGTACTCAGGTGCTGGGTGCTCAGTACTCAGTGCTCAGGATGCTGGGTGCTCAGTGCTCGGGCTGCTGGGTGCTCAGTGCTCAGGGTGCTGGGTGCTCAGTACTAAGGGTGCTGGGTTCTCAGTACTCAGGGTGCTGGGTGCACAGTGTTAGGGGTGCTGGGTGCTCAGTGCTCGGGGTCTGGGTGCTCAGTACTCAGGGTGCTGGGTGCTCAGTACTCAGGGTGCTGGGTGCTCAGTGCTCAGGGTGCTGGGTGCTCAGTGCTCAGGGTGCTGGGTGCTCAGTGCTCGGGGTGCTGGTGCTCAGTGCTCAGGGTGCTGGGTGCTCAGTGCTCGGGGTGCTCAGTGCTCAGTGCTCATGGTCCTGGGTGCTCAGTACTCAGGGTGCTGGGTGCTTAGTACTCAGGGTGCTCAGTGCTCAGTACACAGGGTGCTGGCTGCTCAGTGCTCGGGGTGCTGGGTGCTCAGTGCTCAGTACTCAGGGTGCTGGGTGCTCATTCTCGGGGTGCTGGGTGCTCAGTGCTCGGGGTGCTGGGTGCTCAGTACTCGGGGGTGCTGGGGGCTCAGTACTCAGGGTGCTGGGTGCTCAGTACTCAGGGTGATCTGTTCTCAGTACTCAGGGTGCTGGGTGCTCAGTGCTTGGTGTGCTGGGTGCTCAGTACTCGGGGTGCTGGGGTGCTCAGTACAAAGGGTGCTGGGTGCTCAGTGCTCGGGGTGCTGGGTGCTCAGTGCTCAGGGTGATCGGTGCTCAGTACTCAGGATGCTGGGTGCTCAGTACTCAGGGTGGTGGGTGCTCAGTACTCAGGGTGCTGGGTGCTCAGTCCTCAGGGTGCTCAGTGCTCAGGGTGCTGGGGTACTCAGTGCTCGGGGTGCTGGGTGCTCAGTACTCAGGGTGCTGGGGTGCTCAGGGTGCTGGGTGCTCAGTGCTCGGGGTGCTGGGTGCTCAGAACTCAGGGTGCTGTGTGCTCAGTACTCAGGGTGCTGGGTGTTCAGTGCTCGGGGTGCTGGGTGCTCAGTGCTCAGGGTGCTGGGTGCTCAGTACTTAGGGTGCTGGGTGCTCAGTGCTCGGGGTGCTCGGTGCTCAGTACTCAAGGTGCTGGGTGCTCAGTGCTCACGGTGCTGGGTGCTCAGTCCTCGGGGTGCTCGGTGCTCAGTACTCTGGGTCCTGGGTGCTCATTACTCAGGGTGCTGAGTGCTCAGTACTCAGGGTGTTGGGTGCTCAGTACTCAGGATGCTGGGTGCTCAGTGCTCGGTGTGCTAGGTGCTCAGTGCTCAGTGTGCTCAGTGCTCAGTACTCAGGGTGCTGGGTGCTCATTACTCAGGGTGCTGGGTGCTCAGTGCTCGGGGTGCTGGGTGCTCAGTACTCAGGGTGCTGGGTGCTCAGTGCTCAGGGTGCTGGGTGCTCAGTGCTCGGGGTGCTGGGTGCTCAGAACTCAGGGTGCTGGGTGCTCAATACTCAGGGTGCTGGGTTCTCAGTGCTCGGGGTGCTGGGTGCTCAGTGCTCAGGGTGCTGGGTACTCAGTACTTAGGGTGCTGGGTGCTCAGTGCTCGGGGTGCTCGGTGCTCAGTACTCAAGGTGCTTGGTGCTCACTGCTCACGGTGCTGGGTGCTCAGTCCTCGGGGTGCTCCGTGCTCAGTGCTCAGGGTGCTGGGTGCTCAGTACTCAGGGTGCTCGGTGCTCAGTACTAAGGGTGCTGGGTGCTCAGTGCTGGGTGCTCAGTGCTCGGGGTGCTGGGTGCTCAGTGCTCGGGGTGCTGGGTGCTCAGTACTCAGGGTGCTGGGTGCTCAGTGCACGGGGTGCTGTGTGCTCAGTACTCAGGGTGCTGGGTGCTCAGTGCTCGGGGTGCTCGGTGCTCAGTACGTTGGGTGCTCAGTACTCAGGGTGCTGGGTGCTCAGTGCTCAGGGGGCTGGGTGCTCAGTGCTCAGGGTGCTGGGTGCACAGTGCTCAGGGTGCTTGATGCTCAGTACTCAGGGGTGCTGGGTGCTCAGTGCTCAGGGTGCTGGGTGCTCAGTGCTCGGGGTGCTGGGGTGCTCAGTACTCAGGGTGCTGGGTGCTCAGAACTCAGGGTGCTGGGTGCTCAGTACTCAGGGTGCTGGGTTCTCAGTGCTCGCGCTGCTGGGTGCTCAGTGCTCAGGGTGCTGGGTGCTCAGTACTTAGGGTGCTGGGTGCTCAGTGCTCGGGGTGCTCGGTGCTCAGTACTCAAGGTGCTGGGTGCTCACTGCTCACGGTGCTGGGAGCTCAGTCCTCGGGGTGCTCCGTGCTCAGTGCTCAGGGTGCTGGGTGCTCAGTACTCAGGGTGCTCGGTGCTCAGTACTAAGGGTGCTCAGTGCTCAGTACTCAGGGTGCTCAGTGCTCAGTGCTCGGGGTGCTGGGTGCTCAGTGCTCGGGGTGCTGGGTGCTCAGTACTCAGGGTGCTGGGTGCTCAGTGCTCAGTACTCAGCGTGCTGGGTGCTCAGTACTCAGGGTGCTGGGTGCTCAGTACTCAGGGTGCTTGGTGCTCAGTACTCAGGGTGCTGGGTGCTCAGTGCTCAGGGTGCTCGGTGCTCTGTACTCATGGTGATGGGTACTCATTCTCGGGGTGCTGCGTGCTCAGTACTCAGGTTGCTCAGTACTCTGGGTGCTCGGTGCTCAGTACTCATGGTGCTGGGTGCTCAGTACTCAGCGTGCTCGGTACTCGGGGTGCTCGGTGCTCAGTACTCAGGGTGCTGGGTGCTCAGTACTCAGGGTGCTGGGTGCTCAGTGCTCGGGGTGCTCGGAGCTCAGTACTCAGGGTGCTGGGTGCTCAGTGCTGGGTGCTCAGTGCTCGGGGTGCTGGGTGCTCAGTGCTCGGGGTGCTGGGTGCTCAGTACTCAGGGTGCTGGGTGCTCAGTGCACGGGGTGCTGTGTGCTCAGTACTCAGGGTGCTGGGTGCTCAGTGCTCGGGGTGCTCGGTGCTCAGTACGTTGGGTGCTCAGTACTCAGGGTGCTGGGTGCTCAGTGCTCAGGGGGCTGGGTGCTCAGTGCTCAGGGTGCTGGGTGCACAGTGCTCAGGGTGCTTGATGCTCAGTACTCAGGGTGCTGGGTGCTCAGTGCTCAGGGTGCTGGGTGCTCAGTGCTCGGGGTGCTGGGTGCTCAGTACTCAGGGTGCTGGGTGCTCAGTACTCAGGGTGATCTGTTCTCAGTACTCAGGGTGCTGGGTGCTCAGTGCTTGGGGTGCTGGGTGCTCAGTACTCGGGGTGCTGGGTGCTCAGTACTCAGGGTGCTGGGTGCTCAGTGCTCGGGTTGCTGGGTGCTCAGTGCTCAGGGTGATCGGTGCTCAGTACTCAGGATGCTGGGTGATCAGTACTCAGGGTGCTGGGTGCTCAGTACTCAGGGTGCTGGGTGCTCAGTCCTCAGGGTGCTCAGTGCTCAGGGTGCTGGGTGCTCAGTGCTCGGGGTGCTCGGTGCTCAGTACTCAGGGTGCTGAGTGCTCAGAACTCAGGGTGCTATGTGCACAGTACTCAGGGTGCTGGGTGCTCAGTGCTCGAGGTGCTGGGTGCTCAGTGCTCAGGGTGCTCAGTGCTCAGTACTCAGGGTGCTGGGTGCTCATTTCTCAGGGTGCTGGGTGCTCAGTGCTCGGGGTGCTGGGTGCTCAGTACTCAGGGTGCTGGGTGCTCAGGGTGCTGGGTGCTCAGTGCTCGGGGTGCTGGGTGCTCAGAACTCAGGGTGCTGTGTGCTCAGTACTCAGGGTGCTGGGTGTTCAGTGCTCGGGGTGCTGGGTGCTCAGTGCTCAGGGTGCTGGGTGCTCAGTACTTAGGGTGCTGGGTGCTCAGTGCTCGGGGTGCTCGGTGCTCAGTACTCAAGGTGCTGGGTGCTCAGTGCTCACGGTGCTGGGTGCTCAGTCCTCGGGGTGCTCGGTGCTCAGTACTCTGGGTCCTGGGTGCTCATTACTCAGGGTGCTGAGTGCTCAGTACTCAGGGTGTTGGGTGCTCAGTACTCAGGATGCTGGGTGCTCAGTGCTCGGTGTGCTAGGTGCTCAGTGCTCAGTGTGCTCAGTGCTCAGTACTCAGGGTGCTGGGTGCTCATTACTCAGGGTGCTGGGTGCTCAGTGCTCGGGGTGCTGGGTGCTCAGTACTCAGGGTGCTGGGTGCTCAGTGCTCAGGGTGCTGGGTGCTCAGTGCTCGGGGTGCTGGGTGCTCAGAACTCAGGGTGCTGGGTGCTCAATACTCAGGGTGCTGGGTTCTCAGTGCTCGGGGTGCTGGGTGCTCAGTGCTCAGGGTGCTGGGTACTCAGTACTTAGGGTGCTGGGTGCTCAGTGCTCGGGGTGCTCGGTGCTCAGTACTCAAGGTGCTTGGTGCTCACTGCTCACGGTGCTGGGTGCTCAGTCCTCGGGGTGCTCCGTGCTCAGTGCTCAGGGTGCTGGGTGCTCAGTACTCAGGGTGCTCGGTGCTCAGTACTAAGGGTGCTGAGTGCTCAGTACTCAGGGTGCTCAGTGCTCAGTGCTCGGGGTGCTGGGTGCTCAGTGCTCGGGGTGCTGGGTGCTCAGTACTCAGGGTGCTGGGTGCTCAGTGCTCAGTACTCAGCGTGCTGGGTGCTCAGTGCTCAGGGTGCTGGGTGCTCAGTACTCAGGGTGCTTGGTGCTCAGTACTCAGGGTGCTGGGTGCTCAGTGCTCAGGGTGCTCGGTGCTCTGTACTCATGGTGCTGGGTACTCATTCTCGGGGTGCTGGGTGCTCAGTACTCAGGTTGCTCAGTACTCTGGGTGCTCGGTGCTCAGTACTCATGGTGCTGGGTGCTCAGTACTCAGCGTGCTCGGTGCTCAGTTCTCAGGGTGCTCGGTGCTCAGTGATTGGGGTGCTGGGTGCTCAGTACTCAGGGTGCTGGGTGCTCAGTGCTCAGGGTGCTGGGTGCTCAGTACACAGTGCTCAGGATGCTGGGTGCTCAGTGCTCAGGGTGCTTGGTGCTCAGTGCTCAGGGTGCTCAGTGCTCAGTGCTCAGTACTCAGGGTTCTGGGTGCTCAGTACTCAGGGTGCTGGGTTTTCAGTGCTCGGGGTGCCTGGTGCTCAGTGCTCGGGGTGCTCGGTGCTCAGTACTCAGGGTGCTGGGTGCTCAGTACTCAGGGTGCTGGGTGCTCAGTGCTCGGGGTGCTCGGAGCTCAGTACTCAGGGTGCTGGGTGCTCAGTGCTGGGTGCTCAGTGCTCGGGGTGCTGGGTGCTCAGTGCAAGGGGAGCTGGGTGCTCAGTACTCAGGGTGCTGGGTGCTCAGTGCACGGGGTGCTGGGTGCTCAGTACTCAGGGTGCTGGGTGCTCAGTGCTCGGGGTTCTCGGTGCTCAGTACTTTGGGTGCTCAGTACTCAGGGTGCTGGGTGCTCAGTACTTAGGGTGCTGGGTGCTCAGTGCTCGGGGTGCTGGGTGCTCAGTGCTCAGGGTGATTGGTGCTCAGTACTCAGGATGCTGGGTGCTCAGTACTCAGGGTGCTGGGTGCTCAGTACTCAGGGTGCTGTGTGCTCAGTCCTCAGGCTGCTCAGTGCTCAGGGTGCTGGGTGCTCAGTGCTCGGGGTGCTCGGTGCGCAGTACTCAGGGTGCTGAGTGCTCAGTACTCAGGGTGCTATGTGCTCAGTACTCAGGGTGCTGGGTGCTCAGTGCTCGGGGTGCTGGGTGCTCAGTGCTCAGGGTGCTCAGTGCTCAGTACTCAGGGTGCTGGGTGCTCATTACTCAGGGTGCTGGGTGCTCAGTACTCGGGGTGCTGGCTGCTCAGTACTCAGGGTGCTGGGTGCTCAGTACTCAGGGTGCTGGGTGCTCAGTACTCAGGGTGCTGGGTGCTCAGTACTCAGTGCTCAGGATGCTGGGTGCTCAGTGCTCGGGCTGCTGGGTGCTCAGTGCTCAGGGTGCTGGGTGCTCAGTACTAAGGGTGCTGGGTTCTCAGTACTCAGGGTGCTGGGTGCACAGTGTTAGGGGTGCTGGGTGCTCAGTGCTCGGGGTCTGGGTGCTCAGTACTCAGGGTGCTGGGTGCTCAGTACTCAGGGTGCTGGGTGCTCAGTGCTCAGGGTGCTGGGTGCTCAGTGCTCAGGGTGCTGGGTGCTCAGTGCTCGGGGTGCTGGGTGCTCAGTGCTCAGGGTGCTGGGTGCTCAGTGCTCGGGGTGCTCAGTGCTCAGTGCTCAGGGTCCTGGGTGCTCAGTACTCAGGGTGCTGGGTGCTTAGTACTCAGGGTGCTCAGTGCTCAGTACACAGGGTGCTGGCTGCTCAGTGCTCGGGGTGCTGGGTGCTCAGTGCTCAGTACTCAGGGTGCTGGGTGCTCATTCTCGGGGTGCTGGGTGCTCAGTGCTCGGGGTGCTGGGTGCTCAGTACTCGGGGTGCTGGGGGCTCAGTACTCAGGGTGCTGGGTGCTCAGTACTCAGGGTGATCTGTTCTCAGTACTCAGGGTGCTGGGTGCTCAGTGCTTGGTGTGCTGGGTGCTCAGTACTCGGGGTGCTGGGTGCTCAGTACAAAGGGTGCTGGGTGCTCAGTGCTCGGGGTGCTGGGTGCTCAGTGCTCAGGGTGATCGGTGCTCAGTACTCAGGATGCTGGGTGCTCAGTACTCAGGGTGCTGGGTGCTCAGTACTCAGGGTGCTGGGTGCTCAGTCCTCAGGGTGCTCAGTGCTCAGGGTGCTGGGTACTCAGTGCTCGGGGTGCTCGGTGCTCAGTACTCAGGGTGCTGAGTGCTCAGAACTCAGGGTGCTATGTGCTCAGTACTCAGGGTGCTGGGTGCTCAGTGCTCGGTGTGCTGGGTGCTCAGTGCTCAGGGTGCTCAGTGCTCAGTACTCAGGGTGCTGGGTACTCATTACTCAGGGTGCTGGTTGCTCAGTGCTCGGGGTGCTGGGTGCTCAGTACTCAGGGTGCTGGGTGCTCAGGGTGCTGGGTGCTCAGTGCTCGGGGTGCTGGGTGCTCAGAACTCATTGTGCTGGGTGCTCAGTACTCAGGGTGCTGGGTGCTCAGTGCTCGGGGTGCTGGGTGCTCAGTGCTCAGGGTGCTGGGTGCTCAGTACTTAGGGTGCTGGGTGCTCAGTGCTCAGGGTGCTCGGTGCTCAGTACTCAAGGTGCTGGGTGCTCAGTGCTCACGGTGCTGGGTGCTCAGTCCTCGGGGTGCTCGGTGCTCAGTACTCAGGGTGCTGGGTGCTCATTACTCAGGGTGCTGAGTGCTCAGTACTCAGGGTGCTGGGTGCTCAGTACTCAGGATGCTGGGTGCTCAGTGCTCGGGGTGCTGGGTGCTCAGTGCTCAGGGTGCTCAGTGCTCAGTACTCAGGGTGCTCATTGCTCAGTGCTCGGGGTGCTCGGTGCTCAGTACTCAGGGTGCTGGGTGCTCAGTGCTCAGTACTCAGCCTGCTGGGTGCTCAGTACTCAGGGTGCTGGGTGCTCAGTACTCAGGGTGCTTGGTGCTCAGTACTCAGGGTGCTGGGAGCTCAGTGCTCAGGGTGCTCGGTGCTCTGTACTCATGGTGCTGGGTACTCATTCTCGGGGTGCTGGGTGCTCAGTACTCAGGTTGCTCAGTACTCTGGGTGCTCAGTGCTCAGTACTCATGGTGCTGGGTGCTCAGTACTCAGCGTGCTCGGTACTCGGGGTGCTCGGTGCTCAGTACTCAGGGTGCTGGGTGCTCAGTACTCAGGGTGCTGGGTGCTCAGTGCTCGGGGTGCTCGGAGCTCAGTACTCAGGGTGCTGGGGGCTCAGTGCTGGGTGCTCAGTGCTCGGGGTGCTGGGTGCTCACTGCTCGGGGTGCTGTGTGCTCAGTACTCAGGGTGCTGGGTGCTCAGTGCTAAGTACTCAGCGTGCTGGGTGCTCAGTACTCAGCGTGCTGGGTGCTCAGTGCTCAGGGTGCTGGGTGCTCAGTGCTCAGGGTGCTCAGTGCTCAGTGCTCAGTACTCAGGGTTCTGGGTGCTCAGTACTCAGGGTGCTGGGTTCTCAGTGCTCGGGGTGCCCGGTGCTCAGTGCTCGGGGTGCTCGGTGCTCAGTACTCAGGGTGCTGGGTGCTCAGTACTCAGGGTGAACGGTGCTCAGTTCTCAGGGTGCTCGGTGCACAGTGTTTGGGGTGCTGGGTGCTCAGTACTCAGGGTGCTGGGTTCTCAGTGCTCAGGGTGCTGGGTGCTCAGTACACAGTGCTCAGGATGCTGGGTGCTCAGTGCTCAGGGTGCTGGGTGCTCAGTGCTCAGGGTGCTCAGTGCTCAGTGCTCAGTACTCAGGGTTCTGGGTGCTCAGTACTCAGGGTGCTGGGTTCTCAGTGCTCGGGGTGCCCGTTGCTCAGTGCTCGGGGTGCTCGGTGCTCAGTACTCAGGGTGCTGGGTGCTCATTACTCAGGGTGCTGGGTGCTCAGTGCTCGGGGTGCTCGGAGCTCAGTACTCAGGGTGCTGGGTGCTCAGTGCTGGGTGCTCAGTGCTCGGGGTGCTGGGT
This sequence comes from Microtus oregoni, assembly GCF_018167655.1. Classification (NCBI taxonomy): domain Eukaryota; kingdom Metazoa; phylum Chordata; class Mammalia; order Rodentia; family Cricetidae; genus Microtus; species Microtus oregoni. Next base: position 3,128,975 of record NW_024544550.1, read on the forward strand.
GCTCAGTGCTCGGGGTGCTGGGTGCTCAGTACTCAGGGTTCTGGGTGCTCAGTGCACGGGGTGCTGGGTGCTCAGTACTCAGGGTGCTGGGTGCTCAGTGCTCGGGGTGCTCGGTGCTCAGTACGTTGGGTGCTCAGTACTCAGGGTGCTGGGTGCTCAGTGCTCAGGGTGCTGGGTGCACAGTGCTCAGGGTGCTGGGTTCACAGTGCTCAGGGTGCTTGATGCTCAGTACTCAGGGTGATGGGTGCTCAGTGCTCAGGGTGCTGGGTGCTCAGTGCTCGGGGTGCTGGGTGCTCAGTACTCAGGGTGCTGGGTGCTCAGTACTCAGTGCTCAGGATGCTGGGTGCTCAGTGCTCGGGCTGCTGGGTGCTCAGTGCTCAGGGTGCTGGGTGCTCAGTACTCAGGGTGCTGGGTTCTCAGTGCTCAGGATGCTGGGTGCTCAGTGCTCGGGCTGCTGGGTGCTCAGTGCTCAGGATGCTGGGTGCTCAGTGCTCAGGGTGCTGGGTGCTCAGTACTAAGGGTGCTGGGTTCTCAGTACTCAGGGTGCTGGGTGCACAGTGTTAGGGGTGCTGGGTGCTCAGTGCTCGGGGTCTGGGTGCTCAGTACTCAGGGTGCTGGGTGCTCAGTACTCAGGGTGCTGGGTGCTCAGTGCTCAGGGTGCTGGGTGCTCAGTGCTCAGGGTGCTGGGTGCTCAGTGCTCGGGGTGCTGGGTGCTGAGTGCTCAGGGTGCTGGGTGCTCAGTGCTCGGGGTGCTCAGTGCTCAGGGTCCTGGGTGCTCAGTACTCAGGGTGCTGGGTGCTTAGTACTCAGGGTGCTCAGTGCTCAGTACACAGGGTGCTGGGTGCTCAGTGCTCGGGGTGCTGGGTGCTCAGTGCTCAGTACTCAGGGTGCTGGGTGCTCATTCTCGGGGTGCTGGGTGCTCAGTGCTCGGGGTGCTGGGTGCTCAGTACTCGGGGTGCTGGGTGCTCAGTACTCAGGGTGCTGGGTGCTCAGTACTCAGGGTGCTGGGTGCTCAGTCCTCAGGGTGCTCAGTGCTCAGGGTGCTGGGTACTCAGTGCTCGGGGTGCTCGGTGCTCAGTACTCAGGGTGCTGAGTGCTCAGTACTCAGGGTGCTATGTGCTCAGTACTCAGGGTGCTGGGTGCTCAGTGCTCGGGGTGCTGGGTGCTCAGTGCTCAGGGTGCTCAGTGCTCAGTACTCAGGGTGCTGGGTGCTCATTACTCAGGGTGCTGGGTGCTCAGTCCTCGGGGTGCTGGGTGCTCAGTACTCAGGGTGCTGGGTGCTCAGGGTGTTGGGTGCTCAGTGCTCGGGGTCCTGGGTGCTCAGAACTCAGGGTGCTGGGTGCTCAGTACTCAGGGTGCTGGGTGCTCAGTGCTCGGGGTGCTGGGTGCTCAGTGCTCAGGGGTGCTGGGTGCTCAGTACTTAGGGTGCTGGGTGCTCAGTGCTCGGGGTGCTCGGTGCTCAGTACTCAAGGTGCTGGGTGCTCAGTGCTCACGGTGCTGGGTGCTCAGTCCTCGGGGTGCTCGGTGCTCAGTACTCAGGGTGCTGGGTGCTCATTACTCAGGGTGCTGCGTGCTCAGTACTCAGGGTGCTGGGTGCTCAGTACTCAGGATGCTGGGTGCTCAGTGCTCGGGGTGCTGGGTGCTCAGTGCTCAGGGTGCTCAGTGCTCAGTACTCAGGGTGCTGGGTGCTCAGTGCTCGGGGTGCTGGGTGCTCAGTACTCAGGGTGCTGTGTGCTCAGGGTGCTGGGTGCTCAGGGTGCTGGGTGCTCAGTGCTCGGGTTGCTGGGTGCTCAGAACTCAGGGTGCTGGGTGCTCAGTACTCAGGGTGTTGGGTTTTCAGTGCTCGGGGTGCTGGGTGCTCAGTGCTCAGGGTGCTGGGTGCTCAATACTTAGGGTGCTGGGTGCTCAGTGCTCGGGGTGCTCGGTGCTCAGTACTCAAGGTGCTGGGTGCTCAGTGCTCACGGTGCTGGGTGCTCAGTCCTCGGGGTGCTCGGTGCTCAGTACTCAGGGTGCTGGGTGCTCATTACTCAGGGTGCTGAGTGCTCAGTACTCAGGGTGCTGGGTGCTCAGTACTCAGCATGCTGGGTGCTCAGTGCTTGGGGTGCTGGGTGCTCAGTGCTCAGGGTGCTCAGTGCTCAGTACTCAGGGTGCTGGCTGCTCATTACTCAGGGTGCTGGGTGCTCAGTGCTCGGGGTGCTGGGTGCTCAGTACTCAGGGTGCTGGGTGCTCAGTGCTCAGGGTGCTGGGTGCTCAGTACTCAGGGTGCTGGGTGCTCAGAGCTCAGGGTGCTGGGTGCTCAGTACTCAGGGTGCTGGGTTCTCAGTGCTCGGGCTGCTGGGTGCTCAGTGCTCAGGGTGCTGGGTGCTCAGTACTTAGTGTGCTGGGTGCTCAGTGCTCGGGGTGCTCGGTGCTCAGTACTCAAGGTGCTGGGTGCTCACTGCTCACGGTGCTGGGTGCTCAGTCCTCGGGGTGCTCCGTGCTCAGTGCTCAGGGTGCTGGGTGCTCAGTACTCAGGGTGCTCGGTGCTCAGTACTAAGGGTGCTCAGTGCTCAGTACTCAGGGTGCTCAGTGCTCAGTGCTCGGGGTGCTGGGTTCTCAGTGCTCGGGGTGCTGGGTGCTCAGTACTCAGGGTGCTGGGTGCTCAGTACTCAGGGTGCTTGGTGCTCAGTACTCAGGATGCTGGGTGCTCAGTGCTCAGGGTGCTCGGTGCTCAGTACTCATGGTGCTGGGTACTCATTCTCGGGGTGCTGGGTGCTCATTACTCAGGTTGCTCAGTACTCTGGGTGCTCGGTGCTCAGTACTCATGGTGCTGGGTGCTCAGTACTCAGGGTGCTCGGTGCTCAGTTCTCAGGGTGCTCGGTGCTCAGTGTTTGGGGTGCTGGGTGCTCAGTACTCAGGGTCCTGGGTGCTCAGTGCTCAGGGTGCTGGGTGCTCAGTGCTCAGGGTGCTGGGTGCTCAGTACACAGTGCTCAGGATTCTGGGTGCTCAGTGCTCAGGGTGCTGGGTGCTCAGTGCTCAGGGTGCTCAGTGCTCAGTGCTCAGTACTCAGGGTTCTGGGTGCTCAGTACTCAGGGTGCTGGGTTCTCAGTGCTCGGGGTGCCCGGTGCTCAGTGCTCGGGGTGCTCAGTGCTCAGTACTCAGGGTGCTGGGTGCTCAGTACTCAGGGTGCTGGGTGCTCAGTGCTCGGGGTGCTCGGAGCTCAGTACTCAGGGTGCTGGGTGCTCAGTGCTGGGTGCTCAGTGCTCGGGGTGCTGGGTGCTCAGTGCTCGGGGTGCTGGGTGCTCAGTACTCAGGGTGCTGGGTGCTCAGTGCACTTGGTGCTGGGTGCTCAGTACTCAGGGTGCTGGGTGCTCAGTGCTCGGGGTGCTCGGTGCTCAGTACGTTGGGTGCTCAGTACTCAGGGTGCTGGGTGCTCAGTGCTCAGGGTGCTGGGTGCTCAGTGCTCAGGGTGCTGGGTGCTCAGTACTTAGGGTGCTGGGTGCTCAGTGCTCGGGGTGCTCGGTGCTCAGTACTCAGGGTGCTGGGTGCTCAGTGCTCAGGGTGCTGGGTGCTCAGTACTCAGGGTGCTGGGTGCTCAGTGCTCAGGGTGCTGGGTGCTCAGTACTTAGGGTGCTGGGTGCTCAGTGCTCGGGGTGCTCGGTGCTCAGTACTCAAGGTGCTGGGTGCTCACTCTCACGGTTCTGGGTGCTCAGTCCTCGGGGTGCTCCATGCTCAGTGCTCAGGGTGCTGGGTGCTCAGGACTCAGGGTGCTCGGTGCTCAGTACTAAGGGTGCTCAGTGCTCAGTACTCAGGGTGCTCAGTGTTCAGTGCTCGGGGTGCTGTGTGCTCAGTGCTCGGGGTGCTGGGTGCTCAGTACTCAGGGTGCTGGGTGCTCAGTGCTAAGTACTCAGCGTGCTGGGTGCTCAGTACTCAGGGTGCTGGGTGCTCAGTGCTCAGGGTGCTGGGTGCTCAGTGCTCAGGGTGCTCAGTGCTCAGTGCTCAGTACTCAGGGTTCTGGGTGCTCAGTACTCAGGGTGCTGGGTTCTCAGTGCTCGGGGTGCCCGGTGCTCAGTGCTCGGGGTGCTCGGTGCTCAGTACTCAGGGTGCTGGGTGCTCAGTGCTCAGGGTGCTCGGTGCTCTGTACTCATGGTGCTGGGTACTCATTCTCGGGGTGCTGGGTGCTCAGTACTCAGGTTGCTCAGTACTCTGGGTGCTCAGTGCTCAGTACTCATGGTGCTGGGTGCTCAGTACTCAGCGTGCTCGGTACTCGGGGTGCTCGGTGCTCAGTACTCAGGGTGCTGGGTGCTCAGTACTCAGGGTGCTGGGTGCTCAGTGCTCGGGGTGCTCGGAGCTCAGTACTCAGGGTGCTGGGGGCTCAGTGCTGGGTGCTCAGTGCTCGGGGTGCTGGGTGCTCACTGCTCGGGGTGCTGGGTGCTCAGTACTCAGGGTGCTGGGTGCTCAGTGCTAAGTACTCAGCGTGCTGGGTGCTCAGTACTCAGCGTGCTGGGTGCTCAGTGCTCAGGGTGCTGGGTGCTCAGTGCTCAGGGTGCTCAGTGCTCAGTGCTCAGTACTCAGGGTTCTGGGTGCTCAGTACTCAGGGTGCTGGGTTCTCAGTGCTCGGGGTGCCCGGTGCTCAGTGCTCGGGGTGCTCGGTGCTCAGTACTCAGGGTGCTGGGTGCTCAGTACTCAGGGTGAACGGTGCTCAGTTCTCAGGGTGCTCGGTGCACAGTGTTTGGGGTGCTGGGTGCTCAGTACTCAGGGTGCTGGGTTCTCAGTGCTCAGGGTGCTGGGTGCTCAGTACACAGTGCTCAGGATGCTGGGTGCTCAGTGCTCAGGGTGCTGGGTGCTCAGTGCTCAGGGTGCTCAGTGCTCAGTGCTCAGTACTCAGGGTTCTGGGTGCTCAGTACTCAGGGTGCTGGGTTCTCAGTGCTCGGGGTGCCCGTTGCTCAGTGCTCGGGGTGCTCGGTGCTCAGTACTCAGGGTGCTGGGTGCTCATTACTCAGGGTGCTGGGTGCTCAGTGCTCGGGGTGCTCGGAGCTCAGTACTCAGGGTGCTGGGTGCTCAGTGCTGGGTGCTCAGTGCTCGGGGTGCTGGGTGCTCAGTGCTCGGGGTGCTGGGTGCTCAGTACTCAGGGTGCTGGGTGCTCAGTGCACGGGGTGCTGGGTGCTCAGTACTCAGGGTGCTGGGTGCTCAGTGCTCGGGGTGCTCGGTGCTCAGTACGTTGGGTGCTCAGTACTCAGGGTGCTGGGTGCTCAGTGCTCAGGGTGCTGGGTGCTCAGTGCTCAGGGTGCTGGGTTCACAGTGCTCAGGGTGCTTGATGCTCAGTACTCAGGGTGATGGGTGCTCAGTGCTCAGGGTGTTGGGTGCTCAGTGCTCGGGGTGCTGGGTGCTCAGTACTCAGGGTGCTGGGTGCTCAGTACTCAGTGCTCAGGATGCTGGGTGCTCAGTGCTCGGGCTGCTGGGTGCTCAGTGCTCAGGGTGCTGGGTGCTCAGTACTCAGGGTGCTGGGTTCTCAGTGCTCAGGATGCTGGGTGCTCAGTGCTCGGGCTGCTGGGTGCTCAGTGCTCAGGATGCTGGGTGCTCAGTGCTCAGGGTGCTGGGTGCTCAGTACTAAGGGTGCTGGGTTCTCAGTACTCAGGGTGCTGGGTGCACAGTGTTAGGGGTGCTGGGTGCTCAGTGCTCGGGGTCTGGGTGCTCAGTACTCAGGGTGCTGGGTGCTCAGTACTCAGGGTGCTGGGTGCTCAGTGCTCAGGGTGCTGGGTGCTCAGTGCTCAGGGTGCTGGGTTCTCAGTGCTCGGGGTGCTGGGTGCTGAGTGCTCAGGGTGCTGGGTGCTCAGTGCTCGGGTGCTCAGTGCTCAGGGTCCTGGGTGCTCAGTACTCAGGGTGCTGGGTGCTTAGTACTCAGGGTGCTCAGTGCTCAGTACACAGGGTGCTGGGTGCTCAGTGCTCGGGGTGCTGGGTGCTCAGTGCTCAGTACTCAGGGTGCTGGGTGCTCATTCTCGGGGTGCTGGGTGCTCAGTGCTCGGGGTGCTGGGTGCTCAGTACTCGGGGTGCTGGGTGCTCAGTACTCAGGGTGCTGGGTGCTCAGTACTCAGGGTGCTGGGTGCTCAGTCCTCAGGGTGCTCAGTGCTCAGGGTGCTGGGTACTCAGTGCTCGGGGTGCTCGGTGCTCAGTACTCAGGGTGCTGAGTGCTCAGTACTCAGGGTGCTATGTGCTCAGTACTCAGGGTGCTGGGTGCTCAGTGCTCGGGGTGCTGGGTGCTCAGTGCTCAGGGTGCTCAGTGCTCAGTACTCAGGGTGCTGGGTGCTCATTACTCAGGGTGCTGGGTGCTCAGTGCTCAGGGTGCTGGGTGCTCAGTACTCAGGGTGCTGGGTGCTCAGGGTGTTGGGTGCTCAGTGCTCGGGGTCCTGGGTGCTCAGAACTCAGGGTGCTGGGTGCTCAGTACTCAGGGTGCTGGGTGCTCAGTGCTCGGGGTGCTGGGTGCTCAGTGCTCAGGGTGCTGGGTGCTCAGTACTTAGGGTGCTGGGTGCTCAGTGCTCGGGGTGCTCGGTGCTCAGTACTCAAGGTGCTGGGTGCTCAGTGCTCACGGTGCTGGGTGCTCAGTCCTCGGGGTGCTCGGTGCTCAGTACTCAGGGTGCTGGGTGCTCATTACTCAGGGTGCTGCGTGCTCAGTACTCAGGGTGCTGGGTGCTCAGTACTCAGGATGCTGGGTGCTCAGTGCTCGCGGTGCTGGGTGCTCAGTGCTCAGGGTGCTCAGTGCTCAGTACTCAGGGTGCTGGGTGCTCAGTGCTCGGGGTGCTGGGTGCTCAGTACTCAGGGTGCTGTGTGCTCAGGGTGCTGGGTGCTCAGGGTGCTGGGTGCTCAGTGCTCGGGTGCTGGGTGCTCAGAACTCAGGGTGCTGGGTGCTCAGTACTCAGGGTGTTGGGTGTTCAGTGCTCGGGGTGCTGGGTACTCAGTGCTCAGGGTGCTGGGTGCTCAATACTTAGGGTGCTGGGTGCTCAGTGCTCGGGGTGCTCGGTGCTCAGTACTCAAGGTGCTGGGTGCTCAGTGCTCACGGTGCTGGGTGCTCAGTCCTCGGGGTGCTCGGTGCTCAGTACTCAGGGTGCTGGGTGCTCATTTCTCAGGGTGCTGAGTGCTCAGTACTCAGGGTGCTGGGTGCTCAGTACTCAGCATGCTGGGTGCTCAGTGCTTGGGGTGCTGGGTGCTCAGTGCTCAGGGTGCTCAGTGCTCAGTACTCAGGGTGCTGGCTGCTCATTACTCAGGGTGCTGGGTGCTCAGTGCTCGGGGTGCTGGGTGCTCAGTACTCAGGGTGCTGGGTGCTCAGTGCTCAGGGTGCTGGGTGCTCAGTACTCAGGGTGCTGGGTGCTCAGAGCTCAGGGTGCTGGGTGCTCAGTACTCAGGGTGCTGGGTTCTCAGTGCTCGGGCTGCTGGGTGCTCAGTGCTCAGGGTGCTGGGTGCTCAGTACTTAGTGTGCTGGGTGCTCAGTGCTCGGGGTGCTCGGTGCTCAGTACTCAAGGTGCTGGGTGCTCACTGCTCACGGTGCTGGGTGCTCAGTCCTCGGGGTGCTCCGTGCTCAGTGCTCAGGGTGCTGGGTGCTCAGTACTCAGGGTGCTCGGTGCTCAGTACTAAGGGTGCTCAGTGCTCAGTACTCAGGGTGCTCAGTGCTCAGTGCTCGGGGTGCTGGGTTCTCAGTGCTCGGGGTGCTGGGTGCTCAGTACTCAGGGTGCTGGGTGCTCAGTGCTCAGTACTCAGCGTGCTGGGTGCTCAGTACTCAGGGTGCTGGGTGCTCAGTACTCAGGGTGCTTGGTGCTCAGTACTCAGGATGCTGGGTGCTCAGTGCTCAGGGTGCTCGGTGCTCAGTACTCATGGTGCTGGGTACTCATTCTCGGGGTGCTGGGTGCTCATTACTCAGGTTGCTCAGTACTCTGGGTGCTCGGTGCTCAGTACTCATGGTGCTGGGTGCTCAGTACTCAGGGTGCTCGGTGCTCAGTTCTCAGGGTGCTCGGTGCTCAGTGTTTGGGGTGCTGGGTGCTCAGTACTCAGGGTCCTGGGTGCTCAGTGCTCAGGGTGCTGGGTGCTCAGTGCTCAGGGTGCTGGGTGCTCAGTACACAGTGCTCAGGATTCTGGGTGCTCAGTGCTCAGGGTGCTGGGTGCTCAGTGCTCAGGGTGCTCAGTGCTCAGTGCTCAGTACTCAGGGTTCTGGGTGCTCAGTACTCAGGGTGCTGGGTTCTCAGTGCTCGGGGTGCCCGGTGCTCAGTGCTCGGGGTGCTCAGTGCTCAGTACTCAGGGTGCTGGGTGCTCAGTACTCAGGGTGCTGGGTGCTCAGTGCTCGGGGTGCTCGGAGCTCAGTACTCAGGGTGCTGGGTGCTCAGTGCTGGGTGCTCAGTGCTCGGGGTGCTGGGTGCTCAGTGCTCGGGGTGCTGGGTGCTCAGTACTCAGGGTGCTGGGTGCTCAGTGCACTTGGTGCTGGGTGCTCAGTACTCAGGGTGCTGGGTGCTCAGTGCTCGGGGTGCTCGGTGCTCAGTACGTTGGGTGCTCAGTACTCAGGGTGCTGGGTGCTCAGTGCTCAGGGTGCTGGGTGCTCAGTGCTCAGGGTGCTGGGTGCTCAGTACTTAGGGTGCTGGGTGCTCAGTGCTCGGGGTGCTCGGTGCTCAGTACTCAGGGTGCTGGGTGCTCAGTGCTCAGGGTGCTGGGTGCTCAGTACTCAGGGTGCTGGGTGCTCAGTGCTCAGGGTGCTGGGTGCTCAGTACTTAGGGTGCTGGGTGCTCAGTGCTCGGGGTGCTCGGTGCTCAGTACTCAAGGTGCTGGGTGCTCACTCTCACGGTTCTGGGTGCTCAGTCCTCGGGGTGCTCCATGCTCAGTGCTCAGGGTGCTGGGTGCTCAGGGCTCAGGGTGCTCGGTGCTCAGTACTAAGGGTGCTCAGTGCTCAGTACTCAGGGTGCTCAGTGTTCAGTGCTCGGGGGTGCTGTGTGCTCAGTGCTCGGGGTGCTGGGTGCTCAGTACTCAGGGTGCTGGGTGCTCAGTGCTAAGTACTCAGCGTGCTGGGTGCTCAGTACTCAGGGTGCTGGGTGCTCAGTGCTCAGGGTGCTGGGTGCTCTGTGCTCAGGGTGCTCAGTGCTCAGTGCTCAGTACTCAGGGTTCTGGGTGCTCAGTACTCAGGGTGCTGGGTTCTCAGTGCTCGGGGTGCCCGGTGCTCAGTGCTCGGGGTGCTCGGTGCTCAGTACTCAGGGTGCTGGGTGCTCAGTACTCAGGGTGAACGGTGCTCAGTTCTCAGGGTGCTCGGTGCACAGTGTTTGGGGTGCTGGGTGCTCAGTACTCAGGGTGCTGGGTTCTCAGTGCTCAGGGTGCTGGGTGCTCAGTACACAGTGCTCAGGATGCTGGGTGCTCAGTTCTCAGGGTGCTGGGTGCTCAGTGCTCAGGGGTGCTCAGTGCTCAGTGCTCAGTACTCAGGGTTCTGGGTGCTCAGTACTCAGGGTGCTGGGTTCTCAGTGCTCGGGGTGCCCGGTGCTCAGTGCTCGGGGTGCTCGGTGCTCAGTACTCAGGGTGCTGGGTGCTCAGTACTCAGGGTGCTGGGTGCTCAGTGCTCGGGGTGCTCGGAGCTCAGTACTCAGGGTGCTGGGTGCTCAGTGCTGGGTGCTCAGTGCTCGGGGTGCTGGGTGCTCAGTGCTCGGGGTGCTGGGTGCTCAGTACTCAGGGTGCTGGGTGCTCAGTGCACGGGGTGCTGGGTGCTCAGTACTCAGGGTGCTGGGTGCTCAGTGCTCGGGGTGCTCGGTGCTCAGTACGTTGGGTGCTCAGTACTCAGGGTGCTGGGTGCTCAGTGCTCAGGGTGCTGGGTGCTCAGTGCTCAGGTTGCTGGGTTCACAGTGCTCAGGGTGCTTGATGCTCAGTACTCAGGGTGCTGGGTGCTCAGTGCTCAGGGTGCTGGGTGCTCAGTGCTCTGGGTGCTGGGTGCTCAGTACTCAGGGTGCTGGGTGCTCAGTACTCAGGGTGCAGGTTGCTCAGTACTCAGGGTGCTGGGTGCTCAGTACTCAGTGCTTAGGATGCTGGGTGCTCAGTGCTCGGGCTGCTGGGTGCTCAGTGCTCAGGGTGCTGGGTGCTCAGTACTCAGGGTGCTGGGTTCTCAGTACTCAGGGTGCTGGGTGCACAGTGCTAGGGGTGCTGGGTGATCAGTGCTCGGGGTCTGGGTGCTCAGTACTCAGGGTGCTGGGTGCTCATTACTCAGGGTGCTGGGTGCTCAATGCTCAGGGTGTTGGGGTGCTCAGTGCTCTGGGTGCTGGGTGCTCAGTGCTCAGGGTGGTGGGTGCTCAGTGCTCAGGGTGCTGGGTGCTCAGTGCTCAGGGTGCTGCGTGCTGAGTGCTCAGGGTGCTGGGTGCTCAGTGCTCGGGGTGCTCAGTGCTCAGTGCTCAGGGTCCTGGGTGCTCAGTACTCAGGGTGCTGGGTGCTCAGTGATCGGGGTGCTGGGTGCTCAGTGCTCAGGGTGCTCAGTGCTCAGGGTGCTGGGTGCTCAGGGTGCTGGGTGCTCAGTGCTCGGCGTGCTGGGTGCTCAGTGCTCAGGGTGCTGAGTGCTCAGTGCTCAGGGTGCTGGGAGCTCAGTGCTCAGTGCTCAGGGTGCTGGGTGTTCAGTACTCAGGGTGCTGGGTGCTCAGTACTAAGGGTGCTGGGTGCTCAGTGCTCGGGGTGCTGGGTGCTCAGTACTCTGGGTGCTGGGTGCTCAGTGCTTGGGGTGCTCGGTGCTCAGTGCTCAGGGTGATCGGTGCTCAGTACTCAGGATGCTGGGTGCTCAGTACTCAGGGTGCTGGGTGCTCAGTACTCAGGGTGCTGGGTGCTCAGTCTCAGGGTGCTCAGTGCTCAGGGTGCTGGGTGCTCAGTGCTCAGGGTGCTCGGTGCTCAGTACTCAGGGTGCTGAGTGCTCAGTACTCAGGGTACTATGTGCTCAGTACTCAGGGTGCTGGGTGCTCAGTGCTCGGGGTGCTGGTTGCTCAGTGCTCAGGGTGCTCAGTGCTCAGTACTCAGGGTGCTGGGTGCTCATTACTCAGGGTGCTGGGTGCTCAGTGCTCGGGGTGCTGGGTGCTCAGTACTCAGGGTGCTGGGTGCTCAGGGTGCTGGGTGCTCAGTGCTTGGGGTGCTGGGTGCTCAGTACTCGGGGTGCTGGGTGCTCAGTACTCAGGGTGCTGGGTGCTCAGTGCTCGGGGTGCTGGGTGCTCAGTGCTCAGGGTGATCGGTGCTCAGTACTCAGGATGCTGGGTGCTCAGTACTCAGGGTGCTGGGTGCTCAGTACTCAGGGAGCTGGGTGCTCAGTCCTCAGGGTGCTCAGTGCTCAGGGCGCTGGTGCTCAGTGCTCGGGGTGCTCGGTGCTCAGTACTCAGGGTGCTGAGAGCTCAGTACTCAGGGTGCTGGGTGCTCAGTACTCCGGGTGCTGGGTGCTCAGTGCTCGGGGTGCTGGGTGCTCAGTGCTCAGGGTGCTCAGTGCTCAGTACTCAGGGTGCTGGGTGCTCATTACTCAGGGTGCTGGGTGCTCAGTGCTCGGGGTGCTGGGTGCTCAGTACTCAGGGGTGCTGGGTGCTCAGGGTGCTGGGTGCTCAGGGTGCTGGGTGCTCAGTGCGCGGGGTGCTGGGTTCTCAGAACTCAGGCTGCTGGGGTGCTCAGTACTCAGGGTGCTGGGTGTTCAGTGCTGGGGGTGCTGGGTGCTCAGTGCTCAGGGTGCTGGGTGCTCAGAACTTAGGGTGCTGGGTGCTCAGTGCTCGGGGTGCTCGGTGCTCAGTACTCAAGGTGCTGGGTGCTCACTGCTCACGGTGCTGGGTGCTCAGTCCTCGGGGTGCTCCGTGCTCAGTGCTCAGGGTGCTGGGTGCTCAGTACTCAGGGTGCTCGGTGCTCAGTACTAAGGGTGCTCAGTGCTCAGTACTCAGGGTGCTCAGTGCTCAGTGCTCGGGGTGCTGGGTGCTCAGTGCTTGGGGTGCTGGGTGCTCAGTACTCAGGGTGCTGGGTGCTCAGTGCTTAGTACTCAGCGTGCTGGGTGCTCAGTATTCAGGGTGCTGGGTGTCCAGTACTCAGGGTGCTTGGTGCTCAGTACTCAGGGTGCTGGGTGCTCGGTGCTCAGGGTGCTCGGTGCTCAGTACTCATGGTGCTGGGTACTCATTCTCGGGGTGCTGGGTGCTCAGTACTCAGGTTGCTCAGTACTCTGGGTGCTCGGTGCTCAGTACTCATGGTGCTGGGTGCTCAGTACTCAGGGTGCTCGGTGCTCAGTTCTCAGGGTGCTCGGTGCTCAGTGTTTGGGGGTGCTGGGTGCTCAGTACTCAGGGTGCTGGGTGCTCAGTGCTCAGGGTGCTGGGTGCTCAGTGCTCAGGGTGCTGGGTGCTCAGTACACAGTGCTCAGGATGCTGGGTGCTCAGTGCTCAGAGTGCTGGGTCCTCAGTGCTCAGGGTGCTCAGTGCTCAGTGCTCAGTACTCAGGGTTCTGGGTGCTGAGTACTCAGGGTGCTGGGTTCTCAGTGCTCGGGGTGCCCGGTGCTCAGTGCTCGGGGTGCTCAGTGCTCAGTACTCAGGGTGCTGGGGTGCTCAGTACTCAGTGCTTAGGATGCTGGGTGCTCAGTGCTCGGGCTGCTGGGTGCTCAGTGCTCAGGGTGCTGGGTGCTCAGTACTCAGGGTGCTGGGTTCTCAGTACTCAGGGTGCTGGGTGCACAGTGCTAGGGGTGCTGGGTGATCAGTGCTCGGGGTCTGGGTACTCAGTACTCAGGGTGCTGGGTGCTCATTACTCAGGGTGCTGGGTGCCCAATGCTCAGGGTGTTGGGTGCTCAGTGCTCTGGGTGCTGGGTGCTCAGTGCTCAGGGTGCTGGGTGCTCAGTGCTCAGGGTGCTGGGTGCTTAGTGCTCAGGGTGCTGCGTGCTGAGTGCTCAGGGTGCTGGGTGCTCAGTGCTCAGGGTGCTCAGTGCTCAGTGCTCAGGGTCCTGGGTGCTCAGTACTCAGGGTGCTGGGTGCTCAGTGATCGGGGGTGCTGGGTGCTCAGTGCTCAGGGTGCTCAGTGCTCAGGGTGCTGGGTGCTCAGGGTGCTGGGTGCTCAGTGCTCGGGGTGCTGGGGGCTCAGTGCTCAGGGTGCTGGGTGCTCAGTGCTCAGGGTGCTGGGTGCTCAGTGCTCAGTGCTCAGGGTGCTGGGTGTTCAGTACTCAGGGTGCTGGGTGCTCAGTAGTCAGGGTGCTGGGTGCTCAGTGCTCGGGGTGCTGGGTGCTCAGTACTCAGGGTGCTCGGTGCTCAGTGCTTGGGGTGCTGGGTGCTGAGTGCTCAGGGTGATCGGTGCTCAGTACTCAGGATGCTGGGTGCTCAGTACTCAGGGTGCTGGGTGCTCAGTACTCAGGGTGCTGGGTGCTCAGTCCTCAGGCTGCTCAGTGCTCAGGGTGCTGGGTGCTCAGTGCTCAGGGTGCTCGGTGCTCAGTACTCAGGGTGCTGAGTGCTCAGTACTCAGGGTGCTATGTGCTCAGTACTCAGGGTGCTGGGTGCTCAGTGCTCGGGGTGCTGGTTGCTCAGTACTCAGGGTGCTCAGTGCTCAGTACTCAGGGTGCTGGGGTGCTCAGTGCTCGGGGTGCTGGGTGCACAGTACTCAGGGTGCTGGGTGCTCAGGGTGCTGGGTGCTCAGTGCTTGGGGTGCTGGGTGCTCAGTACTCGGGGTGCTGGGTGCTCAGTACTCAGGGTGCTGGGTGCTCAGTGCTCGGGGTGCTGGGTGCTCAGTGCTCAGGGTGATCGGTGCTCAGTACTCAGGATGCTGGGTGCTCAGTACTCAGGGTGCTGGGTGCTCAGTACTCAGGGTGCTGGGTGCTCAGTCCTCAGGGTGCTCAGTGCTCAGGGCGCTGGGTGCTCAGTGCTCGGGGTGCTCGGTGCTCAGTACTCAGGGTGCTGAGAGCTCAGTACTCAGGGTGCTGGGTGCTCAGTACTCCGGGTGCTGGGTGCTCAGTGCTCGGGGTGCTGGGTGCTCAGTGCTCAGGGTGCTCAGTGCTCAGTACTCAGGGTGCTGGGTGCTCATTACTCAGGGTAATGGGTTCTCAGTGCTCGGGGTGCTGGGTGCTCAGTACTCAGGGTGCTGGGTGCTCAGGGTGCTGGGTGCTCAGGGTGCTGGGTGCTCAGTGCGCGGGGTGCTCGGTGCTCAGTACTCAGGGTGCTGGGTGCTCATTACTCAGGGTGCTGAGTGCTCAGTACTCAGGATGCTGGGTGCTCAGTGCTTGGGGTGCTGGGTGCTCAGTGCTCAGGGTGCTCAGTGCTCAGTACTCAGGGTGCTGGGTGCTCATTACTCAGGGTGCTGGGTGCTCAGTGCTCGGGGTGCTGGGTGCGCAGTACTCAGGGTGCTGGGTGCTCAGTACTTAGGGTGCTGGGTGCTCAGTCCTCGGGGTGCTCGGTGCTCAGTACTCAGGGTGCTGGGTGCGCAGTACTCAGGGTGCTGGGTGCTCCGTGCTCAGGGTGCTGGGTGCTCAGTACTCAGGGTGCTGGGTGCTCAGAACTCAGGGTGCTGGGTGCTCAGTACTCAGGGTGCTGGGTTCTCAGTGCTCGGGCTGCTGGGTGCTCAGTGCTCAGGGTGCTGGGTGCTCAGTACTTAGTGTGCTGGGTGCTCAGTGCTCGGGGTGCTCGGTGCTCTGTACTCAAGGTGCTGGGTGCTCACTGCTCACGGTGCTGGGTGCTCAGTCCTCGGGGTGCTCCGTGCTCAGTGCTCAGGGTGCTGGGTGCTCAGTACTCAGGGTGGCTCGGTGCTCAGTACTAAGGGTGCTCAGTGCTCAGTACTCAGGGTGCTCAGTGCTCAGTGCTCGGGGTGCTGGGGTGCTCAGTGCTTGGGGTGCTGGGTGCTCAGTACTCAGGGTGCTGGGTGCTCAGTGCTTAGTACTCAGCGTGCTGGGTGCTCAGTACTCAGGGTGCTGGGTGTTCAGTACTCAGGGTGCTTGGTGCTCAGTACTCAGGGTGCTGGGTGCTCGGTGCTCAGGGTGCTCGGTGCTCAGTACTCATGGTGCTGGGTACTCATTCTCGGGGTGCTGGGTGCTCAGTACTCAGGTTGCTCAGTACTCTGGGTGCTCGGTGCTCAGTACTCATGGTGCTGGGTGCTCAGTACTCAGGGTGCTCGGTGCTCAGTTCTCAGGGTGCTCGGTGCTCAGTGTTTGGGGTGCTGGGTGCTCAGTACTCAGGGTGCTGGGTGCTCAGTGCTCAGGGTGCTGGGTGCTCAGTGCTCAGGGTGCTGGGTGCTCAGTACACAGTGCTCAGGATGCTGGGTGCTCAGTGCTCAGGGTGCTGGGTGCTCAGTGCTCAGGGTGCTCAGTGCTCAGTGCTCAGTACTCAGGGTTCTGGGTGCTGAGTACTCAGGGTGCTGGGTTCTCAGTGCTCGGGGTGCCCGGTGCTCAGTGCTCGGGGTGCTCAGTGCTCAGTACTCAGGGTGCTGGGTGCTCAGTACTCAGGGTGCTGGGTGCTCAGTGCTGGGTGCTCAGTGCTCGGGGTGCTGGGTGCTCAGTGCTCGGGGTGCTGGGTGCTCAGTGCACTTGGTGCTGGGTGCTCAGTACTCAGGGTGCTGGGTGCTCAGTGCTCGGGGTGCTCGGTGCTCAGTACGTTGTGTGCTCAGTACTCAGGGTGCTGGGTGCTCAGTGCTCAGGGTGCTGGGTGCTCAGTGCTCAGGGTGCTGGGTGCACAGTGCTCAGGTTGCTTGATGCTCAATACTCAGGGTGCTGGGTGCTCAGTGCTCAGGGTGCTGGGTGCTCAGTACTCAGGGTGCTGGGTGCTCAGTACTCAGGGTGCTGGGTGCTCAGTACTCAGGGTGCTGGGTGCTCAGTACTCAGTGCTCAGGATGCTGGGTGCTCAGTGCTCGGGCTGCTGGGTGCTCAGTGCTCAGGGTGCTGGGTGCTCAGTACTCAGGGTGCTGGGGTTCTCAGTACTCAGGGTGCTGGGTACATAGTGCTAGGGGTGCTGGGTGCTCAGTGCTCGGGGTCTGGGTGCTCAGTACTCAGGGGTGCTGGGTGCTCTGTACTCAGGGTGCTGGGTGCTCAATGCTCAGGGTGCTGGGTGCTCAGTGCTCTGGGTGCTGGGGTGCTCAGTGCTCAGGGTGCTGGGGTGCTCAGTGCTCAGGGTGTTGGGTGCTCAGTGCTCGGGGTGCTGGGTGCTGAGTGCTCAGGGTGCTGGGTGCTCAGTGCTCGGGGATCTCAGTGCTCAGTACTCAGGGTGCTGGGTGCTTAGTACTCAGGGTGCTCAGTGCTCAGTACACAGGTTGCTGGGTGCTCAGTGCTCGGCGTGCTGGGTGCTCAGTGCTCAGTACTCAGGGTGCTGGATGCTCAGTGCTCGGTGTGCTAGGTGCTCAGTGCTCAGTTGTGCTCAGTGCTCAGTACTCAGGGTGCTGGGTGCTCATTACTCAGGGTTGCTGGGTGCTCAGTGCTCGGGGTGCTGGGTGCTCAGTAACTCAGGGTGCTGGGTGCTCAGTGCTCAGGGTGCTGGGTGCTCAGTGCTCGGGGTGCTGGGTGCTCAGAACTCAGGGTGCTGGGTGCTCAATACTCAGGGTGCTGGGTTCTCAGTGCTCGGGGTGCTGGGTGCTCAGTGCTCAGGGTGCTGGGTGCTCAGTACTTAGGGTGCTGGGTGCTCAGTGCTCGGGGTGCTCGGTGCTCAGTACTCAAGGTGCTGGGTGCTCACTGCTCACGGTGCTGGGTGCTCAGTCCTCGGGGTGCTCCGTGCTCAGTGCTCAGGGTGCTGGGGTGCTCAGTACTCAGGGTGCTCGGTGCTCAGTACTAAGGGTGCTGAGTGCTCAGTACTCAGGGGTGCTCAGTGCTCAGGTGCTCGGGGAGCTGGGTGCTCAGTGCTCGGGGTGCTGGGTGCTCAGTACTCAGGGTGCTGGGTGCTCAGTGCTCAGTACTCAGCGTGCCTGGGTGCTCAGTGCTCAGGGTGCTGGGTGCTCAGTACTCAGGGTGCTTGGTGCTCAGTTACTCAGGGTGCTGGGTGCTCAGTGCTCAGGGTGCTCGGTGCTCTGTACTCATGGTGCTGGGTACTCATTCTCGGGGTGCTGGGTGCTCAGTACTCAGGTTGCTCAGTTACTCTGGGTGCTCGGTGCTCAGTACTCATGGTGCTGGGTGCTCAGTACTCAGCGTGCTCGGTGCTCAGTTCTCAGGGTGCTCGGTGCTCAGTGTTTGGGGTGCTGGGGTGCTCAGTACTCAGGGTGCTGTGTGCTCAGTGCTCAGGGTGCTGGGTGCTCAGTGCTCAGGGTGCTGGGTGCTCAGTACACAGTGCTCAGGATGCTGGGTGCTCAGTGCTCAGGGTGCTTGGTGCTCAGTGCTCAGGGTGCTCAAGTTGCTCAGTGCTCAGTACTCAGGTTCTGGGTGCTGAGTACTCAGGGTGCTGGGTTCTCAGTGCTCGGGGTGCCCGTGTGCTCAGTGCTCGGGGTGCTCAGTGCTCAGTACTCAGGGTGCTGGTGCTCAGTACTCAGTGCTTAGGATGCTGGGGTGCTCAGTGCTCGGGCTGCTGGGTGCTCAGTGCTCAGGGTGCTGGGTGCTCAGTACTCAGGGTGCTGGGTTCTCAGTACTCAGGGTGCTGGGTGCACAGTGCTAGGTGTGCTGGTGATCAGTGCTCGGGGTCTGGGTACTCAGTACTCAGGGTGCTGGGTGCTCATTACTCAGGGTGCTGGGTGCCCAATGCTCAGGGTGTTGGGTGCTCAGTGCTCTGGGTGCTGGGTGCTCAGTGCTCAGGGTGCTGGGTGCTCAGTGCTCAGGGTGCTGGGTGCTTAGTGCTCAGGGTGCTGCGTGCTGAGTGCTCAGGGTGCTGGGTGCTCAGTGCTCGGGGGTGCTCAGTGCTCAGTGCTCAGGGTCCTGGGTGCTCAGTACTCAGGGTGGCTGGGTGCTCAGTGGATCGGGGTGCTGGGTGCTCAGTGCTCAGGGTGCTCAGTGCTCAGGGTGCTGGGTGCTCAGGGTGCTGGGTGCTCAGTGCTCGGGGTGCTGGGTGCTCAGTGCTCAGGGTGCTGGGTGCTCAGTGCTCAGGGTGCTGGGTGCTCAGTGCTCAGTGCTCAGGGTGCTGGGTGTTCAGTACTCAGGGTGCTGGGTGCTCAGTAGTCAGGGTGCTGGGTGCTCAGTGCTCGGGTGTGCTGGGTGCTCAGTACTCAGGGTGCTCGGTGCTCAGTGCTTGGGGTGCTGGGGTGCTGAGTGCTCAGGGTGATCGGTGCTCAGTACTCAGGATGCTGGGTGCTCAGTACTCAGGGGTGCTGGGTGCTCAGTACTCAGTGTGCTGGGTGCTCAGTCCTCAGGGTGCTCAGTGCTCAGGGTGCTGGGGTGCTCAGTGCTCAGGGTGCTCGGTGCTCAGTACTCAGGGTGCTGAGTGCTCAGTACTCAGGGTGCTATGTGCTCAGTACTCAGGGTGCTGGGTGCTCAGTGCTCGGGGGTGCTGGTTGCTCAGTACTCAGGGTGCTCAGTGCTCAGTACTCAGGGTGCTGGGTGCTCATTACTCAGGGTGCTGGGTGCTCAGTGCTCAGGGTGCTGGGTGCACAGTACTCAGGGTGCTGGGTGCTCAGGGTGCTGGGTGCTCAGTGCTTGGGGTGCTGGGTGCTCAGTACTCGGGGTGCTGGGTGCTCAGTACTCAGGGTGCTGGGTGCTCAGTGCTCGGGGTGCTGGGTGCTCAGTGCTCAGGGTGATCGGGCTCAGTACTCAGGATGCTGGGTGCTCAGTACTCAGGGTGCTGGGTGCTCAGTACTCAGGGTGCTGGGTGCTCAGTCCTCAGGGTGCTCAGTGCTCAGGGCGCTGGGGTGCTCAGTGCTCGGGGTGCTCGGTGCTCAGTACTCAGGGTGCTGAGAGCTCAGTACTCAGGGTGCTGGGTGCTCAGTACTCCGGGTGCTGGGTGCTCAGTGCTCGGGGTGCTGGGTGCTCAGTGCTCAGGGTGCTCAGTGCTCAGTACTCAGGGTGCCTGGGTGCTCATTACTCAGGGTAATGGGTTCTCAGTGCTCGGGGTGCTGGGTGCTCAGTACTCAGGGTGCTGGGTGCTCAGGGTGCTGGGTGCTCAGGGTGCTGGGTGCTCAGTGCGCGGGGTGCTGGTTGCTCAGAACTCAGGGTGCTGGGTGCTCAGTACTCAGGGGTGCTGGGTGTTCAGTGCTCGGGGTGCTGGGTGCTCAGTGCTCAGGGTGCTGGGTGCTCAGTACTTAGGGTGCTGGGTGCTCAGTGCTCGGGGTGGCTCGGTGCTCAGTACTCAAGGTGCTGGGTGCTCAGTGCTCACGGTGCTGGGTGCTCAGTCCTCGGGGTGCTCGGGTGCTCAGTACTCAGGGTGCTGGGTGCTCATTACTCAGGGTGCTGAGTGCTCAGTACTCAGGATGCTGGGTGCTCAGTGCTTGGGGTGCTGGGTGCTCAGTGCTCAGGGTGCTCAGTGCTCAGTACTCAGGGTGCTGGGTGCTCATTACTCAGGGTGCTGGGTGCTCAGTGCTCGGGGGTGCTGGGTGGTGCGCAGTACTCATTGTGCTGGGTGCTCCGTGCTCAGGGTGCTGGGTGCTCAGTACTCAGGGTGCTGGGTGCTCAGAACTCAGGGTGCTGGGTGCTCAGTACTCAGGGTGCTGGGTTCTCAGTGCTCGGGCTGCTGGGTGCTCAGTGCTCAGGGTGCTGGGTGCTCAGTACTTAGGGTGCTGGGTGCTCAGTGCTCGGGGTGCTCGGTGCTCTGTACTCAAGGTGCTGGGTTCTCCACTGCTCACGGTGCTGGGTGCTCAGTCCTCGGGGTGCTCCGTGCTCAGTGCTCAGGGTGCTGGGTGCTCAGTACTCAGGGTGCTCGGTGCTCAGTACTAAGGGTGCTCAGTGCTCAGTACTCAGGGTGCTCAGTGCTCAGTGCTCGGGGTGCTGGGTGCTCAGTGCTTGGGGTGCTGGGTGCTCAGTACTCAGGGTGCTGGGTGCTCAGTGCTTAGTACTCAGCGTGCTGGGTGCTCAGTACTCAGGGTGCTGGGTGTTCAGTACTCAGGGTGCTTGGTGCTCAGTACTCAGGGTGCTGGGTGCTCGGTGCTCAGGGTGCTCGGTGCTCAGTACTCATGGTGCTGGGTACTCATTCTCGGGGTGCTGGGGTGCTCAGTACTCAGGTTGCTCAGTACTCTGGGTGCTCGGTGCTCAGTACTCATGATGCTGGGTGCTCAGTACTCAGGGTGCTCGGTGCTCAGTTCTCAGGGTGCTCGGTGCTCAGTGTTTGGGGTGCTGGGTGCCTCAGTACTCAGGGTGCTGGGTGCTCAGTGCTCAGGGTGCTGGGTGCTCAGTGCTCAGGGTGCTGGGTGCTCAGTACACAGTGCTCAGGATGCTGGGTGCTCAAGTGCTCAGGGTGCTGGGTGCTCAGTGCTCAGGGTGCTCAGTGCTCAGTGCTCAGTACTCAGGGTTCTGGGTGCTGAGTACTCAGGGTGCTGGGTTCTCAGTGCTCGGGGTGCCCGGTGCTCAGTGCTCGGGGTGCTCAGTGCTCAGTACTCAGGGTGCTGGGTGCTCAGTACTCAGGGTGCTGGGTGCTCAGTGCTGGGTGCTCAGTGCTCGGGTGCTGGGTGCTCAGTGCTCGGGGTGCTGGGTGCTCAGTGCACTTGGTGCTGGGTGCTCAGTACTCAGGGTGCTGGGTGCTCAGTGCTCGGGGTGCTCGGTGCTCAGTACGTTGTGTGCTCAGTACTCAGGGTGCTGGGGTGCTCAGTGCTCAGGGTGCTGGGTGCTCAGTGCTCAGGGTGCTGGGTGCACAGTGCTCAGGTTGCTTGATGCTCAATACTCAGGGTGCTGGGTGCTCAGTGCTCAGGGTGCTGGGTGCTCAGTACTCAGGGTGCTGGGTGCTCAGTACTCAGGGTGCTGGGTGCTCAGTACTCAGGGTGCTGGGTTGCTCAGTACTCAGTGCTCAGGATGCTGGGTTGCTCAGTGCTCGGGCTGCTGGGTGCTCAGTGCTCAGGGTGCTGGGTGCTCAGTACTCAGGGTGCTGGGTTCTCAGTACTCAGGGTGCTGGGTACATAGTGCTAGGGGTGCTGGGTGCTCAGTGCTCGGGGTCTGGGTGCTCAGTACTCAGGGTGCTGGGTGCTCTGTACTCAGGGTGCTGGGTGCTCAATGCTCAGGGTGCTGGGTGCTCAGTGCTCTGGGTGCTGGGTGCTCAGTGCTCAGGGTGCTGGGTGCTCAATGCTCAGGGTGCTGGGTGCTCGGTGCTCAGGGTGCTCGGTGCTCAGTACTCATGGTGCTGGGTACTCATTCTCGGGTTGCTGGGTGCTCAGTACTCAGGTTGCTCAGTACTCTGGGTGCTCGGTGCTCAGTACTCATTGGTGCTGGGTGCTCAGTACTCAGCGTGCTCGGTGCTCAGTTCTCAGGGTGCTCGGTGCTCAGTGTTTGGGGTGCTGGGTGCTCAGTACTCAGGGTGCTGAGTGCTCAGTGCTCAGGGTGCTGGGTGCTCAGTGCTCAGGGTGCTGGGTGCTCAGTACACAGTGCTCAGGATGCTGGGTGCTCAGTGCTCAGGGTGCTTGGTGCTCAGTGCTCAGGGTGCTCAGTGCTCAGTGCTCAGTACTCAGGGTTCTGGGTGCTCAGTACTCAGGGTGCTGGGTTCTCAGTGCTCGGGGTGCCCGGTGCTCAGTGCTCGGGGTGCTCGGGTGCTCAGTACTCAGGGTGCTGGGTGCTCAGTACTCAGGGTGCTGTGTGCTCAGTGCTCGGGGTGCTCGGAGCTCAGTACTCAGGGTGCTGGGTGCTCAGTGCTGGGTGCTCAGTGCTCGGGGTGCTGGGTGCTCAGTGCTCGGGGAGCTGGGGTGCTCAGTACTCAGGGTGCTGGGTGCTCAGGTGCACGGGGGTGCTGGGTGCTCAGTACTCAGGGTGCTGTGTGCTCAGTGCTCGGGGTGCTCGGTGCTCAGTACGTTGGGTGCTCAGTACCCAGGGTGCTGGGGTGCTCAGTACTTAGGGTGCTGGGTGCTCAGTGCTCGGGGTGCTGGGTGCTCAGTGCTCAGGGTGATTGGTGCTCAGTACTCAGGATGCTGGGTGCTCAGTACTCAGGGTGCTGGGGTGCTCAGTACTCAGGGTGCTGTGTGCTCAGTCCTCAGGGTGCTCAGTGCTCAGGGTGCTGGTGCTCAGTGTTCGGGGTGCTCGGTGCTCAGTACTCAGGGTGCTGAGTGCTCAGTACTCAGGGTGCTATGTGCTCAGTACTCAGGGTGCTGGGTGCTCAGTGCTCGGGGTGCTGGGTGCTCAGTGCTCAGGGTGCTCAGTGCTCAGTTCTCAGGGTGCTGGGTGCTCATTACTCAGGGTGCTGGGTGCTCAGTACTCGGGGTGCTGGCTGCTCAGTACTCAGGGTGCTGGGTGCTCAGTACTCAGGGTGCTGGGTGCTCAGTACTCAGGGTGCTGGGTGCTCAGTACTCAGTGCTCAGGATGCTGGGTGCTCAGTGCTCGGGGCTGCTGGGTGCTCAGTGCTCAGGGTGCTGGGTGCTCAGTACTAAGGGTGCTGGGGTTCTCAGTACTCAGGGTGCTGGGTGCACAGTGTTAGGGGTGCTGGGGTGCTCAGTGCTCGGGGTCTGGGTGCTCAGTACTCAGGGTGCTGGGTGCTCAGTACTCAGGGTGCTGGGTGCTCAGTGCTCAGGGTGCTGGGTGCTCAGTGCTCAGGGTGCTGGGTGCTCAGTGCTCGGGGTGCTGGGTGCTCAGTGCTCAGGGTGCTGGGTGCTCAGTGCTCGGGGTGCTCAGTGTTCAGTGCTCAGGGGTCCTGGGTGCTCAGTACTCAGGGTGCTGGGTGCTTAGTACTCGGGGTGCTCAGTGCTCAGTACACAGGGTGCTGGGTGCTCAGTGCTCGGGGTGCTGGGGTGCTCAGTGCTCAGTACTCAGGGTGCTGGGTGCTCATTCTCGGGGTGCTGGGTGCTCAGTGCTCGGGGGTGCTGGGTGCTCAGTACTCGGGGTGCTGGGGGCTCAGTACTCAGGGTGCTGGGGTGCTCAGTACTCAGGGTGATCTGTTCTCAGTACTCAGGGTGCTGGGTGCTCAGTGCTTGGGGTGCTGGGTGCTCAGTACTCGGGGTGCTGGGTGCTCAGTACTCAGGGTGCTGGGTGCTCAGTGCTCGGGGTGCTGGGTGCTCAGTGCTCAATGTGATCGGTGCTCAGTACTCAGGATGCTGGGTGATCAGTACTCAGGGTGCTGGGTGCTCAGTACTCAGGGTGCTGGGTGCTCAGTCCTCAGGGTGCTCAGTGCTCAGGGTGCTGGGTACTCAGTGCTCGTGGGGTGCTCGGTGCTCAGTACTCAGGGTGCTGAGTGCTCAGTACTCAGGGTGCTATGTGCTCAGTACTCAGGGTGCTGGGTGCTCAGTGCTCGGGGTGCTGCGTGCTCAGTGCTCAGGGTGCTCAGTGCTCAGTACTCAGGGTGCTGGGTGCCTCATTACTCAGGGTGCTGGGTGCTCAGTGCTCGGGGTGCTGGGTGCTCAGTACTCAGGGTGCTGGGTGCTCAGGGTGCTGGGTGCTCAGTGCTCGGGGTCCTCTGGGTGCTCAGAACTCAGGGTGCTGGGTGCTCAGTACTCAGGGAGCTGGGTGCTCAGTGCTCGGGGTGCTGGGTGCTCAGTGCTCAGGGTGCTGGGTGCTCAGTACTTAGGGTGCTGGGTGCTCAGTGCTCAGGGTGCTCGGTGCTCAGTACTCAAGGTGCTGGGTGCTCAGTGCTCACGGTGCTGGGTGCTCAGTCCTCGGGGTGCTCGGTGCTCAGTACTCAGGGTGCTGGGTGCTCATTACTCAGGGTGCTGCATGCTCAGTACTCAGGGTGCTGGGTGCTCAGTACTCAGGATGCTGTGTGCTCAGTGCTCGGGGTGCTGGGTGCTCAGTGCTCAGGGTGCTCAGTGCTCAGTACTCAGGGTGCTGGGGTGCTCAGTGCTCGGGGTGCTGGGTGCTCAGTACTCAGGGTGCTGTGTGCTCAGGGTGCTGGGTGCTCAGGGTGCTGGGTGCTCAGTGCTCGGGGTGCTGGGTGCTCAGAACTCAGGGTGCTGGGTTGCTCAGTACTCAGGGTGCTGGGTGTTCAGTGCTCGGGGTGCTGGGTGCTCAGTGCTCAGGGTGCTGGGTGCTCAATACTTAGGGTGCTGGGTGCTCAGTGCTCGGGGTGCTCGGTGCTCAGTACTCAAGGTGCTGGGTGCTCAGTGCTCACGGTGCTGGGTGCTCAGTCCTCGGGGTGCTCGGGTGCTCAGTACTCAGGGTGCTGGGTGCTCATTACTCAGGGTGCTTAGTGCTCAGTACTCTGGGTGCTGGGTGCTCAGTACTCAGCATGCTGGGTGCTCAGTGCTTGGGGTGCTGGGTGCTCAGTGCTCAGGGTGCTCAGTGCTCAGTACTCAGGGTGCTGGCTGCTCATTACGCAGGGTGCTGGGTGCTCAGTGCTCGGGGTGCTGGGTGCTCAGTACTCAGGGTGCTGGGTGCTCACTGCTCAGGGTGCCTGGGTGCTCAGTGCTAGGGTGCTGGGTGCTCAGTGCTCGGCGTGCTCAGTGTTCAGTGCTCAGGGTCCTGGGTGCTCAGAACTCAGGGTGCTGGTGCTTAGTACCCAGGGTGCTCAGTGCTCAGTACACAGGGTTGCTGGTGTGCTCAGTGCTCGCGGGTGCTGGGTGCTCAGTGCTCAGTACTCAGGGTGCTGGGTGCTCATTCTCGGGGTGCTGGGTGCTCAGTGCTCGGGGTGCTGGGTGCTCAGTACTCGGGGTGCTGGGGGCTCAGTACTCAGGGTGCTGGGTGCTCAGTACTCAGGGTGATCTGTTCTCAGTACTCAGGGTGCTGGGTGCTCAGTGCTTGGGGTGCTGGGTGCTCAGTACTCGGGGGTGCTGGGTGCTCAGTACAAAGGGTGCTGGGTGCTCAGTGCTCGGGGTGCTGGGTGCTCAGTGCTCAGGGTGATCGGTGCTCAGTACTCAGGATGCTGGGTGCTCAGTACTCAGGGTGCTGGGTGCTCAGTCCTCAGGGTGCTCAGTGCTCAGGGTGCTGTGTACTCAGTGCTCGGGGTGCTCGGTGCTCAGTACTCAGGGTGCTGAGTGCACAGTACTCAGGGTGCTATGTGCTCAGTACTCAGGGTGCTGGGTGCTCAGTGCTCGGGGTGCTGGGTGCTCAGTGCTCAGGGTGCTCAGTGCTCAGTACTCAGGGTGCTGGGTGCTCATTACTCAGGGTGCTGGTTGCTCAGTGCTCGGGGTGCTGGGTGCTCAGTACTCAGGGTGCTGGGTGCTCAGGGTTGCTGGGTGCTCAGTGCTCGGGGTGCTGGGTGCTCAGAACTCATTGTGCTGGGTGCTCAGTACTCAGGGTGCTGGGTGCTCAGTGCTCGGGGTGCTGGGATGCTCAGTGCTCAGGTGCTGGGTGCTCAGTACTTAGGGTGCTGGGAGTGCTCAGTGCTCGGTGGGTGCTCGGTGCTCAGTACTCAAGGTGCTGGGTGCTCAGTGCTCACGGTGCTGGGTGCTCAGTCCTCGGGGTGCTCGGGTGCTCAGTACTCAGGGTGCTGGGTGCTCATTACTCAGGGTGCTGAGTTCTCAGTACTCAGGGTTCTGGGTGCTCAGTACTCAGGATGCTGGGTGCTCAGTGCTCGGGGTGCTGGGTGCTCAGTGCTCAGGGTGCTCAGTGCTCAGTACTCAGGGTGCTCAGTGCTCAGTGCTCGGGGTGCTGGGTGCTCAGTGCTCGGGTTGCTGGGGTGCTCAGTACTCAGGGTGCTGGGTGCTCAGTGCTCAGTACTCAGCGTGCTGGGTGCTCAGTACTCAGGGTGCTGGGTGCTCAGTACTCAGGGTGCTTGGTGCTCAGTACTCAGGGTGCTGGGGTGCTCAGTGCTCAGGGTGCTCGGTGCTCTGTATTCATGGTGCTGGGTACTCATTCTCGGGGTGCTGGGTGCTCAGTACTCAGGTTGCTCAGTACTCTGGGTGCTCAGTGCTCAGTACTCATGGTGCTGGGGTGCTCAGTACTCAGCGTGCTCGGTACTCGGGGTGCTCGGTGCTCAGTACTCAGGGTGCTGGTGTGCTCAGTGCTCGGGGTGCTGGGTGCTCAGTGCTCGGGGTGCTGGGTGCTCAGTACTCAGGGTGCTGGGTGCTCAGTGCTAAGTATTCAGCGTGCTGGGTTCTCAGTACTCAGGGTGCTGGGTGCTCAGTGCTCAGGGTGCTGGGTGCTCAGTGCTGAGGGTGCTCAGTCCTCAGTGCTCAGTACTCAGGGTTCTGGGTGCTCAGTACTCAGGGTGCTGGGTTCTCAGTGCTCGGGGTGCCCGGTGCTCAGTGCTCGGGGGTGCTTGGTGCTCAGTACTCAGGGTGCTGGGTGCTCAGTACTCAGGGTGAACGGTGCTCAGTTCTCAGGGGTGCTCGGTGCACAGTGTTTGGGGTGCTGGGTACTCAGTACTCAGGGTGCTGGGTTCTCAGTGCTCAGGGTGCTGGGTGCTCAGTACACAGTGCTCAGGATGCTGGGTGCTCAGTGCTCAGGGTGCTGGGTGCTCAGTGCTCAGGGTGCTCAGTGCTCAGTGCTCAGTACTCAGGGTTCTGGGTGCTCAGTACTCAGGGTGCTGGGTTCTCAGTGCTCGGGGTGCCCGGTGCTCAGTGCTCGGGGTGCTCGGTGCTCAGTACTCAGGGTGCTGGGTGCTCATTACTCAGGGTGCTGGGTGCTCAGTGCTCGGGGTGCTCGGAGCTCAGTACTCAGGGTGCTGGGTGCTCAGTGCTGGGTGCTCAGTGCTCGGGGTGCTGGGTGCTCAGTGCTCGGGGTGCTGGGTGCTCAGTACTCAGGGTGCTGGGTGCTCAGTGCACGGGGTGTTGGTTGCTCAGTACCTCAGGGTGCTGGGTGCTCAGTGCTCGGGTTGCTCGGTGCTCAGTACGTTGGGTGCTCAGTACTCAGGGTGCTGGGTGCTCAGTGCTCAGGGTGCTGGGTGCTCAGTGCTCAGGGTGCTGGGTTCACAGTGGTCAGGGTGCTTGATGCTCAGTACTCAGGGTGATGGGTGCTCAGTGCTCAGGGTGCTGGGTGCTCAGTGCTCGGGGTGCTGGGTGCTCAGGACTCAGGGTGCTGGGTGCTCAGTACTCAGGGTGCAGGATGCTCAGTACTCAGGGTGCTGGGTGCTCAGTACTCAGTGCTCAGGATGCTGGGTGCTCAGTGCTCGGGCTGCTGGGTGCTCAGTGCTCAGGGGTGCTGGGTGCTCAGTACTCAGGGTGCTGGGTTCTCAGTGCTCAGGATGCTGGGTGCTCAGTGCTCGGGCTGCTGGGTGCTCAGTGCTCAGGATGCTGGGTGCTCAGTGCTCGGGCTGCTGGGTGCTCAGTGCTCAGGGGTGCTGGGTGCTCAGTACTAAGGGTGCTGGGTTCTCAGTACTCAGGGTGCTGGGTGCACAGTGTTAGGGGTGCTGGGTGCTCAGTGCTCGGGGTCTGGGTGCTCAGTACTCAGGGTGCTGGGTGCTCAGTACTCAGGGTGCTGGGTGCTCAGTGCTCAGGGTGCTGGGTGCTCAGTGCTCAGGGTGCTGGGTGCTCAGTGCTCGGGGTGCTGGGTGCTGAGTGCTCAGGGTGCTGGGTGCTCAGTGCTCGGGGTGCTCAGTGCTCAGTGCTCAGTGTCCTGGGTGCTCAGTACTCAGGGTGCTGGGTGCTTAGTACTCAGGGTGCTCAGTGGTCAGTACACAGGGTGCTGGGTGCTCAGTGCTCGGGGTGCTGGGTGCTCAGTGCTCAGTACTCAGGGTGCTGGTGTGCTCATTCTCGGGGGTGCTGGGTGCTCGGTGCTCGGGGTGCTGGGTGCTCAGTACTCGGGGTGCTGGGGGCTCAGTACTCAGGGTGTTGGGGTGCTCAGTACTCAGGGTGATCTGTTCTCAGTACTCAGGGTGCTGGGTGCTCAGTGCTTGGGGTGCTGGGTGCTCAGTACTCGGGGTGCTGGGTGCTCAGTACTCAGGGTGCTGGGTGCTCAGTGCTCGGGGTGGCTGGGTGCTCAGTGCTCAGGGTGATCGGTGCTCAGTACTCAGGATGCTGGGTGATCAGTACTCAGGGTGCTGGGTGCTCAGTACTCAGGGTGCTGGGTGCTCAGTCCTCAGGGTGCTCAGTGCTCAGGGTGCTGGGTACTCAGTGCTCGGGGTGCTCGGTGCTCAGTACTCAGGGTGCTGAGGTGCTCAGTACTCAGGGTGCTATGTGCTCAGTACTCAGGGTGCTGGGTGCTCAGTGCTCGGGGTGCTGGGTGCTCAGTGCTCAGGGTGCTCAGTGCTCAGAACTCAGGGTGCTGGGTGCTCATTACTCAGGGTGCTGGGTGCTCAGTGCTCGGGGTGCTGGGTGCTCAGTACTCAGGGTGCTGGGTGCTCAGGGTGCTGGGTGCTCAGTGCTCGGGGTCCCTGGGTGCTCAGAACTCAGGGTGCTGGGTGCTCAGTACTCAGGGTGCTGGGTGCTCAGTGCTCGGGGGTGCTGGGTGCTCAGTGCTCAGGGTGCTGGGTGCTCAGTACTTAGGGTGCTGGGTGCTCAGTGCTCAGGGTGCTCGGTGCTCAGTACTCAAGGTGCTGGGTGCTCAGTGCTCACGGTGCTGGGGTGCTCAGTCCTCGGGGTGCTCGGTGCTCAGTACTCAGGGTGCTGGGTGCTCATTACTCAGGGTGCTGCATGCTCAGTACTCAGGGTGCTGGGTGCTCAGTACTCAGGATGCTGTGTGCTCAGTGCTCGGGGTGCTCGGTGCTCAGTACTCAGGGTGCTGAGTGCTCAGTACTCAGGGTGCTATGTGCTCAGTACTCAGCGTGCTGGGTGCTCAGTGCTCGGGGTGCTGCGTGCTCAGTGCTCAGGGTGCTCAGTGCTCAGTACTCAGGGTGCTGGGTGCTCATTACTCAGGGTGCTGGGTGCTCAGTGCTCGGGGGTGCTGGGTGCTCAGTACTCAGGGTGCTGGGTGCTCAGGGTGCTGGGTGCTCAGTGCTCGGGGTCCTGGGTGCTCAGAACTCAGGGTGCCGGGGTGCTCAGTACTCAGGGTGCTGGGTGCTCAGTGCTCGGGGGTGCTGGGTGCTCAGTGCTCAGGGTGCTGGGGTGCTCAGTACTTAGGGTGCTGGGGTGCTCAGTGCTCAGGGTGCTCGGTGCTCAGTACTCAAGGTGCTGGGTGCTCAGTGCTCACGGTGCTGGGGTGCTCAGTCCTCGGGGTGCTCGGTGCTCAGTACTCAGGGTGCTGGGTGCTCATTACTCAGGGGTGCTGCATGCTCAGTACTCAGGGTGCTGGGTGCTCAGTACTCAGGATGCTGGGTGCTCAGTGCTCGGGGTGCTGGGTGCTCAGTGCTCAGGGTGCTCAGTGCTCAGTACTCAGGGTGCTGGGTGCTCAGTGCTCGGGGTGCTGGGTGCTCAGTACTCAGGGTGCTGTGTGCTCAGGGTGCTGGGTGCTCAGGGTGCTGGGTGCTCAGTGCTCGGGGGGTGCTGGGGTGCTCAGAACTCAGGGTGCTGGGTGCTCAGTACTCAGGGTGCTGGGTGTTCAGTGCTCGGGGTGCTGGGTGCTCAGTGCTCAGGGTGCTGGGTGCTCAATACTTAGGGTGCTGGGTGCTCAGTGCTCGGGGTGCTCGGTGCTCAGTACTCAAGGTGCTGGGTGCTCAGTGCTCACGGTGCTGGGTGCTCAGTCCTCGGGGTGCTCGGTGCTCAGTACTCAGGGTGCTGGGTGCTCATTAATCAGGGTGCTGAGTGCTCAGTACTCTGGGTGCTGGGTGCTCAGTACTCAGCATGCTGGGTGCTCAGTGCTTGGGGTGCTGGGTGCTCAGTGCTCAGGGTGCTCAGTGCTCAGTACTCAGGGTGCTGGCTGCTCATTACGCAGGGTGCTGGGTGCTCAGTGCTCGGGGTGCTGGGTGCTCAGTACTCAGGGTGCTGGGTGCTCTGTGCTCAGGGTGCTGGGTGCTCAGTGCTCAGGGTGCTGGGTGCTCAGTGCTCGGCGTGCTCAGTGTTCAGTGCTCAGGGTCCTGGGTGCTCAGTACTCAGGGTGCTGGGTGCTTAGTACTCAGGGTGCTCAGTGCTCAGTACACAGGGTGCTGGGTGCTCAGTGCTCGGGGTGCTGGGTGCTCAGTGCTCAGTACTCAGGGTGCTGGGTGCTCATTCTCGGGGTGCTGGGTGCTCAGTGCTCGGGGTGCTGGGTGCTCAGTACTCGGGGTGCTGGGGGCTTAGTACTCAGGGTGCTGGGTGCTCAGTACTCAGGGTGATCTGTTCTCAGTACTCAGGGTGCTGGGTGCTCAGTGCTTGGGGTGCTGGGTGCTCAGTACTCGGGGTGCTGGGTGCTCAGTACAAAGGGTGCTGGGTGCTCAGTGCTCGGGGTGCTGGGTGCTCATTGCTCAGGGTGATCGGTGCTCAGTACTCAGGATGCTGGGTGCTCAGTACTCAGGGTGCTGGGTGCTCAGTCCTCAGGGTGCTCAGTGCTCAGGGTGCTGTGTACTCAGTGCTCGGGGGTGCTCGGTGCTCAGTACTCAGGGTGCTGAGTGCTCAGTACTCAGGGTGCTATGTGCTCAGTACTCAGGGTGCTGGGTGCTCAGTGCTCGGGTGCTGGGTGCTCAGTGCTCAGGGTGCTCAGTGCTCAGTACTCAGGGTGCTGGGGTGCTCATTACTCAGGGTGCTGGTTTGCTCAGTGCTCGGGGTGCTGGGTGCTCAGTACTCAGGGTGCTGGGTGCTCAGGGTGCTGGGTGCTCAGTGCTCGGGGTGCTGGGTGCTCAGAACTCATTGTGCTGGGTGCTCAGTACTCAGGGTGCTGGGTGCTCAGTGCTCGGGGTGCTGGGTGCTCAGTGCTCAGGGTGCTGGGTGCTCAGTACTTAGGGTGCTGGGTGCTCAGTGCTCGGGGGTGCTCGGTGCTCAGTACTCAAGGTGCTGGGTGCTCAGTGCTCACGGTGCTGGGTGCTCAGTCCTCGGGGTGCTCGGTGCTCAGTACTCAGGGTGCTGGGTGCTCATTACTCAGGGTGCTGAGTGCTCAGTACTCAGGGTTCTGGGTGCTCAGTACTCAGGATGCTGGGTGCTCAGTGCTCGGGGTGCTGGGTGCTCAGTGCTCAGGGTGCTCAGTGCTCAGTACTCAGGGTGCTCAGTGCTCAGTGCTCGGGGTGCTGGGTGCTCAGTGCTCGGGTTGCTGGGTGCTCAGTACTCAGGGTGCTGGGTGCTCAGTGCTCAGTACTCAGCGTGCTGGGTGCTCAGTACTCAGGGTGCTGGGTGCTCAGTACTCAGGGTGCTTGGTGCTCAGTACTCAGGGTGCTGGGTGCTCAGTGCTCAGGGTGCTCGGTTGCTCTGTATTCATGGTGCTGGGTACTCATTCTCGGGGTGCTGGGTGCTCAGTACTCAGGTTGCTCAGTACTCTGGGTGCTCAGTGCTCAGTACTCATGGTGCTGGGTGCTCAGTACTCAGCGTGCTCGGTACCTCGGGGGTGCTCGGTGCTCAGTACTCAGGGTGCTGGGTGCTCAGTGCTCGGGGTGCTGGGTGCTCAGTGCTCGGGGTGCTGGGTGCTCAGTACTCAGGGTGCTGGGTGCTCAGTGCTAAGTATTCAGCGTGCTGGGTTCTCAGTACTCAGGGTGCTGGGTGCTCAGTGCTCAGGGTGCTGGGTGCTCAGTGCTCAGGGTGCTCAGTCCTCAGTGCTCAGTACTCAGGGTTCTGGGTGCTCAGTACTCAGGGTGCTGGGTTCTCAGTGCTCGGGGTGCCCGGTGCTCAGTGCTCGGGGTGCTTGGTGCTCAGTACTCAGGGTGCTGGGTGCTCAGTACTCAGGGTGAACGGTGCTCAGTTCTCAGGGTGCTCAGTGCACAGTGTTTGGGGTGCTGGGTACTCAGTACTCAGGGTGCTGGGTTCTCAGTGCTCAGGGTGCTGGGTGCTCAGTACACAGTGCTCAGGATGCTGGGTGCTCAGTGCTCAGGGTGCTGGGGTGCTCAGTGCTCAGGGTGCTCAGTGCTCAGTGCTCAGTACTCAGGGTTCTGGGTGCTCAGTACTCAGGGTGCTGGGTTCTCAGTGCTCGGGGGTGCCCGGTGCTCAGTGCTCGGGGTGCTCGGTGCTCAGTTCTCAGGGTGCTGGGGTGCTCATTACTCAGGGTGCTGGGTGCTCAGTGCTCGGGTGTGCTCGGAGCTCAGTACTCAGGGTGCTGGGTGCTCAGTGCTGGGTGCTCAGTGCTCGGGGTGCTGGGTGCTCAGTGCTCGGGGTGCTGGGGTGCTCAGTACTCAGGGTGCTGGGTGCTCAGTGCACGGGGTGCTGGTTGCTCAGTACTCAGGGTGCTGGGTGCTCAGTGCTCGGGTTGCTCGGTGCTCAGTACGTTGGGTGCTCAGTACTCAGGGTGCTGGGTGCTCAGTGCTCAGGGTGCTGGGTTCACAGTGCTCAGGGTGCTTGATGCTCAGTACTCAGGGTGATGGGTGCTCAGTGCTCAGGGTGCTGGGTGCTCAGTGCTCGGGGTGCTGGGTGCTCAGTACTCAGGGTGCTGGGTGCTCAGTACTCAGGGTGCAGGATGCTCAGTACTCAGGGTGCTGGGTGCTCAGTACTCAGTGCTCAGGATGCTGGGTGGTCAGTGCTCGGGCTGCTGGGTGCTCAGTGCTCAGGGTGCTGGGTGCTCAGTACTCAGGGTGCTGGGATCTCAGTGCTCAGGATGCTGGGTGCTCAGTGCTCGGGCTGCTGGGTGCTCAGTGCTAGGATGCTGGGTGCTCAGTGCTCGGGCTGCTGGGTGCTCAGTGCTCAGGGTGCTGGGTGCTCAGTACTAAGGGTGCTGGGTTCTCAGTACTCAGGGTGCTGGGTGCACAGTGTTAGGGGTGCTGGGTGCTCAGTGCTCCGGGTCTGGGGTGCTCAGTACTCAGGGTGCTGGGTGCTCAGTACTCAGGGTGCTGGGTGCTCAGTGCTCAGGGTGCTGGGTGCTCAGTGCTCAGGGTGCTGGGTGCTCAGTGCTCGGGGTGCTGGGTGCTGAGTGCTCAGGGTGCTGGGTGCTCAGTGCTCGGGGTGCTCAGTGCTCAGTGCTCAGGGTCCTGGGGTGCTCAGTACTCAGGGTGCTGGGTGCTTAGTACTCAGGGTGCTCAGTGGTCAGTACACAGGGTGCTGGGTGCTCAGTGCTCGTGGGTGCTGGGTGCTCAGTGCTCAGTACTCAGGGTGCTGGGTGCTCATTCTCGGGGTGCTGGGTGCTCGGTGCTCGGGGTGCTGGGTGCTCAGTACTCGGGGTGCTGGGGGGGCTCAGTACTCAGGGTGCTGGGTGTCTCAGTACTCAGGGTGATCTGTTCTCAGTACTCAGGGTGCTGGGTGCTCAGTGCTTGGGGTGCTGGGTGCTCAGTACTCGGGGTGCTGGGTGCTCAGTACTCAGGGTGCTGGGTGCTCAGTGCTCGGGGTGCTGGGTGCTCAGTGCTCAGGGTGATCGGTGCTCAGTACTCAGGATGCTGGGTGATCAGTACTCAGGGTTGCTGGGTGCTCAGTACCTCAGGGTGCTGGGTGCTCAGTCCTCAGGGTGCTCAGTGCTCAGGGTGCTGGGGTACTCAGTGCTCGGGGTGCTCGGTGCTCAGTACTCAGGGTGCTGAGTGCTCAGTACTCAGGGTGCTATGTGCTCAGTACTCAGGGTGCTGGGGTGCTCAAGTGCTCGGGGTGCTGTGTGCTCAGTGCTCAGGGTGCTCAGTGCTCAGAACTCAGGGTGCTGGGTGCTCATTACTCAGGGTGCTGGGTGCTCAGTGCTCGGGGTGCTGGGTGCTCAGTACTCAGGGTGCTGGGTGCTCAGGGTGCTGGGGTGCTCAGTGCTCGGGGTCCTGGGTGCTCAGAACTCAGGGTGCTGGGTGCTCAGTACTCAGGGTGCTGGTGTGCTCAGTGCTCGGGTGCTGGGTGCTCAGTGCTCAGGGTGCTGGGTGCTCAGTACTTAGGGTGCTGGGTGCTCAGTGCTCAGGGTGCTCGGTGCTCAGTACTCAAGGTGCTGGGTGCTCAGTGCTCACGGTGCTGGGTGCTCAGTCCTCGGGGTGCTCGGTGCTCAGTACTCAGGGTGCTGGGTGCTCATTACTCAGGGTGCTGCATGCATCAGTACTCAGGGTGCTGGGTGCTCAGTACTCAGGATGCTG
The DNA here is from genome assembly GCF_018167655.1 of Microtus oregoni. Lineage (NCBI taxonomy): Eukaryota > Metazoa > Chordata > Mammalia > Rodentia > Cricetidae > Microtus > Microtus oregoni. The sequence continues at coordinate 3,162,787 of NW_024544550.1, forward strand.
TGTGCTCAGTGCTCGGGGTGCTGGGTGCTCAGTGCTCAGGGTGCTCAGTGCTCAGTACTCAGGGGTGCTGGGGTGCTCAGTGCTCTTGGTGCTGGGTGCTCAGTACTCAGGGTGCTGTGTGTTCAGGGTGCTGGGTGCTCAGGGTGCTGGGTGCTCAGTGCTCGGGGGTGCTGGGTGCTCAGAACTCAGGGTGCTGGGTGCTCAATACTCAGGGTGCTGGGTGTTCAGTGCTCGGGGTGCTGGGTGCTCAGTGCTCAGGGTGCTGGGTGCTCAATACTTAGGGTGCTGGGTGCTCAGTGCTCGGGGTGCTCGGTGCTCAGTACTCAAGGTGCTGGGTGCTCAGTGCTCACGGTGCTGGGTGCTCAGTCCTCGGTGTGCTCGGTGCTCAGTACTCAGGGTGCTGGGTGCTCATTACTCAGGGTGCTGAGTGCTCAGTACTCTGGGTGCTGGGTGCTCAGTACTCAGCATGCTGGGTGCTCAGTGCTTGGGGTGCTGGGTGCTCAGTGCTCAGGGTTCTCAGTGCTCAGTACTCAGGGTGCTGGCTGCTCATTACGCAGGGTGCTGGGTGCTCAGTGCTCGGGGTGCTGGGTGCTCAGTACTCAGGGTGCTGGGTGCTCAGTGCTCAGGGTGCTGGTGCTCAGTACTCAGGGTGCTGGGTGCTCAGAACTCAGGGTGCTGGGTGCTCAGTACTCAGGGTGCTGGGTTCTCAGTGCTCGCGCTGCTGGGTGCTCAGTGCCTCAGGGTGCTGGGTGCTCAGTACTTAGTGTGCTGGGTGCTCAGTGCTCGGGGGTGCTCGGTGCTCAGTACTCAAGGTGCTGGGGTGCTCACTGCTCACGGTGCTGGGTGCTCATTCCTCGGGGTGCTCCGTGCTCAGTGCTCAGGGTGCTGGGTGCTCAGTACTCAGGGTGCTCGGTGCTCAGTACTAAGGGTGCTCAGTGCTCAGTACTCAGGGTGCTCAGTGCTCAGTGCTCGGGGTGCTGGGGTGCTCAGTGCTCGGGGTGCTGGGTGCTCAGTACTCAGGGTGCTTGGTGCTCAGTGCTCAGTACTCAGCGTGCTGGGTGCTCAGTACTCAGGGTGCTGGTGCTCAGTCCTCAGGGTGCTTGGTGCTCAGTACTCAGGATGCTGGGTCCTCAGTGCTCAGGGTGCTGGTGTGCTCAGTACTCATGGTGCTGGGTCTCATTCTCGGGGTGCTGGGTGCTCAGTACTCAGGTTGCTCAGTACTCTGGGTGCTCGGGTGCTCAGTACTCATGGTGCTGGGTGCTCAGTACTCAGGGTGCTCGGTGCTCAGTTCTCAGGGTGCTCGGTGCTCAGTGTTTGGGGTGCTGGGTGTGCTCAGTACTCAGGGTCCTGGGTGCTCAGTGCTCAGGGTGCTGGGTGCTCAGTGCTCAGGGTGCTGGGTGCTCAGTACACAGTGCTCAGGATTCTGGGTGCTCAGTGCTCAGGGTGCTGGGTGCTCAGTGCTCAGGGTGCTCAGTGCTCAGTGCTCAGTACTCAGGGTTCTGGGTGCTCAGTACTCAGGGTGCTGGGTTCTCAGTGCTCGGGTGTGCCCGGTGCTCAGTGCTCGGGGTGCTCAGTGCTCAGTACTCAGGGTGCTGGGTGCTCAGTACTCAGGGTGCTGGGTGCTCAGTGCTCGGGGTGCTCGGAGCTCAGTACTCAGGGTGCTGGGTGCTCAGTGCTGGGTGCTCAGTGCTCGGGGTGCTGGGTGCTCAGTGCTCGGGGTGCTGGGTGCTCAGTACTCAGGGTGCTGGGTGCTCAGTGCACTTGGTGCTGGGTGCTCAGTACTCAGGGTGCTGGGTGCTCAGTGCTCGGGGTGCTCGGTGCTCAGTACGTTGGGTGCTCAGTACTCAGGGTGCTGGGTGCTCAGTGCTCAGGGTGCTGGGTGCTCAGTGCTCAGGGTGCTGGGTGCTCAGTACTTAGGGTGCTGGGTGCTCAGTGCTCGGGGTGCTCGGTGCTCAGTACTCAGGGTGCTGGGTGCTCAGTGCTCAGGGTGCTGGGTGCTCAGTACTCAGGGTGCTGGGTGCTCAGTGCTCAGGGTGCTGGGTGCTCAGTACTTAGGGTGCTGGGTGCTCAGTGCTCGGGGGTGCTCGGTGCTCAGTACTCAAGGTGCTGGGTGCTCACTGCTCACGGTTCTGGGTGCTCAGTCCTCGGGGTGCTCCGTGCTCAGTGCTCAGGGTGCTGGGTGCTCAGTACTCAGGGTGCTCGGTGCTCAGTACTAAGGGTGCTCAGTGCTCAGTACTCAGGGTGCTCAGTGTTCAGTGCTCGGGGTGCTGTGTGCTCAGTGCTCGGGGTGCTGGGTGCTCAGTACTCAGGGTGCTGGGTGCTCAGTGCTAAGTACTCAGCGTGCTGGGTGCTCAGTACTCAGGGTGCTGGGTGCTCAGTGCTCAGGGTGCTGGGGTGCTCAGTGCTCAGGGTGCTCAGTGCTCAGTGCTCAGTACTCAGGGTTCTGGGTGCTCAGTACTCAGGGTGCTGGGTTCTCAGTGCTCGGGGTGCCCGGTGCTCATTGGTCGGTGGTGCTCGGTGCTCAGTACTCAGGGTGCTGGGTGCTCAGTACTCAGGGTGAACGGTGCTCAGTTCTCAGGGTGCTCGGGTGCACAGTGTTTGGGGTGCTGGGGTGCTCAGTACTCAGGGTGCTGGGTTCTCAGTGCTCAGGGTGCTGGGTGCTCAGTACACAGTGCTCATGATGCTGGGTGCTCAGTGCTCAGGGTGCTGGGTGCTCAGTGCTCAGGGTGCTCAGTGCTCAGTGCTCAGTACTCAGGGTTCTGGGTGCTCAGTACTCAGGGTGCTGGGTTCTCAGTGCTCGGGTGTGCCCGGTGCTCAGTGCTCGGGGTGCTCGGTGCTCAGTACTCAGGGTGCTGGGTGCTCAGTACTCAGGGTGCTGGGGTGCTCAGTGCTCGGGGTGCTCGGAGCTCAGTACTCAGGGTGCTGGGTGCTCAGTGCTGGGTGCTCAGTGCTCGGGGTGCTGGGTGCTCAGTGCTCGGGGTGCTGGGTGCTCAGTACTCCGGGTGCTGGGTGCTCAGTGCACGGGGGTGCTGGGTGCTCAGTACTCAGGGTGCTGGGTGCTCAGTGCTCGGGGTGCTCGGTGCTCATTACGTTGGGTGCTCAGTACTCAGGGTGCTGGGTGCTCAGTGCTCAGGGTGCTGGGTGCTCAGTGCTCAGGGTGCTGGGTTCACAATGCTCAGGGTGCTTGATGCTCAGTACTCAGGGGTGCTGGGGTGCTCAGTGTTCAGGGTGCTGGGTGCTCAGTGCTCTGGGTGCTGGCGTGCTCAGTACTCAGGGTGCTGGGTGCTCAGTACTCAGGGTGCAGGATGCTCAGTACTCAGGGTGCTGGGTGCTCAGTACTCAGTGCTTAGGATGCTGGGTGCTCAGTGCTCGGGCTGCTGGGTGCTCAGTGCTCAGGGTGCTGGGGTGCTCAGTACTCAGGGTGCTGGGTTCTCAGTACTCAGGGTGCTGGGGTGCACAGTGCTAGGGTGCTGGGTGATCAGTGCTCGGGGTCTGTGTGCTCAGTACTCAGGGTGCTGGGTGCTCATTACTCAGGGTGCTGGTGCTCAATGCTCAGGGTGTTGGGTGCTCAGTGCTCTGGGTGCTGGGTGCTCAGTGCTCAGGGTGCTGGGTGCTCAGTGCTCAGGGTGCTGGGTGCTCAGTGCTCAGGGTGCTGCGTGCTGAGTGCTCAGGGTGCTCGGTGCTCAGTGATCGGGGTGCTGGGGTGCTCAGTGCTCAGGGTGCTCAGTGCTCCAGGGTGCTGGGTGCTCAGGGTGCTGGGTGCTCAGTGCTCGGGGTGCTGGGTGCTCAGTGCTCAGGGTGCTGGGTGCTCAGTGCTCAGGGTGCTGGTGCTCAGTGCTCAGTGCTCAGGGGTGCTGGGTGTTCAGTACTCAGGGTGCTGGGGTGCTCAGTACTCAGGGTGCTGGGTGCTCAGTGCTCGGGGTGCTGGGTGCTCAGTACTCAGGGTGCTGGGTGCTCAGTGCTTGGGGTGCTGGGTGCTCAGTGCTCAGGGTGGATCGGTGCTCAGTACTCAGGGATGCTGGGTGCTCAGTACTCAGGGTGCTGGGTGCTCAGTTACTCAGGGTGCTGGGTGCTCAGTCCTCAGGGTGCTCAGTGCTCAGGGTGCTGGGTGCTCAGTGCTCAGGGTGCTCGGTGCTCAGTACTCAGGGTGCTGAGTGCTCAGTACTCAGGGTGCTATGTGCTCAGTACTCAGGGTGCTGGGTGCTCAGTGCTCGGGGTGCTGGTTGCCTCAGTGCTCAGGGTGCTCAGTGCTCAGTACTCAGGGTGCTGGGTGCTCATTACTCAGGGAGCTGGGTGCTCAGTGCTCGGGGTGCTGGGTGCTCAGTACTCAGGGTGCTGGGTGCTCAGGGTGCTGGGTGCTCAGTGCTTGGGGTGCTGGGTGCTCAGTACTCGGGGTGCTGGGTGCTCAGTACTCAGGGTGCTGGGTGCTCAGTGCTCGGGGTGCTGGGTGCTCAGTGCTCAGGGTGATCGGTGCTCAGTACTCAGGATGCTGGGTGCTCAGTACTCAGGGTGCTGGGTGCTCAGTACTCAGGGAGCTGGGTGCTCAGTCCTCAGGGTGCTCAGTGCTCAGGGCGCTGGGTGCTCAGTGCTCGGGGTGCTCGGTGCTCAGTACTCAGGGTGCTGAGAGCTCAGTACTCAGGGTGCTGGGTGCTCAGTACTCCGGGTGCTGGGTGCTCAGTGCTCGGGGTGCTGGGTGCTCAGTGCTCAGGGTGCTCAGTGCTCAGTACTCAGGGTGCTGGGTGCTCATTACTCAGGGTGCTGGGTGCTCAGTGCTCGGGGTGCTGTGTGCTCAGTACTCAGGGTGCTGGGTGCTCAGGGTGCTGGGTGCTCAGGGTGCTGGGTGCTCAGTGCGCGGGGTGCTGGGTGCTCAGAACTCAGGGTGCTGGGTGCTCAGTACTCAGGGTGCTGGGTGTTCAGTGCTCGGGGTGCTGGGTGCTCAGTGCTCAGGGTGCTGGGTGCTCAGTACTTAGGGTGCTGGGTGCTCAGTGCTCGGGGTGCTCGTTGCTCAGTACTCAAGGTGCTGGGTGCTCAGTGCTCACGGTGCTGGGTGCTCAGTCCTCGGGGTGCTCGGTGCTCAGTACTCAGGGTGCTGGGTGCTCATTACTCAGGGTGCTGAGTGCTCAGTACTCAGGGTGCTGGGTGCTCAGTACTCAGGATGCTGGGTGCTCAGTGCTTGGGGTGCTGTGTGCTCAGTGCTCAGGGTGCTCAGTGCTCAGTACTCAGGGTGCTGGGTGCTCATTACTCAGGGTGCTGGGTGCTCAGTGCTCGGGGTGCTGGGTGCTCAGTACTCAGGGTGCTGGGTGCTCAGTGCTCAGGGTGCTGGGTGCTCAGTACTCAGGGTGCTGGGTGCTCAGAACTCAGGGTGCTGGGTGCTCAGTACTCAGGGTGCTGGGTTCTCAGTGCTCGGGCTGTTGGGTGCTCAGTGCTCAGGGTGCTGGGTGCTCAGTACTTAGTGTGCTGGGTGCTCAGTGCTCGGGGTGCTCGGTGCTCAGTACTAAAGGTGCTGGGTGCTCACTGCTCACGGTGCTGGGTGCTCAGTCCTCGGGGTGCTCCGTGCTCAGTGCTCAGGGTGCTGGGTGCTCAGTACTCAGGGTGCTCGGTGCTCAGTACTAAGGGTGCTCAGTGCTCAGTACTCAGGGTGCTCAGTGCTCAGTGCTCGGGGTGCTGGGTGCTCAGTGCTTGGGGTGCTGGGTGCTCAGTACTCAGGGTGCTGGGTGCTCAGTGCTTAGTACTCAGCGTGCTGGGTGCTCAGTACTCAGGGTGCTGGGTGTCCAGTACTCAGGGTGCTTGGTGCTCAGTACTCAGGGTGCTGGGTGCTCAGTGCTCAGGGTGCTCGGTGCTCAGTACTCATGGTGCTGGGTACTCATTCTCGGGGTGCTGGGTGCTCAGTACTCAGGTTGCTCAGTACTCTGGGTGCTCGGTGCTCAGTACTCATGGTGCTGGGTGCTCAGTACTCAGGGTGCTCGGTGCTCAGTTCTCAGGGTGCTCGGTGCTCAGTGTTTGGGGTGCTGGGTGCTCAGTACTCAGGGTGCTGGGTGCTCAGTGCTCAGGGTGCTGGGTGCTCAGTGCTCAGGGTGCTGGGTGCTCAGTACACAGTGCTCAGGATGCTGGGTGCTCAGTGCTCAGGGTGCAGGGTCCTCAGTGCTCAGGGTGCTCAGTGCTCAGTGCTCAGTACTCAGGGTTCTGGGTGCTGAGTACTCAGGGTGCTGGGTTCTCAGTGCTCGGGGTGCCCGGTGCTCAGTGCTCGGGGTGCTCAGTGCTCAGTACTCAGGGTGCTGGGTGCTCAGTACTCAGTGCTTAGGATGCTGGGTGCTCAGTGCTCGGGCTGCTGGGTGCTCAGTGCTCAGGGTGCTGGGTGCTCAGTACTCAGGGTGCTGGGTTCTCAGTACTCACGGTGCTGGGTGCACAGTGCTAGGGGTGCTGGGTGATCAGTGCTCGGGGTCTGGGTGCTCAGTACTCAGGGTGCTGGGTGCTCATTACTCATGGTGCTGGGTGCTCAATGCTCAGGGTGTTGGGTGCTCAGTGCTCTGGGTGCTGGGTGCTCAGTGCTCAGGGTGCTGGGTGCTCAGTGCTCAGGGTGCTGGGTGCTCAGTGCTCAGGGTGCTGCGTGCTGAGTGCTTAGGGTCCTGGGTGCTCAGTACTCAGGGTGCTGGGTGCTCAGTGATCGGGGTGCTGGGTGCTCAGTGCTCAGGGTGCTCAGTGCTCAGGGTGCTGGGTGCTCAGGGTGCTGGGTGCTCAGTGCTCGGGGTGCTGGGTGCTCAGTGCTCAGGGTGCTGGGTGCTCAGTGCTCAGGGTGCTGGGTGCTCAGTGCTCAGTGCTCAGGGTGCTGGGTGTTCAGTACTCAGGGTGCTGGGGTGCTCAGTACTCAGGGTGCTGGGTGCTCAGTGCTCGGGGGTGCTGGGTGCTCAGTACTCAGGGTGCTGGGTGCTCAGTGCTTGGGGTGCTGGGTGCTCAGTGCTCAGGGTGCTGGGTGCTCAGTACTCAGGGTGCTGGGTGCTCAGTCCTCAGGGTGCTCAGTGCTCAGGGTGCTGGGTGCTCAGTGCTCAGGGTGCTCGGTGCTCAGTACTCAGGGTGCTGAGTGCTCATTACTCAGGGTGCTATGAGCTCAGTACTCAGGGTGCTGGGTGCTCAGTGCTCGGGGTGCTGGTTGCTCAGTGCTCAGGGTGCTCAGTGCTCAGTACTCAGGGTGCTGGGTGCTCATTACTCAGGGTGCTGGGTGCTCAGTGCTCGGGGTGCTGGGTGCTCAGTACTCAGGGTGCTGGGTGCTCAGGGTGCTGGGTGCTCAGTGCTTGGGGTGCTGGGGTGCTCAGTACTCGGGGTGCTGGGGTGCTCAGTACTCAGGGTGCTGGGTGCTCAGTGCTCGGGGTGCTGGGTGCTCAGTGCTCAGCGTGATCGGTGCTCAGTACTCAGGATGCTGGGTGCTCAGTACTCAGGGTGCTGGGTGCTCAGTACTCAGGGTGCTGGGTGCTCAGTCCTCAGGGTGCTCAGTGCTCAGGGCGCTGGGTGCTCAGTGCTCGGGGTGCTCGGTGCTCAGTACTCAGGGTGCTGAGAGCTCAGTACTCAGGGTGCTGGGTGCTCAGTACTCCGGGTGCTGGGTGCTCAGTGCTCGGGGTGCTGGGTGCTCATGTGCTCAGGGTGCTCAGTGCTCAGTACTCAGGGTGCTGGGTGCTCATTACTCAGGGTGCTGGGTGCTCAGTGCTCGGGGTGCTGGGTGCTCAGTACTCAGGGTGCTGGGTGCTCAGGGTGCTGGGTGCTCAGGGTGCTGGGTGCTCAGTGCGCGGGGTGCTGGTTGCTCAGAACTCAGGGTGCTGGGTGCTCAGTACTCAGGGTGCTGGGTGTTCAGTGCTCGGGGTGCTGGGTGCTCAGTGCTCAGGGTGCTGGGTGCTCAGTACTTAGGGTGCAGGGTGCTCAGTGCTCGGGGTGCTCGGTGCTCAGTACTCAAGGTGCTGGGTGCTCAGTGCTCACGGTGCTGGGTGCTCAGTCCTCGGGGTGCTCGGTGCTCAGTACTCAGGGTGCTGGGTGCTCAGTGCTCGGGGTGCTGGGTGCTCAGTGCTCGGGGTGCTGGGGTGCTCAGTACTCAGGGTGCTGGGTGCTCAGTGCTAAGTATTCAGCGTGCTGGGTTCTCAGTACTCAGGGTGCTGGGTGCTCAGTGCTCAGGGTGCTGGGTGCTCAGTGCTCAGGGTGCTCAGTCCTCAGTGCTCAGTACTCAGGGTTCTGGGTGCTCAGTACTCAGGGTGCTGGGTTCTCAGTGCTCGGGGTGCCCGGTGCTCAGTGCTCGGGGTGCTTGGTGCTCAGTACTCAGGGTGCTGGGTGCTCAGTACTCAGGGTGAACGGTGCTCAGTTCTCAGGGTGCTCGGTGCACAGTGTTTGGGGTGCTGGGTACTCAGTACTCAGGGTGCTGGGTTCTCAGTGCTCAGGGTGCTGGGTGCTCAGTACACAGTGCTCAGGATGCTGGGTGCTCAGTGCTCAGGGTGCTGGGTGCTCAGTGCTCAGGGTGCTCAGTGCTCAGTGCTCAGTACTCAGGGTTCTGGGTGCTCAGTACTCAGGGTGCTGGGTTCTCAGTGCTCGGGGTGCCCGGTGCTCAGTGCTCGGGGTGCTCGGTGCTCAGTTCTCAGGGTGCTGGGTGCTCATTACTCAGGGTGCTGGGTGCTCAGTGCTCGGGTTGCTCGGTGCTCAGTACGTTGGGTGCTCAGTACTCAGGGTGCTGGGTGCTCAGTGCTCAGGGTGCTGGGTTCACAGTGCTCAGGGTGCTTGATGCTCAGTACTCAGGGTGATGGGTGCTCAGTGCTCAGGGTGCTGGGTGCTCAGTGCTCGGGGTGCTGGGTGCTCAGTACTCAGGGTGCTGGGTGCTCAGTACTCAGGGTGCAGGATGCTCAGTACTCAGGGTGCTGGGTGCTCAGTACTCAGTGCTCAGGATGCTGGGTGGTCAGTGCTCGGGCTGCTGGTGCTCAGTGCTCAGGGTGCTGGGTGCTCAGTACTCAGGGTGCTGGGATCTCAGTGCTCAGGATGCTGGGTGCTCAGTGCTCGGGCTGCTGGGTGCTCAGTGCTCAGGATGCTGGGTGCTCAGTGCTCGGGCTGCTGGGTGCTCAGTGCTCAGGGTTGCTGGGTGCTCAGTACTAAGGGTGCTGGGTTCTCAGTACTCAGGGGTGCTGGGTGCACAGTGTTAGGGGTGCTGGGTGCTCAGTGCTCCGGGTCTGGGTGCTCAGTACTCAGGGTGCTGGGTGCTCAGTACTCAGGGTGCTGGGTGCTCAGTGCTCAGGGTGCTGGGTGCTCAGTGCTCAGGGTGCTGGGTGCTCAGTGCTCGGGGTGCTGGGGTGCTGAGTGCTCAGGGTGCTGGGTGCTCAGTGCTCGGGGTGCTCAGTGCTCAGTGCTCAGGGTCCTGGGTGCTCAGTACTCAGGGTGCTGGGTGCTTAGTACTCAGGGTGCTCAGTGGTCAGTACACAGGGTGCTGGGTGCTCAGTGCTCGGGGTGCTGGGTGCTCAGTGCTCAGTACTCAGGGGTGCTGGGTGCTCATTCTCGGGGTGCTGGGTGCTCGGTGCTCGGGGTGCTGGGTGCTCAGTACTCGGGGTGCTGGGGGCTCAGTACTCAGGGTGCTGGGTGCTCAGTACTCAGGGTGATCTGTTCTCAGTACTCAGGGTGCTGGGTGCTCAGTGCTTGGGGTGCTGGGTGCTCAGTACTCGGGGTGCTGGGTGCTCAGTACTCAGGGTGCTGGGTGCTCAGTGCTCGGGGTGCTGGGTGCTCAGTGCTCAGGGTGATCGGTGCTCAGTACTCAGGATGCTGGGTGATCAGTACTCAGGGTGCTGGGTGCTCAGTACTCAGGGTGCTGGGTGCTCAGTCCTCAGGGTGCTCAGTGCTCAGGGTGCTGGGTACTCAGTGCTCGGGGTGCTCGGTGCTCAGTACTCAGGGTGCTGAGTGCTCAGTACTCAGGGTGCTATGTGCTCAGTACTCAGGGTGCTGGGTGCTCAGTGCTCGGGGTGCTGTGTGCTCAGTGCTCAGGGTGCTCAGTGCTCAGAACTCAGGGTGCTGGGTGCTCATTACTCAGGGTGCTGGGTGCTCAGTGCTCGGGGTGCTGGGTGCTCAGTACTCAGGGTGCTGGGTGCTCAGGGTGCTGGGTGCTCAGTGCTCGGGGTCCTGGGTGCTCAGAACTCAGGGTGCTGGGTGCTCAGTACTCAGGGTGCTGGGTGCTCAGTGCTCGGGGTGCTGGGTGCTCAGTGCTCAGGGTGCTGGGTGCTCAGTACTTAGGGTGCTGGGTGCTCAGTGCTCAGGGTGCTCGGTGCTCAGTACTCAAGGTGCTGGGTGCTCAGTGCTCACGGTGCTGGGTGCTCAGTCCTCGGGGTGCTCGGTGCTCAGTACTCAGGGTGCTGGGTGCTCATTACTCAGGGTGCTGCATGCTCAGTACTCAGGGTGCTGGGTGCTCAGTACTCAGGATGCTGTGTGCTCAGTGCTCGGGGTGCTGGGTGCTCAGTGCTCAGGGTGCTCAGTGCTCAGTACTCAGGGTGCTGGGTGCTCAGTGCTCTTGGTGCTGGGTGCTCAGTACTCAGGGTGCTGTGTGCTCAGGGTGCTGGGTGCTCAGGGTGCTGGGTGCTCAGTGCTCGGGGTGCTGGGTGCTCAGAACTCAGGGTGCTGGGTGCTCAATACTCAGGGTGCTGGGTGTTCAGTGCTCGGGGTGCTGGGTGCTCAGTGCTCAGGGTGCTGGGTGCTCAATACTTAGGGTGCTGGGTGCTCAGTGCTCGGGGGTGCTCGGTGCTCAGTACTCAAGGTGCTGGGTGCTCAGTGCTCACGGTGCTGGGTGCTCAGTCCTCGGGGTGCTCGGTGCTCAGTACTCAGGGTGCTGGGTGCTCATTACTCAGGGTGCTGAGTGCTCAGTACTCTGGGTGCTGGGTGCTCAGTACTCAGCATGCTGGGTGCTCAGTGCTTGGGGTGCTGGGTGCTCAGTGCTCAGGGTTCTCAGTGCTCAGTACTCAGGGTGCTGGCTGCTCATTACGCAGGGTGCTGGGTGCTCAGTGCTCGGGGTGCTGGGTGCTCAGTACTCAGGGTGCTGGGTGCTCAGTGCTCAGGGTGCTGGGTGCTCAGTACTCAGGGTGCTGGGTGCTCAGAACTCAGGGGTGCTGGGTGCTCAGTACTCAGGGTGCTGGGTTCTCAGTGCTCGCGCTGCTGGGTGCTCAGTGCTCAGGGTGCTGGGTGCTCAGTACTTAGTGTGCTGGGTGCTCAGTGCTCGGGGGTGCTCGGTGCTCAGTACTCAAGGTGCTGGGTGCTCACTGCTCACGGTGCTGGGTGCTCATTCCTCGGGGTGCTCCGTGCTCAGTGCTCAGGGTGCTGGGTGCTCAGTACTCAGGGTGCTCGGTGCTCAGTACTAAGGGTGCTCAGTGCTCAGTACTCAGGGTGCTCAGTGCTCAGTGCTCGGGGTGCTGGGTGCTCAGTGCTCGGGGTGCTGGGTGCTCAGTACTCAGGGTGCTTGGTGCTCAGTGCTCAGTACTCAGCGTGCTGGGTGCTCAGTACTCAGGGTGCTGGTGCTCAGTCCTCAGGGTGCTTGGTGCTCAGTACTCAGGATGCTGGGTCCTCAGTGCTCAGGGTGCTGGGTGCTCAGTACTCATGGTGCTGGGTACTCATTCTCGGGGTGCTGGGTGCTCAGTACTCAGGTTGCTCAGTACTCTGGGTGCTCGGTGCTCAGTACTCATGGTGCTGGGTGCTCAGTACTCAGGGTGCTCGGTGCTCAGTTCTCAGGGTGCTCGGTGCTCAGTGTTTGGGGTGCTGGGTGCTCAGTACTCAGGGTCCTGGGTGCTCAGTGCTCAGGGTGCTGGGTGCTCAGTGCTCAGGGTGCTGGGTGCTCAGTACACAGTGCTCAGGATTCTGGGGTGCTCAGTGCTCAGGGTGCTGGGTGCTCAGTGCTCAGGGTGCTCAGTGCTCAGTGCTCAGTACTCAGGGTTCTGGGTGCTCAGTACTCAGGGTGCTGGGTTCTCAGTGCTCGGGGTGCCCGGTGCTCAGTGCTCGGGGTGCTCAGTGCTCAGTACTCAGGGTGCTGGGTGCTCAGTACTCAGGGTGCTGGGTGCTCAGTGCTCGGGGTGCTCGGAGCTCAGTACTCAGGGTGCTGGGTGCTCAGTGCTGGGTGCTCAGTGCTCGGGGTGCTGGGTGCTCAGTGCTCGGGGTGCTGGGTGCTCAGTACTCAGGGTGCTGGGTGCTCAGTGCACTTGGTGCTGGGTGCTCAGTACTCAGGGTGCTGGGTGCTCAGTGCTCGGGGTGCTCGGTGCTCAGTACGTTGGGTGCTCAGTACTCAGGGTGCTGGGTGCTCAGTGCTCAGGGTGCTGGGTGCTCAGTGCTCAGGGTGCTGGGTGCTCAGTACTTAGGGTGCTGGGTGCTCAGTGCTCGGGGTGCTCGGTGCTCAGTACTCAGGTGCTGGGTGCTCAGTGCTCAGGGTGCTGGGTGCTCAGTACTCAGGGTGCTGGGTGCTCAGTGCTCAGGGTGCTGGGTGCTCAGTACTTAGGGTGCTGGGTGCTCAGTGCTCGGGGTGCTCGGTGCTCAGTACTCAAGGTGCTGGGGTGCTCACTGCTCACGGTTCTGGGTGCTCAGTCCTCGGGGTGCTCCGTGCTCAGTGCTCAGGGTGCTGGGTGCTCAGTACTCAGGGTGCTCGGTGCTCAGTACTAAGGGTGCTCAGTGCTCAGTACTCAGGGTGCTCAGTGTTCAGTGCTCGGGGTGCTGTGTGCTCAGTGCTCGGGGTGCTGGGTGCTCAGTACTCAGGGTGCTGGGGTGCTCAGTGCTAAGTACTCAGCGTGCTGGGTGGCTCAGTACTCAGGGTGCTGGGTGCTCAGTGCTCAGGGTGCTGGGTGCTCAGTGCTCAGGGGTGCTCAGTGCTCAGTGCTCAGTACTCAGGGTTCTGGGTGCTCAGTACTCAGGGGTGCTGGGTTCTCAGTGCTCGGGGGTGCCCGGTGCTCATTGGTCCGGGGTGCTCGGTGCTCAGTACTCAGGGTGCTGGGTGCTCAGTACTCAGGGTGAACGGTGCTCAGTTCTCAGGTGCTCGGTGCACAGTGTTTGGGGTGCTGGGTGCTCAGTACTCAGGGTGCTGGGTTCTCAGTGCTCAGGGTGCTGGGTGCTCAGTACACAGTGCTCATGATGCTGGGTGCTCAGTGCTCAGGGTGCTGGGTGCTCAGTGCTCAGGGTGCTCAGTGCTCAGTGCTCAGTACTCAGGGTTCTGGGTGCTCAGTACTCAGGGTGCTGGGTTCTCAGTGCTCGGGGTGCCCGGTGCTCAGTGCTCGGGGTGCTCGGTGCTCAGTACTCAGGGTGCTGGGTGCTCAGTACTCAGGGTGCTGGGTGCTCAGTGCTCGGGGTGCTCGGAGCTCAGTACTCAGGGTGCTGGGGTGCTCAGTGCTGGGTGCTCAGTGCTCGGGGTGCTGGGTGCTCAGTGCTCGGGGTGCTGGGTGCTCAGTACTCAGGGTGCTGGGTGCTCAGTGCACGGGGTGCTGGGTGCTCAGTACTCAGGGTGCTGGGTGCTCAGTGCTCGGGGTGCTCGGTGCTCATTACGTTGGGTGCTCAGTACTCAGGGTGCTGGGTGCTCAGTGCTCAGGGTGCTGGGTGCTCAGTGCTCAGGGTGCTGGGGTCACAATGCTCAGGGTGCTTGATGCTCAGTACTCAGGGTGCTGGGTGCTCAGTGTTCAGGGTGCTGGGTGCTCAGTGCTCTGGGTGCTGGGTGCTCAGTACTCAGGGTGCTGGGTGCTCAGTACTCAGGGTGCAGGATGCTCAGTACTCAGGGTGCTGGGTGCTCAGTACTCAGTGCTTAGGATGCTGGGTGCTCAGTGCTCGGGCTGCTGGGTGCTCAGTGCTCAGGGTGCTGGGTGCTCAGTACTCAGGGTGCTGGGTTCTCAGTACTCAGGGTGCTGGGTGCACAGTGCTAGGGGTGCTGGGTGATCAGTGCTCGGGGTCTGTTGTGCTCAGTACTCAGGGTGCTGGGTGCTCATTACTCAGGGTGCTGGGTGCTCAATGCTCAGGGTGTTGGGTGCTCAGTGCTCTGGGTGCTGGGTGCTCAGTGCTCAGGGTGCTGGGTGCTCAGTGCTCAGGGTGCTGGGTGCTCAGTGCTCAGGGTGCTGCGTGCTGAGTGCTCAGGGTGCTCGGTGCTCAGTGATCGGGGTGCTGGGTGCTCAGTGCTCAGGGGTGCTCAGTGCTCAGGGTGCTGGGTGCTCAGGGTGCTGGGTGCTCAGTGCTCGGGGTGCTGGGTGCTCAGTGCTCAGGGTGCTGGGTGCTCAGTGCTCAGGGTGCTGGGTGCTCAGTGCTCAGTGCTCAGGGTGCTGGGTGTTCAGTACTCAGGGTGCTGGGTGCTCAGTACTCAGGGTGCTGGGTGCTCAGTGCTCGGGGTGCTGGGTGCTCAGTACTCAGGGTGCTGGGTGCTCAGTGCTTGGGGTGCTGGGTGCTCAGTGCTCAGGGTGATCGGTGCTCAGTACTCAGGAATGCTGGGTGCTCAGTACTCAGGGTGCTGGGTGCTCAGTACTCAGGGTGCTGGGTGCTCAGTCCTCAGGGTGCTCAGTGCTCAGGGTGCTGGGTGCTCAGTGCTCAGGGTGCTCGGTGCTCAGTACTCAGGGTGCTGAGTGCTCAGTACTCAGGGTGCTATGTGCTCAGTACTCAGGGTGCTGGGTGCTCAGTGCTCGGGGGTGCTGGTTGCTCAGTGCTCAGGGTGCTCAGTGCTCAGTACTCAGGGTGCTGGGTGCTCATTACTCAGGGAGCTGGGTGCTCAGTGCTCGGGGTGCTGGGTGCTCAGTACTCAGGGTGCTGGGTGCTCAGGGTGCTGGGTGCTCAGTGCTTGGGGTGCTGGGTGCTCAGTACTCGGGGTGCTGGGTGCTCAGTACTCAGGGTGCTGGGTGCTCAGTGCTCGGGGTGCTGGGTGCTCAGTGCTCAGGGTGATCGGTGCTCAGTACTCAGGATGCTGGGTGCTCAGTACTCAGGGTGCTGGGTGCTCAGTACTCAGGGAGCTGGGTGCTCAGTCCTCAGGGTGCTCAGTGCTCAGGGCGCTGGGTGCTCAGTGCTCGGGGTGCTCGGTGCTCAGTACTCAGGGTGCTGAGAGCTCAGTACTCAGGGTGCTGGGTGCTCAGTACTCCGGGTGCTGGGTGCTCAGTGCTCGGGGTGCTGGGTGCTCAGTGCTCAGGGTGCTCAGTGCTCAGTACTCAGGGTGCTGGGTGCTCATTACTCAGGGTGCTGGGTGCTCAGTGCTCGGGGTGCTGTGTGCTCAGTACTCAGGGTGCTGGGTGCTCAGGGTGCTGGGTGCTCAGGGTGCTGGGTGCTCAGTGCGCGGGGTGCTGGGTGCTCAGAACCTCAGGGTGCTGGGTGCTCAGTACTCAGGGTGCTGGGTGTTCAGTGCTCGGGGTGCTGGGTGCTCAGTGCTCAGGGTGCTGGGTGCTCAGTACTTAGGGTGCTGGGTGCTCAGTGCTCGGGGTGCTCGTTGCTCAGTACTCAAGGTGCTGGGTGCTCAGTGCTCACGGTGCTGGCTGGGTGCTCAGTCCTCGGGGTGCTCGGTGCTCAGTACTCAGGGTGCTGGGTGCTCATTACTCAGGGTGCTGAGTGCTCAGTACTCAGGGTGCTGGGTGCTCAGTACTCAGGATGCTGGGTGCTCAGTGCTTGGGGTGCTGTGTGCTCAGTGCTCAGGGTGCTCAGTGCTCAGTACTCAGGGTGCTGGGTGCTCATTACTCAGGGTGCTGGGTGCTCAGTGCTCGGGGTGCTGGGTGCTCAGTACTCAGGGTGCTGGGTGCTCAGTGCTCAGGGTGCTGGGTGCTCAGTACTCAGGGTGCTGGGTGCTCAGAACTCAGGGTGCTGGGTGCTCAGTACTCAGGGTGCTGGGTTCTCAGTGCTCGGGCTGCTGGGTGCTCAGTGCTCAGGGTGCTGGGTGCTCAGTACTTAGTGTGCTGGGTGCTCAGTGCTCGGGGTGCTCGGTGCTCAGTACTAAAGGTGCTGGGTGCTCACTGCTCACGGTGCTGGGTGCTCAGTCCTCGGGGTGCTCCGTGCTCAGTGCTCAGGGTGCTGGGTGCCTCAGTACTCAGGGTGCTCGGTGCTCAGTACTAAGGGTGCTCAGTGCTCAGTACTCAGGGTGCTCAGTGCTCAGTGCTCGGGGTGCTGGGTGCTCAGTGCTTGGGGTGCTGGGGTGCTCAGTACTCAGGGTGCTGGGTGCTCAGTGCTTAGTACTCAGCGTGCTGGGTGCTCAGTACTCAGGGTGCTGGGTGTCCAGTACTCAGGGTGCTTGGTGCTCAGTACTCAGGGTGCTGGGTTGCTCAGTGCTCAGGGTGCTCGGTGCTCAGTACTCATGGTGCTGGGTACTCATTCTCGGGGTGCTGGGTGCTCAGTACTCAGGTTGCTCAGTACTCTGGGTGCTCGGTGGCTCAGTACTCATGGTGCTGGGTGCTCAGTACTCAGGGTGCTCGGTGCTCAGTTCTCAGGGGTGCTCGGTGCTCAGTGTTTGGGGTGCTGGGTGCTCAGTACTCAGGGTGCTGGGTGCTCAGTGCTCAGGGTGCTGGGTGCTCAGTGCTCAGGGTGCTGGGTGCTCAGTACACAGTGCTCAGGATGCTGGGTGCTCAGTGCTCAGGGTGCAGGGTCCTCAGTGCTCAGGGTGCTCAGTGCTCAGTGCTCAGTACTCAGGGTTCTGGGTGCTGAGTACTCAGGGTGCTGGGTTCTCAGTGCTCGGGGTGCCCGGTGCTCAGTGCTCGGGGTGCTCAGTGCTCAGTACTCAGGGTGCTGGGTGCTCAGTACTCAGTGCTTAGGATGCTGGGTGCTCAGTGCTCGGGCTGCTGGGTGCTCAGTGCTCAGGGTGCTGGGTGGCTCAGTACTCAGGGTGCTGGGTTCTCAGTACTCAGGGTGCTGGGTGCACAGTGCTAGGGGTGCTGGGTGATCAGTGCTCGGGGTCTGGGTGCTCAGTACTCAGGGTGCTGGGTGCTCATTACTCATGGTGCTGGGTGCTCAATGCTCAGGGTGTTGGGTGCTCAGTGCTCTGGGTGCTGGGTGCTCAGTGCTCAGGGTGCTGGGTGCTCAGTGCTCAGGGTGCTGGGTGCTCAGTGCTCAGGGTGCCTGCGTGCTGAGTGCTTAGGGTCCTGGGTGCTCAGTACTCAGGGTGCTGGGTGCTCAGTGATCGGGGTGCTGGGTGCTCAGTGCTCAGGGTGCTCAGTGCTCAGGGTGCTGGGTGCTCAGGGTGCTGGGTGCTCAGTGCTCGGGGTGCTGGGTGCTCAGTGCTCAGGGTGCTGGGTGCTCAGTGCTCAGGGTGCTGGGTGCTCAGTGCTCAGTGCTCAGGGTGCTGGGTGTTCAGTACTCAGGGTGCTGGGTGCTCAGTACTCAGGGTGCTGGGTGCTCAGTGCTCGGGGTGCTGGGTGCTCAGTACTCAGGGTGCTGGGTGCTCAGTGCTTGGGGTGCTGGGTGCTCAGTGCTCAGGGTGATCGGTGCTCAGTACTCAGGTTGCTGGGTGCTCAGTACTCAGGGTGCTGGGTGCTCAGTACTCAGGGTGCTGGGTGCTCAGTCCTCAGGGTGCTCAGTGCTCAGGGTGCTGGGTGCTCAGTGCTCAGGGTGCTCGGTGCTCAGTACTCAGGGTGCTGAGTGCTCATTACTCAGGGTGCTATGAGCTCAGTACTCAGGGTGCTGGGTGCTCAGTGCTCGGGGGTGCTGGTTGCTCAGTGCTCAGGGTGCTCAGTGCTCAGTACTCAGGGTGCTGGGTGCTCATTACTCAGGGTGCTGGGTGCTCAGTGCTCGGGGTGCTGGGTGCTCAGTACTCAGGGTGCTGGGTGCTCAGGGTGCTGGGTGCTCAGTGCTTGGGGTGCTGGGTGCTCAGTACTCGGGGTGCTGGGTGCTCAGTACTCAGGGTGCTGGGTGCTCAGTGCTCGGGGTGCTGGGTGCTCAGTGCTCAGCGTGATCGGGTGCTCAGTACTCAGGATGCTGGGTGCTCAGTACTCAGGGTGCTGGGTGCTCAGTACTCAGGGTGCTGGGTGCTCAGTCCTCAGGGTGCTCAGTGCTCAGGGCGCTGGGTGCTCAGTGCTCGGGGTGCTCGGTGCTCAGTACTCAGGGTGCTGAGAGCTCAGTACTCAGGGTGCTGGGTGCTCAGTACTCCGGTGCTGGGTGCTCAGTGCTCGGGGTGCTGGGTGCTCAGTGCTCAGGGTGCTCAGTGCCTCAGTACTCAGGGTGCTGGGTGCTCATTACTCAGGGTGCTGGGTGCTCAGTGCTCGGGGTGCTGGGTGCTCAGTACTCAGGGTGCTGGGTGCTCAGGGTGCTGGGTGCTCAGGGTGCTGGGTGCTCAGTGCGCGGGGTGCTGGTTGCTCAGAACTCAGGGTGCTGGGTGCTCAGTACTCAGGGTGCTGGGTGTTCAGTGCTCGGGGTGCTGGGGTGCTCAGTGCTCAGGGTGCTGGGTGCTCAGTACTTAGGGTGCAGGGTGCTCAGTGCTCGGGGTGCTCGGTGCTCAGTACTCAAGGTGCTGGGTGCTCAGTGCTCACGGTGCTGGGTGCTCAGTCCTCGGGGTGCTCGGTGCTCAGTACTCAGGGTGCTGGGTGCTCATTACTCAGGGTGCTGAGTGCTCAGTACTCAGGATGCTGGGTGCTCAGTGCTTCCGGTGCTGGGTGCTCAGTGCTCAGGGTGCTCAGTGCTCAGTACTCAGGGTGCTGGGTGCTCATTACTCAGGGTGCTGGGTGCTCAGTGCTCGGGGTGCTGGGTGCTCAGTACTCAGGGTGCTGGGTGCTCCCGTGCTCAGGGTGCTGGGTGCTCAGTACTCAGGGTGCTGGGTGCTCAGAACTCAGGGTGCTGGGTGCTCAGTACTCAGGGTGCTGGGTTCTCAGTGCACGGGCTGCTGGGTGCTCAGTGCTCAGGGTGCTGGGTGCTCAGTACTTAGTGTGCTGGGTGCTCAGTGCTCGGGGTGCTCGGTGCTCAGTACTCAGGGTGCTCAGTGCTCAGTGCTCGGGGTGCTGGGTGCTCAGTGCTTGGGGTGCTGGGTGCTCAGTACTCAGGGTGCTGGGTGCTCAGTGCTTAGTACTCAGCGTGCTGGGTGCTCAGTACTCAGGGTGCTTGGTGTTCAGTACTCAGGGTGCTGGTGCTCAGTACTCAGGGTGCTGGGTGCTCGGTGCTCAGGGTGCTCGGTGCTCAGTACTCATGGTGCTGGGTACTCATTCTCGGGGGTGCTGGGTGCTCAGTACTCAGGTTGCTCAGTACTCTGGGTGCTCGGTGCTCAGTACTCATGGTGCTGGGTGCTCAGTACTCAGGGTGCTCGGTGCTCAGTTCTCAGGGTGCTCGGTGCTCAGTGTTTGGGGTGCTGGGTGCTCAGTACTCAGTTTGCTAGGTGCTCAGTGCTCAGGGTGCTGGGTGCTCAGTGCTCAGGGGTGCTCAGTGCTCAGTGCTCAGTACTCAGGGTTCTGGGTGCCTCAGTACTCAGGGTGCTGGGTTCTCAGTGCTCGGGGTGCCCGGTGCTCAGTGCTCGGGGTGCTCGGTGCTCAGTACTCAGGGTGCTGGGTGCTCATTACTCAGGGTGCTGGGTGCTCAGTGCTCGGGGTGCTCGGAGCTCAGTACTCAGGGTGCTGGGGTGCTCAGTGCTGGGTGCTCAGTGCTCGTGGTGCTGGGGTGCTCAGTGCTCGGGGGTGCTGGGTGCTCAGTACTCAGGGTGCTCGGTGCTCAGTGCACGGGGGTGCTGGTTGCTCAGTACTCAGGGTGCTGGGTGCTCAGTGCTCGGGTTGCTCGGTGCTCAGTACGTTGGGTGCTCAGTACTCAGGGTGCTGGGTGCTCAGTGCTCAGGGTGCTGGGTGCTCAGTGCTCAGGGTGCTGGGTTCACAGTGCTCAGGGTGCTTGATGCTCAGTACTCAGGGTGATGGGTGCTCAGTGCTCAGGGTGCTGGGTGCTCAGTGCTCGGGGTGCTGGGTGCTCAGTACTCAGGGTGCTGGGTGCTCAGTACTCAGGGTGCAGGATGCTCAGTACTCAGGGTGCTGGGTGCTCAGTACTCAGTGCTCAGGATGCTGGGTGCTCAGTGCTCGGGCTGCTGGGTGCTCAGTGCTCAGGGTGCTGGGTGCTCAGTACTCAGGGTGCTGGGTTCTCAGTGCTCAGGATGCTGGGTGCTCAGTGCTCGGGCTGCTGGGTGCTCAGTGCTCAGGATGCTGGGTGCTCAGTGCTCGGGCTGCTGGGTGCTCAGTGCTCAGGGTGCTGGGTGCTCAGTACTAAGGGTGCTGGGTTCTCAGTACTCAGGGTGCTGGGTGCACAGTGTTAGGGGTGCTGGGTGCTCAGTGCTCCGGGTCTGGGTGCTCAGTACTCAGGGTGCTGGGTGCTCAGTACTCAGGGTGCTGGGTGCTCAGTGCTCAGGGTGCTGGGTGCTCAGTGCTCAGGGTGCTGGGTGCTCAGTGCTCGGGGTGCTGGGTGCTGAGTGCTCAGGGTGCTGGGTGCTCAGTGCTCGGGGTGTCTCAGTGCTCAGTGCTCAGGGTCCTGGGTGCTCAGTACTCAGGGTGCTGGGTGCTTAGTACTCAGGGTGCTCAGTGGTCAGTACACAGGGTGCTGGGTGCTCAGTGCTCGGGGTGCTGGGTGCTCAGTGCTCAGTACTCAGGGGTGCTGGGTGCTCATTCTCGGGGTGCTGGGTGCTCGGTGCTCGGGGGTGCTGGGTGCTCAGTACTCGGGGTGCTGGGGGCTCAGTACTCAGGGTGCTGGGTGCTCAGTACTCAGGGTGATCTGTTCTCAGTACTCAGGGTGCTGGGTGCTCAGTGCTTGGGGTGCTGGGTGCTCAGTACTCGGGGTGCTGGGTTGCTCAGTACTCAGGGTGCTGGGTGCTCAGTGCTCGGGGTGCTGGGTGCTCAGTGCTCAGGGTGATCGGTGCTCAGTACTCAGGATGCTGGGTGATCAGTACTCAGGGTGCTGGGTGCTCAGTACTCAGGGTGCTGGGTGCTCAGTCCTCAGGGTGCTCAGTGCTCAGGGTGCTGGGTACTCAGTGCTCGGGGTGCTCGGTGCTCAGTACTCAGGGTGCTGAGTGCTCAGTACTCAGGGTGCTATGTGCTCAGTACTCAGGGTGCTGGGTGCTCAGTGCTCGGGGTGCTGTGTGCTCAGTGCTCAGGGTGCTCAGTGCTCAGAACTCAGGGTGCTGGGTGCTCATTACTCAGGGTGCTGGGTGCTCAGTGCTCGGGGTTCTGGGTGCTCAGTACTCAGGGTGCTGGGTGCTCAGGGTGCTGGGTGCTCAGTGCTCGGGGTCCTGGGTGCTCAGAACTCAGGGTGCTGGGTGCTCAGTACTCAGGGTGCTGGGTGCTCAGTGCTCGGGGTGCTGGGTGCTCAGTGCTCAGGGTGCTGGGTGCTCAGTACTTAGGGTGCTGGGTGCTCAGTGCTCAGGGTGCTCGGTGCTCAGTACTCAAGGTGCTGGGTGCTCAGTGCTCACGGTGCTGGGTGCTCAGTCCTCGGGGTGCTTGGTGCTCAGTACTCAGGGTGCTGGGTGCTCATTACTCAGGGTGCTGCATGCTCAGTACTCAGGGTGCTGGGTGCTCAGTACTCAGGATGCTGTGTGCTCAGTGCTCGGGGTGCTGGGTGCTCAGTGCTCAGGGTGCTCAGTGCTCAGTACTCAGGGTGCTGGGGTGCTCAGTGCTCGGGGTTCTGGGTGCTCAGTACTCAGGGTGCTGTGTGCTCAGGGTGCTGGGTGCTCAGGGTGCTGGGTGCTCAGTGCTCGGGGTGCTGGGTGCTCAGAACTCAGGGTGCTGGGTGCTCAATACTCAGGGTGCTGGGTGTTTCAGTGCTCGGGGTGCTGGGTGCTCAGTGCTCAGGGTGCTGGGTGCTCAATACTTAGGGTACTGGGTGCTCAGTGCTCGCGGTGCTCGGTGCTCAGTACTCAAGGTGCTGGGTGCTCAGTGCTCACGGTGCTGGGTGCTCAGTCCTCGGGGTGCTCGGTGCTCAGTACTCAGGGTGCTGGGTGCTCATTACTCAGGGTGCTGAGTGCTCAGTACTCTGGGTGCTGGGTGCTCAGTACTCAGCATGCTGGGTGCTCAGTGCTTGGGGTGCTGGGTGCTCAGTGCTCAGGGTTCTCAGTGCTCAGTACTCAGGGTGCTGGCTGCTCATTACGCAGGGTGCTGGGTGCTCAGTGCTCGGGGTGCTGGGTGCTCAATACTCAGGGTGCTGGGTGCTCAGTGCTCAGGGTGCTGGGTGCTCAGTACTCAGGGTGCTGGGTGCTCAGAACTCAGGGTGCTGGGTGCTCAGTACTCAGGGTGCTGGGTTCTCAGTGCTCGCGCTGCTGGGTGCTCAGTGCTCAGGGTGCTGGGTGCTCAGTACTTAGTGTGCTGGGTGCTCAGTGCTCGGGGGTGCTCGGTGCTCAGTACTCAAGGTGCTGGGTGCTCACTGCTCACGGTGCTGGGTGCTCATTCCTCGGGGTGCTCCGTGCTCAGTGCTCAGGGTGCTGGGTGCTCAGTACTCAGGGTGCTCGGTGCTCAGTACTAAGGGTGCTCAGTGCTCAGTACTCAGGGTGCTCAGTGCTCAGTGCTCGGGGGTGCTGGGTGCTCAGTGCTCGGGGTGCTGGGTGCTCAGTACTCAGGGTGCTTGGTGCTCAGTGCTCAGTACTCAGCGTGCTGGGTGCTCAGTACTCAGGGTGCTGGTGCTCAGTCCTCAGGGGTGCTTGGTGCTCAGTACTCAGGATGCTGGGTCCTCAGTGCTCAGGGGTGCTGGGTGCTCAGTACTCATGGTGCTGGGTACTCATTCTCGGGGGTGCTGGGTGCTCAGTACTCAGGTTGCTCAGTACTCTGGGGTGCTCGGTGCTCAGTACTCATGGTGCTGGGTGCTCAGTACTCAGGGTGCTCGGGTGCTCAGTTCTCAGGGTGCTCGGTGCTCAGTGTTTGGGGTGCTGGGTGCTCAGTACTCAGGGTCCTGGGGTGCTCAGTGCTCAGGGTGCTGGGTGCTCAGTGCTCAGGGTGCTGGGGTGCTCAGTACACAGTGCTCAGGATTCTGGGTGCTCAGTGCTCAGGGTGCTGGGGTGCTCAGTGCTCAGGGTGCTCAGTGCTCAGTGCTCAGTACTCAGGGTTCTGGGGTGCTCAGTACTCAGGGTGCTGGGTTCTCAGTGCTCGGGGTGCCCGGTGCTCAGTGCTCGGGGGTGCTCAGTGCTCAGTACTCAGGGTGCTGGGTGCTCAGTACTCAGGGTGCTGGGTGCTCAGTGCTCGGGGTGCTCGGAGCTCAGTACTCAGGGTGCTGGGTGCTCAGTGCTGGGTGCTCAGTGCTCGGGGTGCTGGGTGCTCAGTGCTCGGGGTGCTGGGTGCTCAGTACTCAGGGTGCTGGGTGCTCAGTGCACTTGGTGCTGGGTGCTCAGTACTCAGGGTGCTGGGTGCTCAGTGCTCGGGGTGCTCGGTGCTCAGTACGTTGGGTGCTCAGTACTCAGGGTACTGGGTGCTCAGTGCTCAGGGTGCTGGGTGCTCAGTGCTCAGGGTGCTGGGTGCTCAGTACTTAGGGTGCTGGGTGCTCAGTGCTCGGGGTGCTCGGTGCTCAGTACTCAGGGTGCTGGGTGCTCAGTGCTCAGGGAGCTGGGTGCTCAGTACTCAGGGTGCTGGGTGCTCAGTGCTCAGGGTGCTGGGTGCTCAGTACTTAGGGTGCTGGGTGCTCAGTGCTCGGGGTGCTCGGTGCTCAGTACTCAAGGTGCTGGGTGCTCACTGCTCACGGTTCTGGGTGCTCAGTCCTCGGGGTGCTCCGTGCTCAGTGCTCAGGGTGCTGGGTGCTCAGTACTCAGGGTGCTCGGTGCTCAGTACTAAGGGTGCTCAGTGCTCAGTACTCAGGGTGCTCAGTGTTCAGTGCTCGGGGTGCTGTGTGCTCAGTGCTCGGGGGTGCTGGGTGCTCAGTACTCAGGGTGCTGGGTGCTCAGTGCTAAGTACTCAGCGTGCTGGGTGCTCAGTACTCAGGGTGCTGGGTGCTCAGTGCTCAGGGTGCTGGGTGCTCAGTGCTCAGGGTGCTCAGTGCTCAGTGCTCAGTACTCAGGGTTCTGGGTGCTCAGTACTCAGGGTGCTGGGTTCTCAGTGCTCGGGGTGCCCGGTGCTCATTGGTCGGGGGTGCTCGGTGCTCAGTACTCAGGGTGCTGGGGTGCTCAGTACTCAGGGTGAACGGTGCTCAGTTCTCAGGGTGCTCGGTGCACAGTGTTTGGGGTGCTGGGTGCTCAGTACTCAGGGTGCTGGGTTCTCAGTGCTCAGGGTGCTGGGTGCTCAGTACACAGTGCTCATGATGCTGGGTGCTCAGTGCTCAGGGTGCTGGGTGCTCAGTGCTCAGGGTGCTCAGTGCTCAGTGCTCAGTACTCAGGGTTCTGGGTGCTCAGTACTCAGGGTGCTGGGTTCTCAGTGCTCGGGGTGCCCGGTGCTCAGTGCTCGGGGTGCTCGGTGCTCAGTACTCAGGGTGCTGGGTGCTCAGTACTCAGGGTGCTGGGTGCTCAGTGCTCGGGGGTGCTCGGAGCTCAGTACTCAGGGTGCTGGGTGCTCAGTGCTGGGTGCTCAGTGCTCGGGGTGCTGGGTGCTCAGTGCTCGGGGTGCTGGGTGCTCAGTACTCAGGGTGCTGGGTGCTCAGTGCACGGGGTGCTGGGTGCTCAGTACTCAGGGTGCTGGGTGCTCAGTGCTCGGGGTGCTCGGTGCTCATTACGTTGGGTGCTCAGTACTCAGGGTGCTGGGTGCTCAGTGCTCAGGGTGCTGGGTGCTCAGTGCTCAGGGTGCTGGGTTCACAATGCTCAGGGTGCTTGATGCTCAGTACTCAGGGTGCTGGGTGCTCAGTGTTCAGGGTGCTGGGTGCTCAGTGCTCTGGGTGCTGGGTGCTCAGTACTCAGGGTGCTGGGTGCTCAGTACTCAGGGTGCAGGATGCTCAGTACTCAGGGTGCTGGGTGCTCAGTACTCAGTGCTTAGGATGCTGGGTGCTCAGTGCTCGGGCTGCTGGGTGCTCAGTGCTCAGGGTGCTGGGTGCTCAGTACTCAGGGTGCTGGGTTCTCAGTACTCAGGGTGCTGGGTGCACAGTGCTAGGGGTGCTGGGTGATCAGTGCTCGGGGTCTGTGTGCTCAGTACTCAGGGTGCTGGGTGCTCATTACTCAGGGTGCTGGGTGCTCAATGCTCAGGGTGTTGGGTGCTCAGTGCTCTGGGTGCTGGGTGCTCAGTGCTCAGGGTGCTGGGTGCTCAGTGCTCAGGGTGCTGGGTGCTCAGTGCTCAGGGTGCTGCGTGCTGAGTGCTCAGGGTGCTCGGTGCTCAGTGATCGGGGTGCTGGGTGCTCAGTGCTCAGGGTGCTCAGTGCTCAGGGTGCTGGGGTGCTCAGGGTGCTGGGTGCTCAGTGCTCGGGGTGCTGGGTGCTCAGTGCTCAGGGTGCTGGGTGCTCAGTGCTCAGGGTGCTCAGTGCTCAGTGCTCAGTGCTCAGGGTGCTGGGTGTTCAGTACTCAGGGTGCTGGGTGCTCAGTACTCAGGGTGCTGGGTGCTCAGTGCTCGGGGTGCTGGGTGCTCAGTACTCAGGGTGCTGGGTGCTCAGTGCTTGGGGTGCTGGGTGCTCAGTGCTCAGGGTGATCGGTGCTCAGTACTCAGGATGCTGGGTGCTCAGTACTCAGGGTGCTGGGTGCTCAGTACTCAGGGTGCTGGGTGCTCAGTCCTCAGGGTGCTCAGTGCTCAGGGTGCTGGGTGCTCAGTGCTCAGGGTGCTCGGTGCTCAGTACTCAGGGTGCTGAGTGCTCAGTACTCAGGGTGCTATGTGCTCAGTACTCAGGGTGCTGGGTGCTCAGTGCTCGGGGTGCTGGTTGCTCAGTGCTCAGGGTGCTCAGTGCTCAGTACTCAGGGTGCTGGGTGCTCATTACTCAGGGAGCTGGGTGCTCAGTGCTCGGGGGTGCTGGGTGCTCAGTACTCAGGGTGCTGGGTGCTCAGGGTGCTGGGTGCTCAGTGCTTGGGGTGCTGGGTGCTCAGTACTCGGGGTGCTGGGTGCTCAGTACTCAGGGTGCTGGGTGCTCAGTGCTCGGGGTGCTGGGTGCTCAGTGCTCAGGGTGATCGGTGCTCAGTACTCAGGATGCTGGGTGCTCAGTACTCAGGGTGCTGGGGTGCTCAGTACTCAGGGAGCTGGGTGCTCAGTCCTCAGGGTGCTCAGTGCTCAGGGCGCTGGGTGCTCAGTGCTCGGGGTGCTCGGTGCTCAGTACTCAGGGTGCTGAGAGCTCAGTACTCAGGGTGCTGGGTGCTCAGTACTCCGGGTGCTGGGTGCTCAGTGCTCGGGGTGCTGGGTGCTCAGTGCTCAGGGGTGCTCAGTGCTCAGTACTCAGGGTGCTGGGTGCTCATTACTCAGGGTGCTGGGTGCTCAGTGCTCGGGGTGCTGGGTGCTCAGTACTCAGGGTGCTGGGTGCTCAGGGTGCTGGGTGCTCAGGGTGCTGGGTGCTCAGTGCGCGGGGTGCTGGGTGCTCAGAACTCAGGGTGCTGGGTGCTCAGTACTCAGGGTGCTGGGTGTTCAGTGCTCGGGGTGCTGGGTGCTCAGTGCTCAGGGTGCTGGGTGCTCAGTACTTAGGGTGCTGGGTGCTCAGTGCTCGGGGTGCTCGTTGCTCAGTACTCAAGGTGCTGGGTGCTCAGTGCTCACGGTGCTGGGTGCTCAGTCCTCGGGGTGCTCGGTGCTCAGTACTCAGGGTGCTGGGTGCTCATTACTCAGGGTGCTGAGTGCTCAGTACTCAGGGTGCTGGGTGCTCAGTACTCAGGATGCTGGGTGCTCAGTGCTTGGGGTGCTGTGTGCTCAGTGCTCAGGGTGCTCAGTGCTCAGTACTCAGGGTGCTGGGTGCTCATTACTCAGGGTGCTGGGTGCTCAGTGCTCGGGGTGCTGGGTGCTCAGTACTCAGGGTGCTGGGTGCTCAGTGCTCAGGGTGCTGGGGTGCTCAGTACTCAGGGTGCTGGGTGCTCAGAACTCAGGGTGCTGGGTGCTCAGTACTCAGGGTGCTGGGTTCTCAGTGCTCGGGCTGCTGGGTGCTCAGTGCTCAGGGTGCTGGGTGCTCAGTACTTAGTGTGCTGGGTGCTCAGTGCTCGGGGTGCTCGGTGCTCAGTACTAAAGGTGCTGGGTGCTCACTGCTCACGGTGCTGGGTGCTCAGTCCTCGGGGTGCTCCGTGCTCAGTGCTCAGGGTGCTGGGTGCTCAGTACTCAGGGTGCTCGGTGCTCAGTACTAAGGGTGCTCAGTGCTCAGTACTCAGGGTGCTCAGTGCTCAGTGCTCGGGGGTGCTGGGTGCTCAGTGCTTGGGGTGCTGGGGTGCTCAGTACTCAGGGTGCTGGGTGCTCAGTGCTTAGTACTCAGCGTGCTGGGTGCTCAGTACTCAGGGTGCTGGGTGTCCAGTACTCAGGGTGCTTGGTGCTCAGTACTCAGGGTGCTGGGTGCTCAGTGCTCAGGGTGCTCGGTTCTCAGTACTCATGGTGCTGGGTACTCATTCTCGGGGTGCTGGGTGCTCAGTACTCAGGTTGCTCAGTACTCTGGGTGCTCGGTGC
Source organism: Microtus oregoni (assembly GCF_018167655.1). Classification (NCBI taxonomy): domain Eukaryota; kingdom Metazoa; phylum Chordata; class Mammalia; order Rodentia; family Cricetidae; genus Microtus; species Microtus oregoni. The sequence continues at coordinate 3,190,167 of NW_024544550.1, forward strand.
TCAGTACTCATGGTGCTGGGTGCTCAGTACTCAGGGTGCTCGTGCTCAGTTCTCAGGGTGCTCGGTGCTCAGTGTTTGGGGTGCTGGGTGCTCAGTACTCAGGGTGCTGGGTGCTCAGTGCTCAGGGTGCTGGGTGCTCAGTGCTCAGGGTGCTGGGTGCTCAGTACACAGTGCTCAGGATGCTGGGTGCTCAGTGCTCAGGGTGCAGGGTCCTCAGTGCTCAGGGTGCTCAGTGCTCAGTGCTCAGTACTCAGGGTTCTGGGTGCTGAGTACTCAGGGTGCTGGGTTCTCAGTGCTCGGGGGTGCCCGGTGCTCAGTGCTCGGGGTGCTCAGTGCTCAGTACTCAGGGTGCTGGGTGCTCAGTACTCAGTGCTTAGGATGCTGGGTGCTCAGTGCTCGGGCTGCTGGGTGCTCAGTGCTCAGGGTGCTGGGTGCTCAGTACTCAGGGTGCTGGGTTCTCAGTACTCAGGGTGCTGGGTGCACAGTGCTAGGGGTGCTGGGTGATCAGTGCTCGGGGTCTGGGTGCTCAGTACTCAGGGTGCTGGGTGCTCATTACTCATGGTGCTGGGTGCTCAATGCTCAGGGTGTTGGGTGCTCAGTGCTCTGGGTGCTGGGGTGCTCAGTGCTCAGGGTGCTGGGTGCTCAGTGCTCAGGGTGCTGGGTGCTCAGTGCTCAGGGTGCTGCGTGCTGAGTGCTCAGGGTCCTGGGTGCTCAGTACTCAGGGTGCTGGGTGCTCAGTGATCGGGGTGCTGGGTGCTCAGTGCTCAGGGTGCTCAGTGCTCAGGGTGCTGGGTGCTCAGGGTGCTGGGTGCTCAGTGCTCGGGGTGCTGGGTGCTCAGTGCTCAGGGTGCTGGGTGCTCAGTGCTCAGGGTGCTGGGTGCTCAGTGCTCAGTGCTCAGGGTGCTGGGTGTTCAGTACTCAGGGTGCTGGGTGCTCAGTACTCAGGGTGCTGGGTGCTCAGTGCTCGGGGTGCTGGGTGCTCAGTACTCAGGGTGCTGGGTGCTCAGTGCTTGGGGTGCTGGGTGCTCAGTGCTCAGGGTGATCGGTGCTCAGTACTCAGGATGCTGGGTGCTCAGTACTCAGGGTGCTGGGTGCTCAGTCCTCAGGGTGCTGGGTGCTCAGTCCTCAGGGTGCTCAGTGCTCAGGGTGCTGGGTGCTCAGTGCTCAGGGTGCTCGGTGCTCAGTACTCAGGGTGCTGAGTGCTCATTACTCAGGGTGCTATGTGCTCAGTACTCAGGGTGCTGGGTGCTCAGTGCTCGGGGTGCTGGTTGCTCAGTGCTCAGGGTGCTCAGTGCTCAGTACTCAGGGTGCTGGGTGCTCATTACTCAGGGTGCAGGGTGCTCAGTGCTCGGGGGTGCTGGGTGCTCAGTACTCAGGGTGCTGGGGTGCTCAGGGTGCTGGGTGCTCAGTGCTTGGGGTGCTGGGTGCTCAGTACTCGGGGTGCTGGGTGCTCAGTACTCAGGGTGCTGGGTGCTCAGTGCTCGGGGTGCTGGGTGCTCAGTGCTCAGCGTGATCGGTGCTCAGTACTCAGGATGCTGGGTGCTCAGTACTCAGGGGTGCTGGGTGCTCAGTACTCAGGGTGCTGGGTGCTCAGTCCTCAGGGTGCTCAGTGCTCAGGGCGCTGGGTGCTCAGTGCTCGGGGTGCTCGGTGCTCAATACTCAGGGTGCTGAGAGCTCAGTACTCAGGGTGCTGGGTGCTCAGTACTCGGGGTGCTGGGTGCTCAGTGCTCGGGGTGCTGGGTGCTCAGTGCTCAGGGTGCTCAGTGCTCAGTACTCAGGGTGCTGGGTGCTCATTACTCAGGGTGCTGGGTGCTCAGTGCTCGGGGTGCTGGGTGCTCAGTACTCAGGGTGCTGGGTGCTCAGGGTGCTGGGTGCTCAGGGTGCTGGGTGCTCAGTGCGCGGGGTGCTGGTTGCTCAGAACTCAGGGTGCTGGGTGCTCAGTACTCAGGGTGCTGGGTGTTCAGTGCTCGGGGTGCTGGGTGCTCAGTGCTCAGGGTGCTGGGTGCTCAGTACTTAGGGTGCTGGGTGCTCAGTGCTCGGGGTGCTCGGTGCTCAGTACTCAAGGTGCTGGGTGCTCAGTGCTCACGGTGCTGGGTGCTCAGTCCTCGGGGGTGCTCGGTGCTCAGTACTCAGGGTGCTGGGTGCTCATTACTCAGGGTGCTGAGTGCTCAGTACTCAGGATGCTGGGTGCTCAGTGCTCGGGGTGCTGGGGTGCTCAGTACTCAGGGTGCTGGGGTGCTCAGTACTCAGGGTGCAGGATGCTCAGTACTCAGGGTGCTGGGTGCTCAGTACTCAGTGCTCAGGATGCTGGGGTGCTCAGTGCTCGGGCTGCTGGGTGCTCAGTGCTCAGGGTGCTGGGGTGCTCAGTACTCAGGGTGCTGGGTTCTCAGTGCTCAGGATGCTGGGTGCTCAGTGCTCGGGCTGCTGGGTGCTCAGTGCTCAGGATGCTGGGTGCTCAGTGCTCGGGCTGCTGGGTGCTCAGTGCTCAGGGTGCTGGGTGCTCAGTACTAAGGGTGCTGGGTTCTCAGTACTCAGGGTGCTGGGTGCACAGTGTTAGGGGTGCTGGGTGCTCAGTGCTCCGGGGTCTGGGTGCTCAGTACTCAGGGTGCTGGGGTGCTCAGTACTCAGGGTGCTGGGTGCTCAGTGCTCAGGGTGCTGGGTGCTCAGTGCTCAGGGTGCTGGGTGCTCAGTGCTCGGGGTGCTGGGTGCTGAGTGCTCAGGGTGCTGGGTGCTCAGTGCTCGGGGTGCTCAGTGCTCAGTGCTCAGGGTCCTGGGTGCTCAGTACTCAGGGTGCTGGGTGCTTAGTACTCAGGGTGCTCAGTGGTCAGTACACAGGGTGCTGGGTGCTCAGTGCTCGGGGTGCTGGGTGCTCAGTGCTCAGTACTCAGGGTGCTGGGTGCTCATTCTCGGGGTGCTGGGTGCTCGGTGCTCGGGGTGCTGGGTGCTCAGTACTCGGGGTGCTGGGGGCTCAGTACTCAGGGTGCTGGGTGCTCAGTACTCAGGGTGATCTGTTCTCAGTACTCAGGGTGCTGGGGTGCTCAGTGCTTGGGGTGCTGGGTGCTCAGTACTCGGGGTGCTGGGTGCTCAGTACTCAGGGTGCTGGGTGCTCAGTGCTCGGGGTGCTGGGTGCTCAGTGCTCAGGGTGATCGGTGCTCAGTACTCAGGATGCTGGGTGATCAGTACTCAGGGTGCTGGGTGCTCAGTACTCAGGGTGCTGGGTGCTCAGTCCTCAGGGTGCTCAGTGCTCAGGGTGCTGGGTACTCAGTGCTCGGGGGTGCTCGGTGCTCAGTACTCAGGGTGCTGAGTGCTCAGTACTCAGGGTGCTATGTGCTCAGTACTCAGGGTGCTGGGTGCTCAGTGCTCGGGGTGCTGTGTGCTCAGTGCTCAGGGTGCTCAGTGCTCAGAACTCAGGGTGCTGGGTGCTCATTACTCAGGGGTGCTGGGTGCTCAGTGCTCGGGGGTGCTGGGTGCTCAGTACTCATGGTGCTGGGTGCTCAGGGTGCTGGGTGCTCAGTGCTCGGGGTCCTGGGTGCTCAGAACTCAGGGTGCTGGGTGCTCAGTACTCAGGGTGCTGGGGTGCTCAGTGCTCGGGGTGCTGGGTGCTCAGTGCTCAGGGTGCTGGGTGCTCAGTACTTAGGGTGCTGGGTGCTCAGTGCTCAGGGTGCTCGGTGCTCAGTTACTCAAGGTGCTGGGTGCTCAGTGCTCACGGTGCTGGGTGCTCAGTCCTCGGGGTGCTTGGTGCTCAGTACTCAGGGTGCTGGGTGCTCATTACTCAGGGTGCTGCATGCTCAGTACTCAGGGTGCTGGGTGCTCAGTACTCAGGATGCTGTGTGCTCAGTGCTCGGGGTGCTGGGTGCTCAGTGCTCAGGGTGCTCAGTGCTCAGTACTCAGGGTGCTGGGTGCTCAGTGCTCGGGGTTCTGGTGCTCAGTACTCAGGGTGCTGTGTGCTCAGGGTGCTGGGTGCTCAGGGTGCTGGGTGCTCAGTGCTCGGGGTGCTGGGTGCTCAGAACTCAGGGTGCTGGGTGCTCAATACTCAGGGTGCTGGGTGTTCAGTGCTCGGGGTGCTGGGTGCTCAGTGCTCAGGGTGCTGGGTGCTCAATACTTAGGGTACTGGGTGCTCAGTGCTCGCGGTGCTCGGTGCTCAGTACTCAAGGTGCTGGGTGCTCAGTGCTCACGGTGCTGGGGTGCTCAGTCCTCGGGGTGCTCGGTGCTCAGTACTCAGGGTGCTGGGTGCTCATTACTCAGGGTGCTGAGTGCTCAGTACTCTGGGTGCTGGGTGCTCAGTACTCAGCATGCTGGGTGCTCAGTGCTTGGGGTGCTGGGTGCTCAGTGCTCAGGGTTCTCAGTGCTCAGTACTCAGGGTGCTGGCTGCTCATTACGCAGGGTGCTGGGTGCTCAGTGCTCGGGGTGCTGGGTGCTCAGTACTCAGGGTGCTGGGTGCTCAGTGCTCAGGGTGCTGGGTGCTCAGTACTCAGGGTGCTGGGTGCTCAGAACTCAGGGTGCTGGGTGCTCAGTACTCAGGGTGCTGGGTTCTCAGTGCTCGCGCTGCTGGGTGCTCAGTGCTCAGGGTGCTGGGTGCTCAGTACTTAGTGTGCTGGGTGCTCAGTGCTCGGGGGTGCTCGGTGCTCAGTACTCAAGGTGCTGGGTGCTCACTGCTCACGGTGCTGGGTGCTCATTCCTCGGGGTGCTCCGTGCTCAGTGCTCAGGGTGCTGGGTGCTCAGTACTCAGGGTGCTCGGTGCTCAGTACTAAGGGTGCTCAGTGCTCAGTACTCAGGGTGCTCAGTGCTCAGTGCTCGGGGTGCTGGGTGCTCAGTGCTCGGGGTGCTGGGTGCTCAGTACTCAGGGTGCTTGGTGCTCAGTGCTCAGTACTCAGCGTGCTGGGTGCTCAGTACTCAGGGTGCTGGTGCTCAGTCCTCAGGGTGCTTGGTGCTCAGTACTCAGGATGCTGGGTCCTCAGTGCTCAGGGTGCTGGGTGCTCAGTACTCATGGTGCTGGGTACTCATTCTCGGGGTGCTGGGTGCTCAGTACTCAGGTTGCTCAGTACTCTGGGTGCTCGGTGCTCAGTACTCATGGTGCTGGGTGCTCAGTACTCAGGGTGCTCGGTGCTCAGTTCTCAGGGTGCTCGGTGCTCAGTGTTTGGGGTGCTGGGTGCTCAGTACTCAGGGTCCTGGGTGCTCAGTGCTCAGGGTGCTGGGTGCTCAGTGCTCAGGGTGCTGGGTGCTCAGTACACAGTGCTCAGGATTCTGGGTGCTCAGTGCTCAGGGTGCTGGGTGCTCAGTGCTCAGGGTGCTCAGTGCTCAGTGCTCAGTACTCAGGGTTCTGGGTGCTCAGTACTCAGGGTGCTGGGTTCTCAGTGCTCGGGGTGCCCGGTGCTCAGTGCTCGGGGTGCTCAGTGCTCAGTACTCAGGGTGCTGGGTGCTCAGTACTCAGGGTGCTGGGTGCTCAGTGCTCGGGGGTGCTCGGAGCTCAGTACTCAGGGTGCTGGGTGCTCAGTGCTGGGTGCTCAGTGCTCGGGGTGCTGGGTGCTCAGTGCTCGGGGTGCTGGGTGCTCAGTACTCAGGGTGCTGGGTGCTCAGTGCACTTGGTGCTGGGTGCTCAGTACTCAGGGTGCTGGGTGCTCAGTGCTCGGGGTGCTCGGTGCTCAGTACGTTGGGTGCTCAGTACTCAGGGTACTGGGTGCTCAGTGCTCAGGGTGCTGGGTGCTCAGTGCTCAGGGTGCTGGGTGCTCAGTACTTAGGGTGCTGGGTGCTCAGTGCTCGGGGTGCTCGGTGCTCAGTACTCAGGGTGCTGGGTGCTCAGTGCTCAGGGAGCTGGGTGCTCAGTACTCAGGGTGCTGGGTGCTCAGTGCTCAGGGTGCTGGGTGCTCAGTACTTAGGGTGCTGGGTGCTCAGTGCTCGGGGTGCTCGGTGCTCAGTACTCAAGGTGCTGGGTGCTCACTGCTCACGGTTCTGGGTGCTCAGTCCTCGGGGTGCTCCGTGCTCAGTGCTCAGGGTGCTGGGTGCTCAGTACTCAGGGTGCTCGGTGCTCAGTACTAAGGGTGCTCAGTGCTCAGTACTCAGGGTGCTCAGTGTTCAGTGCTCGGGGTGCTGTGTGCTCAGTGCTCGGGGTGCTGGGTGCTCAGTACTCAGGGTGCTGGGTGCTCAGTGCTAAGTACTCAGCGTGCTGGGTGCTCAGTACTCAGGGTGCTGGGTGCTCAGTGCTCAGGGTGCTGGGTGCTCAGTGCTCAGGGTGCTCAGTGCTCAGTGCTCAGTACTCAGGGTTCTGGGTGCTCAGTACTCAGGGTGCTGGGTTCTCAGTGCTCGGGGTGCCCGGTGCTCATTGGTCGGGGGTGCTCGGTGCTCAGTACTCAGGGTGCTGGGTGCTCAGTACTCAGGGGTGAACGGTGCTCAGTTCTCAGGGTGCTCGGTGCACAGTGTTTGGGGTGCTGGGTGCTCAGTACTCAGGGTGCTGGGTTCTCAGTGCTCAGGGTGCTGGGTGCTCAGTACACAGTGCTCATGATGCTGGGTGCTCAGTGCTCAGGGTGCTGGGTGCTCAGTGCTCAGGGTGCTCAGTGCTCAGTGCTCAGTACTCAGGGTTCTGGGTGCTCAGTACTCAGGGTGCTGGGTTCTCAGTGCTCGGGGTGCCCGGTGCTCAGTGCTCGGGGTGCTCGGTGCTCAGTACTCAGGGTGCTGGGTGCTCAGTACTCAGGGTGCTGGGTGCTCAGTGCTCGGGGTGCTCGGAGCTCAGTACTCAGGGTGCTGGGTGCTCAGTGCTGGGTGCTCAGTGCTCGGGGAGCTGGGTGCTCAGTGCTCGGGGTGCTGGGTGCTCAGTACTCAGGGTGCTGGGTGCTCAGTGCACGGGGTGCTGGGTGCTCAGTACTCAGGGTGCTGGGTGCTCAGTGCTCGGGGTGCTCGGTGCTCATTACGTTGGGTGCTCAGTACTCAGGGTGCTGGGTGCTCAGTGCTCAGGGTGCTGGGTGCTCAGTGCTCAGGGTGCTGGGTTCACAATGCTCAGGGTGCTTGATGCTCAGTACTCAGGGTGCTGGGTGCTCAGTGTTCAGGGTGCTGGGTGCTCAGTGCTCTGGGTGCTGGGTGCTCAGTACTCAGGGTGCTGGGTGCTCAGTACTCAGGGTGCAGGATGCTCAGTACTCAGGGTGCTGGGTGCTCAGTACTCAGTGCTTAGGATGCTGGGTGCTCAGTGCTCGGGCTGCTGGGTGCTCAGTGCTCAGGGTGCTGGGTGCTCAGTACTCAGGGTGCTGGGTTCTCAGTACTCAGGGTGCTGGGTGCACAGTGCTAGGGGTGCTGGGTGATCAGTGCTCGGGGTCTGTGTGCTCAGTACTCAGGGTGCTGGGTGCTCATTACTCAGGGTGCTGGGTGCTCAATGCTCAGGGTGTTGGGTGCTCAGTGCTCTGGGTGCTGGGTGCTCAGTGCTCAGGGTGCTGGGTGCTCAGTGCTCAGGGTGCTGGGTGCTCAGTGCTCAGGGTGCTGCGTGCTGAGTGCTCAGGGTGCTCGGTGCTCAGTGATCGGGGGTGCTGGGTGCTCAGTGCTCAGGGTGCTCAGTGCTCAGGGTGCTGGGTGCTCAGGGGTGCTGGGTGCTCAGTGCTCGGGGTGCTGGGTGCTCAGTGCTCAGGGTGCTGGGTGCTCAGTGCTCAGGGTGCTCAGTGCTCAGTGCTCAGTGCTCAGGGTGCTGGGTGTTCAGTACTCAGGGTGCTGGGTGCTCAGTACTCAGGGTGCTGGGTGCTCAGTGCTCGGGGTGCTGGGTGCTCAGTACTCAGGGTGCTGGGTGCTCAGTGCTTGGGGTGCTGGGTGCTCAGTGCTCAGGGTGATCGGTGCTCAGTACTCAGGATGCTGGGTGCTCAGTACTCAGGGTGCTGGGTGCTCAGTACTCAGGGTGCTGGGTGCTCAGTCCTCAGGGTGCTCAGTGCTCAGGGTGCTGGGTGCTCAGTGCTCAGGGTGCTCGGTGCTCAGTACTCAGGGGTGCTGGGTGCTCAGGGTGCTGGGTGCTCAGTGCTTGGGGTGCTGGGTGCTCAGTGCTCGGGGTGCTGGGTGCTCAGTACTCAGGGTGCTGGGTGCTCAGGGTGCTGGGTGCTCAGTGCTTGGGGTGCTGGGTGCTCAGTACTCGGGGTGCTGGGTGCTCAGTACTCAGGGTGCTGGGTGCTCAGTGCTCGGGGTGCTGGGTGCTCAGTGCTCAGGGTGATCGGTGCTCAGTACTCAGGATGCTGGGTGCTCAGTACTCAGGGTGCTGGGTGCTCAGTACTCAGGGAGCTGGGTGCTCAGTCCTCAGGGGTGCTCAGTGCTCAGGGCGCTGGGTGCTCAGTGCTCGGGGTGCTCGGTGCTCAGTACTCAGGGTGCTGAGAGCTCAGTACTCAGGGTGCTGGGTGCTCAGTACTCCGGGTGCTGGGTGCTCAGTGCTCGGGGTGCTGGGTGCTCAGTGCTCAGGGTGCTCAGTGCTCAGTACTCAGGGTGCTGGGTGCTCATTACTCAGGGTGCTGGGTGCTCAGTGCTCGGGGTGCTGGGTGCTCAGTACTCAGGGTGCTGGGTGCTCAGGGTGCTGGGTGCTCAGGGTGCTGGGTGCTCAGTGCGCGGGGGTGCTGGGTGCTCAGAACTCAGGGTGCTGGGTGCTCAGTACTCAGGGTGCTGGGTGTTCAGTGCTCGGGGTGCTGGGTGCTCAGTGCTCAGGGTGCTGGGTGCTCAGTACTTAGGGTGCTGGGTGCTCAGTGCTCGGGGTGCTCGTTGCTCAGTACTCAAGGTGCTGGGTGCTCAGTGCTCACGGTGCTGGGTGCTCAGTCCTCGGGGTGCTCGGTGCTCAGTACTCAGGGTGCTGGGTGCTCATTACTCAGGGTGCTGAGTGCTCAGTACTCAGGGTGCTGGGTGCTCAGTACTCAGGATGCTGGGTGCTCAGTGCTTGGGGTGCTGTGTGCTCAGTGCTCAGGGTGCTCAGTGCTCAGTACTCAGGGTGCTGGGTGCTCATTACTCAGGGTGCTGGGTGCTCAGTGCTCGGGGTGCTGGGTGCTCAGTACTCAGGGTGCTGGGTGCTCAGTGCTCAGGGTGCTGGGTGCTCAGTACTCAGGGTGCTGGGTGCTCAGAACTCAGGGTGCTGGGTGCTCAGTACTCAGGGTGCTGGGTTCTCAGTGCTCGGGCTGCTGGGTGCTCAGTGCTCAGGGTGCTGGGTGCTCAGTACTTAGTGTGCTGGGTGCTCAGTGCTCGGGGTGCTCGGTGCTCAGTACTAAAGGTGCTGGGTGCTCACTGCTCACGGTGCTGGGTGCTCAGTCCTCGGGGTGCTCCGTGCTCAGTGCTCAGGGTGCTGGGTGCTCAGTACTCAGGGTGCTCGGTGCTCAGTACTAAGGGTGCTCAGTGCTCAGTACTCAGGGTGCTCAGTGCTCAGTGCTCGGGGTGCTGGGTGCTCAGTGCTTGGGGTGCTGGGGTGCTCAGTACTCAGGGTGCTGGGTGCTCAGTGCTTAGTACTCAGCGTGCTGGGTGCTCAGTACTCAGGGTGCTGGGTGTCCAGTACTCAGGGTGCTTGGTGCTCAGTACTCAGGGTGCTGGGTGCTCAGTGCTCAGGGTGCTCGGTTCTCAGTACTCATGGTGCTGGGTACTCATTCTCGGGGTGCTGGGTGCTCAGTACTCAGGTTGCTCAGTACTCTGGGTGCTCGGTGCTCAGTACTCATGGTGCTGGGTGCTCAGTACTCAGGGTGCTCGGTGCTCAGTTCTCAGGGTGCTCGGTGCTCAGTGTTTGGGGTGCTGGGTGCTCAGTACTCAGGGTGCTGGGTGCTCAGTGCTCAGGGTGCTGGGTGCTCAGTGCTCAGGGTGCTGGGTGCTCAGTACACAGTGCTCAGGATGCTGGGTGCTCAGTGCTCAGGGTGCAGGGTCCTCAGTGCTCAGGGTGCTCAGTGCTCAGTGCTCAGTACTCAGGGTTCTGGGTGCTGAGTACTCAGGGTGCTGGGTTCTCAGTGCTCGGGGTGCCCGGTGCTCAGTGCTCGGGGTGCTCAGTGCTCAGTACTCAGGGTGCTGGGTGCTCAGTACTCAGTGCTTAGGATGCTGGGTGCTCAGTGCTCGGGCTGCTGGGTGCTCAGTGCTCAGGGTGCTGGGTGCTCAGTACTCAGGGTGCTGGGTTCTCAGTACTCAGGGTGCTGGGTGCACAGTGCTAGGGGTGCTGGGTGATCAGTGCTCGGGGTCTGGGTGCTCAGTACTCAGGGTGCTGGGTGCTCATTACTCATGGTGCTGGGTGCTCAATGCTCAGGGTGTTGGGTGCTCAGTGCTCTGGGTGCTGGGTGCTCAGTGCTCAGGGTGCTGGGTGCTCAGTGCTCAGGGTGCTGGGTGCTCAGTGCTCAGGGTGCTGCGTGCTGAGTGCTCAGGGTCCTGGGTGCTCAGTACTCAGGGTGCTGGGTGCTCAGTGATCGGGGTGCTGGGTGCTCAGTGCTCAGGGTGCTCAGTGCTCAGGGTGCTGGGTGCTCAGGGTGCTGGGTGCTCAGTGCTCGGGGTGCTGGGTGCTCAGTGCTCAGGGTGCTGGGTGCTCAGTGCTCAGGGTGCTGGGTGCTCAGTGCTCAGTGCTCAGGGTGCTGGGTGTTCAGTACTCAGGGTGCTGGGTGCTCAGTACTCAGGGTGCTGGGTGCTCAGTGCTCGGGGTGCTGGGTGCTCAGTACTCAGGGTGCTGGGTGCTCAGTGCTTGGGGTGCTGGGTGCTCAGTGCTCAGGGTGATCGGTGCTCAGTACTCAGGATGCTGGGTGCTCAGTACTCAGGGTGCTGGGTGCTCAGTCCTCAGGGTGCTGGGTGCTCAGTCCTCAGGGTGCTCAGTGCTCAGGGTGCTGGGTGCTCAGTGCTCAGGGTGCTCGGTGCTCAGTACTCAGGGTGCTGAGTGCTCATTACTCAGGGTGCTATGTGCTCAGTACTCAGGGTGCTGGGTGCTCAGTGCTCGGGGTGCTGGTTGCTCAGTGCTCAGGGTGCTCAGTGCTCAGTACTCAGGGTGCTGGGTGCTCATTACTCAGGGTGCAGGGTGCTCAGTGCTCGGGGTGCTGGGTGCTCAGTACTCAGGGTGCTGGGTGCTCAGGGTGCTGGGTGCTCAGTGCTTGGGGTGCTGGGTGCTCAGTACTCGGGGTGCTGGGTGCTCAGTACTCAGGGTGCTGGGTGCTCAGTGCTCGGGGTGCTGGGTGCTCAGTGCTCAGCGTGATCGGTGCTCAGTACTCAGGATGCTGGGTGCTCAGTACTCAGGGTGCTGGGTGCTCAGTACTCAGGGTGCTGGGTGCTCAGTCCTCAGGGTGCTCAGTGCTCAGGGCGCTGGGTGCTCAGTGCTCGGGGTGCTCGGTGCTCAATACTCAGGGTGCTGAGAGCTCAGTACTCAGGGTGCTGGGTGCTCAGTACTCCGGGTGCTGGGTGCTCAGTGCTCGGGGTGCTGGGTGCTCAGTGCTCAGGGTGCTCAGTGCTCAGTACTCAGGGTGCTGGGTGCTCATTACTCAGGGTGCTGGGTGCTCAGTGCTCGGGGTGCTGGGTGCTCAGTACTCAGGGTGCTGGGTGCTCAGGGTGCTGGGTGCTCAGGGTGCTGGGTGCTCAGTGCGCGGGGTGCTGGTTGCTCAGAACTCAGGGTGCTGGGTGCTCAGTACTCAGGGTGCTGGGTGTTCAGTGCTCGGGGTGCTGGGTGCTCAGTGCTCAGGGTGCTGGGTGCTCAGTACTTAGGGTGCTGGGTGCTCAGTGCTCGGGGTGCTCGGTGCTCAGTACTCAAGGTGCTGGGTGCTCAGTGCTCACGGTGCTGGGTGCTCAGTCCTCGGGGTGCTCGGTGCTCAGTACTCAGGGTGCTGGGTGCTCATTACTCAGGGTGCTGAGTGCTCAGTACTCAGGATGCTGGGTGCTCAGTGCTTGGGGTGCTGGGTGCTCAGTGCTCAGGGTGCTCAGTGCTCAGTACTCAGGGTGCTGGGTGCTCATTACTCAGGGTGCTGGGTGCTCAGTGCTCGGGGTGCTGGGTGCTCAGTACTCAGGGTGCTGGGTGCTCCGTGCTCAGGGTGCTGGGTGCTCAGTACTCAGGGGTGCTGGGTGCTCAGAACTCAGGGTGCTGGGTGCTCAGTACTCAGGGTGCTGGGTTCTCAGTGCACGGGCTGCTGGGTGCTCAGTGCTCAGGGTGCTGGGGTGCTCAGTACTTAGTGTGCTGGGTGCTCAGTGCTCGGGGTGCTCGGGTGCTCAGTACTCAGGGTGCTCAGTGCTCAGTGCTCGGGGTGCTGGGTGCTCAGTGCTTGGGGTGCTGGGTGCTCAGTACTCAGGGTGCTGGGTGCTCAGTGCTTAGTACTCAGCGTGCTGGGTGCTCAGTACTCAGGGTGCTTGGTGTTCAGTACTCAGGGTGCTTGGTGCTCAGTACTCAGGGTGCTGGGTGCTCGGTGCTCAGGGTGCTCGGTGCTCAGTACTCATGGTGCTGGGTACTCATTCTCGGGGTGCTGGGTGCTCAGTACTCAGGTTGCTCAGTACTCTGGGTGCTCGGTGCTCAGTACTCATGGTGCTGGGTGCTCAGTACTCAGGGTGCTCGGTGCTCAGTTCTCAGGGTGCTCGGTGCTCAGTGTTTGGGGTGCTGGGTGCTCAGTACTCAGTTTGCTGGGTGCTCAGTGCTCAGGGTGCTGGGGTGCTCAGTGCTCAGGGTGCTGGGGTGCTCAGTACACAGTGCTCAGGATGCTGGGTGCTCAGTGCTCAGGGTGCTGGGTGCTCAGTGCTCAGGGTGCTCAGTGCTCAGTGCTCAGTACTCAGGGTTCTGGGTGCTGAGTACTCAGGGTGCTGGTTTCTCAGTGCTCGGGGTGCCCGGTGCTCAGTGCTCGGGGTGCTGGGTGCTCAGTACTCAGGGTGCTGGGTGCTCAGTACTCAGGGTGCTGGGTGCTCAGTGCTGGGTGCTCAGTGCTCGGGGTGCTGGGTGCTCAGTGCTCGGGGTGCTGGGTGCTCAGTGCACTTGGTGCTGGGTGCTCAGTACTCAGGGTGCTGGGTGCTCAGTGCTCGGGGTGCTCGGTGCTCAGTACGTTGTGTGCTCAGTACTCAGGGTGCTGGGTGCTCAGTGCTCAGGGGTGCTGGGTGCTCAGTGCTCAGGGTGCTGGGTGCACAGTGCTCAGGTTCCTTGATGCTCAGTACTCAGGGTGTTGGGTGCTCAGTGCTCAGGGTGCTGGGTGCTCAGTACTCAGGGTGCTGGGTGCTCAGTACTCAGGGTGCTGGGTGCACAGTACTCAGGGTGCTGGGTGCTCAGTACTCAGTGCTCAGGATGCTGGGTGCTCAGTGCTCGGGCTGCTGGGTGCTCAGTGCTCAGGGTGCTGGGTGCTCAGTACTCAGGGTGCTGGGTTCTCAGTACTCAGGGTGCTGGGTGCATAGTGCTAGGGGTGCTGGGTGCTCAGTGCTCGGGGTCTGGGGTGCTCAGTACTCAGGGTGCTGGGTGCTCTGTACTCAGGGTGCTGGGTGCTCAATGCTCAGGGTGCTGGGTGCTCAGTGCTCTGGGTGCTGGGTGCTCAGTGCTCAGGGTGCTGGGTGCTCAGTGCTCAGGGTGTTGGGTGCTCAGTGCTCGGGGGTGCTGGGTGCTGAGTGCTCAGGGTGCTGGGTGCTCAGTGCTCGGGGTGCTCAGTGCTCAGTACTCAGGGTGCTGGGTGCTTAGTACTCAGGGTGCTCAGTGCTCAGTACACAGGGTGCTGGGTGCTCAGTGCTCGGCGTGCTGGGTGCTCAGTGCTCAGTACTCAGGGTGCTGGATGCTCAGTGCTCGGGGTGCTGGGTGCTCAGTACTCAGCGGTGCTGGGTGCTCAGTACTCAGGGGTGCTGGGTGCTCAGTGCTCAGGGTGCTGGGTGCTCAGTGCTCAGGTTGCTGGGTGCTCAGTGATCGGGGTGCTGGGTGATCAGTGCTCAGGGTGCTCAGTGCTCAGGGTGCTGGGTGCTCATGGTGCTGGGTGCTCAGTGCTCGGGGTGCTGGGTGCTCAGTGCTCAGGGTGCTGGGTGCTCAGTGCTCAGGGTGCTGGGTGCTCAGTGCTCAGGGTGCTGGGTGTTCAGTACTCAGGGTGCTGGGTGCTCAGTGCTCAGGGGTGCTGGGTGCTCAGTGCTCAGGGTGCTGGGGTGCTCAGTACTCAGGGTGCTGGGTGATCAGTACTCAGGGTGCTCGGTGCTCAGTGCTCAGGGTGCTGGGTGCTCAGTGCTCGGGGTGCTGGGTGTTCAGTACTCAGGGTTCTGGGTGCTCAGTACTCAGGGTGCTGGGTGCTCAGTGCTCAGGGTGCTGGGTGCTCAGTGCTCAGGGTGCCTGGTGCTCAGTATTCAGGGTGCTCAGTACTCAGGGTGCTGGGTGCTCAGTACTCAGGGTGCTCAGTACTCAGTGTGATGGGTGCTCAGTGCTCGGGGTGCTGGGTGCTCAGTGCTCAGGGTGCTGGTGCTCAGTATTCAGGGTGCTCAGTACTCAGGGTGCTGGGTGCTCAGTACTCAGGGTGCACAGTACTCAGGGTGCTGGGTGCTCAGTGCTCAGGGTGCTGGGTGCTCAGTGCTCAGGGTGATCGGTGCTCAGTACTCAGGGTGCTGGGTGCTCAGTGCTCAGGGTGCTGGGTGCTCAGTACTCAGGGTGCTGGGTGCTCATTCTCGGGGTGCTGGGTGCTCAGTACTCAGGGTGCTCAGTGCTCGGGGAGCTCGGTGCTCAGTACTCAGGGTGCTGGGTGCTCAGTACTCAGTGCTCAGGGTCCTGGGTGCTCCGTGCTCGGGGTGCTGGGTGCTCAGTGCTCTGGGTGCTTAGTGCTCAGTACTCAGGGTGATGGGTGCTCAGTACTCAGGGTGCTCAGTGCTCGGGGTGCTGGGTGCTCAGTACTCAGGGTGCTGGGTGCTCAGTACTCAGGGTGCTGGGTGCTCATTCTCGGGGTGCTGGGTGCTCAGTGCTCGGGGTGCTGGGTGCTCAGTACTCAGGGTGCTGGGGCTCAGTACTCAGGGTGTTGGGTGCTCAGTACACAGGGTGCTCGGTTCTCAGTACTCACGGTGCTGGGTGCTCATTCTCGGGGGGTGCTGGGTTTTCAGTGCTCGGGGGTGCCCGGTGCTCAGTGCTCGGGGTGCTCGGTGCTCAGTACTCAGGCTGCTGGTTGCTCAGTACTATGGGTGCTGGGTGCTCAGTGCTCGGGGGTGCTCGGTGCTCAGTACTCAGGGTGCTGGGTGCTCAGTGCTGGGTGCTCAGTGCTCGGGGTGCTGGGTGCTCAGTGCACGGGGTGCTGGGTGCTCAGTACTCAGGGTGCTGGGTGCTCAGTACTCAGGGGTGCTTTGTGCTCAGTACTCAGTGCTCAGGATGCTGGGTGCTCAGTGCTCGGGCTTCTGGGTGCTCAGTGCTCAGGGTGCTGGGTGCTCAGTACTCAGGGTGCTGTGTTCTCAGTACTCAGGGTGCTGGGTGCACAGTGCTAGGGGTGCTGGGTGCTCAGTACTCAGGGTGCTGGGTGCTCAGTGCTCAGGGTGCTGGGTGCTCAGTGCTCGGGGTGCTCAGTGCTCAGGGCTCAGTACTCAGGGTGCTGGGTGCTCAGTGCTCGGGGTGCTGGGTGCTCAGTGCTCTGGGTGCTGGGGTGCTCAGTGCTCAGGGCTCAGTACTCATTGTGCTGGGTGCTCAGTACTCAGGGTGCTGGGTGCTCAGTGCTCAGGGTGCTGGGTGCTCAGTGCTCTGGGTGCTGGGTGCTCAGTGCTCAGGGGTGCTGGGTGCTCAGTGCTCAGGGTGCTGGGTGCTCAGTGCTCGGGGGTGCTGGGTGCTGAGTGCTCAGGGTGCTGGGTGCTCAGTGCTCGGGGTGCTCAGTGCTCAGGGCTCAGTACTCAGGGTGCTGGGTGCTCAGTGCTCGGGGTGCTGGGTGCTCAGTACTCAGCGTGCTGGGTGCTCAGTACTCAGGGTGCTGGGTGCTCAGGGTGCTGGGTGCTCAGTGCTCGGGGTGCTTGGTGCTCAGTGCTCAGGGTGCTGGGTGCTCAGTGCTCAGGGTGCTGGGTGCTCAGTGCTCAGGGTGCTGGGTGCTCAGTGATCGGGGTGCTGGGGTGCTCAGTGCTCAGGGTGCTGGGTGCTCAGGGTGCTGGGTGCTCAGTGCTCGGGGTGCTTGGTGCTCAGTGCTCAGGGTGCTGGGTGCTCAGTACTCAGGGTGCTGGGTGCTCATTACTCAGGGTGCTGGGTGCTCAGTGCTCGGGGTGCTGGGGTGCTCAGTACTCAGGGTGCTGGGTGCTCAGGGTGCTGGGTGCTCAGGGGTGCTGGGTGCTCAGTGCGCGGGGGTGCTGGTTGCTCAGTACTCAGGGTGCTGGGTGCTCAGTACTCAGGGTGCTGGGTGTTCAGTGCTCGGGGTGCTGGGTGCTCAGTGCTCAGGGTGCTGGGTGCTCAGTACTTAGGGTGCTGGGTGCTCAGTGCTCGGGGGTGCTCGGTGCTCAGTACTCAAGGTGCTGGGTGCTCAGTGCTCACGGTGCTGGGTGCTCAGTCCTCGGGGTGCTCGGTGCTCAGTACTCAGGGTGCTGGGTGCTCATTACTCAGGGTGCTGAGTGCTCAGTACTCAGGATGCTGGGTGCTCAGTGCTTGGGGTGCTGGGTGCTCAGTGCTCAGGGTGCTCAGTGCTCAGTACTCAGGGTGCTGGGTGCTCATTACTCAGGGTGCTGGGTGCTCAGTGCTCGGGGTGCTGGGTGCTCAGTACTCAGGGTGCTGGGTGCTCCGTGCTCAGGGGTGCTGGGGTGCTCAGTACTCAGGGTGCTGGGTGCTCAGAACTCAGGGTGCTGGGTGCTCAGTACTCAGGGTGCTGGGTTCTCAGTGCACGGGCTGCTGGGTGCTCAGTGCTCAGGGTGCTGGTGCTCAGTACTTAGTGTGCTGGGTGCTCAGTGCTCGGGGTGCTCGGTGCTCAGTACTCAGGGTGCTCAGTGCTCAGTGCTCGGGGTGCTGGGTGCTCAGTGCTTGGGGTGCTGGGTGCTCAGTACTCAGGGTGCTGGGTGCTCAGTGCTTAGTACTCAGCGTGCTGGGTGCTCAGTACTCAGGGTGCTTGGTGTTCAGTACTCAGGGTGCTTGGTGCTCAGTACTCAGGGTGCTGGGTGCTCGGTGCTCAGGGTGCTCGGTGCTCAGTACTCATGGTGCTGGGTACTCATTCTCGGGGTGCTGGGGTGCTCAGTACTCAGGTTGCTCAGTACTCTGGGTGCTCGGGTGCTCAGTACTCATGGTGCTGGGTGCTCAGTACTCAGGGTGCTCGGTGCTCAGTTCTCAGGGTGCTCGGTGCTCAGTGTTTGGGGTGCTGGGTGCTCAGTACTCAGTTTGCTGGGTGCTCAGTGCTCAGGGTGCTGGGTGCTCAGTGCTCAGGGTGCTGGGTGCTCAGTACACAGTGCTCAGGATGCTGGGTGCTCAGTGCTCAGGGTGCTGGGTGCTCAGTGCTCAGGGGTGCTCAGTGCTCAGTGCTCAGTACTCAGGTTCTGGGTGCTGAGTACTCAGGGTGCTGGTTTCTCAGTGCTCGGGGTGCCCGGTGCTCAGTGCTCGGGGTGCTGGGTGCTCAGTACTCAGGGTGCTGGGTGCTCAGTACTCAGGGTGCTGGGTGCTCAGTGCTGGGTGCTCAGTGCTCGGGGTGCTGGGTGCTCAGTGCTCGGGGTGCTGGGTGCTCAGTGCACTTGGTGCTGGGTGCCTCAGTACTCAGGGTGCTGGGTGCTCAGTGCTCGGGGTGCTCGGTGCTCAGTACGTTGTGTGCTCAGTACTCAGGGTGCTGGGTGCTCAGTGCTCAGGGTGCTGGGTGCTCAGTGCTCAGGGTGCTGGGTGCACAGTGCTCAGGTTCCTTGATGCTCAGTACTCAGGGTGTTGGGTGCTCAGTGCTCAGGGTGCTGGGGTGCTCAGTACTCAGGGTGCTGGGTGCTCAGTACTCAGGGTGCTGGGTGCACAGTACTCAGGGTGCTGGGTGCTCAGTACTCAGTGCTCAGGATGCTGGGTGCTCAGTGCTCGGGCTGCTGGGTGCTCAGTGCTCAGGGTGCTGGGTGCTCAGTACTCAGGGTGCTGGGTTCTCAGTACTCAGGGTGCTGGGTGCATAGTGCTAGGGGTGCTGGGTGCTCAGTGCTCGGGGTCTGGGTGCTCAGTACTCAGGGTGCTGGGTGCTCTGTACTCAGGGTGCTGGGTGCTCAATGCTCAGGGTGCTGGGTGCTCAGTGCTCTGGGTGCTGGGTGCTCAGTGCTCAGGGTGCTGGGTGCTCAGTGCTCAGGGTGTTGGGTGCTCAGTGCTCGGGGTGCTGGGTGCTGAGTGCTCAGGGTGCTGGGTGCTCAGTGCTCGGGGTGCTCAGTGCTCAGTACTCAGGGGTGCTGGGTGCTTAGTACTCAGGGTGCTCAGTGCTCAGTACACAGGGGTGCTGGGTGCTCAGTGCTCGGCGTGCTGGGTGCTCAGTGCTCAGTACTCAGGGTGCTGGATGCTCAGTGCTCGGGGTGCTGGGTGCTCAGTACTCAGCGTGCTGGGTGCTCAGTACTCAGGGTGCTGGGTGCTCAGTGCTCAGGGTGCTGGGTGCTCAGTGCTCAGGTTGCTGGGTGCTCAGTGATCGGGGTGCTGGGTGATCAGTGCTCAGGGTGCTCAGTGCTCAGGGTGCTGGGTGCTCATGGTGCTGGGTGCTCAGTGCTCGGGGTGCTGGGTGCTCAGTGCTCAGGGTGCTGGGTGCTCAGTGCTCAGGGTGCTGGGTGCTCAGTGCTCAGGGTGCTGGGTGTTCAGTACTCAGGGTGCTGGGTGCTCAGTGCTCAGGGTGCTGGGTGCTCAGTGCTCAGGGTGCTGGGTGCTCAGTACTCAGGGTGCTGGGGTGATCAGTACTCAGGGTGCTCGGTGCTCAGTGCTCAGGGTGCTGGGTGCTCAGTGCTCGGGGGTGCTGGGTGTTCAGTACTCAGGGTTCTGGGTGCTCAGTACTCAGGGTGCTGGGGTGCTCAGTGCTCAGGGTGCTGGGGTGCTCAGTGCTCAGGGGTGCCTGGTGCTCAGTATTCAGGGGTGCTCAGTACTCAGGGTGCTGGGGTGCTCAGTACTCAGGGTGCTCAGTACTCAGTGTGATGGGTGCTCAGTGCTCGGGGTGCTGGGTGCTCAGTGCTCAGGGTGCTGGGTGCTCAGTATTCAGGGTGCTCAGTACTCAGGGTGCTGGGTGCTCAGTACTCAGGGTGCACAGTACTCAGGGTGCTGGGTGCTCAGTGCTCAGGGTGCTGGGTGCTCAGTGCTCAGGGTGATCGGTGCTCAGTACTCAGGATGCTGGGTGCTCAGTGCTCAGGGTGCTGGGTGCTCAGTACTCAGGGTGCTGGGTGCTCATTCTCGGGGTGCTGGGTGCTCAGTACTCAGGGTGCTCAGTGCTCGGGGAGCTCGGTGCTCAGTACTCAGGGTGCTGGGTGCTCAGTACTCAGTGCTCAGGGTCCTGGGTGCTCCGTGCTCGGGGTGCTGGGTGCTCAGTGCTCTGGGTGCTTAGTGCTCAGTACTCAGGGTGATGGGTGCTCAGTACTCAGGGTGCTCAGTGCTCGGGGTGCTGGGTGCTCAGTACTCAGGGTGCTGGGTGCTCAGTACTCAGGGTGCTGGGTGCTCATTCTCGGGGTGCTGGGTGCTCAGTGCTCGGGGTGCTGGGTTGCTTCAGTACTCAGGGTGCTGGGGCTCAGTACTCAGGGTGTTGGGTGCTCAGTACACAGGGTGCTCGGTTCTCAGTACTCACGGTGCTGGGTGCTCATTCTCGGGGGTGCTGGGTTTTCTGTGCTCGGGGTGCCCGGTGCTCAGTGCTCGGGGTGCTCGGTGCTCAGTACTCAGGCTGCTGGTTGCTCAGTACTCAGGGTGCTGGGTGCTCAGTGCTCGGGGTGCTCGGTGCTCAGTACTCAGGGTGCTGGGTGCTCAGTGCTGGGTGCTCAGTGCTCGGGGTGCTGGGGTGCTCAGTGCACGGGGTGCTGGGTGCTCAGTACTCAGGGTGCTGGGGTGCTCAGTACTCAGGGTGCTTTGTGCTCAGTACTCAGTGCTCAGGATGCTGGGTGCTCAGTGCTCGGGCTTCTGGGTGCTCAGTGCTCAGGGTGCTGGGTGCTCAGTACTCAGGGGTGCTGTGTTCTCAGTACTCAGGGTGCTGGGTGCACAGTGCTAGGGGGTGCTGGGTGCTCAGTACTCAGGGTGCTGGGTGCTCAGTGCTCAGGGTGCTGGGTGCTCAGTGCTCGGGGTGCTCAGTGCTCAGGGCTCAGTACTCAGGGTGCTGGGTGCTCAGTGCTCGGGGTGCTGGGTGCTCAGTGCTCTGGGTGCTGGGTGCTCAGTGCTCAGGGCTCAGTACTCATTGTGCTGGGGGTGCTCAGTACTCAGGGTGCTGGGTGCTCAGTGCTCAGGGTGCTGGGTGCTCAGTGCTCTGGGTGCTGGGTGCTCAGTGCTCAGGGTGCTGGGTGCTCAGTGCTCAGGGTGCTGGGTGCTCAGTGCTCGGGGTGCTGGGTGCTGAGTGCTCAGGGTGCTGGGTGCTCAGTGCTCGGGGGTGCTCAGTGCTCAGGGCTCAGTACTCAGGGTGCTGGGTGCTCAGTGCTCGGGGTGCTGGGTGCTCAGTACTCAGCGTGCTGGGTGCTCAGTACTCAGGGTGCTGGATGCTCAGGGTGCTGGGTGCTCAGTGCTCGGGGTGCTTGGTGCTCAGTGCTCAGGGTGCTGGGTGCTCAGTGCTCAGGGTGCTGGGTGCTCAGTGCTCAGGGGTGCTGGGTGCTCAGTGATCGGGGTGCTGGGTGCTCAGTGCTCAGGGTGCTGGGTGCTCAGGGTGCTGGGTGCTCAGTGCTCGGGGTTCTTGGTCCTCAGTGCTTAGGGTGCTGGGTGCTCAGTGCTCAGGGTGCTGGGTGCTCAGTGCTCAGTGCTCAGGGTGCTGGGTGTTCAGTACTCAGGGTGCTGGGTGCTCAGTACTCAGGGTGCTGGGTGCTCAGTGCTCAGGGGTGCTGGGTGTTCAGTGCTCAGGGTGCTGGGTGCTCAGTACTCAGGGTGCTGGGTGCTCAGTACTCAGGGTGCTCGGTGCTCAGTGCTCAGGGTGCTGGGTGCTCAGTGCTCGGGGTGCTGGGTGTTCAGTACTCAGGGTTTCTGGGTGCTCAGTACTCAGGGTGCTGGGTGCTCAGTGCTCAGGGTGCTGGGTGCTCAGTGCTCAGGGTGCTGGGTGCTCAGTATTCAGGGTGCTCAGTACTCAGGGTGCTGGGTGCTCAGTACTCAGGGTGCTCAGTACTCAGGGTGCTGGGTGCTCAGTGCTCGGGGTGCTGGGTGCTCAGTACACAGGGGTGCTCAGTACTCAGGGTGCTGGGTGCTCAGTGTTCGGGGGTGCTGGGTGCTCAGTGCTCAGGGTGATCGGTGCTCAGTACTCAGGATGCTGGTGTGCTCAGTACTCAGGGTGCTGGGTGCTCAGTACTCAGGGTGCTCAGTGCTCGGGGAGCTCGGTGCTCAGTACTCAGGGTGCTGGGTGCTCAGTACTCAGGGCTCTGGGTCCTGGGTGCTCCGTGCTCGGGGTGCTGGGTGCTCAGTGCTCTGGGTGCTTAGTGCTCAGTACTCAGGGTGCTGGGTGCTCAGTACTCATGGTGCTCAGTGCTTGGGGTGCTGGCTGCTCAGTTCTCAGGGTGCTGGGTGCTCAGTACTCAGGGTGCTCAGTGCTCGGGGAGCTCGGTGCTCAGTACTCAGGGGTGCTGGGTGCTCAGTACTCATGGTGCTGGGTGCTCAGTGCTCGGGGTGCTCGGTGCTCAGTACGTTGTGTGCTCAGTACTCAGGGTGCTGGGTGCTCAGTGCTCAGGGTGCTGGGTGCTCAGTGCTCAGGGTGCTAGGTGCACAGTGCTCAGGTTGCTTGATGCTCAGTACTCAGGGTGCTGGGTGCTCAGTGCTCAGGGTGCTGGGTGCTCAGTATTCAGGGTGCTGGGTGCTCAGTACTCAGGGTGCTGGGTGCTCAGTACTCAGGGTGCTGGGTGCTCAGTACTCAGTGCTCAGGATGCTGGGTGCTCAGTGCTCGGGCTGCTGTGTGCTCAGTGCTCAGGGTGCTGGGTGCTCAGTACTCAGGGTGCTGGGTTCTCAGTACTCAGGGTGGCTGGGTGCATAGTGCTAGGGGTGCTGGGTGCTCAGTGCTCGGTTTCTGGGTGCTCAGTACTCAGGGTGCTGGGTGCTCTGTACTCAGGGTGCTGGGTGCTCAATGCTCAGGGTGCTGGGTGCTCAGTGCTCTGGGTGCTGGGTGCTCAGTGCTCAGGGTGCTGGGTGCTCAGTGCTCAGGGTGTTGGGTGCTCAGTGCTCGGGGGTGCTGGGTGCTGAGTGCTCAGCGTGCTGGGTGCTCAGTGCTCGGGGTGCTCCAGTGCTCAGTACTCAGGGTGCTGGGTGCTTAGTACTCAGGGTGCTCAGTGCTCAGTACACAGGGTGCTGGGTGCTCAAGTGCTCGGCGTGCTGGGTGCTCAGTGCTCAGTAGCTCAGGGGTGCTGGATGCTCAGTGCTCGGGGTGCTGGGTTTCTCAGTACTCAGCGTGCTGGGTGCTCAGTACTCAGGGTGCTGGGTGCTCAGTGCTCAGGGTGCTGGGTGCTCAGTGCTCAGGTTGCTGGGTGCTCAGTGATCGGGGTGATGGGTGATCAGTGCTCAGGGTGCTCAGTGCTCAGGGTGCTGGGTGCTCATGGTGCTGGGTGCTCAGTGCTCGGGGTGTTGGGTGCTCAGTGCTCAGGGTGCTGGGTGCTCAGTGCTCAGGGTGCTGGGTGCTCAGTGCTCAGGGTGCTGGGTGTTCAGTACTCAGGGTGCTGGTGTGCTCAGTGCTCAGGGGTGCTGGGTGCTCAGTGCTCAGGGTGCTGGGGTGCTCAGTACTCAGGGTGCTGGGTGATCAGTACTCAGGGTGCTCGGTGCTCAGTGCTCAGGGTGCTGGGTGCTCAGTGCTCGGGGTGCTGGGTGTTCAGTACTCAGGGTTCTGGGTGCTCAGTACTCAGGGTGCTGGGTGCTCAGTGCTCAGGGTGCTGGGTGCTCAGTGCTCAGGGTGCCTGGTGCTCAGTATTCAGGGTGCTCAGTACTCAGGGTGCTGGGTGCTCAGTACACAGGGTGCTCAGTACTCAGTGTGCTGGGTGCTCAGTGCTCGGGGTGCTGGGTGCTCAGTGCTCAGGTTGCTGGGTGCTCAGTATTCAGGGTGCTCAGTACTCAGGGTGCTGGGTGCTCAGTACTCAGGATGCACAGTACTCAGGGTGCTGGGTGCTCAGTGCTCGGGGTGCTGGGTGCTCAGTGCTCAGGGTGATCGGTGCTCAGTACTCAGGATGCTGGGTGCTCAGTACTCAGGGTGCTGGGTGCTCAGTACTCAGGGTGCTCAGTGCTCGGGGAGCTCGGTGCTCAGTACTCAGGGTGCTGGGTGCTCAGTACTCAGTGCTCAGGGTCCTGGGTGCTCCGTGCTCAGGGTGCTGGGTGCTCAGTGCTCTGGGTGCTTAGTGCTCAGTACTCAGGGTGATGGTGTGCTCAGTATTCAGGGTGCTCAGTGCTCGGGGTGCTGGGTGCTCAGTACTCAGGGTGCTGGGTGCTCAGTACTCAGGGTGCTGGGTGCTCATTCTCGGGGTGCTGGGTGCTCAGTGCTCGGGGTGCTGGGTGCTCAGTACTCAGGGTGCTGGGGCTCAGTACTCAGGGTGCTGGGTGCTCAGTACACAGGGTGCTCGGTTTCTCAGTACTCACGGTGCTGGGTGCTCATTCTCGGGGTGCTGGGTTTTCAGTGCTCGGGGTGCCCGGTGCTCAGTGCTCGGGGTGCTCGGTGCTCAGTACTCAGGGTGCTGGTTGCTCAGTACTCAGGGTGCTGGGTGCTCAGTGCTCGGGGTTCTCGGTGCTCAGTACTCAGGGTGCTGGGTGCTCAGTGCTGGGTGCTCAGTGCTCGGGGTGCTGGGTGCTCAGTGCTCGGGGTGCTGGGTGCTCAGTACTCAGGGTGCTCGGTGCTCAGTACTCAGGGTGCTGGGTGCTCAGTGCACGGGGGTGCTGGGGTGCTCAGTACTCAGGGGTGCTGGTGCTCAGTGCTCGGGGGTGCTCGGTGCTCAGTACTTTGGGTGCTCAGTACTCAGGGTGCTGGGTGCTCAGTGCTCAGGGTGCTGGGTGCTCAGTGCTCAGGGTGCTGGGTGCTCAGTGCTCAGGGTGCTTGATGCTCAGTACTCACGGTGCTGGGTGCTCAGTGCTCAGGGTGCTGGGTGCTCAGGTGCTGGGTGCTCAGTACTCAGGGTGCTGGGTGCTCAGTACTCAGGGTGCTCGGTGCTCAGTACTCAGTGCTCAGGATGCTGGGTGCTCAGTGCTCGGGCTTCTGGGTGCTCAGTGCTCAGGGTGCTGGGTGCTCAGTACTCAGGGTGCTGTGTTCTCAGTACTCAGGGTGCTGGGTGCACAGTGCTAGGGGTGCTGGGTGCTCAGTGCTCGGGGTCTGGGTGCTCAGGTACTCAGGGTGCTGGGTGCTCAGTACTCAGGGTGCTGGGTGCTCAGTGCTCAGGGTGCTGGGTGCTCAGTGCTCTGGGTGCTGGGTGCTCAGTGCTCAGGGTGCTGGGTGCTCAGTGCTCAGGGTGCTGGGTGCTCAGTGCTCGGGGTGCTGGGTGCTGAGTGCTCAGGGTGCTGGGTGCTCAGTGCTCGGGGTGCTCAGTGCTCAGGGCTCAGTACTCAGGGTGCTGGGTGCTCAGTGCTCGGGGTGCTGGGTGCTCAGTACTCAGCGTGCTGGGTGCTCAGTACTCAGGGTGCTGGGTGCTCAGTGCTCAGGGTGTTGGGTGCTCAGAGCTCAGGGTGCTGGGTGCTCAATGATCGGGGGTGCTGGGTGCTCAGTGCTCAGGGTGCTGGGTGCTCAGGGTGCTGGGTGCTCAGTGCTCGGGGTGCTTGGTGCTCAGTGCTCAGGGTGCTGGGTGCTCAGTGCTCAGGGTGCTGGGTGCTCAGTGCTCAGTGCTCAGGGTGCTGGGTGTTCAGTACTCAGGGTGCTGGGTGCTCAGTACTCAGGGTGCTGGGTGCTCAGTGCTCAGGGTGCTGGGTGCTCAGTGCTCAGGGTGCTGGGTGCTCAGGACTCAGGGTGCTGGGTGCTCAGTACTCAGGGTGCTCGGTGCTCAGTGCTCAGGGTGCTGGGTGCTCAGTGCTCGGGGTGCTGGGTGTTCAGTACTCAGGGTTCTGGGTGCTCAGTACTCAGGGTGCTGGGTGCTCAGTGCTCAGGGTGCTGGGTGCTCAGTGCTCAGGGTGCTGGGTGCTCAGTATTCAGGGTGCTCAGTACTCAGGGTGCTGGGTGCTCAGTACTCAGGGTGCTCAGTACTCAGGGTGCTGGGTGCTCAGTGCTCGGGGTGCTGGGTGCTCAGTACACAGGGTGCTCAGTACTCAGGGTGCTGGGGTGCTCAGTATTCGGGGTGCTGGTTGCTCAGTGCCAGGGTGATCGGTGCTCAGTACTCAGGATGCTGGGTGCTCAGTACTCAGGGTGCTGGGTGCTCAGTACTCAGGGTGCTCAGTGCTCAGGGCGCTCGGTGCTCAGTACTCAGGGTGCTGTGTGCTCAGTACTCAGGGCTCTGGGTCCTGGGTGCTCCGTGCTCGGGGTGCTGGGTGCTCAGTGCTCTGGGTGCTTAGTGCTCAGTACTCAGGGTGCTGGGTGCTCAGTACTCAGGGTGCTCAGTGCTCGGGGTGCTGGCTGCTCAGTTCTCAGGGTGCTGGGTGCTCAGTACTCAGGGTGCTCAGTGCTCGGGGAGCTCGGTGCTCAGTACTCACGGTGCTGGGTGCTCAGTACTCAGTGCTCAGGTCCTGGGTGCTCCGTGCTCGGGGTGCTGGGTGCTAAGTGCTCTGGTGCTTAGTGCTCAGTACTCAGGGTGCTGGGTGCTCAGTACTCAGGGTGCTCAGTGCTCGGGGTGCTGGGTGCTCAGTACTCAGGGTGCTGGGTGCTCAGTACTCAGGGTGCTGGGTGCTCATTCTCGGGGGGTGCTGGGTGCTCAGTGCTCGGGGTGCCCGGTGCTCAGTGCTCGGGGGTGCTCGGTGCTCAGTACTCAGGGTGCTGGGTGCTCAGTACTCAGGGTGCTGGGTGCTCAGTGCTCGGGGTGCTCGATGCTCAGTACTCAGGGTGCTGGGTGCTCAGTGGCTGGGTGCTAAGTGCTCGGGGGTCCTGGGTGCTCAGTGCTCGGGTGCTGGGTGCTCAGTACACAGGGTGCTCGGTGCTCAGTACTCAGGGTGCTGGGTGCGAAGTGCACGGGGTGCTGGGTGCTCGGTACTCAGTGTGCTGGGTGCTCAGTGCTCGGGGTGCTCGGTGCTCAGTACTTTGGGTGCTCAGTACTCAGGGTGCTGGGTGCTCAGTGCTCAGGGTGCTGGGTGCTCAGTGCTCAGGGTGCTGGGTGCTCAGTGCTCAGGGTGCTTGATGCTCAGTAC
The DNA here is from genome assembly GCF_018167655.1 of Microtus oregoni. Classification (NCBI taxonomy): domain Eukaryota; kingdom Metazoa; phylum Chordata; class Mammalia; order Rodentia; family Cricetidae; genus Microtus; species Microtus oregoni. The sequence continues at coordinate 3,216,370 of NW_024544550.1, forward strand.
TCACGGTGCTGGGTGCTCAGTGCTCAGGGTGCTGGGTGCTCAGTACTCAGGGTGCTGGGTGCTCAGTACTCAGGGTGCTGGGTGCTCAGTATTCAGGGGTGCTGGGTGCTCAGTACTCAGTGCTCAGGATGCTGGGTGCTCAGTGCTCAGTACTCAGGGTGCTGGGTGCTCAGTGCTCGGGGTGCTGGGTGCTCAGGTACTCAGCGTGCTGGGTGCTCAGTACTCAGGGTGCTGGGTGCTCAGTGCTCAGGGTGTTGGGTGCTCAGTGCTCAGGGGTGCTGGGTGCTCAGTGATCGGGGTGCTGGGTCCTCAGTGCTCAGGGTGCTGGGTGCTCAGGGTGCTGGGTGCTCAGTGCTCGGGGGTGCTGGGTGCTCAGTGCTCAGGGTGCTGGGGTGCTCAGTGCTCAGGGTGCTGGGTGCGCAGTTGCTCAGTGCTCAGGGTGCTGGGTGCTCAGTACTCAGGGTGCTGGGTGCTCAGTGCTCAGGGGTGCTGGGTGCTCAGTGCTCAGGGTGCTGGGTGCTCAGTACTCCAGGGTGCTGGGTGCTCAGTACTCAGGGTGCTCGGTGCTCAGTGATCAGGGTGCTGGGTGCTCAGTGCTCGGGGTGCTGGGTGTTCAGTTCTCAGGGTTCTGGGTGCTCAGTACTCAGGGTGCTGGGTGCTCAGTGCTCAGGGTGCTGGGTGCTCAGTGGTCAGGGTGCTGGGTGCTCAGTATTCAGGGTGCTCAGTACTCAGGGTGCTGGGTGCTCAGTACTCAGGGTGCTCAGTACTCAGGGTGCTGGGTGCTCAGTGCTCGGGGTGCTGGGTGCTCAGTACTCAGGGTGCTCCGTACTCAGGGTGCTGGGTGCTCAGTGTTCGGGGTGCTGGGTGCTCAGTGCTCAGGGTGATCGGTGCTCAGTACTCAGGATGCTGGGTCCTCAGTACTCAGGGTGCTAGGTGCTCAGTACTCAGTGCTCTGGGTCCTGGGTGCTCCGTGCTCGGGGTGCTGGGTGCTCAGTGCTCTGGGTGCTTAGTGCTCAGTACTCAGTGTGCTGGGTGCTCAGTACTCAGGGTGCTCAGTGTTCGGGGTGCTGGGTGCTCAGTACTCAGGGTGCTGGGTGCTCAGTACCTCAGGGTGCTGGGTGCTCATTCTCGGGGTGCTGGGTTCTCAGTGCTCGGGGTGCTGGGTGCTCAGTACTCAGGGTGCTGGGGCTCAGTACTCAGGGTGCTGGGTGCTCAGTACTCAGGGTGCTCGGTTCTCAGTACTCAGGTTGCTGGGTGCTCAGTGCTCGGGGTGCTGGGTGCTTAGTACTCAGGGTGCTCAGTGCTCAGTACACAGGGTGCTGGGTGCTCAGTGCTCGGGGTGCTGGGTGCTCAGTGCTCAGTACTCAGGGTGCTGGGTGCTCAGTGCTCGGGGTGGCTGGGTGCTCAGTACTCAGCGTGCTGGGTGCTCAGTACTCAGGGTGCTGGGTGCTCAGTGGTCAGGGTGTTGGGTGCTCAGTGCTCAGGGTGCTGGGTGCTCAGGGTGCTGGGTGCTCAGTGCTCGGGGTGCTGTGTGCTCAGTGCTCAGGGTGCTGGGTGCTCAGTGCTCAGGGTGCTGGGTGCTCAGTGCTCAGTGCTCAGGGTGCTGGGTGTTCAGTACTCAGGGTGCTGGGTGCTCAGTACTCAGGGTGCTGGGTGCTCAGTGCTCAGGGTGCTGGGTGCTCAGTGTTCAGGGTGCTGGGTGCTCAGTACTCAGGGTGCTGGGTGCTCAGTACTCAGGGTGCTCGGTGCTCAGTGCTCAGGGTGCTGGGTGCTCAGTGCTCGGGGTGCTGGGGTGTTCAGTACTCAGGGTTCTGGGTGCTCAGTACTCAGGGTGCTGGGTGCTCAGTGCTCAGGGTGCTGGGTGCTCAGTGCTCAGGGTGCTGGGTGCTCAGTATTCAGGGTGCTCAGTACTCAGCTGCTGGGTGCTCAGTACTCAGGGTGCTCAGTACTCAGGGTGTTGGGTGCTCAGTGCTCGGGGTCCTGGGTGCTCAGTACTCAGGGTGCTCAGTACTCAGGGTGCTGGGTGCTCAGTGTTCGGGGTGCTGGGTGCTCAGTGCTCAGGGTGATTGGTGCTCAGTACTTAGGATGCTGGGTGCTCAGTACTCAGGGTGCTGGGTGCTCAGTGCTCAGGGTGCTGGGTGCTCAGTGCTCTGGGTGCTGGGTGCTCAGTGCTCAGGGTGCTGTGTGCTCAGTGCTCAGGGTGCTGGGTGCTCAGTGCTCGGGGGTGCTGGGTGCAGAGTGCTCGGGGGCTGGGTGCTCAGTGCTCGGGGTGCTCAGTGCTCAGTTTCCTGGGTGCTCAGTACTCAGGGTGCTGGGTGCTTAGTACTCAGGGTGCTCAGTGCTCAGTACACAGGGTGCTGGGTGCTCAGTGCTCGGGGTGCTGGGTGCTCAGTGCTCAGTACTCAGGGTGCTGGGTGCTCAGTGCTCGGGGTGCTGGGTGCTCAGTACTCAGCGTGCTGGTTGCTCAGTACTCAGGATGCTGGGTGCTCAGTGCTCAGGTTGTTGGGTGCTCAGTGCTCAGGGTGCTGGGTGCTCAGTGATCGGGGTGCTGTGTGCTCAGTGCTCAGGGTGCTGGGTGCTCAGCGTGCTGGGTGCTCAGTGCTCGGGGGTGCTGGGTGCTCAGTGCTCAGGGTGCTGGGTGCTCAGTGCTCAGGGTGCTGGGTGCTCAGTGCTCAGTGCTCAGGGTGCTAGGTGTTCAGTACTCAGGGTGCTGGGTGCTCAGTACTCAGGGTGCTGGGTGCTCAGTGCTCAGGGTGCTGGGTGCTCAGTGCTCAGGGTGCTGGGTGCTCAGTACTCAGGGTGCTGGGTGCTCAGTACTCAGGGTGCTCGGTGCTCAGGGTGCTGGGTGCTCAGTGCTCGGGGTGCTGGGTGTTCAGTACTCAGGGTTCTGGGTGCTCAGTACTCAGGGTGCTGGGTGCTCAGTGCTCAGGGTGCTGGGTGCTCAGTGCTCAGGGTGCTGGGTGCTCAGTATTCAGGGTGCTCAGTACTTAGGGTGCTGGGTGCTCAGTAATCAGGGTGCTCAGTACTCAGGGTGCTGGGTGCTCAGTGATCGGGGTGCTGGGTGCTCAGTACTCAGGGTGCTCAGTACTCAGGGTGCTGGGTGCTCAGTGCTCAGTGTGATCGGTGCTCAGTACTCAGGATGCTGGGTGCTCAGTACTCAGGGTGCTGGGTGCCCAGTACTCAGGGTGCTCAGTGCTCGGGGAGCTCGGTGCTCAGTACTCAGGGTGCTGGGTGCTCAGTACTCCGTGCTCTGGGTCCTGGGTGCTCCCTGCTCGGGGTGCTGGGTGCTCAGTGCTCTGGGTGCTTAGTGCTTAGTACTCAGGGTGCTGGGTGCTCAGTACTCAGGGTGCTCAGTGCTCGGGGTGCTGGGTGCTCAGTACTCAGGGTGCTGGGTGCTCAGTACTCAGGGTGCTGGGTGCTCATTCTCGGGGTGCTGGGGAGCTCAGTGCTCGGGGGTGATGGGGTGCTCAGTACTCAGGGTGCTGGGGCTCAGTACTCAGGGTGCAGGGTGCTCAGTACTCAGGGTGCTCGGTTCTCAGTACTCAGGGTGCTGGGTGCTCAGTGCTCGGGGTGCTGGGTGCTCAGTACTCAGGGTGCTGGGGGCTCAGTACTCAGGGTGCTGGGTGCTCAGTACTCAGGGTGATCTGTTCTCAGTACTCAGGGTGCTGGGTGCTCAGTGCTCGGGGTGCTGGGGTGCTCAGTACTCGGGGTGCTGGGTGCTCAGTACTCAGGGTGCTGGGTGCTCAGTGCTCGGGGTGCTCGGTGCTCAGTACACAGGGTGCTGGGTGCTCAGTGCTCAGGGTGCTGGGTGCTCAGTAGTCAGGGTGCTGGGTGCTCAGTGCTGAGAGTGTTGGGTGCTCAGTACTCAGGGTGCTGGGTGCTCAGTGCTCAGTGCTCAGGGTGCTCAGTGCTCAGGGTGCTGGGTGCTCAGGGTGCTGGGTGCTCAGTGCTCAGTGCTCAGGGTGCTGGGTGTTCAGTACTCAGGGTGCTGGGTGCTCAGTACTCAGGGTGCTTGGTGCTCAATGCTCAGGGTGCTGGGTGCTCAGTGCTCAGGGTGCTGGGTGCTCAGTACTCAGGGTGCTGGGTGCTCAGTACTCAGGGTGCTCGGTGCTCAGTGCTCAGGGTGCTGGGTGCTCAGTGCTCGGGGTGCTGGGTGTTCAGTACTCAGGGTGCTGGGTGCTCAGTACTCAGGGTGCAGGCTGCTCAGTGCTCAGGGTGCTGGGTGCTCAGTGCTCAGGGTGCTGGGTGCTCAGTATTCAGGGTGCTCAGTACTCAGGGTGCTGGGTGCTCAGTACTCAGGGTGCTCAGTACTCAGGGTGCTGGGTGCTCAGTGCTCGGGGTGCTGGGTGCTCAGTACTCTGGGTTCTCAGTACTCAGGGTGCTGGGTGCTCAGTGCTCGGGGTGCTGGGTGCTCAGTGCTCAGGGTGATCGGTGCTCAGTACTCAGGATGCTGGGTGCTCAGTACTCAGGGTGCTGGGTGCTCAGTACTCAGGGTGCTGGGTGCTCAGTACTCAGGGTGCTCAGTGCTCAGGGTGCTGGGTGCTCAGTGCTCAGGGTGCTCGGTGCTCAGTACTCAGGGTGCTGATTGCTCAGTACTCAGGTTGCTGGGTGCTCAGTACTCAGGGTGCTGAGTGCTCAGTGCTCGGGGTGCTGGGTGCTCAGTGCTCAGGGTGCTCAGTGCTCAGTACTCAGGGTGCTGGGTGCTCATTACTCAGGGTGCTGGGTGCTCAGTGCTCGGGGTGCTGGGTGCTCAGTACTCAGGGTGCTGGGTGCTCAGTGCTCAGGGTGCTGGGTGCTCAGTGCTCGGGGGTGTTGGGTACTCAGAACTCAGGGTGCTGGGTGCTCAGTACTCAGGGGTCCTGGGTGCTCAGTGCTCGGGTTGCTGGGTGCTCAGTGCTCAGGGTGCTGGGTGCTCAGTACTTAGGGTGCTGGGTGCTCAGTGCTCGGGGTGCTCTGTGCTCAGTACACAAGGTGCTTTGTGCTCAGTGCTCACGGTGCTGGGTGCTCAGAACTCGGGGTGCTCCGTGCTCAGTGCTCAGGGTGCTGGGTGCTCAGTACTCAGGGTGCTGGGTGCTCAGTACTCGGGTGCTGGGTGCTCAGTGCTCAGGGTGCTGGGTGCTCAGTGCTCGGGGTGCTGGGTGCTCAGTGCTCAGTACTCAGGGTGCTGGGTGCTCAGTGCTCGGGGGTGCTGGATGCTCAGTGCTCAGTACTCAGAGTGCTGGGTGCTCAGTGCTCAGGGTGCTGTGTGCTCAGTGCTCAGGGTGCTGGGTGCTCAGTGCTCAGGGTGCTAGGTACTCAGTGCTCAGGGTGCTGGGTGCTCAGTACTCAGGGTGCTGGGTGCTCAGTGCTCGGGGTGCTGGGTGCTCAGTGCTCACAGTGCTGGGTGCTCAGTACTCAGTGCTCTGGGTCCTGGGTGCTCCGTGCTCGGGGTGCTGGGTGCTCAGTGCTCTGGGTGCTTAGTGCTCAGTACTCAGTGTGCTGGGTGCTCAGTACTCAGGGTGCTCAGTGTTCGGGGTGCTGGGTGCTCAGTACTCAGGGTGCTGGGTGCTCAGTACTCAGGGTGCTGGGTGCTCATTCTCGGGGGTGCTGGGTTCTCAGTGCTCGGGGTGCTGGGTGCTCAGTACTCAGGGTGCTGGGGCTCAGTACTCAGGGTGCTGGGGTGCTCAGTACTCAGGGTGCTCGGTTCTCAATACTCAGGGTGCTGGGTGCTCAGTGCTCGGGGTGCTGGGTGCTTAGTACTCAGGGTGCTCAGTGCTCAGTACACAGGGTGCTGGGTGCTCAGTGCTCGGGGTGCTGGGTGCTCAGTGCTCAGTACTCAGGGTGCTGGGTGCTCAGTGCTCGGGGTGCTGGGTGCTCAGTACTCAGCGTGCTGGGTGCTCAGTACTCAGGGTGCTGGGTGCTCAGTGGTCAGGGTGTTGGGTGCTCAGTGCTCAGGGTGCTGGGTGCTCAGGGTGCTGGGTGCTCAGTGCTCGGGGTGCTGTGTGCTCAGTGCTCAGGGTGCTGGGTGCTCAGTGCTCAGGGTGCTGGGTGCTCAGTGCTCAGGGTGCTGGGTGCTCAGTGTTCAGGGTGCTGGGTGCTCAGTACTCAGGGTGCTGGGTGCTCAGTACTCAGGGTGCTGGGTGCTCAGTACTCAGGGTGCTGGGTGCTCAGTGCTCAGGGTGCTGGGTGCTCAGTGTTCAGGGTGCTGGGTGCTCAGTACTCAGGGTGCTGGGTGCTCAGTACTCAGGGTGCTCGGTGCTCAGTGCTCAGGGTGCTGGGTGCTCAGTGCTCGGGGTGCTGGGTGTTCAGTACTCAGGGTTCTGGGTGCTCAGTACTCAGGGTGCTGGGTGCTCAGTGCTCAGGGTGCTGGGTGCTCAGTGCTCAGGGTGCTGGGTGCTCAGTATTCAGGGTGCTCAGTACTCAGCTGCTGGGTGCTCAGTACTCAGGGTGCTCAGTACTCAGGGTGTTGGGTGCTCAGTGCTCGGGGTCCTGGGTGCTCAGTACTCAGGGTGCTCAGTACTCAGGGTGCTGGGTGCTCAGTGTTCGGGGTGCTGGGTGCTCAGTGCTCAGGGTGATTGGTGCTCAGTACTCAGGATGCTGGGTGCTCAGTACTCAGGGTGCTGGGTGCTCAGTGCTCAGGGTGCTGGGTGCTCAGTGCTCTGGGTGCTGGGTGCTCAGTGCTCAGGGTGCTGTGTGCTCAGTGCTCAGGGTGCTGGGTGCTCAGTGCTCGGGGTGCTGGGTGCAGAGTGCTCGGGGGCTGGGTGCTCAGTGCTCGGGGTGCTCAGTGCTCAGTTTCCTGGGTGCTCAGTACTCAGGGTGCTGGGTGCTTAGTACTCAGGGTGCTCAGTGCTCAGTACACAGGGTGCTGGGTGCTCAGTGCTCGGGGTGCTGGGTGCTCAGTGCTCAGTACTCATGGTGCTGGGTGCTCAGTGCTCGGGGTGCTGGGTGCTCAGTACTCAGCGTGCTGGTTGCTCAGTACTCAGGATGCTGGGTGCTCAGTGCTCAGGTTGTTGGGTGCTCAGTGCTCAGGGTGCTGGGTGCTCAGTGATCGGGGGTGCTGTGTGCTCAGTGCTCAGGGTGCTGGGTGCTCAGCGTGCTGGGTGCTCAGTGCTCGGGGTGCTGGGTGCTCAGTGCTCAGGGTGCTGGGTGCTCAGTGCTCAGGGTGCTGGGTGCTCAGTGCTCAGTGCTCAGGGTGCTAGGTTTTCAGTACTCAGGGTGCTGGGTGCTCAGTACTCAGGGTGCTGGGTGCTCAGTGCTCAGGGTGCTGGGTGCTCAGTGCTCAGGGTGCTGGGTGCTCAGTACTCAGGGTGCTGGGTGCTCAGTACTCAGGGTGCTCGGTGCTCAGGGTGCTGGGTGCTCAGTGCTCGGGGTGCTGGGTGTTCAGTACTCAGGGTTCTGGGTGCTCAGTACTCAGGGTGCTGGGTGCTCAGTGCTCAGGGTGCTGGGTGCTCAGTGCTCAGGGTGCTGGGTGCTCAGTATTCAGGGTGCTCAGTACTTAGGGTGCTGGGTGCTCAGTAATCAGGGTGCTCAGTACTCAGGGTGCTGGGTGCTCAGTGATCGGGGTGCTGGGTGCTCAGTACTCAGGGTGCTCAGTACTCAGGGTGCTGGGTGCTCAGTGCTCAGTGTGATCGGTGCTCAGTACTCAGGATGCTGGGTGCTCAGTACTCAGGGTGCTGGGTGCTCAGTACTCAGGGTGCTCAGTGCTCGGGGAGCTCGGTGCTCAGTACTCAGGGTGCTGGGTGCTCAGTACTCAGTGCTCTGGGTCCTGGGTGCTCCCTGCTCGGGGTGCTGGGTGCTCAGTGCTCTGGGTGCTTAGTGCTTAGTACTCAGGGTGCTGGGTGCTCAGTACTCAGGGGTGCTCAGTGCTCGGGGTGCTGGGTGCTCAGTACTCAGGGTGCTGGGTGCTCAGTACTCAGGGTGCTGGGTGCTCATTCTCGGGGTGCTGGGAGCTCAGTGCTCGGGGTGATGGGTGCTCAGTACTCAGGGTGCTGGGGCTCAGTACTCAGGGTGCAGGGTGCTCAGTACTCAGGGTGCTCGGTTCTCAGTACTCAGGGTGCTGGGTGCTCAATGCTCAGGGTGCTGGGTGCTCAGTGCTCAGGGTGCTGGGTGCTCAGTACTCAGGGTGCTGGGTGCTCAGTACTCAGGGTGCTCGGTGCTCAGTGCTCAGGGTGCTGGGTGCTCAGTGCTCGGGGTGCTGGGTGTTCAGTACTCAGGGTTCTGGGTGCTCAGTACTCAGGGTGCAGGCTGCTCAGTGCTCAGGGTGCTGGGTGCTCAGTGCTCAGGGTGCTGGGTGCTCAGTATTCAGGGTGCTCAGTACTCAGGGTGCTGGGTGCTCAGTACTCAGGGTGCTCAGTACTCAGGGTGCTGGGTGCTCAGTGCTCGGGGTGCTGGGTGCTCAGTACTCTGGGTTCTCAGTACTCAGGGTGCTGGGTGCTCAGTGCTCGGGGTGCTGGGTGCTCAGTGCTCAGGGTGATCGGTGCTCAGTACTCAGGATGCTGGGTGCTCAGTACTCAGGGTGCTGGGTGCTCAGTACTCAGGGTGCTGGGTGCTCAGTCCTCAGGGTGCTCAGTGCTCAGGGTGCTGGGTGCTCAGTGCTCAGGGTGCTCGGTGCTCAGTACTCAGGGTGCTGATTGCTCAGTACTCAGGTTGCTGGGTGCTCAGTACTCAGGGTGCTGAGTGCTCAGTGCTCGGGGTGCTGGGTGCTCAGTGCTCAGGGTGCTCAGTGCTCAGTACTCAGGGTGCTGGGTGCTCATTACTCAGGGTGCTGGGTGCTCAGTGCTCGGGGTGCTGGGTGCTCAGTACTCAGGGTGCTGGGTGCTCAGTGCTCAGGGTGCTGGGTGCTCAGTGCTCGGGGTGTTGGGTACTCAGAACTCAGGGTGCTGGGTGCTCAGTACTCAGGGTCCTGGGTGCTCAGTGCTCGGGTTGCTGGGTGCTCAGTGCTCAGGGTGCTGGGTGCTCAGTACTTAGGGTGCTGGGTGCTCAGTGCTCGGGGTGCTCTGTGCTCAGTACTCAAGGTGCTTTGTGCTCAGTGCTCACCGGTGCTGGGTGTTCAGAACTCGGGGTGCTCCGTGCTCAGTGCTCAGGGTGCTGGGTGCTCAGTACTCAGGGTGCTGGGTGCTCAGTACTCGGGTGCTGGGTGCTCAGTGCTCAGGGTGCTGGGTGCTCAGTGCTCGGGGTGCTGGGTGCTCAGTGCTCAGTACTCAGGGTGCTGGGTGCTCAGTGCTCGGGGTGCTGGATGCTCAGTGCTCAGTACTCAGAGTGCTGGGTGCTCAGTGCTCAGGGTGCTGTGTGCTCAGTGCTCAGGGTGCTGGGTGCTCAGTGCTCAGGGTGCTGGGTACTCAGTGCTCAGGGTGCTGGGTTCTCAGTACTCAGGTGCTGGGTGCTCAGTGCTCGGGGTGCTGGGTGCTCAGTGCTCACGGTGCTTGGTGCTCAGTGCTCGGGGTGCTCGGTGCTCAGTGCTCAGGGTGCTGGGTGCTCAGGGTGCTGTGTGCTCAGTGCTCGGGGTGCTGGGTGCTCAGTGCTCAGGGTGCTGGGTGCTCAGTGCTCAGGGTGCTGGGTGCTCAGTGCTCAGTGCTCAGGGTGCTGGGTGTTCAGTACTCAGGGTGCTGGGTGCTCAGTACTCAGGGTGCTGGGTGCTCAGTGCTCAGGGTGCTGGGTGCTCAGTGCTCAGGGTGCTGGGTGCTCAGTACTCAGGGTGCTGGGTGCTCAGTACTCAGGGTGCTCGGTGCTCAGTGCTCAGGGTGCTGGGTGCTCAGTGCTCGGGGTGCTGGGTGCTCAGTGCTCAGGGTGATCGGTGCTCAGTACTCAGGATGCTGGGTGCTCAGTACTCAGGGTGCTGGGTGCTCAGTCCTCAGGGTGCTCAGTGCTCAGGGTGCTGGGTGCTCAGTGCTCAGGGTGCTCGGTGCTCAGTACTCAGGGTGCTGATTGCTCAGTACTCAGGTTGCTGGGTGCTCAGTACTCAGGGTGCTGAGTGCTCAGTGCTCGGGGTGCTGGGTGCTCAGTGCTCAGGGTGCTCAGTGCTCAGTACTCAGGGTGCTGGGTGCTCATTACTCAGGGTGCTGGGTGCTCAGTGCTCGGGGTGCTGGGTGCTCAGTACTCAGGGTGCTGGGTGCTCAGTGCTCAGGGTGCTGGGTGCTCAGTGCTCGGGGTGTTGGGTACTCAGAACTCAGGGTGCTGGTGCTCAGTACTCAGGGTCCTGGGTACTCAGTGCTCGGGTTGCTGGGTGCTCAGTGCTCAGGGTGCTGGGTGCTCAGTACTTAGGGTGCTGGGTGCTCAGTGCTCGGGGTGCTCTGTGCTCAGTACTCAAGGTGCTTTGTGCTCAGTGCTCACGGTGCTGGGTGCTCAGAACTCGGGGTGCTCCGTGCTCAGTGCTCAGGGTGCTGGTGCTCAGTACTCAGGGTGCTGGGTGCTCAGTACTCGGGTGCTGGGTGCTCAGTGCTCAGGGTGCTGGGTGCTCAGTGCTCGGGGTGCTGGGTGCTCAGTGCTCAGTACTCAGGGTGCTGGGTGCTCAGTGCTCGGGGTGCTGGGTGCTCAGTGCTCAGTACTCAGGGTGCTGGGTGCTCAGTGCTCAGGGTGCTGTGTGCTCAGTGCTCAGGGTGCTGGGTGCTCAGTGCTCAGGGTGCTGGGTACTCAGTGCTCAGGGTGCTGGGTGCTCAGTACTCAGGGTGCTGGGTGCTCAGTGCTCGGGGTCCTGGGTGCTCAGTGCTCGCGGTGCTTGGTGTCTCAGTGCTCGGGGTGCTCGGTGCTCAGTGCTCAGGGTGCTGGGTGCTCAGGGTGCTGTGTGCTCAGTGCTCGGGGTCCTGGGTGCTCAGTGCTCGCGGTGCTTGGTGCTCAGTGCTCGGGGTGCTCGGTGCTCAGTGCTCAGGGTGCTGGGTGCTCAGGGTGCTGTGTGCTCAGTGCTCGGGGTGCTGGGTGCTCAGTGCTCAGGGTGCTGGGTGCTCAGTGCTCAGGGTGCTGGGTGCTCAGTACTCAGTGCTCAGGGTGCTGGGTGTTCAGTACTCAGGGTTCTCGGTGCTCAGTACTCAGGGTGCTGATTTCTCAGTACTCAGGGTGCTGGGTGCTCAGTACTCAGGGTGCTGAGTGCTCAGTGCTCGGGGTGCTGGGTGCTCAGTGCTCAGGGGTGCTCAGTGCTCAGTAATCAGGGTGCTGGGTGCTCATTACTCAGGGAGCTGGGTGCTCAGTGCTCGGGGTGCTGGGTGGCTCAGTACTCAGGGTGCTGGGTGCTCATTACTCAGGGAGCTGGGTGCTCAGTGCTCGGGGTGTTGGGTACTCAGAACTCAGGGTGCTGGGTGCTCAGTGCTCAGGGTGCTGGGTGCTCAGTGCTCAGGGTGCTGGGTGCTCAGTATTCAGGGTGCTCAGTACTCAGGGTGCTGGGTGCTCAGTACTCAGGGTGCTCAGTACTCAGTGTGCTGGGTGCTCAGTACTCAGGGTGCTCAGTACTCAGGGTGCTGGGTGCTCAGTGCTCGGGGTGCTGGGTGCTCAGTGCTCAGGGTGATCGGTGCTCAGTACTCAGGATGCTGGGTGCTCAGTACTCAGGGTGCTGGGTGCTAGGTACTCAGGGTGCTCAGTGCTCGGGGAGCTCGGTGCTCAGTACTCAGGGTGCTGGGTGCTCAGTACTCAGTGCTCAGGGTCCTGGTTGCTCCGTGCTCGGGGTGCTGGGTGCTCAGTGCTCTGGGTGCTTAGTGCTCAGTACTCAGGGTGCTGGGTGCTCAGTACTCAGGGTGCTCACTGCTCGGGGTGCTGGGTGCTCAGTACTCAGGGTGCTGGGTGCTCAGTACTCAGGGTGCTGGGTGCTCATTCTCGGGGTGCTGGGTGCTCAGTGCTCGGGGTGCTGGGTGATCAGTACTCAGAGTGATGGGGCTCAGTACTCAGGGTGCTGGGTGCTCAGTACTCAGGGTGCTCGGTTCTCAGTCTCAGGGTGCTGGGTGCTCATTCTCGGGGTGCTGGGTTCTCAGTGCTCGGGGTGCCCGGTGCTCAGTGCTCGGGGTGCTCGGTGCTCAGTACTCAGGGTGCTGGGTGCTCAGTACTCAGGGTGCTGGGGCTCAGTGCTCGGGGTGCTCGGTGCTCAGTACACAGGGTGCTGGGTGCTCAGTGCTCAGGGTGCTGGGTGCTCAGTACTCAGGGTGCTGGGTGCTCAGTGCTGAGAGTGTTGGGTGCTCAGTACTCAGGGTGCTGGGTGCTCAGTGCTCAGTGCTCAGGGTGCTCAGTGCTCAGGGTGCTGGGTGCTCAGGGTGCTGGGTGCTCAGTGCTCGGGGTGCTGGGTGCTCAGTGCTCAGGGTGCTGGGTGCTCAGTGCTCAGGGTGCTGGGTGCTCAGTGCTCAGTGCTCAGGGTCTGGGTGTTCAGTACTCAGGGTACTGGGTGCTCAGTACTCAGGGTGATGGGTGCTCAATGCTCAGGGTGCTGGGTGCTCAGTGCTCAGGGTGCTGGGTGCTCAGTACTCAGGGTGCTGGGTGCTCAGTACTCAGGGTGCTCTGTGCTCATTGTTCAGGGTGCTGGGTGCTCAGTGCTCGGGGTGCTGGGTGTTCAGTACTCAGGGTGCTGGGTGCTCAGTACTCAGGGTGCTGGGGGCTCAGTGCTCAGGGTGCTGGGTGCTCAGTGCTCAGGGTGCTGGGTGCTCAGTATTCAGGGTGCTCAGTACTCAGGGTGCTGGGTGCTGAGTACTCAGGGTGCTCAGTACTCAGGGTGCTGGGTGCTCAGTGCTCGGGGTGCTGGGTGCTCAGTACTCAGGGTGCTCAGTACTCAGTGTGCTGGGTGCTCAGTGCTCGGGGTTCTGGGTGCTCAGTGCTCAGGGTGATCGGTGCTCAGTACTCAGGATGCTGGGTGCTCAGTACTCAGGGTGCTGGGTGCTCAGTACTCAGGGTGCTGGGTGCTCAGTCCTCAGGGTGCTCAGTGCTCAGGGTGCTGGGACCTCAGTGCTCGGGGTGCTCGGTGCTCAGTACTCAGGGTGCTGATTGCTCAGTACTCAGGGTGCTGGGTGCTCAGTACTCAGGGTGCTGAGTGCTCAGTGCTCGGGGTGCTGGGTGCTCAGTGCTCAGGGTGCTCAGTGCTCAGTAATCAGGGTGCTGGGTGCTCATTACTCAGGGAGCTGGGTGCTCAGTGCTCGGGGTGCTGGGTGCTCAGTACTCAGGGTGCTGGTGCTCAGTGCTCAGGGTGCTGGGTGCTCAGTGCTCGGGGTGTTGGGTACTCAGAACTCAGGGTGCTGGGTGCTCAGTACTCAGGGTGCTGGGTGCTCAGTGCTCGGGGTGCTGGGTGCTCAGTGCTCAGGGTGCTGGGTGCTCAGTACTTAGGGTGCTGGGTGCTCAGTGCTCGGGGTGCTCTGTGCTCAGTACTCAAGGTGCTGGGTGCTCAGTGCTCACGGTGCTGGGTGCTCAGTCCTCGGGGTGCTCCGTGCTCAGTGCTCAGGGTGCTGGGTGCTCCAGTACTCAGGGTGCTGGGTGCTCAGTACTCGGGTGCTGGGTGCTCAGTGCTCAGTATGCTGGGTGCTCAGTGCTCGGGGTGCTGGGTGCTCAGTGCTCAGTACTCAGGGTGCTAGGTGCTCAGTGCTCAGGGTGCTGGGTGCTCAGTGCTCAGTACTCAGGGTGCTGGGTGCTCAGTGCTCAGGGTGCTGTGTGCTCAGTGCTCAGGGTGCTGGGTGCTCAGTGCTCAGGGTGCTGGGTACTCAGTGCTCAGGGTGCTGGGTGCTCAGTACTCAGGGTGCTGGGTGCTCAGTGCTCGGGGTGCTGGGTGCTCAGTGCTCGCGGTGCTGGGTGCTCAGTGCTCGGGGTGCTTGGTGTTCAGTGCTCAGGGTGCTGGGTGCTCAGGGTTGCTGGGTGCTCAGTGCTCGGGGTGCTGGGTGCTCAGTGCTCAGGGTGCTGGGTGCTCAGTGCTCAGGGTGCTGGGTGCTCAGTGCTCAGTGCTCAGGGTGCTGGGTGTTCAGTACTCAGGGTGCTGGGTGCTCAGTACTCAGGGTGCTGGGTGCTCAGTGCTCAGGGTGCTGGGTGCTCAGTGCTCAGTGTGCTGGGTGCTCAGTACTCAGGGTGCTGGGTGCTCAGTACTCAGGGTGCTCGGTGCTCAGTGCTCAGGGTGCTGGGTGCACAGTGCTCGGGGTGCTGGGTGTTCAGTACTCAGGGTTCTGGGTGCTCAGTACTCAGTGTGCTGGGTGCTCAGTGCTCGGGGTGCTGGGTGCTCAGTGCTCAGGCTGCTGGGTGCTCAGTATTCAGGGTGCTCAGTACTCAGGGTGCTGGGTGCTCAGTACTCAGGGTGCTCAGTACTCAGGGTGCTGGGTGCTCAGTGCTCGGGGTGCTGGGTGCTCAGTGCTCAGGGTGATCGGTGATCAGTACTCAGGTTGCTGGGTGCTCAGTACTCAGGGTGCTGGGTGCTCAGTACTCAGGGTGCTCAGTGCTCGGGGAGCTCGGTGCTCAGTACTCAGGGTGCTGGGTGCTCAGTACTCAGTGCTCAGGGTCCTGGGTGCTCCGTGCTCGGGGTGCTGGGTGCTCAGTACTCAGGGTGCTCAGTGCTCGGGGTGCTGGGTGCTCAGTACTCAGGGTGCTGGGTGCTAAGTACTCAGGGTGCTGGGTGCTCATTCTCGGGGTGCTGGGTGCTCAGTGCTCGGGGTGCTGGGTGTTCAGTGCTCGGGGTGCTGGGTGCTCAGTACTCAGGGTGCTGGGTGCTCAGTGCTCGGGGTGCTGGGTGCTCAGTACTCAGGGTGCTAGGGCTCAGTACTCAGGGTGCTGGGTGCTCAGTACTCAGGGTGCTCGGTTCTCAGTACTCAGGGTGCTGGGTGCTCAGTGCTCGGGGTGCTGGGTGCTCAGTACTCAGGGTGCTGGGGGCTCAGTACTCAGGGTGCTGGGTGCTCAGTACTCAGGGTGATCTGTTCTCAGTACTCAGGGTGCTGGGTGCTCAGTGCTCGGGGTGCTGGGTGCTCAGTACTCGGGGTGCTGGGTGCTCAGTACTCAGGGTGCTGGGTGCTCAGTGCACGGGGTGCTCGGTGCTCAGTACACAGGGTGCTGGGTGCTCAGTGCTCAGGGTGCTGGGTGCTCATTACTCCAGGGTGCTGGGTGCTCAGTGCTGAGAGTGTTGGGTGCTCAGTACTCAGGGTGCTGAGTGCTCAGTGCTCAGTGCTCAGGGTGCTCAGTGCACAGGGTGCTGGGTGCTCAGGGTGCTGGGTGCTCAGTGCTCAGGTTGCTGGGTGTTCAGTACTCAGGGTGCTGGGTGCTCAGTACTCAGGGTGCTGGGTGCTCAATGCTCAGGGTGCTGGGTGCTCAGTGCTCAGGGTGCTGGGTGCTCAATACTCAGTGTGCTGGGTGCTCAGTGCTCGGGGTGCTGGGTGCTCAGTGCTCAGGGTGCTGGGTGCTCAGTATTCAGGGTGCTCAGTACTCAGGGTGCTGGGTGCTCAGTACTCAGGGTGCTCAGTACTACCAGGGTGCTGGGTGCTCAGTGCTCGGGGTCCTGGGTGCTCAGTGCTCAGGGTGATCGGTGATCAGTACTCAGGATGCTGGGTGCTCAGTACTCAGGGTGCTGGGTGCTCAGTACTCAGGGTGCTCAGTGCTCGGGGAGCTCGGTGGTCAGTACTCAGGGTGCTGGGTGCTCAGTACTCAGTGCTCAGGGTCCTGGGTGCTCCGTGCTCGGGGTGCTGGGTGCTCAGTGCTCTGGGTGCTTAGTGCTCAGTACTCAGGGTGCTGGGTGCTCAGTACTCAGGGTGCTCAGTGCTCGGGGTGCTGGGTGCTCAGTACTCAGGGTGCTGAGTGCTAAGTACTCAGGGTGCTGGGGTGCTCATTCTCGGGGTGCTGGGTGCTCAGTGCTCGGCGTGCTGGGTGTTCAGTGCTCGGGGGTGCTGGGTGCTCAGTACTCAGGGTGATCTGTTATCAGTACTCAGGGTGCTGGGGTGCTCAGTGCTCGGGGTGCTGGGTGCTCAGTACTCGGGGTGCTGGGTGCTCAGTACTCAGGGTGCTGGGTGCTCAGTGCACGGGGTGCTCGGTGCTCAGTACACAGGGTGCTGGGTGCTCAGTGCTCAGGGTGCTGGGTGCTCAGTACTCAGGGTGCTGGGTGCTCAGTGCTGAGAGTGTTGGGTGCTCAGTACTCAGGGTGCTGGGTGCTCAGTGCTCAGTGCTCAGGGTGCTCAGTGCTCAGGGTGCTGGGTGCTCAGGGTGCTGGGTGCTCAGTGCTCAGGGTGCTGGGTGTTCAGTACTCAGGGTGCTGGGTGCTCAGTACTCAGGGGTGCTGGGTGCTCAATGCTCAGGGTGCTGGGTGCTCAGTGCTCAGGGTGCTGGGTGCTCAGTACTCAGGGTGCTGGGTGCTCAGTACTCAGGGTGCTCGGTGCTCAGTGCTCAGGGTGCTGGGGTGCTCAGTGCTCGGGGTGCTGGGTGTTCAGTACTCAGGGTGCTGGGTGCTCAGTACTCAGGGTGCTGGGTGCTCAGTGCTCAGGGTGCTGGGTGCTCAGTGCTCAGGGTGCTGGGTGCTCAGTATGCAGGGTGCTCAGTACTCAGGGGTGCTGGGTGCTCAGTACTCAGGGTGCTCAGTACTCAGGGTGCTGGGTGCTCAGTGCTCGGGGTGCTGGGTGCTCAGTCCTCAGGGTGCTCAGTACTCAGGGTGCTGGGTGCTCAGTGCTCGGGTTGCTGGGTGCTCAGTGTTTGGGGTGCTGGGTGCTCAGTACTCAGGATGCTGGGTGCTCAGTACTCAGCGTGCTGGGTGCTCAGTACTCAGGGTGCTGGGTGCTCAGTCCACAGGGTGCTCAGTGCTCAGGGTGCTGGGTGCTCAGTGCTCGGGGGTGCTCGGTGCTCAGTACTCAGGGTGCTGATTGCTCAGTACTCAGGGTGCTGGGTGCTCAGTACTCAGGGTGCTGAGTGCTCAGTGCTCGGGGTGCTGGGGTGCTCAGTGCTCAGGGTGCTCAGTGCTCAGTACTCAGGGTGCTGGGTGCTCATTACTCAGGGTGCTGGGGTGCTCAGTGCTCGGGGTGCTGGGTGCTCAGTACTCAGGGAGCTGGGTGCTCAGTGCTCAGGGTGCTGGGGTGCTCAGTGCTCGGGGTGTTGGGTACTCAGAACTCAGGTGCTGGGTGCTCAGTACTCAGGGTGCTGGGTGCTCAGTGCTCGGGGTGCTGGGGTGCTCAGTGCTCAGGGTGCTGGGTGCTCAGTACTTAGGGTGCTGGGTGCTCCAGTGCTCGGGGGTGCTCTGTGCTCAGTACTCAAGGTGCTGGGTGCTCAGTGCTCACGGTGCTGGGTGCTCAGACCTCGGGGTGCTCCGTGCTCAGTACTCAGGGTGCTGGGTGCTCAGTGCTCGGGGTGCTGGGTGCTCAGTGCTCAGTACTCAGGGTGCTGGGTGCTCAGTGCTCAGGGTGCTGTGTGCTCAGTGCTCGGAGGGTGCTCGGTGCTCAGTGCTCGGGGTGCTCGGTGCTCAGTGCTCAGGGTGCTGGGTGCTCAGGTTGCTGGGTGCTCAGTGCTCGGGGTGCTGGGTGCTCAGTGCTCAGGGTGCTGGGTGCTCAGTGCTCGGGGTGCTGGGTGCTCAGTGCTCGCGGTGCTTGGTGCTCAGTGCTCGGGGTGCTCGGTGCTCAGTGCTCAGGGTGCTGGGTGCTCAGGGTGCTGGGTGCTCAGTGCTCGGGGGTGCTGGGGTGCTCAGTGCTCAGGGTGCTGGGTGCTCAGTGCTCAGGGTGCTGGGTGCTCCGTGCTCAGTGCTCAGGGTGCTGGGTACTCAGTGCTCAGTGTGCTGGGTGCTCAGTACTCAGGGTGCTGGGTGCTCAGTGCTCGGGGTGCTGGGTGCTCAGTGCTCGCGGTGCTTGGTGCTCAGTGCTCGGGGTGCTCGGTGCTCAGTGCTCAGGGTGCTGGGTGCTAAGGGTGCTGGGTGCTCAGTGCTCGGGGGTGCTGGGTGCTCAGTGCTCAGGGTGCTGGGTGCTCAGTGCTCAAGGTGCTGGGTGCTCAGTGCTCAGTGCTCAGGGTGCTGGGTGTTCAGTTCTCAGGGTGCTGGGTGCTCAGTACTCAGGGTGCTGGGTGCTCAGTGCTCAGGGGTGCTGGGTGCTCAGTGCTCAGGGTGCTGGGTGCTCAGTACTCAGGGTGCTGGGTGCTCAGTACTCAGGGTGCTCGGTGCTCAGTGCTCAGGGTGCTGGGTGCTCAGTGCTCGGGGTGCTGGGTGTTCAGTACTCAGGGTTCTGGGTGCTCAGTACTCAGGGTGCTGGGTGCTCAGTGCTCAGGGTGCTGGGTGCTCAGTGCTCAGGGTGCTGGGGTGCTCAGTATTCAGGGTGCTCAGTACTCAGGGTGCTGGGTACTCAGTACTCAGGGTGCTCAGTACTCAGTGTGCTGGGTGCTCAGTGCTCGGGGTGCTGGGTGCTCAGTGCTCAGGGGTGCTGGGGTGCTCAGTATTCAGGGTGCTCAGTACTCAGGGTGCTGGGTGCTCAGTACTCAGGGTGCTCAGTACTCAGGGTGCTGGGTGCTCAGTGCTCGGGGTGCTGGGTGCTCAGTGCTCAGGGTGATCGGTGCTCAGTACTCAGGATGCTGGGTGCTCAGTACTCATGGTGCTGGGTGCTAGGTACTCAGGGTGCTCAGTGCTCGGGGAGCTCGGTGCTCAGTACTCAGGGTGCTGGGTGCTCAGTACTCATTGCTCAGGTTCCTGGGTGCTCCGTGCTCGGGGTGCTGGGTGCTCAGTACTCAGGGTGCTGGGTGCTAAGTACTCAGGGTGCTGGGTGCTCATTCTCGGGGTGCTGGGTGCTCAGTGCTCGGCGTGCTGGGTGTTCAGTGCTCGGGGGTGCTGGGTGCTCAGTACTCAGGGTGATCTGTTATCAGTACTCAGGGTGCTGGGTGCTCAGTGCTCGGGGTGCTGGGTGCTCAGTACTCGGGGGTGCTGGGTGCTCAGTACTCAGGGTGCTGGGTGCTCAGTGCACGGGGTGCTCGGTGCTCAGTACACAGGGTGCTGGGTGCTCAGTGCTCAGGGTGCTGGGTGCTCAGTACTCAGGGTGCTGGGTGCTCAGTGCTGAGAGTGTTGGGTGCTCAGTACTCAGGGTGCTGGGTGCTCAGTGCTCAGTGCTCAGGGTGCTCAGTGCTCAGGGTGCTGGGTGCTCAGGGTGCTGGGTGCTCAGTGCTCAGGGTGCTGGGTGTTCAGTACTCAGGGTGCTGGGTGCTCAGTACTCAGGGTGCTGGGTGCTCAATGCTCAGGGTGCTGGGTGCTCAGTGCTCAGGGTGCTGGGTGCTCAGTACTCTGGGTGCTGGGTGCTCAGTACTCAGGGTGCTCGGTGCTCAGTGCTCAGGGTGCTGGGTGCTCAGAGCTCGGGGTGCTGGGTGTTCAGTACTCAGGGTGCTGGGTGCTCAGTACTCAGGGTGCTGGGTGCTCAGTGCTCAGGGTGCTGGGTGCTCAGTGCTCAGGGTGCTGGGTGCTCAGTATGCAGGGTGCTCAGTACTCAGGGTGCTGGGTGCTCAGTACTCAGGGTGCTCAGTACTCAGGGTGCTGGGTGCTCAGTGCTCGGGGTGCTGGGTGCTCAGTCCTCAGGGTGCTCAGTACTCAGGGTGCTGGGTGCTCAGTGCTCGGGTTGCTGGGTGCTCAGTGTTTGGGGTGCTGGGTGCTCAGTACTCAGGATGCTGGGTGCTCAGTACTCAGCGTGCTGGGTGCTCAGTACTCAGGGTGCTGAGTGCTCAGTGCTCGGGGTGCTGGGTGCTCAGTGCTCAGGGTGCTCAGTGCTCAGTACTCAGGGTGCTGGGTGCTCATTACTCAGGGTGCTGGGTGCTCAGTGCTCGGGGTGCTGGGTGCTCAGTACTCAGGGAGCTGGGTGCTCAGTGCTCAGGGTGCTGGGTGCTCAGTGCTCGGGGTGTTGGGTACTCAGAACTCAGGGTGCTGGGTGCTCAGTACTCAGGGTGCTGGGTGCTCAGTGCTCGGGGTGCTGGGTGCTCAGTGCTCAGGGTGCTGGGTGCTCAGTACTTAGGGTGCTGGGTGCTCAGTGCTCGGGGTGCTCTGTGCTCAGTACTCAAGGTGCTGGGTGCTCAGTGCTCACGGTGCTGGGTGCTCAGACCTCGGGGTGCTCCGTGCTCAGTACTCAGGGTGCTGGGTGCTCAGTGCTCGGGGTGCTGGGGTGCTCAGTGCTCAGTACTCAGGGTGCTGGGTGCTCAGTGCTCAGGGTGCTGTGTGCTCAGTGCTCGCGGTGCTTGGTGCTCAGTGCTCGGGGTGCTCGGTGCTCAGTGCTCAGGGTGCTGGGTGCTCAGGTTGCTGGGTGCTCAGTGCTCGGGGTGCTGGGTGCTCAGTGCTCAGGGTGCTGGGTGCTCAGTGCTCGGGGTGCTGGGGTGCTCAGTACTCGCGGTGCTTGGTGCTCAGTGCTCGGGGTGCTCGGTGCTCAGTGCTCAGGGTGCTGGGTGCTCAGGGTGCTGGGTGCTCAGTGCTCGGGGTGCTGGGTGCTCAGTGCTCAGGGTGCTGGGTGCTCAGTGCTCAGGGTGCTGGGTGCTCCGTGCTCAGTGCTCAGGGTGCTGGGTACTCAGTGCTCAGTGTGCTGGGTGCTCAGTACTCAGGGTGCTGGGTGCTCAGTGCTCGGGGTGCTGGGTGCTCAGTGCTCGCGGTGCTTGGTGCTCAGTGCTCGGGGTGCTCGGTGCTCAGTGCTCAGGGTGCTGGGTGCTAAGGGTGCTGGGTGCTCAGTGCTCGGGGTGCTGGGTGCTCAGTGCTCAGGGTGCTGGGTGCTCAGTGCTCAAGGTGCTGGGTGCTCAGTGCTCAGTGCTCAGGGTGCTGGGTGTTCAGTTCTCAGGGTGCTGGGTGCTCAGTACTCAGGGTGCTGGGTGCTCAGTGCTCAGGGTGCTGGGTGCTCAGTGCTCAGGGTGCTGGGTGCTCAGTACTCAGGGTGCTGGGTGCTCAGTACTCAGGGTGCTCGGTGCTCAGTGCTCAGGGTGCTGGGTGCTCAGTGCTCGGGGTGCTGGGTGTTCAGTACTCAGGGTTCTGGGTGCTCAGTACTCAGGGTGCTGGGTGCTCAGTGCTCAGGGTGCTGGGTGCTCAGTGCTCAGGGTGCTGGGTGCTCAGTATTCAGGGTGCTCAGTACTCAGGGTGCTGGGTACTCAGTACTCAGGGTGCTCAGTACTCAGTGTGCTGGGTGCTCAGTGCTCGGGGTGCTGGGTGCTCAGTGCTCAGGGTGCTGGGTGCTCAGTATTCAGGGTGCTCAGTACTCAGGGTGCTGGGTGCTCAGTACTCAGGGTGCTCAGTACTCAGGGTGCTGGGTGCTCAGTGCTCGGGGTGCTGGGTGCTCAGTGCTCAGGGTGATCGGCGCTCAGTACTCAGGATGCTGGGTGCTCAGTACTCAGGGTGCTGGGTGCTAGGTACTCAGGGTGCTCAGTGCTCGGGGAGCTCGGTGCTCAGTACTCAGGGTGCTGGGTGCTCAGTACTCATTGCTCAGGTTCCTGGGTGCTCCGTGCTCGGGGTGCTGGGTGCTCAGTGCTCTGGGTGCTTAGTGCTCAGTACTCAGGGTGCTGGGTGCTCAGTTCTCAGGGTGCTCACTGCTCGGGGTGCTGGGTGCTCAGTACTCAGTGTGCTGGGTGCTCAGTACTCAGGGTGCTGGGTGCTCATTCTCGGGGTGCTGGGTGCTCAGTGCTCGGGGTGCTGGGTGCTCAGTACTCAGGGTGCTGGGGCTCAGTACTCAGGGTGCTGGGTGCTCAGTACTCAGGGTGCTCGGTTCTCAGTACTCAGGGTGCTGGGAGCTCATTCTCGGGGTGCTGGGTTCTCAGTGCTCGGGGTGCCCGGTGCTCAGTGCTCGGGGTGCTCGGTGCTCAGTACTCAGGGTGCTGGGTGCTCAGTACTCAGGGTGCTGGGTGCTCAGTGCTCGGGGTGCTCGGTGCTCAGTACTCAGGGTGCTGGGTGCTCAGTGCTGTGTGCTCAGTGCTCGGGGTGCTGGGTGCTCAGTGCTCGGGGTGCTGGGTGCTCAGTACTCAGGGTGCTCAGTGCTCAGTACTCAGGGTGCTAGGTGCTCAGTGCACGGGGTGCTGGGTGCTCAGTACTCAGGGTGCTAGGTGCTCAGTGCTCGGGGTGCTCGGTGCTCAGTACTTTGGGTGCTCAGTACTCAGGGTGCTGGGTGCTCAGTGCTCAGGGTGCTGGGTGCTCAGTGCTCAGGGTGCTGGGTGCTCAGTGCTCAGGGTGCTTGATGCTCAGTACTCACGGTGCTGGGTGCTCAGTGCTCAGGGTGCTGGGTGCTCAAGTGCTGGGTGCTCAGTACTCAGGGTGCTGGGTGCTCAGTACTCAGGGTGCTGGGTGCTCAGTACTCAGGGTGCTGGGTGCTCAGTACTCAGTGCTTAGGATGCTGGGTGCTCAGTGCTCAAGCTGCTGGGTGCTCAGTGCTCAGGGTGCTGGGTGCTCAGTACTCAGGGTGCTGGGTTCTCAGTACCCAGGGTGCTGGGTGCACATTGCTAGGGGTGCTGGGTGCTCAGTGCTCGGGGTCTGGGTGCTCAGTACTCAGGGTGCTGGGTGCTCAGTACTCAGGGTGCTGGGTGCTCAGTGCTCAGGGTGCTGGGTGCTCAGTGCTCTGGGTGCTGGGTGCTCAGTGCTCAGGGTGCTGGGTGCTCAGTGCTCAGGGTGCTGGGTGCTCAGTTCTCGGGGTGCTGGGTGCTGAGTGCTCAGGGTGCTGGGTGCTCAGTGCTCGCGGGTGCTCAGTGCTCAGTGCTCAGTGTCCTGGGTGCTCAGTACTCAGGGTGCTGGGTGCTTAGTACTCAGGGTGCTCAGTGCTCAGTACACAGGGTGCTGGGTGTTCAGTGCTCGGGGTGCTGGGTGCTCAGTGCTCAGTACTCAGGGTGCTGGGTGCTCAGTGCTCGGGGTGCTGGGAGCTCAGTACTCAGCGTGCTGGGTGCTCAGTACTCTGGGTGCTGGGGGCTCAGTGCTCAGGGTGTTGGGTGCTCAGTGCTCAGGGGGCTGGGTGCTCAGTGATCGGGGTGCTGGGTGCTCAGTGCTCAGGGTGCTGGGTGCTCAGGGTGCTGGGTGCTCAGTGCTCGGGGTGCTGGGTGCTCAGTGCTCAGGGTGCTGGGTGCTCAGTGCTCAGGGTGCTGGGTGTGCTCAGTGCTCAGTACTCAGGGTGCTGGGTGCTCAGTACTCAGGGTGCTGGGTGCTCAGTGCTCAGGGTGCTGGGTGCTCATTCTTCAGGGTGCAGGGTGCTCAGTACTCAGGGTGCTGGGTGCTCAGTACTCAGGGTGCTCGGTGCTCAGTGCTCAGGGTGCTGGGTGCTCAGTGCTCGGGGTGCTGGGTGTTCAGTACTCAGGGTTCTGGGTGCTCAGTACTCAGGGTGCTGGGTGCTCAGTGCTCAGGGTGCTGGGTGCTCAGTTCTCAGGGTGCTGGGTGCTCAGTATTCAGGGTGCTCAGTTCTCAGGGTGCTGGGTGCTCAGTACTCAGGGTGCTCAGTACTCAGGGTGTTGGGTGCTCAGTGCTCGGGGTGCTGGGTGCTCAGTACTCAGGGTGCTCAGTACTCAGGGTGCTGGGTGCTCAGTGTTCGGGGTGCTGGGTGCTCAGTGCTCAGGGTGATCGGTGCTCAGTACTCAGGATGCTGGGTGCTCAGTACTCAGGGTGCTGGGTGCTCAGTACTCAGGGTGCTCAGTGCTCGGGGAGCTCGGTGCTCAGTACTCAGGGTGCTGGGTGCTCAGTACTCAGTGCTCTGGATCCTGGGTGCTCCGTGCTCGGGGTGCTGGGTGCTCAGTGCTCTGGGTGCTTAGTGCTCAGTACTCAGGGTGCTCGGTGCTCAGTACTCAGGGTGCTCAGTGCTCGGGGGGGTGCTCAGTACTCAGGGTGCTGGGTGCTCAGTACTCAGGGGTGCTGGGTGCTCATTTTCGGGGTGCTGGGTGCTCAGTGCTCGGGGTGCTGGGTGCTCAGTACTCAGGGTGCTGGGGGCTCAGTACGCAGGGTGCTGGGTGCTCAGTACTCAGGGTGCTCGGTTCTCAGTACTCAGGGTGCTGGGTGCTCAGTGCTCGGGGTGCTGGGCGCTCAGTACTCAGGGTGCTGGGGGGCTCAGTGCTCAGGGTGCTGGTTGCTCAGTACTCAGGGTGATCTATTCTCAGTACTCAGGGTGCTGGGTGCTCAGTGCTCGGGGTGCTGGGTGCTCAGTCCTCGGGGTGCTGGGTGCTCAGTACTCAGGGTGCTGGGTGCTCAGTGCTCGGTGTGCTCGGTGCTCAGTACACAGGGTGCTGGGTGCTCAGTGCTCAGGGTGCTGGTTGCTCAGTACTCAGGGTGATCTGTTCTCAGTACTCAGGGTGCTGGGTGCTCAGTGCTCGGGGTGCTGGGTGCTCAGTGCTCAGGGTGCTGGGTGCTCAGTACTCAGGGTGCTGGGTGCTCAGTACTCAGGGTGCTCGGTGCTCAGTGCTCAGTGTGCTGGGTGCTCAGTGCTCAGGGTGCTGGGTGTTCAGTACTCAGGGTTCTGGGTGCTCAGTACTCAGTGTGCTGGGTGCTCAGTGCTCGGGGTGCTGGGTGCTCAGTGCTCAGGGTGCTGGGTGCTCAGTATTCAGGGTGCTCAGTACTCAGGGTGCTGGGTGCTCAGTACTCAGGGTGCTCAGTACTCAGGGTGCTGGGTTCCTCAGTGCTCGGGGTGCTGGGTGCTCAGTGCTCAGGGTGATCGGTGATCAGTACTCAGGATGCTGGGTGCTCAGTACTCAGGGTGCTGGGTGCTCAGTACTCAGGGTGCTCAGTGCTCGGGGAGCTCGGTGCTCAGTACTCAGGGTGCTGGGTGCTCAGTACTCAGTGCTCAGGGTCCTGGGTGTTCCGTGCTCGGGGTGCTGGGTGCTCAGTGCTCTGGGTGCTTAGTGCTCAGTACTCAGGGTGCTGGGTGCTCAGTACTCAGGATGCTCAGTGCTCGGGGTGCTGGGTGCTCAGTACTCAGGGTGCTGGGTGCTAAGTACTCAGGGTGCTGGGTGCTCATTCTCGGGGTGCTGGGTGCTCAGGGCTCGGGGTGCTGGGTGCTCAGTACTCAGGGTGCTGGGTGCTCAGTGCTTGGGGTGCTGGGTGCTCAGTACTCAGGGTGCTGGGGCTCAGTACTCAGGGTGCTGGGTGCTCAGTACTCAGGGTGCTCGGTTCTCAGTACTCAGGGTGCTGGGTGCTCAGTGCTCGGGGTGCTGGGTGCTCAGTACTCAGGGTGCTGGGGGCTCAGTACTCAGGGTGCTGGGTGCTCAGTACTCAGGGTGATCTGTTCTCAGTACTCAGGGTGCTGGGTGCTCAGTGCTCGGGGTGCTGGGTGCTCAGTACTCGGGGTGCTGGGTGCTCAGTACTCAGGGTGCTGGGTGCTCAGTGCACGGGGTGCTCGGTGCTCAGTACACAGGGTGCTGGGTGCTCAGTGCTCAGGGTGCTGGGTGCCAAGTACTCAGGGTGCTGGGTGCTCAGTGCTGAGAGTGTTGTGTGCTCAGTACTCAGGGTGCTGGGTGCTCAGTGCTCAGTGCTCAGGGTGCTCAGTGCTCAGGGTGCTGGGTGCTCAGGGTGCTGTGTGCTCAGTTCTCAGTGCTCAGGGTGCTGGGTGTTCAGTTCTCAGGGTGCTGGGTGCTCAGTACTCAGGGTGCTCGGTGCTCAGTGCTCAGGGTGCTGGGTGCTCAGTGCTCGGGGTGCTGGGTGTTCAGTACTCAGGGTTCTGGGTGCTCAGTACTCAGGGTGCTGGGTGCTCAGTGCTCAGGTTGCTGGGTGCTCAGTGCTCAGGGTGCTGGGTGCTCAGTATTCAGGGTGCTCAGTACTCAGGGTTCTGGGTGCTCAGTACTCAGGGTGCTCAGTGTTCACGGTGCTTGGTGCTCAGTGCTCGGGGTGCTGGGTGCTCAGTGCTCAGGGTGCTGGGTGCTCAGTATTCAGGGTGCTCAGTACTCAGGGTGCTGGGTGCTCAGTACTCAGGGTGCTCAGTACTCAGGGTGCTGGGTGCTCAGTGTTCGGGGTGCTAGGTGCTCAGTGCTCAGGGTAATGGGCGCTCAGTACTCAGGATGCTGGGTGCTCAGTACTCAGGGTGCTGGGTGCTCAGTACTCAGGGTGCTCGGTGCTCAGTGCTCAGGGTGCTGGGTGCTCAGTGCTCGGGGTTCTGGGTGTTCAGTACTCAGGGTTCTGGGTGCTCAGTACTCAGGGTGCTGGGTGCTCAGTGCTCAGGGTGCTGGGTGCTCAGTGCTCAGGGTGCTGGGTGCTCAGTATTCAGGGTGCTCAGTACTCAGGGTGCTGGGTGCTCAGTACTCAGGGTGCTCAGTACTCAGTGTGCTGGGTGCTCAGTGCTCGGGGTGCTGGGTGCTCAGTGCTCAGGGTGCTGGGTGCTCAGTATTCAGGGTGCTCAGTACTCAGGGTGCTGGGTGCTCAGTACTCAGGGTGCTCAGTACTCAGGGTGCTGGGTGCTCAGTGCTCGGGGTGCTGGGTGCTCAGTGCTCAGGGTGATTGGCGCTCAGTACTCAGGATGCTGGGTGCTCAGTACTCAGGGTGCTGGGTGCTAGGTACTCAGGGTGCTCAGTGCTCGGGGAGCTCGGTGCTCAGTACTCAGGGTGCTGGGTGCTCAGTACTCATTGCTCAGGGTCCTGGGTGCTCCGTGCTCGGGGTGCTGGGTGCTCAGTGCTCTGGGTGCTTAGTGCTCAGTACTCAGGGTGCTGGGTGCTCAGTACTCAGGGTGCTCACTGCTCGGGGTGCTGGGTGCTCAGTACTCAGGGTGCTGGGTGCTCAGTACTCAGGGTGCTGGGTGCTCATTCTCGGGGTGCTGGGTGCTCAGTGCTCGCGGTGCTGGGTGCTCAGTACTCAGTGCTTAGGATGCTGGGTGCTCAGTGCTCAAGCTGCTGGGTGCTCAGTGCTCAGGGTGCTGGGTGCTCAGTACTCAGTGTGCTGGGTTCTCAGTAGTCAGGGTGCTGGGTGCACGTTGCTAGGGGTGCTGGGTGCTCAGTGCTCGGGGTCTGGGTGCTCAGTACTCAGGGTGCTGGGTGCTCAGTACTCAGGGTGCTGGGTGCTCAGTGCTCAGGGTGCTGGGTGCTCAGTGCTCAGGGTGCTGGGTGCTCAGTGCTCAGGGTGCTGGGTGCTCAGTGCTCAGGGTGCTGGGTGCTCAGTGCTCAGGGTGCTGGGTGCTGAGTGCTCAGGGTGCTGGGTGCTCAGTGCTCGGGGTGCTCAGTGCTCAGGGTCCTGGGTGCTCAGTACTCAGGGTGCTGGGTGCTTAGTACTCAGGGTGCTCAGTGCTCAGTACACAGGGTGCTGGGTGTTCAGTGCTCGGGGTGCTGGGTGCTCAGTGCTCAGTACTCAGGGTGCTGGGTGCTCAGTGCTCGGGGTGCTGGGTGCTCAGTACTCAGCGTGCTGGGTGCTCAGTACTCTGGGTGCTGGGTGCTCAGTGCTCAGGGTGTTGGGTGCTCAGTGCTCAGGGGGCTGGGTGCTCAGTGATCGGGGTGCTGGGTGCTCAGTGCTCAGGGTGCTGGGTGCTCAGGGTGCTGGGTACTCAGTGCTCGGGGTGCTGGGTTCTCAGTGCTCAGGGTGCTGGGTGCTCAGTGCTCAGGGTGCTGGGTGCTCAGTGCTCAGTGCTCAGGGTGCTGGGTGTTCAGTACTCAGGGTGCTGGGTGCTCAGTACTCAGGGTGCTGGGTGCTCAGTGCTCAGGGTGCTGGGTGCTCATTGTTCAGGGTGCTGGGTGCTCAGTACTCAGGGTGCTGGGTGCTCAGTACTCAGGGGTGCTCTGTGCTCAGTGCTCAGGGTGCTGGGTGCTCAGTGCTCGGGGTGCTGGGTGTTCCGTACTCAGGGTTCTTGGTGCTCAGTACTCAGGGTGCTGGGTGCTCAGTGCTCAGGGTGCTGGGTGCTCAGTGCTCAGGGTGCTGGGTGCTCAGTATTCAGGGTGCTCAGTTCTCAGGGTGCTGGGTGCTCAGTACTCAGGGTGCTCAGTACTCAGGGTGTTGGGTGCTCAGTGCTCGGGGTGCTTTGTGCTCAGTACTCAGGGTGCTCAGTACTCAGGGTGCTGGGTGCTCAGTGTTCGGGGTGCTGGGTGCTCAGTGCTCAGGGTGATCGGTGCTCAGTAGACAGGATGCTGGGTGTTCAGTACTCAGGGTGCTGGGTGCTCAGTACTCAGGGTGCTCAGTGCTCGGGGAGCTCGGTGCTCAGTACTCAGGGTGCTGGGTGCTCAGTACTCAGTGCTCTGGATCCTGGGTGCTCCGTGCTCGGGGTGCTGGGTGCTCAGTGCTCTGGGTGCTTAGTGCTCAGTATTCAGGGTGCTCGGTGCTCAGTACTCAGGGTGCTCAGTGCTCGGGGTGCTGGGAGCTCAGTACTCAGGGTGCTGGGTGCTCAGTACTCAGGGTGCTGGGTGCTCATTCTCGGGGGTGCTGGGTGCTCAGTGCTCGGGGTGCTGGGTGCTCAGTACTCAGGGTGCTGGGGCTCAGTACGCAGGGTGCTGGGTGCTCAGTACTCAGGGTGCTCGGTTCTCAGTACTCAGGGTGCTGGGTACTCAGTGCTCGGGGTGCTGGGTGCTCAGTACTCAGGGTGCTGGGGGATCAGTGCTCAGGGTGCTGGTTGCTCAGTACTCAGGGTGATCTGTTCTCAGTACTCAGGGTGCTGGGGGCACAGTGCTCGGGGTGCTGGGTGCTCAGTACTCGGGGTGCTTGTTGCTCAGTACTCAGGGTGCTGGGTGCTCAGTCCTCGGGGTGCGCGGTGCTCAGTACACAGGGTGCTGGGTGCTCAGTGCTCAGGGTGCTGGTTGCTCAGTACTCAGGGTGATCTGTTCTCAGTACTCAGGGTGCTGGGTGCTCAGTGCTCGGAGTGCTGGGTGCTCAGTGCTCAGGGTGCTGGGTGCTCAGTACTCAGGGTGCTGGGTGCTCAGTACTCAGGGTGCTTGGTGCTGAGTGCTCAGGGTGCTGGGTGCTCAGTGCTCGGGGTGCTGGGTGTTCAGTACTCAGCCTTCTGGGTGCTCAGTACTCAATGTGCTGGGAGCTCAGTGCTCGGGGTGCTGGGTGCTCAGTGCTCAGGGTGCTGGGTGCTCAGTATTCAGGGTGCTCAGTACTCAGGGTGCTGGGTGCTCAGAACTCAGGGTGCTCAGTACTCAGGGTGCTGGGTGCTCAGTGCTCAGGGTGATCGGTGATCAGTACTCAGGATGCTGGGTGCTCAGTACTCAGGGTGCTGGGTGCTCAGAACTCAGGGTGCTCAGTGCTCGGGGTGCTGGGTGCTCAGTGCTCAGGGTGATCGGTGATCAGTACTCAGGATGCTGGGTGCTCAGTACTCAGGGTGCTGGGTGCTCAGTACTCAGGGTGCTCAGTGCTCGGGGAGCTCGGTGCTCAGTACTCAGGGTGCTGGGTTCTCAGTATTCAGTGCTCAGGGTCCTGGGTGCTCCGTGCGCGGGGGTGCTGGGTGCTCAGTGCTCTGGGTGCTTAGTGCTCAGTACACAGGGTGCTGGGTGCTCAGTACTCAGGATGCTCAGTGCTCGGGGTGCTGGGTGCTCAGTACTCAGGGTGCTGGGTGCTAAGTACTCAGGGTGCTGGGTGCTCATTCTCGGGGTGCTGGGTGCTCAGTGCTCGGGGTGCTGGGTGCTCAGTGCTCGGGGTGCTGGGTGCTCAGTACTCAGGGTGCTGGGTGCTCAGTGCTCGGTGTGCTGGGTGCTCAGTACTCAGGGTGCTGGGGCTCAGTACTCAGGGTGCTGGGTGCTCAGTACTCAGGGTGCTCGGTTCTCAGTACTCAGGGTGCTGGGTGCTCAGTGCTCGGAGTGCTGGGTGCTCAGTACTCAGGGTGCTGGGTGCTCAGTACTCAGGGTGCTCGGTGCTCAGTGCTCAGGGTGCTGGGTGCTCAGTGCTCGGGGTGCTGGGTGTTCAGTACTCAGGGTGCTGGGTGCTCAGTACTCAGTGTGCTGGGTGCTCAGTGCTCAGGGTGCTGGGTGCTCAGTGCTCAGGGTGCTGGGTGCTCAGTATTCAGGGTGCTCAGTACTCAGGGTGCTGGGTGCTCAGTACTCAGGGTGCTCAGGACTCAGGGTGCTGGGTGCTCAGTGCTCGGGGTGCTGGGGTGCTCAGTGTTTGGGGTGCTGTGTGCTCAGTACTCAGGATGCTGGGTGCTCAGTACTCAGGGTGCTGGGTGCTCAGTACTCAGGGTGCTGGGTGCTCAGTCCTCAGGGTGCTCAGTGCTCAGGGTGCTGGGTGCTCAGTACTCAGGGTGCTGGGTGCTCAGTGCTCAGGGTGCTGGGTGCTCAGACCTCGGGGTGCTACGTGCTCAGTACTCAGGGTGCTGGGTGCTCAGTGCTCGGGGTGCTGGGTGCTCAGTGCTCAGTACTCAGGGTACTGGGTGCTCAGTGCTCAGGGTGCTGTGTGCTCAGTGCTCAGGGTGCTGGGTGCTCAATGCTCAGGGTGCTGGGTACTCATTGCTCAGGGTGCTGGGTGCTCAGTACTCAGGGTGCTGGGTGCTCAGTGCTCGGGGGTGCTGGGTGCTCAGGGCTCGCGGTGCTTGGTGCTCAGTGCTCAGGGTGCTCGGTGCTCAGTGCTCAGGGTGCTGTGTGCTCAGTGCTCAGGGTGCTGGGTGCTCAGTGCTCGGGGTGCTGGGTGCTGGGGTGCTCAGCTTGCTGGGTGCTCAGTGCTCGGGGTGCTGGGTGCTCAGTGCTCAGGGTGCTGGGTGCTCAGTGCTCAGGGTGCTGGGTGCTCAGTGCTCAGTGCTCAGGGTGCTGGGTGTTCAGTACTCAGGGTGCTGGGTGCTCAGTACTCAGGGTGCTGGGTGCTCAGTGCTCAGGGTGCTGGGTGCTCAGTGCTCAGGGTGCTGGGTGCTCAGTACTCAGGGTGCTGGGTGCCTCAGTACTCAGGGTGCTCGGTGCTCAGTGCTCAGGGTGCTGGGTGCTCAGTGCTCGGGGTGCTGGGTGTTCAGTACTCAGGGTTCTGGGTGCTCAGTACTCAGGTTGCTGGGTGCTCAGTGCTCAGGGTGTGGGTGCTCAGTGCTCAGGGTGCTGGGTGCTCAGTATTCAGGGTGCTCAGTACTCAGGGTGCTGGGGTGCTCAGTACTCAGGGGTGCTCAGTACTCAGTGTGCTGGGTGCTCAGTGCTCGGGGTGCTGGGTGCTCAGTGCTCAGGGTGCTGGGTGCTCAGTACTCAGGGTGCTCGGTGCTTAGTACTCAGGGTGCTGGGTGCTCAGTGCTCGGGGTGCTGGGTGCTCAATGCTCGGGGTGCTGGGTGCTCAGTACTCAGGGTGCTGGGTGCTCAGTGCTGGGTGCTGGGTGCTCAGTTCTCAGGGTGCTGGGGCTCAGTACTCAGGGTGCTGGGTGCTCAGTACTCAGGGTGCTCGGTTCTCAGTACTCAGGGTGCTGGGTGCTCAGTGCTCGGAGTGCTGGGTGCTCAGTACTCAGGGTGCTGGGTGCTCAGTACTCAGGGTGCTCGGTGCTCAGTGCTCAGGGTGCTGGGTGCTCAGTGCTCGGGGTGCTGGGTGTTCAGTACTAAGGGTGCTGGGTGCTCAGTACTCAGTGTGCTGGGTGCTCAGTGCTCAGGGTGCTGGGGTGCTCAGTGCTCAGGGTGCTGGGTGCTCAGTATTCAGGGTGCTCAGTACTCAGGGTGCTGGGTGCTCAGTACTCAGGGGTGCTCAGGACTCAGGGTGCTGGGTGCTCAGTGCTCGGGGTGCTGGGTGCTCAGTCCTCAGGGTGCTCAGTACTCAGGGTGCTGGGTGCTCAGTGCTCGGGGTGCTGGGTGCTCAGTGTTTGGGGTGCTGTGTGCTCAGTACTCAGGATGCTGGGTGCTCAGTACTCAGGTTGCTGGGTGCTCAGTACTCAGGGTGCTGGGTGCTCAGTCCTCAGGGTGCTCAGTGCTCAGGGTGCTGGGTGCTCAGTGCTCGGGGTGCTCGGTGCTCAGTACTCAGGGTGCTGATTGCTCAGTACTCAGGGTGCTGGGTGCTCAGTACTCAGGGTGCTGAGTGCTCAGTGCTCGGGGTGCTGGGTGCTCAGTGCTCAGGGTGCTCAGTGCTCAGTACTCAGGGGTGCTGGGTGCTCATTACTCAGGGTGCTGGGTGCTCAGTGCTCAGGGTGCTGGGTGCTCAGTGCTCAGGGTGCTGGGTGCTCAGTGCTCGGGGTGTTGGGTACTCAGAACTCAGGGTGCTGGGTGCTCAGTACTCAGGGTGCTGGGTGCTCAGTGCTCGGGGTGCTGGGTGCTCAGTGCTCAGGGTGCTGGGTGCTCAGTACTTAGGGTGCTGGGTGCTCAGTGCTCGGGGTGCTCTGTGCTCAGTACTCAAGGGGCTGGGTGCTCAGTGCTCACGGTGCTGGGTGCTCAGACCTCGGGGTGCTCCGTGCTCAGTACTCAGGGTGCTGGGTGCTCAGTGCTCGGGGTGCTGTGTGCTCAGTACTCAGGATGCTGGGTGCTCAGTGCTCGGGGTGCTGTGTGCTCAGTACTCAGGATGCTGGGTGCTCAGTACTCAGGGTGCTGGGTGCTCAGTGCTCGGGGTGCTGGGTGCTCAGTGTTTGGGGTGCTGTGTGCTCAGTACTCAGGATGCTGGGTGCTCAGTACTCAGGGTGCTGGGTGCTCAGTACTCAGGGTGCTGGGTGCTCAGTCCTCAGGGTGCTCAGTGCTCAGGGTGCTGGGTGCTCAGTACTCAGGGTGCTGGGTGCTCAGTGCTCAGGGTGCTGGGTGCTCAGACCTCGGGGTGCTACGTGCTCAGTACTCAGGGTGCTGGGTGCTCAGTGCTCGGGGTGCTGGGTGCTCAGTGCTCAGTACTCAGGGTGCTGGGTGCTCAGTGCTCAGGGTGCTGTGTGCTCAGTGCTCAGTGTGCTGGGTGCTCAATGCTCAGGGTGCTGGGTACTCAGTGCTCAGGGTGGCTGGGTGCTCAGTACTCAGGGTGCTGGGTGCTCAGTGCTCGGGGTGCTGGGTGCTCAGTGCTCGCGGTGCTTGGTGCTCAGTGCTCAGGGTGCTGTGTGCTCAGTGCTCAGGGTGCTGGGTGCTCAGTGCTCGGGGTGCTGGGTGCTGGGTGCTCAGGGTGCTGGGTGCTCAGTGCTCGGGGTGCTGGGTGCTCAGTGCTCAGGGTGCTGGGTGCTCAGTGCTCAGGGTGCTGGGTGCTCAGTGCTCAGTGCTCAGGGTGCTGGGTGTTCAGTACTCAGGGTGCTGTGTGCTCAGTACTCAGGGTGCTGGGTGCTCAGTGCTCAGGGTGCTGGGTGCTCAGTGCTCAGGGTGCTGGGTGCTCAGTACTCAGGGTGCTGGGTGCTCAGTACTCAGGGTGCTCGGTGCTCAGTGCTCAGGGTGCTGGGTGCTCAGTGCTCGGGGTGCTGGGTGTTCAGTACTCAGGGTTCTGGGTGCTCAGTACTCAGGGTGCTGGGTGCTCAGTGCTCAGGGTGCTGGGTGCTCAGTGCTCAGGGTGCTGGGTGCTCAGTATTCAGGGTGCTCAGTACTCAGGGTGCTGGGTGCTCAGTACTCAGGGTGCTCAGTACTCAGTGTGCTGGGTCCTCAGTGCTCGGGGTGCTGGGTGCTCAGTGCTCAGGGTGCTGGGTGCTCAGTACTCAGGGTGCTCAGTACTCAGGGTGCTGGGTGCTCAGTGCTCGGGGTGCTGGGTGCTCAGTGCTCAGGGTGATCGGCGCTCAGTACTCAGGGTGCTGGGTGCTCAGTACTCAGGGTGCTGGGTGCTAGGTACTCAGGGTGCTCAGTGCTCGGGGAGCTCGGTGCTCAGTACTCAGGGTGCTGGGTGCTCAGTACTCATTGCTCAGGGTCCTGGGTGCTCCGTGCTCGGGGTGCTGGGTGCTCAGTGCTCTGGGTGCTTAGTGCTCAGTACTCAGGGTGCTGGGTGCTCAGTACTCAGGGTGCTCACTGCTCGGGGTGCTGGGTGCTCAGTACTCAGGTGCTGGGTGCTCAGTACTCAGGGTGCTGGGTGCTCATTCTCGGGGTGCTGGGTGCTCAGTGCTCGGGGTGCTGGGTGCTCAGTACTCAGGGTGCTGGGGCTCAGTACTCAGGGTGCTCGGTGCTCAGTACTCAGGGTGCTCGGTTCTCAGTACTCAGGGTGCTGGGTGCTCATTCTTGGGGTGCTGGTTTCTCAGTGCTCGGGGTGCCCGGTGCTCAGTGCTCGGGGTGCTCGGTGCTCAGTACTCAGGGTGCTGGGTGCTCAGTACTCAGGGTGCTGGGTGCTCAGTGCTCGGGGTGCTCGGTGCTCAGTACTCAGGGTGCTGGGTGCTCAGTGCTGTGTGCTCAGTGCTCGGGGTGCTGGGTGCTCAGTGCTCGGGGTGCTGGGTGCTCAGTACTCAGGGTGCTCAGTGCTCAGTACTCAGGGTGCTAGGTGCTCAGTGCTCGGGGTGCTGGGTGCTCAGTACTCAGGGTGCTGGGGCTCAGTACTCAGGGTGCTGGGTGCTCAGTGCTCGGGGTGCTGGGTGCTCAGTACTCAGCGTGCTGGGTGCTCAGTACTCTGGGTGCTGGGTGCTCAGTGCTCAGGGTGTTGGGTGCTCAGTGCTCAGGGGGCTGGGTGCTCAGTGATCGGGGTGCTGGGTGCTCAGTGCTCAGGGTGCTGGGTGCTCAGGGTGCTGGGTACTCAGTGCTCGGGGTGCTGGGTGCTCAGTGCTCAGGGTGCTGGGTGCTCAGTGCTCAGGGTGCTGGGTGCTCAGTGCTCAGTGCTCAGGGTGCTGGGTGTTCAGTACTCAGGGTGCTGGGTGCTCAGTACTCAGGGTGCTGGGTGCTCAGTGCTCAGGGTGCTGGGTGCTCATTGTTCAGGGTGCTGGGTGCTCAGTACTCAGGGTGCTGGGTGCTCAGTACTCAGGGTGCTCTGTGCTCAGTGCTCAGGGTGCTGGGTGCTCAGTGCTCGGGGTGCTGGGTGTTCAGTACTCAGGGTTCTTGGTGCTCAGTACTCAGGGTGCTGGGTGCTCAGTGCTCAGGGTGCTGGGTGCTCAGTGCTCAGGGTGCTGGGTGCTCAGTATTCAGGGTGCTCAGTTCTCAGGGTGCTGGGTGCTCAGTACTCAGGGTGCTCAGTACTCAGGGTGTTGGGTGCTCAGTGCTCGGGGTGCTGGGTGCTCAGTACTCAGGGTGCTCAGTACACAGGGTGCTGGGTGCTCAGTGTTCGGGGTGCTGGGTGCTCAGTGCTCAGGGTGATCGGTGCTCAGTACTCAGGATGCTGGGTGCTCAGTACTCAGGGTGCTGGGTGCTCAGTACTCAGGGTGCTCAGTGCTCGGGGAGCTCGGTGCTCAGTACTCAGGGTGCTGGGTGCTCAGTACTCAGTGCTCTGGATCCTGGGTGCTCCGTGCTCGGGGTGCTGGGTGCTCAGTGCTCTGGGTGCTTAGTGCTCAGTATTCAGGGTGCTCGGTGCTCAGTACTCAGGGTGCTCATTGCTCGGGGTGCTGGGTGCTCAGTACTCAGGGTGCTGGGTGCTCAGTACTAAGGGTGCTGGGTGCTCATTCTCGGGGTGCTGGGTGCTCAGTGCTCGGGGTGCTGGGTGCTCAGTACTCAGGGTGCTGGGGCTCAGTACGCAGGGTGCTGGGTGCTCAGTACTCAGGGTGCTCGGTTCTCAGTACTCAGGGTGCTGGGTGCTCAGTGCTCGGGGTGCTGGGTGCTCAGTACTCAGGGTGCTGGGGGCTCAGTGCTCAGGGTGCTGGTTGCTCAGTACTCAGGGTGATCTGTTCTCAGTACTCAGGGTGCTGGGGGCACAGTGCTCGGGGTGCTGGGTGCTCAGTACTCGGGGTGCTTGTTGCTCAGTACTCAGGGTGCTGGGTGCTCAGTGCTCGGGGTGCGCGGTGCTCAGTACACAGGGTGCTGGGTGCTCAGTGCTCAGGGTGCTGGTTGCTCAGTACTCAGGGTGATCTGTTCTCAGTACTCAGGGTGCTGGGTGCTCAGTGCTCGGAGTGCAGGGAGCTCAGTGCTCAGGGTGCTGGGTGCTCAGTACTCAGGGTGCTGGGTGCTCAGTACTCAGGGTGCTCGGTGCTCAGTGCTCAGGGTGCTGGGTGCTCAGTGCTCGGGGTGCTGGGTGTTCAGTACTCAGGGTTCTGGGTGCTCAGTACTCAATGTGCTGGGTGCTCAGTGCTCGGGGTGCTGGGTGCTCAGTACTCAGGGTGCTGGGTGCTCTGTACTCAGGGTGCTCAGTACTCAGGGTGCTGGGTGCTCAGTGCTCGGGGTGCTGGGTGCTCAGTGCTCAGGGTGATCGGTGATCAGTACTCAGGATGCTGGGTGCTCAGTACTCAGGGTGCTGGGTGCTCAGTACTCAGGGTGCTCAGTGCTCGGGGAGCTCGGTGCTCAGTACTCAGGGTGCTGGGTGCTCAGTACTCAGTGCTCAGGGTCCTGGGTGCTCCGTGCTCGGGGTGCTGGGTGCTCAGTGCTCTGGGTGCTTAGTGCTCAGTACTCAGGGTGCTGGGTGCTCAGTACTCAGGATGCTCAGTGCTCGGGGTGCTGGGTGCTCAGTACTCAGGGTGCTGGGTGCTAAGTACTCAGGGTGCTGGGTGCTCATTCTCGGGGTGCTGGGTGCTCAGTGCTCGGGGTGCTGGGTGCTCAATGCTCGGGGTGCTGGGTGCTCAGTACTCAGGGTGCTGGGTGCTCAGTGCTCGGGGTGCTGGGTGCTCAGTTCTCAGGGTGCTGGGGCTCAGTACTCAGGGTGCTGGGTGCTCAGTACTCAGGGTGCTCGGTTCTCAGTACTCAGGGTGCTGGGTGCTCAGTGCTCGGAGTGCTGGGTGCTCAGTACTCAGGGTGCTGGGTGCTCAGTACTCAGGGTGCTCTGTGCTCAGTGCTCAGGGTGCTGGGTGCTCAGTGCTCGGGGTGCTGGGTGTTCAGTACTAAGGGTGCTGGGTGCTCAGTACTCAGTGTGCTGGGTGCTCAGTGCTCAGGGTGCTGGGTGCTCAGTGCTCAGGGTGCTGGGTGCTCAGTATTCAGGGTGCTCAGTACTCAGGGTGCTGGGTGCTCAGTACTCAGGGTGCTCAGGACTCAGGGTGCTGGGTGCTCAGTGCTCGGGGGTGCTGGGTGCTCAGTCCTCAGGGTGCTCAGTACTCAGGGTGCTGGGTGCTCAGTGCTCGGGGTGCTGGGTGCTCAGTGTTTGGGGTGCTGTGTGCTCAGTACTCAGGATGCTGGGTGCTCAGTACTCAGGGTGCTGGGTGCTCAGTACTCAGGGTGCTGGGTGCTCAGTCCTCAGGGTGCTCAGTGCTCAGGGTGCTGGGTGCTCAGTGCTCGGGGTGCTCGGTGCTCAGTACTCAGGGTGCTGATTGCTCAGTACTCAGGGTGCTGGGTGCTCAGTACTCAGGGTGCTGAGTGCTCAGTGCTCGGGGTGCAGGGTGCTCAGTGCTCAGGGTGCTCAGTGCTCAGTACTCAGGGTGCTGGGTGCTCATTAATCAGGGTGCTTTGTGCTCAGTGCTCAGGGTGCTGGGTGCTCAGTGCTCAGGGTGCTGGGTGCTCAGTGCTCGGGGTGTTGGGTACTCAGAACTCAGGGTGCTGGGTGCTCAGTACTCAGGGTGCTGGGTGCTCAGTGCTCGGGGTGCTGGGTGCTCAGTGCTCAGGGTGCTGGGTGCTCAGTACTTAGGGTGCTGGGTGCTCAGTGCTCGGGTGCTCTGTGCTCAGTACTCAAGGGGCTGGGTGCTCAGTGCTCACGGTGCTGGGTGCTCAGACCTCGGGGTGCTCCATGCTCATTACTCAGGGTGCTGGGTGCTCAGTGCTCGGGGTGCTGGGTGCTCAGTGCTCAGTACTCAGGGTGCTGGGTGCTCAGTGCTCAGGGTGCTGTGTGCTCAGTGCTCAGGGTGCTGGGTGCTCAATGCTCAGGGTGCTGGGTACTCAGTGCTCAGGGTGCTGGGTGCTCAGTACTCAGGGTGCTGGGTGCTCAGTGCTCGGGGTGCTGGGTGCTCAGTGCTCGCGGTGCTTGGTGCTCAGTGCTCGGGGTGCTCGTTGCTCAGTGCTCAGGTTGCTGTGTGCTCAGTGCTCAGGGTGCTGGGTGCTCAGTGCTCGGGGTGCTGGGTGCTGGGTGCTCAGGGTGCTGGGTGCTCAGTGCTCGGGGTGCTGGGTGCTCAGTGCTCAGGGTGCTGGGTGCTCAGTGCTCAGGGTGCTGGGTGCTCAGTGCTCAGTGCTCAGGGTGCTGGGTGTTCAGTACTCAGGGTGCTGGGTGCTCAGTACTCAGGGTGCTGGGTGCTCAGTGCTCAGGGTGCTGTTTGCTCAGTGCTCAGGGTGCTGGGTGCTCAGTACTAAGGGTGCTGGGTGCTCAGTACTCAGGGTGCTCAGTGCTCAGTGCTCAGGGTGCTGGGTGCTCAGTGCTCGGGGTGCTGGGTGTTCAGTACTCAGGGTTCTGGGTGCTCAGTACTCAGGGTGCTGGGTGCTCAGTGCTCAGGGTGCTGGGTGCTCAGTGCTCAGGGTGCTGGGTGCTCAGTATTCAGGGTGCTCAGTACTCAGGGTGCTGGGTGCTCAGTACTCAGGGTGCTCAGTACTCAGTGTGCTGGGTGCTCAGTGCTCGGGGTGCTGGGTGCTCAGTGCTCAGGGTGCTGGGTGCTCAGTACTCAGGGTGCTCAGTACTCAGGGTGCTGGGTGCTCAGTGCTCGGGGTGCTGGGTGCTCAGTGCTCAGGGTGATCGGCGCTCAGTACTCAGGATGCTGGGTGCTCAGTACTCAGGGTGCTGGGTGCTAGGTACTCAGGGTGCTCAGTGCTCGGGGAGCTCGGTGCTCAGTACTCAGGGTGCTGGGTGCTCAGTACTCATTGCTCAGGGTCCTGGGTGCTCCGTGCTCGGGGTGCTGGGTGCTCAGTGCTCTGGGTGCTTAGTGCTCAGTACTCAGGGTGCTGGGTGCTCAGTTCTCAGGGTGCTCACTGCTCGGGGTGCTGGGTGCTCAGTACTCAGGGTGCTAGGTGCTCAGTACTCAGCGTGCTGGGTGCTCATTCTCGGGGTGCTGGGTGCTCAGTGCTCGGGGTGCTGGGTGCTCAGTACTCAGGGTGCTGGGGCTCAGTACTAAGGGTGCTGGGTGCTCAGTACTCAGGGTGCTCGGTTCTCAGTACTCAGGGTGCTGGGTGCTCATTCTTGGGGTGCTGGGTTCTCAGTGCTCGGGGTGCCCGGTGCTCAGTGCTCGGGGTGCTCGGTGCTCAGTACTCAGGGTGCTGGGTGCTCAGTACTCAGGGTGCTGGGTGCTCAGTGCTCGGGGTGCTCGGTGCTCAGTACTCAGGGTGCTGGGTGCTCAGTGCTGTGTGCTCAGTGCTCGGGGTGCTGGGTGCTCAGTGCTCGGGGTGCTGGGTGCTCAGTACTCAGGGTGCTCAGTGCTCAGTACTCAGGGTGCTAGGTGCTCAGTGCACGGGGTGCTGGGTGCTCAGTACTCAGGGTGCTAGGTGCTCAGTGCTCGGGGTGCTGGGTGTTCAGTACTCAGGGTTCTGGGTGCTCAGTACTCAGGGTGCTGGGTGCTCAGTGCTCAGGGTGCTGGGTGCTCAGTGCTCAGGGTGCTGGGTGCTCAGTATTCAGGGTGCTCAGTACTCAGGGTGCTGGGTGCTCAGTACTCAGGGTGCTCAGTGTTCACGGTGCTTGGTGCTCAGTGCTCGGGGTGCTGGGTGCTCAGTGCTCAGGGTGCTGGGTGCTCAGTATTCAGGGTGCTCAGTACTCAGGGTGCTGGGTGCTCAGTACTCAGGGTGCTCAGTACTCAGGGTTGCTGGGTGCTCAGTGTTCGGGGTGCTGGGTGCTCAGTGCTCAGGGTAATCGGCGCTCAGTACTCAGGATGCTGGGTGCTCAGTACTCAGGGTGCTGGGTGCTCAGTACTCAGGGTGCTCGGTGCTCAGTGCTCAGGGTGCTGGGTGCTCAGTGCTCGGGGTTCTGGGTGTTCAGTACTCAGGGTTCTGGGTGCTCAGTACTCAGGGTGCTGGGGTGCTCAGTGCTCAGGGTGCTGGGTGCTCAGTGCTCAGGGTGCTGGGTGCTCAGTATTCAGGGTGCTCAGTACTCAGGGTGCTGGGTGCTCAGTACTCAGGGTGCTCAGTACTCAGTGTGCTGGGTGCTCAGTGCTCGGGGTGCAGGGTGCTCAGTGCTCAGGGTGCTGGGTGCTCAGTATTCAGGGTGCTCAGTACTCAGGGTGCTGGGTGCTCAGTACTCAGGGTGCTCAGTACTCAGGGTGCTGGGTGCTCAGTGCTCGGGGTTCTGGGTGCTCAGTGCTCAGGGTGATCGGCGCTCAGTACTCAGGATGCTGGGTGCTC
Organism: Microtus oregoni; assembly: GCF_018167655.1. NCBI lineage: Eukaryota > Metazoa > Chordata > Mammalia > Rodentia > Cricetidae > Microtus > Microtus oregoni. The sequence continues at coordinate 3,256,243 of NW_024544550.1, forward strand.
AGTACTCAGGGGTGCTGGGTGCTAGGTACTCAGGGTGCTCAGTGCTCGGGGAGCTCGGGTGCTCAGTACTCAGGGTGCTGGGTGCTCAGTACTCATTGCTCAGGGTCCTGGGTGCTCCGTGCTCGGGGTGCTGGGTGCTCAGTGCTCTGGGTGCTTAGTGCTCAGTACTCAGGGTGCTGGGTGCTCAGTACTCAGGGTGCTCACTGCTCGGGGTGCTGGGTGCTCAGTACTCAGGGTGCTGGGTGCTCAGTACTCAGGGTGCTGGGTGCTCATTCTCGGGGTGCTGGGTGCTCAGTGCTTGCGGTGCTGGGTGCTCAGTACTCAGTGCTTAGGATGCTGGGTGCTCAGTGCTCAAGCTGCTGGGTGCTCAGTGCTCAGGGTGCTGGGTGCTCAGTACTCAGTGTGCTGGGTTCTCAGTACTCAGGGTGCTGGGTGCACGTTGCTAGGGGTGCTGGGTGCTCAGTGCTCGGGGTCTGGGTGCTCAGTACTCAGGGTGCTGGGTGCTCAGTACTCAGGGTGCTGGGTGCTCAGTGCTCAGGGTGCTGGGTGCTCAGTGCTCTGGGTGCTGGGTGCTCAGTGCTCAGGGTGCTGGGTGCTCAGTGCTCAGGGTGCTGGGTGCTCAGTGCTCGGGGTGCTGGGTGCTGAGTGCTCAGGGTGCTCGGTGCTCAGTGCTCGGGGTGCTCAGTGCTCAGTGCTCAGGGTCCTGGGTGCTCAGTACTCAGGGTGCTGGGTGCTTAGTACTCAGGGTGCTCAGTGCTCAGTACACAGGGTGCTGGGTGTTCAGTGCTCGGGGGTGCTGGGTGCTCAGTGCTCAGTACTCAGGGTGCTGGGTGCTCAGTGCTCGGGGGTGCTGGGTGCTCAGTACTCAGCGTGCTGGGTGCTCAGTACTCTGGGTGCTGGGTGCTCAGTGCTCAGGGTGTTGGGGTGCTCAGTGCTCAGGGGGCTGGGTGCTCAGTGATCGGGGTGCTGGGTGCTCAGTGCTCAGGGTGCTGGGTGCTCAGGGTGCTGGGTAATCAGTGCTCGGGGTGCTGGGTTCTCAGTGCTCAGGGTGCTGGGTGCTCAGTGCTCAGGGTGCTGGGTGCTCAGTGCTCAGTGCTCAGGGTGCTGGGTGTTCAGTACTCAGGGTGCTGGGTGCTCAGTACTCAGGGTGCTGGGTGCTCAGTGCTCAGGGTGCTGGGTGCTCATTGTTCAGGGTGCTGGGTGCTCAGTACTCAGGGTGCTGGGTGCTCAGTACTCAGGGTGCTCTGTGCTCAGTGCTCAGGGTGCTGGGTGCTCAGTGCTCGGGGTGCTGGGTGTTCAGTACTCAGGGTTCTTGGTGCTCAGTACTCAGGGTGCTGGGTGCTCAGTGCTCAGAGTGCTGGGTGCTCAGTGCTCAGGGTGCTGGGTGCTCAGTATTCAGGGTGCTCAGTTCTCAGGGTGCTGGGTGCTCAGTACTCAGGGTGCTCAGTACTCAGGGTGTTGGGTGCTCAGTGCTCGGGGTGCTGGGTGCTCAGTACTCAGGGTGCTCAGTACTCAGGGTGCTGGGTGCTCAGTGTTCGGGGTGCTGGGTGCTCAGTGCTCAGGGTGATCGGTGCTCAGTACTCAGGATGCTGGGTGCTCAGTACTCAGGGTGCTGGGTGCTCAGTACTCAGGGTGCTCAGTGCTCGGGGAGCTCGGTGCTCAGTACTCAGGGTGCTGGGTGCTCAGTACTCAGTGCTCTGGATCCTGGGTGCTCCGTGCTCGGGGTGCTGGGTGCTCAGTGCTCTGGGTGCTTAGTGCTCAGTATTCAGGGTGCTCGGTGCTCAGTACTCAGGGTGCTCAGTGCTCGGGGTGCTCAGTGCTCGGGGTGCTGGGTGCTCAGTACTCAGGGTGCTGGGGCTCAGTACGCAGGGTGCTGGGTGCTCAGTACTCAGGGTGCTCGGTTCTCAGTACTCAGGGTGCTGGGTGCTCAGTGCTCAGGGTGCTGGGTGCTCAGTACTCAGGGTGCTGGGGGCTCAGTGCTCAGGGTGCTGGTTGCTCAGTACTCAGGGTGATCTGTTCTCAGTACTCAGGGTGCTGGGTGCACAGTGCTCGGGGGTGCTGGGTGCTCAGTACTCGGGGTGCTTGTTGCTCAGTACTCAGGGTGCTGGGTGCTCAGTCCTCGGGGTGCGTGGTGCTCAGTACACAGGGTGCTGGGTGCTCAGTGCTCAGGGGTGCTGGTTGCTCAGTACTCAGGGTGATCTGTTCTCAGTACTCAGGGTGCTGCGTGCTCAGTGCTCGGAGTGCTGGGTGCTCAGTGCTCAGGGTGCTGGGTGCTCAGTACTCAGGGTGCTGGGTGCTCAGTACTCAGGGTGCTCGGTGCTCAGTGCTCAGGGTGCTGGGTGCTCAGTGCTCGGGGTGCTGGGTGTTCAGTACTCAGTGTTCTGGGTGCTCAGTACTCAATGTGCTGGGTGCTCAGTGCTCGGGGTGCTGGGTGCTCAGTGCTCAGGGTGCTGGGTGCTCAGTATTCAGGGTGCTCAGTACTCAGGGTGCTGGGTGCTCAGTACTCAGGGTGCTCAGTACTCAGGGTGCTGGGTGCTCAGTGCTCGGGGTGCTGGGGTGCTCAGTGCTCAGGGTGATGGGTGATCAGTACTCAGGATGCTGGGTGCTCAGTACTCAGGGTGCTGGGTGCTCAGTACTCAGGGTGCTCAGTGCTCGGGGAGCTCGGTGCTCAGTACTCAGGGTGCTGGGTGCTCAGTATTCAGTGCTCAGGGTCCTGGGTGCTACGTGCTCGGTGTGCTGGGTGCTCAGTGCTCTGGGTGCTTAGTGCTCAGTACTCAGGGTGCTGGGTGCTCAGTACTCAGGATGCTCAGTGCTCGGGGAGCTGGGGTGCTCAGTACTCAGGGTGCTGGGGTGCTAAGTACTCAGGGTGCTGGGTGCTCATTCTCGGGGTGCTGGGTGCTCAGTGCTCGGGGTGCTGGGTGCTCAGTGCTCGGGGTGCTGGGTGCTCAGTACTCAGGGTGCTGGGTGCTCAGTGCTCGGGGTGCTGGGTGCTCAGTACTCAGGGTGCTGGGGCTCAGTACTCAGGGTGCTGGTGTGCTCAGTACTCAGGGTGCTCGGTTCTCAGTACTCAGGGTGCTGGGTGCTCAGTGCTCGGAGTGCTGGGTGCTCAGTACTCAGGGTGCTGGGTGCTCAGTACTCAGGGTGCTCGGTGTTCAGTGCTCAGGGTGCTGGGTGCTCTGTGCTCGGGGTGCTGGGTGTTCAGTACTCAGGGTGCTGGGTGCTCAGTACTCAGTGTGCTGGGTGCTCAGTGCTCAGGGTGCTGGGTGCTCAGTGCTCAGGGTGCTGGGTGCTCAGTATTCAGGGTGCTCAGTACTCAGGGTGCTCAGGACTCAGGGTGCTGGGTGCTCAGTGCTCGGGGTGCTGGGTGCTCAGTCCTCAGGGTGCTCAGTACTCAGGGTGCTGGGTGCTCAGTACTCAGGGTGCTGGGTGCTCAGTGCTCAGGGTGCTGGGTGCTCAGACCTCGGGGTGCTACGTGCTCAGTACTCAGGGTGCTGGGTGCTCAGTGCTCGGGGTGCTGGGTGCTCAGTGCTCAGTACTCAGGGTGCTGGGTGCTCAGTGCTCAGGGTGCTGTGTGCTCAGTGCTCAGGTTGCTGGGTGCTCAATGCTCAGGGTGCTGGGTACTCAGTGCTCAGGGTGCTGGGTGCTCAGTACTCAGGGTGCTGGGTGCTCAGTGCTCGGGGTGCTGGGTGCTCAGTGCTCGCGGTGCTTGGTGCTCAGTGCTCAGGGTGCTCGGTGCTCAGTGCTCAGGGTGCTGTGTGCTCAGTGCTCAGGGTGCTGGGTGCTCAGTGCTCGGGGTGCTGGGTGCTGGGTGCTCAGGGTGCTGGGTGCTCAGTGCTCGGGGTGCTGGGTGCTCAGTGCTCAGGGTGCTGGGTGCTCAGTGCTCAGGGTGCTGGCTGCTCAGTGCTCAGTGCTCAGGGTGCTGGGTGTTCAGTACTCAGGGTGCTGGGTGCTCAGTACTCAGGGTGCTGGGTGCTCAGTGCTCAGGGTGCTGGGTGCTCAGTGCTCAGGTTGCTGGGTGCTCAGTACTCAGGGTGCTGGGTGCTCAGTACTCAGGGTGCTCGGTGCTCAGTGCTCAGGGTGCTGGGTGCTCAGTGCTCGGGGTGCTGGGTGTTCAGTACTCAGTGTTCTGGGTGCTCAGTACTCAGGGTGCTGGGTGCTCAGTGCTCAGGGTGCTGGGTGCTCAGTGCTCAGGGTGCTGGGTGCTCAGTATTCAGGGTGCTCAGTACTCAGGGTGCTGGGTGCTCAGTACTCAGGGTGCTCAGTACTCAGTGTGCTGGGTGCTCAGTGCTCGGGGTGCTGGGTGCTCAGTGCTCAGGGTGCTGGGTGCTCAGTACTCAGGGTGCTCAGTACTCAGGGTGCTGGGTGCTCAGTGCTCGGGGTGCTGGGTGCTCAGTGCTCAGGGTGATCGGCGCTCAGTACTCAGGGTGCTGGGTGCTAGGTACTCAGGGTGCTCAGTGCTCGGGGAGCTCGGTGCTCAGTACTCAGGGTGCTGGGTGCTCAGTACTCATTGCTCAGGGTCCTGGGTGCTCCGTGCTCGGGGTGCTGGGTGCTCAGTGCTCTGGGTGCTTAGTGCTCAGTACTCAGGGTGCTGGGTGCTCAGTACTCAGGGTGCTCACTGCTCGGGGTGCTGGGTGCTCAGTACTCAGGGTGCTGGGTGCTCAGTACTCAGGGTGCTGGGTGCTCATTCTCGGGGTGCTGGGTGCTCAGTGCTCGCGGTGCTGGGTGCTCAGTACTCAGTGCTTAGGATGCTGGGTGCTCAGTGCTCAAGCTGCTGGGTGCTCAGTGCTCAGGGTGCTGGGTGCTCAGTACTCAGTGTGCTGGGGTTCTCAGTACTCAGGGTGCTGGGTGCACGTTGCTAGGGGTGCTGGGTGCTCAGTGCTCGGGGTCTGGGTGCTCAGTACTCAGGGTGCTGGGTGCTCAGTACTCAGGGTGCTGGGTGCTCAGTGCTCAGGGTGCTGGGTGCTCAGTGCTCTGGGTGCTGGGTGCTCAGTGCTCAGGGTGCTGGGTGCTCAGTGCTCAGGGTGCTGGGTGCTCAGTGCTCGGGGTGCTGGGTGCTGAGTTCTCAGGGTGCTCGGTGCTCAGTGCTCGGGGTGCTCAGTGCTCAGTGCTCAGGGTCCTGGGTGCTCAGTACTCAGGGTGCTGGGTGCTTAGTACTCAGGGTGCTCAGTGCTCAGTACACAGGGTGCTGGGTGTTCAGTGCTCGGGGTGCTGGGTGCTCAGTGCTCAGTACTCAGGGTGCTGGGTGCTCAGTGCTCGGGGTGCTGGGTGCTCAGTACTCAGCGTGCTGGGTGCTCAGTACTCTGGGTGCTGGGTGCTCAGTGCTCAGGGTGTTGGGTGCTCAGTGCTCAGGGGGCTGGGTGCTCAGTGATCGGGGTGCTGGGTGCTCAGTGCTCAGGGTGCTGCGTGCTCAGGGTGCTGGGTACTCAGTGCTCGGGGTGCTGGGTTCTCAGTGCTCAGGGTGCTGGGTGCTCAGTGCTCAGGGTGCTGGGTGCTCAGTGCTCAGTGCTCAGGGTGCTGGGTGTTCAGTACTCAGGGTGCTGGGTGCTCAGTACTCAGGGTGCTGGGTGCTCAGTGCTCAGGGTGCTGGGTGCCCATTGTTCAGGGTGCTGGGTGCTCAGTACTCAGGGTGCTGGGGTGCTCAGTACTCAGGGTGCTCTGTGCTCAGTGCTCAGGGTGCTGGGTGCTCAGTGCTCGGGGTGCTGGGTGTTCAGTACTCAGGGTTCTTGGTGCTCAGTACTCAGGGTGCTGGGTGCTCAGTGCTCAGAGTGCTGGGTGCTCAGTGCTCAGGGTGCTGGGTGCTCAGTATTCAGGGTGCTCAGTTCTCAGGGTGCTGGGTGCTCAGTACTCAGGGTGCTCAGTACTCAGAGGTGTTGGGTGCTCAGTGCTCGGGGTGCTGGGTGCTCAGTACTCAGGGTGCTCAGTACTCAGGGTGCTGGGTGCTCAGTGTTCGGGGTGCTGGGTGCTCAGTGCTCAGGGTGATCGGTGCTCAGTACTCAGGATGCTGGGTGCTCAGTACTCAGGGTGCTGGGTGCTCAGTACTCAGGGTGCTCAGTGCTCGGGGAGCTCGGTGCTCAGTACTCAGGGTGCTGGGTGCTCAGTACTCAGTCCTCTGGATCCTGGGTGCTCCGTGCTCGGGGTGCTGGGTGCTCAGTGCTCTGGGTGCTTAGTGCTCAGTATTCAGGGTGCTCGGTGCTCAGTACTCAGGGTGCTCAGTGCTCGGGGTGCTCAGTGCTCGGGGTGCTGGGTGCTCAGTACTCAGGGTGCTGGGGCTCAGTACGCAGGGTGCTGGGTGCTCAGTACTCAGGGTGCTCGGTTATCAGTACTCAGGGTGCTGGGTGCTCAGTGCTCAGGGTGCTGGGTGCTCAGTACTCAGGGTGCTGGGGGCTCAGTGCTCAGGGTGCTGGTTGCTCAGTACTCAGGGTGATCTGTTCTCAGTACTCAGGGTGCTGGGTGCACAGTGCTCGGGGTGCTGGGTGCTCAGTACTCGGGGTGCTTGTTGCTCAGTACTCAGGGTGCTGGGTGCTCAGTCCTCGGGCTGCGTGGTGCTCAGTACACAGGGTGCTGGGTGCTCAGTGCTCAGGGTGCTGGTTGCTCAGTACTCAGGGTGATCTGTTCTCAGTACTCAGGGTGCTGCGTGCTCAGTGCTCGGAGTGCTGGGTGCTCAGTGCTCAGGGTGCTGGGTGCTCAGTACTCAGGGTGCTGGGTGCTCAGTACTCAGGGTGCTCGGTGCTCAGTGCTCAGGGTGCTGGGTGCTCAATGCTCGGGGTGCTGGGTGTTCAGTACTCAGGGTTCTGGGTGCTCAGTACTCAATGTGCTGGGTGCTCAGTGCTCGGGGTGCTGGGTGCTCAGTGCTCAGGGTGCTGGGTGCTCAGTATTCAGGGTGCTCAGTACTCAGGGTGCTGGGTGCTCAGTACTCAGGGTGCTCAGTACTCAGGGTGCTGGGTGCTCAGTGCTCGGGGTGCTGGGTGCTCAGTGCTCAGGGTGATGGGTGATCAGTACTCAGGATGCTGGGTGCTCAGTACTCAGGGTGCTGGGTGCTCAGTACTCAGGGTGCTCAGTGCTCGGGGAGCTCGGTGCTCAGTACTCAGGGTGCTGGGTGCTCAGTATTCAGTGCTCAGGGTCCTGGGTGCTCCGTGCTCGGGGTGCTGGGTGCTCAGTGCTCTGGGTGCTTAGTGCTCAGTACTCAGGGTGCTGGGTGCTCAGTACTCAGGATGCTCAGTGCTCGGGGAGCTGGGTGCTCAGTACTCAGGGTGCTGGGTGCTAAGTACTCAGGGTGCTGGGTGCTCATTCTCGGGGTGCTGGGTGCTCAGTGCTCGGGGTGCTGGGTGCTCAGTGCTCGGGGTGCTGGGTGCTCAGTACTCAGGGTGCTGGGTGCTCAGTGCTCGGGGTGCTGGGTGCTCAGTACTCAGGGTGCTGGGGCTCAGTACTCAGGGTGCTGGGTGCTCAGTACTCAGGGTGCTGGGTGCTCTGTGCTCGGGGTGCTGGGTGCTCAGTACTCAGGGTGCTCGGTGTTCAGTGCTCAGGGTGCTGGGTGCTCTGTGCTCGGGGTGCTGGGTGTTCAGTACTCAGGGTGCTGGGTGCTCAGTACTCAGTGTGCTGGGTGCTCAGTGCTCAGGGTGCTGGGTGCTCAGTGCTCAGGGTGCTGGGTGCTCAGTATTCAGGGTGCTCAGTACTCAGGGTGCTCAGTACTCAGGGTGCTGGGTGCTCAGTGCTCGGGGTGCTGGGTGCTCAGTCCTCAGGGTGCTCAGTACTCAGGGTGCTGGGTGCTCAGTACTCAGGGTGCTGGGTGCTCAGTGCTCAGGGTGCTGGGTGCTCAGACCTCGGGGTGCTACGTGCTCAGTACTCAGGGTGCTGGGTGCTCAGTGCTCGGGGTGCTGGGTGCTCAGTGCTCAGTACTCAGGGTGCTGGGTGCTCAGTGCTCAGGGTGCTGTGTGCTCAGTGCTCAGGTTGCTGGGTGCTCAATGCTCAGGGTGCTGGGTACTCAGTGCTCAGGGTGCTGGGTGCTCAGTACTCAGGGTGCTGGGTGCTCAGTGCTCGGGGTGCTGGGTGCTCAGTGCTCGCGGTGCTTGGTGCTCAGTGCTCAGGGTGCTCGGTGCTCAGTGCTCAGGGTGCTGTGTGCTCAGTGCTCAGGGTGCTGGGTGCTCAGTGCTCGGGGTGCTGGGTGCTGGGTGCTCAGGGTGCTGGGTGCTCAGTGCTCGGGGTGCTGGGTGCTCAGTGCTCAGGGTGCTGGGTGCTCAGTGCTCAGGGTGCTGGCTGCTCAGTGCTCAGTGCTCAGGGTGCTGGGTGTTCAGTACTCAGGGTGCTGGGTGCTCAGTACTCAGGGTGCTGGGTGCTCAGTGCTCAGGGTGCTGGGTGCTCAGTGCTCAGGTTGCTGGGTGCTCAGTACTCAGGGTGCTGGGTGCTCAGTACTCAGGGTGCTGGGTGCTCAGTGCTCAGGGTGCTGGGTGCTCAGTGCTCAGGGTGCTGGGTGCTCAGTATTCAGGGTGCTCAGTACTCAGGGTGCTGGGTGCTCAGTACTCAGGGTGCTCAGTACTCAGTGTGCTGGGTGCTCAGTGCTCGGGGTGCTGGGTGCTCAGTGCTCAGGGTGCTGGGTGCTCAGTACTCAGGGTGCTCAGTACTCAGGGTGCTGGGTGCTCAGTGCTCGGGGTGCTGGGTGCTCAGTGCTCAGGGTGATCGGCGCTCAGTACTCAGGGTGCTGGGTGCTCAGTACTCAGGGTGCTGGGTGCTAGGTACTCAGGGTGCTCAGTGCTCGGGGAGCTCGGTGCTCAGTACTCAGGGTGCTGGGTGCTCAGTACTCATTGCTCAGGGTCCTGGGTGCTCCGTGCTCGGGGTGCTGGGTGCTCAGTGCTCTGGGTGCTTAGTGCTCAGTACTCAGGGTGCTGGGTGCTCAGTACTCAGGGTGCTCACTGCTCTGGGTGCCTGGGTGCTCAGTACTCAGGGTGCTGGGTGCTCAGTACTCAGGGTGCTGGGTGCTCATTCTCGGGGTGCTGGGTGCTCAGTGCTCGGGGTGCTGGGTGCTCAGTACTCAGGGTGCTGGGGCTCAGTACTCAGGGTGCTGGGTGCTCAGTACTCAGGGTGCTCGGTTCTCAGTACTCAGGGTGCTGGGTGCTCATTCTTGGGGTGCTGGTTTCTCAGTGCTCGGGGGTGCCCGGTGCTCAGTGCTCGGGGTGCTCGGTGCTCAGTACTCAGGGTGCTGGGTGCTCAGTACTCAGGGTGCTGGGTGCTCAGTGCTCGGGGTGCTCGGTGCTCAGTACTCAGGGTGCTGGGTGCTCAGTGCTGTGTGCTCAGTGCTCGGGGTGCTGGGTGCTCAGTGCTCGGGGTGCTGGGTGCTCAGTACTCAGGGTGCTCAGTGCTCAGTACTCAGGGTGCTGGGTGCTCAGTGCTCAGGGTGCTGGGTGCTCAGTACTCAGGGTGCTGGGGCTCAGTACTCAGGGTGCTGGGTGCTCAGTGCTCGGGGTGGTGGGTGCTCAGTACTCAGCGTGCTGGGTGCTCAGTACTCTCGGTGCTGGGTGCTCAGTGCTCAGGGTGTTGGGTGCTCAGTGCTCAGGGGCTGGGTGCTCAGTGATCGGGGTGCTGGGTGCTCAGTGCTCAGGGTGCTGGGTACTCAGTGCTCGGGGTGCTGGGTGCTCAGTGCTCAGGGTGCTGGGTGCTCAGTGCTCAGGGTGCTGGGTGCTCAGTGCTCAGTGCTCAGGGTGCTGGGTGTTCAGTACTCAGGGTGCTGGGTGCTCAGTACTCAGGGTGCTGGGTGCTCAGTGCTCAGGGTGCTGGGTGCTCATTGTTCAGGGTGCTGGGTGCTCAGTACTCAGGGTGCTGGGTGCTCAGTACTCAGGGTGCTCTGTGCTCAGTGCTCAGGGTGCTGGGTGCTCAGTGCTCGGGGTGCTGGGTGTTCAGTACTCAGGGTTCTTGGTGCTCAGTACTCATTGTGCTGGGTGCTCAGTGCTCAGGGTGCTGGGTGCTCAGTGCTCAGGGTGCTGGGTGCTCAGTATTCAGGGTGCTCAGTTCTCAGGGTGCTGGGTGCTCAGTACTCAGGGTGCTCAGTACTCAGGGTGTTGGGTGCTCAGTGCTCGGGGTGCTGGGTGCTCAGTACTCAGGGTGCTCAGTACTCAGGGTGCTGGGTGCTCAGTGTTCGGGGTGCTGGGTGCTCAGTGCTCAGGGTGATCGGTGCTCAGTACTCAGGATGCTGGGTGCTCAGTACTCAGGGTGCTGGGTGCTCAGTACTCAGGGTGCTCAGTGCTCGGGGAGCTCGGTGCTCAGTACTCAGGGTGCTGGGTGCTCAGTACTCAGTGCTCTGGATCCTGGGTGCTCCGTGCTCGGGGTGCTGGGTGCTCAGTGCTCTGGGTGCTTAGTGCTCAGTATTCAGGGTGCTCGGTGCTCAGTACTCAGGGTGCTCATTGCTCGGGGTGCTGGGTGCTCAGTAATCAGGGTGCTGGGTGCTCAGTACTCAGGGTGCTGGGTGCTCATTCTCGGGGTGCTGGGTGCTCAGTGCTCGGGGTGCTGGGTGCTCAGTACTCAGGGTGCTGGGGCTCAGTACGCAGGGTGCTGGGTGCTCAGTACTCAGGGTGCTCGGTTCTCAGTACTCAGGGTGCTGGGTGCTCAGTGCTCGGGGTGCTGGGTGCTCAGTACTCAGGGTGCTGGGGGCTCAGTGCTCAGGGTGCTGGTTGCTCAGTACTCAGGGTGATCTGTTCTCAGTACTCAGGGTGCTGGGGGCACAGTGCTCGGGGTGCTGGGTGCTCAGTACTCGGGGTGCTTGTTGCTCAGTACTCAGGGTGCTGGGTGCTCAGTGCTCGGGGTGTGCGGTGCTCAGTACACAGGGTGCTGGGTGCTCAGTGCTCAGGGTGCAGGTTGCTCAGTACTCAGGGTGATCTGTTCTCAGTACTCAGGGTGCTGGGTGCTCAGTGCTCGGAGTGCTGGGTGCTCAGTGCTCGGGGTGCTGGGTGCTCAGTGCTCAGGGTGCTGGGTGCTCAGTATTCAGGGTGCTCAGTACTCAGGGTGCTGGGTGCTCAGTACTCAGGGTGCTCAGTACTCAGGGTGCTGGGTGCTCAGTGCTCGGGGTGCTGGGTGCTCAGTGCTCAGGGTGATCGGTGATCAGTACTCAGGATGCTGGGTGCTCAGTACTCAGGGTGCTGGGTGCTCAGTACTCAGGGTGCTCAGTGCTCGGGGAGCTCGGTGCTCAGTACTCAGGGTGCTGGGTGCTCAGTACTCAGTGCTCAGGGTCCTGGGTGCTCCGTGCTCGGGGTGCTGGGTGCTCAGTGCTCTGGGTTCTTAGTGCTCAGTACTCAGGGTGCTGGGTGCTCAGTACTCAGGGTGCTGAGTGCTCAGTACTCAGGGTGCTGGGTGCTCAGTACTCAGGGTGCTGAGTGCTCAGTGCTCGGGGTGCTGGGTGCTCAGTGCTCAGGGTGCTCAGTGCTCAGTACTCAGGGTGCTGGGTGCTCATTACTCAGGGTGCTGGGTGCTCAGTGCTCAGGGTGCTGGGTGCTCAGTGCTCAGGGTGCTGGGTGCTCAGTGCTCGGGGTGTTGGGTACTCAGAACTCAGGGTGCTGGGTGCTCAGTACTCAGGGTGCTGGGTGCTCAGTGCTCGGGGTGCTGGGTGCTCAGTGCTCAGGGTGCTGGGTGCTCAGTACTTAGGGTGCTGGGTGCTCAGTGCTCGGGGTGCTCTGTGCTCAGTACTCAAGGGGCTGGGTGCTCAGTGCTCACGGTGCTGGGTGCTCAGACCTCGGGGTGCTCCGTGCTCAGTACTCAGGGTGCTGGGTGCTCAGTGCTCGGGGTGCTGGGTGCTCAGTGCTCAGTACTCAGGGTGCTGGGTGCTCAGTGCTCAGGGTGCTGTGTGCTCAGTGCTCAGGGTGCTGGGTGCTCAATGCTCAGGGTGCTGGGTACTCAGTGCTCAGGGTGCTGGGTGCTCAGTACTCAGGGTGCTGGGTGCTCAGTGCTCGGGGTGCTGGGTGCTCAGTGCTCGCGGTGCTTGGTGCTCAGTGCTCGGGGTGCTCGGTGCTCAGTGCTCAGGGTGCTGTGTGCTCAGTGCTCAGGGTGCTGGGTGCTCAGTGCTCGGGGTGCTGGGTGCTGGGTGCTCAGGGTGCTGGGTGCTCAGTGCTCGGGGTGCTGGGTGCTCAGTGCTCAGGGTGCTGGGTGCTCAGTGCTCAGGGTGCTGGGTGCTCAGTGCTCAGTGCTCAGGGTGCTGGGTGTTCAGTACTCAGGGTTCTGGGTGCTCAGTACTCAGGGTGCTGGGTGCTCAGTGCTCAGGGTGCTGTTTGCTCAGTGCTCAGGGTGCTGGGTGCTCAGTACTCAGGGTGCTGGGTGCTCAGTACTCAGGGTGCTCAGTGCTCAGTGCTCAGGGTGCTGGGTGCCTCAGTGCTCGGGGTGCTGGGTGTTCAGTACTCAGGGTTCTGGGTGCTCAGTACTCAGGGTGCTGGGTGCTCAGTGCTCAGGGTGCTGGGTGCTCAGTGCTCAGGGAGCTGGGTGCTCAGTATTCAGGGTGCTCAGTACTCAGGGTGCTGGGTGCTCAGTACTCAGGGTGCTCAGTACTCAGTGTGCTGGTGCTCAGTGCTCGGGGTGCTGGGTGCTCAGTGCTCAGGGTGCTGGGTGCTCAGTACTCAGGGTGCTCAGTACTCAGGGTGCTGGGGTGCTCAGTGCTCGGGGTGCTGGGTGCTCAGTGCTCAGGGTGATCGGCGCTCAGTACTCAGGATGCTGGGTGCTCAGTACTCAGGGTGCTGGGTGCTAGGTACTCAGGGTGCTCAGTGCTCGGGGAGCTCGGTGCTCAGTACTCAGGGTGCTGGGTGCTCAGTACTCATTGCTCAGGGTCCTGGCTGCTCCGTGCTCGGGGTGCTGGGTGCTCAGTGCTCTGGGTGCTTAGTGCTCAGTACTCAGGGTGCTGGGTGCTCAGTTCTCAGGGTGCTCACTGCTCGGGGTGCTGGGTGCTCAGTACTCAGGGTGCTGGGTGCTCAGTACTCAGCGTGCTGGGTGCTCATTCTCGGGGTGCTGGGTGCTCAGTGCTCGGGGGCTGGGTGCTCAGTACTCAGGGTGCTGGGGCTCAGTACACAGGGTGCTGGGTGCTCAGTACTCAGGGTGCTCGGTTCTCAGTACTCAGGGTGCTGGGTGCTCATTCTTGGGGTGCTGGGTTCTCAGTGCTCGGGGTGCCCGGTGCTCAGTGCTCGGGGTGCTCGGTGCTCAGTACTCAGGGTGCTGGGTGCTCAGTACTCAGGGTGCTGGGTGCTCTGTGCTCGGGGTGCTCGGTGCTCAGTACTCAGGGTGCTGGGTGCTCAGTGCTGTGTGCTCAGTGCTCGGGGTGCTGGGTGCTCAGTGCTCGGGGTGCTGGGTGCTCAGTACTCAGGGTGCTCAGTGCTCAGTACTCAGGGTGCTAGGTGCTCAGTGCACGGGGTGCTGGGTGCTCAGTACTCAGGGTGCTAGGTGCTCAGTGCTCGGGGTGCTCGGTGCTCAGTACTTTGGGTGCTCAGTACTCAGGGTGCTGGGTGCTCAGTGCTCAGGGTGCTGGGTGCTCAGTGCTCAGGGTGCTGGGTGCTCAGTGCTCAGGGTGCTTGATGCTCAGTACTCATGGTGCTGGGTGCTCAGTGCTCAGGGTGCTGAGTGCTCAGGTGCTGGGTGCTCAGTACTCAGGGTGCTGGGTGCTCAGTACTCAGGGTGCTGGGTGCTCAGTACTCAGGGTGCTGGGTGCTCAGTACTCAGTGCTTAGGATGCTGGGTGCTCAGTGCTCAAGCTGCTGGGTGCTCAGTGCTCAGGGTGCTGGGTGCTCAGTACTCAGGGTGCTGGGTGCTCAGTGCTCGGGGTGCTGGGTGCTCAGTGCTCAGGGTGCTCAGTGCTCAGTACTCAGGGTGCTGGGTGCTCATTACTCAGGGTGCTGGGTGCTCAGTGCTCAGGGTGCTGGGTGCTCAGTGCTCAGGGTGCTGGGTGCTCAGTGCTCGGGTGTTGGGTACTCAGAACTCAGGGTGCTGGGTGCTCAGTACTCAGGGTGCTGGGTGCTCCGTGCTCGGGGTGCTGGGTGCTCAGTGCTCAGGGTGCTGGGTGCTCAGTACTTAGGGAGCTGGGTGCTCAGTGCTCGCCGTGCTCTGTGCTCAGTACTCAAGGTGCTGGGTGCTCAGTGCTCACGGTGCTGGGTGCTCAGACCTCGGGGTGCTCCGTGCTCAGTACTCAGGGTGCTGGGTGCTCAGTGCTCGGGGTGCTGGGTGCTCAGTGCTCAGTACTCAGGGTGCTGGGTGCTCAGTGCTCAGGGTGCTGTGTGCTCAGTGCTCAGGGTGCTGGGTGCTCAATGCTCAGGGTGCTGGGTACTCAGTGCTCAGGGTGCTGGGTGCTCAGTACTCAGGGTGCTGGGTGCTCAGTGCTCAGGGTGCTGGGTGCTCAGTGCTCGCGGTGCTTGGTGCTCAGTGCTCGGGGTGCTCGGTGCTCAGTGCTCAGGGTGCTGGGTGCTCAGGGTGCTGGGTGCTCAGTGCTCGGGGTGCTGGGTGCTCAGTGCTCAGGGTGCTGGGTGCTCAGTGCTCAGGGTGCTGGGTGCTCAGTGCTCAGTGCTCAGGGTGCTGGGTGTTCAGTACTCAGGGTGCTGGGTGCTCAGTACTCAGGGTGCTGGGTGCTCATTGCTCAGGGTGCTGGGTGCTCAGTGCTCAGGGTGCTGGGTGCTCAGTACTCAGGGTGCTGGGTGCTCAGTACTCAGGGTGCTCGGTGCTCAGTGCTCAGGGTGCTGGGTGCTCAGTGCTCGGGGTGCTGGGTGTTCAGTACTCAGGGTTCTGGGTGCTCAGTACTCAGGGTGCTGGGTGCTCAGTGCTCAGGGTGCTGGGTGCTCAGTGCTCAGGGTGCTGGGTGCTCAGTATTCAGGGTGCTCAGTACTCAGGGTGCTGGGTGCTCAGTACTCAGGGTGCTCAGTACTCAGTGTGCTGGGTGCTCAGTGCTCAGGGTGCTGGGTGCTCAGTACTCAGGGTGCTCAGTACTCAGGGTGCTGGGTGCTCAGTGCTCGGGGTGCTGGGTGCTCAGTGCTCAGGGTGATCGGCGCTCAGTACTCAGGATGCTGGGTGCTCAGTACTCAGGGTGCTGGGTGCTAGGTACTCAGGGTGCTCAGTGCTCGGGGAGCTCGGTGCTCAGTACTCAGGGTGCTGGGTGCTCAGTACTCATTGCTCAGGGTCCTGGGTGCTCCGTGCTCGGGGTGCTGGGTGCTCAGTGCTCTGGGTGCTTAGTGCTCAGTACTCAGGGTGCTGGGTGCTCAGTACTCAGGGTGCTGGGTGCTCAGTACTCAGGGTGCTGGGTGCTCAGTCCTCAGGGTGCTCAGTGCTCAGGGTGCTGGGTGCTCAGTGCTCGGGGTGCTCGGTGCTCAGTACTCAGGGTGCTGATTGCTCAGTACTCAGGGTGCTGGGTGCTCAGTACTCAGGGTGCTGAGTGCTCAGTGCTCGGGGTGCTGGGTGCTCAGTGCTCAGGGTGCTCAGTGCTCAGTACTCAGGGTGCTGGGTACTCATTACTCAGGATGCTGGGTGCTCAGTGCTCAGGGTGCTGGGTGCTCAGTGCTCAGGGTGCTGGGTGCTCAGTGCTCGGGGTGTTGGGTACTCAGAACTCAGGGTGCTGGGTGCTCAGTACTCAGGGTGCTGGGTGCTCAGTGCTCGGGGTGCTGGGTGCTCAGTGCTCAGGGTGCTGGGTGCTCAGTACTTAGGGTGCTGGGTGCTCAGTGCTCGGGGTGCTCTGTGCTCAGTACTCAAGGGGCTGGGTGCTCAGTGCTCACGGTGCTGGGTGCTCAGACCTCGGGGTGCTCCGTGCTCAGTACTCAGGGTGCTGGGTGCTCAGTGCTCGGGGTGCTGGGTGCTCAGTGCTCAGTACTCAGGGTGCTGGGTGCTCAGTGCTCAGGGTGCTGTGTGCTCAGTGCTCAGGGTGCTGGGTGCTCAATGCTCAGGGTGCTGGGTACTCAGTGCTCAGGGTGCTGGGTGCTCAGTACTCAGGGTGCTGGGTGCTCAGTGCTCGGGGTGCTGGGTGCTCAGTGCTCGCGGTGCTTGGTGCTCAGTGCTCGGGGTGCTCAGTGCTCAGTGCTCAGGGTGCTGTGTGCTCAGTGCTCAGGGTGCTGGGTGCTCAGTGCTCGGGGTGCTGGGTGCTGGGTGCTCAGGGTGCTGGGTGCTCAGTGCTCGGGGTGCTGGGTGCTCAGTGCTCAGGGTGCTGGGTGCTCAGTGCTCAGGGTGCTGGGTGCTCAGTGCTCAGTGCTCAGGGTGCTGGGTGTTCAGTACTCAGGGTTCTGGGTGCTCAGTACTCAGGGTGCTGGGTGCTCAGTGCTCAGGGTGCTGTTTGCTCAGTGCTCAGGGTGCTGGGTGCTCAGTACTCAGGGTGCTGGGTGCTCAGTACTCAGGGTGCTCAGTGCTCAGTACTCAGTGTGCTGGGTGCTCAGTGCTCGGGGTGCTGGGTGCTCAGTGCTCAGGGTGCTGGGTGCTCAGTACTCAGGGTGCTCAGTACTCAGGGTGCTGGGTGCTCAGTGCTCGGGGTGCTGGGTGCTCAGTGCTCAGGGTGATCGGCGCTCAGTACTCAGGATGCTGGGTGCTCAGTACTCAGGGTGCTGGGTGCTAGGTACTCAGGGTGCTCAGTGCTCGGGGAGCTCGGTGCTCAGTACTCAGGGTGCTGGGTGCTCAGTACTCATTGCTCAGGGTCCTGGCTGCTCCGTGCTCGGGGTGCTGGGTGCTCAGTGCTCTGGGTGCTTAGTGCTCAGTACTCAGGGTGCTGGGTGCTCAGTTCTCAGGGTGCTCACTGCTCGGGGTGCTGGGTGCTCAGTACTCAGGGTGCTGTGTGCTCAGTACTCAGCGTGCCTGGGTGCTCATTCTCGGGGTGCTGGGTGCTCAGTGCTCGGGGTGCTGGGTGCTCAGTACTCAGGGTGCTGGGGCTCAGTACACAGGGTGCTGGGTGCTCAGTACTCAGGGTGCTCGGTTCTCAGTACTCAGGGTGCTGGGTGCTCATTCTTGGGGTGCTGGGTTCTCAGTGCTCGGGGTGCCCGGTGCTCAGTGCTCGGGGTGCTCGGTGCTCAGTACTCAGGGTGCTGGGTGCTCAGTACTCAGGGTGCTGGGTGCTCAGTGCTCGGGGTGCTCGGTGCTCAGTACTCAGGGTGCTGGGTGCTCAGTGCTGTGTGCTCAGTGCTCGGGGTGCTGGGTGCTCAGTGCTCGGGGTGCTGGGTGCTCAGTACTCAGGGTGCTCAGTGCTCAGTACTCAGGGTGCTAGGTGCTCAGTGCACGGGGTGCTGGGTGCTCAGTACTCAGGGTGCTAGGTGCTCAGTGCTCGGGGTGCTGGGTGCTCAGTACTCAGGGTGCTGGGGCTCAGTACACAGGGTGCTGGGTGCTCAGTGCTCAGGGTGCTGGGTGCTCAGTGCTCAGGGTGCTGGGTGCTCAGTGCTCAGGGTGCTTGATGCTCAGTACTCACGGTGCTGGGTGCTCAGTGCTCAGGGTGCTGGGTGCTCAGGTGCTGGGTGCTCAGTACTCAGGGTGCTGGGTGCTCAGTACTCAGGGTGCTGGGTGCTCAGTACTCAGGGTGCTGGGTGCTCAGTACACAGTGCTTAGGATGCTGGGTGCTCAGTGCTCAAGCTGCTGGGTGCTCAGTGCTCAGGGTGCTGGGTGCTCAGTACTCAGGGTGCTGGGTGCTCAGTGCTCGGGTGCTGGGTGCTCAGTGCTCAGGGTGCTCAGTGCTCAGTACTCAGGGTGCTGGGTGCTCATTACTCAGGGTGCTGGGTGCTCAGTGCTCAGGGTGCTGGGTGCTCAGTGCTCAGGGTGCTGGGTGCTCAGTGCTCGGGGTGTTGGGTACTCAGAACTCAGGGTGCTGGGTGCTCAGTACTCAGGGTGCTGGGTGCTCCGTGCTCGGGGTGCTGGGTGCTCAGTGCTCAGGGTGCTGGGTGCTCAGTACTTAGGGAGCTGGGTGCTCAGTGCTCGCCGTGCTCTGTGCTCAGTACTCAAGGTGCTGGGTGCTCAGTGCTCACGGTGCTGGGTGCTCAGACCTCGGGGTGCTCCGTGCTCAGTACTCAGGGTGCTGGGTGCTCAGTGCTCGGGGTGCTGGGTGCTCAGTGCTCAGGGTGCTGGGTGCTCAGTGCTCAGGGTGCTGGGTGCTCAGTGCTCGCGGTGCTTGGTGCTCAGTGCTCGGGGTGCTCGGTGCTCAGTGCTCAGGGTGCTGGGTGCTCAGGGTGCTGGGTGCTCAGTGCTCGGGGTGCTGGGTGCTCAGTGCTCAGGGTGCTGGGTGCTCAGTGCTCAGGGTGCTGGGTGCTCAGTGCTCAGTGCTCAGGGTGCTGGGTGTTCAGTACTCAGGGTGCTGGGTGCTCAGTACTCAGGGTGCTGGGTGCTCATTGCTCAGGGTGCTGGGTGCTAAGTGCTCAGGGTGCTGGTGCTCAGTACTCAGGGTGCTGGGTTCTCAGTACTCAGGGTGCTCGGTGCTCAGTGCTCAGGGTGCTGGGTGCTCAGTGCTCGGGGTGCTGGGTGTTCAGTACTCAGGGTTCTGGGTGCTCAGTACTCAGGGTGCTGGGTGCTCAGTGCTCAGGGTGCTGGGTGCTCAGTGCTCAGGGTGCTGGGTGCTCAGTATTCAGGGTGCTCAGTACTCAGGGTGCTGGGTGCTCAGTACTCAGGGTGCTCAGTACTCAGTGTGCTGGGTGCTCAGTGCTCAGGGTGCTGGGTGCTCAGTACTCAGGGTGCTCAGTACTCAGGGTGCTGGGTGCTCAGTGCTCGGGGTGCTGGGTGCTCAGTGCTCAGGGTGATCGGCGCTCAGTACTCAGGATGCTGGGTGCTCAGTACTCAGGGTGCTGGGTGCTAGGTACTCAGGGTGCTCAGTGCTCGGGAGCTCGGTGCTCAGTACTCAGGGTGCTGGGTGCTCAGTACTCATTGCTCAGGGTCCTGGGTGCTCCGTGCTCGGGGTGCTGGGTGCTCAGTGCTCTGGGTGCTTAGTGCTCAGTACTCAGGGTGCTGGGTGCTCAGTACTCAGGGTGCTCACTGCTCGGGGTGCTGGGTGCTCAGTACTCAGGGTGCTGGGTGCTCAGTACTCAGGGTGCTGGATGCTCAGTACTCAGGGTGCTGGGGCTCAGTACTCAGGGTGCTGGGTGCTCAGTACTCAGGGTGCTCGTTTCTCAGTACTCAGGGTGCTGGGTGCTCATTCTTGGGGTGCTGGGTTCTCAGTGCTCGGGGTGCCCGGTGCTCAGTGCTCGGGGTGCTCGGTGCTCAGTACTCGGGGTGCTGGGTGCTCAGTACTCAGGGTGCTGGGTGCTCAGTGCTCGGGGTGCTCGGTGCTCAGTACTCAGGGTGCTGGGTGCTCAGTGCTGTGTGCTCAGTGCTCGGGGTGCTGGGTGCTCAGTGCTCGGGGTGCTGGGTGCTCAGTACTCAGGGTGCTCAGTGCTCAGGACTCAGGGTGCTAGGTGCTCAGTGCACGGGGTGCTGGGTGCTCAGTACTCAGGGTGCTAGGTGCTCAGTGCTCGGGGTGCTCGGCTGCTCAGTACTTTGGGTGCTCAGTACTCAGGGTGCTGGGTGCTCAGTGCTCAGGGTGCTGGGTGCTCAGTGCTCAGGGTGCTGGGTGCTCAGTGCTCAGGGTGCTTGATGCTCAGTACTCACGGTGCTGGGTGCTCAGTGCTCAGGGTGCTGGGTGCTCAGGTGCTGGGTGCTCAGTACTCAGGGTGCTGGGTGCTCAGTACTCAGGGTGCTGGGTGCTCAGTACTCAGGGTGCTGGGTGCTCAGTACTCAGTGCTTAGGATGCTGGGTGCTCAGTGCTCAAGCTGCTGGGTGCTCAGTGCTCAGGGTGCTGGGTGCTCAGTGCTCAGGGTGCTGGGTGCTCAGTGCTCAGGGTGCTGGGTGCTCAGTGCTCAGTGCTCAGGGTGCTGGGTGTTCAGTTCTCAGGGTGCTGGGTGCTCAGTACTCAGGGTGCTGGGTGCTCAGTGCTCAGGGTGCTGGGTGCTCAGTGCTCAGGGTGCTGGGTGCTCAGTGCTCAGTGCTCAGGGTGCTGGGTGTTCAGTTCTCAGGGTGCTGGGTGCTCAGTACTCAGGGTGCTGGGTGCTCAGTGCTCAGGGTGCTGGGTGCTCAGTGCTCAGGGTGCTGGGTGCTCAGTACTCAGGGTGCTGGGTGCTCAGTACTCAGGGTGCTCGGTGCTCAGAGCTCAGGGTGCTGGGTGCTCAGTGCTCGGGGTGCTGGGTGTTCAGTACTCAGGGTTCTGGGTGCTCAGTACTCAGGGTGCTGGGTGCTCAGTGCTCAGGGTGCTGGGTGCTCAGTGCTCAGGGTGCTGGGTGCTCAGTATTCAGGGTGCTCAGTACTCAGGGTGCTGGGTGCTCAGTACTCAGGGTGCTCAGTACTCAGTGTGCTGGGTGCTCAGTGCTCGGGGTGCTGGGTGCTCAGTTCTCAGGGTGCTGGGTGCTCAGTATTCAGGGTGCTCAGTATTCAGGGTGATGGGTGCTCAGTACTCAGGGTGCTCAGTACTCAGGGTGCTGGGTGCTCAGTGCTCGGGGTGCTGGGTGCTCAGTGCTCAGGGTGATCGGCGCTCAGTACTCAGGATGCTGGGTGCTCAGTACTCAGGGTGCTGGGTGCTAGGTACTCAGGGTGCTCAGTGCTCGGGGAGCTCGGTGCTCAGTACTCAGGGTGCTGGGTGCTCAGTACTCATTGCTCAGGGTCCTGGGTGCTCCGTGCTCGGGGTGCTGGGTGCTCAGTGCTCTGGGTGCTTAGTGCTCAGTACTCAGGGTGCTGGGTGCTCAGTACTCAGGGTGCTCACTGCTCGGGGTGCTGGGTGCTCAGTACTCAGGGTGCTGGGTGCTCAGTACTCAGGGTGCTGGGTGCTCAGTACTCAGGGTGCTGGGTGCTCATTCTCGGGGTGCTCGGTGCTCAGTGCTCAGGGTGCTGGGTGCTCAGTGCTCGGGGTGCTGGGTGTTCAGTACTCAGGGTTCTGGGTGCTCAGTACTCAGGGTGCTGGGTGCTCAGTGCTCAGGGTGCTGGGTGCTCAGTGCTCAGGGTGCTGGGTGCTCAGTACTCAGGGTGCTCAGTACTCAGGGTGCTGGGTGCTCAGTGCTCGGGGTGCTGGGTGCTCAGTGCTCAGGGTGATCGGCGCTCAGTACTCAGGATGCTGGGTGCTCAGTACTCAGGGTGCTGGGTGCTAGGTACTCAGGGTGCTCAGTGCTCGGGGAGCTCGGTGCTCAGTACTCAGGGTGCTGGGTGCTCAGTACTCATTGCTCAGGGTCCTGGTGCTCCGTGCTCGGGGTGCTGGGTGCTCAGTGCTCTGGGTGCTTAGTGCTCAGTACTCAGGGTGCTGGGTGCTCAGTACTCAGGGTGCTGGGTGCTCAGTACTCAGGGTGCTGGGTGCTCAGTCCTCAGGGTGCTCAGTGCTCAGGGTGCTGGGTGCTCAGTGCTCGGGGTGCTCGGTGCTCAGTACTCAGGGTGCTGATTGCTCAGTACTCAGGGTGCTGGGTGCTCAGTACTCAGGGTGCTGAGTGCTCAGTGCTCGGGGTGCTGGGTGCTCAGTGCTCAGGGTGCTCAGTGCTCAGTACTCAGGGTGCTGGGTACTCATTACTCAGGATGCTGGGTGCTCAGTGCTCAGGGTGCTGGGTGCTCAGTGCTCAGGGTGCTGGGTGCTCAGTGCTCGGGGTGTTGGGTACTCAGAACTCAGGGTGCTGGGTGCTCAGTACTCAGGGTGCTGGGTGCTCAGTGCTCGGGGTGCTGGGTGCTCAGTGCTCAGGGTGCTGGGTGCTCAGTACTTAGGGTGCTGGGTGCTCAGTGCTCGGGGTGCTCTGTGCTCAGTACTCAAGGGGCTGGGTGCTCAGTGCTCACGGTGCTGGGTGCTCAGACCTCGGGGTGCTCCGTGCTCAGTACTCAGGGTGCTGGGTGCTCAGTGCTCGGGGTGCTGGGTGCTCAGTGCTCAGTACTCAGGGTGCTGGGTGCTCAGTGCTCAGGGTGCTGTGTGCTCAGTGCTCAGGGTGCTGGGTGCTCAATGCTCAGGGTGCTGGGTACTCAGTGCTCAGGGTGCTGGGTGCTCAGTACTCAGGGTGCTGGTGCTCAGTGCTCGGGGTGCTGGGTGCTCAGTGCTCGCGGTGCTTGGTGCTCAGTGCTCGGGGTGCTCAGTGCTCAGTGCTCAGGGTGCTGTGTGCTCAGTGCTCAGGGTGCTGGGTGCTCAGTGCTCGGGGTGCTGGGTGCTGGGTGCTCAGGGTGCTGGGTGCTCAGTGCTCGGGGTGCTGGGTGCTCAGTGCTCAGGGTGCTGGGTGCTCAGTGCTCAGGGTGCTGGGTGCTCAGTGCTCAGTGCTCAGGGTGCTGGGTGTTCAGTACTCAGGGTTCTGGGTGCTCAGTACTCAGGGTGCTGGGTGCTCAGTGCTCAGGGTGCTGTTTGCTCAGTGCTCAGGGTGCTGGGTGCTCAGTACTCAGGGTGCTGGGTGCTCAGTACTCAGGGTGCTCAGTGCTCAGTGCTCAGGTGCTGGGTGCTCAGTGCTCGGGGTGCTGGGTGTTCAGTAACTCAGGGTTCTGGGTGCTCAGTACTCAGGGTGCTGGGTGCTCAGTGCTCAGGGTGCTGGGTGCTCAGTGCTCAGGGTGCTGGGTGCTCAGTATTCAGGGTGCTCAGTACTCAGGGTGCTGGGTGCTCAGTACTCAGGGTGCTCAGTACTCAGTGTGCTGGGTGCTCAGTGCTCGGGGTGCTGGGTGCTCAGTGCTCAGGGTGCTGGGTGCTCAGTACTCAGGGTGCTCAGTACTCAGGGTGCTGGGTGCTCAGTGCTCGGGGTGCTGGGTGCTCAGTGCTCAGGGTGATCGGCGCTCAGTACTCAGGATGCTGGGTGCTCAGTACTCAGGGTGCTGGGTGCTAGGTACTCAGGGTGCTCAGTGCTCGGGGAGCTCGGTGCTCAGTACTCAGGGTGCTGGGTGCTCAGTACTCATTGCTCAGGGTCCTGGCTGCTCCGTGCTCTGGGTGCTGGGTGCTCAGTGCTCTGGGTGCTTAGTGCTCAGTACTCAGGGTGCTGGGTGCTCAGTTCTCAGGGTGCTCACTGCTCGGGGTGCTGGGTGCTCAGTACTCAGGGTGCTGTGTGCTCAGTACTCAGCGTGCTGGGTGCTCATTCTCGGGGTGCTGGGTGCTCAGTGCTCGGGGTGCTGGGTGCTCAATACTCAGGGTGCTGGGGCTCAGTACACAGGGTGCTGGGTGCTCAGTACTCAGGGTGCTCGGTTCTCAGTACTCAGGGTGCTGGGTGCTCATTCTTGGGGTGCTGGGTTCTCAGTGCTCGGGGTGCCCGGTGCTCAGTGCTCGGGGTGCTCGGTGCTCAGTACTCAGGGTGCTGGGTGCTCAGTACTCAGGGTGCTGGGTGCTCAGTGCTCGGGGTGCTCGGTGCTCAGTACTCAGGGTGCTGGGTGCTCAGTGCTGTGTGCTCAGTGCTCGGGGTGCTGGGTGCTCAGTGCTCGGGGTGCTGGGTGCTCAGTACTCAGGGTGCTCAGTGCTCAGTACTCAGGGTGCTAGGTGCTCAGTGCACGGGGTGCTGGGTGCTCAGTACTCAGGGTGCTAGGTGCTCAGTGCTCGGGTGCTGGGTGCTCAGTACTCAGGGTGCTGGGGCTCAGTACACAGGGTGCTGGGTGCTCAGTGCTCAGGGTGCTGGGTGCTCAGTGCTCAGGGTGCTGGGTGCTCAGTGCTCAGGGTGCTTGATGCTCAGTACTCACGGTGCTGGGTGCTCAGTGCTCAGGGTGCTGGGTGCTCAGGTGCTGGGTGCTCAGTACTCAGGGTGCTGGGTGCTCAGTACTCAGGGTGCTGGGTGCTCAGTACTCAGGGTGCTGGGTGCTCAGTACACAGTGCTTAGGATGCTGGGTGCTCAGTGCTCAAGCTGCTGGGTGCTCAGTGCTCAGGGTGCTGGGTGCTCAGTACTCAGGGTGCTGGGTGCTCAGTGCTCGGGGTGCTGGGTGCTCAGTGCTCAGGGTGCTCAGTGCTCAGTACTCAGGGTGCTGGGTGCTCATTACTCAGGGTGCTGGGTGCTCAGTACTCAGGGTGCTCGGTGCTCAGTGCTCAGGGTGCTGGGTGCTCAGTGCTCGGGGTGTTGGGTACTCAGAACTCAGGGTGCTGGGTGCTCAGTACTCAGGGTGCTGGGTGCTCCGTGCTCGGGGTGCTGGGTGCTCAGTGCTCAGGGTGCTGGGTGCTCAGTACTTAGGGAGCTGGGTGCTCAGTGCTCGCCGTGCTCTGTGCTCAGTACTCAAGGTGCTGGGTGCTCAGTGCTCACGGTGCTGGGTGCTCAGACCTCGGGGTGCTCCGTGCTCAGTACTCAGGGTGCTGGGTGCTCAGTGCTCGGGGTGCTGGGTGCTCAGTGCTCAGTACTCAGGGTGCTGGGTGCTCAGTGCTCAGGGTGCTGTGTGCTCAGTGCTCAGGGTGCTGGGTGCTCAATGCTCAGGGTGCTGGGTACTCAGTGCTCAGGGTGCTGGGTGCTCAGTACTCAGGGTGCTGGGTGCTCAGTGCTCAGGGTGCTGGGTGCTCAGTGCTCGCGGTGCTTGGTGCTCAGTGCTCGGGGTGCTCGGTGCTCAGTGCTCAGGGTGCTGGGTGCTCAGGTGCTGGGTGCTCAGTGCTCGGGGTGCTGGGTGCTCAGTGCTCAGGGTGCTGGGTGCTCAGTGCTCAGGGTGCTGGGTGCTCAGTGCTCAGTGCTCAGGGTGCTGGGTGTTCAGTACTCAGGGTGCTGGGTGCTCAGTACTCAGGGTGCTGGGTGCTCATTGCTCAGGGTGCTGGGTGCTCAGTGCTCAGGGTGCTGGGTGCTCAGTACTCAGGGTGCTGGGTTCTCAGTACTCAGGGTGCTCGGTGCTCAGTGCTCAGGGTGCTGGGTGCTCAGTGCTCGGGGTGCTGGGTGTTCAGTACTCAGGGTTCTGGGTGCTCAGTACTCAGGGTGCTGGGTGCTCAGTGCTCAGGGTGCTGGGTGCTCAGTGCTCAGGGTGCTGGGTGCTCAGTATTCAGGGTGCTCAGTACTCAGGGTGCTGGGTGCTCAGTACTCAGGGTGCTCAGTACTCAGTGTGCTGGGTGCTCAGTGCTCAGGGTGCTGGGTGCTCAGTACTCAGGGTGCTCAGTACTCAGGGTGCTGGGTGCTCAGTGCTCGGGGTGCTGGGTGCTCAGTGCTCAGGGTGATCGGCGCTCAGTACTCAGGATGCTGGGTGCTCAGTACTCAGGGTGCTGGGTGCTAGGTACTCAGGGTGCTCAGTGCTCGGGGAGCTCGGTGCTCAGTACTCAGGGTGCTGGGTGCTCAGTACTCATTGCTCAGGGTCCTGGGTGCTCCGTGCTCGGGGTGCTGGGTGCTCAGTGCTCTGGGTGCTTAGTGCTCAGTACTCAGGGTGCTGGGTGCTCAGTACTCAGGGTGCTCACTGCTCGGGGTGCTGGGTGCTCAGTACTCAGGGTGCTGGGTGCTCAGTACTCAGGGTGCTGGATGCTCAGTACTCAGGGTGCTGGGGCTCAGTACTCAGGGTGCTGGGTGCTCAGTACTCAGGGTGCTCGTTTCTCAGTACTCAGGGTGCTGGGTGCTCATTCTTGGGTGCTGGGTTCTCAGTGCTCGGGGTGCCCGGTGCTCAGTGCTCGGGGTGCTCGGTGCTCAGTACTCAGGGTGCTGGGTGCTCAGTACTCAGGGTGCTGGGTGCTCAGTGCTCGGGGTGCTCGGTGCTCAGTACTCAGGGTGCTGGGTGCTCAGTGCTGTGTGCTCAGTGCTCGGGGTGCTGGGTGCTCAGTGCTCGGGGTGCTGGGTGCTCAGTACTCAGGGTGCTCAGTGCTCAGTACTCAGGGTGCTAGGTGCTCAGTGCACGGGGTGCTGGGTGCTCAGTACTCAGGGTGCTAGGTGCCTCAGTGCTCGGGGTGCTCGGTGCTCAGTACTTTGGGTGCTCAGTACTCAGGGTGCTGGGTGCTCAGTGCTCAGGGTGCTGGGTGCTCAGTGCTCAGGGTGCTGGGTGCTCAGTGCTCAGGGTGCTTGATGCTCAGTACTCACGGTGCTGGGTGCTCAGTGCTCAGGGTGCAGGGTGCTCAGGTGCTGGGTGCTCAGTACTCAGGCTGCTGGGTGCTCAGTACTCAGGGTGCTGGGTGCTCAGTACTCAGGGTGCTGGGTGCTCAGTACTCAGTGCTTAGGATGCTGGGTGCTCAGTGCTCAAGCTGCTGGGTGCTCAGTGCTCAGGGTGCTGGGTGCTCAGTGCTCAGGGTGCTGGGTGCTCAGTGCTCAGGGTGCTGGGTGCTCAGTGCTCAGTGCTCAGGGTGCTGGGTGTTCAGTTCTCAGGGTGCTGGGTGCTCAGTACTCAGGGTGCTGGGTGCTCAGTGCTCAGGGTGCTGGGTGCTCAGTGCTCAGGGTGCTGGGTGCTCAGTGCTCAGTGCTCAGGGTGCTGGGTGTTCAGTTCTCAGGGTGCTGGGTGCTCAGTACTCAGGGTGCTGGGTGCTCAGTTCTCAGGGTGCTGGGTGCTCAGTGCTCAGGGTGCTGGGTGCTCAGTACTCAGGGTGCTGGGTGCTCAGTACTCAGGGTGCTCGGTGCTCAGAGCTCAGGGTGCTGGGTGCTCAGTGCTCGGGGTGCTGGGTGTTCAGTACTCAGGGTTCTGGGTGCTCAGTACTCAGGGTGCTGGGTGCTCAGTGCTCAGGGTGCTGGGTGCTCAGTGCTCAGGGTGCTGGGTGCTCAGTATTCAGGGTGCTCAGTACTCAGGGTGCTGGGTGCTCAGTACTCAGGGTGCTCAGTACTCAGTGTGCTGGGTGCTCAGTGCTCGGGGTGCTGGGTGCTCAGTTCTCAGGGTGCTGGGTGCTCAGTATTCAGGGTGCTCAGTATTCAGGGTGCTGGGTGCTCAGTACTCAGGGTGCTCAGTACTCAGGGTGCTGGGTGCTCAGTGCTCGGGGTGCTGGGTGCTCAGTGCTCAGGGTGATCGGCGCTCAGTACTCAGGATGCTGGGTGCTCAGTACTCAGGGTGCTGGGTGCTAGGTACTCAGGGTGCTCAGTGCTCGGGGAGCTCGGTGCTCAGTACTCAGGGTGCTGGGTGCTCAGTACTCATTGCTCAGGGTCCTGGGTGCTCCGTGCTCGGGGTGCTGGTGCTCAGTGCTCTGGGTGCTTAGTGCTCAGTACTCAGGGTGCTGGGTGCTCAGTACTCAGGTGCTCACTGCTCGGGTGCTGGGTGCTCAGTACTCAGGGTGCTGGGTGCTCAGTACTCAGGGTGCTGGGTGCTCATTCTCGGGGTGCTGGGTGCTCACTGCTCGGGGTGCTGGGTGCTCAGTACTCAGGGTGCTGGGGCTCAGTACTCAGGGTGCTGGGTGCTCAGTACTCAGGGTGCTCGGTTCTCAGTACTCAGGGTGCTGGGTGCTCATTCTCGGGGTGCTGGGTTCTCAGTGCTCGGGGTGCCCGGTGCTCAGTGCTCGGGGTGCTCGGTGCTCAGTACTCAGGGTGCTGGGTGCTCAGTACTCAGGGTGCTGGGTGCTCAGTGCTCGGGGTGCTCGGTGCTCAGTACTCAGGGTGCTGGGTGCTCAGTGCTGTGTGCTCAGTGCTCGGGGTGCTGGGTGCTCAGTGCTCGGGGTGCTGGGTGCTCAGTACTCAGGGTGCTCAGTGCTCAGTACTCAGGGTGCTAGGTGCTCAGTGCACGGGTTGCTGGGTGCTCAGTACTCAGGGTGCTAGGTGCTCAGTGCTCGGGGTGCTCGGTGCTCAGTACTTTGGGTGCTCAGTAATCAGGGTGCTGGGTGCTCAGTGCTCAGGGTGCTGGGTGCTCAGTGCTCAGGGTGCTGGGTGCTCAGTGCTCAGGGTGCTTGATGCTCAGTACTCACGGTGCTGGGTGCTCAGTGCTCAGGGTGCTGGGTGCTCAGGTGCTGGGTGCTCAGTACTCAGGGTGCTGGTGCTCAGTACTCAGGGTGCTGGGTGCTCAGTACTCAGTGCTTAGGATGCTGGGTGCTCAGTGCTCAAGCTGCTGGGTGCTCAGTGCTCAGGGTGCTGGGTGCTCAGTACTCAGGGTGCTGGGTTCTCAGTACTCAGGGTGCTGGGTGCACATTGCTAGGGGTGCTGGGTGCTCAGTGCTCGGGGTCTGGGTGCTCAGTACTCAGGGTGCTGGGTGCTCAGTACTCAGGGTGCTGTGTGCTCAGTGCTCGGGGTGCTGGGTGCTGAGTGCTCAGGGTGCTGGGTGCTCAGTGCTCGCGGTGCTCAGTGCTCAGTGCTCAGGGTCCTGGGTGCTCAGTACTCAGGGTGCTGGGTGCTTAGTACTCAGGGTGCTCAGTGCTCAGTACACAGGGTGCTGGATGTTCAGTGCTCGGGTCCTGGGTGCTCAGTGCTCAGTACTCAGGGTGCTGGGTGCTCAGTGCTCGGGGTGCTGGGTGCTCAGTACTCAGCGTGCTGGGTGCTCAGTACTCTGGGTGCTGGGTGCTCAGTGCTCAGGGGGCTGGGTGCTCAGTGATCGGGGTGCTGGGTGCTCAGTGCTCAGGGTGTTGGGTGCTCAGTGCTCAGGGGGCTGGGTGCTCAGTGATAGGGGTGCTGGGTGCTCAGTGCTCAGGGTGCTGGGTGCTCAGGGTGCTGGGTGCTCAGTGCTCGGGGTGCTGGGTGCTCAGTGCTCAGGGTGCTGGGTGCTCAGTGCTCAGGGTGCTGGGTGCTCAGTGCTCAGGGCTCAGGGTGCTGGGTGTTCAGTACTCAGGGTGCTGGGTGCTCAGTACTCAGGGTGCTGGGTGCTCAGTGCTCAGGGTGCTGGGTGCTCATTGTTCAGGGTGCTGGGTGCTCAGTACTCAGGGTGCTGGGTGCTCAGTACTCAGGGTGCTCGGTGCTCAGTGCTCAGGGTGCTGGGTGCTCAGTGCTCGGGGTGCTGGGTGTTCAGTACTCAGGGTTCTGGGTGCTCAGTACTCAGGGTGCTGGGTGCTCAGTGCTCAGGGTGCTGGGTGCTCAGTGCTCAGGGTGCTGGGTGCTCAGTATTCAGGGTGCTCAGTTCTCAGGGTGCTGGATTCTCAGTACTCAGGGTGCTCAGTACTCAGGGTGCTGAGTGCTCAGTGTTCGGGGTGCTGGGTGCTCAGTGCTCAGGGTGATCGGTGCTCAGTACTCAGGATGCTGGGTGCTCAGTACTCAGGGTGCTGGGTGCTCAGTACTCAGGGTGCTCAGTGCTCGGGGAGCTCGGTGCTCAGTACTCAGGGTGCTGGGTGCTCAGTACTCAGTGCTCTGGATCCTGGGTGCTCCGTGCTCGGGGTGCTGGGTGCTCAGTGCTCTGGGTGCTTAGTGCTCAGTACTCAGGGTGCTCGGTGCTCAGTACTCAGGGTGCTCAGTGCTCGGGGTGCTGGGTGCTCAGTACTCAGGGTGCTGGGTGCTCAGTACTCAGGGTGCTGGGTGCTCATTCTCGGGGTGCTGGGTGCTCAGTGCTCGGGGTGCTGGGTGCTCAGTACTCAGGGTGCTGGGGCTCAGTACTCAGGGTGCTGGGTGCTCAGTACTCAGGGTGCTCGGTTCTCAGTACTCAGGGTGCTGGGTGCTCAGTGCTCGGGGTGCTGGGTGCTCAGTACTCAGGGTGCTGGGGGCTCAGTTCTCAGGGTGCTGGTTGCTCAGTACTCAGGGTGATCTGTTCTCAGTACTCAGGGTGCTGGGTGCTCAGTGCTCGGGGTGCTGGGTGCTCAGTACTCGGGGTGCTGGGTGCTCAGTACTCAGGGTGCTGGGTGCTCAGTGCTCGGGGTGCTCGGTGCTCAGTACACAGGGTGCTGGGTGCTCAATGCTCAGGGTGCTGGTTGCTCAGTACTCAGGGTGATCTGTTCTCAGTACTCAGGGTGCTGGGTACTCAGTGCTCGGGGTGCTGGGTGCTCAGTGCTCAGGGTGCTGGGTGCTCAGTACTCAGGGTGCTGGGTGCTCAGTACTCAGGGTGCTCGGTGCTCAGTGCTCAGGGTGCTGGGTGCTCAGTGCTCGGGGTGCTGGGTGTTCAGTACTCAGGGTTCTGGGTGCTCAGTACTCAGTGTGCTGGGTGCTCAGTGCTCGGGGTGCTGGGTGCTCAGTGCTCAGGGTGCTGGGTGCTCAGTATTCAGGGTGCTCAGTACTCAGGGTGCTGGGTGCTCAGTACTCAGGGTGCTCAGTACTCAGGGTGCTGGGTGCTCAGTGCTCGGGGTGCTGGGTGCTCAGTGCTCAGGGTGATCGGTGATCAGTACTCAGGATGCTGGGTGCTCAGTACTCAGGGTGCTGGGTGCTCAGTACTCAGGGTGCTCAGTGCTCGGGGAGCTCGGTGCTCAGTACTCAGGGTGCTGGGTGCTCAGTACTCAGTGCTCAGGGTCCTGGGTGCTCCGTGCTCGGGGTGCTGGGTGCTCAGTGCTCTGGGTGCTTAGTGCTCAGTACTCAGGGTGCTGGGTGCTCAGTACTCAGGGTGCTCACTGCTCGGGGTGCTGGGTGCTCAGTACTCAGGGTGCTGGGTGCTCAGTACTCAGGGTGCTGGGTGCTCATTCTCGGGGTGCTGGGTGCTCAGTGTTCGGGGTGCTGTGTGCTCAGTACTCAGGGTGCTGGGGCTCAGTACTCAGGGTGCTGGGTGCTCAGTACTCAGGGTGCTCGGTTCTCAGTACTCAGGGTGCTGGGTGCTCATTCTCGGGGGTGCTGGGTTCTCAGTGCTCGGTGTGCCCGGTGCTCAGTGCTCGGGGTGCTCGGTGCTCAGTACTCAGGGTGCTGGGGTGCTCAGTACTCAGGGTGCTGGGTGCTCAGTGCTCGGGGTGCTCGGTGCTCAGTACTCAGGGTGCTGGGTGCTCAGTGCTGTGTGCTCAGTGCTCGGGGTGCTGGGTGCTCAGTGCTCGGGGTGCTGGGTGCTCAGTACTCAGCGGTGCTCAGTGCTCAGTACTCAGGGTGCTAGGTGCTCAGTGCACGGGGTGCCATGTGCTCAGTACTCAGGGTGCTAGGTGCTCAGTGCTCGGGGTGCTCGGTGCTCAGTACTTTGGGTGCTCAGTACTCAGGGTGCTGGGTGCTCAGTGCTCAGGGTGCTGGGGTGCTCAGTGCTCAGGGTGCTGGGTGCTCAGTGCTCAGGGTGCTTGATGCTCAGTACTCACGGTGCTGGGTGCTCAGTGCTCAGGGTGCTGGGTGCTCAGGTGCTGGGTGCTCAGTACTCAGGGGTGCTGGGTGCTCAGTACTCAGGGTGCTGGGTGCTCAGTACTCAGGGTGCTGGGTGCTCAGTACTCAAGTGCTTAGGACTGCTGGGTGCTCAGTGCTCAAGCTGCTGGGTGCTCAGTGCCTCAGGGTGCTGGGTGCTTAGTACTCAGGGTGCTGGGTTCTCAGTACTCAGGGTGCTGGGTGCACATTGCTAGGGGTGCTGGGTGCTCAGTGCTCGGGGTCTGGGTGCTCAGTACTCAGGGTGCTGGGTGCTCAGTACTCAGGGTGCTGTGTGCTCAGTGCTCGGGGTGCTGGGTGCTGAGTGCTCAAGGTGCTGGGTGCTCAGTGCTCGCGGTGCTCAGTGCTCAGTGCTCAGGGGTCCTGGGTGCTCAGTACTCAGGGTGCTGGGTGCTTAGTACTCAGGGTGCTCAGTGCTCAGTACACAGGGTGCTGGATGTTCAGTGCTCGGGGTGCTGGGTGCTCAGTGCTCAGTACTCAGGGTGCTGGGTGCTCAGTGCTCGGGGTGCTGGTGCTCAGTACTCAGCGTGCTGGGTGCTCAGTACTCTGGGTGCTGGGGTGCTCAGTGCTCAGGGGGCTGGGTGCTCAGTGATCGGGGTGCTGGGTGCTCAGTGCTCAGGGTTTTGGGGTGCTCAGTGCTCAGGGGGCTGGGTGCTCAGTGATCGGGGTGCTGGGTGCTCAGTGCTCAGGGTGCTGGGTGCTCAGGGTGCTGGGTGCTCAGTGCTCGGGGTGCTGGGGTGCTCAGTGCTCAGGGTGCTGGGTGCTCAGTGCTCAGGGTGCTGGGTGCTCAGTGCTCAGTGCTCAGGGTGCTGGGTGTTCAGTACTCAGGGTGCTGGGTGCTCAGTACTCAGGGTGCTGGGTGCTCAGTGCTCAGGGTGCTGGGTGCTCATTTTTCAGGGTGCTGGGTGCTCAGTACTCAGGGTGCTGGGTGCTCAGTACTCAGGGTGCTCGGTGCTCAGTGCTCAGGGTGCTGGGTGCTCAGTGCTCGGGGTGCTGGGTGTTCAGTACTCAGGGTTCTGGGTGCTCAGTACTCAGGGTGCTGGGTGCTCAGTGCTCAGGGTGCTGGGTGCTCAGTGCTCAGGGTGCTGGGTGCTCAGTATTCAGGGTGCTCAGTTCTCAGGGTGCTGGGTGCTCAGTACTCAGGGGTGCTCAGTACTCAGGGTGCTGAGTGCTCAGTGTTCGGGGTGCTGGGTGCTCAGTGCTCAGGGTGATCGGTGCTCAGTACTCAGGATGCTGGGTGCTCAGTACTCAGGGTGCTGGGTGCTCAGTACTCAGGGTGCTCACTGCTCGGGGAGCTCGGTGCTCAGTACTCAGGGTGCTGGGTGCTCAGTACTCAGTGCTCTGGATCCTGGGTGCTCCGTGCTCGGGGTGCTGGGTGCTCAGTGCTCTGGGTGCTTAGTGCTCAGTACTCAGGGTGCTCGGTGCTCAGTACTCAGGGTGCTCAGTGCTCGGGGTGCTGGGTGCTCAGTACTCAGGGTGCTGGGTGCTCAGTACTCAGGGTGCTGGGTGCTCATTCTCGGGGTGCTGGGTGCTCAGTGCTCGGGGTGCTGGGTGCTCAGTACTCAGGGTGCTGGGGCTCAGTACTCAGGGTGCTGGGTGCTCAGTACTCAGTGTGCTCGGTTCTCAGTACTCAGGGTGCTGGGTGCTCAGTGCTCGGGGTGCTGGGTGCTCAGTACTCAGGGTGCTGGGGGCTCAGTGCTCAGGGTGCTGGTTGCTCAGTACTCAGGGTGATCTGTTCTCAGTACTCAGGGTGCTGGGTGCTCAGTGCTCGGGGGTGCTGGGTGCTCAGTACTCGGGGTGCTGGGTGCTCAGTACTCAGGGTGCTGGGTGCTCAGTGCTCGGGGTGCTCGGTGCTCAGTACACAGGGTGCTGGGTGCTCAATGCTCAGGGTGCTGGTTGCTCAGTACTCAGGGTGATCTGTTCTCAGTACTCAGGGTGCTGGGTGCTCAGTGCTCGGGGGTGCTGGGTGCTCAGTGCTCAGGGTGCTGGGTGCTCAGTACTCAGGGTGCTGGGTGCTCAGTACTCAGGGTGCTCGGTGCTCAGTGCTCAGGGTGCTGGGTGCTCAGTGCTCGGGGTGCTGGCTGTTCAGTACTCAGGGTTCTGGGTGCTCAGTACTCAGTGTGCTGGGTGCTCAGTGCTCGGGGTGCTGGGTGCTCAGTGCTCAGGGTGCTGGGTGCTCAGTATTCAGGGGTGCTCAGTACTCAGGGTGCTGGGTGCTCAGTACTCAGGGTGCTCAGTACTCAGGGTGCTGGGTGCTCAGTGCTCGGGGGTGCTGGGTGCTCAGTGCTCAGGGTGATCGGTGATCAGTACTCAGGATGCTGGGTGCTCAGTACTCAGGGTGCTGGGTGCTCATTCTCGGGGTGCTGGGTTCTCAGTGCTCGGGGTGCCCGGTGCTCAGTGCTCGGGGTGCTCGGTGCTCAGTACTCAGGGTGCTGGGTGCTCAGTACTCAGGGTGCTGGGTGCTCAGTGCTCGGGGTGCTCGGTGCTCAGTACTCAGGGTGCTGGGTGCTCAGTGCTGTGTGCTCAGTGCTCGGGGTGCTGGGTGCTCAGTGCTCGGGGTGCTGGGTGCTCAGTACTCAGGGGTGCTCAGTGCTCAGTACTCAGGGTGCTAGGTGCTCAGTGCACGGGTTGCTGGGTGCTCAGTACTCAGGGTGCTAGGTGCTCAGTGCTCGGGGTGCTCGGTGCTCAGTACTTTGGGTGCTCAGTAATCAGGGTGCTGGGTGCTCAGTGCTCAGGGTGCTGGGTGCTCAGTGCTCAGGGTGCTGGGTGCTCAGTGCTCAGGGTGCTTGATGCTCAGTACTCACGGTGCTGGGTGCTCAGTGCTCAGGGTGCTGGGTGCTCAGGTGCTGGGTGCTCAGTACTCAGGGTGCTGGGTGCTCAGTACTCAGGGTGCTGGGTGCTCAGTACTCAGTGCTTAGGATGCTGGGTGCTCAGTGCTCAAGCTGCTGGGTGCTCAGTGCTCAGGGTGCTGGGTGCTCAGTACTCAGGGTGCTGGGTTCTCAGTACTCAGGGTGCTGGGTGCACATTGCTAGGGGTGCTGGGTGCTCAGTGCTCGGGGTCTGGGTGCTCAGTACTCAGGGTGCTGGGTGCTCAGTACTCAGGGTGCTGTGTTCTCAGTGCTCGGGGTGCTGGGTGCTGAGTGCTCAGGGTGCTGGGTGCTCAGTGCTCGCGGGTGCTCAGTGCTCAGTGCTCAGGGTCCTGGGTGCTCAGTACTCAGGGTGCTGGGTGCTTAGTACTCAGGGTGCTCAGTGCTCAGTACACAGGGTGCTGGATGTTCAGTGCTCGGGGTCCTGGGTGCTCAGTGCTCAGTACTCAGGGTGCTGGGTGCTCAGTGCTCGGGGTGCTGGGTGCTCAGTACTCAGCGTGCTGGGTGCTCAGTACTCTGGGTCCTGGGTGCTCAGTGCTCAGGGGGCTGGGTGCTCAGTGATCGGGGTGCTGGGTGCTCAGTGCTCAGGGTGTTGGGGTGCTCAGTGCTCAGGGGGCTGGGTGCTCAGTGATAGGGGTGCTGGGTGCTCAGTGCTCAGGGTGCTGGGTGCTCAGGGTGCTGGGTGCTCAGTGCTCGGGGTGCTGGGTGCTCAGTGCTCAGGGTGCTGGGTGCTCAGTGCTCAGGGTGCTGGGTGCTCAGTGCTCAGGGCTCAGGGTGCTGGGTGTTCAGTACTCAGGGTGCTGGGTGCTCAGTACTCAGGGTGCTGGGTGCTCAGTGCTCAGGGTGCTGGGTGCTCATTGTTCAGGGTGCTGGGTGCTCAGTACTCAGGGTGCTGGGTGCTCAGTACTCAGGGTGCTCGGTGCTCAGTGCTCAGGGTGCTGGGTGCTCAGTGCTCGGGGTGCTGGGTGTTCAGTACTCAGGGTTCTGGGTGCTCAGTACTCAGGGTGCTGGGTGCTCAGTGCTCAGGGTGCTGGGTGCTCAGTGCTCAGGGTGCTGGGTGCTCAGTATTCAGGGTGCTCAGTTCTCAGGGTGCTGGATTCTCAGTACTCAGGGTGCTCAGTACTCAGGGTGCTGAGTGCTCAGTGTTCGGGGTGCTGGGTGCTCAGTGCTCAGGGTGATCGGTGCTCAGTACTCAGGATGCTGGGTGCTCAGTACTCAGGGTGCTGGGTGCTCAGTACTCAGGGTGCTCAGTGCTCGGGGAGCTCGGTGCTCAGTACTCAGGGTGCTGGGTGCTCAGTACTCAGTGCTCTGGATCCTGGGTGCTCCGTGCTCGGGGTGCTGGGTGCTCAGTGCTCTGGGTGCTTAGTGCTCAGTACTCAGGGTGCTCGGTGCTCAGTACTCAGGGTGCTCAGTGCTCGGGGTGCTGGGTGCTCAGTACTCAGGGTGCTGGGTGCTCAGTACTCAGGGTGCTGGGTGCTCATTCTCGGGGTGCTGGGTGCTCAGTGCTCGGGGTGCTGGGTGCTCAGTACTCAGGGTGCTGGGGCTCAGTACTCAGGGTGCTGGGTGCTCAGTACTCAGGGTGCTCGGTTCTCAGTACTCAGGGTGCTGGGTGCTCAGTGCTCGGGGTGCTGGGTGCTCAGTACTCAGGGTGCTGGGGGCTCAGTTCTCAGGGTGCTGGTTGCTCAGTACTCAGGGTGATCTGTTCTCAGTACTCAGGGTGCTGGGTGCTCAGTGCTCGGGGGTGCTGGGTGCTCAGTACTCGGGGTGCTGGGTGCTCAGTACTCAGGGTGCTGGGTGCTCAGTGCTCGGGGTGCTCGGTGCTCAGTACACAGGGTGCTGGGTGCTCAATGCTCAGGGTGCTGGTTGCTCAGTACTCAGGGTGATCTGTTCTCAGTACTCAGGGTGCTGGGTACTCAGTGCTCGGGGTGCTGGGTGCTCAGTGCTCAGGGTGCTGGGTGCTCAGTACTCAGGGTGCTGGGTGCTCAGTACTCAGGGTGCTCGGTGCTCAGTGCTCAGGGTGCTGGGTGCTCAGTGCTCGGGGTGCTGGGGTGTTCAGTACTCAGGGTTCTGGGTGCTCAGTACTCAGTGTGCTGGGTGCTCAGTGCTCGGGGTGCTGGGTGCTCAGTGCTCAGGGTGCTGGGTGCTCAGTATTCAGGGTGCTCAGTACTCAGGGTGCTGGGTGCTCAGTACTCAGGGTGCTCAGTACTCAGGGTGCTGGGTGCTCAGTGCTCGGGGGTGCTGGGTGCTCAGTGCTCAGGGTGATCGGTGATCAGTACTCAGGATGCTGGGTGCTCAGTACTCAGGGTGCTGGGTGCTCAGTACTCAGGGTGCTCAGTGCTCGGGGAGCTCGGTGCTCAGTACTCAGGGTGCTGGGTGCTCAGTACTCAGTGCTCAGGGTCCTGGGTGCTCCGTGCTCGGGGTGCTGGGTGCTCAGTGCTCTGGGTGCTTAGTGCTCAGTACTCAGGGTGCTGGGTGCTCAGTACTCAGGGTGCTCACTGCTCGGGGTGCTGGGTGCTCAGTACTCAGGGTGCTGGGTGCTCAGTACTCAGGGTGCTGGGTGCTCATTCTCGGGGTGCTGGGTGCTCAGTGTTCGGGGTGCTGTGTGCTCAGTACTCAGGGTGCTGGGGCTCAGTACTCAGGGTGCTGGGTGCTCAGTACTCAGGGTGCTCGGTTCTCAGTACTCAGGGTGCTGGGTGCTCATTCTCGGGGTGCTGGGTTTCTTCAGTGCTCGGTGTGCCCGGTGCTCAGTGCTCGGGGTGCTCGGTGCTCAGTACTCAGGGTGCTGGGTGCTCAGTACTCAGGGTGCTGGGTGCTCAGTGCTCGGGGTGCTCGGGTGCTCAGTACTCAGGGTGCTGGGTGCTCAGTGCTGTGTGCTCAGTGCTCGGGGTGCGGGTGCTCAGTGCTCGGGGTGCTGGGTGCTCAGTACTCAGGGTGCTCAGTGCTCAGTACTCAGGGTGCTAGGTGCTCAGTGCACGGGGTGCCATGTGCTCAGTACTCAGGGTGCTAGGTGCTCAGTGCTCGGGGTGCTCGGTGCTCAGTACTTTGGGTGCTCAGTACTCAGGGTGCTGGGTGCTCAGTGCTCAGGGTGCTGGGTGCTCAGTGCTCAGGGTGCTGGGTGCTCAGTGCTCAGGGTGCTTGATGCTCAGTACTCACGGTGCTGGGTGCTCAGTGCTCAGGGTGCTGGGTGCTCAGGTGCTGGGTGCTCAGTACTCAGGGTGCTGGGTGCTCAGTACTCAGGGTGCTGGGTGCTCAGTACTCAGGGTGCTGGGTGCTCAGTACTCAGTGCTTAGGATGCTGGGTGCTCAGTGCTCAAGCTGCTGGGTGCTCAGTGCTCAGGGTGCTGGGTGCTTAGTACTCAGGGTGCTGGGTTCTCAGTACTCAGGGTGCTGGGTGCACATTGCTAGGGGTGCTGGGTGCTCAGTGCTCGGGGTCTGGGTGCTCAGTACTCAGGGTGCTGGGTGCTCAGTACTCAGGGTGCTGTGTGCTCAGTGCTCGGGGGTGCTGGGTGCTGAGTGCTCAGGGTGCTGGGTGCTCAGTGCTCGCGGTGCTCAGTGCTCAGTGCTCAGGGTCCTGGGTGCTCAGTACTCAGGGTGCTGGGTGCTTAGTACTCAGGGTGCTCAGTGCTCAGTACACAGGGTGCTGGATGTTCAGTGCTCGGGGTGCTGGGTGCTCAGTGCTCAGTACTCAGGGTGCTGGGTGCTCAGTGCTCGGGGGTGCTGGGTGCTCAGTACTCAGCGTGCTGGGTGCTCAGTACTCTGGGTGCTGGGTGCTCAGTGCTCAGGGGGGCTGGGTGCTCAGTGATCGGGGGTGCTGGGTGCTCAGTGCTCAGGGTTTTGGGTGCTCAGTGCTCAGGGGGCTGGGTGCTCAGTGATCGGGGTGCTGGGTGCTCAGTGCTCAGGGTGCTGGGTGCTCAGGGTGCTGGGTGCTCAGTGCTCGGGGTGCTGGGTGCTCAGTGCTCAGGGTGCTGGGTGCTCAGTGCTCAGGGTGCTGGGTGCTCAGTGCTCAGTGCTCAGGGTGCTGGTGTTCAGTACTCAGGGTGCTGGGGTGCTCAGTACTCAGGGTGCTGGGTGCTCAGTGCTCAGGGTGCTGGGTGCTCATTGTTCAGGGTGCTGGGTGCTCAGTACTCAGGGTGCTGGGTGCTCAGTACTCAGGGTGCTCGGTGCTCAGTGCTCAGGGTGCTGGGTGCTCAGTGCTCGGGGTGCTGGGTGTTCAGTACTCAGGGTTCTGGGTGCTCAGTACTCAGGGTGCTGGGTGCTCAGTGCTCAGGGTGCTGGGTGCTCAGTGCTCAGGGTGCTGGGTGCTCAGTATTCAGGGTGCTCAGTTCTCAGGGTGCTGTGTGCTCAGTACTCAGGGTGCTCAGTACTCAGGGTGCTGAGTGCTCAGTGTTCGGGGTGCTGGGTGCTCAGTGCTCAGGGTGATCGGTGCTCAGTACTCAGGATGCTGGGTGCTCAGTACTCAGGGTGCTGGGTGCTCAGTACTCAGGGTGCTCACTGCTCGGGGGAGCTCGGTGCTCAGTACTCAGGGTGCTGGGTGCTCAGTACTCAGTGCTCTGGATCCTGGGTGCTCCGTGCTCGGGGGTGCTGGGTACTCAGTGCTCTGGGTGCTTAGTGCTCAGTACTCAGGGTGCTCGGTGCTCAGTACTCAGGGTGCTCAGTGCTCGGGGTGCTGGGTGCTCAGTACTCAGGGTGCTGGGGTGCTCAGTACTCAGGGTGCTGGGTGCTCATTCTCGGGGTGCTGGGTGCTCAGTGCTCGGGGGTGCTGGGTGCTCAGTACTCAGGGTGCTGGGGGCTCAGTACTCAGGGTGCTGGGTGCTCAGTACTCAGTGTGCTCGGTTCTCAGTACTCAGGGTGCTGGGTGCTCAGTGCTCGGGGTGCTGGGTGCTCAGTACTCAGGGAGCTGGGGGCTCAGTGCTCAGGGTGCTGGTTGCTCAGTACTCAGGGTGATCTGTTCTCAGTACTCAGGGTGCTGGGTGCTCAGTGCTCGGGGTGCTGGGTGCTCAGTACTCGGGGTGCTGGGTGCTCAGTACTCAGGGTGCTGGGTGCTCAGTGCTCGGGGTGCTCGGTGCTCAGTACACAGGGTGCTGGGTGCTCAATGCTCAGGGTGCTGGTTGCTCAGTACTCAGGGTGATCTGTTCTCAGTACTCAGGGTGCTGGGTGCTCAGTGCTCGGGGTGCTGGGTGCTCAGTGCTCAGGGTGCTGGGTGCTCAGTACTCAGGGTGCTGGGTGCTCAGTACTCAGGGTGCTCGGTGCTCAGTGCTCAGGGTGCTGGGTGCTCAGTGCTCGGGGTGCTGGCTGTTCAGTACTCAGGGTTCTGGGTGCTCAGTACTCAGTGTGCTGGGTGCTCAGTGCTCGGGGTGCTGGGTGCTCAGTGCTCAGGGTGCTGGGTGCTCAGTATTCAGGGTGCTCAGTACTCAGGGTGCTGGGTGCTCAGTACTCAGGGTGCTCAGTACTCAGGGTGCTGGGTGCTCAGTGCTCGGGGTGCTGGGTGCTCAGTGCTCAGGGTGATCGGTGATCAGTACTCAGGATGCTGGGTGCTCAGTACTCAGGGTGCTGGGTGCTCAGTACTCAGGGTGCTCAGTGCTCGGGGAGCTCGGTGCTCAGTACTCAGGGTGCTGGGTGCTCAGTACTCAGTGCTCAGGGTCCTGGGTGCTCCGTGCTCGGGGTGCTGGGTGCTCAGTGCTCTGGGTGCTTAGTGCTCAGTACTCAGGGTGCTGGGTGCTCAGTACTCAGGATGCTCAGTGCTCGGGGTGCTGGGTGCTCAGTACTCAGGGTGCTGGGTTCTAAGTACTCAGGGTGCTGGGTGCTCATTCTCGGGGTGCTGTGTGCTCAGTGCTCGGGGTGCTGGGTGCTCAGTGCTCGGGGTGCTGGGTGCTCAGTACTCAGGGTGCTGGGTGCTCAGTGCTCGGGGTGCTGGGTGCTCAGTACTCAGGGTGCTGGGGCTCAGTACTCAGGGTGATCTGTTCTCAGTACTCAGGGTGCTGGGTGCTCAGTGCTCGGGGTGCTGGGTGCTCAGTACTCGGGATGCTGGGTGCTCAGTACTCAGGGTGCTGGGTGCTCAGTGCACGGGGTGCTCGGTGCTCAGTACACAGGATGCTGGGTGCTCAGTGCTCAGGGTGCTGGGTGCTCAGTACTCAGGGTGCTGGGTGCTCAGTGCTGAGAGTGTTGGGTGCTCAGTACTCAGGGTGCTGGGTGCTCAGTGCTCAGTGCTCAGGGTGCTCAGTGCTCAGGGTGCTGGGTGCTCAGGGTCCTGGGTGCTCAGTTCTCTGTGCTCAGGGTGCTTGGTGTTCAGTACTCAGGGTGCGGGGTGCTCAGTACTCAGGGTGCTGGGTGCTCAATGCTCAGGGTGCTGGGTGCTCAGTGCTCAGGGTGCTGGGTGCTCAGTACTCAGGGTGCTGGGTGCTCAGTACTCAGGGTGCTCGGTGCTCAGTGCTCAGGGTGCTGGGTGCTCAGTGCTCGGGGGTGCTGGGTGTTCAGTACTCAGGGTGCTGGGTGCTCAGTACTCAGGGTGCTGGGTGCTCAGTGCTCAGGGTGCTGGGTGCTCAGTGCTCAGGGTGCTGGGTGCTCAGTATTCAGGGTGCTCAGTACTCAGCGTGCTGGGTGCTCAGTACTCAGGGTGCTCAGTACTCAGGGTGCTGGGTGCTCAGTGCTCGGGGGTGCTGGGTGCTCAGTCCACAGGGTGCTCAGTACTCAGGGTGCTGGGTGCTCAGTGCTCGGGGTGCTGGGTGCTCAGTGTTTGGGGTGCTGTGTGCTCAGTACTCAGGATGCTGGGTGCTCAGTACTCAGGGTGCTGGGTGCTCAGTACTCAGGGTGCTGGGTGCTCAGTCCTCAGGGTGCTCAGTGCTCAGGGGTGCTGGGGTGCTCAGTGCTCGGGGGTGCTCGGTGCTCAGTACTCAGGGTGCTGATTGCTCAGTACTCAGGGTGCTGGGTGCTCAGTACTCAGGGTGCTGAGTGCTCAGTGCTCGGGGGTGCTGGGTGCTCAGTGCTCAGGGTGCTGGGTGCTCAGTATTCAGGGTGCTCAGTACTCAGGGTGCTGGGTGCTCAGTACTCAGGGTGCTCAGTACTCAGTGTGCTGGGTGCTCAGTGCTCGGGGTGCTGGGTGCTCAGTGCTCAGGGTGCTGGGTGCTCAGTATTCAGGGTGCTCAGTACTCAGGGTGCTGGGTGCTTAGTACTCAGGGTGCTCAGTACTCAGGGTGCTGGGTGCTCAGTGCTCGGGGTGCTGGGTGCTCAGTGCTCAGGGTGATCGGCGCTCAGTACTCAGGATGCTGGGGTGCTCAGTACTCAGGGTGCTGGGTGCTAGGTACTCAGGGTGCTCAGTGCTCGGGGATCTCGGTGCTCAGTACTCAGGGTGCTGGGTGCTCAGTACTCATTGCTCAGGGTCCTGGGTGCTCCGTGCTCGGGGTGCTGGGTGCTCAGTGCTCTGGGTGCTTAGTGCTCAGTACTCAGGGTGCTGAGTGCTCAGTACTCAGGGTGCTCACTGCTCGGGGTGCTGGGTGCTCAGTACTCAGGGTGCTGGGTGCTCAGTACTCAGGGTGCTGGGTGCTCATTCTCGGGGTGCTGGGTGCTCAGTGCTCGGGGTGCTGGGTGCTCAGTACTCAGGGTGCTGGGGCTCAGTACTCACGGTGCTGGGTGCTCAGTACTCAGGGTGCTCGGTTCTCAGTACTCAGGGTGCTGGGTGCTCATTCTCGGGGTGCTGGTTTCTCAGTGCTCGGGGTGCCCGGTGCTCAGTGCTCGGGGGTGCTCGGTGCTCAGTACTCAGGGTGCTGGGTGCTCAGTACTCAGGGTGCTGGGTGCTCAGTGCTCGGGGTGCTCGGTGCTCAGTACTCAGGGTGCTGGGTGCTCAGTGCTGTGTGCTCAGTGCTCGGGGTGCTGGGTGCTCAGTGCTCAGGGTGCTGGGTGCTCAGTACTCAGGGTGCTCAGTGCTCAGTACTCAGGGTGCTAGGTGCTCAGTGCACGGGGTGGCTGGGTGCTCAGTACTCAGGGTGCTAGGTGCTCAGTGCTCGGGGTGCTCGGTGCTCAGTACTTTGGGTGCTCAGTACTCAGGGTGCTGGGTGCTCAGTGCTCAGGGTGCTGGGTGCTCAGTGCTCAGGGTGCTGGGTGCTCAGTGCTCAGGGTGCTTGATGCCTCAGTACTCACGGTGCTGGGTGCTCAGTGCTCAGGGTGCTGGGTGCTCAGGTGCTGGGTGCTCAGTACTCAGGGTGCTGGGTGGCTCAGTACTCAGGGTGCTGGGTGCTCAGTACTCAGGGTGCTGGGTGCTCAGTACTCAGTGCTTAGGATGCTGGGTGCTCAGTGCTCAAGCTGCTGGGTGCTCAGTGCTCAGGGTGCTGGGTGCTCAGTACTCAGGGTGCTGGGTTCTCAGTACTCAGGGTGCTGGGTGCACATTGCTAGGGGTGCTGGGTGCTCAGTGCTCGGGGACTGGGGTGCTCAGTACTCAGGGTGCTGGGTGCTCAGTACTCAGGGTGCTGGGTGCTCAGTGCTCAGGGTGCTGGGTGCTCAGTGCTCTGGGTGCTGGGTGCTCAGTGCTCAGGGTGCTGGGTGCTCAGTGCTCAGGGTGCTGGGTGCTCAGTGCTCGGGGTGCTGGGTGCTGAGTGCTCAGGGTGCTGGGTGCTCAGTGCTCGCGGTGCTCAGTGCTCAGGGTCCTGGGTGCTCAGTACTCAGGGTGCTGGGTGCTTAGTACTCAGGGTGCTCAGTGCTCAGTACACAGGGTGCTGGGTGTTCAGTGCTCGGGGTGCTGGGTGCTCAGTGCTCAGTACTCAGGGTTCTGGGTGCTCAGTGCTCGGGGTTGCTGGGTGCTCAGTACTCAGCGTGCTGGGTGCTCAGTACTCTCGGTGCTGGGTGCACAGTGCTCAGGGTGTTGGGTGCTCAGTGCTCAGGGGGCTGGGTGCTCAGTGATCGGGGTGCTGGGTGCTCAGTTCTCAGGGTGCTGGGTGCTCAGGGTGCTGTGTGCTCAGTGCTCGGGGTGCTGGGTGCTCAGTGCTCAGGGTGCTGTGTGCTCAGTGCTCAGGGTGCTGGGTGCTCAGTG
The DNA here is from genome assembly GCF_018167655.1 of Microtus oregoni. Classification (NCBI taxonomy): domain Eukaryota; kingdom Metazoa; phylum Chordata; class Mammalia; order Rodentia; family Cricetidae; genus Microtus; species Microtus oregoni. The sequence continues at coordinate 3,299,058 of NW_024544550.1, forward strand.
CTCAGTGCTCAGGGTGCTGGGTGTTCAGTACTCAGGGTGCTGGGTGCTCAGTACTCAGGGTGCTGGGTGCTCAGTGCTCAGGGTGCTGGGTGCTCATTGTTCAGGGTGCTGGGTGCTCAGTACTCAGGGTGCTGGGTGCTCAGTACTCAGGGTGCTCGGTGCTCAGTGCTCAGGGTGCTGGGGTGCTCAGTGCTCGGGGTGCTGGGTGTTCAGTACTCAGGGTTCTGGGTGCTCAGTACTCAGGGTGCTGGGTGCTCAGTGCTCAGGGTGCTGGGTGCTCAGTGCTCAGGGTGCTGGGTGCTCAGTATTCAGGGTGCTCAGTTCTCAGGGTGCTGGGTGCTCAGTACTCAGGGTGCTCAGTACTCAGCGTGTTGGGTGCTCAGTGCTCGGGGTGCTGGGTGCTCAGTACTCAGGGTGCTCAGTGCTCGGGGTGCTGGGGTGCTCAGTGCTCAGGGTGATCGGTGCTCAGTACCCAGGATGCTGGGTGCTCAGTACTCAGGGTGCTGGGTGCTCAGTACTCAGGGTGCTCAGTGCTCGGGGGAGCTCGGTGCTCAGTACTCAGGGTGCTGGGTGCTCAGTACTCAGTGCTCTGGATCCTGGGTTCTCCGTGCTCGGGGTGCTGGGTGCTCAGTGCTCTGGGTGCTTAGTGCTCAGTATTCAGGGTGCTCGGTGCTCAGTACTCAGGGTGCTCAGTGCTCGGGGTGCTGGGGTGCTCAGTACTCAGGGTGCTGGGTGCTCAGTACTCAGGGTGCTGGGTGCTCATTCTCGGGGTGCTGGGTGCTCAGTACTCAGTGTGCAGGGGCTCAGTACTCAGGGTACTGGGTGCTCAGTACTCAGGGTGCTCGGTTCTCAGTACTCAGGGTGCTGGGTGCTCAGTGCTCGGGGTGCTGGGTGCTCAGTACTCAGGGTGCTGGGGGGCTCAGTGCTCAGGGTGCTGGTTGCTCAGTACTCAGGGTGATCTGTTCTCAGTACTCAGGGTGCTGGGTGCTCAGTGCTCGGGGTGCTGGGTGCTCAGTACTCGGGGGTGCTGGGTGCTCAGTACTCAGGGTGCTGGGTGCTCAGTGCTCGGGGTGCTCGGTGCTCAGTACACAGGGTGCTGGGTGCTCAGTGCTCAGGGTGCTGGGTGCTCAGTACTCAGGGTGCTGGGGTGCTCAGTGCTGAGAGTGTTGGGTGCTCAGTACTCAGGGTGCTGGGTGCTCAATGCTCAGGGTGCTGGGTGCGCAGTGCTCAGGGTGCTGGGTGCTCAGTACTCAGGGTGCTGGGTGCTCAGTACTCAGGGTGCTCGGTGCTCAGTGCTCAGGGTGCTGGGTGCTCAGTGCTCGGGGTGCTGGGTGTTCAGTACTCAGGGTGCTGGGTCCTCAGTACTCAGGGTGCTGGGTCCTCAGTACTCAGGGTGCTGGGTGCTCAGTGCTCAGGGTGCTGGGTGTTCAGTGCTCAGGGTGCTGGGTGCTCAGTATTCAGGGTGCTCAGTACTCAGGGTGCTGGGTGCTCAGTACTCAGGGTGCTCAGTACTCAGGGTGCTGGGTGCTCCGGGGTGTTGGGTGCTCAGTGCTCAGGGTGATCGGTGCTCAGTACTCAGGATGCTGGGTGCTCAGTACTCAGGGTGCTGGGTGCTCAGTACTCAGGGTGCTGGGTGCTCATTCTCAGGGTGCTGGGTGCTCAGTGCTCGGGGTGCTGGGGTGCTCAGTACTCAGGGTGCTGGGGCTCAGTACTCACGGTGCTGGGTGCTCAGTACTCAGGGTGCTCGGTTCTCAGTACTCAGGGTGCTGGGTGCTCATTCTCGGGGTGCTGGTTTCTCATTGCTCGGGGTGCCCGGTGCTCAGGTGCTCGGGGTGCTCGGTGCTCAGTACTCAGGGTGCTGGGTGCTCAGTACTCAGGGTGCTGGGTGCTCAGTGCTCGGGGTGCTCGGTGCTCAGTACTCAGGGTGCTGGGTGCTCAGTGCTGTGTGCTCAGTGCTCGGGGGTGCTGGGTGCTCAGTGCTCGGGGTGCTGGGTGCTCAGTACTCAGGGTGCTCAGTGCTCAGTACTCAGGGTGGTAGGTGCTCAGTGCACGGGGGTGGTGCTGGGTGCTCAGTACTCAGGGTGCTAGGTGCTCAGTGCTCGGGGTGCTCGGTGCTCAGTACTTTGGGTGCTCAGTACTCAGGGTGCTGGGTGCTCAGTGCTCAGGGTGCTGGGTGCTCAGTGCTCAGGGTGCTGGGTGCTCAGTGCTCAGGGTGCTTGATGCTCAGTACTCACGGTGCTGGGTGCTCAGTGCTCAGGGTGCTGGGTGCTCAGGTGCTGGGTGCCTCAGTACTCAGGGTGCTGGGTGCTCAGTACTCAGGGGTGCTGGGTGCTCAGTACTCAGGGTGCTGGGTGCTCAGTACTCAGTGCTTAGGATGCTGGGTGCTCAGTGCTCAAGCTGCTGGGTGCTCCGTGCTCGGGGTGCTGGGTGCGCAGTGCTCTGGGTGCTTAGTGCTCAGTACTCAGGGTGCTGAGTGCTCAGTACTCAGGGTGCTCACTGCTCGGGGTTGCTGGGTGCTCAGTACTCAGGGTGCTGGGTGCTCAGTACTCAGGGTGCTGGGTGCTCATTCTCGGGGGTGCTGGGTGCTCAGTGCTCGGGGTGCTGGGTGCTCAGTACTCAGGGTGCTGGGGCTCAGTACTCACGGTGCTGGGTGCTCAGTACTCAGGGTGCTCGGTTCTCAGTACTCAGGGGTGCTGGGTGCTCATTCTCGGGGTGCTGGTTTCTCAGTGCTCGGGGTGCCCGGTGCTCAGTGCTCGGGGGTGCTCGGTGCTCAGTACTCAGGGTGCTGGGTGCTCAGTACTCAGGGTGCTGGGTGCTCAGTGCTCGGGGTGCTCGGTGCTCAGTACTCAGGGTGCTGGGGTGCTCAGTGCTGTGTGCTCAGTGCTCGGGGTGCTGGGTGCTCAGTGCTCGGGGTGCTGGGTGCTCAGTACTCAGGGTGCTCAGTGCTCAGTACTCAGGGTGCTAGGTGCTCAGTGCACGGGGTGCTGGGTGCTCAGTACTCAGGGTGCTAGGTGCTCAGTGCTCGGGGTGCTCGGTGCTCAGTACTTTGGGTGCTCAGTACTCAGGGTGCTGGGTGCTCAGTGCTCAGGGTGCTGGGTGCTCAGTGCTCAGGGTGCTGGGTGCTCAGTGCTCAGGGTGCTTGATGTTCAGTACTCATGGTGCTGGGTGCTCAGTGCTCAGGGTGCTGGGTGCTCAGGTGCTGGGTGCTCAGTACTCAGGGTGCTGGGTGCTCAGTACTCAGGGTGCTGGGTGCTCAGTACTCAGGGTGCTGGGTGCTCAGTACTCAGTGCTTAGGATGCTGGGTGCTCAGTGCTCAAGCTGCTGGGTGCTCAGTGCTCAGGGTGCTGGGTGCTCAGTACTCAGGGTGCTGGGTTCTCAGTACTCAGGGTGCTGGGTGCACATTGCTAGGGGTGCTGGGTGCTCAGTGCTCGGGGACTGGGTGCTCAGTACTCAGGGTGCTGGGTGCTCAGTACTCAGGGTGCTGGGTGCTCAGTGCTCAGGGTGCTGGGTGCTCAGTGCTCTGGGTGCTGGGTGCTCAGTGCTCAGGGTGCTGGGTGCTCAGTGCTCAGGGTGCTGGGTGCTCAGTGCTCGGGGTGCTGGGTGCTGAGTGCTCAGGGTGCTGGGTGCTCAGTGCTCGCGGTGCTCAGTGCTCAGGGTCCTGGGTGCTCAGTACTCAGGGTGCTGGGTGCTTAGTACTCAGGGTGCTCAGTGCTCAGTACACAGGGTGCTGGGTGTTCAGTGCTCGGGGTGCTGGGTGCTCAGTGCTCAGTACTCAGGGTTCTGGGTGCTCAGTGCTCGGGGTGCTGGGTGCTCAGTACTCAGCGTGCTGGGTGCTCAGTACTCTCGGTGCTGGGTGCACAGTGCTCAGGGTGTTGGGTGCTCAGTGCTCAGGGGGCTGGGTGCTCAGTGATCGGGGTGCTGGGTGCTCAGTTCTCAGGGTGCTGGGTGCTCAGGGTGCTGTGTGCTCAGTGCTCGGGGTGCTGGGTGCTCAGTGCTCAGGGTGCTGTGTGCTCAGTGCTCAGGGTGCTGGGTGCTCAGTGCTCAGTGCTCAGGGTGCTGGGTGTTCAGTACTCAGGGTGCTGGGTGCTCAGTACTCAGGGTGCTGGGTGCTCAGTGCTCAGGGTGCTGGGTGCTCATTGTTCAGGGTGCTGGGTGCTCAGTACTCAGGGTGCTGGGTGCTCAGTACTCAGGGTGCTCGGTGCTCAGTGCTCAGGGTGCTGGGTGCTCAGTGCTCGGGGTGCTGGGTGTTCAGTACTCAGGGTTCTGGGTGCTCAGTACTCAGGGTGCTGGGTGCTCAGTGCTCAGGGTGCTGGGTGCTCAGTGCTCAGGGTGCTGGGTGCTCAGTATTCAGGGTGCTCAGTTCTCAGGGTGCTGGGTGCTCAGTACTCAGGGTGCTCAGTACTCAGCGTGTTGGGTGCTCAGTGCTCGGGGTGCTGGGTGCTCAGTACTCAGGGTGCTCAGTACTCAGGGTGCTGGGTGCTCAGTGTTCGGGGTGCTGGGTGCTCAGTGCTCAGGGTGATCGGTGCTCAGTACCCAGGATGCTGGGTGCTCAGTACTCAGGGTGCTGGGTGCTCAGTACTCAGGGTGCTCAGTGCTCGGGGAGCTCGGTGCTCAGTACTCAGGGTGCTGGGTGTTCAGTACTCAGTGCTCTGGATCCTGGGTTCTCCGTGCTCGGGGTGCTGGGTGCTCAGTGCTCTGGGTGCTTAGTGCTCAGTATTCAGGGTGCTCGGTGCTCAGTACTCAGGGTGCTCAGTGCTCGGGGTGCTGGGTGCTCAGTACTCAGGGTGCTGGGTGCTCAGTACTCAGGGTGCTGGGTGCTCATTCTCGGGGTGCTGGGTGCTCAGTACTCAGTGTGCAGGGGCTCAGTACTCAGGGTACTGGGTGCTCAGTACTCAGGGTGCTCGGTTCTCAGTACTCAGGGTGCTGGGTGCTCAGTGCTCGGGGTGCTGGGTGCTCAGTACTCAGGGTGCTGGGGGCTCAGTGCTCAGGGTGCTGGTTGCTCAGTACTCAGGGTGATCTGTTCTCAGTACTCAGGGTGCTGGGTGCTCAGTGCTCGGGGTGCTGGGTGCTCAGTACTCGGGGTGCTGGGTGCTCAGTACTCAGGGTGCTGGGTGCTCAGTGCTCGGGGTGCTCGGTGCTCAGTACACAGGGTGCTGGGTGCTCAGTGCTCAGGGTGCTGGGTGCTCAGTACTCAGGGTGCTGGGTGCTCAGTGCTGAGAGTGTTGGGTGCTCAGTACTCAGGGTGCTGGGGTGCTCAATGCTCAGGGTGCTGGGTGCGCAGTGCTCAGGGTGCTGGGTGCTCAGTACTCAGGGTGCTGGGTGCTCAGTACTCAGGGTGCTCGGTGCTCAGTGCTCAGGTGCTGGGTGCTCAGTGCTCGGGGTGCTGGGTGTTCAGTACTCAGGGTGCTGGGTCCTCAGTACTCAGGGTGCTGGGTCCTCAGTACTCAGGGTGCTGGGTGCTCAGTGCTCAGGGTGCTGGGTGTTCAGTGCTCAGGGTGCTGGGTGCTCAGTATTCAGGGTGCTCAGTACTCAGGGTGCTGGGTGCTCAGTACTCAGGGTGCTCAGTACTCAGGGTGCTGGGTGCTCCGGGTGTTGGGTGCTCAGTGCTCAGGGTGATCGGTGCTCAGTACTCAGGATGCTGGGTGCTCAGTACTCAGGGTGCTGGGTGCTCAGTACTCAGGGTGCTGGGTGCTCATTCTCGGGGTGCTGGGTGCTCAGTGCTCGGGGTGCTGGGTGCTCAGTACTCAGGGTGCTGGGGCTCAGTACTCACGGTGCTGGGTGCTCAGTACTCAGGGTGCTCGGTTCTCAGTACTCAGGGTGCTGGGTGCTCATTCTCGGGGTGCTGGTTTCTCATTGCTCGGGGTGCCCGGTGCTCAGTGCTCGGGGTGCTCGGTGCTCAGTACTCACGGTGCTGGGTGCTCAGTACTCAGGATGCTGGGTGCTCAGTGCTCGGGGTGCTCGGTGCTCAGTACTCAGGGTGCTGGGTGCTCAGTGCTGTGTGCTCAGTGCTCGGGGTGCTGGGTGCTCAGTGCTCGGGGTTCTGGGTGCTCAGTACTCAGGGTGCTCAGTGCTCAGTACTCAGGGTGCTAGGTGCTCAGTGCACGGGGTGCTGGGTGCTCAGTACTCAGGGTGCTAGGTGCTCAGTGCTCGGGGTGCTCGGTGCTCAGTACTTTGGGTGCTCAGTACTCAGGGTGCTGGGTGCTCAGTGCTCAGGGTGCTGGGTGCTCAGTGCTCAGGGTGCTGGGTGCTCAGTGCTCAGGGTGCTTGATGCTCAGTACTCACGGTGCTGGGTGCTCAGTGCTCAGGGTGCTGGGTGCTCAGGTGCTGGGTGCTCAGTACTCAGGGTGCTGGGTGCTCAGTACTCAGGGTGCTGGGTGCTCAGTACTCAGGGTGCTGGGTGCTCAGTACTCAGTGCTTAGGATGCTGGGTGCTCAGTGCTCAAGCTGCTGGGTGCTCAGTGCTCAGGGTGCTGGGTGCTCAATACTCAGGGTGCTGGGTTCTCAGTACTCAGGGTGCTGGGTGCACATTGCTAGGGGTGCTGGGTGCTCAGTGCTCGGGGACTGGGTGCTCAGTACTCAGGGTGCTGGGTGCTCAGTACTCAGGGTGCTGGGTGCTCAGTGCTCAGGGTGCTGGGTGCTCAGTGCTCTGGGTGCTGGGTGCTCAGTGCTCAGGGTGCTGGGTGCTCAGTGCTCAGGGTGCTGGGTGCTCAGTGCTCGGGGTGCTGGGTGCTGAGTGCTCAGGGTGCTGGGTGCTCAGTGCTCGCGGTGCTCAGTGCTCAGTGCTCAGGGTCCTGGGTGCTCAGTACTCAGGGTGCTGGGTGCTTAGTACTCAGGGTGCTCAGTGCTCAGTACACAGGGTGCTGGGTGTTCAGTGCTCGGGGTGCTGGGTGCTCAGTGCTCAGTACTCAGGGTTCTGGGTGCTCAGTGCTCGCGGTGCTGGGTGCTCAGTACTCAGCGTGCTGGGTGCTCAGTACTCTCGGTGCTGGGTGCTCAGTGCTCAGGGTGTTGGGTGCTCAGTGCTCAGGGGGCTGGGTGCTCAGTGATCGGGGTGCTGGGTGCTCAGTACTCAGGGTGCTGGGCGCTCAGTGCTCAGGGTGCTGGGTGCTCAGTCCTCAGGTTGCTCAGTGCTCAGGGTGCTGGGTGCTCAGTGCTCAGGGTGCTCGGTGCTCAGTACTCTGGGTGCTCAGTGCTCAGTACTCAGCGTTCAGGGTGCTCAGTGCTCAGGGTTCTGGGTGCTCAGTAGTCAGTGTGCTGGGTGCTCAGTGCTCGGGGTGCTGGGTGCTCAGTACTCAGGGTGCTGGGTGCTCATTCTCGGGTGCTGGGTGCTCAGTACTCAGTGTGCAGGGGCTCAGTACTCAGGGTACTGGGTGCTCAGTACTCAGGGTGCTCGGTTCTCAGTACTCAGGGTGCTGGGTGCTCAGTGCTCGGGGTGCTGGGTGCTCAGTACTCAGGGTGCTGGGGGCTCAGTGCTCAGGGTGCTGGTTGCTCAGTACTCAGGGTGATCTGTTCTCAGTACTCAGGGTGCTGGGTGCTCAGTGCTCGGGGTGCTGGGTGCTCAGTACTCGGGGTGCTGGGTGCTCAGTACTCAGGGTGCTGGATGCTCAGTGCTCGGGGTGCTCGGTGCTCAGTACACAGGGTGCTGGGTGCTCAGTGCTCAGGGTGCTGGTGCTCAGTACTCAGGGTGCTGGGTGCTCAGTGCTGAGAGTGTTGGGTGCTCAGTACTCAGGGTGCTGGGTGCTCAATGCTCAGGGTGCTGGGTGCGCAGTGCTCAGGGTGCTGGGTGCTCAGTACTCAGGGTGCTGGGTGCTCAGTACTCAGGGTGCTCGGTGCTCAGTACTCAGGGTGCTGGGTCCTCAGTACTCAGGGTGCTGGGTCCTCAGTACTCAGGGTGCTGGGTGCTCAGTGCTCAGGGTGCTGGGTGTTCAGTGCTCAGGGTGCTGGGTGCTCAGTATTCAGGGTGCTCAGTACTCAGGGTGCTGGGTGCTCAGTACTCAGGGTGCTCAGTACTCAGGGTGCTGGGTGCTCCGGGTGTTGGGTGCTCAGTGCTCAGGGTGATCGGTGCTCAGTACTCAGGATGCTGGGTGCTCAGTACTCAGGGTGCTGGGGTGCTCAGTACTCAGGGTGCTGGGTGCTCATTCTCGGGGTGCTGGGTGCTCAGTGCTCGGGGTGCTGGGTGCTCAGTACTCAGGGTGCTGGGGCTCAGTACTCACGGTGCTGGGTGCTCAGTACTCAGGGTGCTCGGTTCTCAGTACTCAGGGTGCTGGGTGCTCATTCTCGGGGTGCTGGTTTCTCATTGCTCGGGGTGCCCGGTGCTCAGTGCTCGGGGTGCTCGGTGCTCAGTACTCACGGTGCTGGGTGCTCAGTACTCAGGATGCTGGGTGCTCAGTGCTCGGGGTGCTCGGTGCTCAGTACTCAGGGTGCTGGGTGCTCAGTGCTGTGTGCTCAGTGCTCGGGGTGCTGGGTGCTCAGTGCTCGGGGTGCTGGGTGCTCAGTACTCAGGGTGCTCAGTGCTCAGTACTCAGGGTGGTAGGTGCTCAGTGCACGGGGTGCTGGGTGCTCAGTACTCAGGGTGCTAGGTGCTCAGTGCTCGGGGTGCTCGGTGCTCAGTACTTTGGGTGCTCAGTACTCAGGGTGCTGGGTGCTCAGTGCTCAGGGTGCTGGGTGCTCAGTGCTCAGGGTGCTGGGGTGCTCAGTGCTCAGGGTGCTTGATGCTCAGTACTCACGGTGCTGGGTGCTCAGTGCTCAGGGTGCTGGGTGCTCAGGTGCTGGGTGCTCAGTACTCAGGGTGCTGGGTGCTCAGTACTCAGGGTGCTGGGTGCTCAGTACTCAGGGTGCTGGGTGCTCAGTACTCAGTGCTTAGGATGCTGGGTGCTCAGTGCTCAAGCTGCTGGGTGCACAGTGCTCAGGGTGCTGGGTGCTCAATACTCAAGGTGCTGGGTTCTCAGTACTCAGGGTGCTCGGTGCACATTGCTAGGGGTGCTGGGTGCTCAGTGCTCGGGGACTGGGTGCTCAGTACTCAGGGTGCTGGGTGCTCAGTACTCAGGGTGCTGGGTGCTCAGTGCTCAGGGTGCTGGGTGCTCAGTGCTCTGGGTGCTGGGTGCTCAGTGCTCAGGGTGCTGGGTGCTCAGTGCTCAGGGTGCTGGGTGCTCAGTGCTCGGGGTGCTGGGTGCTGAGTGCTCAGGGTGCTGGGTGCTCAGTGCTCGCGGTGCTCAGTGCTCAGTGCTCAGGGTCCTGGGTGCTCAGTACTCAGGGTGCTGGGTGCTTAGTACTCAGGGTGCTCAGTGCTCAGTACACAGGGTGCTGGGTGTTCAGTGCTCGGGGTGCTGGGTGCTCAGTGCTCAGTACTCAGGGTTCTGGGTGCTCAGTGCTCGCGGTGCTGGGTGCTCAGTACTCAGCATGCTGGGTGCTCAGTACTCTCGGTGCTGGGTGCTCAGTGCTCAGGGTGTTGGGTGCTCAGTGCTCAGGGGGCTGGGTGCTCAGTGATCGGGGTGCTGGGTGCTCAGTACTCAGGGTGCTGGGCGCTCAGTGCTCAGGGTGCTGGGTGCTCAGTCCTCAGGTTGCTCAGTGCTCAGGGTGCTGGGTGCTCAGTGCTCAGGGTGCTCGGTGCTCAGTACTCTGGGTGCTCAGTGCTCAGTACTCAGCGTTCAGGGTGCTCAGTGCTCAGGGTTCTGGGTGCTCAGTAGTCAGTGTGCTGGGTGCTCAGTGCTCGGGGTGCTGGGTGCTCAGTGCTCAGGGTGCTGGGTGCTCAGTATTCAGGGTGCTCAGTACTCAGGGTACTGGGTGCTCAGTACTCAGGGTGCTCAGTACTCAGGGTGCTGGGTGCTCAGTGCTCGGGGTGCTGGGTGCTCAGTGCTCAGGGTGATCGGTGATCAGTACTCAGGATGCTGGGTGCTCAGTACTCAGGGTGCTGGGTGCTCAGTACTCAGGGTGCTCAGTGCTCGGGGAGCTCGGTGCTCAGTACTCAGGGTGCTGGGTGCTCAGTACTCAGTGCTCAGGGTCCTGGGTGCTCCGTGCTCGGGGTGCTGGGTGCTCAGTGCTCTGGGTGCTTAGTGCTCAGTACTCAGGGTGCTGGGTGCTCAGTACTCAGGATGCTCAGTGCTCGGGGTGCTGGGTGCTCAGTACTCAGGGTGCTGGGTGCTAAGTACTCAGGGTGCTGGGTGCTCATTCTCGGGGTGCTGGGTGCTCAGTGCTCGGGGTGCTGGGTGCTCAGTGCTCGGGGTGCTGGGTGCTCAGTACTCAGGGTGCTGGGTGCTCAGTGCTCGGGGTGCTGGGTGCTCAGTACTCAGGGTGCTGGGGCTCAGTACTCAGGGTGCTGGGTGCTCAGTACTCAGGGTGCTCGGTTCTCAGTACTCAGGGTGCTGGGTGCTCAGTGCTCAGGGTGCTGGGTGCTCAGTACTCAGGGTGCTGGGGGCTCAGTACTCAGGGTGCTGGGTGCTCAGTACTCAGGGTGATCTGTTCTCAGTACTCAGGGTGCTGGGTGCTCAGTGCTCGGGGTGCTGGGTGCTCAGTACTCGGGATGCTGGGTGCTCAGTACTCAGGGTGCTGGGTGCTCAGTGCACGGGGTGCTCGGTGCTCAGTACACAGGATGCTGGGTGCTCAGTGCTCAGGGTGCTGGGTGCTCAGTACTCAGGGTGCTGGGTGCTCAGTGCTGAGAGTGTTGGGTGCTCAGTACTCAGGGTGCTGGGTGCTCAGTGCTCAGTGCTCAGGGTGCTCAGTGCTCAGGGTGCTGGGTGCTCAGGGTCCTGGGTGCTCAGTTCTCAGTGCTCAGGGTGCTTGGTGTTCAGTACTCAGGGGTGCGGGGTGCTCAGTACTCAGGGTGCTGGATGCTCAATGCTCAGGGTGCTGGGTGCTCAGTGCTCAGGGTGCTGGGTGCTCAGTACTCAGGGTGCTGGGTGCTCAGTACTCAGGGTGCTCGGTGCTCAGTGCTCAGGGTGCTGGGTGCTCAGTGCTCGGGGTGCTGGGTGTTCAGTACTCAGGGTGCTGGGTGCTCAGTACTCAGGGTGCTGGGTGCTCAGTGCTCAGGGTGCTGGGTGCTCAGTGCTCAGGGTGCTGGGTGCTCAGTATTCAGGGTGCTCAGTACTCAGCGTGCTGGGTGCTCAGTACTCAGGGTGCTCAGTACTCAGGGTGCTGGGTGCTCAGTGCTCGGGGTGTTGGGTGCTCAGTCCTCAGGGTGCTCAGTACTCAGGGTGCTGGGTGCTCAGTGCTCGGGGTGCTGGGTGCTCAGTGTTTGGGGTGCTGTGTGCTCAGTACTCAGGATGCTGGGTGCTCAGTACTCAGGGTGCTGGGTGCTCAGTACTCAGGGTGCTGGGTGCTCAGTCCTCAGGGTGCTCAGTGCTCAGGGTGCTGGGTGCTCAGTGCTCGGGGTGCTCGGTGCTCAGTACTCAGGGTGCTGATTGCTCAGTACTCAGGGTGCTGGGTGCTCAGTACTCAGGGTGCTGAGTGCTCAGTGCTCGGGGTGCTCGGTGCTCAGTACTCACGGTGCTGGGTGCTCAGTACTCAGGATGCTGGGTGCTCAGTGCTCGGGGTGCTCGGTGCTCAGTACTCAGGGTGCTGGGTGCTCAGTGCTGTGTGCTCAGTGCTCGGGGTGCTGGGTGCTCAGTGCTCGGGGTGCTGGGTGCTCAGTACTCAGGGTGCTCAGTGCTCAGTACTCAGGGTGGTAGGTGCTCAGTGCACGGGGTGCTGGGTGCTCAGTACTCAGGGTGCTAGGTGCTCAGTGCTCGGGGTGCTCGGTGCTCAGTACTTTGGGTGCTCAGTACTCAGGGTGCTGGGTGCTCAGTGCTCAGGGTGCTGGGTGCTCAGTGCTCAGGGTGCTGGGTGCTCAGTGCTCAGGGTGCTTGATGCTCAGTACTCACGGTGCTGGGTGCTCAGTGCTCAGGGTGCTGGGTGCTCAGGTGCTGGGTGCTCAGTACTCAGGGTGCTGGGTGCTCAGTACTCAGGGTGCTGGGTGCTCAGTACTCAGGGTGCTGGGTGCTCAGTACTCAGTGCTTAGGATGCTGGGTGCTCAGTGCTCAAGCTGCTGGGTGCTCAGTGCTCAGGGTGCTGGGTGCTCAATACTCAGGGTGCTGAGTTCTCAGTACTCAGGGTGCTGGGTGCACATTGCTAGGGGTGCTGGGTGCTCAGTGCTCGGGGACTGGGTGCTCAGTACTCAGGGTGCTGGGTGCTCAGTACTCAGGGTGCTGGGTGCTCAGTGCTCAGGGTGCTGGGTGCTCAGTGCTCTGGGTGCTGGGTGCTCAGTGCTCAGGGTGCTGGGTGCTCAGTGCTCAGGGTGCTGGGTGCTCAGTGCTCGGGGTGCTGGGTGCTGAGTGCTCAGGGTGCTGGGTGCTCAGTGCTCGCGGTGCTCAGTGCTCAGTGCTCAGGGTCCTGGGTGCTCAGTACTCAGGGTGCTGGGTGCTTAGTACTCAGGGTGCTCAGTGCTCAGTACACAGGGTGCTGGGTGTTCAGTGCTCGGGGTGCTGGGTGCTCAGTGCTCAGTACTCAGGGTTCTGGGTGCTAAGTGCTCGCGGTGCTGGGTGCTCAGTACTCAGCGTGCTGGGTGCTCAGTACTCTCGGTGCTGGGTGCTCAGTGCTCAGGGTGTTGGGTGCTCAGTGCTCAGGGGGCTGGGTGCTCAGTGATCGGGGTGCTGGGTGCTCAGTACTCAGGGTGCTGGGCGCTCAGTGCTCAGGGTGCTGGGTGCTCAGTCCTCAGGTTGCTCAGTGCTCAGGGTGCTGGGTGCTCAGTGCTCAGGGTGCTCGGTGCTCAGTACTCTGGGTGCTCAGTGCTCAGTACTCAGCGTTCAGGGTGCTCAGTGCTCAGGGTTCTGGGTGCTCAGTAGTCAGTGTGCTGGGTGCTCAGTGCTCGGGGTGCTGGGTGCTCAGTACTCAGGGTGCTGGGTGCTCATTCTCGGGGTGCTGGGTGCTCAGTACTCAGTGTGCAGGGGCTCAGTACTCAGGGTACTGGGTGCTCAGTACTCAGGGTGCTCGGTTCTCAGTACTCAGGGTGCTGGGTGCTCAGTGCTCGGGGTGCTGGGTGCTCAGTACTCAGGGTGCTGGGGGCTCAGTGCTCAGGGTGCTGGTTGCTCAGTACTCAGGGTGATCTGTTCTCAGTACTCAGGGTGCTGGGTGCTCAGTGCTCAGGGTGCTGGGTGCTCAGTACTCGGGGTGCTGGGTGCTCAGTACTCAGGGTGCTGGGTGCTCAGTGCTCGGGGTGCTCGGTGCTCAGTACACAGGGTGCTGGGTGCTCAGTGCTCAGGGTGCTGGGTGCTCAGTACTCAGGGTGCTGGGTGCTCAGTGCTGAGAGTGTTGGGTGCTCAGTACTCAGGGTGCTGGGTGCTCAATGCTCAGGGTGCTGGGTGCGCAGTGCTCAGGGTGCTGGGTGCTCAGTACTCAGGGTGCTGGGTGCTCAGTACTCAGGGTGCTCGGTGCTCAGTGCTCAGGGTGCTGGGTGCTCAGTGCTCGGGGTGCTGGGTGTTCAGTACTCAGGGTGCTGGGTCCTCAGTACTCAGGGTGCTGGGTCCTCAGTACTCAGGGTGCTGGGTGCTCAGTGCTCAGGGTGCTGGGTGTTCAGTGCTCAGGGTGCTGGGTGCTCAGTATTCAGGGTGCTCAGTACTCAGGGTGCTGGGTGCTCAGTACTCAGGGTGCTCAGTACTCAGGGTGCTGGGTGCTCCGGGTGTTGGGTGCTCAGTGCTCAGGGTGATCGGTGCTCAGTACTCAGGATGCTGGGTGCTCAGTACTCAGGGTGCTGGGTGCTCAGTACTCAGGGTGCTGGGTGCTCATTCTCGGGGTGCTGGGTGCTCAGTGCTCGGGGTGCTGGGTGCTCAGTACTCAGGGTGCTGGGGCTCAGTACTCACGGTGCTGGGTGCTCAGTACTCAGGGTGCTCGGTTCTCAGTACTCAGGGTGCTGGGTGCTCATTCTCGGGGTGCTGGTTTCTCATTGCTCGGGGTGCCCGGTGCTCAGTGCTCGGGGTGCTCGGTGCTCAGTACTCACGGTGCTGGGTGCTCAGTACTCAGGATGCTGGGTGCTCAGTGCTCGGGGTGCTCGTTGCTCAGTACTCAGGGTGCTGGGTGCTCAGTGCTGTGTGCTCAGTGCTCGGGGTGCTGGGTGCTCAGTGCTCGGGGTGCTGGGTGCTCAGTACTCAGGGTGCTCAGTGCTCAGTACTCAGGGTGGTAGGTGCTCAGTGCACGGGGTGCTGGGTGCTCAGTACTCAGGGTGCTAGGTGCTCAGTGCTCGGGGTGCTCGGTGCTCAGTACTTTGGGTGCTCAGTACTCAGGGTGCTGGGTGCTCAGTGCTCAGGGTGCTGGGTGCTCAGTGCTCAGGGTGCTGGGTGCTCAGTGCTCAGGGTGCTTGATGCTCAGTACTCACGGTGCTGGGTGCTCAGTGCTCAGGGTGCTGGGTGCTCAGGTGCTGGGTGCTCAGTACTCAGGGTGCTGGGTGCTCAGTACTCAGGGTGCTGGGTGCTCAGTACTCAGGGTGCTGGGTGCTCAGTACTCAGTGCTTAGGATGCTGGGTGCTCAGTGCTCAAGCTGCTGGGTGCTCAGTGCTCAGGGTGCTGGGTGCTCAATACTCAGGGTGCTGGGTTCTCAGTACTCAGGGTGCTGGGTGCACATTGCTAGGGGTGCTGGGTGCTCAGTGCTCGGGGACTGGGTGCTCAGTACTCAGGGTGCTGGGTGCTCAGTACTCAGGGTGCTGGGTGCTCAGTGCTCAGGGTGCTGGGTGCTCAGTGCTCTGGGTGCTGGGTGCTCAGTGCTCAGGGTGCTGGGTGCTCAGTGCTCAGGGTGCTGGGTGCTCAGTGCTCGGGGTGCTGGGTGCTGAGTGCTCAGGGTGCTGGGTGCTCAGTGCTCGCGGTGCTCAGTGCTCAGTGCTCAGGGTCCTGGGTGCTCAGTACTCAGGGTGCTGGGTGCTTAGTACTCAGGGTGCTCAGTGCTCAGTACACAGGGTGCTGGGTGTTCAGTGCTCGGGGTGCTGGGTGCTCAGTGCTCAGTACTCAGGGTTCTGGGTGCTCAGTGCTCGCGGTGCTGGGTGCTCAGTACTCAGCGTGCTGGGTGCTCAGTACTCTCGGTGCTGGGTGCTCAGTGCTCAGGGTGTTGGGTGCTCAGTGCTCAGGGGGCTGGGTGCTCAGTGATCGGGGTGCTGGGTGCTCAGTACTCAGGGTGCTGGGCGCTCAGTGCTCAGGGTGCTGGGTGCTCAGTCCTCAGGTTGCTCAGTGCTCAGGGTGCTGGGTGCTCAGTGCTCAGGGTGCTCGGTGCTCAGTACTCTGGGTGCTCAGTGCTCAGTACTCAGCGTTCAGGGTGCTCAGTGCTCAGGGTTCTGGGTGCTGAGTAGTCAGTGTGCTGGGTGCTCAGTGCTCGGGGTGCTGGGTGCTCAGTGCTCAGGGTGCTGGGTGCTCAGTATTCAGGGTGCTCAGTACTCAGGGTACTGGGTGCTCAGTACTCAGGGTGCTCAGTACTCAGGGTGCTGGGTGCTCAGTGCTCGGGGTGCTGGGTGCTCAGTGCTCAGGGTGATCGGTGATCAGTACTCAGGATGCTGGGTGCTCAGTACTCAGGGTGCTGGGTGCTCAGTACTCAGGTGCTCAGTGCTCGGGGAGCTCGGTGCTCAGTACTCAGGGTGCTGGGTGCTCAGTACTCAGTGCTCAGGGTCCTGGGTGCTCCGTGCTCGGGGTGCTGGGTGCTCAGTGCTCTGGGTGCTTAGTGCTCAGTACTCAGGGTGCTGGGTGCTCAGTACTCAGGATGCTCAGTGCTCGGGGTGCTGGGTGCTCAGTACTCAGGGTGCTGGGTGCTAAGTACTCAGGGTGCTGGGTGCTCATTCTCGGGGTGCTGGGTGCTCAGTGCTCGGGGTGCTGGGTGCTCAGTGCTCGGGGTGCTGGGTGCTCAGTACTCAGGGTGCTGGGTGCTCAGTGCTCGGGGTGCTGGGTGCTCAGTACTCAGGGTGCTGGGGCTCAGTACTCAGGGTGCTGGGTGCTCAGTACTCAGGGTGCTCGGTTCTCAGTACTCAGGGTGCTGGGTGCTCAGTGCTCAGGGTGCTGGGTGCTCAGTACTCAGGGTGCTGGGGGCTCAGTACTCAGGGTGCTGGGTGCTCAGTACTCAGGGTGATCTGTTCTCAGTACTCAGGGTGCTGGGTGCTCAGTGCTCGGGGTGCTGGGTGCTCAGTACTCGGGATGCTGGGTGCTCAGTACTCAGGGTGCTGGGTGCTCAGTGCACGGGGTGCTCGGTGCTCAGTACACAGGATGCTGGGTGCTCAGTGCTCAGGGTGCTGGGTGCTCAGTACTCAGGGTGCTGGGTGCTCAGTGCTGAGAGTGTTGGGTGCTCAGTACTCAGGGTGCTGGGTGCTCAGAGCTCAGTGCTCAGGGTGCTCAGTGCTCAGGGTGCTGGGTGCTCAGGGTCCTGGGTGCTCAGTTCTCAGTGCTCAGGGTGCTTGGTGTTCAGTACTCAGGGTGCGGGGTGCTCAGTACTCAGGGTGCTGGATGCTCAATGCTCAGGGTGCTGGGTGCTCAGTGCTCAGGGTGCTGGGGTGCTCAGTACTCAGGGTGCTGGGTGCTCAGTACTCAGGGTGCTCGGTGCTCAGTGCTCAGGGTGCTGGGTGCTCAGTGCTCGGGGTGCTGGGTGTTCAGTACTCAGGGTGCTGGGTGCTCAGTACCCAGGGTGCTGGGTGCTCAGTGCTCAGGGTGCTGGGTGCTCAGTGCTCAGGGTGCTGGGTGCTCAGTATTCAGGGTGCTCAGTACTCAGCGTGCTGGGTGCTCAGTACTCAGGGTGCTCAGTACTCAGGGTGCTGGGTGCTCAGTGCTCGGGGTGTTGGGTGCTCAGTCCTCAGGGTGCTCAGTACTCAGGGTGCTGGGTGCTCAGTGCTCGGGGTGCTGGGTGCTCAGTGTTTGGGGTGCTGTGTGCTCAGTACTCAGGATGCTGGGTGCTCAGTACTCAGGGTGCTGGGTGCTCAGTACTCAGGGTGCTGGGTGCTCAGTCCTCAGGGTGCTCAGTGCTCAGGGTGCTGGGTGCTCAGTGCTCGGGGTGCTCGGTGCTCAGTACTCAGGGTGCTGATTGCTCAGTACTCAGGGTGCTGGGTGCTCAGTACTCAGGGTGCTGAGTGCTCAGTGCTCGGGGTGCTGGGTGCTCAGTGCTCAGGGTGCTCAGTGCTCAGTACTCAGGGTGCTGGGTGCTCATTACTAAGGGTGCTGGGTGCTCAGTGCTCAGGGTGCTGGGTGCTCAGTGCTCAGGGTGCTGGGTGCTCAGTGCTCGGGGTGTTGGGTACTCAGAACTCAGGGTGCTGGGTGCTCAGTACTCAGCGTGCTGGGTGCTCAGTGCTCGGGGTGCTGGGTGCTCAGTGCTCAGGGTGCTGGGTGCTCAGTACTTAGGGTGCTGGGTGCTCAGTGCTCGGGGTGCTCTGTGCTCAGTACTCAAGGTGCTGGGTGCCCAGTGCTCACGGTGCTGGGTGCTCAGACCTCGGGGTGCTCCGTGCTCAGTACTCAGGGTGCTGGGTGCTCAGTGCTCGGGGTGCTGGGTGCTCAGTGCTCAGTACTCAGGGTGCTGGGTGCTCAGTGCTCAGGGTGCTGTGTGCTCAGTGCTCAGGGTGCTGGGTGCTCAATGCTCAGGGTGCTGGGTACTCAGTGCTCAGGGTGCTGGGTGCTCAGTACTCAGGGTGCTGGGTGCTCAGTGCTCGGGGTGCTGGGTGCTCAGTGCTCGCGGTGCTTGGTGCTCAGTGCTCGGGGTGCTCGGTGCTCAGTGCTCAGGGTGCTGGGTGCTCAGGGTGCTTGGTGCTCAGTGCTCGGGGTGCTGGGTGCTCAGTGCTCAGGGTGCTGGGTGCTCAGTGCTCAGGGTGCTGGGTGCTCAGTGCTCAGTGCTCAGGGTGTTGGGTGTTCATTACTCAGGGTGCTGGGTGCTCAGTACTCAGGGTGCTGGGTGCTCAGTGCTCAGGGTGCTCGGTGCTCAGTGCTCAGGGTGCTGGGTGCTCAGTACTCAGGGTGCTGGGTGCTCAGTACTCAGGGTGCTCGGTGCTCAGTGCTCAGGGTGCTGGGTGCTCAGTGCTCGGGGTGCTGGGTGTTCAGTACTCAGGGTTCTGGGTGCTCAGTACTCAGTGTGCTGGGTGCTCAGTGCTCAGGGTGCTGGGTGCTCAGTGCTCAGGGTGCTGGGTGCTCAGTATTCAGGGTGCTCAGTACTCAGGGTGCTGGGTGCTCAGTACTCAGGGTGCTCAGTACTCAGTGTGCTGGGTGCTCAGTGCTCGGGGTGCTGGGTGCTCAGTGCTCAGGGTGCTGGGTGCTCAGTATTCAGGGTGCTCAGTACTCAGGGTGCTGGGTGCTTAGTACTCAGGGTGCTCAGTACTCAGGGTGCTGGGTGCTCAGTGCTCGGGGTGCTGGGTGCTCAGTGCTCAGGGTGATCGGCGCTCAGTACTCAGGATGCTGGGTGCTCAGTACTCAGGGTGCTGGGTGCTAGGTACTCAGGGTGCTCAGTGCTCGGGGATCTCGGTGCTCAGTACTCAGGGTGCTGGGTGCTCAGTACTCATTGCTCAGGGTCCTGGGTGCTCCGTGCTCGGGGTGCTGGGTGCTCAGTGCTCTGGGTGCTTAGTGCTCAGTGCTCAGGGTGCTGGGTGCTCAGTATTCAGGGTGCTCAGTACTCAGCGTGCTGGGTGCTCAGTACTCAGGGTGCTCAGTACTCAGGGTGCTGGGTGCTCAGTGCTCGGGGTGTTGGGTGCTCAGTCCTCAGGGTGCTCAGTACTCAGGGTGCTGGGTGCTCAGTGCTCGGGGTGCTGGGTGCTCAGTGTTTGGGGTGCTGTGTGCTCAGTACTCAGGATGCTGGGTGCTCAGTACTCAGGGTGCTGGGTGCTCAGTACTCAGGGTGCTGGGTGCTCAGTCCTCAGGGTGCTCAGTGCTCAGGGTGCTGGGTGCTCAGTGCTCGGGGTGCTCGGTGCTCAGTACTCAGGGTGCTGATTGCTCAGTACTCAGGGTGCTGGGTGCTCAGTACTCAGGGTGCTGAGTGCTCAGTGCTCGGGGTGCTGGGTGCTCAGTGCTCAGGGTGCTCAGTGCTCAGTACTCAGGGTGCTGGGTGCTCATTACTAAGGGTGCTGGGTGCTCAGTGCTCAGGGTGCTGGGTGCTCAGTGCTCAGGGTGCTGGGTGCTCAGTGCTCGGGGTGTTGGGTACTCAGAACTCAGGGTGCTGGGTGCTCAGTACTCAGCGTGCTGGGTGCTCAGTGCTCGGGGTGCTGGGTGCTCAGTGCTCAGGGTGCTGGGTGCTCAGTACTTAGGGTGCTGGGTGCTCAGTGCTCGGGGTGCTCTGTGCTCAGTACTCAAGGTGCTGGGTGCCCAGTGCTCACGGTGCTGGGTGCTCAGACCTCGGGGTGCTCCGTGCTCAGTACTCAGGGTGCTGGGTGCTCAGTGCTCGGGGTGCTGGGTGCTCAGTGCTCAGTACTCAGGGTGCTGGGTGCTCAGTGCTCAGGGTGCTGTGTGCTCAGTGCTCAGGGTGCTGGGTGCTCAATGCTCAGGGTGCTGGGTACTCAGTGCTCAGGGTGCTGGGTGCTCAGTACTCAGGGTGCTGGGTGCTCAGTGCTCGGGGTGCTGGGTGCTCAGTGCTCGCGGTGCTTGGTGCTCAGTGCTCGGGGTGCTCGGTGCTCAGTGCTCAGGGTGCTGGGTGCTCAGGGTGCTTGGTGCTCAGTGCTCGGGGTGCTGGGTGCTCAGTGCTCAGGGTGCTGGGTGCTCAGTGCTCAGGGTGCTGGGTGCTCAGTGCTCAGTGCTCAGGGTGTTGGGTGTTCATTACTCAGGGTGCTGGGTGCTCAGTACTCAGGGTGCTGGGTGCTCAGTGCTCAGGGTGCTCGGTGCTCAGTGCTCAGGGTGCTGGGTGCTCAGTACTCAGGGTGCTGGGTGCTCAGTACTCAGGGTGCTCGGTGCTCAGTGCTCAGGGTGCTGGTGCTCAGTGCTCGGGGTGCTGGGTGTTCAGTACTCAGGGTTCTGGGTGCTCAGTACTCAGTGTGCTGGGTGCTCAGTGCTCAGGGTGCTGGGTGCTCAGTGCTCAGGGTGCTGGGTGCTCAGTATTCAGGGTGCTCAGTACTCAGGGTGCTGGGTGCTCAGTACTCAGGGTGCTCAGTACTCAGTGTGCTGGGTGCTCAGTGCTCGGGGTGCTGGGTGCTCAGTGCTCAGGGTGCTGGGTGCTCAGTATTCAGGGTGCTCAGTACTCAGGGTGCTGGGTGCTTAGTACTCAGGGTGCTCAGTACTCAGGGTGCTGGGTGCTCAGTGCTCGGGGTGCTGGGTGCTCAGTGCTCAGGGTGATCGGCGCTCAGTACTCAGGATGCTGGGTGCTCAGTACTCAGGGTGCTGGGTGCTAGGTACTCAGGGTGCTCAGTGCTCGGGGATCTCGGTGCTCAGTACTCAGGGTGCTGGGTGCTCAGTACTCATTGCTCAGGGTCCTGGGTGCTCCGTGCTCGTGGTGCTGGGTGCTCAGTGCTCTGGGTGCTTAGTGCTCAGTACTCAGGGTGCTGAGTGCTCAGTACTCAGGGTGCTCACTGCTCGGGGTGCTGGGTGCTCAGTACTCAGGGTGCTGGGTGCTCAGTACTCAGGGTGCTGGGTGCTCATTCTCGGGGTGCTGGGTGCTCAGTGCTCGGGGTGCTGGGTGCTCAGTACTCAGGGTGCTCGGTTCTCAGTACTCAGGGTGCTGGGTGCTCATTCTCGGGGTGCTGGTTTCTCAGTGCTCGGGGTGCCCGGTGCTCAGTGCTCGGGGTGCTCGGTGCTCAGTACTCAGGGTGCTGGGTGCTCAGTACTCAGGGTGCTGGGTGCTCAGTGCTCGGGGTGCTCGGTGCTCAGTACTCAGGGTGCTGGGTGCTCAGTGCTGTGTGCTCAGTGCTCGGGGTGCTGGGTGCTCAGTGCTCGGGGTGCTGGGTGCTCAGTACTCAGGGTGCTCAGTGCTCAGTACTCAGGGTGGTAGGTGCTCAGTGCACGGGGTGCTGGGTGCTCAGTACTCAGGGTGCTAGGTGCTCAGTGCTCGGGGTGCTCGGTGCTCAGTACTTTGGGTGCTCAGTACTCAGGGTGCTGGGTGCTCAGTGCTCAGGGTGCTGGGTGCTCAGTGCTCAGGGTGCTGGGTGCTCAGTGCTCAGGGTGCTTGATGCTCAGTACTCACGGTGCTGGGTGCTCAGTGCTCAGGGTGCTGGGTGCTCAGGTGCTGGGTGCTCAGTACTCAGGGTGCTGGGTGCTCAGTACTCAGGGTGCTGGGTGCTCAGTACTCAGGGTGCTGGGTGCTCAGTACTCAGTGCTTAGGATGCTGGGTGCTCAGTGCTCAAGCTGCTGGGTGCTCAGTTCTCAGGGTGCTGGGTGCTCAGTACTCAGGGTGCTGGGTTCTCAGTACTCAGGGTGCTGGGTGCACATTGCTAGGGGTGCTGGGTGCTCAGTGCTCGGGGACTGGGTGCTCAGTACTCAGGGTGCTGGGTGCTCAGTACTCAGGGTGTTGGGTGCTCAGTGCTCAGGGTGCTGGGTGCTCAGTGCTCTGGGTGCTGGGTGCTCAGTGCTCAGGGTGCTGGGTGCTCAGTGCTCAGGGTGCTGGGTGCTCAGTGCTCGGGGTGCTGGGTGCTGAGTGCTCAGGGTGCTGGGTGCTCAGTGCTCGCGGTGCTCAGTGCTCAGTGCTCAGGGTCCTGGGTGCTCAGTACTCAGGGTGCTGGGTGCTTAGTACTCAGGGTGCTCAGTGCTCAGTACACAGGGTGCTGGGTGTTCAGTGCTCGGGGTGCTGGGTGCTCAGTGCTCAGTACTCAGGGTTCTGGGTGCTCAGTGCTCGGGGTGCTGGGTGCTCAGTACTCAGCGTGCTGGGTGCTCAGTACTCTCGGTGCTGGGTGCTCAGTGCTCAGGGTGTTGGGTGCTCAGTGCTCAGGGGGCTGGGTGCTCAGTGATCGGGGTGCTGGGTGCTCAGTTCTCAGGGTGCTGTGTGCTCAGGGTGCTGGGTGCTCAGTGCTCGGGGTGCTGGGTGCTCAGTGCTCAGGGTGCTGGGTGCTCAGTGCTCAGGGTGCTGGGTGCTCAGTGCTCAGTGCTCAGGGTGCTGGGTGTTCAGTACTCAGGGTGCTGGGTGCTCAGTACTCAGGGTGCTGGGTGCTCAGTGCTCAGGGTGCTGGGTGCTCATTGTTCAGGGTGCTGGGTGCTCAGTACTCAGGGTGCTGGGTGCTCAGTACTCAGGGTGCTCGGTGCTCAGTGCTCAGGGTGCTGGGTGCTCAGTGCTCGGGGTGCTGGGTGTTCAGTACTCAGGGTTCTGGGTGCTCAGTACTCAGGGTGCTGGGTGCTCAGTGCTCAGGGTGCTGGGTGCTCAGTGCTCAGGGTGCTGGGTGCTCAGTATTCAGGGTGCTCAGTTCTCAGGGTGCTGGGTGCTCAGTACTCAGGGTGCTCAGTACTCAGCGTGTTGGGTGCTCAGTGCTCGGGGTGCTGGGTGCTCAGTACTCAGGGTGCTCAGTACTCAGGGTGCTGGGTGCTCAGTGTTCGGGGTGCTGGGTGCTCAGTGCTCAGGGTGATCGGTGCTCAGTACCCAGGATGCTGGGTGCTCAGTACTCAGGGTGCTGGGTGCTCAGTACTCAGGGTGCTCAGTGCTCGGGGAGCTCGGTGCTCAGTACTCAGGGTGCTGGGTGCTCAGTACTCAGTGCTCTGGATCCTGGGTTCTCCGTGCTCGGGGTGCTGGGTGCTCAGTGCTCTGGGTGCTTAGTGCTCAGTATTCAGGGTGCTCGGTGCTCAGTACTCAGGGTGCTCAGTGCTCGGGCTGCTGGGTGCTCAGTACTCAGGGTGCTGGGTGCTCAGTACTCAGGGTGCTGGGTGCTCATTCTCGGGGTGCTGGGTGCTCAGTGCTCGGGGTGCTGGGTGCTCAGTACTCAGGGTGCAGGGGCTCAGTACTCAGGGTGCTGGGTGCTCAGTACTCAGGGTGCTCGGTTCTCAGTACTCAGGGTGCTGGGTGCTCAGTGCTCGGGGTGCTGGGTGCTCAGTACTCAGGGTGCTGGGGGCTCAGTGCTCAGGGTGCTGGTTGCTCAGTACTCAGGGTGATCTGTTCTCAGTACTCAGGGTGCTGGGTGCTCAGTGCTCGGGGTGCTGGGTGCTCAGTACTCGGGGTGCTGGGTGCTCAGTACTCAGGGTGCTGGGTGTTCAGTGCTCGGGGTGCTCGGTGCTCAGTACACAGGGTGCTGGGTGCTCAGTGCTCAGGGTGCTGGGTGCTCAGTACTCAGGGTGCTGGGTGCTCAGTGCTGAGAGTGTTGGGTGCTCAGTACTCAGGGTGCTGGGTGCTCAATGCTCAGGGTGCTGGGTGCGCAGTGCTCAGGGTGCTGGGTGCTCAGTACTCAGGGTGCTGGGTGCTCAGTACTCAGGGTGCTCGGTGCTCAGTGCTCAGGGTGCTGGGTGCTCAGTGCTCGGGGTGCTGGGTGTTCAGTACTCAGGGTGCTGGGTCCTCAGTACTCAGGGTGCTGGGTCCTCAGTACTCAGGGTGCTGGGTGCTCAGTGCTCAGGGTGCTGGGTGTTCAGTGCTCAGGGTGCTGGGTGCTCAGTATTCAGGGTGCTCAGTACTCAGGGTGCTGGGTGCTCAGTACTCAGGGTGCTCAGTACTCAGGGTGCTGGGTGCTCCGGGTGTTGGGTGCTCAGTGCTCAGGGTGATCGGTGCTCAGTACTCAGGATGCTGGGTGCTCAGTACTCAGGGTGCTGGGTGCTCAGTACTCAGGGTGCTGGGTACTCAGTCCTCAGGGTACTCAGTACTCAGGGTGCTGATTGCTCAGTACTCACCGTGCTGGGTGCTCAGTACTCAGGGTGCTGAGTGCTCAGTGCTCGGGGTGCTGGGTGCTCAGTGCTCAGGGTACTCAGTGCTCAGTACTCAGGGTCCTGGGGGCTCATTACTCAGGGTGCTGGGTGCTCAGTGCTCGGGGTGCTGGGTGCTCAGTACTCAGGTTGCTGGGTGCTCAGTGCTCAGGGTGCTGGACGCTCAGTGCTCCGGGTGTTGGGTACTCAGAACTCAGGGTGCTGGGTGCTCAGTACTCAGGGTGCTGGGGTGCTCAGTGCTCAGTACTCAGGGTGCTGGGTGCTCGTGGTGCTGGGTGCTCAGTGCTCAGGGTGCTGGGTGCTCAGTACTTAGGGTGCTGGGTGCTCAGTGCTCGGGGTGCTCTGTGCTCAGTACTCAAGGTGCTGGGTGCTCAGTGCTCACGGTGCTGGGTGCTCAGTCCTCGGGGTGCTCCGTGCTCAGTGCTCAGGGTGCCGGGTGCTCAGTACTCAGGGTGCTGGGTGCTCAGTACTCGGGTCCTGGGTGCTCAATGCTCAGGGTGCTGGGTGCTCAGTGCTCGGGGTGCTGGGTGCTCAGTACTCAGGGTGGTTGGTGCTCAGTGCTCGGGGTGCTGGGTGCTCAGTGCTCGCGGTGCTGGGTGCTCAGTACTCAGGGTGCTCGGTGCTTAGTACTCAGGGTGCTGGGTGCTCAGTACTCCGGGTCCTGGGTGCTCAGTGCTCGGGGTGCTCGGTGCTCAGTGCTCAAGTTGCTGGGTGCTCAGTACTCAGGGTGCTCATTGCTCAGGGTGCTGGGTGCTCAGTACTCAGGGTGCTGGGTGCTCAGTGCTCAGGGTGCTCGGTGCTCAGTACGTTGGGTGCACAGTACTCAGGGTGCTGGGTGCTCAGTGCTCAGGGTGCTCGGTGCTCAGTACGTTGGGTGCTCAGTACTCAGGGTGCTGGGTGCTCTGTGCTCGGGGTGCTGGGTGCTCAGTGCTCGGGGTGCTGGGTGCTCAGTGCTCGGGGTGCTGGGTGCTCAGTGCTCGGGGTGCTGGGTACTCAGTGCTCGGGGTGCTCGGTGCTCAGTGCTCGGTGTGCTGGGTGCTCAGTGCTTAGGGTGCTGGGTGCTCGGTGCTCGGGGTTGCTGGGTGCTTAGTGCTCGGCTGCCCAGTGCTCAGTACTCAGGGTGCTGGGTGCTCAGTGCTCAGGGTGCTCGGTGCTCAGTGCTCAGGGTGCTGGGTGCTCAGTTCTCTGGGTGCTGGGTGCTCAGTGCTCAGGGTGCTTGGTGCTCAGTTCTCAGGGTGCTGGGTGCTCAGTGCTCAGGGTGCTGGGTGCTCAGTGCTCAGGGAGCTGGGTGCTCAGTGCTCGGGGTGCTGGGTGCTCAGTACTCAGGGTGCTGGGTGCTCAGTGCTCAGGTGCTGGGTGCTCAGTGCTCGGGGTGCTGGGTACTCAGAACTCAGGGTGCTGGGTGCTCAGGACTCAGGGTGCTGGGTGCTCAGTGCTCGGGGTGCTGGGTGCTCAGTGCTCAGGGTGCTGGGTGCTCAGTACTTAGGGTGCTGGGTGCTCAGTGCTCGGGGTGCTCGGTGCTCAGTACTCAAGGTGCTGGGTGCTCAGTGCTCAGGGTGCTGGGTGCTCAGTCCTCGGGGTGCTCCGTGCTCAGTGCTCAGGGTGCTGGGTGCTCAGTGCTCAGGGTGCTGGGTGCTCAGTGCTCAGGGTGCTGGGTACTCAGTGCTCAGGGTGCTGGGTGCTCAGTACTCAGGGTGGTTGGTGCTCAGTGCTCGGGGTGCTGGGTGCTCAGTGCTCGCGGTGCTGGGTGCTCAGTGTTCGGGGTGCTCGGTGCTCAGTACTCAGGATGCTGGGTGCTCAGTGCTCGAGGTGCTCAGTAGTCAGGGTGCTGTGTGTTCAGTGCTCAGGGTGCTGGGTGCTCAGTACTCAGGGTGCTCGGTGCTTAGTACTCAGGGTGCTGTGTGCTCAGTACTCCGGGTGCTGGGTGCTCAGTGCTCGGGGTGCTCGGTGCTCAGTGCTCAAGGTGCTGGGTGCTCAGTACTCAGGGTGCTCATTGCTCAGGCTGCTGGGTGCTCAGTACTCAGGGTCCTGGGTGCTCAGTACTCAGGGTGCTGGGTGCTCAGTACTCAGGGTGATCTGTTCTCAGTACTCAGTTTGCTCGGTGCTCAGTACTCAGGGTGCTGGGTGCTCAGTGCTCGGGGTGCTGGGTGCTCATTAATCAGGGTGCTGGGTGCTCAGTACTCAGGGTGCTCAGTGCTTGGGGTGCTGGGTGCTCAATACTCAGGGTGCTCAGTGCTTGGGGTGCTGGGTGCTCAGTACTCAGGGTGCTGGGTGCTCAGTGCTCAGGGTGCTGGGTGCTCAGTACTCAGGGTGCTGGGTGCTCAGTACTCAGGGTGCTGGGTGCTCAGTGATCGGGGTGCTGGGTGCTCAGTGCTCGGGGTGCTGGGTGCTCAGTGCTCGGGGTGCTGGGTGCTCAATTCTCGGGGTGCTGGGTGCTCAGTGCTCGGGTTGCTGGGTACTCAGTGCTCGGGGTGCTCGGTGCTCAGTGCTCAGGGTGCTGGGTGCTCAGTGCACAGGGTGCTGGGTGCTCAGTTCTCAGGGTGCTGGGTGCTCAGTGCTCAGGGTGCTGGGTGCTCAGTGCTCAGGGTGCTGGGTGCTCGGTGCTCGGGGTGCTGGGTGCTTAGTGCTCAGGGTGCTGGGTGCTCAGTACTCAGGGTGCTGGGTGCTCAGTACTCAGGGTGCTCGGTGCTCAGTACTCGGGGTGCTCGGTGCTAAGTACGCTGGTTGCTCAGAACTCAGGGTGCTGGGTGCTCAATACTCAGGGTGCTGGGTGCTTAGTACTCAGGGTGCTGGGTGCTCAGTGCTCGGGGTGCTGGGTGCTCAGTGCTCAGTACTCAGGGTGCTGGGTGCTCAGTGCTCAGGGTGCTGGGTGGTCAGTGCTCAGGGTGCTGGGTGCTCAGTGCTCAGGGTGCTGGGTACTCAGTGCTCAGGGTGCTGGCTGCTCAGTACTTAGGGTGCTGGGTGCTCAGTACTCAGGGTGCTGGGTGCTCAGTGCTCGGGGTGCTGGGTGCTCATTGCTCGGGGTGCTGGGTGCTCAGTGCTCGGGGTGCTCGGAGCTCAGTATTCAGGGTGCTGCATGCTAAGTGCTCGAGGTGCTCAGTACTCAGGGTGCTGTGTGTTCAGTGCTCAGGGTGCTGGGTGCTCAGTACTCAGGGTGCTCGGTGCTTAGTACTCAGGGTGCTGTGTGCTCAGTACTCCGGGTGCTGGGTGCTCAGTGCTCGGGGTGCTCGGTGCTCAGTACTCAGTGCTCAGGGTGCTCAGTGCTCAGTGCTCAGGGTGCTGGGTGTTCAGTTCTAAGGGTGCTTGTTGCTAAGTACTCGGGGTGCTGGGTGATCAGTACTCAGGGTGCTGGGTGCTCAGTACTCAGGGTGCTGGGTGCTCAGTACTCGGCTGCTGGGTGCTCAGTGCTCAGGGTGCTGGGTGCTCAGTGCTCGGGGTGCTGGGTTCTCAGTGCTCAGTACTCAGGGTGCTGGGTGCTCAGTGCTCGGGGTGCTGGGTGCTCAGTGCTCAGTACTCAGGGTGCTGGGTGCTCAGTGCTCAGGGTGCTGTGTGCTCAGTGCTCAGGGTGCTGGGTGCTCAGTGCTCAGGGTGCTGTGTACTCAGTGCTCCGGGTGCTGGGTGCTCAGTACTCAGGGTGCTGGGTGCTCAGTACTCAGTTTGCTCGGTGCTCAGTACTCAGGGTGCTGGGTGCTCAGTGCTCGGGGTGCTGGGTGCTCATTAATCAGGGTGCTGGGTGCTCAGTACTCAGGGTGCTCAGTGCTTGGGGTGCTGGGTGCTCAATACTCAGGTTGCTCAGTGCTTGGGGTGCTGGGTGCTCAGTACTCAGGGTGCTGGGTGCTCAGTGCTCAGGGTGCTGGGTGCTCAGTACTCAGGGTGCTCGGTGCTTAGTACTCAGGGTGCTGGGTGCTCAGTACTCCGGGTCCTGGGTGCTCAGTGCTCGGGGTGCTCGGTGCTCAGTGCTCAAGTTGCTGGGTGCTCAGTACTCAGGGTGTTCATTGCTCAGGGTGCTGGGTGCTCAGTACTCAGGGTGCTGGGTGCTCAGTGCTCAGGGTGCTCGGTGCTCAGTACGTTGGGTGCTCAGTACTCAGGGTGCTGGGTGCTCAGTACTCAGTTTGCTCGGTGCTCAGTACTCAGGGTGCTCTGTGCTCAGTGCTCGGGGTGCTGGGTACTGAGAACTCAGGGTGCTGGGTGCTCAGTACTCAGGGTGCTGGGTGCTCAGTACTCAGGGTGCTGGGTGCTCAGTACTCAGGGTGCTGGGTGCTCAGTGATCGGGGTGCTGGGTGCTCAGTGCTCGGGGTGCTGGGTGCTCTGTGCTCGGGGTGCTGGGTGCTCAGTGCTCGGGGTGCTGGGTGCTCAGTGCTCGGGGTGCTGGGTGCTCAGTGCTCGGGGTGCTGGGTACTCAGTGCTCGGGGTGCTGGCTGCTCAGTGCTCGGTGTGCTGGGTGCTCAGTGCTCAGGGTGCTGGGTGCTCGGTGCTCGGGGTGCTGGGTGCTTAGTGCTCGGCTGCCCAGTGCTCAGTACTCAGGGTGCTGGGTGCTCAGTGGTCAGGGTGCTCGGTGCTCAGTGCTCAGGGTGCTGGGTGCTCAGTTCTCAGGGTGCTGGGTGCTCAGTGCTCAGGGTGCTTGGTGCTCAGTTCTCAGGGTGCTGGGTGCTCAGTGCTCAGGGTGCTGGGTGCTCAGTGCTCAGGGTGCTCGGTGCTTAGTACTCAGGGTGCTGGGTGCTCAGTACTCCGGGTCCTGGGTGCTCAGTGCTCGGGGTGCTCGGTGCTCAGTGCTCAAGTTGCTGTGTGCTCAGTACTCAGGTTGCTCATTGCTCAGGGTGCTGGGTGCTCAGTACTCAGGGTGCTGGGTGCTCAGTGCTCAGGGTGCTCGGTGCTCAGTACGTTGGGTGCTCAGTACTCAGGGTGCTGGGTGCTCAGTGCTCAGGGTGCTCGGTGCTCAGTACGTTGGGTGCTCAGTACTCAGGGTGCTGGGTGCTCTGTGCTCGGGGTGCTGGGTGCTCAGTGCTCGGGGTGCTGGGTGCTCAGTGCTCGGGGTGCTGGGTGCTCAGTGCTCGGGGTGCTGGGTACTCAGTGCTCGGGGTGCTCGGTGCTCAGTGCTCGGTGTGCTGGGTGCTCAGTGCTTAGGGTGCTGGGTGCTCGGTGCTCGGGGTGCTGGGTGCTTAGTGCTCGGCTGCCCAGTGCTCAGTACTCAGGGTGCTGGGTGCTCAGTGCTCAGGGTGCTCGGTGCTCAGTGCTCAGGGTGCTGGGTGCTCAGTTCTCAGGGTGCTGGGTGCTCAGTGCTCAGGGTGCTTGGTGCTCAGTTCTCAGGGTGCTGGGTGCTCAGTGCTCAGGGTGCTGGGTGCTCAGTGCTCAGGGAGCTGGGTGCTCAGTGCTCGGGGTGCTGGGTGCTCAGTACTCAGGGTGCTGGGTGCTCAGTGCTCAGGTGCTGGGTGCTCAGTGCTCGGGGTGCTGGGTACTCAGAACTCAGGGTGCTGGGTGCTCAGGACTCAGGGTGCTGGGTGCTCAGTGCTCGGGGTGCTGGGTGCTCAGTGCTCAGGGTGCTGGGTGCTCAGTACTTAGGGTGCTGGGTGCTCAGTGATCGGGGTGCTCGGTGCTCAGTACTCAAGGTGCTGGGTGCTCAGTGCTCACGGTGCTGGGTGCTCAGTCCTCGGGGTACTCCGTGCTCAGTGCTCAGGGTGCTGGGTGCTCAGTGCTCAGGGTGCTGGGTGCTCAGTGCTCAGGGTGCTGGGTACTCAGTGCTCAGGGTGCTGGGTGCTCAGTACTCAGGGTGCTTGGTGCTCAGTGCTCGGGGTGCTGGGTGCTCAGTGCTCGCGGTGCTGGGTGCTCAATACTCAGGGTGCTCAGTGCTTGGGGTGCTGGGTGCTCAGTACTCAGGGTGCTGGGTGCTCAGTGCTCAGGGTGCTGGGTGCTCAGTACTCAGGGTGCTCGGTGCTTAGTACTCAGGGTGCTGGGTGCTCAGTACTCCGGGTCCTGGGTGCTCAGTGCTCGGGGTGCTCGGTGCTCAGTGCTCAAGTTGCTGGGTGCTCAGTACTCAGGGTGCTCATTGCTCAGGGTGCTGGGTGCTCAGTACTCAGGGTGCTGGGTGCTCAGTGCTCAGGGTGCTCGGTGCTCAGTACGTTGGGTGCTCAGTACTCAGGGTGCTGGGTGCTCAGTGCTCAGGGTGCTCGGTGCTCAGTACGTTGGGTGCTCAGTACTCAGGGTGCTGGGTGCTCTGTGCTCGGGGTGCTGGGTGCTCAGTGCTCGGGG
This sequence comes from Microtus oregoni, assembly GCF_018167655.1. Taxonomy (NCBI): domain Eukaryota; kingdom Metazoa; phylum Chordata; class Mammalia; order Rodentia; family Cricetidae; genus Microtus; species Microtus oregoni. Next base: position 3,329,017 of record NW_024544550.1, read on the forward strand.
TGCTGGGTGCTCAGTGCTCGGGGTGCTGGGTGCTCAGTGCTCGGGGTGCTGGGTACTCAGTGCTCGGGGTGCTCGGTGCTCAGTGCTCGGTGTGCTGGGTGCTCAGTGCTTAGGGTGCTGGGTGCTCGGTGCTCGGGGTGCTGGGTGCTTAGTGCTCGGCTGCCCAGTGCTCAGTACTCAGGGTGCTGGGTGCTCAGTGCTCAGGGTGCTCGGTGCTCAGTGCTCAGGGTGCTGGGTGCTCAGTTCTCAGGGTGCTGGGTGCTCAGTGCTCAGGGTGCTTGGTGCTCAGTTCTCAGGGTGCTGGGTGCTCAGTGCTCAGGGTGCTGGGTGCTCAGTGCTCAGGGAGCTGGGTGCTCAGTGCTCGGGGTGCTGGGTGCTCAGTACTCAGGGTGCTGGGTGCTCAGTGCTCAGGTGCTGGGTGCTCAGTGCTCGGGGTGCTGGGTACTCAGAACTCAGGGTGCTGGGTGCTCAGGACTCAGGGGTGCTGGGTGCTCAGTGCTCGGGGTGCTGGATGCTCAGTGCTCAGGGTGCTGGGTGCTCAGTACTTAGGGTGCTGGGTGCTCAGTGCTCGGGGTGCTCGGTGCTCAGTACTCAAGGTGCTGGGTGCTCAGTGCTCACGGTGCTGGGTGCTCAGTCCTCGGGGTGCTCCGTGCTCAGTGCTCAGGGTGCTGGGTGCTCAGTGCTCAGGGTGCTGGGTGCTCAGTGCTCAGGGTGCTGGGTACTCAGTGCTCAGGGTGCTGGGTGCTCAGTACTCAGGGTGCTTGGTGCTCAGTGCTCGGGGTGCTGGGTGCTCAGTGCTCGCGGTGCTGGGTGCTCAGTGTTCGGGGTGCTCGGTGCTCAGTACTCAGGGTGCTGGGTGCTCAGTGCTCGAGGTGCTCAGTAGTCAGGGTGCTGTGTGTTCAGTGCTCAGGGTGCTGGGTGCTCAGTACTCAGGGTGCTCGGTGCTTAGTACTCAGGGTGCTGTGTGCTCAGTACTCCGGGTGCTGCGTGCTCAGTGCTCGGGGTGCTCGGTGCTCAGTGCTCAAGGTGCTGGGTGCTCAGTACTCAGGGTGCTCATTGCTCAGGCTGCTGGGTGCTCAGTACTCAGGGTGCTGGGTGCTCAGTACTCAGGGTGCTGGGTGCTCAGTACTCAGGGTGATCTGTTCTCAGTACTCAGTTTGCTCGGTGCTCAGTACTCAGGGTGCTGGGTGCTCAGTGCTCGGGATGCTGGGTGCTCAGTACTAGGGGTGCTGGGTGCTCAGTACTCAGGGTGCTGGGTGCTCAGTGCTCGGGGTGCTCGGTGCTCAGTACACAGGGTGCTGGGTGCTCAGTGCTCAGGGTGCTGGGTGCTCAGTACTCAGGGTGCTGGGTGCTCAGTGCTGAGAGTGTTGGGTGCTCAATGCTCAGGGTGCTGGGTGCTCAATGCTCAGGGTGCTGGGTGCGCAGTGCTCAGGGTGCTGGGTGCTCAGTACTCAGGGTGCTTTGTGCTCAGTACTCAGGGTGCTCTGTGCTCAGTGCTCAGGGTGCTGGGTGCTCAGTGCTCGGGGTGCTGGGTGTTCAGTACTCAGGGTGCTGGGTCCTCAGTACTCAGGGTGCTGGGTCCTCAGTACTCAGGGTGCTGGGTGCTCAGTGCTCAGGGTGCTGGGTGTTCGGTGCTCAGGGTGCTGGGTGCTCAGTATTCAGGGTGCTCAGTACTCAGGGTGCTGGGTGCTCAGTACTCAGGGTGCTCAGTACTCAGGGTGCTGGGGTGCTCCGGGTGTTGGGTGCTCAGTGCTCAGGGTGATCGGTGCTCAGTACTCAGGATGCTGGGTGCTCAGTACTCAGGGTGCTGGGTGCTCAGTACTCAGGGTGCTGGGTGCTCAGTCCTCAGGGTACTCAGTGCTCAGGGTGCTGGGTGCTCAGTGCTCGGGGTGCTCGGTGCTCAGTACTCAGGGTGCTGATTGCTCAGTACTCAGGGTGCTGGGTGCTCAGTACTCAGGGTGCTGAGTGCTCAGTGCTCGGGGTGCTGGGTGCTCAGTGCTCAGGGTACTCAGTGCTCAGTACTCAGGGTGCTGGGGGCTCATTACTCAGGGTGCTGGGTGCTCAGTGCTCGGGGTGCTGGGTGCTCAGTACTCAGGTTGCTGGGTGCTCAGTGCTCAGGGTGCTGGACGCTCAGTGCTCCGGGTGTTGGGTACTCAGAACTCAGGGTGCTGGGTGCTCAGTACTCAGGGTGCTGGGTGCTCAGTGCTCAGTACTCAGGGTGCTGGGTGCTCGTGGTGCTGGGTGCTCAGTGCTCAGGGTGCTGGGTGCTCAGTACTTAGGGTGCTGGGTGCTCAGTGCTCGGGGTGCTCTGTGCTCAGTACTCAAGGTGCTGGGTGCTCAGTGCTCACGGTGCTGGGTGCTCAGTCCTCGGGGTGCTCCGTGCTCAGTGCTCAGGGTGCCGGGTGCTCAGTACTCAGGGAGCTGGGTGCTCAGTACTCGGGTCCTGGGTGCTCAATGCTCAGGGTGCTGGGTGCTCAGTGCTCGGGGTGCTGGGTGCTCAGTGCTCAGTACTCAGGGTGCTGGGTGCTCAGTGCTCGGGGTGCTGGGTGCTCAGTGCTCAGTACTCAGGGTGCTGGGTGCTCAGTGCTCTGGGTGCTGTGTGCTCAGTGCTCAGGGTGCTGGGTGCTCAGTGCTCAGGGTGCTGGGTACTCAGTGCTCAGTGTGCTGGGTGCTCAGTACTCAGGGTGCTGGGTGCTCAGTGCTCGGGGTGCTGGGTGCTCAGTGCTCGCGGTGCTGGGTGCTCAGTGCTCGGGGTGCTCGGTGCTCAGTACTCAGGGTGCTGGGTGCTCAGTGCTCGAGGTGCTCAGTACTCAGGGTGCTGTGTGTTCAGTGCTCAGGGTGCTGGGTGCTCAGTACTCAGGGTGCTCGGTGCTTAGTACTCAGGGTGCTGGGTGCTCAGTACTCCGGGTACTGGGTGCTCAGTGCTCGGTGTGCTCGGTGCTCAGTGCTCAAGGTGCTGGGTGCTCAGTACTCAGGGTGCTCATTGCTCAGGGTGCTGGGTGCTCAGTACTCAGGGTGCTGGGTGCTCAGTGCTCAGGGTGCTGGGTGCTCAGTACTCGGGGAGCTCAGTACTCAGGGTGCTGGGTGCTCAGTACTCAGTTTGCTCGGTGCTCAGTACTCAGGGTGCTGGGTGCTCAGTGCTCGGGGTGCTGAGTGCTCATTAATCAGGGTGCTGGGTGCTCTGTACTCAGGGTGCTCAGTGCTTGGGGTGCTGGGTGCTCAATACTCAGGGTGCTCAGTGCTTGGGGTGCTGGGTGCTCAGTACTCAGGGTGCTGGGTGCTCAGTGCTCAGGGTGCTGGGTGCTCAGTACTCAGGGTGCTCGGTGCTTAGTACTCAGGGTGCTGGGTGCTCAGTACTCCGGGTCCTGGGTGCTCAGTGCTCGGGGTGCTCGGTGCTCAGTGCTCAAGTTGCTGGGTGCTCAGTACTCAGGGTGCTCATTGCTCAGGGTGCTGGGTGCTCAGTACTCAGGGTGCTGGGTGCTCAGTGCTCAGGGTGCTCGGTGCTCAGTACGTTGGGTGCACAGTACTCAGGGTGCTGGGTGCTCAGTGCTCAGGGTGCTCGGTGCTCAGTACGTTGGGTGCTCAGTACTCAGGGTGCTGGGTGCTCTGTGCTCGGGGTGCTGGGTGCTCAGTGCTCGGGGTGCTGGGTGCTCAGTGCTCGGGGTGCTGGGTGCTCAGTGCTCGGGGTGCTGGGTACTCAGTGCTCGGGGTGCTCGGTGCTCAGTGCTCGGTGTGCTGGGTGCTCAGTGCTTAGGGTGCTGGGTGCTCGGTGCTCGGGTTGCTGGGTGCTTAGTGCTCGGCTGCCCAGTGCTCAGTACTCAGGGTGCTGGGTGCTCAGTGCTCAGGGTGCTCGGTGCTCAGTGCTCAGGGTGCTGGGTGCTCAGTTCTCTGGGTGCTGGGTGCTCAGTGCTCAGGGTGCTTGGTGCTCAGTTCTCAGGGTGCTGGGTGCTCAGTGCTCAGGGTGCTGGGTGCTCAGTGCTCAGGGAGCTGGGTGCTCAGTGCTCGGGGTGCTGGGTGCTCAGTACTCAGGGTGCTGGGTGCTCAGTTCTCAGGTGCTGGGTGCTCAGTGCTCGGGGTGCTGGGTACTCAGAACTCAGGGTGCTGGGTGCTCAGGACTCAGGGTGCTGGGTGCTCAGTGCTCGGGGTGCTGGGTGCTCAGTGCTCAGGGTGCTGGGTGCTCAGTACTTAGGGTGCTGGGTGCTCAGTGCTCGGGGTGCTCGGTGCTCAGTACTCAAGGTGCTGGGTGCTCAGTGCTCAGGGTGCTGGGTGCTCAGTCCTCGGGGTGCTCCGTGCTCAGTGCTCAGGGTGCTGGGTGCTCAGTGCTCAGGGTGCTGGGTGCTCAGTGCTCAGGGTGCTGGGTACTCAGTGCTCAGGGTGCTGGGTGCTCAGTACTCAGGGTGGTTGGTGCTCAGTGCTCGGGGTGCTGGGTGCTCAGTGCTCGCGGTGCTGGGTGCTCAGTGTTCGGGGTGCTCGGTGCTCAGTACTCAGGATGCTGGGTGCTCAGTGCTCGAGGTGCTCAGTAGTCAGGGTGCTGTGTGTTCAGTGCTCAGGGTGCTGGGTGCTCAGTACTCAGGGTGCTCGGTGCTTAGTACTCAGGGTGCTGTGTGCTCAGTACTCCGGGTGCTGGGTGCTCAGTGCTCGGGGTGCTCGGTGCTCAGTGCTCAAGGTGCTGGGTGCCTCAGTACTCAGGGTGCTCATTGCTCAGGCTGCTGGGTGCTCAGTACTCAGGGTCCTGGGTGCTCAGTACTCAGGGTGCTGGGTGCTCAGTACTCAGGGTGATCTGTTCTCAGTACTCAGTTTGCTCGGTGCTCAGTACTCAGGGTGCTGGGTGCTCAGTGCTCGGGGTGCTGGGTGCTCATTAATCAGGGTGCTGGGTGCTCAGTACTCAGGGTGCTCAGTGCTTGGGGTGCTGGGTGCTCAATACTCAGGGTGCTCAGTGCTTGGGGTGCTGGGTGCTCAGTACTCAGGGTGCTGGGTGCTCAGTGCTCAGGGTGCTGGGTGCTCAGTACTCAGGGTGCTGGGTGCTCAGTACTCAGGGTGCTGGGTGCTCAGTGATCGGGGTGCTGGGTGCTCAGTGCTCGGGGTGCTGGGTGCTCAGTGCTCGGGGTGCTGGGTGCTCAATTCTCGGGGTGCTGGGTGCTCAGTGCTCGGGTTGCTGGGTACTCAGTGCTCGGGGTGCTCGGTGCTCAGTGCTCAGGGTGCTGGGTGCTCAGTGCACAGGGTGCTGGGTGCTCAGTTCTCAGGGTGCTGGGTGCTCAGTGCTCAGGGTGCTGGGTGCTCAGTGCTCAGGGTGCTGGGTGCTCGGTGCTCGGGGTGCTGGGTGCTTAGTGCTCAGGGTGCTGGGTGCTCAGTACTCAGGGTGCTGGGTGCTCAGTACTCAGGGTGCTCGGTGCTCAGTACTCGGGGTGCTCGGTGCTAAGTACGCTGGTTGCTCAGAACTCAGGGTGCTGGGTGCTCAATACTCAGGGTGCTGGGTGCTTAGTACTCAGGGTGCTGGGTGCTCAGTGCTCGGGGTGCTGGGTGCTCAGTGCTCAGTACTCAGGGTGCTGGGTGCTCAGTGCTCAGGGTGCTGGGTGGTCAGTGCTCAGGGTGCTGGTTGCTCAGTGCTCAGGGTGCTGGGTACTCAGTGCTCAGGGTGCTGGGTGCTCAGTACTTAGGGTGCTGGGTGCTCAGTACTCAGGGTGCTGGGGTGCTCAGTGCTCGGGGTGCTGGGTGCTCATTGCTCGGGGTGCTGGGTGCTCAGTGCTCGGGGTGCTCGGAGCTCAGTATTCAGGGTGCTGCATGCTCAGTGCTCGAGGTGCTCAGTACTCAGGGTGCTGTGTGTTCAGTGCTCAGGGTGCTGGGTGCTCAGTACTCAGGGTGCTCGGTGCTTAGTACTCAGGGTGCTGTGTGCTCAGTACTCCGGGTGCTGGGTGCTCAGTGCTCGGGGTGCTCGGTGCTCAGTACTCAGTGCTCAGGGTGCTCAGTGCTCAGTGCTCAGGGTGCTGGGTGTTCAGTTCTAAGGGTGCTTGTTGCTAAGTACTCGGGGTGCTGGGTGATCAGTACTCAGGGTGCTGGGTGCTCAGTACTCAGGGTGCTGGGTGCTCAGTACTCGGCTGCTGGGTGCTCAGTGCTCAGGGTGCTGGGTGCTCAGTGCTCGGGGTGCTGGGTTCTCAGTGCTCAGTACTCAGGGTGCTGGGTGCTCAGTGCTCGGGGTGCTGGGTGCTCAGTGCTCAGTACTCAGGGTGCTGGGTGCTCAGTGCTCAGGGTGCTGTGTGCTCAGTGCTCAGGGTGCTGGGTGCTCAGTGCTCAGGGTGCTGTGTACTCAGTGCTCCGGGTGCTGGGTGCTCAGTACTCAGGGTGCTGGGTGCTCAGTACTCAGTTTGCTCGGGTGCTCAGTACTCAGGGTGCTGGGTGCTCAGTGCTCGGGGTGCTGGGTGCTCATTAATCAGGGTGCTGGGTGCTCAGTACTCAGGGTGCTCAGTGCTTGGGGTGCTGGGTGCTCAATACTCAGGTTGCTCAGTGCTTGGGGTGCTGGGTGCTCAGTACTCAGGGTGCTGGGTGCTCAGTGCTCAGGGTGCTGGGTGCTCAGTACTCAGGGTGCTCGGTGCTTAGTACTCAGGGTGCTGGGTGCTCAGTACTCCGGGTCCTGGGTGCTCAGTGCTCGGGGTGCTCGGTGCTCAGTGCTCAAGTTGCTGGGTGCTCAGTACTCAGGGTGTTCATTGCTCAGGGTGCTGGGTGCTCAGTACTCAGGGTGCTGGGTGCTCAGTGCTCAGGGTGCTCGGTGCTCAGTACGTTGGGTGCTCAGTACTCAGGGTGCTGGGTGCTCAGTACTCAGTTTTGCTCGGTGCTCAGTACTCAGGGTGCTCTGTGCTCAGTGCTCGGGGTGCTGGGTACTGAGAACTCAGGGTGCTGGGTGCTCAGTACTCAGGGTGCTGGGTGCTCAGTACTCAGGGTGCTGGGTGCTCAGTACTCAGGGTGCTGGGTGCTCAGTGATCGGGGTGCTGGGTGCTCAGTGCTCGGGGTGCTGGGTGCTCTGTGCTCGGGGTGCTGGGTGCTCAGTGCTCGGGGTGCTGGGTGCTCAGTGCTCGGGGTGCTGGGTGCTCAGTGCTCGGGGTGCTGGGTACTCAGTGCTCGGGGTGCTGGCTGCTCAGTGCTCGGTGTGCTGGGTGCTCAGTGCTCAGGGTGCTGGGTGCTCGGTGCTCGGGGTGCTGGGTGCTTAGTGCTCGGCTGCCCAGTGCTCAGTACTCAGGGTGCTGGGTGCTCAGTGGTCAGGGTGCTCGGTGCTCAGTGCTCAGGGTGCTGGGTGCTCAGTTCTCAGGGTGCTGGGTGCTCAGTGCTCAGGGTGCTTGGTGCTCAGTTCTCAGGGTGCTGGGTGCTCAGTGCTCAGGGTGCTGGGTGCTCAGTGCTCAGGGAGCTGGGTGCTCAGTGCTCGGGGTGCTGGGTGCTCAGTACTCAGGGTGCTGGGTGCTCAGTGCTCAGGTGCTGGGTGCTCAGTGCTCGGTGTGCTGGGTACTCAGAACTCAGGGTGCTGGGTGCTCAGGACTCAGGGTGCTGGGTGCTCAGTGCTCTGGGTGCTGGGTGCTCAGTGCTCAGGGTGCTGGGTGCTCAGTACTTAGGGTGCTGGGTGCTCAGTGCTCGGGGTGCTCGGTGCTCAGTACTCAAGGTGCTGGGTGCTCAGTGCTCACGGTGCTGGGTGCTCAGTCCTCGGGGTGCTCCGTGCTCAGTGCTCAGGGTGCTGGGTGCTCAGTGCTCAGGGTGCTGGGTGCTCAGTGCTCAGGGTGCTGGGTACTCAGTGCTCAGGGTGCTGGGTGCTCAGTACTCAGGGTGCTTGGTGCTCAGTGCTCGGGGTGCTGGGTGCTCAGTGCTCGCGGTGCTGGGTGCTCAGTGTTCGGGGTGCTCGGTGCTCAGTACTCAGGGTGCTGGGTGCTCAGTGCTCGAGGTGCTCAGTAGTCAGGGTGCTGTGTGTTCAGTGCTCAGGGTGCTGGGTGCTCAGTACTCAGGGTGCTCGGTGCTTAGTACTCAGGGTGCTGTGTGCTCAGTACTCCGGGTGCTGGGTGCTCAGTGCTCGGGGTGCTCGGTGCTCAGTGCTCAAGGTGCTGGGTGCTCAGTACTCAGGGTGCTCATTGCTCAGGCTGCTGGGTGCTCAGTACTCAGGGTGCTGGGTGCTCAGTACTCAGGGTGCTGGGTGCTCAGTACTCAGGGTGATCTGTTCTCAGTACTCAGTTTGCTCGGTGCTCAGTACTCAGGGTGCTGGGTGCTCAGTGCTCGGGTTGCTGGGTGCTCATTAATCAGGGTGCTGGGTGCTCAGTACTCAGGGTGCTCAGTGCTTGGGGTGCTGGGTGCTCAATACTCAGGGTGCTCAGTGCTTGGGGTGCTGGGTGCTCAGTGCTCAGGGTGCTGGGTGCTCAGTACTCAGGGTGCTGGGTGCTCAGTACTCAGGGTGCTGGGTGCTCAGTGATCGGGGTGCTGGGTGCTCAGTGCTCGGGGTGCTGGGTGCTCAGTGCTCGGGGTGCTGGGTGCTCAGTGCTCGGGGTGCTGGGTGCTCAGTTCTCGGGGTGCTGGGTGCTCAGTGCTCGGGTTGCTGGGTACTCAGTGCTCGGGGTGCTCGGTGCTCAGTGCTCAGGGTGCTGGGTGCTCAGTGCACAGGGTGCTGGGTGCTCAGTGCTCAGGGTGCTGGGTGCTCGGTGCTCGGGGTGCTGGGTGCTTAGTGCTCAGGGTGCTGGGTGCTCAGTACTCAGGGTGCTGGGTGCTCAGTACTCAGGGTGCTCGGTGCTCAGTACTCGGGGTGCTCGGTGCTAAGTACGCTGGTTGCTCAGAACTCAGGGTGCTGGGTGCTCAATACTCAGGGTGCTGGGTGCTTAGTACTCAGGGTGCTGGGTGCTCAGTGCTCGGGGTGCTGGGTGCTCAGTGCTCAGTACTCAGGGTGCTGGGTGCTCAGTGCTCAGGGTGCTGGGTGGTCAGTGCTCAGGGTGCTGGGTGCTCAGTGCTCAGGGTGCTGGGTACTCAGTGCTCAGGGGTGCTGGGTGCTCAGTACTTAGGGTGCTGGGTGCTCAGTACTCAGGGTGCTGGGTGCTCAGTGCTCGGGGTGCTGGGTGCTCAGTGCTCGGGGTGCTGGGTGCTCAGTGCTCGGGGTGCTCGGAGCTCAGTATTCAGGGTGCTGGGTGCTCAGTGCTCGAGGTGCTCAGTACTCAGGGTGCTGTGTGTTCAGTGCTCAGGGTCCTGGGTGCTCAGTACTCAGGGTGCTCGGTGCTTAGTACTCAGGGTGCTGGGTGCTCAGTACTCCGGGTGCTGGGTGCTCAGTGCTCGGGGTGCTCGGTGCTCAGTACTCAGTGCTCAGGGTGCTCAGTGCTCAGTGCTCAGGGTGCTGGGTGTTCAGTACTCAGGGTGCTTGTTGCTAAGTACTCGGGGTGCTGGGTGATCAGTACTCAGGGTGCTGGGTGCTCAGTACTCAGGGTGCTGGGTGCTCAGTACTCGGCTGCTGGGTGCTCAGTGCTCAGGGTGCTGGGTGCTCAGTGCTCGGGGTGCTGGGTTCTCAGTGCTCAGTACTCAGGTTGCTGTTTGCTCAGTGCTCGGGGTGCTGGGTGCTCAGTGCTCAGTACTCAGGGTGCTGGGTGCTCAGTGCTCAGGGTGCTGTGTGCTCAGTGCTCAGGGTGCTGGGTGCTCAGTGCTCAGGGTGCTGTGTACTCAGTGCTCCGGGTGCTGGGTGCTCAGTACTCAGGGTGCTGGGTGCTCAGTACTCAGGGTGCTGGGTGCTCTGTGCTCGGGGTGCTGGGTGCTCAGTGCTCGCGGTGCTGTGTGCTCAGTGCTCGGTGTGCTCGGTGCTCAGTACTCAGGGTGCTGGGTGCTTAGTGCTCGAGGTGCTCAGTACTCAGGGTGCTGTGTGTTCAGTGCTCAGGGTGCTGGGTGCTCAGTACTCAGGGTGCTCGGTGCTTAGTACTCAGGGTGCTGGGTGCTCAGTACTCCGGGTGCTGGGTGCTCAGTGCTCGGGGTGCTCGGTGCTCAGTGCTCAAGGTGCTGGGTGTTCAGTACTCAGGGTGCTCAATGCTCAGGGTGCTGTGTGCTCAGTACTCAGGGTGCTGGGTGCTTAGTGCTCAGGGGTGCTCGGTGCTCAGTACGTTTGGGGTGCTCAGTACTCAGGGTGCTGTGTGCTAAGTACTCGTTGTGCTGGGTGCTCATTAATCAGGGTGCTGGGTGCTCAGTATTCAGGGTGCTCAGTGCTTGGGGTGCTGGGTGCTCAGTACTCAGGGTGCTCTGTGCTTGGGGTGCTGGGTGCTCAGTGCTCGGGGTGCTGGGTGCTCAGTGCTCGGGGTGCTGGGTGCTCAGTGCTCGGGGTGCTGGGTACTCAGTGCTCGGGGTGCTTGGTGCTCAGTGCTCGGGGTGCTGGGTGCTCAGTGCTCAGGGTGCTGGGTGCTCGGTGCTCGCGGTGCTGGGTGCTCAATGCTCGGGGTGCTGGGTACTCAGTGCTCGGGGTGCTGGGTGCCCAGTGCTCGGGGTGCTGGGTGCTCAGTTCTCGGGGTGCTGGCTGCTCAGTACTCGGGGTGCTGGGTGCTCAGTACTCAGGGTGCTGGGTGCTCAGGGTGCTGGGTGCTCAGTACTCAGGATGCTGGGTCCTCACTGCTCGGGGTGCTGGGTGCTCAGTGCTCGGGCTGCTCAGTGCTCAGTGCTCGGGGTCCTGGGTGCTCAGTACTCAGGGTGCTGGGTGCTCGGTGCTCAGTACGCCGGGTGCTCAGTGCTCAGGGTGCTGGGTGCTCAGTACTCAGTGCTCAGGGATGCTGGGTCCTCAGTGCTCGGGGTGCTGGGTGCTGAGTCCTCAGGGTGCTGGGTGCTCAGTGCTCGGGGTGCTCAGTGCTCAGTGCTCAGGGTCCTGGGTGCTCAGTACTCAGGGTGCTGGGTGCTTAGTACTCAGGGTGCTCAGTGCTCAGTACACATGTTGCTGGGTGCTCAGTGCTCGGGGTGCTGGGTGCTCAGTGCTCAGTACTCAGGGTGCTGGGTGCTCAGTGCTCGGGGTGCTGGGTGCTCAGTACTCAGCGTGCTGGGTGCTCAGTACTCAGGGTGCTGGGTGCTCAGTGCTCAGGGTGCTGGGTGCTCAGTGCTCAGGGTGCTGGGTGCTCAGTGATCGGGTCCTGGGTGCTCAGTACTCAGTGCTCGGGGTCCTGGCTGCTCCTTGCTCGGGGTGCTGGGTGCTCAGTGCTCGGGTTGCTGGGTACTCAGTGCTCGGGGTGCTCGGTGCTCAGTGCTCAGGGTGCTGGGTGCTCAGTGCACAGGGTGCTGGGTGCTCAATTCTCAGGGTGCTGGGTGCTCAGTGCTCAGGGTGCTGGGTGCTCAGTGCTCAGGGTGCTGGGTGCTCGGTGCTCGGGGTGCTGGGTGCTTAGTGCTCAGGGTGCTGGGTGCTCAGTACTCAGGGTGCTGGGGTGCTCAGTACTCAGGGTGCTCGGTGCTCAGTACTCGGGGTGCTCGGTGCTAAGTACGCTGGTTGCTCAGAACTCAGGGTGCTGGGTGCTCAATACTCAGGGTGCTGGGTGCTTAGTACTCAGGGTGCTGGGTGCTCAGTGCTCGGGGTGCTGGGTGCTCAGTGCTCAGTACTCAGGGTGCTGGGTGCTCAGTGCTCAGGGTGCTGGGTGGTCAGTGCTCAGGGTGCTGGGTGGTCAGTGCTCAGAGTGCTGGGTACTCAGTGCTCAGGGTGCTGGGTGCTCAGTACTTAGGGTGCTGGGTGCTCAGTACTCAGGGTGCTGGGTGCTCAGTGCTCGGGGTGCTGGGTGCTCAGTGCTCGGGGTGCTGGGTGCTCAGTGCTCGGGGGTGCTCGGAGCTCAGTATTCAGGGTGCTGGGTGCTCAGTGCTCGAGGTGCTCAATACTCAGGGTGCTGTGTGTTCAGTGCTCAGGGTGCTGGGTGCTCAGTACTCAGGGTGCTCGGTGCTTAGTACTCAGGTTGCTGGGTGCTCAGTACTCCGGGTGCTGGGTGCTCAGTGCTCGGGGTGCTCGGTGCTCAGTGCTCAAGGTGCTGGGTGTTCAGTACTCAGGGTGCTCATTGCTCAGGGTGCTGGGTGCTCAGTACTCAGGGTGCTGGGTGCTTAGTGCTCAGGGTGCTCGGTGCTCAGTACGTTGGGTGCTCAGTACTCAGGGTGCTGTGTGCTCAGTACTCGGGGTACTGGGTGCTCATTAATCAGGGTGCTGGGTGCTCAGTATTCAGGGTGCTCAGTGCTTGGGGTGCTGGGTGCTCAGTACTCAGGGTGCTCTGTGCTTGGGGTGCTGGGTGCTCAGTGCTCGGGGTGCTGGGTGCTCAGTGCTCGGGGTGCTGGGTGCTCAGTGCTCGGGGTGCTGGGTACTCAGTGCTCGGGGTGCTGGGTGCCCCAGTGCTCGGGGTGCTGGGTGCTCAGTTCTCGGGGTGCTGGCTGCTCAGTACTCGGGGTGCTGGGTGCTCAGTACTCAGGGTGCTGGGTGCTCAGGGTGCTGGGTGCTCAGTACTCAGGATGCTGGGTCCTCACTGCTCGGGGTGCTGGGTGCTCAGTGCTCGGGCTGCTCAGTGCTCAGTGCTCGGGGTCCTGGGTTCTCAGTACTCAGGGTGCTGGGTGCTCGGTGCTCAGTACGCCGGGTGCTCAGTGCTCAGGGTGCTGGGTGCTCAGTACTCAGTGCTCAGGATGCTGGGTCCTCAGTGCTCGGGGTGCTGGGTGCTGAGTCCTCAGGGTGCTGGGTGCTCAGTGCTCGGGGTGCTCAGTGCTCAGTGCTCAGGGTCCTGGGTGCTCAGTACTCAGGGTGCTGGGTGCTTAGTACTCAGGGTGCTCAGTGCTCAGTACACATGTTGCTGGGTGCTCAGTGCTCGGGGTGCTGGGTGCTCAGTGCTCAGTACTCAGGGTGCTGGGTGCTCAGTGCTCGGGGTGCTGGGTGCTCAGTACTCAGCGTGCTGGGTGCTCAGTACTCAGGGTGCTGGGTGCTCAGTGCTCAGGGTGCTGGGTGCTCAGTGCTCAGGGTGCTGGGTGCTCAGTGATCGGGGTCCTGGGTGCTCAGTACTCAGTGCTCGGGGTCCTGGCTGCTCCTTGCTCGGGGTGCTGGGTGCTCAGTGCTCGGGTTGCTGGGTACTCAGTGCTCGGGGTGCTCGGTGCTCAGTGCTCAGGGTGCTGGGTGCTCAGTGCACAGGGTGCTGGGTGCTCAATTCTCAGGGTGCTGGGTGCTCAGTGCTCAGGGTGCTGGGTGCTCAGTGCTCAGGGTGCTGGGTGCTCGGTGCTCGGGGTGCTGGGTGCTTAGTGCTCAGGGTGCTGGGTGCTCAGTACTCAGGGTGCTGGGTGCTCAGTACTCAGGGTGCTCGGTGCTCAGTACTCGGGGTGCTCGGTGCTAAGTACGCTGGTTGCTCAGAACTCAGGGTGCTGGGTGCTCAATACTCAGGGTGCTGGGTGCTTAGTACTCAGGGTGCTGGGTGCTCAGTGCTCGGGGTGCTGGGTGCTCAGTGCTCAGTACTCAGGGTGCTGGGTGCTCAGTGCTCAGGGTGCTGGGTGGTCAGTGCTCAGGGTGCTGGGTGGTCAGTGCTCAGAGTGCTGGGTACTCAGTGCTCAGGGTGCTGGGTGCTCAGTACTTAGGGTGCTGGGTGCTCAGTACTCAGGGTGCTGGGTGCCTCAGTGCTCGGGGTGCTGGGTGCTCAGTGCTCGGGGTGCTGGGTGCTCAGTGCTCGGGGTGCTCGGAGCTCAGTATTCAGGGTGCTGGGTGCTCAGTGCTCGAGGTGCTCAATACTCAGGGTGCTGTGTGTTCAGTGCTCAGGGTGCTGGGTGCTCAGTACTCAGGGTGCTCGGTGCTTAGTACTCAGGGTGCTGGGTGCTCAGTACTCCGGGTGCTGGGTGCTCAGTGCTCGGGGTGCTCGGTGCTCAGTGCTCAAGGTGCTGGGTGTTCAGTACTCAGGGTGCTCATTGCTCAGGGTGCTGGGTGCTCAGTACTCAGGGTGCTGGGAGCTTAGTGCTCAGGGTGCTCGGTGCTCAGTACGTTGGGTGCTCAGTACTCAGGGTGCTGTGTGCTCAGTACTCGGGGTACTGGGTGCTCATTAATCAGGGTGCTGGGTGCTGAGTATTCAGGGTGCTCAGTGCTTGGGGTGCTGGGGTGCTCAGTACTCAGGGTGCTCTGTGCTTGGGGTGCTGGGTGCTCAGTGCTCGGGGTGCTGGGTGCTCAGTGCTCGGGGTGCTGGGTGCTCAGTGCTCGGGGTGCTGGGTACTCAGTGCTCGGGGTGCTTGGTGCTCAGTGCTCGGGGTGCTGGGTGCTCAGTGCTCAGGGTGCTGGGTGCTCGGTGCTCGCGGTGCTGGGTGCTCAGTGCTCGGGGTGCTGGGTGCTCAGTGCTCGGGGTGCTGGGTGCCCAGTGCTCGGGGTGCTGGGTGCTCAGTTCTCGGGGTGCTGGCTGCTCAGTGCTCGGGGTGCTGGGTGCTCAGTACTCAGGGTGCTGGATGCTCAGGGTGCTGGGTGCTCAGTACTCAGGATGCTGGGTCCTCAGTGCTCGGGGTGCTGGGTGCTCAGTGCTCGGGCTGCTCAGTGCTCAGTGCTCGGGGTCCTGGGTGCTCAGTACTCAGGGTGCTGGGTGCTCGGTGCTCAGTACGCCGGGTGCTCAGTGCTCAGGGTGCTGGGTGCTCAGTACTCAGTGCTCAGGATGCTGGGTCCTCAGTGCTCGGGGTGCTGGGTGCTGAGTCCTCAGGGTGCTGGGTGCTCAGTGCTCGGGGTGCTCAGTGCTCAGTGCTCAGGGTCCTGGGTGCTCAGTACTCAGGGTGCTGGGTGCTTAGTACTCAGGGTGCTCAGTGCTCAGTACACATGTTGCTGGGTGCTCAGTGCTCGGGGTGCTGGGTGCTCAGTGCTCAGTACTCAGGGTGCTGGGTGCTCAGTGCTCGGGGTGCTGGGTGCTCAGTACTCAGCGTGCTGGGTGCTCAGTACTCAGGGTGCTGGGTGCTCAGTGCTCAGGGTGCTGGGTGCTCAGTGCTCAGGGTGCTGGGTGCTCAGTGATCGGGGTCCTGGGTGCTCAGTACTCAGTGCTCGGGTCCTGGCTGCTCCTTGCTCGGGGTGCTGGGTGCGCAGTGCTCGGGTTGCTGGTACTCAGTGCTCGGGGTGCTCGGTGCTCAGTGCTCAGGGTGCTGGGGTGCTCAGTGCACAGGGTGCTGGGTGCACAGTTCTCAGGGTGCTGGGTGCTCAGTGCTCAGGGTGCTGGGTGCTCAGTGCTCAGGGTGCTGGGTGCTCGGTGCTCGGGGTGCTGGATGCTTAGTGCTCAGGGTGCTGGGTGCTCAGTACTCAGGGTGCTGGGGTGCTCAGTAACTCAGGGTGCTCGGTGCTCAGTACTCGGGGTGCTCGGTGCTAAGTACGCTGGTTGCTCAGAACTCAGGGTGCTGGGTGCTCAATACTCAGGGTGCTGGGTGCTTAGTACTCAGGGTGCTGGGTGCTCAGTGCTCGGGGTGCTGGGTGCTCAGTGCTCAGTACTCAGGGTGCTGGGTGCTCAGTGCTCAGGGTGCTGGGTGGTCAGTGCTCAGGGTGCTGGGTGCTCAGTGCTCAGGGTGCTGGGTACTCAGTGCTCAGGGTGCTGGGTGCTCAGTACTTAGGGTGCTGGGTGCTCAGTACTCAGGGTGCTGGGTGCTCAGTGCTCGGGGTGCTGGGTGCTCAGTGCTCGGGGTGCTGGGTGCTCAGTGCTCGGGGTGCTCGGAGCTCAGTATTCAGGGTGCTGGGTGCTCAGTGCTCGAGGTGCTCAGTACTCAGGGTGCTGTGTGTTCAGTGCTCAGGGTGCTGGGTGCTCAGTACTCAGGGTGCTCGGTGCTTAGTACTCAGGGTGCTGGGTGCTCAGTACTCCGGGTGCTGGGTGCTCAGTGCTCGGGGTGCTCGGTGCTCAGTACTCAGTGCTCAGGGTGCTCAGTGCTCAGTGCTCAGGGTGCTGGGTGTTCAGTACTCAGGGTGCTTGTTGCTAAGTAACTCGGGGTGCTGGGTGATCAGTAATCAGGGTGCTGGGTGCTCAGTACTCAGGGTGCTGGGTGCTCAGTACTCGGCTGCTGGGTGCTCAGTGCTCAGGGTGCTGGGTGCTCAGTGCTCGGGGTGCTGGGTTCTCAGTGCTCAGTACTCAGGGTGCTGGGTGCTCAGTGCTCGGGGTGCTGGGTGCTCAGTGCTCAGTACTCAGGGGTGCTGGGTGCTCAGTGCTCAGGGTGCTGTGTGCTCAGTGCTCAGGGTGCTGGGTGCTCAGTGCTCAGGGTGCTGTGTACTCAGTGCTCCGGGTGCTGGGTGCTCAGTACTCAGGGTGCTGGGTGCTCAGTACTCAGGGTGCTGGGTGCTCTGTGCTCAGGGTGCTGGGTGCTCAGTGCTCGCGGTGCTGGGTGCTCAGTGCTCGGTGTGCTCGGTGCTCAGTACTCAGGGTGCTGGGTGCTCAGTGCTCGAGGTGCTCAGTACTCAGGGTGCTGTGTGTTCAGTGCTCAGGGTGCTGGGTGCTCAGTACTCAGGGTGCTCGGTGCTTAGTACTCAGGGTGCTGGGTGCTCAGTACTCCGGTTGCTGGGTGCTCAGTGCTCGGGGTGCTCGGTGCTCAGTGCTCAAGGTGCTGGGTGTTCAGTACTCAGGTGCTCATTGCTCAGGGTGCTGGGTGCTCAGTACTCAGGGTGCTGGGTGCTTAGTGCTCAGGGTGCTCGGTGCTCAGTACGTTGGGTGCTCAGTACTCAGGGTGCTGTGTGCTCAGTACTCGGGGTGCTGGGTGGCTCATTAATCAGGGTGCTGGGTGCTCAGTATTCAGGGTGCTCAGTGCTTGGGGTGCTGGGTGCTCAGTACTCAGGGTGCTCTGTGCTTGGGGTGCTGGGTGCTCAGTGCTCGGGGTGCTGGGTGCTCAGTGCTCGGGGGTGCTGGGTGCTCAGTGCTCGGGGTGCTGGGTACTCAGTGCTCGGGGTGCTTGGTGCTCAGTGCTCGGGGTGCTGGGTGCTCAGTGCTCAGGGTTGCTGGGTGCTCGGTGCTCGCGGTGCTGGGTGCTCAGTGCTCGGGGTGCTGGGTGCTCGGTGCTCGGGGTGCTGGGTGCCCAGTGCTCGGGTGCTGGGTGCTCAGTTCTCGGGGTGCTGGCTGCTCAGTGCTCGGGGTGCTGGGTGCTCAGTACTCAGGGTGCTGGGTGCTCAGGGTACTGGGTGCTCAGTACTCAGGATGCTGGGTCCTCAGTGCTCGGGGTGCTGGGTGCTCAGTGCTCGGGCTGCTCAGTGCTCAGTGCTCGGGGTCCTGGGTGCTCAGTACTCAGGGTGCTGGGTGCTCGGTGCTCAGTACGCCGGGTGCTCAGTGCTCAGGGTGCTGGGTGCTCAGTACTCAGTGCTCAGGATGCTGGGTCCTCAGTGCTCGGGGTGCTGGGTGCTGAGTCCTCAGGGTGCTGGGTGCTCAGTGCTCGGGGTGCTCAGTGCTCAGTGCTCAGGGTCCTGGGTGCTCAGTACTCAGGGTGCTGGGTGCTTAGTACTCAGGGTGCTCAGTGCTCAGTAACACATGTTGCTGGGTGCTCAGTGCTCGGGGTGCTGGGTGCTCAGTGCTCAGTACTCAGGGTGCTGGGTGCTCAGTGCTCGGGGTGCTGGGTGCTCAGTACTCAGCGTGCTGGGTGCTCAGTACTCAGTACTCAGGGTGCTGGGTGCTCAGTGCTCAGTACTCAGGGTGCTGGGTGCTCAGTGCTCAGGGTGCTGGGTGCTCAGTGCTCAGGGTGCTGGGTGCTCAGTGATCGGGGCCCTGGGTGCTCAGTACTCAGTGCTCGGGGTCCTGGCTGCTCCTTGCTCGGGGTGCTGGGTGCTCAATGCTCTGGGTGCTTAGTGCTCAGTACTCAGGGTGCTGGGTGCTCTGTACTCAGGGTGCTCAGTGCTCGGGGTGCTGTGTGCTCAGTACTCAGGGTGCTGGGTGCTCGTTCTCGGTGTGCTGGGGTGCTCAGTGCTCGGGGTGCTGGGTGCTCAGTACTCAGGGTGCTGGGGCTCAGTACTCAGGGTGCTGAGTGCTCAGTACTCCAGGGTGCTCGGTTCTCGGTACTCCAGGGTGCTGGGTGCTCATACTCGGGGTGCTGGGTGCTCAGTGCTCGGGGTGCTGGGTGCTCAGTACTCAGGGTGCTGGGGGTTCAGTACTCAGGGTGCTGGGTGCTCAGTACTCAGGGTGATCTGTTCTCAGTACTCAGGGTGCTGGGTGCTCAGTGCTCGGGGGTGCTGGGTGCTCAGTACTCCGGGGTGCTCAGTGCTCAGTACTCAGGGTGCTGGGTGCTCAGTGCTCAGGGTGCTGGGTGCTCAGTACTCAGGGTGCTGGGTGCTCAGTGCTCAGGGTGCTGGGTGCTCAGTATTCAGGGTGCTCAGTACTCAGGGTGCTGGATGCTCAGTACTCAGGGTGCTCAGTACTCAGGGTGCTGGGTGCTCAGTGCTCGGGGTGCTGGGTGCTCAGTACTCAGGGTGCTCAGTACTCAGGGTGCTGGGTGCTCAGTGCTCGGGGTGCTGGGTGCTCAGTGCTCAGGGTGATCGGTGCTCAGTACTCAGGATGCTGGATGCTCAGTACTCAAGGGTGCTGGGTGCTCAGTACTCAGGGTGCTGGGTGCTCACTCCTCAGGGTGCTCAGTGCTCAGGTTGCTGGGTGCTCAGTGCTCGGGGTGCTCGGTGCTCAGTACTCAGGGTGCTGAGTGCTCAGTGCTCGGGGTGCTGGGTGCTCAGAACTCAGGGTGCTGGGTGCTCAGTACTCAGGGTGCTGGGTGCTCAGTGCTCGGGGTGCTGGGTGGCTCAGTGCTCAGTGTGCTGGGTGCTCAGTACTTCGGGTGCTGGGTGCTCAGTGCTCGGGGTGCTCGGTGCTCAGTACTCAAGGTGCTGTGTGCTCAATGCTCACGGTGCTGGGTGCTCAGTCCTCGGGGTGCTCCGTGCTCAGTGCTCAGGGTGCTGGGTGCTCAGTACTCAGGGTGCTCGGTGCTCAGTACTAAGGGTGCTCAGTGCTCAGTACTACAGGGTGCTCAGTGCTCAGTGCTCGGGGTGCTGGGTGCTCAGTGCTCAGGGTGCTGGGTGCTCAGTACTCAGGGTGCTGGGTGCTCAGTGCTCAGTACTCAGCATGCTGGGTGCTCAGAGCTCGGGGTGCTGGGTCCTCAGTGCTCAGGGTGCTGGGTGCTCAGTACTCAGGGTGCTGGGTGCTCAGTGCTCGGGGTGCTGGGTCCTCAGTGCTCAGGGTGCTGGGTGCTCAGTACTCAGGGTGCTGGGTCTTCAGTGCTCAGGGTGCTGGGTGCTCAGTACTCAGGGTGCTCGGTGCTCAGTACTCGGGGTGCTCGGTGCTAAGTACGCTGGTTGCTCAGAACTCAGGGTGCTGGGTGCTCAATACTCAGGGGTGCTGGGTGCTTAGTACTCAGGGTGCTGGGTGCTCAGTACTCGGCTGCTGGGTGCTCAGTGCTCAGGGTGCTGGGTGCTCAGTGCTCGGGGTGCTGGGTTCTCAGTGCTCAGTACTCAGGTTGCTGTTTGCTCAGTGCTCGGGGTGCTGGGTGCTCAGTGCTCAGTACTCAGGGTGCTGGGTGCTCAGTACTCAGGGTGCTGGGTGCTCAGTACTCGGCTGCTGGGTGCTCAGTGCTCAGGGTGCTGGGTGCTCAGTGCTCGGGGTGCTGGGTTCTCAGTGCTCAGTACTCAGGTTGCTGTTTGCTCAGTGCTCGGGGTGCTGGGTGCTCAGTGCTCAGTACTCAGGGTGCTGGGTGCTCAGTGCTCAGGGTGCTGTGTGCTCAGTGCTCAGGGTGCTGGGTGCTCAGTGCTCAGGGTGCTGTGTACTCAGTGCTCCGGGTGCTGGGTGCTCAGTACTCAGGGTGCTGGGTGCTCAGTACTCAGGGTGCTGGGTGCTCTGTGCTCGGGGTGCTGGGTGCTCAGTGCTCGCGGTGCTGTGTGCTCAGTGCTCGGTGTGCTCGGTGCTCAGTACTCAGGGTGCTGGGTGCTTAGTGCTCGAGGTGCTCAGTACTCAGGGTGCTGTGTGTTCAGTGCTCAGGGTGCTGGGTGCTCAGTACTCAGGGTGCTCGGTGCTTAGTACTCAGGGTGCTGGGTGCTCAGTACTCCGGGTGCTGGGGGTGCTCAGTGCTCGGGGTGCTCGGTGCTCAGTGCTCAAGGTGCTGGGTGTTCAGTACTCAGGGTGCTCAATGCTCAGGGTGCTGTGTGCTCAGTACTCAGGGTGCTGGGTGCTTAGTGCTCAGGGTGCTCGGTGCTCAGTACCGTTGGGTGCTCAGTACTCAGGGTGCTGTGTGCTAAGTACTCGGGGTGCTGGGTGCTCATTAATCAGGGTGCTGGGTGCTCAGTATTCAGGGTGCTCAGTGCTTGGGGTGCTGGGTGCTCAGTACTCAGGGTGCTCTGTGCTTGGGGTGCTGGGTGCTCAGTGCTCGGGGTGCTGGGTGCTCAGTGCTCGGGGTGCTGGGTGCTCAGTGCTCGGGGTGCTGGGTACTCAGTGCTCGGGGTGCTTGGTGCTCAGTGCTCGGGGTGCTGGGTGCTCAGTGCTCAGGGTGCTGGGTGCTCGGTGCTCGCGGTGCTGGGTGCTCAGTGCTCGGGGTGCTGGGTACTCAGTGCTCGGGGTGCTGGGTGCCCAGTGCTCGGGGTGCTGGGGTGCTCAGTTCTCGGGGTGCTGGCTGCTCAGTACTCGGGGTGCTGGGTGCTCAGTACTCAGGGTGCTGGGTGCTCAGGGTGCTGGGGTGCTCAGTACTCAGGATGCTGGGTCCTCACTGCTCGGGGTGCTGGGTGCTCAGTGCTCGGGCTGCTCAGTGCTCAGTGCTCGGGGTCCTGGGTGCTCAGTACTCAGGGTGCTGGGTGCTCGGTGCTCAGTACGCCGGGTGCTCAGTGCTCAGGGTGCTGGGTGCTCAGTACTCAGTGCTCAGGATGCTGGGTCCTCAGTGCTCGGGGTGCTGGGTGCTGAGTCCTCAGGGTGCTGGGTGCTCAGTGCTCGGGGTGCTCAGTGCTCAGTGCTCAGGGTCCTGGGTGCTCAGTACTCAGGGTGCTGGGTGCTTAGTACTCAGGGTGCTCAGTAGTCAGTACACATGTTGCTGGGTGCTCAGTGCTCGGGGTGCTGGGTGCTCAGTGCTCAGTACTCAGGGTGCTGGGTGCTCAGTGCTCGGGGTGCTGGGTGCTCAGTACTCAGCGTGCTGGGTGCTCAGTACTCAGGGTGCTGGGTGCTCAGTGCTCAGGGTGCTGGGTGCTCAGTGCTCAGGGTGCTGGGTGCTCAGTGATCGGGGTCCTGGGTGCTCAGTACTCAGTGCTCGGGGTCCTGGCTGCTCCTTGCTCGGGGTGCTGGGTGCTCAGTGCTCGGGTTGCTGGGTACTCAGTGCTCGGGGTGCTCGGTGCTCAGTGCTCAGGGTGCTGGGTGCTCAGTGCACAGGGTGCTGGGTGCTCAATTCTGAGGGTGCTGGGTGCTCAGTGCTCAGGGTGCTGGGTGCTCAGTGCTCAGGGTGCTGGGTGCTCGGTGCTCGCGGTGCTGGGTGCTTAGTGCTCAGGGTGCTGGGTGCTCAGTACTCAGGGTGCTGGGTGCTCAGTACTCAGGGTGCTCGGTGCTCAGTACTCGGGGTGCTCGTTGCTAAGTACGCTGGTTGCTCAGAACTCAGGGTGCTGGGTGCTCAATACTCAGGGTGCTGGGTGCTTAGTACTCAGGGTGCTGGGTGCTCAGTGCTCGGGGTGCTGGGTGCTCAGTGCTCAGTACTCAGGGTGCTGGGTGCTCAGTGCTCAGGGTGCTGGGTGGTCAGTGCTCAGGGTGCTGGGTGGTCAGTGCTCAGAGTGCTGGGTACTCAGTGCTCAGGGTGCTGGGTGCTCAGTACTTAGGGTGCTGGGTGCTCAGTACTCAGGGTGCTGGGTGCTCAGTGCTCGGGGTGCTGGGTGCTCAGTGCTCGGGGTGCTGGGTGCTCAGTGCTCGGGGTGCTCGGAGCTCAGTATTCAGGGTGCTGGGTGCTCAGTGCTCGAGGTGCTCAGTACTCAGGGTGCTGTGTGTTCAGTGCTCAGGGTGCTGGGTGCTCAGTACTCAGGGTGCTCGGTGCTTAGTACTCAGGGTGCTGGGTGCTCAGTACTCCGGGTGCTGGGTGCTCAGTGCTCGGGGTTGCTCGGTGCTCAGTGCTCAAGGTGCTGGGTGTTCAGTACTCAGGGTGCTCATTGCTCAGGGTGCTGGGTGCTCAGTACTCAGGGTGCTGGGTGCTTAGTGCTCAGGGTGCTCGGTGCTCAGTACGTTGGGTGCTCAGTACTCAGGGTGCTGTGTGCTCAGTACTCGGGGTACTGGGTGCTCATTAATCAGGGTGCTGGGTGCTCAGTATTCAGGGTGCTCAGTGCTTGGGGTGCTGGGTGCTCAGTACTCAGGGTGCTCTGTGCTTGGGGTGCTGGGTGCTCAGTGCTCGGGGTGCTGGGTGCTCAGTGCTCGGGGTGCTGGGTGCTCAGTGCTCGGGGTGCTGGGTACTCAGTGCTCGGGGTGCTTGGTGCTCAGTGCTCGGGGTGCTGGGTGCTCAGTGCTCAGGGTGCTGGGTGCTCGGTGCTCGCGGTGCTGGGTGCTCAGTGCTCGGGGTGCTGGGTGCTCAGTGCTCGGGGTGCTGGGTGCCCAGTGCTCGGGGTGCTGGGTGCTCAGTTCTCGGGGTGCTGGCTGCTCAGTGCTCGGGGTGCTGGGTGCTCAGTACTCAGGGTGCTGGATGCTCAGGGTGCTGGGTGCTCAGTACTCAGGATGCTGGGTCCTCAGTGCTCGGGGTGCTGGGTGCTCAGTGCTCGGGCTGCTCAGTGCTCAGTGCTCGGGGTCCTGGGTGCTCAGTACTCAGGGTGCTGGGTGCTCGGTGGCTCAGTACGCCGGGTGCTCAGTGCTCAGGGTGCTGGGTGCTCAGTACTCAGTGCTCAGGATGCTGGGTCCTCAGTGCTCGGGGTGCTGGGTGCTGAGTCCCTCAGGGTGCTGGGTGCTCAGTGCTCGGGGTGCTCAGTGCTCAGTGCTCAGGGTCCTGGGTGCTCAGTTACTCAGGGTGCTGGGTGCTTAGTACTCAGGGTGCTCAGTGCTCAGTACACATGTTGCTGGGTGCTCAGTGCTCTGGGGTGCTGGGTGCTCAGTGCTCAGTACTCAGGGTGCTGGGTGCTCAGTTGCTCGGGGGTGCTGGGTGCTCAGTACTCAGCGTGCTGGGTGCTCAGTACTCAGGGTGCTGGGTGCTCAGTGCTCAGGGTGCTGGGTGCTCAGTGCTCAGGGTGCTGGGTGCTCAGTGATCGGGGTCCTGGGTGCTCAGTACTCAGTGCTCGGGGTCCTGGCTGCTCCTTGCTCGGGGTGCTGGGTGCGCAGTGCTCGGGTTGCTGGGTACTCAGTGCTCGGGGTGCTCGGTGCTCAGTGCTCAGGGTGCTGGGTGCTCAGTGCACAGGGTGCTGGGTGCTCAGTTCTCAGGGTGCTGGGTGCTCAGTGCTCAGGGTGCTGGGTGCTCAGTGCTCAGGGTGCTGGGTGCTCGGTGCTCGGGGTGCTGGATGCTTAGTGCTCAGGGTGCTGGGTGCTCAGTACTCAGGGTGCTGGGTGCTCAGTACTCAGGGTGCTCGGTGCTCAGTACTCGGGGTGCTCGGTGCTAAGTACGCTGGTTGCTCAGAACTCAGGGTGCTGGGTGCTCAATACTCAGGGTGCTGGGTGCTTAGTACTCAGGGTGCTGGGTGCTCAGTGCTCGGGGTGCTGGGTGCTCAGTGCTCAGTACTCAGGGTGCTGGGTGCTCAGTGCTCAGGGTGCTGGGTGGTCAGTGCTCAGGGTGCTGGGTGCTCAGTGCTCAGGTTGCTGGGTACTCAGTGCTCAGGGTGCTGGGTGCTCAGTACTTAGGGGTGCTGGGTGCTCAGTACTCAGGGTGCTGGGTGCTCAGTGCTCGGGGTGCTGGGTGCTCAGTGCTCGGGGGTGCTGGGTGCTCAGTGCTCGGGGTGCTCGGAGCTCAGTATTCAGGGTGCTGGGTGCTCAGTGCTCGAGGTGCTCAGTACTCAGGGTGCTGTGTGTTCAGTGCTCAGGGTGCTGGGTGCTCAGTACTCAGGGTGCTCGGTGCTTAGTACTCAGGGTGCTGGGTGCTCAGTACTCCGGGTGCTGGGTGCTCAGTGCTCGGGGTGCTCGGTGCTCAGTACTCAGTGCTCAGGGTGCTCAGTGCTCAGTGCTCAGGGTGCTGGGTGTTCAGTACTCAGGGTGCTTGTTGCTAAGTACTCGGGGTGCTGGGTGATCAGTACTCAGGGTGCTGGGTGCCTCAGTACTCAGGGTGCTGGGTGCTCAGTACTCGGCTGCTGGGTGCTCAGTGCTCAGGGTGCTGGGTGCTCAGTGCTCGGGGTGCTGGGTTCTCAGTGCTCAGTACTCAGGGTTGCTGGGTGCTCAGTGCTCGGGGTGCTGGGTGCTCAGTGCTCAGTACTCAGGGTGCTGGGTGCTCAGTGCTCAGGGTGCTGGGTGCTCAGTGCTCAGGGTGCTGTGTACTCAGTGCTCCGGGTGCTGGGTGCTCAGTACTCAGGGTGCTGGGTGCTCAGTACTCAGGGTGCTGGGTGCTCTGTGCTCGGGGTGCTGGGTGCTCAGTGCTCGCGGTGCTGGGTGCTCAGTGCTCGGTGTGCTCGGTGCTCAGTACTCAGGGTGCTGGGTGCTCAGTGCTCGAGGTGCTCAGAACTCAGGGTGCTGTGTGTTCAGTGCTCAGGGTGCTGGGTGCTCAGTACTCAGGGTGCTCGGTGCTTAGTACTCAAGGTGCTGGGTGCTCAGTACTCCGGGTGCTGGGTGCTCAGTGCTCGGGGTGCTCGGTGCTCAGTGCTCAAGGTGCTGGGTGTTCAGTACTCAGGGTGCTCATTGCTCAGGGTGCTGGGTGCTCAGTACTCAGGGTGCTGGGTGCTTAGTGCTCAGGGTGCTCGGTGCTCAGTACGTTGGGTGCTCAGTACTCAGGGTGCTGTGTGCTCAGTACTCGGGGTGCTGGGTGCTCATTAATCAGGGTGCTGGGGTGCTCAGTATTCAGGGTGCTCAGTGCTTGGGGTGCTGGGTGCTCAGTACTCAGGGTGCTCTGTGCTTGGGGTGCTGGGTGCTCAGTGCTCGGGGTGCTGGGTGCTCAGTGCTCGGGGTGCTGGGTGCTCAGTGCTCGGGGTGCTGGGTACTCAGTGCTCGGGGTGCTTGGTGCTCAGTGCTCGGGGTGCTGGGTGCTCAGTGCTCAGGGTGCTGGGTGCTCGGTGCTCGCGGTGCTGGGTGCTCAGTGCTCGGGGTGCTGGGTGCTCGGTGCTCGGGGTGCTGGGTGCCCAGTGCTCGGGGGTGCTGGGTGCTCAGTTCTCGGGTGCTGGCTGCTCAGTGCTCGGGGTGCTGGGTGCTCAGTACTCAGGGTGCTGGGTGCTCAGGGTACTGGGTGCTCAGTACTCAGGATGCTGGGTCCTCAGTGCTCCGGGGTGCTGGGTGCTCAGTGCTCGGGCTGCTCAGTGCTCAGTGCTCGGGGTCCTGGGTGCTCAGTACTCAGGGTGCTGGGTGCTCGGAGCTCAGTACGCCGGGTGCTCAGTGCTCAGGGTGCTGGGTGCTCAGTACTCAGTGCTCAGGATGCTGGGTCCTCAGTGCTCGGGGTGCTGGGTGCTGAGTCCTCAGGGTGCTGGGTGCTCAGTGCTCGGGGTGCTCAGTGCTCAGTGCTCAGGGTCCTGGGTGCTCAGTACTCAGGGTGCTGGGTGCTTAGTACTCAGGGTGCTCAGTGCTCAGTACACATGTTGCTGGGTGCTCAGTGCTCGGGGTGCTGGGTGCTCAGTGCTCAGTACTCAGGGTGCTGGGTGCTCAGTGCTCGGGGTGCTGGGGTGCTCAGTACTCAGCGTGCTGGGTGCTCAGTACTCAGTACTCAGGGTGCTGGGTGCTCAGTGCTCAGTACTCAGGGTGCTGGGTGCTCAGTGCTCAGGGTGCTGGGTGCTCAGTGCTCAGGGGTGCTGGGTGCTCAGTGATCGGGGCCCTGGGTGCTCAGTACTCAGTGCTCGGGGTCCTGGCTGCTCCTTGCTCGGGGTGCTGGGTGCTCAATGCTCTGGGTGCTTAGTGCTCAGTACTCAGGGTGCTGGGTGCTCTGTACTCAGGGTGCTCAGTGCTCGGGGTGCTGTGTGCTCAGTACTCAGGGTGCTGGGTGCTCGTTCTCGGTGTGCTGGGTGCTCAGTGCTCGGGGTGCTGGGTGCTCAGTACTCAGGGTGCTGGGGCTCAGTACTCAGGGTGCTGAGTGCTCAGTACTCAGGGTGCTCGGTTCTCGGTACTCAGGTGCTGGGTGCTCATACTCGGGGTGCTGGGTGCTCAGTGCTCGGGGTGCTGGGTGCTCAGTACTCAGGGTGCTGGGGGTTCAGTACTCAGGGTGCTGGGTGCTCAGTACTCAGGGTGATCTGTTCTCAGTACTCAGGGTGCTGGGTGCTCAGTGCTCGGGGTGCTGGGTGCTCAGTACTCGGGGTGCTCAGTGCTCAGTACTCAGGGTGCTGGGTGCTCAGTGCTCAGGGTGCTGGGTGCTCAGTACTCAGGGTGCTGGGTGCTCAGTGCTCAGGGTGCTGGGTGCTCAGTATTCAGGGTGCTCAGTACTCAGGGTGCTGGATGCTCAGTACTCAGGGTGCTCAGTACTCAGGGTGCTGGGTGCTCAGTGCTCGGGGTGCTGGGTGCTCAGTACTCACAGGGTGCTCAGTACTCAGGGTGCTGGGTGCTCAGTGCTCGGGGTGCTGGGGTGCTCAGTGCTCAGGGTGATCGGTGCTCAGTACTCAGGATGCTGGATGCTCAGTACTCAGGGTGCTGGGTGCTCAGTACTCAGGGTGCTGGGTGCTCACTCCTCAGGGTGCTCAGTGCTCAGGTTGCTGGGTGCTCAGTGCTCGGGGTGCTCGGTGCTCAGTACTCAGGGTGCTGAGTGCTCAGTGCTCGGGGTGCTGGGTGCTCAGAACTCAGGGTGCTGGGTGCTCAGTACTCAGGGTGCTGGGTGCTCAGTGCTCGGGGGTGCTGGGTGCTCAGTGCTCAGTGTGCTGGGTGCTCAGTACTTCGGGTGCTGGGTGCTCAGTGCTCGGGGTGCTCGGTGCTCAGTACTCAAGGTGCTGTGTGCTCAATGCTCACGGTGCTGGGTGCTCAGTCCTCGGGGTGCTCCGTGCTCAGTGCTCAGGGTGCTGGGTGCTCAGTACTCAAGGGTGCTCGGTGCTCAGTACTAAGGGTGCTCAGTGCTCAGTACTCAGGGTGCTCAGTGCTCAGTGCTCGGGGTGCTGGGTGCTCAGTGCTCAGGGTGCTGGGTGCTCAGTACTCAGGGTGCTGGGTGCTCAGTGCTCAGTACTCAGCATGCTGGGTGCTCAGAGCTCGGGGTGCTGGGTCCTCAGTGCTCAGGGTGCTGGGTGCTCAGTACTCAGGGTGCTGGTGCTCAGTGCTCGGGGTGCTGGGTCCTCAGTGCTCAGGGTGCTGGGTGCTCAGTACTCAGGGTGCTGGGTCTTCAGTGCTCAGGGTGCTGGGTGCTCAGTACTCAGGGTGCTCGGTGCTCAGTACTCGGGGTGCTCGGTGCTAAGTACGCTGGTTGCTCAGAACTCAGGGTGCTGGGTGCTCAATACTCAGGGTGCTGGGTGCTTAGTACTCAGGGTGCTGGGTGCTCAGTACTCGGCTGCTGGGTGGCTCAGTGCTCAGGGTGCTGGGTGCTCAGTGGCTCGGGGTGCTGGGTTCTCAGTGCTCAGTACTCAGGTTGCTGTTTGCTCAGTGCTCGGGGTGCTGGGTGCTCAGTGCTCAGTACTCAGGGTGCTGGGTGCTCAGTACTCAGGGTGCTTGGGTGCTCAGTACTCGGCTGCTGGGTGCTCAGTGCTCAGGGTGCTGGGTGCTCAGTGCTCGGGGTGCTGGGTTCTCAGTGCTCAGTACTCAGGTTGCTGTTTGCTCAGTGCTCGGGGTGCTGGGTGCTCAGTGCTCAGTACTCAGGGTGCTGGGTGCTCAGTGCTCAGGGTGCTGTGTGCTCAGTGCTCAGGGTGCTGGGTGCTCAGTGCTCAGGGTGCTGTGTACTCAGTGCTCCGGGTGCTGGGTGCTCAGTACTCAGGGTGCTGGGTGCTCAGTACTCAGGGTGCTGGGTGCTCTGTGCTCGGGGTGCTGGGTGCTCAGTGCTCGCGGTGCTGTGTGCTCAGTGCTCGGTGTGCTCGGTGCTCAGTACTCAGGGTGCTGGGTGCTTAGTGCTCGAGGTGCTCAGTACTCAGGGTGCTGTGTGTTCAGTGCTCAGGGTGCTGGGTGCTCAGTACTCAGGGTGCTCGGTGCTTAGTACTCAGGGTGCTGGGTGCTCAGTACTCCGGGTGCTGGGTGCTCAGTGCTCGGGGTGTGCTCGGTGCTCAGTGCTCAAGGTGCTGGGTGTTCAGTACTCAGGGTGCTCAATGCTCAGGGTGCTGTGTGCTCAGTACTCAGGGTGCTGGGTGCTTAGTGCTCAGGGTGCTCGGTGCTCAGTACGTTGGGTGCTCAGTACTCAGGGTGCTGTGTGCTAAGTACTCGGGGTGCTGGGTGCTCATTAATCAGGGTGCTGGGTGCTCAGTATTCAGGGTGCCTCAGTGCTTGGGGTGCTGGGTGCTCAGTACTCAGGGTGCTCTGTGCTTGGGGTGCTGGGTGCTCAGTGCTCGGGGTGCTGGGTGCTCAGTGCTCGGGGTGATGGGTGCTCAGTGCTCGGGGTGCTGGGTACTCAGTGCTCGGGGTGCTTGGTGCTCAGTGCTCGGGGTGCTGGGTGCTCAGTGCTCAGGGTGCTTTGTGCTCGGTGCTCGCGGTGCTGGGTGCTCAGTGCTCGGGGTGCTGTGTACTCAGTTGCTCGGGGTGCTGGGTGCCCAGTGCTCGGGGTGCTGGGTGCTCAGTTCTCGGGGTGCTGGCTGCTCAGTACTCGGGGTGCTGGGGTGCTCAGTACTCAGGGTGCTGGGTGCTCAGGGTGCTGGGTGCTCAGTACTCAGGATGCTGGGTCCTCACTGCTCGGGGTGCTGGGTGCTCAGTGCTCGGGCTGCTCAGTGCTCAGTGCTCGGGGTCCTGGGTGCTCAGTACTCAGGGTGCTGGGTGCTCGGTGCTCAGTACGCCGGGTGCTCAGTGCTCAGGGTGCTGGGTGCTCAGTACTCAGTGCTCAGGATGCTGGGTCCTTCAGTGCTCGGGGTGCTGGGTGCTGAGTCCTCAGGGTGCTGGGGTGCTCAGTGCTCGGGGTGCTCAGTGCTCAGTGCTCAGGGTCCTGGGTGCTCAGTACTCAGGGTGCTGGGTGCTTAGTACTCAGGGTGCTCAGTGCTCAGTACACATGTTGCTGGGTGCTCAGTGCTCGGGGTGCTGGGTGCTCAGTGCTCAGTACTCAGGGTGCTGGGTGCTCAGTGCTCGGGGTGCTGGGTGCTCAGTACTCAGCGTGCTGGGTGCTCAGTACTCAGGGTGCTGGGTGCTCAGTGCTCAGGGTGCTGGGTGCTCAGTGCTCAGGGTGCTGGGTGCTCAGTGATCGGGGTCCTGGGTGCTCAGTACTCAGTGCTCGGGGGTCCTGGCTGCTCCTTGCTCGGGGTGGCTGGGTGCTCAGTGCTCGGGTTGCTGGGTACTCAGTGCTCGGGGTGCTCGGTGCTCAGTGCTCAGGGTGCTGGTGCTCAGTGCACAGGGGTGCTTGGGTGCTCAATTCTGAGGGTGCTGGGTGCTCAGTGCTCAGGGTGCTGGGTGCTCAGTGCTCAGGGTGTGCTGGGTGCTCGGTGCTCGGGGTGCTGGGTGCTTAGTGCTCAGGGTGCTGGGTGCTCAGTACTCAGGGTGCTGGGTGCTCAGTACTCAGGGTGCTCGGTGCTCAGTACTCGGGGTGCTCGGTGCTAAGTACGCTGGTTGCTCAGAACTCAGGGTGCTGGGTGCTCAATACTCAGGGTGCTGGGTGCTTAGTACTCAGGGTGCTGGGTGCTCAGTGCTCGGGGTGCTGGGTGCTCAGTGCTCAGTACTCCAGGGTGCTGAGTGCTCAGTGCTCAGGGTGCTGGGTGGTCAGTGCTCAGGGGTGCTCGGTGGTCAGTGCTCAGAGTGCTGGGTACTCAGTGCTCAGGGTGCTGGGTGCTCAGTACTTAGGGTGCTGGGTGCTCAGTACTCAGGGTGCTGGGTGCTCAGTGCTCGGGGTGCTGGGTGCTCAGTGCTCGGGGTGCTGGGGTGCTCAGTGCTCGGGGTGCTCGGAGCTCAGTATTCAGGGTGCTGGGTGCTCAGTGCTCGAGGTGCTCAGTACTCAGGGTGCTGTGTGTTCAGTGCTCAGGGTGCTGGGTGCTCAGTACTCAGGGTGCTCGGTGCTTAGTACTCAGGGTGCTGGGTGCTCAGTACTCCCGGGTGCTGGGTGCTCAGTGCTCGGGGTGCTCGGTGCTCAGTGCTCAAGGTGCTGGGTGTTCAGTACTCAGGGTGCTCATTGCTCAGGGTGCTGGGTGCTCAGTACTCAGGGTGCTGGGTGCTTAGTGCTCAGGGTGCTCGGTGCTCAGTACGTTGGGTGCTCAGTACTCAGGGTGCTGTGTGCTCAGTACTCGGGGTACTGGGTGCTCATTAATCAGGGTGCTGGGTGCTCAGTATTCAGGGTGCTCAGTGCTTGGGGTGCTGGGTGCTCAGTAACTCAGGGTGCTCTGTGCTTGGGGTGCTGGGTGCTCAGTGTCTCGGGGTGCTGGGTGCTCAGTGCTCGGGGTGCTGGGGTGCTCAGTGCTCGGGGTGCTGGGTACTCAGTGCTCGGGGTGCTTGGTGCTCAGTGCTCGGGGTGCTGGGTGCTTCAGTGCTCAGGGTGCTGGGTGCTCGGTGCTCGCGGTGCTGGGTGCTCAGTGCTCGGGGTGCTGGGTGCTCAGTGCTCGGGGTGCTGGGTGCCCAGTGCTCGGGGTGCTGGGTGCTCAGTTCTCGGGGTGCTGGCTGCTCAGTGCTCGGGGTGCTGGGTGCTCAGTACTCAGGTGCTGGATGCTCAGGGTGCTGGGTGCTCAGTACTCAGGATGCTGGGGTCCTCAGTGCTCGGGGTGCTGGGTGCTCAGTGCTCGGGCTGCTCAGTGCTCAGTGCTCGGGGTCCTGGGTGCTCAGTACTCAGGGGTGCTGGGTGCTCGGTGCTCAGTACGCCGGGTGCTCAGTGCTCAGGGTGCTGGGTGCTCAGTACTCAGTGCTCAGGATGCTGGGTCCTCAGTGCTCGGGGTGCTGGGTGCTGAGTCCTCAGGGGTGCTGGGTGCTCAGTGCTCGGGGTGCTCAGTGCTCAGTGCTCAGGGTCCTGGGTGCTCAGTACTCAGGGTGCTGGGTGCTTAGTACTCAGGGTGCTCAGTGCTCAGTACACATGTTGCTGGGTGCTCAGTGCTCGGGGTGCTGGGTGCTCAGTGCTCAGTACTCAGGGTGCTGGGTGCTCAGTGCTCGGGGTGCTGGGTGCTCAGTACTCAGCGTGCTGGTGCTCAGTACTCAGGGTGCTGGGTGCTCAGTGCTCAGGGTGCTGGGTGCTCAGTGCTCAGGGTGCTGGGTGCTCAGTGATCGGGGTCCTGGGTGCTCAGTACTCAGTGCTCGGGGTCCTGGCTGCTCCTTGCTCGGGGTGCTGGGTGCGCAGTGCTCGGGTTGCTGGGTACTCAGTGCTTGGGGTGCTCGGTGCTCAGTGCTCAGGGTGCTGGGTGCTCAGTGCACAGGGTGCTGGGTGCTCAGTTCTCAGGGTGCTGGGTGCTCAGTGCTCAGGGTGCTGGGTGCTCAGTGCTCAGGGTGCTGGGTGCTCGGTGCTCGGTGGTGCTGGATGCTTAGTGCTCAGGGTGCTGGTGCTCAGTACTCAGGGTGCTGGGTGCTCAGTACTCAGGGTGCTCGGTGCTCAGTACTCGGGGTGCTCGGTGCTAAGTACGCTGGTTGCTCAGAACTCAGGGTGCTGGGTGCTCAATACTCAGGGTGCTGGGTGCTTAGTACTCAGGGTGCTGGGTGCTCAGTGCTCGGGGTGCTGGGTGCTCAGTGCTCAGTACTCAGGGTGCTGGGTGCTCAGTGCTCAGGGTGCTGGGTGGTCAGTGCTCAGGGTGCTGGGTGCTCAGTGCTCAGGTTGCTGGGTACTCAGTGCTCAGGGTGCTGGGTGCTCAGTACTTAGGGTGCTGGGTGCTCAGTACTCAGGGTGCTGGGTGCTCAGTTCTCGGGGTGCTGGGTGCTCAGTGCTCGGGGTGCTGGGTGCTCAGTGCTCGGGGTGCTCGGAGCTCAGTATTCAGGGTGCTGGGTGCTCAGTGCTCGAGGTGCTCAGTACTCAGGGTGCTGTGTGTTCAGTGCTCAGGGTGCTGGGTGCTCAGTACTCAGGGTGCTCGGTGCTTAGTACTCAGGGTGCTGGGTGCTCAGTACTCCGGGTGCTGGGTGCTCAGTGCTCGGGGTGCTCGGTGCTCAGTACTCAGTGCTCAGGGTGCTCAGTGCTCAGTGCTCAGGGTGCTGGGTGTTCAGTACTCAGGGTGCTTGTTGCTAAGTACTCGGGGTGCTGGGTGATCAGTACTCAGGGTGCTGGGTGCTCAGTACTCAGGGTGCTGGGTGCTCAGTACTCGGCTGCTGGGTGCTCAGTGCTCAGGGTGCTGGGTGCTCAGTGCTCGGGGTGCTGGGTTCTCAGTGCTCAGTACTCAGGGTGCTGGGTGCTCAGTGCTCGGGGTGCTGGGTGCTCAGTGCTCAGTACTCAGGGTGCTGGGTGCTCAGTGCTCAGGGTGCTGGGTGCTCAGTGCTCAGGGTGCTGTGTACTCAGTGCTCCGGGTGCTGGGTGCTCAGTACTCAGGGTGCTGGGTGCTCAGTACTCAGGGTGCTGGGTGCTCTGTGCTCGGGGTGCTGGGTGCTCAGTGCTCGCGGTGCTGGGTGCTCAGTGCTCGGTGTGCTCGGTGCTCAGTACTCAGGGTGCTGGGTGCTCAGTGCTCGAGGTGCTCAGAACTCAGGGTGCTGTGTGTTCAGTGCTCAGGGTGCTGGGTGCTCAGTACTCAGGGTGCTCGGTGCTTAGTACTCAGGGTGCTGGGTGCTCAGTACTCCGGGTGCTGGGTGCTCAGTGCTCGGGGTGCTCGGTGCTCAGTGCTCAAGGTGCTGGGTGTTCAGTACTCAGGGTGCTCATTGCTCAGGGTGCTGGGTGCTCAGTACTCAGGGTGCTGGGTGCTTAGTGCTCAGGGTGCTCGGTGCTCAGTACGTTTTGTGCTCAGTACTCAGGGTGCTGTGTGCTCAGTACTCGGGGTGCTGGGTGCTCATTAATCAGGGTGCTGGGTGCTCAGTATTCAGGGTGCTCAGTGCTTGGGGTGCTGGGTGCTCAGTACTCAGGGTGCTCTGTGCTTGGGGTGCTGGGTGCTCAGTGCTCGGGGTGCTGGGTGCTCAGTGCTCGGGGTGCTGGGTGCTCAGTGCTCGGGGTGCTGGGTACTCAGTGCTCGGGGTGCTTGGTGCTCAGTGCTCGGGGTGCTGGGTGCTCAGTGCTCAGGGTGCTGGGGTGCTCGGTGCTCGCGGTGCTGGGTGCTCAGTGCTCGGGGTGCTGGGTGCTCGGTGCTCGGGGTGCTGGGTGCCCAGTGCTCGGGGTGCTGGGTGCTCAGTTCTCGGGGTGCTGGCTGCTCAGTGCTCGGGGTGCTGGGTGCTCAGTACTCAGGGTGCTGGGTGCTCAGGGTACTGGGTGCTCAGTACTCAGGATGCTGGGTCCTCAGTGCTCGGGGTGCTGGGTGCTCAGTGCTCGGGCTGCTCAGTGCTCAGTGCTCGGGGTCCTGGGTGCTCAGTACTCAGGGTGCTGGGTGCTCGGTGCTCAGTACGCCGGGTGCTCAGTGCTCAGGGTGCTGGGTGCTCAGTACTCAGTGCTCAGGATGCTGGGTCCTCAGTGCTCGGGGTGCTGGGTGCTGAGTCCTCAGGGTGCTGGGTGCTCAGTGCTCGGGGTGCTCAGTGCTCAGTGCTCAGGGTCCTGGGTGCTCAGTACTCAGGGTGCTGGGTGCTTAGTACTCAGGGTGCTCAGTGCTCAGTACACATGTTGCTGGGTGCTCAGTGCTCGGGGTGCTGGGTGCTCAGTGCTCAGTACTCAGGGTGCTGGGTGCTCAGTGCTCGGGGTGCTGGGTGCTCAGTACTCAGCGTGCTGGGTGCTCAGTACTCAGTACTCAGGGTGCTGGGTGCTCAGTGCTCAGTACTCAGGGTGCTGGGTGCTCAGTGCTCAGGGTGCTGGGTGCTCAGTGCTCAGGGTGCTGGGTGCTCAGTGATCGGGGCCCTGGGTGCTCAGTACTCAGTGCTCGGGGTCCTGGCTGGCTCCTTGCTCGGGGTGCTGGGTGCTCAATGCTCTGGGTGCTTAGTGCTCAGTACTCAGGGTGCTGGGTGCTCTGTACTCAGGGTGCTCAGTGCTCGGGGTGCTGTGTGCTCAGTACTCAGGGTGCTGGGTGCTCGTTCTCGGTGTGCTGGGTGCTCAGTGCTCGGGGTGCTGGGTGCTCAGTACTCAGGGTGCTGGGGCTCAGTACTCAGGGTGCTGAGTGCTCAGTACTCAGGGTGCTCGGTTCTCGGTACTCAGGGTGCTGGGTGCTCATACTCGGGGTGCTGGGTGCTCAGTGCTCGGGGTGCTGGGTGCTCAGTACTCAGGGTGCTGGGGGTTCAGTACTCAGGGTGCTGGGTGCTCAGTACTCAGGGTGATCTGTTCTCAGTACTCAGGGTGCTGGGTGCTCAGTGCTCGGGGTGCTGGGTGCTCAGTACTCGGGTGCTCAGTGCTCAGTACTCAGGGTGCTGGGTGCTCAGTGCTCAGGGTGCTGGGTGCTCAGTACTCAGGGTGCTGGGTGCTCAGTGCTCAGGGTGCTGGGTGCTCAGTATTCAGGGTGCTCAGTACTCAGGGTGCTGGATGCTCAGTACTCAGGGTGCTCAGTACTCAGGGTGCTGGGTGCTCAGTGCTCGGGGTGCTGGGTGCTCAGTACTCAGGGTGCTCAGTACTCAGGGTGCTGGGTGCTCAGTGCTCGGGGTGCTGGGTGCTCAGTGCTCAGGGTGATCGGTGCTCAGTACTCAGGATGCTGGATGCTCAGTACACAGGGTGCTGGGTGCTCAGTACTCAGGGTGCTGGGTGCTCACTCCTCAGGGTGCTCAGTGCTCAGGTTGCTGGGTGCTCAGTGCTCGGGGTGCTCGGTGCTCAGGACTCAGGGTGCTGAGTGCTCAGTGCTCGGGGTGCGGGGTGCTCAGAACTCAGGGTGCTGGGTGCTCAGTA
Organism: Microtus oregoni; assembly: GCF_018167655.1. Lineage (NCBI taxonomy): Eukaryota > Metazoa > Chordata > Mammalia > Rodentia > Cricetidae > Microtus > Microtus oregoni. Next base: position 3,363,937 of record NW_024544550.1, read on the forward strand.
CTCAGGGTGCTGGGTGCTCAGTGCTCGGGGTGCTGGGTGCTCAGTGCTCAGTGTGCTGGGTGCTCAGTACTTCGGGTGCTGGGTGCTCAGTGCTCGGGGTGCTCGGTGCTCAGTACTCAAGGTGCTGTGTGCTCAATGCTCACGGTGCTGGGTGCTCAGTCCTCGGGGTGCTCCGTGCTCAGTGCTCAGGGTGCTGGGTGCTCAGTACTCAGGGTGCTCGGTGCTCAGTACTAAGGGTGCTCAGTGCTCAGTACTCAGGGTGCTCAGTGCTCAGTGCTCGGGGTGCTGGGTGCTCAGTGCTCAGGGTGCTGGGTGCTCAGTACTCAGGGTGCTGGGTGCTCAGTGCTCAGTACTCAGCATGCTGGGTGCTCAGAGCTCGGGGTGCTGGGTCCTCAGTGCTCAGGGTGCTGGGTGCTCAGTACTCAGGGTGCTGGGTGCTCAGTGCTCGGGGTGCTGGGTCCTCAGTGCTCAGGGTGCTGGGTGCTCAGTACTCAGGGTGCTGGGTCTTCAGTGCTCAGGGTGCTGGGTGCTCAGTACTCAGTGTGCTCAGTGCTCAGTGTGCTGGGTGCTCAGAACTCAGGATGCTGGGTGCTCAGTACTCAGGGTGCTGGGTGCTCAGTACTCACTGTGCTTGGTGCTCAGTACTCAGGGGTGCTGGGGTGCTCAGTGCTCAGGGTGCTCAGTGCTCAGTGTGCTGGGTGCTCAGAACTCAGGATGCTGGGGTGCTCAGTACTCAGGGTGCTGGGTGCTCAGTACTCATGGTGCTGGGTGCTCATTCTCGGGGTGCTGGGTGCTCAGTACTCAGGTTGCTCAGTACTCTGGGTGCTCGGTGCTCAGTCCTCATGGTGCTGGGTGCTCAGTACTCAGGGTGCTCGGTGCTCAGTTCTCAGGGTGCTCGGTGCTCAGTGTTTGGGGTGCTGGGTGCTCAGTACTCAGGGTGCTGGGTGCTCAGTGCTCAGGGTGCTGGGTGCTCAGTGCTCAGGGTGCTGGGTGCTCAGTACTCAGTGCTCAGGATGCTGGGTGCTCAGTGCTCAGGGTGCTGGGTGCTCATTGCTCAGGGTGCTCAGTGCTCAGTGCTCAGTACTCAGGGTGCTGGGTGCTCAGTGCTCGGGGTGCCCGGTGCTCAGTGCTCGGGGTGCTCGGTGTTCAGTACTCAGGGTGCTGGGTGCTCAGTGCTCTTGGTGCTCGGTGCTCAGTACTCAGGGTGCTGGGTGCTCAGTGCTGTGTGCTCAGTGCTCGGGGTGCTGGGTGCTCAGTACTCAGGGTGCTGGGTGCTCAGAGCTCGGGGTGCTGGGTGCTCAGTACTCAGGGTGCTGGGTGCTCAGTGCTTGGGGTGCTCGGTGCTCAGTACGTTGGGTGCTCAGTACTCAAGGTGCTGGGTGCTCAGTGCTCAGGGTGCTGGGTGCTCAGTGCTCAGGGTGCTGGGTGCTCAGTGCTCAGGGTGCTGGGTGCTCAGTGCTCAGGGTGCTGGGTGCTCAGTACTCAGTGCTCAGGATGCTGGGTGCTCAGTGCTCGGGGTGCTCAGTGCTCATTACTCAGGGTCCTGGGTGCTCAGTGCTCAGGGTGCTGGGTGCTCAGTGCTCGGGGTGCTGGGTGCTCAGTACTCAGGGTGCTGGGTGCTCAGTTCTCAGGGTGCTGGGTGCTCAGTACTCAGGGTGCTGGGTGCTCAGTACTCAGGTTGCTGGGTGCTCAGTACTCGGGGTACTGGGTGCTCAGTGCTCAGCGTGCTGGGTGCTCAGTACTCACGGTGCTCGGTGCTCAGTGCTTGGGGTGCTGGGTGCTCAGTACTCAGGGTGCTGGGTGCTCAGTGCTCAGGGTGCTGGGTGCTCAGTGCTCAGGGTGCTGGGTGCTCAGTACTCAGTGCTCAGGATGCTGGTTGCTCAGTGCTCGGGGTGCTCAGTGCTCATTGCTCAGGGTCCTGGGTGCTCAGTGCTCAGGGTGCTGGGTGCTCAGTACTCAGTGCGCAGGGTGCTGGGTGCTCAGTACACAGTGCTCAGGATGCTGGGTGCTCAGTGCTCAGGGTGCTGGGTGCTCAGTGCTCAGGGTGCTCAGTGCTCAGTGCTCAGTACTCAGGGTGCTGGGTGCTCAGTACTCAGGGTGCTGGGTTCTCAGTGCTCGGGGTGCCCGGTGCTCAGTGCTCGGGGTGCTCGGTGCTCAGTACTCAGGGTGCTGGGTGCTCAGTACTCAGGGTGCTGGGTGCTCAGTGCTCGGGGTGCTCGGTGCTCAGTACTCAGGGTGCTGGGTGCTCAGTGCTGGGTGTTCAGTGCTCGGGGTGCTGGGTGCTCAGTGCTCGGGGTGCTGGGTGCTCAGTACTCAGGGTGCTCGGTGCTCAGTACTCAGGGTGCTGGGTGCTCAGTGCACGGGGTGCTGGGTGCTCAGTACTCAGGGTGCTGGGTGCTCAGTGCTCGGGGTGCTCGTTGCTCAGTACTTTGGGTGCTCAGTACTCAGGGTGCTGGGTGCTCAGGGCTCAGGGTTCTGGGTGCTCTGTGCTCAGGGTGCTGGGTGCTCAGTGCTCAGGGTGCTTGATGCTCAGTACTCATGGTGCTGGGTGCTCAGTGCTCAGGGTGCTGGGTGCTAAGTGCTCGGGGTGCTGGGTGCTCAGTACTCAGTGTGCTGGGTGCTCAGTACTCAGGGTGCTGGGTGCTCAGTACTCAGGGTGCTCGGTGCTCAGTACTCAGAGCTCAGGATGCTGGGTGCTCAGTGCTCGGGCTGCTGGGTGCTCAGTGCTCAGGGTGCTGGGTGCTCAGTGCTCAGGGTCTGGTTGCGCAGTACTCAGGGTGCTGGGTGCTCGGTGCTCAGTACTCCGGGTGCTGGGTGCTCAGTGCTCGGGGTGCTCGGTGCTCAGTGCTCAAGGTGCTGGGTGTTCAGTACTCAGGGTGCTCATTGCTCAGGGTGCTGGGTGCTCAGTACTCAGGGTGCTGGGTGCTTAGTGCTCAGGGTGCTCGGTGCTCAGTACGTTGGGTGCTCAGTACTCAGGGTGCTGTGTGCTCAGTACTCGGGGTGCTGGGTGCTCATTAATCAGGGTGCTGGGTGCTCAGTATTCAGGGTGCTCAGTGCTTGGGGTGCTGGGTGCTCAGTACTCAGGGTGCTCTGTGCTTGGGGTGCTGGGTGCTCAGTGCTCGGGGTGCTGGGTGCTCAGTGCTCGGGGTGCTGGGTGCTCAGTGCTCGGGGTGCTGGGTACTCAGTGCTCGGGGTGCTTGGTGCTCAGTGCTCGGGGTGCTGGGTGCTCAGTGCTCAGGGTGCTGGGTGCTCGGTGCTCGCGGTGCTGGGTGCTCAGTGCTCGGGGTGCTGGGTGCTCGGTGCTCGGGGTGCTGGGTGCCCAGTGCTCGGGGTGCTGGGTGCTCAGTTCTCGGGGTGCTGGCTGCTCAGTGCTCGGGGTGCTGGGTGCTCAGTACTCAGGGTGCTGGGTGCTCAGGGTACTGGGTGCTCAGTACTCAGGATGCTGGGTCCTCAGTGCTCGGGGTGCTGGGTGCTCAGTGCTCGGGCTGCTCAGTGCTCAGTGCTCGGGGTCCTGGGTGCTCAGTACTCAGGGTGCTGGGTGCTCGGTGCTCAGTACGCCGGGTGCTCAGTGCTCAGGGTGCTGGGTGCTCAGTACTCAGTGCTCAGGATGCTGGGTCCTCAGTGCTCGGGGTGCTGGGTGCTGAGTCCTCAGGGTGCTGGGTGCTCAGTGCTCGGGGTGCTCAGTGCTCAGTGCTCAGGGTCCTGGGTGCTCAGTACTCAGGGTGCTGGGTGCTTAGTACTCAGGGTGCTCAGTGCTCAGTACACATGTTGCTGGGTGCTCAGTGCTCGGGGTGCTGGGTGCTCAGTGCTCAGTACTCAGGGTGCTGGGTGCTCAGTGCTCGGGGTGCTGGGTGCTCAGTACTCAGCGTGCTGGGTGCTCAGTACTCAGTACTCAGGGTGCTGGGTGCTCAGTGCTCAGTACTCAGGGTGCTGGGTGCTCAGTGCTCAGGGTGCTGGGTGCTCAGTGCTCAGGGTGCTGGGTGCTCAGTGATCGGGGCCCTGGGTGCTCAGTACTCAGTGCTCCGGGTCCTGGCTGCTCCTTGCTCGGGGTGCTGGGTGCTCAATGCTCTGGGTGCTTAGTGCTCAGTACTCAGGGTGCTGGGTGCTCTGTACTCAGGGTGCTCAGTGCTCGGGGTGCTGTGTGCTCAGTACTCAGGGTGCTGGGTGCTCGTTCTCGGTGTGCTGGGTGCTCAGTGCTCGGGGTGCTGGGTGCTCAGTACTCAGGGTGCTGGGGCTCAGTACTCAGGGTGCTGAGTGCTCAGTACTCAGGGTGCTCGGTTCTCGGTACTCAGGGTGCTGGGTGCTCATACTCGGGGTGCTGGGTGCTCAGTGCTCGGGGTGCTGGGTGCTCAGTACTCAGGGTGCTGGGGGTTCAGTACTCAGGGTGCTGGGTGCTCAGTACTCAGGGTGATCTGTTCTCAGTACTCAGGGTGCTGGGTGCTCAGTGCTCGGGGTGCTGGGTGCTCAGTACTCGGGGTGCTCAGTGCTCAGTACTCAGGGTGCTGGGTGCTCAGTGCTCAGGGTGCTGGGTGCTCAGTACTCAGGGTGCTGGGTGCTCAGTGCTCAGGGTGCTGGGTGCTCAGTATTCAGGGTGCTCAGTACTCAGGGTGCTGGATGCTCAGTACTCAGGGTGCTCAGTACTCAGGGTGCTGGGTGCTCAGTGCTCGGGGTGCTGGGTGCTCAGTACTCAGGGTGCTCAGTACTCAGGGTGCTGGGTGCTCAGTGCTCGGGGGTGCTGGGTGCTCAGTGCTCAGGGTGATCGGTGCTCAGTACTCAGGATGCTGGATGCTCAGTACTCAGGGTGCTGGGTGCTCAGTACTCAGGGTGCTGGGTGCTCACTCCTCAGGGTGCTCAGTGCTCAGGTTGCTGGGTGCTCAGTGCTCGGGGTGCTCGGTGCTCAGTACTCAGGGTGCTGAGTGCTCAGTGCTCGGGGTGCGGGGTGCTCAGAACTCAGGGTGCTGGGTGCTCAGTACTCAGGGTGCTGGGTGCTCAGTGCTCGGGGTGCTGGGTGCTCAGTGCTCAGTGTGCTGGGTGCTCAGTACTTCGGGTGCTGGGTGCTCAGTGCTCGGGGTGCTCGGTGCTCAGTACTCAAGGTGCTGTGTGCTCAATGCTCACGGTGCTGGGTGCTCAGTCCTCGGGGTGCTCCGTGCTCAGTGCTCAGGGTGCTGGGTGCTCAGTACTCAGGGTGCTCGGTGCTCAGTACTAAGGGTGCTCAGTGCTCAGTACTCAGGGTGCTCAGTGCTCAGTGCTCGGGGTGCTGGGTGCTCAGTGCTCAGGGTGCTGGGTGCTCAGTACTCAGGGTGCTGGGTGCTCAGTGCTCAGTACTCAGCATGCTGGGTGCTCAGAGCTCGGGGTGCTGGGTCCTCAGTGCTCAGGGTGCTGGGTGCTCAGTACTCAGGGTGCTGGGTGCTCAGTGCTCGGGGTGCTGGGTCCTCAGTGCTCAGGGTGCTGGGTGCTCAGTACTCAGGGTGCTGGGTCTTCAGTGCTCAGGGTGCTGGGTGCTCAGTACTCAGTGTGCTCAGTGCTCAGTGTGCTGGGTGCTCAGAACTCAGGATGCTGGGTGCTCAGTACTCAGGGTGCTGGGTGCTCAGTACTCAGGGTGCTTGGTGCTCAGTACTCAGGGTGCTGGGTGCTCAGTGCTCAGGGTGCTCAGTGCTCAGTGTGCTGGGTGCTCAGAACTCAGGATGCTGGGTGCTCAGTACTCAGGGTGCTGGGTGCTCAGTACTCATGGTGCTGGGTGCTCATTCTCGGGGTGCTGGGTGCTCAGTACTCAGGTTGCTCAGTACTCTGGGTGCTCGGTGCTCAGTCCTCATGGTGCTGGGTGCTCAGTACTCAGGGTGCTCGGTGCTCAGTTCTCAGGGTGCTCGGTGCTCAGTGTTTGGGGTGCTGGGTGCTCAGTACTCAGGGTGCTGGGTGCTCAGTGCTCAGGGTGCTGGGTGCTCAGTGCTCAGGGTGCTGGGTGCTCAGTACTCAGTGCTCAGGATGCTGGGTGCTCAGTGCTCAGGGTGCTGGGTGCTCATTGCTCAGGGTGCTCAGTGCTCAGTGCTCAGTACTCAGGGTGCTGGGTGCTCAGTGCTCGGGGTGCCCGGTGCTCAGTGCTCGGGGTGCTCGGTGTTCAGTACTCAGGGTGCTGGGTGCTCAGTGCTCTTGGTGCTCGGTGCTCAGTACTCAGGGTGCTGGGTGCTCAGTGCTGTGTGCTCAGTGCTCGGGGTGCTGGGTGCTCAGTACTCAGGGTGCTGGGTGCTCAGAGCTCGGGGTGCTGGGTGCTCAGTACTCAGGGTGCTGGGTGCTCAGTGCTTGGGGTGCTCGGTGCTCAGTACGTTGGGTGCTCAGTACTCAAGGTGCTGGGTGCTCAGTGCTCAGGGTGCTGGGTGCTCAGTGCTCAGGGTGCTGGGTGCTCAGTGCTCAGGGTGCTGGGTGCTCAGTGCTCAGGGTGCTGGGTGCTCAGTACTCAGTGCTCAGGATGCTGGGTGCTCAGTGCTCGGGGTGCTCAGTGCTCATTACTCAGGGTCCTGGGTGCTCAGTGCTCAGGGTGCTGGGTGCTCAGTGCTCGGGGTGCTGGGTGCTCAGTGCTCAGGGTGATCGGTGCTCAGTGCTCAGGGTGCTGGGTGCTCAGTACTCAGGGTGCTGGGTGCTCAGTACTCAGGTTGCTGGGTGCTCAGTACTCGGGGTACTGGGTGCTCAGTGCTCAGCGTGCTGGGTGCTCAGTACTCACGGTGCTCGGTGCTCAGTGCTTGGGGTGCTGGGTGCTCAGTACTCAGGGTGCTGGGTGCTCAGTGCTCAGGGTGCTGGGTGCTCAGTGCTCAGGGTGCTGGGTGCTCAGTACTCAGTGCTCAGGATGCTGGTTGCTCAGTGCTCGGGGTGCTCAGTGCTCATTGCTCAGGGTCCTGGGTGCTCAGTGCTCAGGGTGCTGGGTGCTCAGTACTCAGTGCGCAGGGTGCTGGGTGCTCAGTACACAGTGCTCAGGATGCTGGGTGCTCAGTGCTCAGGGTGCTGGGTGCTCAGTGCTCAGGGTGCTCAGTGCTCAGTGCTCAGTACTCAGGGTGCTGGGTGCTCAGTACTCAGGGTGCTGGGTTCTCAGTGCTCGGGGTGCCCGGTGCTCAGTGCTCGGGGTGCTCGGTGCTCAGTACTCAGGGTGCTGGGTGCTCAGTACTCAGGGTGCTGGGTGCTCAGTGCTCGGGGTGCTCGGTGCTCAGTACTCAGGGGTGCTGGGTGCTCAGTGCTGGGTGTTCAGTGCTCGGGGTGCTGGGTGCTCAGTGCTCGGGGGTGCTGGGGTGCTCAGTACTCAGGGTGCTCGGTGCTCAGTACTCAGGGTGCTGGGTGCTCAGTGCACGGGGTGCTGGGTGCTCAGTACTCAGGGTGCTGGGTGCTCAGTGCTCGGGGTGCTCGTTGCTCAGTACTTTGGGTGCTCAGTACTCAGGGTGCTGGGTGCTCAGGGCTCAGGGTTCTGGGTGCTCTGTGCTCAGGGTGCTGGGTGCTCAGTGCTCAGGGTGCTTGATGCTCAGTACTCATGGTGCTGGGTGCTCAGTGCTCAGGGTGCTGGGTGCTAAGTGCTCGGGGTGCTGGGTGCTCAGTACTCAGTGTGCTGGGTGCTCAGTACTCAGGGTGCTGGGTGCTCAGTACTCAGGGTGCTCGGTGCTCAGTACTCAGAGCTGAGGATGCTGGGTGCTCAGTGCTCGGGCTGCTGGGTGCTCAGTGCTCAGGGTGCTGGGTGCTCAGTGCTCAGGGTCTGGTTGCGCAGTACTCAGGGTGCTGGGTGCTCAGTACTCAGTGTGCTGGGTGCTCAGTGCTCAGGGTGCTATGTGCTCAGTGCTCTGGGTGCTGGGTGCTCAGTGCTCAGGGTGCTGGGTGCTCAGTGCTCAGGGTGCTGGGTGCTCAGTGCTTGGGGTGCTGGGTGCTGAGTGCTCAGGGTGCTGGGTGCACAGTGCTCGGGGTGCTCAGTGCTCAGGGTCCTGGGTGCTCAGTACTCAGGGTGTTGGGTGCTTAGTACTCAGGGTGCTCAGTGCTCAGTACACAGGGTGCTGGGTGTTCAGTGCTAGGGGTGCTGGGTGCTCAGCGCTCAGTACTCAGGGTGCAGGGTGCTCAGTGCTCGGGGTGCTGGGTGCTCAGTACACAGCGTGCTGTGTGCTCAGTACTCAGGGGTGCTGGGTGCTCAATGCTCAGGGTGCTGGGTGCTCAGTGCTCAGGGTGCTGGGTGCTCAGTGATCGGGGTGCTGGGTGCTCAGTGCTCAGGGGTGCTCAGTGCTCAGGGTGCTGGGTGCTCAGGGTGCTGGGTGCTCAGTGCTCGGGGTGCTGGGTGCTCAGTGCTCAGTACACAGGGTGCTGGGTGCTCAGTGCTCGGGGTGCTGGGTGCTCAGTACTCAGCGTGCTGGGTGCTCAGTACTCAGGGTGCTGGTGCTCAGTGCTCAGGGTGCTGGTTGCTCAGTTTCTCAGGGTGCTGGGTGCTCAGGACTCAGGGTGCTGGGTGCTCAGTACTCAGGGTGCTCGGTGCTCAGTGCTCAGGGTGCTGGGTGCTCAGTGCTCGGGGTGCTGGGTGTTCAGTACTCAGGGTGCTGGGTGCTCAGTACTCAGGGTGCTGGGTGCTCAGTGGTCGGGGTGCTCGGTGCTCAGTACTCAGGGTGCTGGTGCTCAGTGCTCGAGGTGCTCAGTACTCAGGGTGCTGGGTGCGCAGTGCTCAGGGTGCTGGTTGCTCAGTTCTCAGGGTGCTGGGTGCTCAGTACTCAGGGTGCTGGGTGCTCAGTACTCAGGGTGCTCGGTGCTCAGTGCTCAGGGTGCTGGGTGCTCAGTGCCCGGGGTGCTGGGTACTCAGTGCTCAGGGTGCTGGGTGCTCAGTGCTCAGGGTGCTGGGTGCTCAGTATTCAGGGTGCTCAGTACTCAGGGTGCTGGGTGCTCAGTTCTCAGGGTGCTGGGTGCTCAGTGCTCAGGGTGCTTGGTGCTCAGTTCTCAGGGTGCTGGGTGCTCAGTGCTCAGGGTGCTGGGTGCTCAGTGCTCAGGGAGCAGGGTGCTCAGTGCTCGGGGTGCTGGGTGCTCAGTACTCAGGGTGCTGGGTGCTCAGTGCTCAGGTGCTGGGTGCTCAGTGCTCGGGGTGCTGGGTACTCAGAACTCAGGGTGCTGGGTGCTCAGGACTCAGGGTGCTGGGTGCTCAGTGCTCGGGGTGCTGGGTGCTCAGTGCTCAGGGTGCTGGGTGCTCAGTACTTAGGGTGCTGGGTGCTCAGTGCTCGGGGTGCTCGGTGCTCAGTACTCAAGGTGCTGGGTGCTCAGTGCTCACGGTGCTGGGTGCTCAGTCCTCGGGGTGCTCCGTGCTCAGTGCTCAGGGTGCTGGGTGCTCAGTGCTCAGGGTGCTGGGTGCTCAGTGCTCAGGGTGCTGGGTACTCAGTGCTCAGGGTGCTGGGTGCTCAGTACTCAGGGTGCTTGGTGCTCAGTGCTCGGGGTGCTGGGTGCTCAGTGCTCGCGGTGCTGGGTGCTCAGTGTTCAGGGTGCTCGGTGCTCAGTACTCAGGGTGCTGGGTGCTCAGTGCTCGAGGTGCTCAGTAGTCAGGGTGCTGTGTGTTCAGTGCTCAGGTTGCTGGGTGCTCAGTTCTCAGGGTGCTCGGTGCTTAGTACTCAGGGTGCTGTGTGCTCAGTACTCCGCGGTGCTGGGTGCTCAGTGCTCGGGGTGCTCGGTGCTCAGTGCTCAAGGTGCTGGGTGCTCAGTACTCAGGGTGCTCATTGCTCAGGCTGCTGGGTGCTCAGTACTCAGGGTGCTGGGTGCTCAGTACTCAGGGTGCTGGGTGCTCAGTACTCAGGGTGATCTGTTCTCAGTACTCAGTTTGCTCAGTGCTCAGTACTCAGGGTGCTGGGTGCTCAGTGCTCGGGGTGCTGGGTGCTCATTAATCAGGGTGCTGGGTGCTCAGTACTCAGGGTGCTCAGTGCTTGGGGTGCTGGGTGCTCAATACTCAGGGTGCTCAGTGCTTGGGGTGCTGGGTGCTCAGTGCTCAGGGTGCTGGGTGCTCAGTACTCAGGGTGCTGGGTGCTCAGTACTCAGGGTGCTGGGTGCTCAGTGATCGGGGTGCTGGGTGCTCAGTGCTCGGGGTGCTGGGTGCTCAGTGCTCGGGGTGCTGGGTGCTCAGTGCTCGGGGTGCTGGGTGCTCAGTTTCTCGGGGTGCTGGGTGCTCAGTGCTCGGGTTGCTGGGTACTCAGTGCTCGGGGTGCTCGGTGCTCAGTGCTCAGGGTGCTGGGTGCTCAGTGCACAGGGTGCTGGGTGCTCAGTTCTCAGGGTGCTGGGTGCTCAGTGCTCAGGGTGCTGGGTGCTCAGTGCTCAGGGTGCTGGGTGCTCGGTGCTCGGGGTGCTGGGTGCTTAGTGCTCAGGGTGCTGGGTGCTCAGTACTCAGGGTGCTGGGTGCTCAGTACTCAGGGTGCTCGGTGCTCAGTACTCGGGGTGCTCGGTGCTAAGTACGCTGGTTGCTCAGAACTCAGGGTGCTGGGTGCTCAATACTCAGGGTGCTGGGTGCTTAGTACTCAGGTGGCTGGGTGCTCAGTGCTCGGGGTGCTGGGTGCTCAGTGCTCAGTACTCAGGGTGCTGGGTGCTCAGTGCTCAGGGTGCTGGGTGGTCAGTGCTCAGGGTGCTGGGTGCTCAGTGCTTAGGGTGCTGGGTACTCAGTGCTCAGGGTGCTGGGTGCTCAGTACTTAGGGTGCTGGGTGCTCAGTACTCAGGGTGCTGGGTGCTCAGTGCTCGGGGTGCTGGGTGCTCAGTGCTCGGGGTGCTGGGTGCTCAGTGCTCGGGGTGCTCGGAGCTCAGTATTCAGGGTGCTGGGTGCTCAGTGCTCGAGGGTGCTCAGTACTCAGGGTGCTGTGTGTTCAGTGCTCAGGGTGCTGGGTGCTCAGTACTCAGGGTGCTCGGTGCTTAGTATTCAGGGTGCTGGGTGCTCAGTACTCCGGGTGCTGGGTTCTCAGTGCTCGGGGTGCTCGGTGCTCAGTACTCAGTGCTCAGGGTGCTCAGTGCTCAGTGCTCAGGGTGCTGGGTGTTCAGTACTCAGGGTGCTTGTTGCTAAGTACTCGGGGTGCTGGGTGATCAGTACTCAGGGTGCTGGGTGCTCAGTACTCAGGGTGCTGGGTGCTCAGTACTCGGCTGCTGGGTGCTCAGTGCTCAGGGTGCTGGGTGCTCAGTGCTCGGGGTGCTGGGTTCTCAGTGCTCAGTACTCAGGGTGCTGGGTGCTCAGTGCTCGGGGGTGCTGGGTGCTCAGTGCTCAGTACTCAGGGTGCTGGGTGCTCAGTGCTCAGGGTGCTGTGTGCTCAGTGCTCAGGGTGCTGGGTGCTCAGTGCTCAGGGTGCTGTGTACTCAGTGCTCCGGGTGCTGGGTGCTCAATACTCAGGGTGCTGGGTGCTCAGTACTCAGGGTGCTGGGTGCTCTGTGCTCGGGGTGCTGGGTGCTCAGTGCTCGCAGTGCTGGGTGCTCAGTGCTCGGTGTGCTCGGTGCTCAGTACTCAGGGTGCTGGGTGCTCAGTGCTCGAGGTGCTCAGTACTCAGGGTGCTGTGTGTTCAGTGCTCAGGGTGCTGGGTGCTCAGTACTCAGGGTGCTCGGTGCTTAGTACTCAGGGTGCTGGGTGCTCAGTACTCCGGGTGCTGGGGTGCTCAGTGCTCGGGGTGCTCGGTGCTCAGTGCTCAAGGTGCTGGGTGCTCAGTACTCAGGGTGCTCTGTGCTTGGGGTGCTGGGTGCTCAGTGCTCGGGGTGCTGGGTGCTCAGTGCTCGGGGTGCTGGGTGCTCAGTGCTCGGGGTGCTGGGTACTCAGTGCTCGGGGTGCTTGGTGCTCAGTGCTCGGGGTGCTGGGTGCTCAGTGCTCAGGGTGCTGGGTGTTCGGTGCTCACGGTGCTGGGTGCTCAGTGCTCGGGGTGCTGGGTGCTCAGTGCTCGGGGTGCTGGGTGCCCAGTGCTCGGGGTGCTGGGTGCTCAGTTCTCGGGGTGCTGGCTGCTCAGTGCTCGGGGTGCTGGGTGCTCAGTACTCAGGGTGCTGGGTGCTCAGGGTGCTGGGTGCTCAGTACTCATGATGCTGGGTCCTCAGTGCTCGGGGATGCTGGGTGCTCAGTGCTCGGGCTGCTCAGTGCTCAGTGCTCGGGGTCCTGGGTGCTCAGTACTCAGGGTGCTGGGTGCTCGGTGCTCAGTACGCCGGGTGCTCAGTACTCAGGGTGCTGGGTGCTCAGTACTCAGTGCTCAGGATGCTGGGTCCTCAGTGCTCGGGGTGCTGGGTGCTGAGTCCTCAGGGTGCTGGGTGCTCAGTGCTCGGGGTGCTCAGTGCTCAGTGCTCAGGGTCCTGGGTGCTCAGTACTCAGGGTGCTGGGTGCTTAGTACTCAGGGTGCTCAGTGCTCAGTACACATGTTGCTGGGTGCTCAGTGCTCGGGGTGCTGGGTGCTCAGTGCTCAGTACTCAGGGTGCTGGGTGCTCAGTGCTCGGGGTGCTGGGTGCTCAGTACTCAGCGTGCTGGGTGCTCAGTACTCAGGGTGCTGGGTGCTCAGTGCTCAGGGTGCTGGGTGCTCAGTGCTCAGGGTGCTGGGTGCTCAGTGATCGGGGTCCTGGGTGCTCAGTACTCAGTGCTCGGGGTCCTGGCTGCTCCTTGCTCGGGGTGCTGGGTGCTCAATGCTCTGGGTGCTTAGTGCTCAGTACTCAGGGTGCTGGGTGCTCTGTACTCAGGGTGCTCAGTGCTCGGGGTGCTGTGTGCTCAGTACTCAGGGTGCTGGGTGCTCGTTCTAGGGGTGCTGGGTGCTCAGTGCTCGGGGTGCTGGGTGCTCAGTACTCAGGGTGCTGGGGCTCAGTACTCAGGGTGCTGAGTGCTCAGTACTCAGGGTGCTCGGTTCTCGGTACTCAGGGTGCTGGGTGCTCATACTCGGGGTGCTGGGTGCTCAGTGCTCGGGGTGCTGGGTGCTCAGTACTCAGGGTGCTGGGGGTTCAGTACTCAGGGTGCTGGGTGCTCAGTACTCAGGGTGATCTGTTCTCAGTACTCAGGGTGCTGGGTGCTCAGTGCTCGGGGTGCTGGGTGCTCAGTACTCAGGGTGCTCAGTGCTCAGTACTCAGGGTGCTGGGTGCTCAGTGCTCAGGGTGCTGGGTGCTCAGTACTCAGGGTGCTGGGTGCTCAGTGCTCAGGGTGCTGGGTGCTCAGTATTCAGGGTGCTCAGTACTCAGGGTGCTGGATGCTCAGTACTCAGGGTGCTCAGTACTCAGGGTGCTGGGTGCTCAGTGCTCTGGGTGCTGGGTGCTCAGTACTCAGGGTGCTCAGTACTCAGGGTGCTGGGTGCTCAGTGCTCGGGGTGCTGGGTGCTCAGTGCTCAGGGTGATCGGTGCTCAGTACTCAGGATGCTGGATGCTCAGTACTCAGGGGTGCTGGGTGCTCAGTACTCAGGGTGCTGGGTGCTCACTCCTCAGGGTGCTCAGTGCTCAGGTTGCTGGGTGCTCAGTGCTCGGGGTGCTCGGTGCTCAGTACTCAGGGTGCTGAGTGCTCAGTGCTCGGGGTGCTGTGTGCTCAGAACTCAGGTTGCTGGGTGCTCAGTACTCAGGGTGCTGGGTGCTCAGTGCTCGGGGTGCTGGGTGCTCAGTGCTCAGTGTGCTGGGTGCTCAGTACTTCGGGTGCTGGGTGCTCAGTGCTCGGGGTGCTCGGTGCTCAGTACTCAAGGTGCTGTGTGCTCAATGCTCACGGTGCTGGGTGCTCAGTCCTCGGGGTGCTCCGTGCTCAGTGCTCAGGGTGCTGGGTGCTCAGTACTCAGGGTGCTCGGTGCTCAGTACTAAGGGTGCTCAGTGCTCAGTACTCAGGGTGCTCAGTGCTCAGTGCTCGGGTTGCTGGGTGCTCAGTGCTCAGGGTGCTGGGTGCTCAGTACTCAGTGTGCTGGGTGCTCAGTGCTCAGTACTCAGCATGCTGGGTGCTCAGAGCTCGGGGTGCTGGGTCCTCAGTGCTCAGGGTGCTGGGTGCTCAGTACTCAGGGTGCTGGGTGCTCAGTGCTCGGGGTGCTGGGTCCTCAGTGCTCAGGGTGCTGGGTGCTCAGTACTCAGGGTGCTGGGTCTTCAGTGCTCAGGGTGCTGGGTGCTCAGTACTCAGTGTGCTCAGTGCTCAGTGTGCTGGGTGCTCAGAACTCAGGATGCTGGGTGCTCAGTACTCAGGGTGCTGGGTGCTCAGTACTCAGGGTGCTTGGTGCTCAGTACTCAGGGTGCTGGGTGCTCAGTGCTCAGGGTGCTCAGTGCTCAGTGTGCTGGGTGCTCAGAACTCAGGATGCTGGGTGCTCAGTACTCAGGGTGCTGGGTGCTCAGTACTCATGGTGCTGGGTGCTCATTCTCGGGGTGCTGGGTGCTCAGTACTCAGGTTCCTCAGTACTCTGGGTGCTCGGTGCTCAGTCCCTCATGGTGCTGGGTGCTCAGTACTCAGGGTGCTCGGTGCTCAGTTCTCAGGGTGCTCGGTGCTCAGTGTTTGGGGTGCTGGGTGCTCAGTACTCAGGGTGCTGGGTGCTCAGTGCTCAGGGTGCTGGGTGCTCAGTGCTCAGGGTGCTGGGTGCTCAGTACTCAGTGCTCAGGATGCTGGGTGCTCAGTGGCTCAGGGTGCTGGGTGCTCATTGCTCAGGGTGCTCAGTGCTCAGTGCTCAGTACTCAGGGTGCTGGGTGCTCAGTGCTCGGGGTGCCCGGTGCTCAGTGCTCGGGGTGCTCGGGTGTTCAGTACTCAGGGTGCTGGGTGCTCAGTGCTCTTGGTGCTCGGTGCTCAGTACTCAGGGTGCTGGATGCTCAGTTGCTGTGTGCTCAGTGCTCGGGGTGCTGGGGTGCTCAGTACTCAGGGTGCTGGGGTGCTCAGAGCTCGGGGGTGCTGGGTGCTCAGTAGCTCAGGGTGCTGGGTGCTCAGTGCTTGGGGGTGCTCGGTGCTCAGTACGTTGGGTGCTCAGTACTCAAGGTGCTGGGTGCTCAGTGCTCAGGGTGCTGTGGGTGCTCAGTGCTCAGGGGTGCTGGGTGCTCAGTGCTCAGGGTGCTGGGTGCTCAGTGCTCAGGGTGCTGGGTGCTCAGTACTCAGTGCTCAGGATGCTGGGTGCTCAGTGCTCGGGGGGGGTTCTCAGTGCTCATTGCTCAGGGTCCTGGGTGCTCAGTGCTCAGGGTGCTGGGGTGCTCAGTGCTCGGGGTGCTGGGTGCTCAGTACTCAGGGTGCTGGGTGCTCAGTGGCTCAGGGTGCTGGGTGCTCAGTACTCAGGGTGCTGGGTGCTCAGTACTCAGGTTGCTGGGGTGCTCAGTACTCGGGGTGCTGGGTTGCTCAGTGGCTCAGCGTGCTGGGTGCTCAGTACGTCACGGTGCTCGGTGCTCAGTGCTTGGGGTGCTGGGTGCTCAGTACTCAGGGTGCTGGGTGCTCAGTGCTCAGGGTGCTGGGTGCTCAGTGCTCGGTGTGCTCCGTGCTCAGTACGCTGGTTGCTCATTACTCAGGGTGCTGGGTGCTCAGTACTCAGGGTGCTGGGTGCTTTAGTAATCCGGGTGCTGGGTGGACAGTGCTCGGGGTGCTGGGTGCTCAGTGCTCAGTACTAGCAGGGGGAGCTGGGTGCTCAGTGCTCAGGGTGCTGGGTGTTCAGTGCTCAGGGTGCTGGGTGCTCCGTTCTCAGGGGTGCTGGGTACTCAGTGCTCAGGGTGCTGGGGTGCTCAGTACTCAGGGTGCTGGGTGCTCAGTGCTAGGGGTGCTGGGTGCTCAGTGCTCAGTACTCAGGGTGCTGGGGTGCTCAGTGCTCTGGGTGCTGGGTGCTCAGTGCTCACGGTGCTGTGTGCTCAATCCTCGGGGTGCTCCGTGCTCAGTGCTCAGGGTGCTGTGTGCTCAGTGCTCAGGGTGCTGGGTGCTCAGTGCTCGGGGGTGCTGGGTGCTCAGTGCTCAGTACTCAGGGTGCTGGGTGCTCAGTGCTCGGGGGTGCTGGGTGCTGAGTGCTCAGTACTCAGGGTGCTGGGTGCTCAGTGCTCGGGGTGCTGGGTGCTCAGTGCTCAGTATTCAGGGTGCTGGGTGCTCAGTGCTCAGGTTGCTGTGTGCTCAGTGCTCAGGGGTGCTGGGTGCTCGGGGTGCTGGGTGCTCAGTGCTCGGGGTGCTGGGTGCTCAGTGCTCAGTAGATTCAGGGGTGCTGGGTGCTCAGTGCTCAGGTTGCTGTGTGCTCAGTGCTCAGGGTGCTGGGTGCTCGGTGTGGCATGGGTGCTCAGTGCTCGGGGTGCTGGGTGCTCAGTGTTCGTGGTGCTGGGTGCTCAGTGCTCGGGGTGCTGGGTGCTCAGTGCTCGGGGTGCTATGTGCTCAGTGCTCGGGGGGTGCTGGGTGCTCAGTCCTTCGGGGTACTGGGTGCTCAGTGCTCGGGGGTGCTGGGTGCTCAGTGCTCGGGGTGCTGGGTGCTCAGTACTCGGGTTGCTCGGTGCTCAGATACTCAGGGTGATGGGGTGCTCAGTGCTCAGGGTGCTGGGTGCTCAGTACTCAGGGTGCTGGGTGCTCGGTGCTCAGTACGCTGGGGTGCTCAGTACTCAGGGGTGCTGGGCTGCTCAGTACTCAGGGTGCTCGGTGCTCAAGTACTCAGGGTGCTGGGTGCTCATTACTCAGGGTGCTGGGTGCTCAGTACTCAGGGTGCTCAGTGCTTGGGGTGCTGGGTGTGCTCAGTACTCAGGGTGATCAGTGCTTGGGGTGCTGGGTGCTCAGTATTCAGGGTGCTGGGTGCGCAGTGCTCGGGGGTGCTGGGGTGCTCAGTGCTCAGGGTGCGTGGGTGCTCAGTGCTCAGGGTGCTGGGTGCTCAGTCCTCGGGGTGCTGGCGGTGCTCCAGTACTCAGGGTGCTGGGTGCGTGTGCTCAGTACACAGGGTGCTGAGTGCTCAGTGCTCAGGGTGCTGGGTGCTCAGTGCTCGGGTTGCTGGGTGCTCAGTGCTCGGGGGTGCTGGGTGCTCAGTGCTCGGGGTGCTGGGTGCTCAGTGCTCGGGGTGCTGGGTGCTCAGTACTCGGTTGCTCGGTGCTCAGTACTCAGGGTGCTGGGTGCTCAGTGCTCAGGGTGCTGGGTGCTCAGTACTCAGGGTGCTGGGTGCTTGGTGCTCAGTAGGCTGGGTGCTCAGTACTCAGGTTGCTGGCTGCTCAGTACTCAGGGTGCTCGGGGGCTCAGTACTCAGGGTGCTGGGTGCTCAGTGCTCAGTGTGCTGGGTGCTCAGTACTTCGGGTGCTGGGTGCTCAGTGCTCGGGGTGCTCGGTGCTCAGTACTCAAGGTGCTGTGTGCTCAATGCTCACGGTGCTGGGTGCTCAGTCTTCGGGGTGCTCCGTGCTCAGTGCTCAGGGTGCTGGGTGCTCAGTACTCAGGGTGCTCGGTGCTCAGTACTAAGGGTGCTCAGTGCTCAGTACTCAGGGTGCTCAGTGCTCAGTGCTCGGGGTGCTGGGTGCTCAGTGCTCAGGGTGCTGGGTGCTCAGTACTCAGGGTGCTGGATGCTCAGTGCTCAGTACTTCAGCATGCTGGGTGCTCAGAGCTCGGGGTGCTGGGTCCTCAGTGCTCAGGGGTGCTGGGGTGCTCAGTACTCAGGGTGCTGGGTGCTCAGTGCTCGGGGTGCTGGGTCCTCAGTGCTCAGGGTGCTGGGTGCTCAGTACTCAGGGTGCTGGGTCTTCAGTGCTCAGGGTGCTGGGTGCTCAGTACTCAGTGTGCTCAGTGTTCAGTGTGCTGGGTGCTCAGAACTCAGGATGCTGGGTGCTCAGTACTCAGGGGTGCTGGGTGCTCAGTACTCAGGGTGCTTGGTGCTCAGTACTCAGGGTGCTGGGTGCTCAGTGCTCAGGGTGCTCAGTGCTCAGTGTGCTGGGTGCTCAGAACTTAGGATGCTGGGTGCTCAGTACTCAGGGTGCTGGGTGCTCAGTACTCATGGTGCTGGGTGCTCATTCTCGGGGTGCTGGGTGCTCAGTACTCAGGTGTTGCTCAGTACTCTGGGTGCTCGGTGCTCAGTCCTCATGGTGCTGGGTGCTCAGTACTCAGGGTGCTCGGTGCTCAGTTCTCAGGGTGCTCGGTGCTCAGTGTTTGGGGGTGCTGGGTGCTCAGTACTCAGGGTGCTGGGTGCTCAGGTGCTCAGGGTGCTGGGTGCTCAGTGCTCAGGGTGCTGGGTGCTCAGTACTCAGTGCTCAGGATGCTGGGTGCTCAGTGCTCAGGGTGCTGGGTGCTCATTGCTCAGGGTGCTCAGTGCTCAGTGCTCAGTACTCAGGGTGCTGGGTGCTCAGTGCTCTTGGTGCTCGGTGCTCAGTACTCAGGGTGCTGGGTGCTCAGTGCTGTGTGCTCAGTGCTCGGGGTGCTGGGGTGCTCAGTACTCAGGGTGCTGGGTGCTCAGAGCTCGGGGTGCTGGGTGCTCAGTACTCAGGGTGCTGGGTGCTCAGTGCTTGGGGTGCTCGGTGCTCAGTACGTTGGGTGCTCAGTACTCAAGGTGCTGGGTGCTCAGTGCTCAGGGTGCTGGGTGCTCAGTGCTCAGGGTGCTGGGTGCTCAGTGCTCAGGGTGCTGGGTGCTCAGTGCTCAGGGTGCTGGGTGCTCAGTACTCAGTGCTCAGGATGCTGGGTGCTCAGTGCTCGGGGGTGCTCAGTGCTCATTGCTCAGGGTCCTGGGGTGCTCAGTGCTCAGGGTGCTGGGTGCTCAGTGCTCGGGGTGCTGGGTGCTCAGTACTCAGGGTGCTGGGGTGCTCAGTGCTCAGGGTGCTGGGTGCTCAGTACTCAGGGTGCTGGGTGCTCAGTACTCAGGTTGCTGGGTGCTCAGTACTCGGGGTGCTGGGTGCTCAGTGCTCAGCGTGCTGGGTGCTCAGTACTCATGGTGCTCGGTGCTCAGTGCTTGGGGTGCTGGGTGCTCAGTACTCAGGGTGCTGGGTGCTCAGTGCTCAGGTTGCTGGGTGCTCAGTGCTCAGGGTGGCTGGGTGCTCAGTACTCCGTGCTCAGGATGCTGGTTGCTCAGTGCTCGGGGGTGCTCAGTGCTCATTGCTCAGGGTCCTGGGTGCTCAGTGCTCAGGGTGCTGGGTGCTCAGTACTCAGTGCGCAGGGTGCTGGGTGCTCAGTACACAGTGCTCAGGATGCTGGGTGCTCAGTGCTCAGGGTGCTGGTGCTCAGTGCTCAGGGTGCTCAGTGCTCAGTGCTCAGTACTCAGGGTGCTGGGTGCTCAGTACTCAGGGTGCTGGGTTCTCAGTGCTCGGGGTGCCCGGTGCTCAGTGCTCGGGGTGCTCGGTGCTCAGTACTCAGGGTGCTGGGTGCTCAGTACTCAGGGTGCTGGGTGCTCAGTGCTCGGGGTGCTCGGTGCTCAGTACTCAGGGTGCTGGGTGCTCAGTGCTGGGTGTTCAGTGCTCGGGGTGCTGGGTGCTCAGTGCTCGGGGTGCTGGGTGCTCAGTACTCAGGGGTGCTCGGTGCTCAGAACTCAGGGTGCTGGGTGCTCCAGTGCACGGGGTGCTGGGTGCTCAGTACTCAGGGTGCTGGGTGCTCAGTGCTCGGGGTGCTCGTTGCTCAGTACTTTGGGTGCTCAGTACTCAGGGTGCTGGGGTGCTCAGTGCTCAGGGTTCTGGGTGCTCAGTGCTCAGGGTGCTGGGTGCTCAGTGCTCAGGGTGCTTGATGCTCAGTACTCATGGTGCTGGGGTGCTCAGTGCTCAGGGTGCTGGGTGCTAAGTGCTCGGGGTGCTGGGTGCTCAGTACTCAGTGTGCTGGGGTGCTCAGTACTCAGGGTGCTGGGTGCTCAGTACTCAGGGTGCTCGGTGCTCAGTACTCAGAGCTCAGGATGCTGGGTGCTCAGTGCTCGGGCTGCTGGGGTGCTCAGTGCTCAGGGTGCTGGGTGCTCAGGGCTCAGGGTCCTGGGTTGCGCAGTACTCAGGGTGCTGGGTGCTCAGTACTCAGGGTGCTGGGTGCTCAGTGCTCAGGGTGCTATGTGCTCAGTGCTCTGGGGTGCTGGGTGCTCAGTGCTCAGGGTGCTGGGGTGCTCAGTGCTCAGGGTGCTGGGTGCTCAGTGCTTGGGGTGCTGGGGTGCTGAGTGCTCAGGGTGCTGGGTGCACAGTGCTCGGGGTGCTCAGTGCTCAGGGTCCTGGGTGCTCAGTACTCAGGGGTGTTGGGTGCTTAGTACTCAGGGTGCTCAGTGCTCAGTACACAGGGTGCTGGGTGTTCAGTGCTAGGGGTGCTGGGTGTGCGTCAGCGGCTCGGAGTACTCAGGGTGCTGGGTGCTCAGTGCTCGGGGTGCTGGGTGCTCAGTACACAGCGTGCTGTGTGCTCAGTACTCAGGGTGCTGGGTGCTCAATGCTCAGGGTGCTGGGTGCTCAGTGCTCAGGCTGCTGGGTGCTCAGTGATAGGGGTGCTGGGTGCTCAGTGCTCAGGGTGCTCAGTGCTCAGGGTGCTGGGTGCTCAGGGTGCTGGGTGCTCAGTGCTCGGGGTGCTGGGTGCTCAGTGCTCAGTACTCAGGGTGCTGGGTGCTCAGTGCTCGGGGTGCTGGGTGCTCAGTACTCAGCGTGCTGGGTGCTCAGTACTCAGGGTGCTGGGTGCTCAGTGCTCAGGGTGCTTGTTGCTCAGTTCTCAGGGTGCTGGGTGCTCAGGACTCAGGGTGCTGGGTGACTCAGTACTCAGGGTGCTCGGTGCTCAGTGCTCAGGGTGCTGGGTGCTCAGTGCTCGGGGTGCTGGGTGTTCAGTACTCAGGGTGCTGGGTGCTCAGTACTCAGGGTGCTGGGTGCTCAGTGCTCGGGGTGCTCGGTGCTCAGTACTCAGTGTGCTGGGTGCTCAGTGCTCGAGGTGCTCAGTACTCAGGTGCTGGGGTGCTCAGTGCTCAGGGTGCTGGTTGCTCAGTTCTCAGGGTGCTGGGTGCTCAGTACTCAGGGTGCTGGGTGCTCAGTACTCAGGGTGCTCGGTGCTCAGTGCTCAGGGTGCTGGGTGCTCAGTGCCCGGGGTGCTGGGTGCTCAGTGCTCAGGGTGCTGGGTGCTCAGTATTCAGGGTGCTCAGTACTCAGGGTGCTGGGTGCTCAGTACTCAGGGTGGTCAGTACTCAGGGTGCTGGGTGCTCAGTGCTCGGGGTGCTGGGTGCTCAGTACTCAGGGTGCTCAGTACTCAGGGTGCTGGGTGCTCAGTGCTCGGGTTGCGGGGGTGCTCAGTGCTCATTGTGATCGGTGCTCAGTACTCAGGATGCTGGGTGCTCAGTACTCAGGGTGCTGGGTGCTCAGTACTCAGGGTGCTCATTGCTCGGGGAGCTCGGTGCTCAGTACTCAGGGTGCTGGGTGCTCAGTACTCAGTGCTCGGGGTCCTGGGGTGCTCCGTGCTCGGGGTGCTGGGTGCTCAGTGCTCTGGGTGCTTAGTGCTCAGTACTCAGGGTGCTGGGTGATCAGTACTCAGGGTGCTCAGTGCTCGGGGTGCTGGGGTGCTCAGTACTCAGGCTGCTGGATGCTCAGTACTCAGGGTGCTGGGTGCTCATTCTCGGGGTGCTGGGTGCTCAGTGCTCGGGGTGCTGGGTGCTCAGTACTCAGGGTGCTGGGGCTCAGTATTCAAGGTGCTGGGTGCTCAGTACTCAGGGTGCTCGGTTCTCAGTACTCAGGGTGCTGGGTGCTCATTCTCGGGGTGCTGGGTGCTCAGTACTCACGTTGCTGGGGTGCTCAGTACTCAGGATGCTGGGTGCTCAGTACTCAGGGTGCTGGGTGCTCAGTACTCAGGGGTGCTGGGTGCTCAGTACTCAGGGTGCTCGGTGCTCAGTACTCAGAGCTCAGGATGCTGGGTGCTCAGTGCTCGGGCTGCTGGGTGCTCAGTGCTCAGGGTGCTGGGTGCTCAGTGCTCAGGGTCTGGTTGCGCAGTACTCAGGGTGCTGGGTGCTCAGTACTCAGGGTGCTGGGTGCTCAGTGCTCAGGGGTGCTATGTGCTCAGTGCTCTGGGTGCTGGGTGCTCAGTGCTCAGGGTGCTGGGGTGCTCAGTGCTCAGGGTGCTGGGTGCTCAGTGCTTGGGGTGCTGGGTGCTGAGTGCTCAGGGTGCTGGGTGCACAGTGCTCGGGGTGCTCAGGTGCTCAGGGTCCTGGGTGCTCAGTACTCAGGGTGTTCGGTGCTTAGTACTCAGGGTGCTCAGTGCTCAGTACACAGGGTGCTGGGTGTTCAGTGCTAGGGGTGCTGGGTGCTCAGCGCTCAGTACTCAGGGTGCTGGGTGCTCAGTGCTCGGGGTGCTGGGTGCTCAGTACACAGCGTGCTGTGTGCTCAGTACTCAGGGTGCTGGGTGCTCAGTGCTCGGGGTGCTCGTTGCTCAGTACTTTGGGGTGCTCAGTACTCAGGGTGCTGGGTGCTCAGTGCTCAGGGTTCTGGGTGCTCAGTGCTCAGGGGTGCTGGGTGCACAGTGCTCAGGGTGCTTGATGCTCAGTACTCATGGTGCTGGGTGCTCAGTGCTCAGGGTGCTGGGTGCTAAGTGCTCGGGGTGCTGGGGTGCTCAGTACTCAGTGTGCTGGGTGCTCAGTACTCAGGGTGCTGGGTGCTCAGTACTCAGGGTGCTCGGTGCTCAGTACTCAGAGCTCAGGATGCTGGGTGCTCAGTGCTCGGGCTGCTGGGTGCTCAGTGCTCAGGGTGCTGGGTGCTCAGTGCTCAGGGTCTGGTTGCGCAGTACTCAGGGTGCTGGGTGCTCAGTACTCAGGGTGCTGGGTGCTCAGTGCTCAGGGTGCTATGTGCTCAGTGCTCTGGGTGCTGGGTGCTCAGTGCTCAGGGTGCTGGGTGCTCAGTGCTCAGGGTGCTGGGTGCTCAGTGCTTGGGGTGCTGGGTGCTGAGTGCTCAGGGTGCTGGGTGCACAGTGCTCGGGGTGCTCAGTGCTCAGGGTCCTGGGTGCTCAGTACTCAGGGTGTTGGGTGCTTAGTACTCAGGGTGCTCAGGTGCTCAGTACACAGGGTGCTGGGTGTTCAGTGCTAGGGGTGCTGGGTGCTCAGCGCTCAGTACTCAGGGTGCTGGGTGCTCAGTGCTCGGGGTGCTGGGTGCTCAGTACACAGCGTGCTGTGTGCTCAGTACTCAGGGTGCTGGGTGCTCAATGCTCAGGGTGCTGGGTGCTCAGTGCTCAGGCTGCTGGGTGCTCAGTGATAGGGGTGCTGGGTGCTCAGTGCTCAGGGTGCTCATTGCTCAGGGTGCTGGTGCTCAGGGTGCTGGGTGCTCAGTGCTCGGGGTGCTGGGTGCTCAGTGCTCAGTACTCAGGGTGCTGGGTGCTCAGTGCTCGGGGGTGCTGGGTGCTCAGTACTCAGCGTGCTGGGTGCTCAGTACTCAGGGTGCTGGGTGCTCAGTGCTCAGGGTGCTGGTTGCTCAGTTCTCAGGGTGCTGGGTGCTCAGGACTCAGGGTGCTGGGTGCTCAGTACTCAGGGTGCTCGGTGCTCAGTGCTCAGGGTGCTGGGTGCTCAGTGCTCGGGGTGCTGGGTGTTCAGTACTCAGGGTGCTGGGTGCTCAGTACTCAGGGTGCTGGGTGCTCAGTGCTCGGGGTGCTCGGTGCTCAGTACTCAGTGTGCTGGGTGCTCAGTGCTCGAGGTGCTCAGTACTCAGGGTGCTGGGTGCTCAGTGCTCAGGGTGCTGGTTGCTCAGTTCTCAGGGTGCTGGGTGCTCAGTACTCAGGGTGCTGGGTGCTCAGTACTCAGGGTGCTCGGTGCTCAGTGCTCAGGGTGCTGGGTGCTCAGTGCCCGGGGTGCTGGGTGCTCAGTGCTCAGGGTGCTGGGGTGCTCAGTATTCAGGGTGCTCAGTACTCAGGGTGCTGGGGTGCTCAGTACTCAGGGTGGTCAGTACTCAGGGTGCTGGGTGCTCAGTGCTCGGGGTGCTGGGTGCTCAGTACTCAGGGTGCTCAGTACTCAGGGTGCTGGGTGCTCAGTGCTCGGGTTGCGGGGTGCTCAGTGCTCAGGGTGATCGGGTGCTCAGTACTCAGGATGCTGGGTGCTCAGTACTCAGGGTGCTGGGTGCTCAGTACTCAGGGGTGCTCATTGCTCGGGGAGCTCGGTGCTCAGTACTCAGGGTGCTGGGTGCTCAGTACTCAGTGCTCGGGGTCCTGGGTGCTCCGTGCTCGGGGTGCTGGGTGCTCAGTGCTCTGGGTGCTTAGTGCTCAGTACTCAGGGGTGCTGGGTGATCAGTACTCAGGGTGCTCAGTGCTCGGGGGTGCTGGGTGCTCAGTACTCAGGCTGCTGGATGCTCAGTACTCAGGGTTCTGGGTGCTCATTCTCGGGGTGCTGGGTGCTCAGTGCTCGGGGTGCTGGGTGCTCAGTACTCAGGGTGCTGGGGCTCAGTATTCAAGGTGCTGGGTGCTCAGTACTCAGGGGTGCTCGGTTCTCAGTACTCAGGGTGCTGGGTGCTCATTCTCGGGGTGCTGGGTGCTCAGTACTCACGTTGCTGGGTGCTCAGTACTCAGGATGCTGGGTGCTCAGTACTCAGGGTGCTGGGTGCTCAGTACTCAGGTGCTGGGTGCTCAGTACTCAGGGTGCTCGGTGCTCAGTACTCAGAGCTCAGGATGCTGGGTGCTCAGTGCTCGGGCTGCTGGGTGCTCAGTGCTCAGGGTGCTGGGTGCTCAGTGCTCAGGGTCTGGTTGCGCAGTACTCAGGGTGCTGGGGTGCTCAGTACTCAGGGTGCTGGGTGCTCAGTGCTCAGGGTGCTATGTGCTCAGTGCTCTGGGTGCTGGGTGCTCAGTGCTCAGGGTGCTGGGTGCTCAGTGCTCAGGTGCTGGGTGCTCAGTGCTTGGGGTGCTGGGGTGCTGAGTGCTCAGGGTGCTGGGTGCACAGTGCTCGGGGGTGCTCAGTGCTCAGGGTCCTGGGTGCTCAGTACTCAGGGTGT
Source organism: Microtus oregoni (assembly GCF_018167655.1). NCBI lineage: Eukaryota > Metazoa > Chordata > Mammalia > Rodentia > Cricetidae > Microtus > Microtus oregoni. The sequence continues at coordinate 3,388,654 of NW_024544550.1, forward strand.
TCGGTGCTTAGTACTCAGGGTGCTCAGTGCTCAGTACACAGGGTGCTGGGTGTTCAGTGCTAGGGGTGCTGGGTGCTCAGCGCTCAGTACTCAGGTGCTGGGTGCTCAGTGCTCGGGTGCTGGGTGCTCAGTACACAGCGTGCTGTGTGCTCAGTACTCAGGGTGCTGGGTGCTCAATGCTCAGGGTGCTGGGTGCTCAGTGCTCAGGCTGCTGGGTGCTCAGTGATAGGGGTGCTGGGTGCTCAGTGCTCAGGGTGCTCAGTGCTCAGGGTGCTGGGTGCTCAGGGTGCTGGGTGCTCAGTGCTCGGGGTGCTGGGTGCTCAGTGCTCAGTACTCAGGGTGCTGGGTGCTCAGTGCTCGGGGTGCTGGGTGCTCAGTACTCAGCGTGCTGGGTGCTCAGTACTCAGGGTGCTGGGTGCTCAGTGCTCAGGGTGCTGGTTGCTCAGTTCTCAGGGTGCTGGGTGCTCAGGACTCAGGGTGCTGGGTGCTCAGTACTCAGGGTGCTCGGTGCTCAGTGCTCAGGGTGCTGGGTGCTCAGTGCTCGGGGTGCTGGGTGTTCAGTACTCAGGGTGCTGGGTGCTCAGTACTCAGGGTGCTGGGTGCTCAGTGCTCGAGGTGCTCAGTACTCAGGGTGCTGGGTGCTCAGTTCTCAGGGTGCTGGGTGCTCAGGACTCAGGGTGCTGGGGTGCTCAGTACTCAGGGTGCTCGGTGCTCAGTGCTCAGGGTGCTGGGGTGCTCAGTGCTCGGGGGTGCTGGGTGTTCGAGTACTCAGGGGTGCTGGGTGCTCAGTACTCAGTGTGCTGGGTGCTCAGTGCTCGAGGTGCTCAGTACTCAGGGTGCTGGGTGCTCAGTGCTCAGCGGTGCTGGTTGCTCAGTTCTCAGGGTGCTGGGTGCTCAGTACTCAGGGTGCTGGGTGCTCAGTACTCAGGGTGCTCGGTGCTCAGTGCTCAGGGTGCTGGGTGCTCAGTGCCCGGGGTGCTGCGTGCTCAGTGCTCAGGGTGCTGGGGTGCTCAGTATTCAGGGTGCTCAGTACTCAGGGTGCTGGGTGCTCAGTACTCAGGGTGGTCAGTACTCAGGGTGCTGGGTGCTCAGTGCTCGGGGTGCTGGGTGCTCAGTACTCAGGGTGCTCAGTACTCAGGGTGCTGGGTGCTCAGTGCTCGGGTTGCGGGGTGCTCAGTGCTCAGGGGTGATCGGTGCTCAGTACTCAGGATGCTGGGTGCTCAGTACTCAGGGTGCTGGGTGCTCAGTACTCAGGGTGCTCATTGCTCGGGGAGCTCGGTGCTCAGTACTCAGGGTGCTGGGTGCTCAGTACTCAGTGCTCGGGGGTCCTGGGTGCTCCGTGCTCGGGGTGCTGGGGTGCTCAGTGCTCTGGGTGCTTAGTGCTCAGTACTCAGGGTGCTGGGTGATCAGTACTCAGGGTGCTCAGTGCTCGGGGTGCTGGGTGCTCAGTACTCAGGCTGCTGGATGCTCAGTACTCAGGGTGCTGGGTGCTCATTCTCGGGGTGCTGGGTGCTCAGTGCTCGGGGTGCTGGGTGCTCAGTACTCAGGGTGCTGGGGCTCAGTATTCAAGGTCCTGGGTGCTCAGTACTCAGGGTGCTCGGTTCTCAGTACTCAGGGTGCTGGGTGCTCATTCTCGGGGTGCTGGGTGCTCAGTACTCACGTTGCTGGGTGCTCAGTACTCAGGATGCTGGGTGCTCAGTACTCAGGGTGCTGGGTGCTCAGTACTCAGGGTGCTGGGTGCTCAGTACTCAGTGCTCAGGATGCTGGGTGCTCAGTGCTCGGGCTGCTGGGTGCTCAGTGCTCAGGGTGCTGGGTGCTCAGTACTCAGGGTGCTGGGTTCTCAGTACTCAGGGTGCTGGGTGCACAGTGCTAGGGGGTGCTGGGTGCTCAGTGCTCAGGGTCTGGGTGCTCAGTACTCAGGGTGCTGGGTGCTCAGTACTCAGGGTGCTGGGTGCTCAGTGCTCAGGGTGCTGGGTGCTCAGTGCTCTGGGTGCTGGGTGCTCAGTGCTCAGGGTGCTGGGTGCTCAGTGCTCAGGGTGCTGGGTGCTCAGTGCTCGGGGTGCTGGGTGCTGAGTGCTCAGGGTGCTGTGTGCTCAGTGCTCGGGGTTGTCAGTGCTCAGTGCTCAGGGTCCTGGGTGCTCAGTACTCAGGGTGCTGGGTGCTTAGTACTCAGGGGTGCTCAGTGCTCAGTACACAGGGTGCTGGGTGCTCAGTGCTCGGGGGTGCTGGGTGCTCAGTGCTCAGTACTCAGGGTGCTGGGTGCTCAGTGCTCGGGGGTGCTGGGTGCACAGTACTCAGCGTGCTGGGTGCTCAGTACTCAGGGTGCTGGGTGCTCAGTGCTCAGGGTGCTGGGTGCTCAGTGCTCAGGGTGCTGGGTGCTCAGTGATCGGGGTGCTGGATGCTCAGTGCTCAGTGCTCGGGGTCCTGGGTGCTCCCATGCTCGGGGGTGCTGGGTGCTCAGTGCTCTGGGTGCTTAGTGCTCAGTACTCAGGGTGCTGGGTGCTCAGTACTCAGGGTGCTCGGTGCTCAGTGATCGGGGGTGCTGGGTGCTCAGTTGCTCTGGGGTGCTTAGTGCTCAGTACTCAGGGTGCTGGGTGCTCAGTGTTCAGGGTGCTGGGTGCTCAGTGATCGGGGTGCTGGGTGCTCAGTACTCAGTGCTCGGGGTCCTGGGTGCTCCGTGCTCGGGGTGCTGGGTGTTCAGTGCTCTGGGTGCTTAGTGCTCAGTAATCAGGGTGCTGGGTGCTCAGTGCTCAGGGTGCTCGGTGCTCAGTACGTTGGGTGCTCAGTACTCAGGTTGCTTGGTGCTCAGTGCTCGGGGTGCTGGGTGCTCAGTACTCGGGGTGCTGGGTGCTCAGTACTCAGGGTGCTGGGTGCTCAGTGCTCGGGGTGCTCCGTGCTCAGTACGCTGGTGCTCATTACTCAGGGTGCTGGTTGCTCAGTACTCAGGGTGCTGGGTGCTTAGTACTCAGGGTGCTGGGTGCACTGTGCTCGGGGTGCTGGGTGCTCAGTGCTCAGTACTCAGGGTGCTGGGTGCTCAGTGCTCAGGGTGCTGCGTGTTCAGTGCTCAGGGTGCTGGGGTGCTCCGTGCTCAGGGTGCTGGGTACTCAGTGCTCAGGGTGCTGGGTGCTCAGTACTCAGGGTGCTGGGTGCTCAGTACTCAGGGTGCTGGGTGCTCAGTGCTCGGGGTGCTTGGTGCTCAGTGCTCGGGGTGCTGGGTGCTCAGTGCTCGGGGTGCTGGGTGCTCAGTGCTCGGGGTGCTGGGTGCTCAGTGCTCGGGGTGCTCGGTGCTCAGTACTCAGGGTGCTGGGTGCTCAGTGCTCGAGGTGCTCAGTGCTCAGGTTGCTGTGTGTTCAGTGCTCAGGGTGCTGGGTGCTCAGTACTCAGGGTGCTCGGTGCTTAGTACTCAGGGTGCTGGGTGCTCAGTACTCAGGGTGCTGGTTGCTCAGTGCTCGGGGTGCTTGGTGCTCAGTGCTCGGGGTGCTGGGTGCTCAGTACTCGGGGTGCTGGGTGCTCAGTACTCAGGGTGCTGGGTGCTCAGTGCTCTGGGTGCTGGGTGCTCAGTGCTCAGTAACCAGGGTGCTGGGTGCTCAGTGCTCAAGGTGCTGTGTGCTCAGTGCTCAGGGTGCTGGCTGCTCAGTGCTCAGGGTGCTGGTACTCAGTGCTCAGGGTGCTCGGTGCTCAGTACTCAGGGTGCTGGGTGCTCAGTGCTCGAGGTGCTCAGTACTCAGGGTGCTGTGTGTTCAGTGCTCAGGGTGCTGGGTGCTCAGTACTCAGGGTGCTCGGTGCTTAGTACTCAGGGTGCTGGGTGCTCAGTACTCCGGGTGCTGGGTGCTCAGTGCTCAGGGTGCTCGGTGCTCAGTGCTCAAGGTGCTGGGTGCTCAGTACTCAGGGTGCTCATTGCTCAGGGTGCTGGGTGCTCAGTACTCAGGGTGCTGGGTGCTCAGTGCTCAGGGTGCTCGTTGCTCAGTACGTTGGGTGCTCAGTGCTCGGGGTGCTGGGTGCTCATTAATCAGGGTGCTGGGGTGCTCAGTACTCAGGGTGCTCAGTGCTTGGGGTGCTGGGTGCTCAATACTCAGGGTGCTCAGTGCTTGGGATGCTGGGTGCTCAGTACCTCAGGGTGCTGGGGTGCTCAGTGCTCAGGGTGCTCGGTGCTCAGTACTCAGGGTGCTGGGTGCTCAGTACTCAGGGTGCTGGGTGCTCAGTGATCGGGGGTGCTGGGTGCTCAGTGCTCGGGGTGCTGGGTGCTCAGTGCTCGGAGTGCTGGGTGCTCAGTGCTCGGGTTGCTGGGTGCTCAGTGCTCAGGGTGCTGGGTACTCAGTGCTCGGGGGTGCTTGGTGCTCAGTGCTCGGGGGTGCTGGGTGCTCAGTGCTCAGGGTGTTGGGTGCTCGGTGCTCGGTGCTCGGGCTGCTGGGGTGCTTAGTGCTCGGGTGCCCAGTGCTCAGTACTCGGGGTGCTGGGTGCTCAGTGCTCAGGGTGCTCGGTGCTCAGTGCTCAGGGTGCTGGGTGCTCAGTTTCTCAGGGTGCTGGGTGCTCAGTGCTCAGGGTGCTGGGTGCTCAGTGCTCAGGGTGCTGGGTGCTCAGTGCTCAGGGTGCTGGGTGCTCAGTGATCGGGGTGCTGGATGCTCAGTGCTCAGTGCTCGGGGTCCTGGGTGCTCCATGCTCGGGGTGCTGGGTGCTCAGTGCTCTGGGTGCTTAGTGCTCAGTACTCAGGGTGCTGGGTGCTCAGTGTTCAGGGTGCTGGGTGCTCAGTGATCGGGTGCTGGGGTGCTCAGTACTCAGTGCTCGGGGTCCTGGGTGCTCCGTGCTCGGGGTGCTGGGTGCTCAGTGCTCTGGGTGCTTAGTGCTCAGTAATCAGGGTGCTGGGTGCTCAGTGCTCAGGGTGCTCGGGTGCTCAGTACGTTGGGTGCTCAGTACTCAGGGTGCTTGGTGCTCAGTGCTCGGGGTGCTGGGTGCTCAGTACTCGGGGGTGCTGGGTGCTCAGTACTCAGGGTGCTTGGTGCTCAGTGCTCGGGGTGCTGGGTGCTCAGTACTCAGGGTGCTGGGTGCTCAGTGCTCGGGGGTGCTGGGTGCTCAGTGCTCGGGGTGCTCGGTGCTCAGTACTCAGGGTGCTGGGTGCTCAGTGCTCGAGGTGCTCAGTGCTCAGATTGCTGTGTGTTCAGTGCTCAGGGTGCTGGGTGCTCAGTACTCAGGGGTGCTCGGTGCTTAGTACTCAGGGTGCTGGGTGCTCAGTACTCCGGGTGCTGGGGTGCTCAGTGCTCGGGGGTGCTCGGTGCTCAGTACTCAGTGCTCAGGGTGCTCAGTGCTCAGTGCTCAGGGTGCTGGGTGTTCAGTACTCAGGTTGCTTGGTGCTCAGTACTCGGGGTGCTGGGTGCTCAGTACTCAGGGTGCTGGGTGCTCAGTGCTCTGGGTGCTGGGGTGCTCAGTGCTCAGTAACCAGGGTGCTGGGTGCTCAGTGCTCAAGGTGCTGTGTGCTCAGTGCTCAGGGTGCTGGCTGCTCAGTGCTCAGGGTGCTGGGTACTCAGTGCTCAGGGTGCTCGGTGCTCAGTACTCAGGGTGCTGGGGTGCTCAGTGCTCGAGGTGCTCAGTACTCAGGGTGCTGTGTGTTCAGTGCTCAGGGTGCTGGGTGCTCAGTACTCAGGGTGCTCGGTGCTCAGTACTCAGGGTGCTGGGTGCTCAGTGCTCGAGGTGCTCAGTACTCAGGGTGCTGTGTGTTCAGTGCTCAGGGTGCTGGGGTGCTCGGTACTCAGGGTTCTCGGTGCTTAGTACTCAGGGTGCTGGGGTGCTCAGTACTCCGGGGTGCTGGGGTGCTCAGTGCTCAGGGTGCTCGGTGCTCAGTGCTCAATGTGCTGGGTGCTCAGTACTCAGGGTGCTCATTGCTCAGGGTGCTGGGTGCTCAGTACTCAGAGTGCTGGGTGCTCAGTGCTCAGGGTGCTCATTGCTCAGTACGTTGGGTGCTCAGTGCTCGGGGTGCTGGGTGCTCATTAATCAGGGTGCTGGGTGCTCAGTACTCAGGGTGCTCAGTGCTTGGGGTGCTGGGTGCTCAATACTCAGGGTGCTCAGTGCTTGGGATGCTGGGTGCTCAGGTACTCAGGGTGCTGGGTGCTCAGTGCTCAGGGTGCTCGGTGCTCAGTACTCAGGGTGCTGGGTGCTCAGTACTCAGGGTGCTGGGTGCTCAGTGATCGGGGTGCTGGGTGCTCAGTGCTCGGGGTGCTGGGTGCTCAGTGCTCGGAGTGCTGGGTGCTCAGTGCTCGGGTTGCTGGGTGCTCAGTGCTCAGGGTGCTGGGTGCTCAGTGCTCGGGGTGCTGGGTACTCAGTGCTCGGGGTGCTTGGTGCTCAGTGCTCGGGGTGCTGGGTGCTCAGTGCTCAGGGTGGTTGGGTGCTCGGTGCTCGGGCTGCTGGGTGCTTAGTGCTCGGGTGCCCAGTGCTCAGTACTCGGGGTGCTGGGGTGCTCAGTGCTCAGGGTGCTCGGTGCTCAGTGCTCAGGGTGCTGGGTGCTCAGTTCTCAGGGTGCTGGGTGCTCAGTGCTCAGGGTGCTGGGTTCTCAGTGCTCAGGGTGCTGGGTGCTCAGTGCTCAGGGTGCTGGGTGCTCAGTGATCGGGGTGCTGGATGCTCAGTGCTCAGTGCTCGGGGTCCTGGGTGCTCCATGCTCGGGGTGCTGGGTGCTCAGTGCTCTGGGTGCTTAGTGCTCAGTACTCAGGGTGCTGGGGTGCTCAGTACTCAGGTGCTCGGTGCTCAGTGATCGGGGTGCTGGGTGCTCAGTGCTCTGGGTGCTTAGTGCTCAGTACTCGGGGTGCTGGGTGCTCAGTGCTCAGGGTGCTCGGTGCTCAGTGCTCAGGGTGCTGGGTGCTCAGTTCTCAGGGTGCTGGTTGCTCAGTACTCAGGGTGATCGGTGCTCAGTACTCAGGGTGCTGGGTGCTCAGTGCTCTGGGTGCTGGGTGCTCAGTACTCAGGGTGCTGGGTGCTCAGTGCTCAGGGTGCTCCGTGCTCAGTACGCTGGTTGCTCATTACTCAGGGTGCTGGGTGATCAGTACTCAGGGTGTTGGGGTGCTTAGTAATCAGGGTGCTGGGTGCACAGTGCTCGGGGTGCTGGGTGCTCAGTGCTCAGTATTCAGGGTGCTGGGTGCTCAGGGTGCTGGGTGTTCAGTGCTCAGGGTGCTGGGTGCTCCGTGCTCAGGGTGCTGGGTACTCAGTGCTCAGGGTGCTGGGTGCTCAGTACTCAGGGTGCTGGGTGCTCAGTACTCAGGGTGCTGGGTGCTCAGTGCTCGGGGTGCTGGGTGCTCAGTGCTCGGGGTGCTCGGTGCTCAGTACTCGGGGTGCTGGGTGCTCAGTGCTCGAGGTCCTCAGTACACAGGTTGCTGTGTGTTCAGTGCTCAGGGTGCTGGGTGCTCAGTACTCAGGGTGCTCGGTGCTTAGTACTCAGGGTGCTGGGTGCTCAGTACTCCGGATGCTGGGTGCTCAGTGCTCGGGGTGCTCGGTGCTCAGTACTCAGTGCTCAGGGTGCTCAGTGCTCAGTGCTCAGGGTGCTGGGGTGTTCAGTACTCAGGGTGCTTGGTGCTCAGTACTCGGGGTGCTGGGTGCTCAGTACTCAGGGTGCTGGGGTGCTCAGTAATCAGGGTGCTGGGTGCTCAGTACTCGGGTGCTGGGTGCTCAGTGCTCAGGGTGCTGGGTGCTCAGTGCTCGGGGTGCTGGGTGCTCAGTGCTCAGTACTCAGGGTGCTGGGTGCTCAGTGCTCAGGGTGCTGTGTGCTCAGTGCTCAGGGTGCTGGGTGCTCAGTGCTCAGGGTGCTGGGTACTCAGTGCTCAGGGTGCTGGGTGCTCAGTACTCAGGGTGCTGGGTGCTCAGTACTCACCGTGCTGGGTGCTCAGTGCTCGGGGGTGCTGGGTGCTCAGTGCTCAGGGTGCTGGGTGCTCAGTGCTCGGGGTGCTGGGTGCTCAGAAACTCAGGGTGCTGGGGTGCTCAGTACTCAGGGTGCTGGGTGCTCAGTGCTCGGGGTGCTGGGTGCTCAGTGCTCAGGGTGCTGGGTGCTCAGTACCCAGGGTGCTTGGTGCTCAGTACTCGGGGTGCTGGGTGCTCAGTACTCAGGGTGCTGGGTGCTCAGTGCTCGGTGTGCTGGGTGCTCAGTGCTCAGGGTGCTGGGTACTCAGTGCTCAGGGTGCTGGGTGCTCAGTGCTCAGGGTGCTGGGTGCTCAGTATTCAGGGTGCTCAGTACTCAGGGTGCTGGGTGCTCAGTACTCAGGGTGGTCAGTACTCAGGGCGCTGGGTGCTCAGTGCTCGGGGTGCTGGGGTGCTCAGTACTCAGGGGTGCTCAGTACTCAGGGGTGCTGGGTGCTCAGTGCTCGGGGTGCTGGGTGCTCAGTGCTCAGGGTGATCGGTGCTCAGAACTCAGGATGCTGGGTGCTCAGTACTCAGGGTGCTGGGTGCTCAGTACTCAGGGTGCTGGTGCTTAGTGCTTGGGGTGCCCGTGTGCTCAGTACTCAGGGTGCTCAGTGCTCAGTACTCAGAGTGCTGGGTGCTCAGTGCTCAGGGTGCTCGGTGCTCAGTGCTCAATGTGCTGGGTGCTCAGTACTCAGGGTGCTCATTGCTCAGGGTGCTGGGTGCTCAGTACTCAGGGTGCTGGGTGCTCAGTGCTCAGGGTGCTCATTGCTCAGTACGTTGGGTGCTCAGTGCTCGGGGGTGCTGGGTGCTCATTAATCAGGGTGCTGGGTGCTCAGTACTCAGGGTGCTCAGTGCTTGGGGTGCTGGGTGCTCAATACTCAGGGTGCTCAGTGCTTGGGATGCTGGGTGCTCAGTACTCAGGGGTGCTGGGTGCTCAGTGCTCAGGGTGCTCGGTGCTCAGTACTCAGGGTGCTGGGTGCTCAGTACTCAGGGTGCTGGGGTGCTCAGTGATCGGGGGTGCTGGGTGCTCAGTGCTCGGGGGTGCTGGGGTGCTCAGTGCTCGGAGGGAGTGCTGGGTGCTCAGTGCTCGGGTTGCTGGGTGCTCAGTGCTCAGGGTGCTGGGTGCTCAGTGCTCGGGGTGCTGGGTACTCAGTGCTCGGGGTGCTTGGTGCTCAGTGCTCGGGGTGCTGGGTGCTCAGTGCTCAGGGTGTTGGGTGCTCGGTGCTCGGGCTGCTGGGTGCTTAGTGCTCGGTGCCCCAGTGCTCAGTACTCGGGGTGCTGGGGTGCTCAGTGCTCAGGGTGCTCGGTGCTCAGTGCTCAGGGTGCTGGGTGCTCAGTTCTCAGGGTGCTGGGTACTCAGTGCTCAGGGTGCTGGGTTCTCAGTGCTCAGGGTGCTGGGTGCTCAGTGCTCAGGGTGCTGGGTGCTCAGTGATCGGGGGTGCTGGATGCTCAGTGCTCAGTGCTCGGGGTCCTGGGGTGCTCCATGCTCGGGGTGCTGGGTGCTCAGTGCTCTGGGTGCTTAGTGCTCAGTACTCAGGGTGCTGGGTGCTCAGTACTCAGGGTGCTCGGTGCTCAGTGATCGGGGTGCTGGGTGCTCAGTGCTCTGGGTGCTTAGTGCTCAGTACTCGGGGTGCTGGGGTGCTCAGTGCTCAGGGTGCTCGGTGCTCAGTGCTCAGGGTGCTGGGTGCTCAGTTCTCAGGGTGCTGGTTGCTCAGTACTCAGGGTGATCGGGTGCTCAGTACTCAGGGTGCTGGGTGCTCAGTGCTCTGGGTGCTGGGGTGCTCAGTACTCAGGGTGCTGGTGCTCAGTGCTCAGGGTGCTCCGTGCTCAGTACGCTGGTTTGCTCATTACTCAGGGTGCTGGGGTGATCAGTACTCAGGTGTTGGGTGCTTAGTAATCAGGGTGCTGGGTGCACAGTGCTCGGGGTGCTGGGTGCTCAGTGCTCAGTATTCAGGGTGCTGGGTGCTCAGGGTGCTGGGTGTTCAGTGCTCAGGGTGCTGGGTGCTCCGTGCTCAGGGTGCTGGGTACTCAGTGCTCAGGGTGCTGGGTGCTCAGTACTCAGGGTGTGGGTGCTCAGTACTCAGGGTGCTGGGTGCTCAGTGCTCGGGGTGCTGGGTGCTCAGTGCTCGGGGTGCTCGGTGCTCAGTACTCGGGGTGCTGGGTGCTCAGTGCTCGAGGTCCTCAGTACACAGGTTGCTGTGTGTTCAGTGCTCAGGGGTGCTGGGTGCTCAGTACTCAGGGTGCTCGGTGCTTAGTACTCAGGGTGCTGGGTGCTCAGTACTCCGGATGCTGGGTGCTCAGTGCCTCGGGGGTGCTCGGTGCTCAGTACTCAGTGCTCAGGGGTGCTCAGTGCTCAGTGCTCAGGGGTGCTGGGTGTTCAGTACTCAGGGGTGCTTGGTGCTCAGTACTCGGGGGTGCTGGGGTGCTCAGTACTCAGGGGTGCTGGGTGCTCAGTAATCAGGGTGCTGGGTGCTCAGTACTCGGGTGCTGGGGTGCTCAGTGCTCAGGGTGCTGGGGTGCTCAGTGCTCGGGGTGCTGGGTGCTCAGTGCTCAGTACTCAGGGTGCTGGGTGCTCAGTGCTCAGGGTGCTGTGTGCTCAGTGCTGTCAGGGTGCTGGGTGCTCAGTGCTCAGGGTGCTGGGTACTCAGTGCTCAGGGTGCTGGGTGCTCAGTACTCAGGGTGCTGGGTGCTCAGTACTCACCGTGCTGGGTGCTCAGTGCTCGGGGTGCTGGGTGCTCAGTGCTCAGGGGTGCTGGGTGCTCAGTGCTCGGGGTGCTGGGTGCTCAGAACTCAGGGTGCTGGGTGCTCAGTACTCAGGGTGCTGGGGTGCTCAGTGCTCGGGGTGCTGGGGTGCTCAGTGCTCAGGGTGCTGGGTGCTCAGTACCCAGGGTGCTTGGTGCTCAGTACTCGGGGTGCTGGGTGCTCAGTACTCAGGGTGCTGGGTGCTCAGTGCTCGGTGTGCTGGGTGCTCAGTGCTCAGGGTGCTGGGTACTCAGTGCTCAGGGTGCTGGGTGCTCAGTGCTCAGGGTGCTGGGTGCTCAGTATTCAGGGTGCTCAGTACTCAGGGTGCTGGGTGCTCAGTACTCAGGGTGGTCAGTACTCAGGGCGCTGGGTGCTCAGTGCTCGGGGTGCTGGGTGCTCAGTACTCAGGGTGCTCAGTACTCAGGGTGCTGGGTGCTCAGTGCTCGGGGTGCTGGGTGCTCAGTGCTCAGGGTGATCGGTGCTCAGAACTCAGGATGCTGGGGTGCTCAGTACTCAGGGTGCTGGGTGCTCAGTACTCAGGGTGCTGGGTGCTTAGTGCTTGGGGTGCCCGGTGCTCAGTACTCGGGGTGCTCAGTGCTCAGTACTCAGAGTGCTGGGTGCTCAGTGCTCAGGGTGCTGGGTGCTCAGTACTCAGGGTGCTGGGTGCTCAGTACTCAGGGTGATCGGTGCTCAGTACTCAGGGTGCTGGGTGCTCAGTACTCGGGGTGCTGGGTGCTCCAGTACTCAGGGTGCTGGGTGCTCAGTGCTCGGGGTGCTCCGTGCTCAGTACGCTGGTTGCTGGGTGCTTAGTACTCAGGGTGCTGGGGTGCACAGTGGTCGGGGGTGCTGGGTGCTCAGTACGCGGGGTGCTGGTTGCTCAGTACTCAGGGTGCTGGGTGCTTAGTACTCAGGGTGCTGGGTGCACAGTGCTCGGGGTGCTGGGTGCTCAGTGCTCAGTACTCAGGGTGCTGGGTGCTCAGTGCTCAGGGTGCTGGGTGTTCAGTGCTCAGGGTGCTGGGTGCTCCGTGCTCAGGGTGCTGGGGGTACTCAGTGCTCAGGGTGCTGGGTGCTCAGTACTCAGGGTGCTGGGTGCTCAGTACTCAGGGTGCTGGGTGCTCAGTGCTCGTCGTGCTGGGTGCTCAGTGCTCGGAGTGCTGGGTGCTCAGTGCTCGGGGTGCTCGGTGCTCAGTACTCAGGGTGCTGGGGTGCTCAGTGCTCGAGGTGCTCAGTACTCAGGTTGCTGTGTGTTCAGTGCTCAGGGTGCTGGGTGCTCAGTACTCAGGGTGCTCGGTGCTTAGTACTCAGGGTGCTGGGTGCTCAGTACTCCGGGTGCTGGGTGCTCAGTGCTCGGGGTGCTCGGTGCTCAGTACTCAGTGCTCAGGGTGCTCAGTGCTCAGTGCTCAGGGTGCTGGTTGTTCAGTACTCAGGGTGCTTGGTGCTCAGTACTCGGGGTGCTGGGTGCTCAGTACTCAGGGTGCTGGGGTGCTCAGTGCTCGGGGTGCTGGGTGCTCAGTGCTCAGTAATCAGGGTGCTGGGTGCTCAGTGCTCAGGGTGCTGTGTGCTCAGTGCTCAGGGTGCTGGGTGCTCAGTGCTCAGGGTTGCTGGGTACTCAGTGCTCAGGGTGCTGGGTGCTCAGTACTCAGGGGTGCTGGGTGCTCAGTGCTCAGGGTGCTGGGTGCTCAGTTCTCGGGGTGCTCGGTGCTCCAGTACTCAGGATGCTGGGTGCTCAGTTCTCGAGGTGCTCAGTACTCAGGGAGCTGTGTGTTCAGTGCTCAGGGTGCTGGTTGCTCAGTACTCAGGGTGCTCGGTGCTTAGTACTCAGGGTGCTGGGTGCTCAGTACTCAGGGTGCTGGGTGCTCAGTACTCACCGTGCTGGGGTGCTCAGTGCTCGGGGGTGCTGGGTGCTCAGTGCTCAGGGTGCTGGGTGCTCAGTGCTCGGGGTGCTGGGTGCTCAGAACTCAGGGTGCTGGGTGCTCAGTACTCAGGGGTGCTGGGTGCTCAGTGCTCGGGGTGCTGGGTGCTCAGTGCTCAGGGTGCTGGGTGCTCAGTACCCAGTTTGCTTGGTGCTCAGTACTCGGGGGTGCTGGGTGCTCAGTACTCAGGGTGCTGGGTGCTCAGTGCTCGGTGTGCTGGGTGCTCAGTGCTCAGGGTGCTGGGTACTCAGTGCTCAGGGTGCTGGGTGCTCAGTGCTCAGGGTGCTGGGTGCTCAGTATTCAGGGTGCTCAGTACTCAGGGTGCTGGGTGCTCAGTACTCAGGGTGGTCAGTACTCAGGGCGCTGGGTGCTCAGTGCTCGGGGTGCTGGGTGCTCAGTACTCAGGGTGCTCAGTACTCAGGGTGCTGGGTGCTCAGTGCTCGGGGTGCTGGGTGCTCAGTGCTCAGGGTGATCGGTGCTCAGAACTCAGGATGCTGGGTGCTCAGTACTCAGGGTGCTGGGGTGCTCAGTACTCAGGGTGCTGGGTGCTTAGTGCTCGGGGTGCCCGGTGCTCAGTACTCGGGGTGCTCAGTGCTCAGTACTCAGAGTGCTGGGTGCTCAGTGCTCAGGGTGCTGGGTGCTCAGTACTCAGGGTGCTGGGTGCTCAGTACTCAGGGTGATCGGTGCTCAGTACTCAGGGTGCTGGTGCTCAGTACTCGGGGGTGCTGGGTGCTCAGTACTCAGGGGTGCTGGGTGCTCAGTGCTCGGGGTGCTCCGTGCTCAGTACGCTGGTTGCTGGGTGCTTAGTACTCAGGGTGCTGGGTGCACAGTGGTCGGGGTGCTGGGTGCTCAGTACTCGGGGGTGCTGGTTGCTCAGTACTCAGGGTGCTGGGTGCTTAGTACTCAGGGTGCTGGGTGCACAGTGCTCGGGGTGCTGGGTGCTCAGTGCTCAGTACTCAGGGGTGCTGGGTGCTCAGTGCTCAGGGTGCTGGGTGTTCAGTGCTCAGGGTGCTGGGTGCTCCGTGCTCAGGGTGCTGGGTACTCAGTGCTCAGGGTGCTGGGTGCTCAGTACTCAGGGTGCTGGGTGCTCAGTACTCAGGGTGCTGGGTGCTCAGTGCTCGTCGTGCTGGGTGCTCAGTGCTCGGGGTGCTGGGTGCTCAGTGCTCGAGGGTGCTCAGTGACTCAGGTTGCTGTGTGTTCAGTGCTCAGGGTGCTGGGTGCTCAGTGCTCAGGGTGCTGGGTGCTCAGTGCTCAGGGTGCTGGGTACTCAGTGCTCAGGGTGCTGGGTGCTCAGTACTCAGGGAGCTGGGTGCTCAGTACTCGGGGTGCTGGGTGCTCAGTACTCAGGGTGCTGGGTGCTCAGTGCTCGGGGTGCTGGGTGCTCAGTGCTCAGTAATCAGGGTGCTGGGTGCTCAGGTGCTCAGGGTGCTGTGTGCTCAGTGCTCAGGGTGCTGGGTGCTCAGTGCTCAGGGTGCTGGGTACTCAGTACTCAGGGTGCTGGGTGCTCAGTGCTCAGTAATCAGGGTGCTGGGTGCTCAGTGCTCAGGGTGCTGTGTGCTCAGTGCTCAGGGTGCTGGGTGCTCAGTGCTCAGGGTGCTGGGTACTCAGTGCTCAGGGTGCTGGGTGCTCAGTACTCAGGGTGCTGGGTGCTCAGTGCTCAGGGTGCTGGGTGCTCAGTTCTCGGGGTGCTCGGTGCTCAGTACTCAGGGATGCTGGGTGCTCAGTTCTCGAGGTGCTCAGTACTCAGGGAGCTGTGTGTTCAGTGCTCAGGGTGCTGGTTGCTCAGTACTCAGGGTGCTCGGTGCTTAGTACTCAGGGTGCTGGGTGCTCAGTACTCAGGGTGCTGGGTGCTCAGTACTCACCGTGCTGGGTGCTCAGTGCTCGGGGTGCTGGGTGCTCAGTGCTCAGGGTGCTGGGTGCTCAGTGCTCGGGGTGCTGGGTGCTCAGAACTCAGGGTGCTGGGTGCTCAGTACTCAGGGTGCTGGGTGCTCAGTGCTCGGGGTGCTGGGTGCTCAGTGCTCAGGGTGCTGGGTGCTCAGTACCCAGGGTGCTTGGTGCTCAGTACTCGGGGTGCTGGGTGCTCAGTACTCAGGGTGCTGGGTGCTCAGTGCTCGGTGTGCTGGGTGCTCAGTGCTCAGGGTGCTGGGTACTCAGTGCTCAGGGTGCTGGGTGCTCAGTGCTCAGGGTGCTGGGTGCTCAGTATTCAGGGTGCTCAGTACTCAGGGTGCTGGGTGCTCAGTACTCAGGGTGGTCAGTACTCAGGGCGCTGGGTGCTCAGTGCTCGGGGTGCTGGGTGCTCAGTACTCAGGGTGCTCAGTACTCAGGGTGCTGGGTGCTCAGTGCTCGGGGGTGCTGGGTGCTCAGTGCTCAGGGTGATCGGTGCTCAGAACTCAGGGATGCTGGGTGCTCAGTACTCAGGGTGCTGGGTGCTCAGTACTCAGGGTGCTGGGTGCTTAGTGCTCGGGGTGCCCGGTGCTCAGTACTCGGGGTGCTCAGTGCTCAGTACTCAGAGTGCTGGGTGCTCAGTGCTCAGGGTGCTGGGTGCTCAGTACTCAGGGTGCTGGGTGCTCAGTACTCGGGGTGCTGGGTGCTCAGTACTCAGGGTGCTGGGTGCTCAGTGCTCGGGGTGCTCCGTGCTCAGTACGCTGGTTGCTGGGTGCTTAGTACTCAGGGTGCTGGGTGCACAGTGGTCGGGGTGCTGGGTGCTCAGTACTCGGGGTGCTGGTTGCTCAGTACTCAGGGTGCTGGGTGCTTAGTACTCAGGGTGCTGGGTGCACAGTGCTCGGGGGTGCTGGGTGCTCAGTGCTCAGTACTCAGGGTGCTGGGTGCTCAGTGCTCAGGGTGCTGGGTGTTCAGTGCTCAGGGTGCTGGGTGCTCCGTGCTCAGGGTGCTGGGTACTCAGTGCTCAGGGTGCTGGGTGCTCAGTACTCAGGGTGCTGGGTGCTCAGTACTCAGGGTGCTGGGTGCTCAGTGCTCGTCGTGCTGGGTGCTCAGTGCTCGGGGTGCTGGGGTGCTCAGTGCTCGAGGTGCTCAGTACTCAGGTTGCTGTGTGTTCAGTGCTCAGGGTGCTGGGTGCTCAGTGCTCAGGGTGCTGGGTGCTCAGTGCTCAGGGTGCTGGGTACTCAGTGCTCAGGGTGCTGGGTGCTCAGTACTCAGGGTGCTGGGGTGCTCAGTACTCGGGGTGCTGGGTGCTCAGTACTCAGGGTGCTGGGTGCTCAGTGCTCGGGGTGCTGGGTGCTCAGTGCTCAGTAATCAGGGTGCTGGGTGCTCAGTGCTCAGGGTGCTGTGTGCTCAGTGCTCAGGGTGCTGGGTGCTCAGTGCTCAGGGTGCTGGGTACTCAGTACTCAGGGTGCTGGGTGCTCAGTGCTCAGGGTGCTGGGTGCTCAGTTTCTCGGGGTGCTCGGTGCTCAGTACTCAGGATGCTGGGTGCTCAGTTCTCGAGGTGCTCAGTAACTCAGGGAGCTGTGTGTTCAGTGCTCAGGGTGCTGGTTGCTCAGTACTCAGGGTGCT
Source organism: Microtus oregoni (assembly GCF_018167655.1). Taxonomy (NCBI): domain Eukaryota; kingdom Metazoa; phylum Chordata; class Mammalia; order Rodentia; family Cricetidae; genus Microtus; species Microtus oregoni. Next base: position 3,404,694 of record NW_024544550.1, read on the forward strand.
CGGTGCTTAGTACTCAGGGTGCTGGGTGCTCAGTACTCCGGGTGCTGGGTGCTCAGTGCTCAGTGTGCTCGGAGCTCAGTGCTCAAGGTGCTGGGTGCTCAGTACTCAGGTTGCTCTTTGCTCAGGGTGCTGGGTGCTCAGTACTCAGGGTGCTGGGTGCTCAGTGCTCAGGGTGCTCGTTGCTCAGTACGTTGGGTGCTCAGTACTCAGGGTGCTGGGTGCTCAGTACTCAGTGTGCTCGGTGCTCAGTACTCAGGGTGCTGGGTGCTCAGTGCTCGGGGTGCTGGGTGCTCATTAATCAGGGTGCTGGGTGCTCAGTACTCAGGGTGCTCAGTGCTTGGGGTGCTGGTTGCTCAATACTCAGGTGCTCAGTGCTTGGGATGCTGGGTGCTCAGTACTCAGGGTGCTGGGTGCTCAGTGCTCAGGTTGCTCGGGTGCTCAGTACTCAGGGTGCTGGGTGCTCAGTACTCAGGGTGCTGGGTGCTCAGTGATCGGGGTGCTGGGTGCTCAGTGCTCGGGGTGCTGGGTGCTCAGTGCTCGGGGTGCTGGGTGCTCAGTGCTCGGGGTGCAGGGTGCTCAGTGCTCCGGGTGCTGGGTGCTCAGTGCTCGGGGTGCTGGGGTACTCAGTGCTCGGGGGTGCTTGGTGCTCAGTGCTCGGGGTGCTGGGTGCTCAGTGCTCAGGGTGCTGGGTGCTCGGTGCTCGGTGCTCGGGCTGCTGGGTGCTTAGTGCTCGGGTGCCCATTGCTCAGTACTCGGGGTGCTGGGTGCTCAGTGCTCAGGGTGCTGGGTGCTCAGTTCTCAGGGTGCTGAGGTGCTCAGTGCTCAGGGTGCTGGGTGCTCAGTGCTCAGGGTGCTGGGTGCTCGGTGCTCGGGGTGCTGGGTGCTTAGTGCTCGGGGTGCCCGGTGCTCAGTACTCGGGGTGCTCAGTGCTCAGTACTCAGGGTGCTGGGTGCTCAGTGCTCAGGGTGGCTGGGTGCTCAGTACTCAGGGTGCTGGGTGCTCAGTACTCAGGGTGATCGGTGCTCAGTACTCAGGGTGCTGGGTGCTCAGTGCTCGGGGTGCTGGGTGCTCAGTACTCAGGGTGCTGGGTGCTCAGTGCTCGGGGTGCTGGGTGCTTAGTACTCAGGGTGCTGCGTGCACAGTGCTCGGGGTGCTGGGTGCTCAGTTCTCAGTACTCAGGGTGCTGGGTGTTCAGTGCTCAGGGTGCTGGGTACTCAGTGCTCAGGGTGCTGGGTGCTCAGTACTCAGGGTGCTGGGTGCTCAGTACTCAGGGTGCTGGGTGCTCAGTGCTCGGGGTGCTGGGTGCTCAGTGCTTGGGGTGCTGGGTGCTCAGTGCTTGGGGTGCTCGGTGCTCAGTACTCAGGGTGCTGGGTGCTCAGTGCTCGAGGTGCTCAGTACTCAGGTTGCTGTGTGTTCAGTGCTCAGGGTGCTGGGTGCTCAGTACTCAGGGTGCTCGGTGCTTAGTACTCAGGGTGCTGGGTGCTCAGTACTCCGGGTGCTGGGTGCTCAGTGCTCGGGGTGCTCGGTGCTCAGTACTCAGTGCTCAGGGTGCTCAGTGCTCAGTGCTCAGGGTGCTGGGTTTTTCAGTACTCAGGGTGCTTGGTGCTCAGTACTCGGGGGTGCTGGATGCTCAGTACTCAGGGTGCTGGGTGCTCAGTACTCAGGGTGCTGGGTGCTCAGTACTCGGGTGCTGGGTGCTCAGTGCTCAGGGTGCTGGGTGCTCAGTGCTCGGGGTGCTGGGTGCTCAGTGCTCAGTACTCAGGGTGCTGGGTGCTCAGTGCTCGGGGTGCTGGGTGCTCAGTACTCAGGGTGCTGGGTGCTCAGTGCTCAGGGTGCTGTGTGCTCAGTGCACAGGGTGCTGGGTGCTCAGTGCTCAGGGTGCTGGGTACTCAGTGCTCCGGGTGCTGGGTGCTCAGTACTCAGGGTGCTGGGTGCTCAGTACTCACCGTGCTGGGTGCTCAGTGCTCGGGTTGCTGGGTGCTCAGTGCTCAGGGGTGCTGGGTGCTCAGTGCTCGGGGGTGCTGGGTGCTCAGATCTCAGGGTGCTGGGTGCTCAGTACTCAGGGTGCTGGGTGCTCAGTGCTCGGGGTGCTGGGTGCTCAGTGCTCAGGGTGCTGGGTGCTCAGTACTTAGGTTGCTGGGTGCTCAGTGCTCGGGGTGCTCGGTGCTCAGTGCTCAGGGTGCTGGGTGCTCAGTACTCAGGGTGCTGGGTGCTCAGTACTCAGTGTGCTCGGTGCTCAGTGCTCAGTGTGCTGGGTGCACAGTGCTCGGTGTGCTGGGTGCTCAGTACTCAGGGTGGCTGGGTACTCAGTGCTCAGGGTGCTGGGTGCTCAGTGCTCAGGGTGCTGGGTGCTCAGTATTCAGGGTGCTCAGTACTCAGGGTGCTGGGTGCTCAGTACTCACGGTGGTCAGTACTCAGGGTGCTGGGTGCTCAGTGCTCGGGGTTGCTGGGTGCTCAGTACTCAGGTGTGCTCAGTACTCAGGGTGCTGGGTGCTCAGTGCTCGGGGTGCTGGGTGCTCAGTGCTCAGGGTGATCGGTGCTCAGTACTCCGGATGCTGGGTGCTCAGTACTCAGGGTGCTGGGTGCTCAGTACTCAGGGTGCTGGGTGCTTAGTGCTCGGGGTGCCCGGTGCTCAGTACTCGGGGTGCTCAGTGCTCAGTACTCAGGGTGCTGGGTGCTCAGTGCTCAGGGTGCTGGGTGCTCAGTACTCAGGGTGCTGGGTGCTCAGTACTCAGGGTGATCGGTGCTCAGTACTCAGGGTGCTGGGTGCTCAGTGCTCGGGGTGCTCCGTGCTCAGTACGCTGGCTGCTCATTACTCAGGGTGCTGGTTGCTCAGTACTCAGGGTGCTGTGTGCTTAGTACTCAGGGTGCTGGGTGCACAGTGCACGGGGGCTGGGTGCTCAGCTGCTCAGTACTCAGGGTGCTGGGGGGCTCAGTGCTCAGGGTGCTGGGTGTTCAGTGCTCAGGGTGCTGGGTGCTCCGTGCTCAGGGTGCTGGGTTCTCAGTGCTCAGGGTGCTGGGTGCTCAGTACTCAGGGTGCTGGGTGCTCAGTACTCAGGGTGCTGGGTGCTCAGTGCTCGGGGTGCTGGGTGCTCAGTGCTCGGGGGTGCTGGGTGCTCAGTGCTCGGGGTGCTGGGTGTTCAGTACTCAGGGTGCTTGGTGCTCAGTACTCGGGGTGCTGGGTGCTCAGTACTCAGGGTGCTGGGTGCTCAGTGCTCGGGGTGCTGGGTGCTCAGTGCTCAGTAATCACGGTGCTGGGTGCTCAGTGCTCAGGGTGCTGTGTGCTCAGTGCTCAGGGTGCTGGGTGCTCAGTGCTCAGGGTGCTGGGTACTCAGTGCTCAGGGTGCTGGGTGCTCAGTACTCAGGGTGCCTGGGTGCTCAGTGCTCGGGGTGCTCGGTGCTCAGTAATCAGGGTGCTGGGTGCTCAGTGCTCGAGGTGCTCAGTACTCAGGGTGCTGTGTGTTCAGTGCTCAGGGTGCTGGGTGCTCAGTACTCAGGGTGCTCGGTGCTTAGTACTCAGGGTGCTGGGTGCTCAGTACTCCGGGTGCTGGGTGCTCAGTGCTCAGGGGTGCTCGGTGCTCAGTGCTCAAGGTGCTGGGTGCTCAGTACTCAGGGTGCTCATTGCTCAGGTTGCTGGGTGCTCAGTACTCAGGGTGCTGGGTGCTCAGTGCTCAGGGTGCTCGTTGCTCAGTACGTTGGGTGCTCAGTACTCAGGGTGCTGGGTGCTCAGTACTCAGTGTGCTCGGTGCTCAGTACTCAGGGTGCTGGGTGCCTCAGTGCTCGGGGTGCTGGGTGCTCATTAATCAGGGAGCTGGGTGCTCAGTACTCAGGGTGCTCAGTGCTTGGGGTGCTGGGTGCTCAATACTCAGGGTGCTCAGTGCTTGGGTTGCTGGGTGCTCAGTACTCAGGTTGCTGGGTGCTCAGTGCTCAGGGTGCTCGGTGCTCAGTACTCAGGGTGCTGGGTGCTCAGTACTCAGGGTGCAGGGTGCTCAGTGATCGGGGTGCTGGGTGCTCAGTGCTCGGGGTGCTGGGTGCTCAGTGCTCGGGGTGCTGGGTGCTCAGTGCTCGGGGTGCTGGGTGCTCAGTGCTCCGGGTGCTGGGTGCTCAGTGCTCGGGGTGCTGGGTACTCAGTGCTTGGGGTGCTTGGTGCTCAGTGCTCGGGGTGCTGGGTGCTCAGTGCTCAGGGTGCTGGGTGCTCGGTGCTCGGTGCTCGGGCTGCTGGGTGCTTAGTGCTCGGGTGCCCAGTGCTCAGTACTCGGTGTGCTGGGTGCTCAGTGCTCAGGGTGCTCGGTGTCCAGTGCTCAGGGTGCTGGGTGCTCAGTTCTCAGGGAGCTGGGTGCTCAGTGCTCAGGGTGCTGGGTGCTCAGTTCTCAGGGTGCTGGGTGCTCAGTGCTCAGGGTACTGGGTGCTCAGTGCTCAGGGTGCTGGGTGCTCGGTGCTCGGGGTGCTGGGTGCTTAGTGCTCGGGGTGCCCGGTGCTCAGTACTCGGGGTGCTCAGTGCTCAGTACTCAGGGTGCTGGGTGCTCAGTGCTCAGGGTGCTGGGTGCTCAGTACTCAGGGTGCTGGGGTGCTCAGTACTCAGGGTGATCGGTGCTCAGTACTCAGGGTGCTGGGTGCTCAGTGCTCGGGGTGCTGGGTGCTCCGTACTCAGGGTGCTGGGTCCTCAGTGCTCGGGGTGCTCCCGTGCTCAGTACGCTGGTTGCTCATTACTCAGGGTGCTGGGTGCTCAGTACTCAGGGTGCTGGGTGCACAGTGCTCGGGGTGCTGGGTGCTCAGTGCTCAGTACTCAGGGTGCTGGGTGCTCATTGCTCAGGGTGCTGGGTGTTCATTGCTCAGGGTGCTGGGTGCTCCGTGCTCAGGGTGCTGGGTACTCAGTGCTCAGGGTGCTGGGTGCTCAGTACTCAGGGTGCTGGGGTGCTCAGTACTCAGGGTGCTGGGTGCTCAGTGCTCGGGGTGCTGGGTGCTCAGTGCTCGGGCTGCTGGGTGCTCAGTGCTCGGGGTGCTCGGTGCTCAGTACTCAGGGTGCTGGGTGCTCAGTGCTCGAGGTGCTCGGTGCTTAGTACTCAGGGTGCTGGGTGCTCAGTACTCCGGGTGCTGGGTGCTCAGTGCTCGGGGTGCTCGGTGCTCAGTACTCAGTGCTCAGGGTGCTCAGTGCTCAGTGCTCAGGGTGCTCGGTGCTTAGTACTCAGGGTGCTGGGGTGCTCAGTACGCCGGGTGCTGGGGTGCTCAGTGCTCGGGGTGCTCGGTGCTCAGTACTCAGTGCTCAGGGTGCTCAGTGCTCAGTGCTCAGGGTGCTGGGTGTTCAGTACTCAGGGTGCTTGGTGTTCAGTACTCGGGGTGCTGGGTGCTCAGTACTCAGGGTGCTGGGTGCTCAGTGCTCGGGGTGCTGGGTGCTCAGTGCTCAGTAATCAGGGTGCTGGGTGCTCAGTGCTCAGGGGTGCTGTGTGCTCAGTGCTCAGGGTGCTGGGTGCTCAGTGCTCAGGGTGCTGGGTACTCAGTGCTCAGGGTGCTGGGTTGCTCAGTACTCAGGGTGCTGGGTGCTCAGTGCTCGGGGTGCTGGGTGCTCAGTGCTCGAGGTGCTCAGTACTCAGGGTGCTGTGTTTTCAGTGCTCAGGGTGCTGGGTGCTCAGTACCTCAGGGTGCTCGGTGCTTAGTACTCAGGGTGCTGGGGTGCTCAGTACTCCGGGGTGCTGGGTGCTCAGTGCTCAGGGTGCTCGGTGCTCAGTGCTCAAGGTGCTGGGTGGCTCAGTACTCAGGGTGCTCATTGCTCAGGGTGCTGGGTGCTCAGTACTCAGGGTGCTGGGTGCTCAGTGCTCAGGGTGCTCGTTGCTCAGTACGTTGGGTGCTCAGTACTCAGTGGTGCTCGGTGCTCAGTACTCAGGGTGCTGGGTGCTCAGTGCTCGGGGTGCTGGGTGCTCATTAATCAGGGAGCTGGGTGCTCAGTACTCAGGGTGCTCAGTGCTTGGGGTGCTGGGTGCTCAATACTCAGGGTGCTCAGTGCTTGGGGTGCTGGGTGCTCAGTACTCAGGGTGCTGGGTGATCAGTACTCAGTGTGCTCGGTGCTCAGTACTCAGGGTGCTGGGTGCTCAGTGCTCGGGGGTGCTGGGTGCTCATTAATCAGGGAGCTGGGGTGCTCAGTACTCAGGGTGCTCAGTGCTTGGGGTGCTGGGTGCTCAATACTCAGGGTGCTCAGTGCCTTGGGGTGCTGGGTGCTCAGTACTCAGGGTGCTGGGTGCTCAGTGCTCAGGGTGCTCGGTGCTCAGTACTCAGGGGTGCTGGGTGCTCAGTACTCAGGGTGCTGGGTGCTCAGTGATCAGGGTGCTGGGTGCTCAGTGCTCGGGGTGCTGGGTGCTCAGTGCTCGGGGTGCTCGGTGCTCAGTACTCAGGGTGCTGGGTGCTCAGTGCTCGAGGTGCTCAGTACTCAGGTTGCTTTGTGTTCAGTGCTCAGGGTGCTGGGTGCTCAGTACTCAGGGTGCTCGGTGCTTAGTACTCAGGGTGCTGGGTGCTCAGTACTCCGGGTGCTGGGTTGCTCAGTGCTCGGGGTGCTCGGTGCTCAGTACTCAGTGCTCAGGGTGCTCAGTGCTCAGTGCTCAGGGTGCTGGGTGTTTCAGTACTCAGGGTGCTTGGTGCTCAGTACTCGGGGTGCTGGGTGCTCAGTACTCAGGGGTGCTGGGGTGCTCAGTGCTCGGGGTGCTGGGTGCTCAGTGCTCAGTAATCAGGGTGCTGGGTGCTCAGTGCTCAGGGTGCTGTGTGCTCAGTGCTCAGGGTGCTGGGTGCTCAGTGCTCAGGGTGCTGGGTACTCAGTGCTCAGGGTGCTGGGTGCTCAGTACTCAGGGTGCTGGGTGCTCAGTGCTCGGGGTGCTCGGTGCTCAGTAATTCAGGGTGCTGGGTGCTCAGTGCTCGAGGTGCTCAGTACTCAGGGTGCTGTGTGTTCAGTGCTCAGGGTGCTGGGGTGCTCAGTACTCAGGGTGCTCGGTGCTTAGTACTCAGGGTGCTGGGTGCTCAGTACTCCGGGGTGCTGGGTGCTCAGTGCTCTGGGTGCTCGGTGCTCAGTGCTCAAGGTGCTGGGTGCTCAGTACTCAGGGTGCTCATTGCTCAGGTTGCTGGGTGCTCAGTACTCAGGGTGCTGGGTGCTCAGTGCTCAGGGTGCTCGTTGCTCAGTACGTTGGGTGCTCAGTACTCAGGGTGCTGGGTGCTCAGTACTCAGTGTGCTCGGTGCTCAGTACTCAGGGTGCTGGGTGCTCAGTGCTCGGGGTGCTGGGTGCTCATTAATCAGGGAGCTGGGTGCTCAGTACTCAGGGTGCTCAGTGCTTGGGGTGCTGGGTGCTCAATACTCAGGGTGCTCAGTGCTTGGGTTGCTGGGTGCTCAGTACTCAGGGTGCTGGGTGCTCAGTGCTCAGGGTGCTCGGTGCTCAGTACTCAGGGTGCTGGGTGCTCAGTACTCAGGGTGCTGGGTGCTCAGTGATCGGGGGTGCTGGGTGCTCAGTGCTCGGGGTGCTGGGTGCTCAGTGCTCGGGGTGCTGGGTGCTCAGTGCTCGGGGTGCTGGGTGCTCAGTGCTCCGGGGTGCTGGGTGCTCAGTGCTCGGGGTGCTGGGTACTCAGTGCTTGGGGTGCTTGGTGCTCAGTGCTCGGGGTGCTGGGTGCTCAGTGCTCAGGGTGCTGGGTGCTCGGTGCTCGGTGCTCGGGCAGCTGGGTGCTTAGTGCTCGGGGTGCCCAGTGCTCAGTACTCGGGGTGCTGGGTGCTCAGTGCTCAGGGTGCTCGGTGCTCAGTGCTCAGGGTGCTGGGTGCTCAGTTCTCAGGGTGCTGGGTGCTCAGTGCTCAGGGTGCTGGGTGCTCAGTTCTCAGGGTGCTGGGTGCTCAGTGCTCAGGGTACTGGGTGCTCAGTGCTCAGGGTGCTGGGTGCTCGGTGCTCGGGGTGCTGGGTGCTTAGTGCTCGGGGTGCCCTGTGCTCAGTACTCGGGGTGCTCAGTGCTCAGTACTCAGGGTGCTGGGTGCTCAGTGCTCAGGGTGCTTGGTGCTCAGTACTCAGGGTGCTGGGTGCTCAGTACTCAGGGTGATCGGTGCTCAGTACTCAGGGTGCTGGGTGCTCAGTGCTCGGGGTGCTGGGTGCTCCGTACTCAGGGTGCTGGGTCCCTCAGTGCTCGGGGTGCTCCGTGCTCAGTACGCTGGTTGCTCATTACTCAGGGTGCTGGGTGCTCAGTACTCAGGGTGCTGGGTGCACAGTGCTCGGGGTGCTGGGTGCTCAGTGCTCAGTACTCAGGGTGCTGGGTGCTCAGTGCTCAGGGTGCTGGGTGTTCATTGCTCAGGGTGCTGGGTGCTCCGTGCTCAGGGTGCTGGGTACTCAGTGCTCAGGGTGCTGGGGTGCTCAGTACTCAGGGTGCTGGGTGCTCAGTACTCAGGGTGCTGGGTGCTCAGTGCTCGGGGTGCTGGGTGCTCAGTGCTCGGGCTGCTGGGTGCTCAGGTGCTCGGGGGTGCTCGGTGCTCAGTACTCAGGGTGCTGGGTGCTCAGTGCTCGAGGTGCTCGGTGCTTAGTACTCAGGGTGCTGGGGTGCTCAGTACTCCGGGTGCTGGGTGCTCAGTGCTCGGGGTGCTCGGTGCTCAGTACTCAGTGCTCAGGGTGCTCAGTGCTCAGTGCTCAGGGTGCTCGGTGCTTAGTACTCAGGGTGCTGGGTGCTCAGTACTCCGGGTGCTGGGTGCTCAGTGCTCGGGGGTGCTCGGTGCTCAGTACTCAGTGCTCAGGGTGCTCAGTGCTCAGTGCTCAGGGTGCTGGGTGTTCAGTACTCAGGGTGCTTGGTGTTCAGTACTCGGGGTGCTGGGTGCTCAGTACTCAGGGTGCTGGGTGCTCAGTGCTCGGGGTGCTGGGTGCTCAGTGCTCAGTAATCAGGTGCTGGGTGCTCAGTGCTCAGGGTGCTGTGTGCTCAGTGCTCAGGGTGCTGGGTGCTCAGTGCTCAGGGTGCTGGGTACTCAGTGCTCAGGGTGCTGGGTGCTCAGTACTCAGGGTGCTGGGTGCTCAGTGCTCGGGGTGCTGGGTGCTCAGTGCTCGAGGGTGCTCAGTACTCAGGGTGCTGTGTTTTCAGTGCTCAGGGTGCTGGGTGCTCAGTACTCAGGGTGCTCGGTGCTTAGTACTCAGGGGTGCTGGGTGCTCAGTACTCCGGGTGCTGGGTGCTCAGTGCTCAGGGTGCTCGGTGCTCAGTGCTCAAGGTGCTGGGTGCTCAGTACTCAGGGTGCTCATTGCTCAGGGTGCTGGGTGCTCAGTACTCAGGGTGCTGGGTGCTCAGTGCTCAGGGTGCTCGTTTGCTCAGTACGTTGGGTGCTCAGTACTCAGGGTGCTGGGTGCTCAGTACTCAGTGTGCTCGGTGCTCAGTACTCAGGGTGCTGGGTGCTCAGTGCTCGGGGTGCTGGGTGCTCATTAATCAGGGAGGTGGGTGCTCAGTACTCAGGGTGCTCAGTGCTTGGGGTGCTGGGTGCTCAATACTCAGGGTGCTCAGTGCTTGGGGTGCTGGGTGCTCAGTACTCAGGGTTGCTGGGTGCTCAGTACTCAGTGTGCTCGGTGCTCAGTACTCAGGGTGCTGGGTGCTCAGTGCTCGGGGTGCTGGGTGCTCATTAATCAGGGAGCTGGGTGCTCAGTACTCAGGGTGCTCAGTGCTTGGGGTGCTGGGTGCTCAATACTCAGGGTGCTCAGTGCTTGGGGTGCTGGGTGCTCAGTACTCAGGGTGCTGGGTGCTCAGTGCTCAGGGTGCTCGGTGCTCAGTACTCAGGGTGCTGGGTGCTCAGTACTCAGGGTGCTGGGTGCTCAGTGATCGGGGTGCTGGGTGCTCAGTGCTCGGGGTGCTGGGTGCTCAGTGCTCGGGGGTGCTCGGTGCTCAGTACTCAGGGTGCTGGGTGCTCAGTGCTCGAGGTGCTCAGTACTCAGGTTGCTGTGTGTTCAGTGCTCAGGGTGCTGGGTGCTCAGTACTCAGGGTGCTCGGTGCTTAGTAACTCAGGGTGCTGGGTGCTCAGTACTCCGGGTGCTGGGTGCTCAGTGCTCGGGGTGCTCGGTGCTCAGTACTCAGTGCTCAGGGTGCTCAGTGCTCAGTGCTCAGGGTGCTGGGTTGTTCAGTACTCAGGGTGCTTGGTGCTCAGTACTCGGGGTGCTGGGTGCTCAGTACTCAGGGTGATGGGTGCTCAGTGCTCGGGGTGCTGGGTGCTCAGTGCTCAGTATTCAGGGTGCTGGGTGCTCAGTGCTCAGGGTGCTGTGTGCTCAGTGCTCAGGGTGCTGGGTGCTCAGTGCTCAGGGTGCTGGGTACTCAGTGCTCAGGGTGCTGGGTGCTCAGTACTCAGGGTGCTGGGCGCTCAGTGCTCGGGGTGCTGGGTGCTCAGTGCTCGGGGTGCTCGGTGCTCAGTACTCAGGGTGCTGGGTGCTCAGTGCTCGAGGTGCTCAGTACTCAGGGGTGCTGTGTTTTCAGTGCTCAGGGTGCTGGGTGCTCAGTACTCAGGGTGCTCGGTGCTTAGTACTCAGGGTGCTGGGTGCTCAGTACTCCGGTTGCTGGGTGCTCAGTGCTCAGGGTGCCTCGGTGCTCAGTGCTCAAGGTGCTAGGGTGCTCAGTACTCAGGGTGCTCATTGCTCAGGGGTGCTGGGTGCTCAGTACTCAGGGTGCTGGGTGCTCAGTGCTCAGGGTGCTCGTTGCTCAGTACGTTGGGTGCTCAGTACTCAGAGTGCTGGGTGCTCAGTACTCAGTGTGCTCGGTGCTCAGTACTCAGGGTGCTGGGTGCTCAGTGCTCGGGGTGCTGGGTGCTCATTAATCAGGGAGCTGGTGCTCAGTACTCAGGGTGCTCAGTGCTTATGGTGCTGGGTGCTCAATACTCAGGGTGCTCAGTGCTTGGGGTGCTGGGTGCTCAGTACTCAGGGTGCTGGGTGCTCAGTGCTCAGGGTGCTCGGTGCTCAGTACTCAGGGTGCTGGGTGCTCAGTACTCAGGGTGCTGGTGTGCTCAGTGATCGGGGAGCTGGGTACTCAGTGCTCGGGGTGCTTGGTGCTCAGTGCTCGGGGTTGCTGGGTGCTCAGTGCTCAGGGTGCTGGGTGCTCGGTGCTCGGTGCTCGGGCTGCTGGGTGCTTAGTGCTCGGGTGCCCAGTGCTCAGTACTCGGGGTGCTGGGTGCTCAGTGCTCAGGGTGCTCGGTACTCAGTGCTCAGGGTGCTGGGTGCTCAGTTCTCAGGGTGCTGGGTGCTCAGTGCTCAGGGTGTGGCTGGTGCTCAGTTCTCAGGGTGCTGGGTGCTCAGTGCTCAGGGTGCTGGGTGCTCAGTGCTCAGGGTGCTGGGTGCTCGTTGCTCGGGGTGCTGGGTGCTTAGTGCTCGGGGTGCCCGGTGCTCAGTACTCGGGGTGCTCAGTGCTCAGTACTCAGGGTGCTGGGTGCTCAGTGCTCAGGGTGCTGGGTGCTCAGTACTCAGGGTGCTTCGTGCTCAGTACTCAGGGTGATCGGCGCTCAGTACTCAGGTGCTGGGTGCTCAGTGCTCGGGGTGCAGGGTGCTCCGTACTCAGGGTGCTGGTCCTCAGTGCTCGGGGTGCTCCGTGCTCAGTAACGCTGGTTGCCTCATTACTCAGGGTGCTGGGTGCTCAGTACTCAGGGTGCTGGGTGCACAGTGCTCGGGGTGCTGGGTGCTCAGTGCTCAGTACTCAGGGTGCTGGGTGCTCAGTGCTCAGGGTGCTGGGGTGTCAGTGCTCAGGGTGCTGGGTGCTCCGTGCTCAGGGTGCTGGGGTGCTCAGTGCTCGGGGTGCTGGGTACTCAGTGCTCGGGGTGCTTGGTGCTCAGTGCTCGGGGTGCTCCGTGCTCAGTGCTCAGGGTGCTGGGTGCTCGGTGCTCGGTGCTCGGGCTGCTGGGTTCTTCGTGCTCGGGTGCCCAGTGCTCAGTACTCGGGGTGCTGGGTGCTCAGTGCTCAGGGTGCTCGGTGCTCAGTGCTCAGGGTGCTGGGTGCTCAGTTCTCAGGGTGCTGGGTGCTCAGTGCTCAGGGTGCTGGGTGCTCAGTTCTCAGGGTGCTGGGTGCTCAGTGCTCAGGGTGCTGGGTGCTCAGTGCTCAGGGTGCTGGGTGCTCGGTGCTCGGGGTGCTGGGTGCTTAGTGCTCGGGAGTGCCCGGTGCTCAGTACTCGGGGTGCTCAGTGCTCAGTACTCAGGGTGCTGGGTGCTCAGTGCTCAGGGTGCTGGGTGCTCAGTACTCAGGATGCTTCGTGCTCAGTACTCAGGGTGATCGGTGCTCAGTACTCAGGGTCCTGGGTGCTCAGTGCTCGGGGTGCAGGGTGCTCCGTACTCAGGGTGCTGGGTCCTCAGTGCTCGGGGTGCTCCGTGCTCAGTACGCTGGTTTGCTCATTACTCAGGGTGCTGGGTGCTCAGTACTCAGGGTGCTGGGTGCACAGTGCTCGGGGGTGCTGGGTGCTCAGTGCTCAGTACTCAGGGTGCTGGGTGCTCAGTGCTCAGGGTGCTGGGTGTTCAGTGCTCAGGGTGCTGGGTTGCTCCGTGCTCAGGGTGCTGGGTATTCAGTGCTCAGGGTGCTGGGTGCTCAGTACTCAGGGTGCTGGGTGCTCAGTACTCAGGGTGCTGGGTGCTCAGTGCTCGGGGGTGCTGGGTGCTCAGTGCTCGGGGTGCTGGGTGCTCAGTGCCTCGGGGTGCTCGGTGCTCAGTACTCAGGGTGCTGGGTGCTCAGTGCTCGAGGTGCTCAGTACTCAGGTTGCTGTGTGTTCAGTGCTCAGGGTGCTGGGTGCTCAGTACTCAGGGTGCTCGGTGCTTAGTACTCAGGGTGCTGGGTGCTCAGTACTCCGGGTGCTGGGTGCTCAGTGCTCGGGGGTGCTCGGGTGCTCAGTACTCAGTGCTCAGGGTGCTTAGTGCTCAGTGCTCAGGGTGCTGGGTGTTCAGTACTCAGGGTGCTTGGTGCTCAGTACTCGGGGTGCTGGGTGCTCAGTACTCAGGGTGCTGGGTGCTCAGTACTCGGGTGCTGGGTGCTCAGTGCTCAGGGGTGCTGGGGTGCTCAGTGCTCGGGGTGCTGGGTGCTCAGTGCTCAGTACTCAGGGTGCTGGGTGCTCAGTGCTCGGGGGTGCTGGGGTGCTCAGTGCTCAGTACTCAGGGTGCTGGGTGCTCAGTGCTCAGGGTGCTGTGTGCTCAGTGCTCAGTGTGCTGGGTGCTCAGTGCTCAGGGTGCTGGGTACTCAGTGCTCAGGGTGCTGGGTGCTCAGTACTCAGGGTGCTGGGTGCTCAGTACTCACCGTGCTGGGTGCTCAGTGCTCGGGGGTGCTGGGTGCTCAGTGCTCAGGGTGCTGGGTGCTCAGTGCTCGGGGTGCTGGGTGCTCAGAACTCAGGGGTGCTGGGTGCTCAGTACTCAGGGTGCTGGGTGCTCAGTGCTCGGGGTGCTGGGTGCTCAGTGCTCGAGTTGCTCAGTACTCAGGGTGCTGTGTGTTCAGTGCTCAGGGTGCTGGGTGCTCAGTACTCAGGGTGCTCGGTGCTTAGTACTCAGGGGTGGCTGGGTGCTCCAGTACTCCGGGGTGCTGGGTGCTCGGTGCTCAGGGTGCTCGGTGCTCAGTGCTCAAGGTGCTGGGTGCTCAGTACTCAGGGTGCTCATTGCTCAGGGTGCTGGGTGCTCAGTACTCAGGGTGCTGGGTGCTCAGTGCTCAGGGTGCTCGTTGCTCAGTACGTTGGGTGCTCATTACTCAGGGTGCTGGGTGCTCAGTACTCAGTGTCCTCGGTGCTCAGTACTCAGGGTGCTGGGTGCTCAGTGCTCGGGGTGCTGGGTGCTCATTAATCAGGGTGCTGGGTGCTCAGTACTCAGGGTGCTCAGTGCTTGGGGTGCTTGGGTGCTCAATACTCAGGGTGCTCAGTGCTTGGGGTGCTGGGTGCTCAGTACTCAGGGTGCTGGGTGCTCAGTGCTCAGGGTGCTCGGTGCTCAGTACTCAGGGGTGCTGGGTGCTCAGTACTCAGGGTGCTGGGTGCTCAGTGATCGGGGTGCTGGGTGCTCAGTGCTCGGGGTGCTGGGTGCTCAGTGCTCGGGGTGCTGGGTGCTCAGTGCTTGGGGTGCTGGGTGCTCAGTGCTCAGGGTGCTGGGTGCTCAGTGCTCGGGGTGCTGGGTACTCAGTGCTCGGGGTGCTCCGTGCTCAGTACGCTGGTTGCTCATTACTCAGGGTGCTGGGTGCTCAGTACTCAGGGTGCTGGGTGCACAGTGCTCGGGGTGCTGGGTGCTCAGTGCTCAAGTACTCAGGGAGCTGGGTGCTCAGTGCTCAGGGTGCTGGGTGTTCAGTGCTTAGGGTGCTGTGTGCTCCGTGCTCAGGTGCTGGGTACTCAGTGCTCAGGGTGCTGGGTGCTCAGTACTCAGGGTGCTGGGGTGCTCAGTACTCAGGGTGCTGGGTGCTCAGTGGCTCGGGGTGCTGGGTGCTCAGTGCTCGGGGGTGCTGGGTGCTCAGTGCTCGGGGTGCTCGGTGCTCAGTACTCAGGGTGCTGGATGCTCAGTGCTCGAGGTGCTCAGTACTCAGGTTGCTGTGTGTTCAGTGCTCAGGGTGCTGGGTGCTCAGTACTCAGGGTGCTCGGTGCTTAGTACTCAGGGTGCTGGGTGCTCAGTACTCCGGGTGCAGGGTGCTCAGTGCTCGGGGTGCTCGGTGCTCAGTACTCAGTGCTCAGGGTGTTCAGTGCTCAGTGCTCAGGGTGCTGGGTGTTCAGTACTCAGGGTGCTTGGTGCTCAGTACTCGGGGTGCTGGGTGCTCAGTACTCAGGGTGCTGGGTGCTCAGTGCTCGGGGTGCTGGGTGCTCAGTGCTCAGTAATCAGGGTGCTGGGTGCTCCGTGCTCAGGGTGCTGTGTGCTCAGTGCTCAGGGTGCTGGGTGCTCAGTGCTCAGGGTGCTGGGTACTCAGTGCTCGGGGAGCTGGGTGCTCAGTACTCAGGGTGCTGGGTGCTCAGTGCTCGGGGTGCTGGGTGCTCAGTGCTCGGGGTGCTCGGTGCTCAGTACTCAGGGTGCTGGGTGCTCAGTGCTCGAGGTGCTCAGTACTCAGGGTGCTGTGTGTTCAGTGCTCAGGGTGCTGGGTGCTCAGTACTCAGGGTGCTCGGTGCTTAGTACTCAGGGTGCTGGCTGCTCAGTACTCCGGGTGCTGGGTGCTCAAGTGCTCAGGGTGCTCGGTGCTCAGTGCTCAAGGTGCTGGGTGCTCAGTACTCAGGGTGCTCATTGCTCAGGGTGCTGGGTGCTCAGCACT
The DNA here is from genome assembly GCF_018167655.1 of Microtus oregoni. Taxonomy (NCBI): domain Eukaryota; kingdom Metazoa; phylum Chordata; class Mammalia; order Rodentia; family Cricetidae; genus Microtus; species Microtus oregoni. The sequence goes on from NW_024544550.1 coordinate 3,419,891, forward strand.
CAGGGTGCTGGGTGCTCAGTGCTCAGGGTGCTCGTTGCTCAGTACGTTGTGTGCTCAGTACTCAGGGTGCTGGGGGTGCTCAGTACTCAGTGTGCTCGGTGCTCAGTACTCAGGGTGCTGGGTGCTCAGTGCTCGGGGGTGCTGGGTGCTCATTAATCAGGGAGCTGGGTGCTCAGTACTCAGGGGTGCTCAGTGCTTGGGGTGCTGGGTGCTCAATACTCAGGGTGCTCAGTGCTTGGGGTGCTGGGGTGCTCAGTACTCAGGGTGCTGGGTGCTCAGTGCTCAGGGTGCTCGGTGCTCAGTACTCAGGGTGCTGGGCGTGCTCAGTACTCAGGGTGCTGGGTACTCAGTGCTCAGGGTGCTGGGTGCTCAGTACTCAGGGTGCTTGGGTGCTCAGTGCTCGGGGTGCTGGGTGCTCAGTGCTCAGGGTGCTGTGTGCTCAGTGCTCAGGGTGCTGGGTGCTCAGTGCTCAGGGTGCTGGGTACTCAGTGCTCAGGGTGCTGGGTGCTCAGTACTCAGGGTGCTTGGTGCTCAGTGCTCGGGGTGCTGGGTGCTCAGTGGCTCAGGGTGCTGGGTGCTCGGTGCTCGGTGCTCGGGCTGCTGGGTGCTTAGTGCTCGGGTGCCCAGTGCTCAGTACTCGGGGTGCTGGGTGCTCAGTGCTCAGGGTGCTCGGTGCTCAGTGCTCAGGATGCTGGGTGCTCAGTTCTCAGGGTGCTGGGTGCTCAGTGCTCAGGGTGCTGGGTGCTCAGTTCTCAGGGTGCTGGGTGCTCAGTGCTCAGGGTGCTGGGTGCTCAGTGCTCAGGGTGCTGGGTGCTCGGTGCTCGGGGTGCTGGGTGCTTAGTGCTCGGGGTGCCCGCGTGCTCAGTACTCGGGGTGCTCAGTGCTCAGTACTCAGGGTGCTGGGTGCTCAGTGCTCAGGGTGCTGGGTGCTCAGTACTCAGGGTGCTGGGTGCTCAGTACTCAGGGTGATCGGTGCTCAGTACTCAGGGTGCTGGGTGCTCAGTGCTCGGGGTGCTGGGTGCTCCGTGCTCAGGGTGCTGGGTCCTCAGTGCTCGGGGTGCTCCGTGCTCAGTACGCTGGTTGCTCATTTACTCAGGGTGCTGGGTGCTCAGTACTCAGGGTGATGGGTGCACAGTGCTCGGGGTGCTGGGTGCTCAGTGCTCAGTACTCAGGGTGTTGGGTGCTCAGTGCTCAGGGTGCTGGGTGTTCAGTGCTCAGGGTGCTGGGTGCTCCGTGCTCAGGGTGCTGGGTACTCAGTGCTCAGGGGTGCTGGGTGCTCAGTACTCAGGGTGCTGGGTGCTCAGTACTCAGGGGTGCTGGGTGCTCAGTGCTCGGGGGTGCTGGGTGCTCAGTGCTCGGGGTGCTGGGTGCTCAGTGCTCGGGTGCTCGGTGCTCAGTACTCAGTGTGCTGAGGTGCTCAGTGCTCGAGGTGCTCAGTACTCAGGTTGCTGTGTGTTCAGTGCTCAGGGTGCTGGGTGCTCAGTACTCAGGGTGCTCGGTGCTTAGTACTCAGGGTGCTGGGTGCTCAGTACTCCGGGTGCTGGGTGCTCAGTGCTCGGGGTGCTCGGTGCTCAGTACTCAGTGCTCAGGGTGCTCAGTGCTCAGTGCTCAGGTTGCTGGGTGTTCAGTACTCAGGGTGCTTGGTGCTCAGTACTCGGGGTGCTGGGTGCTCAGTACTCAGGGTGCTGGGTGCTCAGTACTCGGGTGCTGGGTGCTCAGTGCTCAGGGTGCTGGGTGCTCAGTGCTCGGGGTGCTGGGTGCTCAGTGCTCAGTACTCAGGGTGCTGGGTGCTCAGTGCTCGGGGGGCTGGGTGCTCAGTGCTCAGTACTCAGGGTGCTGGGTGCTCAGTGCTCAGGGTGCTGTGTGCTCAGTGCTCAGGGTGCTGGGTGCTCAGTGCTCAGGGTGCTGGGTACTCAGTGCTCAGGGTGCTGGGTGCTCAGTACTCAGGGTCCTGGGTGCTCAGTACTCACCGTGCTGGGTGCTCAGTGCTCGGGGGTGCTGGGTCCTCAGTGCTCAGGGTGCTGGGTGCTCAGTGCTCGGGGTGCTGGGTGCTCAGAACTCAGGGTGCTGGGTGCTCAGTACTCAGGGTGCTGGGTGCTCAGTGCTCGGGGAGCTGGGTGCTCAGTGCTCAGGGTGCTGGGTGCTCAGTACTTAGGTTGCTGGGGCTCAGTACTCAGGGTGCTGGGTGCTCAGTGCTCGAGGTGCTCAGTACTGAGGGTGCTGTGTGTTCAGTGCACAGGGTGCTGGGTGCTCAGTACTCAGGGTGCTCATTGCTCAGGGTGCTCAGTGCTCAGTGCTCAAGGTGCTGGGTGCGCAGTACTCAGGGTGCTCATTGCTCAGGGTGCTGGGTGCTCAGTACTCAGGGTGCTGGGGTGCTCAGTGCTCAGGGTGCTCGTTGCTCAGTACGTTGGGTGCTCAGTACTCAGGGTGCTGGTGCTCAGTACTCAGTGTGCTCGGTGCTCAGTACTCAGGGTGCTGGGTGCTCAGTGCTCAGGGTGCTGGGTGCTCATTAATCAGGGTGCTGGGTGCTCAGTACTCAGGGTGCTCAGTGCTTGGGGTGCTGGGTGCTCAATACTCAGGGTGCTCAGTGCTTGGGGTGCTGGGTGCTCAGTACTCAGGGTGCTGGGTGCTCAGTGCTCAGGGTGCTCGGTGCTCAGTACTCAGGGTGCTGGGTGCTCAGTACTCAGGGTGCTGGGTGCTCAGTGATCGGGGTGCTGGGTGCTCAGTGCTCGGGGTGCTGGGTGCTCAGTGCTCGGGGTGCTGGGTGATCAGTGCTTGGGGTGCTGGGTGCTCAGTGCTCAGGGTGCTGGGTGCTCAGTGCTCGGGGTGCTGGGTACTCAGTGCTCGGGGTGCTTGGTGCTCAGTGCTCGGGGTGCTGGGTGCTCAGTGCTCGAGGTGCTCAGTACTCAGGTTGCTGTGTGTTCAGTGCTCAGGATGCTGGGTGCTCAGTACTCACGGTGCTCGGTGCTTAGTACTCAGGGTGCTGGGTGCTCAGTGCTTGGGGTGCTGGGTGCTCAGTGCTCAGGGTGCTGGGTGCTCAGTACTCGGGGTGCTGGGTGCTCAGTGCTCAGGGTGCTCAGTGCTCAGTGCTCAGGGTGCTGGGTGTTCAGTGATCGGGGTGCTGGGTGCTCATTAATCAGGGAGCTGGGTGCTCAGTACTCAGGGTGCTCAGTGCTTGGGGTGCTGGGTGCTCAATACTCAGGGTGCTCAGTGCTTGGGGTGCTGGGTGCTCAGTACTCAGCGTGCTGGGTGCTCAGTGCTCAGGGTGCTCGGTGCTCAGTACTCAGGGTGCTGGGTGCTCAGTACTCAGGGTGCTGGGTGCTCAGTGATCGGGGTGCTGGGTGCTCAGTGCTCGGGGTGCTGGGTGCTCAGTGCTCGGGGTGCTGGGTGCTCAGTGCTCGGGGTGCTGGGTGCTCAGTGCTCCGGGTGCTGGGTGCTCAGTGCTCGGGGTGCTGGGTACTCAGTGCTCGGGGTGCTTGGTGCTCAGTGCTCGGGGTGCTGGGTGCTCAGTGCTCAGGGTGCTGGGTGCTCGGGCTGCTGGGTGCTTAGTGCTCTGGTGCCCAGTGCTCAGTACTCAGGGTGCTGGGTGCTCAGTGCTCAGGGTGCTCAGTGCTCAGTGCTCAGGGTGCTGGGTGCTCAGTTCTCAGGGTGCTGGGTGCTCAGTGCTCAGGGTGCTGGGTGCTCAGTGCTCAGGGTGCTGGGTGCTCGGTGCTCGGGGTGCTGGGTGCTTAGTGCTCGGGGTGCCCGGTGCTCAGTACTCGGGGTGCTCAGTGCTCAGTACTCAGGGTGCTGGGTGCTCAGTGCTCAGGGTGCTGGGTGCTCAGTACTCAGGGTGCTGGGTGCTCAGTACTCAGGGTGATCGGTGCTCAGTACTCCAGGGTGCTGGGTGCTCAGTGCTCGGGGTGCTGGGTGCTCCGTACTCAGGGTGCTGGGTCCTCAGTGCTCGGGGTGCTCCGTGCTGAGTACGCTGGTTGCTCATTACTCAGGGTGCTGGGTGCTCAGTACTCAGGTGCTGGGTGCACAGTGCTCGGGGTGCTGGGTGCTCAGTGCTCAGTACTCAGGGTGCTGGGTGCTCAGTGCTCAGGGTGCTGGGTGTTCAGTGCTCAGGGTGCTGGGTGCTCCGTGCTCAGGGTGCTGGGTACTCAGTGCTCAGGGTGCTGGGTGCTCAGTACTCAGGGTGCTGGGTGCTCAGTACTCAGGGTGCTGGGTGCTCAGTGCTCGGGGTGCTGGGTGCTCAGTGCTCGGGGTGCTGGGTGCTCAGTGCTCGGGGTGCTCGGTGCTCAGTACTCAGGGTGCTGGGTGCTCAGTGCTCGAGGTGCTCAGTACTCAGGTTGCTGTGTGTTTAGTGCTCAGGGTGCTGGGTGCTCAGTACTCAGGGTGCTCGGTGCTTAGTACTCAGGGTGCTGGGTGCTCAGTACTCTGGGTGCTGGGTGCTCAGTGCTCGGGTGCTGGGTGCTCAGTGCTCAGGGTGCTGTGTGCTCAGTACTTAGGTTACTGGGTGCTCAGTGCTCAGTACTCAGGGTGCTGGGTGCTCAGTGCTCGGGGTGCTGGGTGCTCAGTGCTCAGTACTCAGGGTGCTGGGTGCTCAGTGCTCGGGGTGCTGGGTGCTCAGTGCTCAGTACTCAGGGTGCTGGGTGCTCAGTGCTCACGGTGCTGTGTGCTCAGTGCTCAGGGTGCTGGGTGCTCAGTGCTCAGGGTGCTGGGTACTCAGTGCTCAGGGTGCTGGGTGCTCAGTACTCAGGGTGCTGGGTGCTCAGTACTCACCGTGCTGGGTGCTCAGTGCTCGGGTGCTGGGTGCTCAGTGCTCAGGGTGCTGGGTGCTCAGTGCTCGGGGTGCTGGGTGCTCAGAACTCAGGGTGCTGGGTGCTCAGTACTCAGGGTGCTGGGTGCTCAGTGCTCGGGGTGCTGGGTGCTCAGTGCTCAGGGTGCTGGGTGCTCAGTACTTAGGTTACTGGGTGCTCAGTGCTCTGGGTGCTCGGTGCTCAGTGCTCAGGGTGCTGGGTGCTCAGTACTCAGGGTGCTGGGTGCTCAGTACTCAGGGTGCTCGGTGCTCAGTGCTCAGTGTGCTGGGTCCTCAGTGCTCGGTGTGCTGGGTGCTCAGTGCTCAGGGTGCTGGGTACTCAGTGCTCAGGGTGCTGGGTGCTCAGTGCTCAGGGTGCTGGGTGCTCAGTATTCAGTGTGCTCAGTACTCAGGGTGCTGGTTGCTCAGTACTCAGGGTGCTCAGTGCTCAGGGTGCTGGGTGCTCAGTGCTCGGGGTGCTGGGTGCTCAGTACTCAGGGTGCTGGGTGCTCAGTCCCTCAGGGTGCTCAGTGCTCGGGGAGCTCGGTGCTCAGTACTCAGGGTGCTGGGTGCTCAGTGCTCGGGGTCCTGGGTGCTCCGTGCTCAGGGTGCTGGGTGCTCAGTGCTCTTGGTGCTTAGTGCTCAGTACTCAGGGGTGCTGGGTGCTCAGTACTCAGGGTGCTCAGTGCTCGGGGTGCTGGGTGCTCAGTACTCAGGGTGCTGGATGCTCAGTACTCAGGGTGCTGGGTGCTCATTCTCGGGGTGCTGGGTGCTCAGTGCTCGGGGTGCGGGGTGCTCAGTACTCAGGGTGCTGGGGCTCTGTACTCAGGGTGCTGGGTGCACAATACTCAGGGTGCTCGGTTCTCAGTACTCAGGGTGCTGGGTGCTCATTCTCGGGGTGCTGGGTGCTCAGTGCTCTGGGTGCTGGGTGCTCAGTACTCAGGGTGCTGGGGGCTCAGTACTCAGGGTGCTGGGTGCTCAGTACTCAGGGTGATCTGTTCTCAGTACTCAGGGTGCTGGGTGCTCAGTGCTCGGGGTGCTGGGTGCTCAGTACTCGGGGTGCTGGGTGCTCAGTACTCAGGGTGCTGGGTGCTCGGTGCTCGGGGTTCTCGGTGCTCAGTACACAGGGTGCTGGGTGCTCAGTGCTCGGGGTGCTGGGTGCTCAGTACTCAGGGTGCTGGGTGCTCATGCTCAGTACTCAGCGTGCTGGGTGCTCAGTGCTCAGAGTGTTGGGTGCTCAGTACTCAGGGTCCTGGGTGCTCAGTGCTCAGTGCTCAGGGTGCTCAGTGCTCAGGGTGCTGGGTGCTCAGGGTGCTGGGTGCTCAGTGCTCGGGGTGCTGGGTGCTCAGTGCTCAGGGTGCTGGGTGCTCAGTGCTCAGGGTGCTGGGTGCTCATTGCTCAGTGCTCAGGGTGCTGGGTGTTCAGTAGTCAGGGTGCTGGGTGCTCAGTACTCAGGGTGCTGGGTGCTCAGTGCTCAGGGTGCTGGGTGCTCAGTGCTCAGGGTGGTGGGTGCTCAGTACTCAGGGTGCTGGGTGCTCAGTATTCAGGGTGCTCGGTGCTCAGTGCTCAGGGTGCTGGGTGCTCAGTGCTCGGGGTGCTGGGTGTTCAGTACTCAGGGTGCTGGGTGCTCAGTACTCAGGGTGCTGGGTGCTCAGTGCTCGGGGTGATGGGTGCTCAGTGCTCAGGGTGCTGGGTGCTTAGTATTCAGGGTGCTCAGTACTCAGGGTGCTGGGTGCTCAGTACTCAGGGTGCTGGGTGCTCAGTCCTCAGGGTGCTCAGTGCTCAGGGTGCTGGGTGCTCAGTGCTCGGGGTGCTCGGTGCTCAGTACTCAGGGTGCTGGGTGCTCAGTGCTCAGGGTGCTGGGTGCTCAGTGCTCGGGGTGCTGGGTGCTCAGTGCTCGGGGTGCTGGGTGCTCAGTGCTCGGGGTGCTGGGTGCTCAGTGCTCCGGGTGCTGGGTGTTCAGTGCTCGGGGTGCTGGGTACTCAGTGCTCGGGGTGCTTGGTGCTCAGTGCTCGGGGTGCTGGGTGCTCAGTGCTCAGGCTGCTGGGTGCTCGGTGCTCGGTGCTCGGGCTGCTGGGTGCTTAGTGCTCTGGTGCCCAGTGCTCAGTACTCGGGGTGCTGGGTGCTCAGTGCTCAGGGTGCTCGGTGCTCAGTGCTCAGGGTGCTGGGTGCTCAGTTCTCAGGGTGCTGGGTGCTCAGTGCTCAGGGTGCTGGGTGCACAGTTCTCAGGGTGCTGGGTGCTCAGTGCTCAGGGTGCTGGGTGCACAGTTCTCAGGGTGCTGGGTGCTCAGTGCTCAGGGTGCTGGGTGTTCAGTACTCAGGGTGCTTGGTGCTCAGTACTCGGGGTGCTGGGTGCTCAGTACTCAGGGTGCTGGGTGCTCAGTACTCGGGTGCTGGGTGCTCAGTGCTCGGGGTGCTGGGTGCTCAGTGCTCAGGGTCCTGGGTGCTCTGTGCTCGGGGTGCTGGGTGCTCAGAACTCAGGGTGCTGGGTGCTCAGTACTCAGGGTGCTGGTTGCTCAGTGCTCGGGGTGCTGGGTGCTCAGTGATCAGGGTGCTGGGTGCTCAGTACTTAGGTTGCTGGGTGCTCAGTGCTCGGTGTGCTCGGTGCTCAGTACTCAAGGTGCTGGGTGCTCAGTGCTCACGGTGCTGGGTGCTCAGTGCTCAGGGTGCTGGGTGCTCAGTACTCAGGGTGCTCGGTGCTCAGTACTAAGGGTGCTCAGTGCTCAGTACTCAGGGTGCTCAGTGCTCAGTGCTCGGGGTGCTGGGTGCTCAGTGCTCAGGGTGCTGGGTGCTCAGTACTCAGGGTGCTGGGTGCTCAGTGCTCAGTACTCAGCATGCTGTGTGCTCAGTGCTCGGGGTGCTGGGTCCTCAGTGCTCAGGGTGCTGGGTGCTCAGTACTCAGTGTGCTGGGTGCTCAGTGCTCGGGGTGCTCGGTCCTCAGTGCTCAGCTTGCTGGGAGCTCAGTACTCAGGGTGCTGGGTCCTCAGTGCTCAGGGTGGTGGGTGCTCAGTACTCAGTGTGCTCAGTGCTCAGTGTGCTGGGTGCTCAGAACTCAGGATGCTGGGTGCTCAGTACTCAGGGTGCTGGGTGCTCAGTACTCAGGGTGCTGGATGCTCAGTACTCAGGGTGCTGGTGCTCATTCTCGGGGTGCTGGGTGCTCAGTGCTCGGGGTGCGGGGTGCTCAGTACTCAGGGTGCTGGGGCTCTGTACTCAGGGTGCTGGGTGCACAGTAGTCAGGGTGCTCGGTTTCTCAGTACTCAGGGTGCTGGGTGCTCAGTGCTCTGGGTGCTGGGTGCTCAGTACTCAGGGGTGCTGGGGTCTCAGTACTCAGGGTGCTGGGTGCTCAGTACTCAGTGTGATCTGTTCTCAGTACTCAGGGTGCTGGGTGCTCAGTGCTCGGGGTGCTGGGTGCTCAGTACTCGGGGTGCTGGGTGCTCAGTACTCAGGGTGCTGGGTGCTCAGTGCTCGGGGTGCTCGGTGCTCAGTACACAGGGTGCTGGGTGCTCAGTGCTCAGGGTGCTGGGTGCTCAGTACTCAGGGTGCTGGGTGCTCAGTGCTCAGTACTCAGCGTGCTGGGTGCTCAGTGCTCAGAGTGTTGGGTGCTCAGTACTCAGGGTCCTGGGTGCTCAGTCCTCAGGGTGCTCAGTGCTCAGGCTGCTGGGTGGCTCAGGGTGCTACCTGCTCAGTGCTCGGGGTGCTGGGTGCTCAGTGCTCAGGGTGCTGGGTGCTCAGTGCTCGGGGTGCTGGGTGCTCAGTGCTCAGGGTGCTGGGTGCTCGGTGCTCGGTGCTCGGGCTGCTGGGTGCTTAGTGCTCTGGTGCCCAGTGCTCAGTACTCGGGGTGCTGGGTGCTCAGTGCTCAGGGTGCTCGGTGCTCAGTGCTCAGGGTGCTGGGTGCTCAGTTCTCAGGGTGCTGGGTGCTCAGTGCTCAGGGTGCTGGGTGCACAGTTCTCAGGGTGCTGGGTGCTCAGTGCTCAGGGTGCTGGGTGCTCAGTGCTCAGGGTGCTGGGTGCTCGGTGCTCGGGGTGCTGGGTGCTTAGTGCTCGGGGTGCCCGGTGCTCAGTACTCGGGGTGCTCAGTGCTCAGTACTCAGGGTGCTGGGTGCTCAGTGCTCAGGGTGCTGGGTGCTCAGTACTCAGGGTGCTGGTGCTCAGTACTCAGGGTGATCGGTGCTCAGTACTCAGGGTGCTGGGTGCTCAGTACTCGGGGTGCTGGGTGCTCCGTACTCAGGGTGCTGGGTCCTCAGTGCTCAGGGTGCTGGGTGCTCAGTACTCAGTGTGCTCAGTGCTCAGTGTGCTGGGTGCTCAGAACTCAGGATGCTGGGTGCTCAGTACTCAGGGTGCTGGGTGCTCAGTACTCAGGGTGCTGGATGCTCAGTACTCAGGGTGCTGGGTGCTCATTCTCGGGGTGCTGGGTGCTCAGTGCTCGGGGTGCGGGGTGCTCAGTACTCAGGGTGCTGGGGCTCTGTACTCAGGGTGCTGGGTGCACAGTAGTCAGGGTGCTCGGTTCTCAGTACTCAGGGTGCTGGGTGCTCATTCTCGGGGTGCTGGGTGCTCAGTGCTCTGGGTGCTGGGTGCTCAGTACTCAGGGTGCTGGAGTCTCAGTACTCAGGGTGCTGGGTGCTCAGTACTCAGTGTGATCTGTTCTCAGTATTCAGGGTGCTGGGTGCTCAGTGCTCGGGGTGCTGGGTGCTCAGTACTCGGGGTGCTGGGTGCTCAGTACTCAGGGTGCTGGGTGCTCAGGGCTCGGGGGTGCTCGGTGCTCAGTACACAGGGTGCTGGGTGCTCAGTGCTCAGGGTGCTGGGTGCTCAGTACTCAGGGTGCTGGGTGCTCAGTGCCCAGTACTCAGCGTGCTGGGTGCTCAGTGCTCAGAATGTTGGGTGCTCAGTACTCAGGGTCCTGGGTGCTCAGTGCTCAGGGTGCTCAGTGCTCAGGGTGCTGGGTGCTCAGGGTGCTGGGTGCTCAGTGCTCGGGGTGCTGGGTGCTCAGTGCTCAGAGTGCTGGTGCTCAGTGCTCGGGGTGCTGGGTGCTCAGTGCTCAGGGTGCTGGGTGCTCGGTGCTCGGGCTGCTGGGTGCTTAGTGCTCTGGTGCCCAGTGCTCAGTACTCGGGGTGCTGGGTGCTCAGTGCTCAGGGTGCTCGGTGCTCAGTGCTCAGGGTGCTGGGTGCTCAGTTCTCAGGGTGCTGGGGTGCTCAGTGCTCAGGGTGCTGGGTGCACAGTTCTCAGGGTGCTGGGTGCTCAGTGCTCAGGGTGCTGGGTGCTCAGTGCTCAGGGTGCTGGGTGCTCGGTGCTCGGGGTGCTGGGTGCTTAGTGCTCGGGGTGCCCGGTGCTCAGTACTCGGGGTGCTCAGTGCTCAGTACTCAGGGTGCTGGGTGCTCAGTGCTCCGGGTGCTGGGTGCTCAGTACTCAGGGTGCTGGGTGCTCAGTACTCAGGGTGATCGGTGCTCAGTACTCAGGGTGCTGGGTGCTCAGTGCTCGGGGTGCTGGGTGCTCCGTACTCAGGGTGCTGGGTCCTCAGTGCTCAGGGTGCTGGGTGCTCAGTACTCAGTGTGCTCAGTGCTCAGTGTGCTGGGTGCTCAGAACTCAGGATGCTGGGTGCTCAGTACTCAGGGTGCTGGGGTGCTCAGTACTCAGGGTGCTGGATGCTCAGTACTCAGGGTGCTGGGTGCTCATTCTCGGGGTGCTGGGTGCTCAGTGCTCGGGGTGCGGGGGTGCTCAGTACTCAGGGTGCTGGGGCTCTGTACTCAGGGTGCTGGGTGCACAGTAGTCAGGGTGCTCGGTTCTCAGTACTCAGGGTGCTGGGTGCTCATTCTCGGGGTGCTGGGGTGCTCAGTGCTCTGGGTGCTGGGTGCTCAGTACTCAGGGTGCTGGGGTCTCAGTACTCAGGGTGCTGGGTGCTCAGTAGTCAGTGTGATCTGTTCTCAGTACTCAGGGTGCTGGGTGCTCAGTGCTCGGGGTGCTGGGTGCTCAGTACTCGGGGTGCTGGGTGCTCAGTACTCAGGGGTGCTGGGTGCTCAGGGCTCGGGGTGCTCGGTGCTCAGTACACAGGGTGCTGGGTGCTCAGTGCTCAGGGTGCTGGGTGCTCAGTACTCAGGGTGCTGGGTGCTCAGTGCTCAGTACTCAGCGTGCTGGGTGCTCAGTGCTCAGAGTGTTGGGTGCTCAGTACTCAGGGTCCTGGGTGCTCAGTGCTCAGGGTGCTCAGTGCTCAGGGTGCTGGGTGCTCAGGGTGCTGGGTGCTCAGTGCTCGGGGTGCTGGGTGCTCAGTGCTCAGAGTGCTGGTGCTCAGTGCTCGGGGTGCTGGGGTGCTCAGTGCTCAGGGTGCTGGGTGCTCGGTGCTCGGTGCTCGGGCTGCTGGGTGCTTAGTGCTCTGGTGCCCAGTGCTCAGTACTCGGGGTGCTGGGTGCTCAGTGCTCAGGGTGCTCGGTGCTCAGTGCTCAGGGTGCTGGGTGCTCAGTTCTCAGGGTGCTGGGTGCTCAGTGCTCAGGGTGCTGGGTGCACAGTTCTCAGGGTGCTGGGGTGCTCAGTGCTCAGGGTGCTGGGTGCTCAGTGCTCAGTGTGCTGGGTGCTCGGTGCTCGGGGTGCTGGGTGCTTAGTGCTCGGGGTGCCCGGTGCTCAGTACTCGGGGTGCTCAGTACTCAGTACTCAGGGTGCTGGGTGCTCAGTGCTCAGGGTGCTGGGTGCTCAGTACTCAGGGTGCTGGGTGCTCAGTACTCAGGGTGATCGGTGCTCAGTACTCAGGGTGCTGGGTGCTCAGTGCTCGGGGTGCTGGGTGCTCAGTACTCGGGGTGCTCAGTGCTCAGTACTCAGGGTGCTGGGTGCTCAGTGCTCAGGGGTGCTGGTGCTCAGTGCTCAGGGTGCTGGCTGCTCGGTGGTCAGGTTGCTGGGTGCTCAGTGCTCAGGGTGCTGGCTGCTCAGTGCTCGGGGTGCTGGGTGCTCAGTGCTCGGGGTGCTTGGTGCTCAGTACTCAGGGTGCTGTGTGCTCCGTGCTCGGGGTGCTCAGTACTCAGGGTGCTGTGTGTTCAGTGCTCAGGGTGCTGGGTACTCAGTGCTCGCGGTGCTGTGTGCTCAGTGCTCGGGGTGCTGGGTGCTCAGTACTCGGGGTGCTGCCTGCTCAGTACTCAGGGTGCTGGGTGCTCGGTGCTCAGGGTGCTGGGTCCTCAGTGCTCAGGGTGCTGGGTGCTCAGTGCTCAGGGTGCTCGGTGCTTAGTACTCAGGGTGCTGGGTGCTCGGTGCTCAGTACGCTGGGTGCTCAGTTCTCAGGGTGCTGGCTGCTCAGTACTCAGGGTGCTGGGTGCTCAGTACTCAGTGTGCTCAGTGCTTGGGGTGCTGGGTGCTCAGTACTCAGGGTGCTCAGTGCTTGGGTGCTGGGTGCTTAGTGCTCGGGGTGCTGGGTGCTCAGTGCTCGGGGTGCTGGGTGCTCAGGGCTCGGGGTTCTGGGTGCTCAGTGCTCGGGGCGCTCGGTGCTCAGTGCTCGGGGCGCTGGGTGCTCAGTGCTCGGGGTGCTCGGAGCTCAGTACTCAGGGTGCTGGGTGCTCAGTGCTCGGGGTGCTCGGTGCTCAGTACTCAGGGTGCTGGGTGCTCAGTGCTCGGGGTGCTCGGTGCTCAGTACGTTGGGTGCTCACTACTCAGGGTGCTGTGTGCTCAGTGCTCAGGGTGCTGGGTGCTCAGTGCTCAGGGTGCTGGGTGCTCAGTGCTCAGGGTGCTGGGTGCTCAGTACTCAGGGTGCTGGGTGCGCAGTGCTCGGGGTGCTGGGTGCTCAGTGCTCAGGGTCCTGGGTGCTCAGTGCTCAGGGTGCTGGGTGCTCAGTACTCAGGGTGCTGGGTGCTCAGTACTCAGGGTGCTGGTTGATCAGTACTCGGGTGCTGGGTGCTCAGTGCTCAGGGTGTTGGGTGCTCAGTGCTCGGGGTGCTGGGTGCACAGTGCTCAGTACTCAGGGTGCTGGTGCTCAGTGCTCGGGGCGCTCGGTGCTCAGTGCTCGGGGCGCTGGGTGCTCAGTGCTCGGGGTGCTCGGAGCTCAGTACTCAGGGTGCTGGGTGCTCAGTGCTCGGGGTGCTCGGTGCTCAGTACTCAGGGTGCTGGGTGCTCAGTGCTCGGGGTGCTCGGTGCTCAGTACGTTGGGTGCTCACTACTCAGGGTGCTGTGTGCTCAGTGCTCAGGGTGCTGGGTGCTCAGTGCTCAGGGTGCTGGGTGCTCAGTGCTCAGGGTGCTGGGTGCTCAGTACTCAGGGTGCTGGGTGCGCAGTGCTCGGGGTGCTGGGTGCTCAGTGCTCAGGGTCCTGGGTGCTCAGTGCTCAGGGTGCTGGGTGCTCAGTACTCGGGGTGCTGGGTGCTCAGTACTCAGGGTGCTGGGTGCTCAGTACTCAGGGTGCTCGGTGCTCAGTGCTCAGTGTGCTGGGTGCTCAGTGCTCGGTGTGCTGGGTGCTCAGTGCTCAGGGTGCTGGGTACTCAGTGCTCAGGGTGCTGGGTGCTCAGTGCTCAGGGTGCTGGGTGCTCAGTATTCAGTGTGCTCAGTACTCAGGGTGCTGGTTGCTCAGTACTCAGGGTGCTCAGTGCTCAGGGTGCTGGGTGCTCAGTGCTCGGGGTGCTGGGTGCTCAGTACTCAGGGTGCTGGGTGCTCAGTCCTCAGGGTGCTCAGTGCTCGGGGAGCTCGGTGCTCAGTACTCAGGGTGCTGGGTGCTCAGTGCTCGGGGTGCTCGGTGCTCAGTACGTTGGGTGCTCACTACTCAGGGTGCTGTGTGCTCAGTGCTCAGGGTGCTGGGTGCTCAGTGCTCAGGGTGCTGGGTGCTCAGTGCTCAGGGTGCTGGGTGCTCAGTACTCAGGGTGCTGGGTGCGCAGTGCTCGGGTGCTGGGTGCTCAGTGCTCAGGGTCCTGGGTGCTCAGTGCTCAGGGTGCTGGGTGCTCAGTACTCGGGGTGCTGGGTGCTCAGTACTCAGGGTGCTGGGTGCTCAGTACTCAGGGTGCTGGTTGATCAGTACTCGGGTGCTGGGTGCTCAGTGCTCAGGGTGTTGGGTGCTCAGTGCTCGGGGTGCTGGGTGCACAGTGCTCAGTACTCAGGGTGCTGGGTGCTCAGTGCTCGGGGCGCTCGGTGCTCAGTGCTCGGGGCGCTGGGTGCTCAGTGCTCCGGGTGCTCGGAGCTCAGTACTCAGGGTGCTGGGTGCTCAGTGCTCGGGGTGCTCGGTGCTCAGTACTCAGGGTGCTGGGTGCTCAGTGCTCGGGGTGCTCGGTGCTCAGTACGTTGGGTGCTCACTACTCAGGGTGCTGTGTGCTCAGTGCTCAGGGTGCTGGGTGCTCAGTGCTCAGGGTGCTGGGTGCTCAGTGCTCAGGGTGCTGGGTGCTCAGTACTCAGGGTGCTGGGTGCGCAGTGCTCGGGGTGCTGGGTGCTCAGTGCTCAGGGTCCTGGGTGCTCAGTGCTCAGGGTGCTGGTGCTCAGTACTCGGGGTGCTGGGTGCTCAGTACTCAGGGTGCTGGGTGCTCAGTACTCAGGGTGCTCGGTGCTCAGTGCTCAGTGTGCTGGGTGCTCAGTGCTCGGTGTGCTGGGTGCTCAGTGCTCAGGGTGCTGGGTACTCAGTGCTCAGGGTGCTGGGTGCTCAGTGCTCAGGGTGCTGGGTGCTCAGTATTCAGTGTGCTCAGTACTCAGGGTGCTGGTTGCTCAGTACTCAGGGTGCTCAGTGCTCAGGGTGCTGGGTGCTCAGTGCTCGGGGTGCTGGGGTGCTCAGTACTCAGGGTGCTGGGTGCTCAGTCCTCAGGGTGCTCAGTGCTCGGGGAGCTCGGTGCTCAGTACTCAGGGTGCTGGGTGCTCAGTGCTCGGGGTCCTGGGTGCTCCGTGCTCAGGGTGCTGGGTGCTCAGTGCTCTTGGTGCTTAGTGCTCAGTACTCAGGGTGCTGGGTGCTCAGTACTCAGGGTGCTCAGTGCTCGGGGTGCTGGGTGCTCAGTACTCAGGGTGCTGGATGCTCAGTACTCAGGGTGCTGGGTGCTCATTCTCGGGGTGCTGGGTGCTCAGTGCTCGGGGTGCGGGGTGCTCAGTACTCAGGGTGCTGGGGCTCTGTACTCAGGGTGCTGGGTGCACAATACTCAGGGTGCTCGGTTCTCAGTACTCAGGGTGCTGGGTGCTCATTCTCGGGGTGCTGGGTGCTCAGTGCTCTGGGTGCTGGGTGCTCAGTACTCAGGGTGCTGGGGGCTCAGTACTCAGGGTGCTGGGTGCTCAGTACTCAGGGTGATCTGTTCTCAGTACTCAGGGTGCTGGGTGCTCAGTGCTCGGGGTGCTGGGTGCTCAGTACTCGGGGGTGCTGGGTGCTCAGTACTCAGGGTGCTGGGTGCTCGGTGCTCGGGGTTCTCGGTGCTCAGTACACAGGGTGCTGGGTGCTCAGTGCTCGGGGTGCTGGGTGCTCAGTACTCAGGGTGCTGGGTGCTCAGTGCTCAGTACTCAGCGTGCTGGGTGCTCAGTGCTCAGAGTGTTGGGTGCTCAGTACTCAGGGTCCTGGGTGCTCAGTGCTCAGTGCTCAGGGTGCTCAGTGCTCAGGGTGCTGGGTGCTCAGGGTGCTGGGTGCTCAGTGCTCGGGGTGCTGGGTGCTCAGTGCTCAGGGTGCTGGGTGCTCAGTGCTCAGGGTGCTGGGTGCTCATTGCTCAGTGCTCAGGGTGCTGGGTGTTCAGTAGTCAGGGTGCTGGGTGCTCAGTACTCAGGGTGCTGGGTGCTCAGTGCTCAGGGTGCTGGGTGCTCAGTGCTCAGGGTGGTGGGTGCTCAATACTCAGGGTGCTGGGTGCTCAGTATTCAGGGTGCTCGGTGCTCAGTGCTCAGGGTGCTGGGTGCTCAGTGCTCGGGGTGCTGGGTGTTCAGTACTCAGGGTGCTGGGTGCTCAGTACTCAGGGTGCTGGGTGCTCAGTGCTCGGGGTGATGGGTGCTCAGTGCTCAGGGTGCTGGGTGCTTAGTATTCAGGGTGCTCAGTACTCAGGGTGCTGGGTGCTCAGTACTCAGGGTGCTGGGTGCTCAGTCCTCAGGGTGCTCAGTGCTCAGGGTGCTGGGTGCTCAGTGCTCGGGGTGCTCGGTGTTCAGTACTCAGGGTGCTGGGTGCTCAGTGCTCAGGGTGCTGGGTGCTCAGTGCTCGGGGTGCTGGGTGCTCAGTGCTCGGGGTGCTGGGTGCTCAGTGCTCGGGGTGCTGGGTGCTCAGTGCTCCGGGTGCTGGGTGTTCAGTGCTCGGGGTGCTGGGTACTCTCAGTGCTCGGGGTGCTTGGTGCTCAGTGCTCGGGGTGCTGGGTGCTCAGTGCTCAGGGTGCTGGGTGCTCGGTGCTCGGCTGCTCGGGCTGCTGGGTGCTTAGTGCTCTGGTGCCAGTGCTCAGTACTCGGGGTGCTGGGTGCTCAGTGCTCAGGGTGCTCGGTGCTCAGTGCTCAGGGTGCTGGGTGCTCAGTTCTCAGGGTGCTGGGTGCTCAGTGCTCAGGGTGCTGGGTGCACAGTTCTCAGGGTGCTGGGTGCTCAGTGCTCAGTGTGCTGGGTGCACAGTTCTCAGGGTGCTGGGTGCTCAGTGCTCAGGGTGCTGGGTGTTCAGTACTCAGGGTGCTTGGTGCTCAGTACTCGGGGTGCTGGGTGCTCAGTACTCAGGGTGCTGGGTGCTCAGTACTCGGGTGCTGGGTGCTCAGTGCTCGGGGTGCTGGGTGCTCAGTGCTCAGGGTGCTGGGTGCTCTGTGCTCGGGGTGCTGGGTGCTCAGAACTCAGGGTGCTGGGGTGCTCAGTACTCAGGGTGCTGGTTGCTCAGTGCTCGGGGTGCTGGGTGCTCAGTGATCAGGGTGCTGGGTGCTCAGTACTTAGGTTGCTGGGTGCTCAGTGCTCGGGGTGCTCGGTGCTCAGTACTCAAGGTGCTGGGTGCTCAGTGCTCACGGTGCTGGGTGCTCAGTGCTCAGGGTGCTGGGTGCTCAGTACTCAGGGTGCTCGGTGCTCAGTACTAAGGGTGCTCAGTGCTCAGTACTCAGGGTGCTCAGTGCTCAGTGCTCGGGGTGCTGGGTGCTCAGTGCTCAGGGTGCTGGGTGCTCAGTACTCAGGGTGCTGGGTGCTCAGTGCTCAGTACTCAGCATGCTGTGTGCTCAGTGCTCGGGGTGCTGGGTCCTCAGTGCTCAGGGTGCTGGGTGCTCAGTACTCAGTGTGCTGGGTGCTCAGTGCTCGGGGTGCTCGGTCCTCAGTGCTCAGCTTGCTGGGAGCTCAGTACTCAGGGTGCTGGGTCCTCAGTGCTCAGGGTGGTGGGTGCTCAGTACTCAGTGTGCTCAGTGCTCAGTGTGCTGGGTGCTCAGAACTCAGGATGCTGGGTGCTCAGTACTCAGGGTGCTGGGTGCTCAGTACTCAGGGTGCTGGATGCTCAGTACTCAGGGTGCTGGGTGCTCATTCTCGGGGTGCTGGGTGCTCAGTGCTCGGGGTGCGGGGTGCTCAGTACTCAGGGTGCTGGGGCTCTGTACTCAGGGTGCTGGGTGCACAGTAGTCAGGGTGCTCGGTTCTCAGTACTCAGGGTGCTGGGTGCTCATTCTCGGGCTGCTGGGTGCTCAGTGCTCTGGGTGCTGGGTGCTCAGTACTCAGGGTGCTGGGGTCTCAGTACTCAGGGTGCTGGGTGCTCAGTACTCAGTGTGATCTGTTCTCAGTACTCAGGGTGCTGGGTGCTCAGTGCTCGGGGTGCTGGGTGCTCAGTACTCGGGGTGCTGGGTGCTCAGTACTCAGGGTGCTGGGTGCTCAGTGCTCGGGGTGCTCGGTGCTCAGTACACAGGGTGCTGGGTGCTCAGTGCTCAGGGTGCTGGGTGCTCAGTACTCAGGGTGCTGGGTGCTCAGTGCTCAGTACTCAGCGTGCTGGGTGCTCAGTGCTCAGAGTGTTGGGTGCTCAGTACTCAGGGTCCTGGGGTGCTCAGTGCTCAGGGTGCTCAGTGCTCAGGGTGCTGGGTGCTCAGGGTGCTAGGTGCTCAGTGCTCGGGGTGCTGGGTGCTCAGTGCTCAGGGTGCTGGGTGCTCAGTGCTCGGGGTGCTGGGTGCTCAGTGCTCAGGGTGCTGGGTGCTCGGTGCTCGGTGCTCGGGCTGCTGGGTGCTTAGTGCTCTGGTGCCCAGTGCTCAGTACTCGGGGTGCTGGGTGCTCAGTGCTCAGGGTGCTCGGTGCTCAGTGCTCAGGTGCTGGGTGCTCAGTTCTCAGGTGCTGGGTGCTCAGTGCTCAGGGTGCTGGGTGCACAGTTTCTCAGGGTGCTGGGTGCTCAGTGCTCAGGGTGCTGGGTGCTCAGTGCTCAGGGTGCTGGGTGCTCGGTGCTCGGGGTGCTGGGTGCTTAGTGCTCGGGTGCCCGGTGCTCAGTACTCGGGGTGCTCAGTGCTCAGTACTCAGGGTGCTGGGTGCTCAGTGCTCAGGGTGCTGGGGTGCTCAGTACTCAGGGTGCTGGGTGCTCAGTACTCAGGGTGATCGGTGCTCAGTACTCAGGGTGCTGGGTGCTCAGTACTCGGGGTGCTGGGTGCTCCGTACTCAGGGTGCTGGGTCTCAGTGCTCCGGGTGCTGGGTGCTCAGTACTCAGTGTGCTCAGTGCTCAGTGTGCTGGGTGCTCAGAACTCAGGATGCTGGGTGCTCAGTACTCAGGGTGCTGGGTGCTCAGTACTCAGGGTGCTGGATGCTCAGTACTCAGGGTGCTGGGTGCTCATTCTCGGGGTGCTGGGTGCTCAGTGCTCGGGGTGCGGGGTGCTCAGTACTCAGGGTGCTGGGGCTCTGTACTCAGGGTGCTGGGTGCACAGTAGTCAGGGTGCTCGGTTCTCAGTACTCAGGGTGCTGGGTGCTCATTCTCGGGGTGCTGGGTGCTCAGTGCTCTGGGTGCTGGGTGCTCAGTACTCAGGGTGCTGGAGTCTCAGTACTCAGGGTGCTGGGTGCTCAGTACTCAGTGTGATCTGTTCTCAGTATTCAGGGTGCTGGGTGCTCAGTGCTCGGGGTGCTGGGTGCTCAGTACTCGGGGGTGCTGGGTGCTCAGTACTCAGGGTGCTGGGTGCTCAGGGCTCGGGGTGCTCGGTGCTCAGTACACAGGGTGCTGGGTGCTCAGTGCTCAGGGTGCTGGGGTGCTCAGTACTCAGGGTGCTGGGTGCTCAGTGCCCAGTACTCAGCGTGCTGGGTGCTCAGTGCTCAGAATGTTGGGTGCTCAGTACTCAGGGGTCCTGGGTGCTCAGTGCTCAGGGTGCTCAGTGCTCAGGGTGCTGGGTGCTCAGGGTGCTGGGTGCTCAGTGCTCGGGGTGCTGGGTGCTCAGTGCTCAGAGTGCTGGGTGCTCAGTGCTCGGGGGTGCTGGGGTGCTCAGTGCTCAGGGTGCTGGGTGCTCGGTGCTCGGGCTGCTGGGTGCTTAGTGCTCTGGTGCCCAGTGCTCAGTACTCGGGGTGCTGGGTGCTCAGTGCTCAGGGTGCTCGGTGCTCAGTGCTCAGGGTGCTGGGTGCTCAGTTCTCAGGGTGCTGGGTGCTCAGTGCTCAGGGTGCTGGGTGCACAGTTCTCAGGGTGCTGGGTGCTCAGTGCTCAGGGTGCTGGGTGCTCAGTGCTCAGGGTGCTGGGTGCTCGGTGCTCGGGGTGCTGGGTGCTTAGTGCTCGGGGTGCCCGGTGATCAGTACTCGGGGTGCTCAGTGCTCAGTACTCAGGGTGCTGGGTGCTCAGTGCTCCGGGTGCTGGGTGCTCAGTACTCAGGGTGCTGGGTGCTCAGTACTCAGGGTGATCGGTGCTCAGTACTCAGGGTGCTGGGTGCTCAGTGCTCGGGGGTGCTGGGTGCTCCGTACTCAGGGTGCTGGGTCCTCAGTGCTCAGGGTGCTGGGTGCTCAGTACTCAGTGTGCTCAGTGCTCAGTGTGCTGGGTGCTCAGAACTCAGGATGCTGGGTGCTCAGTACTCAGGGTGCTGGGTGCTCAGTACTCAGGGTGCTGGATGCTCAGTACTCAGGGTGCTGGGTGCTCATTCTCGGGGTGCTGGGTGCTCAGTGCTCGGGGTGCGGGGTGCTCAGTACTCAGGGTGCTGGGGCTCTGTACTCAGGGTGCTGGGTGCACAGTAGTCAGGGTGCTCGGTTCTCAGTACTCAGGGTGCTGGGTGCTCATTCTCGGGGTGCTGGGTGCTCAGTGCTCTGGGTGCTGGGTGCTCAGTACTCAGGGTGCTGGGGTCTCAGTACTCAGGGTGCTGGGTGCTCAGTAGTCAGTGTGATCTGTTCTCAGTACTCAGGGTGCTGGGTGCTCAGTGCTCGGGGTGCTGGGTGCTCAGTACTCGGGGGTGCTGGGTGCTCAGTACTCAGGGTGCTGGGTGCTCAGGGTTCGGGGTGCTCGGTGCTCAGTACACAGGGTGCTGGGTGCTCAGTGCTCAGGGTGCTGGGTGCTCAGTACTCAGGGTGCTGGGTGCTCAGTGCTCAGTACTCAGCGTGCTGGGTGCTCAGTGCTCAGAGTGTTGGGTGCTCAGTACTCAGGGTCCTGGGTGCTCAGTGCTCAGGGTGCTCAGTGCTCAGGGTGCTGGGTGCTCAGGGTGCTGGGTGCTCAGTGCTCGGGGTGCTGGGTGCTCAGTGCTCAGAGTGCTGGGTGCTCAGTGCTCGGGTTGCTGGGTGCTCAGTGCTCAGGGTGCTGGGTGCTCGGTGCTCGGTGCTCGGGCTGCTGGGTGCTTAGTGCTCTGGTGCCCAGTGCTCAGTACTCGGGGTGCTGGGTGCTCAGTGCTCAGGGTGCTCGGTGCTCAGTGCTCAGGGTGCTGGGTGCTCAGTTCTCAGGGTGCTGGGTGCTCAGTGCTCAGGGTGCTGGGTGCACAGTTCTCAGGGTGCTGGGTGCTCAGTGCTCAGGGTGCTGGGTGCTCAGTGCTCAGTGTGCTGGGTGCTCGGTGCTCGGGGTGCTGGGTGCTTAGTGCTCGGGGTGCCCGGTGCTTCCCAGTACTCGGGGTGCTCAGTGCTCAGTACTCAGGGTGCTGGGTGCTCAGTGCTCAGGGGTGCTGGGTGCTCAGTACTCAGGGTGCTGGGTGCTCAGTACTCAGGGTGATCGGTGCTCAGTACTCAGGGTGCTGGGTGCTCAGTGCTCGGGGTGCTGGGTGCTCAGTACTCGGGGTGCTCAGTGCTCAGTACTCAGGGTGCTGGGTGCTCAGTGCTCAGGGTGCTGGGTGCTCAGTGCTCAGGGTGCTGGCTGCTCGGTGGTCAGGTTGCTGGGTGCTCAGTGCTCAGGGTGCTGGCTGCTCAGTGCTCGGGGGTGCTGGGTGCTCAGTGCTCGGGGGTGCTTGGTGCTCAGTACTCAGGGTGCTGTGTGCTCCGTGCTCGGGGTGCTCAGTACTCAGGGTGCTGTGTGTTCAGTGCTCAGGGTGCTGGGTACTCAGTGCTCGCGGTGCTGTGTGCTCAGTGCTCGGGGTGCTGGGTGCTCAGTACTCGGGGTGCTGCCTGCTCAGTACTCAGGGTGCTGGGTGCTCGGTGCTCAGGGTGCTGGGTCCTCAGTGCTCAGGGTGCTGGGTGCTCAGTGCTCAGGGTGCTCGGTGCTTAGTACTCAGGGTGCTGGGTGCTCGGTGCTCAGTACGCTGGGTGCTCAGTTCTCAGGGTGCTGGCTGCTCAGTACTCAGGGTGCTGGGTGCTCAGTACTCAGTGTGCTCAGTGCTTGGGGTGCTGGGTGCTCAGTACTCAGGGTGCTCAGTGCTTGGGGTGCTGGGTGCTTAGTGCTCGGGGTGCTGGGTGCTCAGTGCTCGGGGTGCTGGGTGCTCAGGGCTCGGGGTTCTGGGTGCTCAGTGCTCGGGGGCGCTCGGTGCTCAGTGCTCGGGGCGCTGGGTGCTCAGTGCTCGGGGTGCTCGGAGCTCAGTACTCAGGGTGCTGGGTGCTCAGTGCTCGGGGGTGCTCGGTGCTCAGTACTCAGGGTGCTGGGTGCTCAGTGCTCGGGGTGCTCGGTGCTCAGTACGTTGGGTGCTCACTACTCAGGGTGCTGTGTGCTCAGTGCTCAGGGTGCTGGGGTGCTCAGTGCTCAGGGTGCTGGGTGCTCAGTGCTCAGGGTGCTGGGTGCTCAGTACTCAGGGTGCTGGGTGCGCAGTGCTCGGGGTGCTGGGTGCTCAGTGCTCAGGGTCCTGGGTGCTCAGTGCTCAGGGTGCTGGGTGCTCAGTACTCGGGGTGCTGGGTGCTCAGTACTCAGGGTGCTGGGTGCTCAGTACTCAGGGTGCTGGTTGATCAGTACTCGGGTGCTGGGGTGCTCAGTGCTCAGGGTGTTGGGTGCTCAGTGCTCGGGGTGCTGGGTGCACAGTGCTCAGTACTCAGGGTGCTGGGTGCTCATTGCTCAGGGTGCTGGGTGCTCAGTACTCAGGGTGCTCAGTGCTCAGTACTCAGGGTGCTCAGTGCTCAGTTCTCAGGGTGCTCAGTGCTCAGGGTGCTGGGTGCTCAGTGTTCGGGGTGCTGGGTGCTCAGTGCTCAGGGTGCTGGGTGCTCAGTGCTCAGGGTGCTGGGTACTCAGGGCTCAGGGTGCTGGGTACTCAGTGCTCGGGGTGCTGGGTGCTCAGTCCTCAGGGTGATGGGTACTCAGTGCTCGGGGTGCTGGGTGCTCAGTCCTCAGGGTGCTGGGTGCTCAGTGCCCAGGGGTGCTCGGTGCTCAGTGCTCAGGGTGCTGGGTGCTCAGTACTCAGGGTGCTGGGTGCTCGGTGCTCAGTACGCTGGGTGCTCAGTACTCAGGGTGCTGGCTGCTCAGTACTCAGGGTGCTCGGTGCTCAGTACTCAGGGTGCTGGGGTGCTCAGTGCTCGGGGTGCTGGGTGCTCATTACTCAGGGTGCTGGGGGCTCAGTACTCAGGGGTGCTCAGTGCTTGTGGTGCTGGGTGCTCAGTACTCAGGGTGCTCAGTGCTTGGTGTGCTGGGTGCTCAGTACTCAGGGTGCTCAGTGCTTGGGGTGCTGGGGTGCTCAGTACTCAGGGTGCTCAGTGCTTGGGGTGCTGGGTGCTCAGTACTCGGGTTGCTCGGTGCTCAGTACTCAGGGTGCTGGGTGCTCAGTGCTCAGGGTGCTGGGTGCTCAGTACTCAGGGTGCTTGGTGCTCGGTGCTCAGTACGCTGGGTGCTCAGTACTCAGGGTGCTGGCTGCTCAGTACTCAGGGTGCTCGGTGCTCAGTACTCAGGGTGCTGGGTGCTCACTGCTCGGGGTGCTGGGTGCTCAGTACTCAGGGTGCTGGGTGCTCAGTGCTCGGGGTGCTGGGTGCTCAGTACTCAGGGTGCTGGGTGCTCAGTGCTCGGGGTGCTCGGTGCTCAGTACGCTGGCTGCTCAGTACTCAGGGTGCTGGTTGCTCAGTACACAGCGTGCTGGGTGCTCAGTACTCAGGGTGCTGGGTGCTCAGTGCTCAGGGTGCTGGGTGCTCAGTATTCAGGGTGCTCAGTAATCAGGGTGCTGGGTGGTCAGTACTCAGGGTGCTCAGTACTCAGGGTGCTGGGTGCTCAGTGCTCGGGGTGCTGGGTGCTCAGTACTCAGGGTGCTCAGTACTCAGGGTGCTGGGTGCTCAGTGCTCGGGGTGCTGGGTGCTCAGTGCTCAGGGTGATCGGTGCTCAGTACTCAGGATGCTGGGTGCTCAGTACTCAGGGTGCTGGGTGCTCAGTACTCAGGGTGCTCAGTGCTCGGGGAGCTCGGTGCTCAGTAATCAGGGTGCTGGGTGCTCAGTACTCAGTGCTCGGAGTGCTGGGTGCTCAGTGCTCTGGGTGCTGGGTGCTCAGTACTCAGGGTGCTCGGTGCTCAGTACTCAGGGTGCTGGGTGTTCTGTGCTCGGTGTGCTGGGTGCTCAGTACTCAGGGTGTTGGGTGCTCAGTGCTCGGGGTGCTCGGTGCTCAGTACGTTGGGTGCTCAGTACTCAGGTTGCTGGGTGCTCAGTGCTCATTGTGCTGGGTGCTCAGTGCTCAGGGTGCTGGGTGCTCAGTGCTCAGGGTGCTTGATGCTCAGTACTCAGGGTGCTGGGTGCTCAGTGCTCAGGGTGCTGGTTGCTCAGTGCTTGGGGTGCTCGGTGCTCAGTACTCAGGTTGCTGGGTGCTCAGTACTCAGGGTGCTTGGTGCTCAGTACTCGGGGTGCTGGGTGCTCAGGACTCAGGGTGCTGGGTGCTCAGTACTCAGGGTGCTTGGTGCTCAGTACTCGGGGTGCTGGGTGCTCAGTCCTCAGCGTGCTGGGTGCTCAGTACTCAGGGTGCTGGGTGCTCAGTGCTCAGGGTGCTGGGTGCTCAGTGCTCAGGTTGCTTGGTGCTCAGTTCTCAGTGCTCAGGATGCTGGGTGCTCAGTGCTCGGGGTGCTCAGTGCTCAGTCCTCAGGGTCCTGGGTGCTCACTGCCCAGGGTGCTTGGTGCTCAGTACTCAGGGTGCTGGGTGCTCAGTACTCGGGTGCTAGGTGCTCAGTGCTCAGGGTGCTGGGTGCTCAGTGCTCAGGTTGCTCAGTACTCAGTGCTCAGTACTCAGGGTGCTGGGTGCTCAGTACTCAGGGTGCTGGGTGCTCAGTGCTCGGGGTGCTCGGTGCTCAGTACTCAGGGTGCTGGGTGCTCAGTGCAGGGTGCTCAGTGCTCGGGGAGCTGGGTGCTCATTGCTCGGGGTGCTGGGTGCTCAGTACTCAGGGTGCTCGGTGCTCAGTACTCAGGGTGCTGGGTGCTCAGTGCACGGGGTGCTGGGTGCTCAGTACTCAGGGTGCTGGGTCCTCAGTGCACGGGGTGCTCGGTGCTCAGTACGTTGGGTGCTCAGTACTCAGGGTGCTGGGTGCTCAGTGTTCAGGGTGCTGGGTGCTCAGTGCTCAGGGTTCTGGGTGCTCAGTGCTCAGGGTGCTTGATGCTCAGTACTCAGGGTGCTGGGTGCTCAGTGCTCAGGGTGCTGGGTGCTCAGTGCTCGGGGTGCTGGGTGCTCAGTACTCAGGGTGCTGGGTGCTCAGTACTCAGGGTGCTCAGTGCTTGGGGGTGCTGGGTGCTCAGTACTCAGGGTGCTCAGTGCTTGGGGTGCTGGGTGCTCAGTACTCAGGGTGCTCAGTGCTTGGGGTGCTGGGTGCTCAGTACTCTGGTTG
Organism: Microtus oregoni; assembly: GCF_018167655.1. Lineage (NCBI taxonomy): Eukaryota > Metazoa > Chordata > Mammalia > Rodentia > Cricetidae > Microtus > Microtus oregoni. The sequence continues at coordinate 3,444,623 of NW_024544550.1, forward strand.
CTCGGTGCTCAGTACTCAGGGTGCTGGGTGCTCAGTGCTCAGGGTGCTGGGTGCTCAGTACTCAGGGTGCTGGGTGCTCGGTGCTCAGTACGCTGGGTGCTCAGTACTCAGGGTGCTGGCTGCTCAGTACTCAGGGTGCTCGGTGCTCAGTACTCAGGGTGCTGGGTGCTCAGTTCTCGGGGTGCTGGGTGCTCAGTACTCAGGGTGCTGGGTGCTCAGTGCTCGGGGTGCTGGGTGCTCAGTACTCAGGGTGCTGGGTGCTCAGTGCTCGGGTGTGCTCGGTGCTCAGTATGCTGGGTGCTCAGTACTCAGGTTGCTGGGTGCTCAGTACACAGCGTGCTGGGGTGCTCAGAACTCAGGGTGCTGGGTGCTCAGTGCTCAGGGTGCTGGGTGCTCAGTATTCAGGGTGCTCAGTAATCAGGGTGCTGGGTGGTCAGTACTCAGGGTGCTCAGTACTCAGGGTGCTGGGTGCTCAGTGCTCGGGGTGCTGGGTGCTCAGTACTCAGGGTGCTCAGTACTCAGGGTGCTGGGTGCTCAGTGCTCGGGGTGCTGGGTGCTCAGTGCTCAGGGTGATCGGTGCTCAGTACTCAGGATGCTGGGGTGCTCAGTACTCAGGGTGCTGGGTGCTCAGTACTCAGGGTGCTCAGTGCTCGGGGAGCTCGGTGCTCAGTACTCAGGGTGCTGGGTGCTCAGTACTCAGTGCTCGGGGTGCTGGGTGCTCAGTGCTCGGGGTGCTGGGTGCTCAGTACTCAGGGTGCTCGGTGCTCAGTACTCAGGGTGCTGGGTGTTCAGTGCTGGGCTGCTGGGTGCTCAGTACTCAGGGTGCTGGGTGCTCAGTGCTCGGGGTGCTCGGTGCTCAGTACGTTGGGTGCTCAGTACACAGGGTGCTGGGTGCTCAGTGCTCAGGGTGCTGGGTGCTCAGTGCTCAGGGTGCTGGGTGCTCAGTGCTCAGGGTGCTTGATGCTCAGTACTCAGGGTGCTGGGTGCTCAGTGCTCAGGGTGCTGGGTGCTCAGTGCTTGGGGTGCTCGGTGCTCAATACTCAGGTTGCTGGGTGCTCAGTACTCAGGGTGCTTGGTGCTCAGTACTCGGGGTGCTTGGTGCTCAGTACTCAGGGTGCTGGGTGCTCAGTACTCAGGGTGCTTGGTGCTCAGTACTCGGGGAGCTGGCTGCTCAGTCCTCAGCGTGCTGGGTGCTCAGTACTCACGGTGCTCGGTGCTCAGTGCTTGGGGTGCTGGGTGCTCAGTACTCAGGGTGCTGGGTGCTCAGTGCTCAGGGTGCTGGGTGCTCAGTGCTCAGGGTGCTTGGTGCTCAGTACTCAGTGCTCAGGATGCTGGGTGCTCAGTGCTCGGGGTGCTCAGTGCTCAGTCCTCAGGGTCCTGGGTGCTCAGTGCTCAGGGTGCTGGGTGCTCAGTACTCAGGGTGCTGGGTGGTCAGTACTCGGGTGCTAGGTGCTCAGTGCTCAGGGTGCTGGGTGCTCAGAACTCAGGATGCTGGGTGCTCAGTACTCAGGGTGCTGGGTGCTCAGTACTCAGGGTGCTGGATGCTCAGTACTCAGGGTGCTGGGTGCTCATTCTCGGGGTGCTGGGTGCTCAGTGCTCGGGGTGCGGGGTGCTCAGTACTCAGGGTGCTGGGGCTCTGTACTCAGGGTGCTGGGTGCACAGTAGTCAGGGTGCTCGGTTCTCAGTACTCAGGGTGCTGGGTGCTCATTCTCGGGCTGCTGGGTGCTCAGTGCTCTGGGTGCTGGGTGCTCAGTACTCAGGGTGCTGGGGGTCTCAGTACTCAGGGTGCTGGGTGCTCAGTACTCAGTGTGATCTGTTCTCAGTACTCAGGGTGCTGGGTGCTCAGTGCTCGGGGTGCTGGGGTGCTCAGTACTCGGGGTGCTGGGTGCTCAGTACTCAGGGTGCTGGGTGCTCAGTGCTCGGGGTGCTCGGTGCTCAGTACACAGGGTGCTGGGTGCTCAGTGCTCAGGGTGCTGGGTGCTCAGTACTCAGGGTGCTGGGTGCTCAGTGCTCAGTACTCAGCGTGCTGGGTGCTCAGTGCTCAGAGTGTTGGGTGCTCAGTACTCAGGGTCCTGGGTGCTCAGTGCTCAGGGTGCTCAGTGCTCAGGGTGCTGGGTGCTCAGGGTGCTAGGTGCTCAGTGCTCGGGGTGCTGGGTGCTCAGTGCTCAGGGTGCTGGGTGCTCAGTGCTCGGGGTGCTGGGTGCTCAGTGCTCAGGGTGCTGGGTGCTCGGTGCTCGGTGCTCGGGCTGCTGGGTGCTTAGTGCTCTGGTGCCCAGTGCTCAGTACTCGGGGTGCTGGGTGCTCAGTGCTCAGGGTGCTCGGTGCTCAGTGCTCAGGGTGCTGGGTGCTCAGTTCTCAGGGTGCTGGGTGCTCAGTGCTCAGGGTGCTGGGTGCACAGTTCTCAGGGTGCTGGGGTGCTCAGTGCTCAGGGTGCTGGGTGCTCAGTGCTCAGTGTGCTGGGTGCTCGGTGCTCGGGGTGCTGGGTGCTTAGTGCTCGGGGTGCCCGGTGCTCAGTACTCGGGGTGCTCAGTGCTCAGTACTCAGGGTGCTGGGTGCTCAGTGCTCAGGGTGCTGGGTGCTCAGTACTCAGGGTGCTGGGTGCTCAGTACTCAGGGTGATCGGTGCTCAGTACTCAGGGTGCTGGGTGCTCAGTGCTCGGGGTGCTGGGTGCTCCGTACTCAGGGTGCTGGGTCCTCAGTGCTCAGGGTGCTGGGTGCTCAGTACTCAGTGTGCTCAGTGCTCAGTGTGCTGGGTGCTCAGAACTCAGGATGCTGGGTGCTCAGTACTCAGGGTGCTGGGTGCTCAGTACTCAGGGTGCTGGATGCTCAGTACTCAGGGTGCTGGGTGCTCATTCTCGGGGTGCTGGGTGCTCAGTGCTCGGGGTGCGGGGTGCTCAGTACTCAGGGTGCTGGGGCTCTGTACTCAGGGTGCTGGGTGCACAGTAGTCAGGGTGCTCGGTTCTCAGTACTCAGGGTGCTGGGTGCTCATTCTCGTGGTGCTGGGGTGCTCAGTGCTCTGGGTGCTGGGTGCTCAGTACTCAGGGTGCTGGGGTCTCAGTACTCAGGGTGCTGGGTGCTCAGTACTCAGTGTGATCTGTTCTCAGTACTCAGGGTGCTGGGTGCTCAGTGCTCCGCGGTGGGTGCTGGGTGCTCAGTACTCGGGGTGCTGGGTGCTCAGTACTCAGGGTGCTGGGTGCTCAGGGCTCGGGGTGCTCGGTGCTCAGTACACAGGGTGCTGGGTGCTCATTGCTCAGGGTGCTGGGTGCTCAGTACTCAGGGTGCTGGGTGCTCAGTGCTCAGTACTCAGCGTGCTGGGTGCTCAGTGCTCAGAGTGTTGGGTGCTCAGTACTCAGGGTCCTGGGTGCTCAGTGCTCAGGGTGCTCAGTGCTCAGGGTGCTGGGTGCTCAGGGTGCTGGGTGCTCAGTGCTCGGGGTGCTGGGTGCTCAGTGCTCAGAGTGCTGGGTGCTCAGTGCTCGGGGCGCTGGGTGCTCAGTGCTCAGGGTGCTGGGTGCTCGGTGCTCGGTGCTCGGGCTGCTGGGTGCTTAGTGCTCTGGTGCCCAGTGCTCAGTACTCGGGGTGCTGGGTGCTCAGTGCTCAGGGTGCTCGGTGCTCAGTGCTCAGGGTGCTGGGTGCTCAGTTCTCAGGGTGCTGGGTGCTCAGTGCTCAGGGTGCTGGGTGCACAGTTCTCAGGGTGCTGGGTGCTCAGTGCTCAGGGTGCTGGGTGCTCAGTGCTCAGTGTGCTGGGTGCTCGGTGCTCGGGGTGCTGGGTGCTTAGTGCTCGGGGTGCCCGGTGCTCAGTACTCGGGGTGCTCAGTGCTCAGTACTCAGGGTGCTGGGTGCTCAGTGCTCAGGGTGCTGGGTGCTCAGTACTCAGGGTGCTGGGTGCTCAGTACTCAGGGTGATCGGTGCTCAGTACTCAGGGTGCTGGGTGCTCAGTGCTCGGGGTGCTGGGGTGCTCAGTACTCGGGGGTGCTCAGTGCTCAGTACTCAGGGTGCTGGGTGCTCAGTGCTCAGGGTGCTGGGTGCTCAGTGCTCAGGGTGCTGGCTGCTCGGTGGTCAGGTTGCTGGGTGCTCAGTGCTCAGGGTGCTGGCTGCTCAGTGCTCGGGGTGCTGGGTGCTCAGTGCTCGGGGTGCTTGGTGCTCAGTACTCAGGGTGCTGTGTGCTCCGTGCTCGGGGTGCTCAGTACTCAGGGTGCTGTGTGTTCAGTGCTCAGGGTGCTGGGTACTCAGTGCTCGCGGTGCTGTGTGCTCAGTGCTCGGGGTGCTGGGTGCTCAGTACTCGGGGTGCTGCCTGCTCAGTACTCAGATGCTGGGTGCTCAGTGCTCGGGGGTGCTGGGTGCTCAGTACTCAGCGTGCTTTGTGCTCAGTACTCAGGGTGCTGGGTGCTCAGTGCTCAGGGTGCTGGGTACTCAGTGCTCAGGGTGCTGGGTGCTCAGTTCTCAGGGTGCTGGGTGCTCAGTATTCAGGGTGCTCAGTAATCAGGGTGCTGGGTGGTCAGTACTCAGGGTGCTCAGTACTCAGGGGTGCTGGGTGCTCAGTGCTCGGGGTGCTGGGTGCTCAGTACTCAGGGTGCTCAGTACTCAGGGTGCTGGGTGCTCAGTGCTCGGGGTGCTGGGTGCTCAGTGCTCAGGGTGATCGGTGCTCAGTACTCAGGATGCTGGGTGCTCAGTACTCAGGGTGCTGGGTGCTCAGTACTCAGGGTGCTCAGTGCTCGGGGAGCTCGGTGCTCAGTAATCAGGGTGCTGGGTGCTCAGTACTCAGTGCTCGGAGTGCTGGGTGCTCAGTGCTCTGGGTGCTGGGTGCTCAGTACTCAGGGTGCTCGGTGCTCAGTACTCAGGGTGCTGGGTGTTCTGTGCTCGGTGTGCTGGGTGCTCAGTACTCAGGGTGTTGGGTGCTCAGTGCTCGGGGTGCTCGGTGCTCAGTACGTTGGGTGCTCAGTACTCAGGTTGCTGGGTGCTCAGTGCTCATTGTGCTGGGTGCTCAGTGCTCAGGGTGCTGGGTGCTCAGTGCTCAGGGTGCTTGATGCTCAGTACTCAGGGTGCTGGGTGCTCAGTGCTCAGGGTGCTGGTTGCTCAGTGCTTGGGGTGCTCGGTGCTCAGTACTCAGGTTGCTGGGTGCTCAGTACTCAGGGTGCTTGGTGCTCAGTACTCGGGGTGCTGGGTGCTCAGGACTCAGGGTGCTGGGTGCTCAGTACTCAGGGTGCTTGGTGCTCAGTACTCGGGGTGCTGGGTGCTCAGTCCTCAGCGTGCTGGGTGCTCAGTACTCAGGGTGCTGGGTGCTCAGTGCTCAGGGTGCTGGGTGCTCAGTGCTCAGGTTGCTTGGTGCTCAGTTCTCAGTGCTCAGGATGCTGGGTGCTCAGTGCTCGGGGTGCTCAGTGCTCAGTCCTCAGGGTCCTGGGTGCTCAGTGCCCAGGGTGCTTGGTGCTCAGTACTCAGGGTGCTGGGTGCTCAGTACTCGGGTGCTAGGTGCTCAGTGCTCAGGGTGCTGGGTGCTCAGTGCTCAGGTTGCTCAGTACTCAGTGCTCAGTACTCAGGGTGCTGGGTGCTCAGTACTCAGGGTGCTGGGTGCTCAGTGCTCGGGGTGCTCGGTGCTCAGTACTCAGGGTGCTGGGTGCTCAGTGCAGGGTGCTCAGTGCTCGGGGAGCTGGGTGCTCATTGCTCGGGGTGCTGGGTGCTCAGTACTCAGGGTGCTCGGTGCTCAGTACTCAGGGTGCTGGGTGCTCAGTGCACGGGGTGCTGGGTGCTCAGTACTCAGGGTGCTGGGTCCTCAGTGCACGGGGTGCTCGGTGCTCAGTACGTTGGGTGCTCAGTACTCAGGGTGCTGGGTGCTCAGTGTTCAGGGTGCTGGGTGCTCAGTGCTCAGGGTTCTGGGTGCTCAGTGCTCAGGGTGCTTGATGCTCAGTACTCAGGGTGCTGGGTGCTCAGTGCTCAGGGTGCTGGGTGCTCAGTGCTCGGGGTGCTGGGTGCTCAGTACTCAGGGTGCTGGGTGCTCAGTACTCAGGGTGCTCAGTGCTTGGGGTGCTGGGTGCTCAGTACTCAGGGTGCTCAGTGCTTGGGGTGCTGGGGTGCTCAGTACTCAGGGTGCTCAGTGCTTGGGGTGCTGGGTGCTCAGTACTCTGGTTGCTCGGTGCTCAGTACTCAGGGTGCTGGGTGCTCAGTGCTCAGGGTGCTGGGTGCTCAGTACTCAGGGTGCTGGGTGCTCGGTGCTCAGTACGCTGGGTGCTCAGTACTCAGGGTGCTGGCTGCTCAGTACTCAGGGTGCTCGGTGCTCAGTACTCAGGGTGCTGGGTGCTCAGTTCTCGGGGTGCTGGGTGCTCAGTACTCAGGGTGCTGGGTGCTCAGTGCTCGGGGTGCTGGGTGCTCAGTACTCAGGGTGCTGGGTGCTCAGTGCTCGGGGGTGCTCGGTGCTCAGTATGCTGGGTGCTCAGTACTCAGGTTGCTGGGTGCTCAGTACACAGCGTGCTGGGTGCTCAGAACTCAGGGTGCTGGGTGCTCAGTGCTCAGGGTGCTGGGTGCTCAGTATTCAGGGGTGCTCAGTAATCAGGGTGCTGGGTGGTCAGTACTCAGGGTGCTCAGTACTCAGGGTGCTGGGTGCTCAGTGCTCGGGGTGCTGGGTGCTCAGTACTCAGGGTGCTCAGTACTCAGGGTGCTGGGTGCTCAGTGCTCGGGGTGCTGGGTGCTCAGTGCTCAGGGTGATCGGTGCTCAGTACTCAGGATGCTGGGTGCTCAGTACTCAGGGTGCTGGGTGCTCAGTACTCAGGGTGCTCAGTGCTCGGGGAGCTCGGTGCTCAGTACTCAGGGTGCTGGGTGCTCAGTACTCAGTGCTCGGGGTGCTGGGTGCTCAGTGCTCGGGGGTGCTGGGTGCTCAGTACTCAGGGTGCTCGGTGCTCAGTACTCAGGGTGCTGGGTGTTCAGTGCTGGGCTGCTGGGTGCTCAGTACTCAGGGTGCTGGGTGCTCAGTGCTCGGGGTGCTCGGTGCTCAGTACGTTGGGTGCTCAGTACACAGGGTGCTGGGTGCTCAGTGCTCAGGGTGCTGGGTGCTCAGTGCTCAGGGTGCTGGGTGCTCAGTGCTCAGGGTGCTTGATGCTCAGTACTCAGGGTGCTGGGGTGCTCAGTGCTCAGGGTGCTGGGTGCTCAGTGCTTGGGGTGCTCGGTGCTCAATACTCAGGTTGCTGGGTGCTCAGTACTCAGGGTGCTTGGTGCTCAGTACTCGGGGTGCTTGGTGCTCAGTACTCAGGGTGCTGGGGGTGCTCAGTACTCAGGGTGCTTGGTGCTCAGTACTCGGGGAGCTGGCTGCTCAGTCCTCAGCGTGCTGGGGTGCTCAGTACTCACGGTGCTCGGTGCTCAGTGCTTGGGGTGCTGGGTGCTCAGTACTCAGGGTGCTGGGGTGCTCAGTGCTCAGGGGTGCTGGGTGCTCAGTGCTCAGGGTGCTTGGTGCTCAGTACTCAGTGCTCAGGATGCTGGGTGCTCAGTGCTCGGGGGTGCTCAGTGCTCAGTCCTCAGGGTCCTGGGTGCTCAGTGCTCAGGGTGCTGGGTGCTCAGTACTCAGGGTGCTGGGGTGGTCAGTACTCGGGTGCTAGGTGCTCAGTGCTCAGGGTGCTGGGTGCTCAGAACTCAGGATGCTGGGTGCTCAGTACTCAGGGTGCTGGGTGCTCAGTACTCAGGGTGCTGGATGCTCAGTACTCAGGGTGCTGGGTGCTCATTCTCGGGGTGCTGGGTGCTCAGTGCTCGGGGTGCGGGGTGCTCAGTACTCAGGGTGCTGGGGCTCTGTACTCAGGGTGCTGGGTGCACAGTAGTCAGGGTGCTCGGTTCTCAGTACTCAGGGTGCTGGGTGCTCATTCTCGGGCTGCTGGGTGCTCAGTGCTCTGGGTGCTGGGTGCTCAGTACTCAGGGTGCTGGGGGTCTCAGTACTCAGGGTGCTGGGTGCTCAGTACTCAGTGTGATCTGTTCTCAGTACTCAGGGTGCTGGGTGCTCAGTGCTCGGGGTGCTGGGTGCTCAGTACTCGGGGGTGCTGGGTGCTCAGTACTCAGGGTGCTGGGTGCTCAGTGCTCGGGGGTGCTCGGTGCTCAGTACACAGGGTGCTGGGTGCTCAGTGCTCAGGGTGCTGGGTGCTCAGTACTCAGGGTGCTGGGTGCTCAGTGCTCAGTACTCAGCGTGCTGGGGTGCTCAGTGCTCAGAGTGTTGGGTGCTCAGTACTCAGGGTCCTGGGTGCTCAGTGCTCAGGGTGCTCAGTGCTCAGGGTGCTGGGTGCTCAGGGTGCTAGGTGCTCAGTGCTCGGGGTGCTGGGTGCTCAGTGCTCAGGGTGCTGGGTGCTCAGTGCTCGGGGTGCTGGGTGCTCAGTGCTCAGGGTGCTGGGTGCTCGGTGCTCGGTGCTCGGGCTGCTGGGTGCTTAGTGCTCTGGTGCCCAGTGCTCAGTACTCGGGGTGCTGGGTGCTCAGTGCTCAGGGTGCTCGGTGCTCAGTGCTCAGGGTGCTGGGTGCTCAGTTCTCAGGGTGCTGGGTGCTCAGTGCTCAGGGTGCTGGGTGCACAGTTCTCAGGGTGCTGGGTGCTCAGTGCTCAGGGTGCTGGGTGCTCAGTGCTCAGTGTGCTGGGTGCTCGGTGCTCGGGGTGCTGGGTGCTTAGTGCTCGGGGTGCCCGGTGCTCAGTACTCGGGGTGCTCAGTGCTCAGTACTCAGGGTGCTGGGTGCTCAGTGCTCAGGGTGCTGGGTGCTCAGTACTCAGGGTGCTGGGTGCTCAGTACTCAGGGTGATCGTGTGCTCAGTACTCAGGGTGCTGGGTGCTCAGTGCTCGGGGTGCTGGGTGCTCCGTACTCAGGGTGCTGGGTCCTCAGTGCTCAGGGTGCTGGGTGCTCAGTACTCAGTGTGCTCAGTGCTCAGTGTGCTGGGTGCTCAGAACTCAGGATGCTGGGTGCTCAGTACTCAGGGTGCTGGGTGCTCAGTACTCAGGGTGCTGGATGCTCAGTACTCAGGGTGCTGGGTGCTCATTCTCGGGGTGCTGGGTGCTCAGTGCTCGGGGTGCGGGGTGCTCAGTACTCAGGGTGCTGGGTCTCTGTACTCAGGGTGCTGGGTGCACAGTAGTCAGGGTGCTCGGTTCTCAGTACTCAGGGTGCTGGGTGCTCATTCTCGGGGTGCTGGGTGCTCAGTGCTCTGGGTGCTGGGTGCTCAGTACTCAGGGTGCTGGGGTCTCAGTACTCAGGGTGCTGGGTGCTCAGTACTCAGTGTGATCTGTTCTCAGTACTCAGGGTGCTGGGTGCTCAGTGCTCGGGGTGCTGGGTGCTCAGTACTCGGGGTGCTGGGTGCTCAGTACTCAGGGTGCTGGGTGCTCAGGGCTCGGGGTGCTCGGTGCTCAGTACACAGGGTGCTGGGTGCTCAGTGCTCAGGGTGCTGGGTGCTCAGTACTCAGGGTGCTGGGTGCTCAGTGCTCAGTACTCAGCGTGCTGGGTGCTCAGTGCTCAGGTTGCTTGGTGCTCAGTTCTCAGTGCTCAGGATGCTGGGTGCTCAGTGCTCGGGGGTGCTCAGTGCTCAGTCCTCAGGGTCCTGGGTGCTCAGTGCCCAGGGTGCTTGGTGCTCAGTACTCAGGGTGCTGGGTGCTCAGTACTCGGGTGCTAGGTGCTCAGTGCTCAGGGTGCTGGGTGCTCAGTGCTCAGGTTGCTCAGTACTCAGTGCTCAGTACTCAGGGTGCTGGGTGCTCAGTACTCAGGGTGCTGGGTGCTCAGTGCTCGGGGTGCTCGGTGCTCAGTACTCAGGGTGCTGGGTGCTCAGTGCAGGGTGCTCAGTGCTCGGGGAGCTGGGTGCTCATTGCTCGGGGTGCTGGGTGCTCAGTACTCAGGGTGCTCGGTGCTCAGTACTCAGGGTGCTGGGTGCTCAGTGCACGGGGTGCTGGGTGCTCAGTACTCAGGGTGCTGGGTCCTCAGTGCACGGGGTGCTCGGTGCTCAGTACGTTGGGTGCTCAGTACTCAGGGTGCTGGGTGCTCAGTGTTCAGGGTGCTGGGTGCTCAGTGCTCAGGGTTCTGGGTGCTCAGTGCTCAGGGTGCTTGATGCTCAGTACTCAGGGTGCTGGGTGCTCAGTGCTCAGGGTGCTGGGTGCTCAGTGCTCGGGGTGCTGGGTGCTCAGTACTCAGGGTGCTGGGTGCTCAGTACTCAGGGTGCTCAGTGCTTGGGGTGCTGGGTGCTCAGTACTCAGGGTGCTCAGTGCTTGGGGTGCTGGGTGCTCAGTACTCAGGGGTGCTCAGTGCTTGGGGGTGCTGGGTGCTCAGTACTCTGGTTGCTCGGTGCTCAGTACTCAGGGTGCTGGGTGCTCAGTGCTCAGGGTGCTGGGTGCTCAGTACTCAGGGTGCTGGGTGCTCGGTGCTCAGTACGCTGGGTGCTCAGTACTCAGGGTGCTGGCTGCTCAGTACTCAGGGTGCTCGGTGCTCAGTACTCAGGGTGCTGGGTGCTCAGTTCTCGGGGTGCTGGGTGCTCAGTACTCAGGGTGCTGGGTGCTCAGTGCTCGGGGTGCTGGGTGCTCAGTACTCAGGGTGCTGGGTGCTCAGTGCTCGGGGTGCTCGGTGCTCAGTATGCTGGGTGCTCAGTACTCAGGTTGCTGGGTGCTCAGTACACAGCGTGCTGGGTGCTCAGAACTCAGGGTGCTGGGTGCTCAGTGCTCAGGGTGCTGGGTGCTCAGTATTCAGGGTGCTCAGTAATCAGGGTGCTGGGTGGTCAGTACTCAGGGTGCTCAGTACTCAGGGTGCTGGGTGCTCAGTGCTCGGGGTGCTGGGTGCTCAGTACTCAGGGTGCTCAGTACTCAGGGTGCTGGGTGCTCAGTGCTCGGGGTGCTGGGTGCTCAGTGCTCAGGGTGATCGGTGCTCAGTACTCAGGATGCTGGGTGCTCAGTACTCAGGGTGCTGGGTGCTCAGTACTCAGGGTGCTCAGTGCTCGGGGAGCTCGGTGCTCAGTACTCAGGGTGCTGGGTGCTCAGTACTCAGTGCTCGGGGTGCTGGGTGCTCAGTGCTCGGGGTGCTGGGTGCTCAGTACTCAGGGTGCTCGGTGCTCAGTACTCAGGGTGCTGGGTGTTCAGTGCTGGGCTGCTGGGTGCTCAGTACTCAGGGTGCTGGGTGCTCAGTGCTCGGGGTGCTCGGTGCTCAGTACGTTGGGGTGCTCAGTACACAGGGTGCTGGGTGCTCAGTGCTCAGGGTGCTGGGTGCTCAGTGCTCAGGGTGCTGGGTGCTCAGTGCTCAGGGTGCTTGATGCTCAGTACTCAGGGTGCTGGGTGCTCAGTGCTCAGGGTGCTGGGTGCTCAGTGCTTGGGGTGCTCGGTGCTCAATACTCAGGTTGCTGGGTGCTCAGTACTCAGGGTGCTTGGTGCTCAGTACTCGGGGTGCTTGGTGCTCAGTACTCAGGGTGCTGGGTGCTCAGTACTCAGGGTGCTTGGTGCTCAGTACTCGGGGAGCTGGCTGCTCAGTCCTCAGCGTGCTGGGTGCTCAGTACTCACGGTGCTCGGTGCTCAGTGCTTGGGGTGCTGGGTGCTCAGTACTCAGGGTGCTGGGTGCTCAGTGCTCAGGGTGCTGGGTGCTCAGTGCTCAGGGTGCTTGGTGCTCAGTACTCAGTGCTCAGGATGCTGGGTGCTCAGTGCTCGGGGTGCTCAGTGCTCAGTCCTCAGGGTCCTGGGTGCTCAGTGCTCAGGGTGCTGGGTGCTCAGTACTCAGGGTGCTGGGTGGTCAGTACTCGGGTGCTAGGTGCTCAGTGCTCAGGGTGCTGGGTGCTCAGAACTCAGGATGCTGGGTGCTCAGTACTCAGGGTGCTGGGTGCTCAGTACTCAGGGTGCTGGATGCTCAGTACTCAGGGTGCTGGGTTGCTCATTCTCGGGGTGCTGGGTGCTCAGTGCTCGGGGTGCGGGGTGCTCAGTACTCAGGGTGCTGGGGCTCTGTACTCAGGGTGCTGGGTGCACAGTAGTCAGGGTGCTCGGTTCTCAGTACTCAGGGTGCTGGGTGCTCATTCTCGGGCTGCTGGGTGCTCAGTGCTCTGGGTGCTGGGTGCTCAGTACTCAGGGTGCTGGGGTCTCAGTACTCAGGGTGCTGGGTGCTCAGTACTCAGTGTGATCTGTTCTCAGTACTCAGGGTGCTGGGTGCTCAGTGCTCGGGGTGCTGGGTGCTCAGTACTCGGGGTGCTGGGTGCTCAGTACTCAGGGTGCTGGGGTGCTCAGTGCTCGGGGTGCTCGGTGCTCAGTACACAGGGTGCTGGGTGCTCAGTGCTCAGGGTGCTGGGTGCTCAGTACTCAGGGTGCTGGGTGCTCAGTGCTCAGTACTCAGCGTGCTGGGTGCTCAGTGCTCAGAGTGTTGGGTGCTCAGTACTCAGGGTCCTGGGTGCTCAGTGCTCAGGGTGCTCAGTGCTCAGGGTGCTGGGTGCTCAGGGTGCTAGGTGCTCAGTGCTCGGGGTGCTGGGTGCTCAGTGCTCAGGGTGCTGGGTGCTCAGTGCTCGGGGTGCTGGGTGCTCAGTGCTCAGGGTGCTGGGTGCTCGGTGCTCGGTGCTCGGGCTGCTGGGTGCTTAGTGCTCTGGTGCCCAGTGCTCAGTACTCGGGGTGCTGGGGTGCTCAGTGCTCAGGGTGCTCGGTGCTCAGTGCTCAGGGTGCTGGGTGCTCAGTTCTCAGGGTGCTGGGTGCTCAGTGCTCAGGGTGCTGGGTGCACAGTTCTCAGGGTGCTGGGTGCTCAGTGCTCAGGGTGCTGGGTGCTCAGTGCTCAGTGTGCTGGGTGCTCGGTGCTCGGGGTGCTGGGTGCTTAGTGCTCGGGGTGCCCGGTGCTCAGTACTCGGGGTGCTCAGTGCTCAGTACTCAGGGTGCTGGGTGTTCAGTGCTCAGGGTGCTGGGTGCTCAGTACTCAGGGTGCTGGGTGCTCAGTACTCAGGGTGATCGGTGCTCAGTACTCAGGGTGCTGGGTGCTCAGTGCTCGGGGTGCTGGGTGCTCCGTACTCAGGGTGCTGGGTCCTCAGTGCTCAGGGTGCTGGGTGCTCAGTACTCAGTGTGCTCAGTGCTCAGTGTGCTGGGTGCTCAGAACTCAGGATGCTGGGTGCTCAGTACTCAGGGTGCTGGGTGCTCAGTACTCAGGGTGCTGGATGCTCAGTACTCAGGGTGCTGGGTGCTCATTCTCGGGGTGCTGGGTGCTCAGTGCTCGGGGTGCGGGGTGCTCAGTACTCAGGGTGCTGGGGCTCTGTACTCAGGGTGCTGGGTGCACAGTAGTCAGGGTGCTCGGTTCTCAGTACTCAGGGTGCTGGGTGCTCATTCTCGGGGTGCTGGGTGCTCAGTGCTCTGGGTGCTGGGTGCTCAGTACTCAGGGTGCTGGGGTCTCAGTACTCAGGGTGCTGGGTGCTCAGTACTCAGTGTGATCTGTTCTCAGTACTCAGGGTGCTGGGTGCTCAGTGCTCGGGGTGCTGGGTGCTCAGTACTCGGGGTGCTGGGTGCTCAGTACTCAGGGTGCTGGGTGCTCAGGGCTCGGGGTGCTCGGTGCTCAGTACACAGGGTGCTGGGTGCTCAGTGCTCAGGGTGCTGGGTGCTCAGTACTCAGGGTGCTGGGTGCTCAGTGCTCAGTACTCAGCGTGCTGGGTGCTCAGTGCTCAGAGTGTTGGGTGCTCAGTACTCAGGGTCCTGGGTGCTCAGTGCTCAGGGTGCTCAGTGCTCAGGGTGCTGGGTGCTCAGGGTGCTGGGTGCTCAGTGCTCGGGGTGCTGGGTGCTCAGTGCTCAGAGTGCTGGGTGCTCAGTGCTCGGGGTGCTGGGTGCTCAGTGCTCAGGGTGCTGGGTGCTCGGTGCTCGGTGCTCGGGCTGCTGGGTGCTTAGTGCTCTGGTGCCCAGTGCTCAGTACTCGGGGTGCTGGGTGCTCAGTGCTCAGGGTGCTCGGTGCTCAGTGCTCAGGGTGCTGGGTGCTCAGTTCTCAGGGTGCTGGGTGCTCAGTGCTCAGGGTGCTGGGTGCACAGTTCTCAGGGTGCTGGGTGCTCAGTGCTCAGGGTGCTGGGTGCTCAGTGCTCAGTGTGCTGGGTGCTCGGTGCTCGGGGTGCTGGGTGCTTAGTGCTCGGGGTGCCCGGTGCTCAGTACTCGGGGTGCTCAGTGCTCAGTACTCAGGGTGCTGGGTGCTCAGTGCTCAGGGTGCTGGGTGCTCAGTACTCAGGGTGCTGGGTGCTCAGTACTCAGGGTGATCGGTGCTCAGTACTCAGGGTGCTGGGTGCTCAGTGCTCGGGGTGCTGGGTGCTCAGTACTCGGGGTGCTCAGTGCTCAGTACTCACCGTGCTGGGTGCTCAGTGCTCAGGGTGCTGGGTGCTCAGTGCTCAGGGTGCTGGCTGCTCGGTGGTCAGGTTGCTGGGTGCTCAGTGCTCAGGGTGCTGGCTGCTCAGTGCTCGGGGTGCTGGGTGCTCAGTGCTCGGGGTGCTTGGTGCTCAGTACTCAGGGTGCTGTGTGCTCCGTGCTCGGGGTGCTCAGTACTCAGGGTGCTGTGTGTTCAGTGCTCAGGGTGCTGGGTACTCAGTGCTCGCGGTGCTGTGTGCTCAGTGCTCGGGGTGCTGGGTGCTCAGTACTCGGGGTGCTGCCTGCTCAGTACTCAGGGTGCTGGGTGCTCGGTGCTCAGGGTGCTGGGTCCTCAGTGCTCAGGGTGCTGGGTGCTCAGTGCTCAGGGTGCTCGGTGCTTAGTACTCAGGGTGCTGGGTGCTCGGTGCTCAGTACGCTGGGTGCTCAGTTCTCAGGGTGCTGGCTGCTCAGTACTCAGGGTGCTGGGTGCTCAGTACTCAGTGTGCTCAGTGCTTGGGGTGCTGGGTGCTCAGTACTCAGGGTGCTCAGTGCTTGGGGTGCTGGGTGCTTAGTGCTCGGGGTGCTGGGTGCTCAGTGCTCGGGGTGCTGGGTGCTCAGGGCTCGGGGTTCTGGGTGCTCAGTGCTCGGGGCGCTGGGTGCTCAGTACTCGGGGCGCTGGGTGCTCAGTGCTCGGGGTGCTCGGAGCTCAGTACTCAGGGTGCTGGGTGCTCAGTGCTCGGGGTGCTCGGTGCTCAGTACTCAGGGTGCTGGGTGCTCAGTGCTCGGGGTGCTCGGTGCTCAGTACGTTGGGTGCTCACTACTCAGGGTGCTGTGTGCTCAGTGCTCAGGGTGCTGGGTGCTCAGTGCTCAGGGTGCTGGGTGCTCAGTGCTCAGGGTGCTGGGTGCTCAGTACTCAGGGTGCTGGGTGCGCAGTGCTCGGGGTGCTGGGTGCTCAGTGCTCAGGGTCCTGGGTGCTCAGTGCTCAGGGTGCTGGGTGCTCAGTACTCGGGGTGCTGGGTGCTCAGTACTCAGGGTGCTGGGTGCTCAGTACTCAGGGTGCTGGTTGATCAGTACTCGGGTGCTGGGTGCTCAGTGCTCAGGGTGTTGGGTGCTCAGTGCTCGGGGTGCTGGGTGCACAGTGCTCAGTACTCAGGGTGCTGGGTGCTCAGTGCTCGGGGTGCTGGGTGCTCAGTGCTCAGTACTCAGGGTGCTGGGTGCTCATTGCTCAGGGTGCTGGGTGCTCAGTACTCAGGGTGCTCAGTGCTCAGTACTCAGGGTGCTCAGTGCTCAGTTCTCAGGGTGCTCAGTGCTCAGGGTGCTGGGTGCTCAGTGTTCGGGGTGCTGGGTGCTCAGTGCTCAGGGTGCTGGGTGCTCAGTGCTCAGGGTGCTGGGTACTCAGTGCTCAGGGTGCTGGGTACTCATTGCTCGGGGTGCTGGGTGCTCAGTCCTCAGGGTGATGGGTACTCAGTGCTCGGGGTGCTGGGTGCTCAGTCCTCAGGGTGCTGGGTGCTCAGTGCCCAGGGTGCTCGGTGCTCAGTGCTCAGGGTGCTGGGTGCTCAGTACTCAGGGTGCTGGGTGCTCGGTGCTCAGTACGCTGGGTGCTCAGTACTCAGGGTGCTGGCTGCTCAGTACTCAGGGTGCTCGGTGCTCAGTACTCAGGGTGCTGGGTGCTCAGTGCTCGGGGTGCTGGGTGCTCATTACTCAGGGTGCTGGGTGCTCAGTACTCAGGGTGCTCAGTGCTTGTGGTGCTGGGTGCTCAGTCCTCAGGGTGCTCAGTGCTTGGTGTGCTGGGTGCTCAGTACTCAGGGTGCTCAGTGCTTGGGGTGCTGGGTGCTCAGTACTCAGGGTGCTCAGTGCTTGGGGTGCTGGGTGCTCAGTACTCGGGTTGCTCGGTGCTCAGTACTCAGGGTGCTGGGTGCTCAGTGCTCAGGGTGCTGGGTGCTCAGTACTCAGGGTGCTGGGTGCTCGGTGCTCAGTACGCTGGGTGCTCAGTACTCAGGGTGCTGGCTGCTCAGTACTCAGGGTGCTCGGTGCTCAGTACTCAGGGTGCTGGGTGCTCACTGCTCGGGGTGCTGGGTGCTCAGTACTCAGGGTGCTGGGTGCTCAGTGCTCGGGGTGCTGGGTGCTCAGTACTCAGGGTGCTGGGTGCTCAGTGCTCGGGGTGCTCGGTGCTCAGTACGCTGGGTGCTCAGTACTCAGGGTGCTGGTTGCTCAGTACACAGCGTGCTGGGTGCTCAGTACTCAGGGTGCTGGGTGCTCAGTGCTCAGGGTGCTGGGTGCTCAGTATTCAGGGTGCTCAGTAATCAGGGTGCTGGGTGGTCAGTACTCAGGGTGCTCAGTACTCAGGGTGCTGGGTGCTCAGTGCTCGGGGTGCTGGGTGCTCAGTACTCTGGGTGCTCAGTACTCAGGGTGCTGGGTGCTCAGTGCTCGGGGTGCTGGGTGCTCAGTGCTCAGGGTGATCGGTGCTCAGTACTCAGGATGCTGGGTGCTCAGTACTCAGGGTGCTGGGTGCTCAGTACTCAGGGTGCTCAGTGCTCGGGGAGCTCGGTGCTCAGTAATCAGTGTGCTGGGTGCTCAGTACTCAGTGCTCGGAGTGCTGGGTGCTCAGTGCTCGGGGTGCTGGGTGCTCAGTACTCAGGGTGCTCGGTGCTCAGTACTCAGGGTGCTGGGTGTTCTGTGCTCGGTGTGCTGGGTGCTCAGTACTCAGGGTGTTGGGTGCTCAGTGCTCGGGGTGCTCGGTGCTCAGTACGTTGGGTGCTCAGTACTCAGGTTGCTGGGTGCTCAGTGCTCAGGGTGCTGGGTGCTCAGTGCTCAGGGTGCTTGATGCTCAGTACTCAGGGTGCTGGGTGCTCAGTGCTCAGGGTGCTGGTTGCTCAGTGCTTGGGGTGCTCGGTGCTCAGTACTCAGGTTGCTGGGTGCTCAGTACTCAGGGTGCTTGGTGCTCAGTACTCGGGGTGCTGGGTGCTCAGGACTCAGGGTGCTGGGTGCTCAGTACTCAGGGTGCTTGGTGCTCAGTACTCGGGGTGCTGGGTGCTCAGTCCTCAGCGTGCTGGGTGCTCAGTACTCAGGGTGCTGGGTGCTCAGTGCTCAGGGTGCTGGGTGCTCAGTGCTCAGGTTGCTTGGTGCTCAGTACTCAGTGCTCAGGATGCTGGGTGCTCAGTGCTCGGGGTGCTCAGTGCTCAGTCCTCAGGGTCCTGGGTGCTCAGTGCCCAGGGTGCTTGGTGCTCAGTACTCAGGGTGCTGGGTGCTCAGTACTCGGGTGCTAGGTGCTCAGTGCTCAGGGTGCTGGGTGCTCAGTGCTCAGGTTGCTCAGTACTCAGTGCTCAGTACTCAGGGTGCTGGGTGCTCAGTACTCAGGGTGCTGGGTGCTCAGTGCTCGGGGTGCTCGGTGCTCAGTACTCAGGGTGCTGGGTGCTCAGTGCAGGGTGCTCAGTGCTCGGGGAGCTGGGTGCTCATTGCTCGGGGTGCTGGGTGCTCAGTACTCAGGGTGCTCGGTGCTCAGTACTCAGGGTGCTGGGTGCTCAGTGCACGGGGTGCTGGGTGCTCAGTACTCAGGGTGCTGGGTCCTCAGTGCACGGGGTGCTCGGTGCTCAGTACGTTGTGTGCTCAGTACTCAGGGTGCTGGGTGCTCAGTGTTCAGGGTGCTGGGTGCTCAGTGCTCAGGGTTCTGGGTGCTCAGTGCTCAGGGTGCTTGATGCTCAGTACTCAGGTTGCTGGGTGCTCAGTGCTCAGGGTGCTGGGTGCTCAGTGCTCGGGGTGCTGGGTGCTCAGTACTCAGGGTGCTGGGTGCTCAGTACTCAGGGTGCTCAGTGCTTGGGGTGCTGGGTGCTCAGTACTCAGGGTGCTAAGTGCTTGGGGTGCTGGGTGCTCAGTACTCAGGGTGCTCAGTGCTTGGGGTGCTGGGTGCTCAGTACTCGGGTTGCTCGGTGCTCAGTACTCAGGGTGCTGGGTGCTCAGTGCTCAGGGTGCTGGGTGCTCAGTACTCAGGGTGCTGGGTGCTCGGTGCTCAGTACGCTGGGTGCTCAGTACTCAGGGTGCTGGCTGCTCAGTACTCAGGGTGCTCGGTGCTCAGTACTCAGGGTGCTGGGTGCTCAGTGCTCGGGGTGCTGGGTGCTCAGTACTCAGGGTGCTGGGTGCTCAGTGCTCGGGGTGCTGGGTGCTCAGTACTCAGGGTGCTGGGTGCTCAGTGCTCGGGGTGCTCGGTGCTCAGTATGCTGGGTGCTCAGTACTCAGGTTGCTGGGTGCTCAGTACACAGCGTGCTGGGTGCTCAGTACTCAGGGTGCTGGGTGCTCAGTGCTCAGGGTGCTGGGTGCTCAGTATTCAGGGTGCTCAGTAATCAGGGTGCTGGGTGGTCAGTACTCAGGGTGCTCAGTACTCAGGGTGCTGGGTGCTCAGTGCTCGGGGTGCTGGGTGCTCAGTACTCAGGGTGCTCAGTACTCAGGGTGCTGGGTGCTCAGTGCTCGGGGTGCTGGGTGCTCAGTGCTCAGGGTGATTGGTGCTCAGTACTCAGGATGCTGGGTGCTCAGTACTCAGGGTGCTGGGTGCTCAGTACTCAGGGTGCTCAGTGCTCGGGGAGCTCGGTGCTCAGTACTCAGGGTGCTGGGTGCTCAGTACTCAGTGCTCGGGGTGCTGGGTGCTCAGTGCTCGGGGTGCTGGGTGCTCAGTACTCAGGGTGCTCGGTGCTCAGTACTCAGGGTGCTGGGTGTTCAGTGCTGGGCTGCTGGGTGCTCAGTACTCAGGGTGCTGGGTGCTCAGTGCTCGGGGTGCTCGGTGCTCAGTACGTTGGGTGCTCAGTACACAGGGTGCTGGGTGCTTAGTGCTCAGGGTGCTGGGTGCTCAGTGCTCAGGGTGCTGGGTGCTCAGTGCTCAGGGTGCTTGATGCTCAGTACTCAGGGTGCTGGGTGCTCAGTGCTCAGGGTGCTGGGTGCTCAGTGCTTGGGGTGCTCGGTGCTCAATACTCAGGTTGCTGGGTGCTCAGTACTCAGGGTGCTTGGTGCTCAGTACTCGGGGTGCTTGGTGCTCAGTACTCAGGGTGCTGGGTGCTCAGTACTCAGGGTGCTTGGTGCTCAGTACTCGGGGAGCTGGCTGCTCAGTCCTCAGCGTGCTGGGTGCTCAGTACTCACGGTGCTCGGTGCTCAGTGCTTGGGGTGCTGGGTGCTCAGTACTCAGGGTGCTGGGTGCTCAGTGCTCAGGGTGCTGGGTGCTCAGTGCTCAGGGTGCTTGGTGCTCAGTACTCAGTGCTCAGGATGCTGGGTGCTCAGTGCTCGGGGTGCTCAGTGCTCAGTCCTCAGGGTCCTGGGTGCTCAGTGCTCAGGGTGCTGGGTGCTCAGTACTCAGGGTGCTGGGTGGTCAGTACTCGGGTGCTAGGTGCTCAGTGCTCAGGGTGCTGGGTGCTCAGTGCTCAGGTTGCTCAGTGCTCAGTGCTCAGTACTCATGGTGCTGGGTGCTCAGTACTCAGGGTGCTCGGTTCTCAGTACTCAGGGGGCTGGGTGCTCATTCTCGGGGTGCTGGGTGCTCAGTGCTCGGGGTGCTGGGTGCTCAGTACTCGGGGTGCTTGGGGCTCAGTACTCAGGGTACTGGGTGCTCAGTACTCAGGGTGATCTGTTCTCAGTACTCAGGGTGCTGGGTGCTCAGTGCTCGGGGTGCTGGGTGTTCAGTGCTCAGGGTGCTGGGTGCTCAGTACTCAGGGTGCTCGGTGCTTAGTACTCAGGGTGCTGGGTGCTCAGTACTCCGGGTGCTGGGTGCTCAGTGCTCAGGGTGCTCGGTGCTCAGTGCTCAAGGTGCTGGGTGCTCAGTACTCAGGGTGCTCATTGCTCAGGGTGCTGGGTGCTCAGTACTCAGGGTGCTGGGTGCTCAGTACTCAGTGTGCTCGGTGCTCAGTACTTAGGGTGCTGGGTGCTCAGTGCTCGGGGTGCTGGCTGCTCATTAATCAGGGTGCTGGGTGCTCAGTACTCAGGGTGCTCAGTGCTTGGGGTGCTGGGTGCTCAGTACTCAGGGTGCTGGGTGCTCAGTGCTCAGGGTGCTGGGTGCTCAGTACTCAGGGTGCTGGGTGCTCAGTACTCAGGGTGCTGGGTGCTCAGTGATCGGGGTGCTGGGTGCTCAGTGCTCGGGGTGCTGGGTGCTCAGTGCTCGTTGTGCTGGGTGCTCAGTGCTCGGGGTGCTGGGTGCTCAGTGCTCAGGGTGCTGGGTGCTCAGTGCTCGGGGTGCTGGGTACTCAGTGCTCGGGGTACTTGGTGCTCAGTGCTAGGGGTGCTGGGTACTCAGTGCTCGGGGTGCTTGGTGCTCAGTGCTCGGGGTGCTGGGTGCTCAGTGCTCGGGGTGCTCGGTGCTCAGTACTCACGGTGCTGGGTGCTCAGTGCTCGAGGTGCTCAGTACTCAGGGTTCTGTGTGTTCAGTGCTCAGGGTGCTGGGTGCTCAGTACTCAGGGTGCTCGGTGCTTAGTACTCAGAGTGCTGGGTGCTCAGTACTCCGGGTGCTGGGTGCTCAGTGCTCGGGGTGCTCGGTGCTCAGTACTCAGTGCTCAGGGTGCTCAGTGCTCAGTGCTCATGGTGCTGGGTGTTCAGTACTCAGGGTGCTTTGTGCTCAGTACTCGGGGTGCTGGGTGCTCAGTACTCTGGGAGCTGGGTGCTCAGTACTCAGGGTGCTGGGTGCTCAGTACTCGGGTGCTGGGTGCTCAAGGCTCAGGGTGCTGGGTTCTCAGTGCTCGGGGTGCTGGGTGCTCAGTGCTCAGTACTCAGGGTGCTGGGTGCTCAGTGCTCGGGGTGCTGGGTGCTCAGTGCTCAGTACTCAGGGTGCTGGGTGCTCAGTGCTCAGGGTGCTGTGTGTTCAGTGCTCAGGGTGCTGGGTGCTCAGTACTCAGGGTGCTGGGTGCTCAGTGCTCAGGGTGCTCGGTGCTCAGTACGTTGGGTGCTCAGTACTCAGGGTGCTGGGTGCTCAGTACTCGGGGTGCTGGGTGCTCATTAATCAGGGTGCTGTGTGCTCAGTACTCAGGGTGCTCAGTGCTTGGGGTGCTGGGTGCTCAGTACTCAGGGTGCTCTGTGCTCGGGGTGCTGGGTGCTCAGTGCTCGGGGTGCTGGGTGCTCAGTGCTCGGGGTTCTGGGTGCTCAGTGCTCAGGGTTCTGGGTGCTCAGTGCTCGGGGTGCTGGGTACTCAGTGCTCGGGGTGCTTGGTGCTCAGTGCTCGGGGTGCTGGGTGCTCAGTACTCGGGGTGCTCAGTGCTCAGTACTCAGGGTGCTGGGTACTCAGTGCTCAGGGTGCTGGGTGCTCAGTACTCAGGGTGCTGCGTGCTCCGTGCTCAGTACGCCGGGTGCTCAGTACTCAGGGTGCTGGGTGCTCAGTACTCAGGGTGCTCGGTGCTCAGTACTCTGGGTGCTGGGTGCTCAGTTCTCGGGGTGCTGGGTGCTCAGTACTCAGGGTGCTGGGTGCTCAGTGCTCGGGGTGCTCGGTGCTCAGTACGCTTTGTGCTCAGTACTCAGGGTGCTGGGTGCTCAGTACTCAGGGTGCTGGGTGCTTAGTACTCAGGGTGCTGGGTGCTCAGTACTCAGGGTGCTGGGTGCTCAGTGCTCGCGGTGCCCGGTGCTCAGTGCACGGGGTGCTAGGTGCTCAGTACTCAGGGTGCTGGGTGCTCAGTGTTCTTGGTGCTCGGTGCTCAGTACTCAGGGTGCTGGTTGCTCAGTGCTGGGTGCTCAGTGCTCGGGGTGCTGGGTGCTCAGTGCTCGGGGTGCTGGGTGCTCAGTACTCAGGGTGCTCGGTGCTCAGTACTCAGGGTGCTGGGTGCTCAGTGCTCGGGGTGCTGGGTGCTCAGTACTCAGGGTGCTGGGTGCTCAGTGCTCGGTGTGCTCGGTGCTCAGTACGTTAGGTGCTCAGTACTCAGGGTGCTGGGTGCTCAGTGCTCAGGGTGCTGGGTGCTCAGTGCTCAGGGTGCTGGGTGCTCAGTGCTCAGGGTGCTTGATGCTCAGTACTCAGGGTGCTGGGTGCTCAGTGCTCTGGGTGCTGGCTGCTCAGTGCTTGGGGTGCTCGGTGCTCAGTACTCAGGGTGCTGGGTGCTCAGTACTCAGGGTGCTGGGTGCTCAGTACTCGGGGTGCTGGGTGCTCAGTGCTCAGTGCTCAGGATGCTGGGTGCTCAGTGCTCAGGGTGCTGGGTGCTGAGTGCTCAGGGTGCTGGGTGCTCAGTGCTCGGGGTGCTCAGTGCTCAGTGCTCAGGGTCCTGGGTGCTCAGTACTCACGGTGCTCGGTGCTCAGTGCTTGGGGTGCTGGGTGCTCAGTACTCAGGGTGCTGGGTGCTCAGTGCTCGGGGAGCTGGGTGCTCATTGCTCGGGGTGCTGGGTGCTCAGTACTCAGGGTGCTCGGTGCTCAGTACTCAGGGTGCTGGGTGCTCAGTACTCAGAGTGCTGGGTGCTCAGTACTCGGGTGCTAGGTGCTCAGTGCTCAGGGTGCTGGGTGCTCAGTGCTCAGGTTGCTCAGTGCTCAGTACTCAGGGTGCTGGGTGCTCAGTACTCAGGGTGCTTGGTTCTCAGTGCTCGGGGTGCCCGATGCTCAGTTGCTCGTGGTGCTCGGTGCTCAGTACTCAGGGTGCTGGGTGCTCGGTACTCAGGGTGCTGGGTGCTCAGTGCTCTGGGTGCTCGGTGCTCAGTACTCAGGGTGCTTTGTGCTCAGTGCTGGGTGCTCAGTGCTCGGGAGCTGGGTGCTCATTGCTCGGGGTGCTGGGTGCTCAGTACTCAGGGTGCTCGGTACTCAGTACTCAGGGTGCTGGGTGCTCAGTGCACGGGGTGCTGGGTGATCAGTACTCAGGGTGCTGGGTCCTCAGTGCTCGGGGTGCTCGGTGCTCAGTACGTTGGGTGCTCAGTACTCAGGGTGCTGGGTGCTCAGTGTTCAGGGTGCTGGGTGCTCAGTGCTCAGGGTGCTGGGTGCTCAGTGCTCAGGGTGCTTGATGCTCAGTTCTCAGGGTGCTGGGTGCTCAGTTCTCAGGGTGCTGGGTGCTCAGTGCTCGGGGTGCTGGGTGCTCAGTACTCAGGGTGCTGGGTGCTCAGTACTCAGGGTGATGGGTGCTCAGTACTCAGGGTGCTGGGTGCTCAGTACTCAGTGCTCAGGATGCTGGGTGCTCAGTGCTCGGGCTGCTGGGTGCTCAGTGCTCAGGGTGCTGGGTGCTCAGTACTCAGGGTGCTGGGTTCTCAGTACTCAGGGTGCAGGGTGCACAGTGCTAGGGGTGCTGGGTGCTCAGTGCTCAGGGTCTGGGTGCTCAGTAATCAGGGTGCTGGATGCTCAGTACTCAGGGTGCTGGGTGCTCATTGCTCAGGGTGCTGGGTGCTCAGTGCTCTGGGTGCTGGGTGCTCAGTGCTCAGGGTGCTGGGTGCTCAGTGCTCAGGGTGCTGGGTGCTCAGTGCTCGGGGTGCTGGGTGCTGAGTGCTCAGGGTGCTGGGTGCACAGTGCTCGGGGTGCTCAGTGCTCAGGGTCCTGGGTGCTCAGTACTCAGGGTGCTGGGTGCTTAGTACTCAGGGTGCTCAGTGCTCAGTACACAGGGTGCTGGGTGCTCAGTGCTCGGGCTGCTGGGTGCTCAGTGCTCAGGGTGCTGGGTGCTCAGTACTCAGCGTGCTGGGTGCTCAGTACTCAGGGTGCTGCGTGCTCAGTGCTCAGGGTGCTGTGTGCTCAGTGCTCAGGGTGCTCCATGCACAGTGATCGGGGTGCTGGGTGCTCAGTGCTCAGGTTGCTCAGTGCTCAGGATGCTGGGTGCTCAGGGTGCTGGGTGCTCAGTGCTGGGGGTGCTGGGTGCTCAGTGCTCAGTACTCAGATGCTGGGTGCTCAGTGCTCGGGGTGCTGGGTGCTCAGTACTCAGCGTGCTTTGTGCTCAGTACTCAGGGTGCTGGGTGCTCAGTGCTCAGGGTGGTGGGTACTCAGTGCTCAGGGTGCTGGGTGCTCAGTTCTCAGGGTGCTGGGTGCTCAGTATTCAGGGTGCTCAGTACTCAGGGTGCTGGGTGGTCAGTACTCAGGGTGCTCAGTACTCAGGGTGCTGGGTGCTCAGTGCTCGGGGTGCTGGGTGTTCAGTACTCAGGGTGCTCAGTACTCAGGGTGCTGGGTGCTCAGTGCTCGGGGTGCTGGGTGCTCAGTGCTCAGGGTGATCGGTGCTCAGTACGCAGGATGCTGAGTGCTCAGTACTCAGGGTGCTGGGAGCTCAGTACTCAGGGTGCTCAGTGCTCGGGGAGCTCGGTGCTCAGTACTCAGGGTGCTGGGTGCTCAGTACTCAGTGCTCGGGGTGCTGGGTGCTCAGTGCTCTGGGTGCTTAGTGCTCAGTACTCAGGGTGCTGGTTGCTCAGTACTCAGGGTGCTCAGTGCTCGGGGTGCTGGGTGCTCAGTACTCAGGGTGCTGGGTGCTCAGTGTTCTTGGTGCTCGGTGCTCAGTACTCAGGGTGCTGGTTGCTCAGTGCTGGGTGCTCAGTGCTCGGGGTGCTGGGTGCTCAGTGCTCGGGGTGCTGGGTGCTCAGTAACTCAGGGTGCTCGGTGCTCAGTACTCAGGGTGCTGGGTGCTCAGTGCTCGGGGTGCTGGGTGCTCAGTACTCAGGGTGCTGGGTGCTCAGTGCTCGGTGTGCTCGGTGCTCAGTACGTTGGGTGCTCAGTACTCAGGGTGCTGGGGGCTCAGTGCTCAGGGTGCTGGGTGCTCAGTGCTCAGGGTGCTGGGTGCTCAGTGCTCAGGGTGCTTGATGCTCAGTACTCAGGGTGCTGGGTGCTCAGTGCTCTGGGTGCTGGGTGCTCAGTGCTTGGGGTGCTCGGTGCTCAGTACTCAGGGTGCTGGGTGCTCAGTACTCAGGGCGCTGGGTGCTCAGTACTCGGGGTGCTGGGTGCTCAGTGCTCAGTGCTCAGGATGCTGGGTGCTCAGTGCTCGGGGTGCTGGGTGCTGAGTGCTCAGGGTGCTGGGTGCTCAGTGCTCGGGGTGCTCAGTGCTCAGTGCTCAGGGTCCTGGGTGCTCAGTACTCACGGTGCTCGGTGCTCAGTGCTTGGGGTGCTGGGTGCTCAGTACTCAGGGTGCTGGGTGCTCAGTGCTCGGGGAGCTGGGTGCTCATTGCTCGGGGTGCTGGGTGCTCAGTACTCAGGGTGCTCGGTGCTCAGTACTCAGGGTGCTGGGTGCTCAGTACTCAGGGTGCTGGGTGCTCAGTACTCGGGTGCTAGGTGCTCAGGGCTCAGGGTGCTGGGTGCTCAGTGCTCAGGTTGCTCAGTGCTCAGTACTCAGGGTGCTGGGTGCTCAGTACTCAGGGTGCTTGGTTCTCAGTGCTCGGGGTGCCCGATGCTCAGTGCTCGTGGTGCTCGGTGCTCAGTACTCAGGGTGCTGGGTGCTCGGTACTCAGGGTGCTGGGTGCTCATTGCTCTGGGTGCTCGGTGCTCAGTACTCAGGGTGCTTTGTGCTCAGTGCTGGGTGCTCAGTGCTCGGGGAGCTGGGTGCTCATTGCTCGGGGTGCTGGGTGCTCAGTACTCAGGGTGCTCGGTACTCAGTACTCAGGGTGCTGGGTGCTCAGTGCACGGGGTGCTGGGTGATCAGTACTCAGGGTGCTGGGTCCTCAGTGCTCGGGGTGCTCGGTGCTCAGTACGTTGGGTGCTCAGTACTCAGGGTGCTGGGTGCTCAGTGTTCATGGTGCTGGGTGCTCAGTGCTCAGGGTGCTGGGTGCTCAGTGCTCAGGGTGCTTGATGCTCAGTTCTCAGGGTGCTGGGTTCTCAGTTCTCAGGGTGCTGGGTGCTCAGTGCTCGGGGTGCTGGGTGCTCAGTACTCAGGGTGCTGGGTGCTCAGTACTCAGGGTGATGGGTGCTCAGTACTCAGGGTGCTGGGTGCTCAGTACTCAGTGCTCAGGATGCTGGGTGCTCAGTGCTCGGGCTGCTGGGTGCTCAGTGCTCAGGGTGCTGGGTGCTCAGTACTCAGGGGACTGGGTGCTCAGTGCTCAGGGTGCTGGGTGCTCAGTGCTCAGTGCTCAGGGTGCTGGGTGCTAATTACTCAGGGTGCTGGGTGCTCAGTGCTCAGGGTGCTTGATGCTCAGTTCTCAGGGTGCTGGGTGCTCAGTTCTCAGGGTGCTGGGTGCTCAGTGCTCGGGGTGCTGGGTGCTCAGTACTCAGGGTGCTGGGTGCTCAGTACTCAGGGTGATGGGTGCTCAGTACTCAGGGTGCTGGGTGCTCAGTACTCAGTGCTCAGGATGCTGGGTGCTCAGTGCTCGGGCTGCTGGGTGCTCAGTGCTCAGGGTGCTGGGTGCTCAGTACTCAGGGTGCTGGGTTCTCAGTACTCAGGGTGCAGGGTGCACAGTGCTAGGGGTGCTGGGTGCTCAGTGCTCAGGTTGCTGGGTGCTCAGTGCTCTGGGTGCTGGGTGCTCAGTGCTCAGGGTGCTGGGTGCTCAGTGCTCAGGGTGCTGGGTGCTCAGTGCTCGGGGTGCTGGGTGCTGAGTGCTCAGGGTGCTGGGTGCACAGTGCTCGGGGTGCTCAGTGCTCAGGGTCCTGGGTGCTCAGTACTCAGGGTGCTGGGTTGCTTAGTACTCAGGGTGCTCAGTGCTCAGTACACAGGGTGCTGGGTGCTCAGTGCTCGGG
The DNA here is from genome assembly GCF_018167655.1 of Microtus oregoni. Lineage (NCBI taxonomy): Eukaryota > Metazoa > Chordata > Mammalia > Rodentia > Cricetidae > Microtus > Microtus oregoni. The sequence continues at coordinate 3,471,423 of NW_024544550.1, forward strand.
GTGCTGGGTGCTCAGTGCTCAGGGTGCTGGGTGCTCAGTACTCAGCGTGCTGGGTGCTCAGTACTCAGGGTGCTGCGTGCTCAGTGCTCAGGGTGCTGTGTGCTCAGTGCTCAGGGTGCTCCGTGCACAGTGATCGGGGTGCTGGGTGCTCAGTGCTCAGGGTGCTCAGTGCTCAGGATGCTGGGTGCTCAGGGTGCTGGGTGCTCAGTGCTGGGGGTGCTGGGTGCTCAGTGCTCAGTACTCGGATGCTGGGTGCTCAGTGCTCGGGGTGCTGGGTGCTCAGTACTCAGCGTGCTTTGTGCTCAGTACTCAGGGTGCTGGGGTGCTCAGTGCTCAGGGTGCTGGGTGCTCAGTGCTCAGGGTGCTGGGTGCTCAGTACTCAGGGGGGCTGGGTGCTCAGTACTCAGTGTGCTCGGTGCTCAGTGCTCAGGGTGCTGGGTGCTCAGGGCTCGGAGTGCTGGGTGTTCAGTACTCAGGGTGCTGGGTGCTCAGTACTCAGGGTGCTGGGTGCTCAGTGCTCAGGGTGCTGGGTACTCAGTGCTCAGGGTGCTGGGGTGCTCAGTTCTCAGGGTGCTGGGTGCTCAGTATTCAGGGTGCTCAGTACTCAGGGTGCTGGGTGGTCAGTACTCAGGGTGCTCAGTACTCAGGGTGCTGGGTGCTCAGTGCTCGGGGTGCTGGGTGTTCAGTACTCAGGGTGCTGGGTGCTCAGTGCTCGGGGTGCTGGGTGCTCAGTGCTCAGGGTGATCGGTGCTCAGTACGCAGGATGCTGAGTGCTCAGTACTCAGGGTGCTGGGAGGCTCAGTACTCAGGGTGCTCAGTGCTCGGGGAGCTCGGTGCTCAGTACTCAGGGTGCTGGGTGCTCAGTACTCAGTGCTCGGGGTGCTGGGTGCTCAGTGCTCTGGGTGCTTAGTGCTCAGTACTCAGGGTGCTGGTTGCTCAGTACTCAGGGTGCTCAGTGCTCGGGGTGCTGGGTGCTCAGTACTCAGGGTGCTGGGTGCTCAGTGTTCTTGGTGCTCGGTGCTCAGTACTCAGGGTGCTGGTTGCTCAGTGCTGGGTGCTCAGTGCTCGGGGTGCTGGGTGCTCAGTGCTCGGGGGTGCTGGGTGCTCAGTACTCAGGGTGCTCGGTGCTCAGTACTCAGGGTGCTGGGTGCTCAGTGCTCGGGGTGCTGGGTGCTCAGTACTGAGGGTGCTGGGTGCTCAGTGCTCGGTGTGCTCGGTGCTCAGTACGTTGGGTGCTCAGTACTCAGGGTGCTGGGTGCTCAGTGCTCAGGGTGCTGGGTGCTCAGTGCTCAGGGTGCTGGGTGCTCAGTGCTCAGGGTGCTTGATGCTCAGTACTCAGGGTGCTGGGTGCTCAGTGCTCTGGGTGCTGGGTGCTCAGTGCTTGGGGGTGCTCGGTGCTCAGTACTCAGGGTGCTGGGTGCTCAGTACTCAGGGCGCTGGGTGCTCAGTACTCGGGGTGCTGGGTGCTCAGTGCTCAGTGCTCAGGATGCTGGGTGCTCAGTGCTCGGGGTGCTGGGTGCTGAGTGCTCAGGGTGCTGGGGTGCTCAGTGCTCGGGGTGCTCAGTGCTCAGTGCTCAGGGTCCCTGGGTGCTCAGTACTCACGGTGCTCGGTGCTCAGTGCTTGGGGTGCTGGGTGCTCAGTACTCAGGGTGCTGGGTGCTCAGTGCTCGGGGGAGCTGGGTGCTCATTGCTCGGGGTGCTGGGGTGCTCAGTACTCAGGGTGCTCGGTGCTCAGTACTCAGGGTGCTGGGTGCTCAGTACTCAGGGTGCTGGGTGCTCAGTACTCGGGTGCTAGGTGCTCAGTGCTCAGGGTGCTGGGGTGCTCAGTGCTCGTGGTGCTCGGTGCTCAGTACTCAGGGTGCTGGGTGCTCGGTACTCAGGGTGCTGGGTGCTCATTGCTCTGGGTGCTCGGTGCTCAGTACTCAGGGTGCTTTGTGCTCAGTGCTGGGTGCTCAGTGCTCGGGGAGCTGGGTGCTCATTGCTCGGGGTGCTGGGTGCTCAGTACTCAGGGTGCTCGGTACTCAGTACTCAGGGTGCTGGGTGCTCAGTGCACGGGGTGCTGGGTGATCAGTACTCAGGGTGCTGGGTCCTCAGTGCTCGGGGTGCTCGGTGCTCAGTACGTTGGGTGCTCAGTACTCAGGGTGCTGGGTGCTCAGTGTTCATGGTGCTGGGTGCTCAGTGCTCAGGGTGCTGGGTGCTCAGTGCTCAGGGTGCTTGATGCTCAGTTCTCAGGGTGCTGGGTGCTCAGTTCTCAGGGTGCTGGGTGCTCAGTGCTCGGGGTGCTGGGTGCTCAGTACTCAGGGTGCTGGGTGCTCAGTACTCAGGGTGATGGGTGCTCAGTACTCAGGGTGCTGGGTGCTCAGTACTCAGTGCTCAGGATGCTGGGTGCTCAGTGCTCGGGCTGCTGGGTGCTCAGTGCTCAGGGTGCTGGGTGCTCAGTACTCAGGGTGCTGGGTTCTCAGTACTCAGGGTGCTGGGTGCACAGTGCTAGGGGTGCTGGGTGCTCAGTGCTCAGGGTCTGGGTGCTCAGTAATCAGGGTGCTGGATGCTCAGTACTCAGGGTGCTGGGTGCTCATTGCTCAGGGTGCTGGGGTGCTCAGTGCTCTGGGTGCTGGGGTGCTCAGTGCTCAGGGTGCTGGGTGCTCAGTGCTCAGGGTGCTGGGTGCTCAGTGCTCGGGGTGCTGGGGTGCTGAGTGCTCAGGGTGCTGGGTGCACAGTGCTCGGGGGTGCTCAGTGCTCAGTGCTCAGGGTCCTGGGTGCTCAGTACTCAGCGATGCTGGGTGCTTAGTACTCAGGGTGCTCAGTGCTCAGTACACAGGGTGCTGGGTGCTCAGTGCTCGGGGGTGCTGGGTGCTCAGTGCTCAGGGGTGCTGGGTGCTCAGTACTCAGCGTGCTGGGTGCTCAGTACTCAGGGTGCTGCGTGCTCAGTGCTCAGGGTGCTGTGTGCTCAGTGCTCAGGGTGCTCCGTGCACAGTGATCGGGGTGCTGGGTGCTCAGTGCTCAGGGTGCTCAGTGCTCAGGATGCTGGGTGCTCAGGGTGCTGGGTGCTCAGTGCTGGGGGTGCTGGGTGCTCAGTGCTCAGTACTCAGATGCTGGGTGCCTCAGTGCTCGGGGTGCTGGGTGCTCAGTACTCAGCGTGCTTTGTGCTCAGTACTCAGGGTGCTGGGTGCTCAGTGCTCAGGGTGCTGGGTGCTCAGTGCTCAGGGTGCTGGGTGCTCAGTACTCAGGGGGCTGGGTGCTCAGTACTCAATGTGCTCGGTGCTCAGTGCTCAGGGTGCTGGGTGCTCAGGGCTCGGAGTGCTGGGTGTTCAGTACTCAGGGTGCTGGGTGCTCAGTACTCAGGGTGCTGGGTGCTCAGTGCTCAGGGTGCTGGGTACTCAGTGCTCAGGGTGCTGGGTGCTCAGTTCTCAGGGTGCTGGGTGCTCAGTATTCAGGTGCTCAGTACTCAGGGTGCTGGGTGGTCAGTACTCAGGGTGCTCAGTACTCAGGGTGCTGGGTGCTCAGTGCTCGGGGTGCTGGGTGCTCAGTACTCAGGGTGCTCAGTACTCAGGGTGCTGGGTGCTCAGTGCTCGGGGTGCTGGGTGCTCAGTGCTCAGGGTGATCGGTGCTCAGTACGCAGGATGCTGAGTGCTCAGTACTCAGGGTGCTGGGAGCTCAGTACTCAGGGTGCTCAGTGCTCGGGGAGCTCGGTGCTCAGTACTCAGGGTGCTGGGTGCTCAGTACTCAGTGCTCGGGGTGCTGGGTGCTCAGTGCTCTGGGTGCTTAGTGCTCAGTACTCAGGGTGCTGGGTGCTCAGTACTCAGGGTGCTCAGTGCTCGGGGTGCTGGGTGCTCAGTACTCAGGGTGCTGGATGCTCAGTACTCAGGGTGCTGGGTGCTCATTCTCGGGGTGCTGGTTGCTCAGTGCTCGGGGTTCTGGGTGCTCAGTACTCAGGGGTGCTGGGGCTCAGTACTCAGGGTGCTGGGTGCTCAGTACTCAGGGTGCTCGGTTCTCAGTACTCAGGGTGCTGGGTGCTCATTCTCGGGGTGCTGGGTGCTCAGTGCTCGGGGTGCTGGGTGCTCAGTACTCAGGGTGCTGGGGGCTCAGTACTCAGGGTGCTGGGTGCTCAGTACTCAGGGTGATCTGTTCTCAGTACTCAGGGTGCTGGGTGCTCAGTGCTCGGGGTGCTGGGTGCTCAGTACTCGGGGGTGCTGGGTGCTCAGTACTCAGGGTGCTGGGTGCTCAGTGCTCGGGGTGCTGGGTGCTCATTAATCAGGGTGCTGGGTGCTCAGTACTCAGGGTGCTCAGTGCTTGGGGTTCTGGGTGCTCAGTACTCAGGGTGCTGGGTGCTCAGTGCTCAGGGTGCTGGGTGCTCAGTACTCAGTGTGCTGGGTGCTCAGTACTCAGGGTGCTGGATGCTCAGTGATCGGGGTGCTGGGTGCTCAGTGCTCGGGGTGCTGGGTGCTCAGTGCTCGGGGTGCTGGGTGCTCAGTGCTCGGGGTGCTGGGTGCTCAGTGCTCAGGGTGCTGGGTGCTCAGTGCTCGGGGTGCTGGGTGCTCAGTGCTCGGGGTACTTGGTGCTCAGTGCTCGGGGTGCTGGGTACTCAGTGCTCGGGGTGCTTGGTGCTCAGTGCTCGGGGGTGCTGGGGTGCTCAGTGCTCGGGGTGCTCGGTGCTCAGTACTCAGGGTGCTGGGTGCTCAGTGCTCGAGGTGCTCAGTACTCAGGGTGCTGTGTGTTCAGTGCTCAGGGTGCTGGGTGCTCAGTACTCAGGGTTGCTCAGTGCTTAGTACTCAGAGTGCTGGGTGCTCAGTACTCCGGGTGCTGGGGTGCTCAGTGCTCGGGGTGCTCGGTGCTCGGAGAGCTGGGTGCTCATTGCTCGGGGTGCTGGGTGCTCAGTACTCAGGGTGCTCGGTGCTCAGTACTCAGGGTGCTGGGTGCTCAGTGCACGGGGCGCTGGGTGCTCAGTACTCAGGGTGCTGTGTCCTCAGTGCACGGGGTGCTCGGTGCTCAGTACTCAGGGTGCTGGGTGCTCAGTGCTCGGGGTGCTGGGTGTTCAGTACTCAGGGTGCTGGGTGCTCAGTACTCAGGGTGCTGGGTGCTCAGTGCTCAGGGTGCTGGGTACTCAGTGCTCAGGGTGCTGGGTGCTCAGTTCTCAGGGTGCTGGGTGCTCAGTATTCAGGGTGCTCAGTACTCAGGGTGCTGGGTGGTCAGTACTCAGGGTGCTCAGTACTCAGGGTGCTGGGTGCTCAGTGCTCGGGGTGCTGGGTGCTCAGTACTCAGGGTGCTCAGTACTCAGGGTGCTGGGTGCTCAGTGCTCGGGGTGCTGGGTGCTCAGTGCTCAGGGTGATCGGTGCTCAGTACGCAGGATGCTGAGTGCTCAGTACTCAGGGTGCTGGGAGCTCAGTACTCAGGGTGCTCAGTGCTCGGGGAGCTCGGTGCTCAGTACTCAGGGTGCTGGGTGCTCAGTACTCAGGGTGCTCAGTGCTCGGGGTGCTGGGTGCTCAGTACTCAGGGTGCTGGATGCTCAGTACTCAGGGTGCTGGGTGCTCATTCTCGGGGTGCTGGTTGCTCAGTGCTCTGGGTGCTGGGTGCTCAGTACTCAGGGTGCTGGGGCTCAGTACTCAGGGTGCTGGGTGCTCAGTACTCAGGGTGCTCGGTTCTCAGTACTCAGGTTGCTGGGTGCTCATTCTCGGGGTGCTGGGTGCTCAGTGCTCGGGGTGCTGGGTGCTCAGTACTCAGGGTGCTGGGTGCTCAGTGCACGGGGTGCTGGGTGCTCAGTACTCGGGTTGCTGGGTGCTCAGTACTCAGGGGTGCTGGGGGCTCAGTACTCAGGGTGCTGGGTGCTCAGTACTCAGGGTGATCTGTTCTCAGTACTCAGGGTGCTGGGTGCTCAGTGCTCGGGGTGCTGGGTGCTCAGTACTCGGGTTGCTGGGTGCTCAGTACTCAGGGTGCTGGGTGCTCAGTGCTCGGGGTGCTGGGTGCTCATTAATCAGGGTGCTGGGGTGCTCAGTACTCAGGGTGCTCAGTGCTTGGGGTGCTGGGTGCTCAGTACTCAGGGTGCTGGGTGCTCAGTGTTCAGGGTGCTGGGTGCTCAGTACTCAGTGTGCTGGGTGCTCAGTACTCAGGGTGCTGGGTGCTCAGTGATCGGGGTGCTGGGTGCTCAGTGCTCGGGGTGCTGGGTGCTCAGTGCTCGGGGTGCTGGGTGCTCAGTGCTCGGGGTGCTGGGTGCTCAGTGCTCAGGGTGCTGGGTGCTCAGTGCTCGGGGTGCTGGGTACTCAGTGCTCGGGGTACTTGGTGCTCAGTGCTCGGGGTGCTGAGTACTCAGTGCTCGGGGTGCTTGGTGCTCAGTGCTCGGGGTGCTGGGTGCTCAGTGCTCGGGGTGCTCGGTGCTCAGTACTCAGGGTGCTGGGTGCTCAGTGCTCGAGGTGCTCAGTACTAAGGTTGCTGTGTGTTCAGTGCTCAGGGTGCTGGGTGCTCAGTACTCAGGGTGCTCGGTGCTTAGTACTCAGAGTGCTGGGTGCTCAGTACTCCGGGTGCTGGGTGCTCAGTGCTCGGGGGTGCTCGGTGCTCGGGGAGCTGGGTGCTCATTGCTCGGCGGTGCTGGGTGCTCAGTACTCAGGGGTGCTCGGTGCTCAGTACTCAGGGTGCTGGGTGCTCAGTGCACGGGGTGCTGGGTGCTCAGTACTCAGGGTGCTGGGTCCTCAGTGCACGGGGTGCTCGGTGCTCTGTACGTTGGGTGCTCAATACTCAGGGTGCTCTGTGCTCAGTGTTCAGGGTGCTGGGTGCTCAGTGCTCAGGGTGCTGGATGGTCAGTGCTCAGGGTGCTTGATGCTCAGTACTCAGGGTGCTGGGTGCTCAGTGCTCAGGGTGCTGGGTGCTCAGTGCTCGGGGTGCTGGGTGCTCAGTACTCAGGGTGCTGGGTGCTCAGTACTCAGGGTGCTCAGTGCTTGGGGTGCTGGGTGCTCAGTACTCAGGGTGCTCAGTGCTTGGGGTGCTGGGTGCTCAGTACTCAGGGTGCTCAGTGCTCGGGGTGCTGGGTGCTCAGTACTCGGGTTGCTCGGTGCTCAGTACTCAGGGGTGCTGGGTGCTCAGTGCTCAGGGTGCTGGGTGCTCAGTACTCAGGGTGCTGGGTGCTCGGTGCTCAGTACGCTGGGTGCTCAGTACTCAGGGTGCTGGCTGCTCAGTACTCAGGGTGCTCGGTGCTCAGTACTCAGGGTGCTGGGTGCTCAGTGCTCGGGGTGCTGGGTGCTCAGTACTCAGGGTGCTTTGTGCTCAGTGCTCGGGGTGCTCGGTGCTCAGTACGCTGGGTGCTCAGTACTCAGGGTGCTGGGTGCTCAGTACACAGCGTGCTGGTGCTCAGTACTCAGGGTGCTGTGTGCTCAGTGCTCAGTGTGATGGGTGCTCAGTATTCAGGGTGCTCAGTAATCAGGGTGGTGGGTGGTCAGTACTCAGGGTGCTCAGTACTCAGGGTGCTGGGTGCTCAGTGCTCGGGGTGCTGGGTGCTCAGTACTCAGGGTGCTCAGTACTCAGGGTGCTGGGTGCTCAGTGCTCGGGGGTGTTGGGTGCTCAGTGCTCAGGGTGATCGGTGCTCAGTACTCAGGATGCTGGGTGCTCAGTACTCAGGGTGCTGGGTGCTCAGTACTCAGGGTGCTCAGTGCTCGGGGAGCTCGGTGCTCAGTACTCAGGGTGCTAGGTGCTAAGTACTCAGTGCTCGGGGTGCTGGGTGCTCAGTGCTCGGGGTGCTGGGTGCTCAGTACTCAGGGTGCTCGGTGCTCAGTACTCAGGGTGCTGGGTGTTCAGTGCTCGGGGGTGCTGGGTGCTCAGTACTCAGGGTGCTGGGTGCTCAGTGCTCGGGGTGCTCGGTGCTCAGTACGTTGGGTGCTCAGTACTCAGGGTGATGGGTGCTCAGTGCTCAGGGTGCTGGGTGCTCAGTGCTCAGGGTGCTGGGTGCTCAGTGCTCAGGGTGCTTGATGCTCAGTACTCAGGGTGCTGGGTGCTCAGTGCTCAGGGTGCTTGGTGCTCAGTGCTTGGGGTGCTCGGTGCTCAGTACTCGGGGTGCTTGGTGCTCAGTACTCGGGGTGCTGGGTGCTCAGTACTCAGGGTGCTGGGTGCTCAGTACTCAGGGTGCTTGGTGCTCAGTACTCGGGGTGCTGAGTGCTCAGTCCTCAGCGTGCTGGGTGCTCAGTACTCACGGTGCTCGGTGCTCAGTGCTTGGGGTGCTGGGTGCTCAGTACTCTGGGTGCTGGGTGCTCAGTGCTCAGGGTGCTGGGTGCTCAGTGCTCAGGGTGCTTGGTGCTCAGTACTCAGTGCTCAGGATGCTGGGTGCTCAGTGCTCGGGGTGCTCAGTGCTCAGTCCTCAGGGTCCTGGGTGCTCAGTGCTCAGGGTGCTGGGTGCTCAGTACTCAGGGTGCTGGGTGGTCAGTACTCGGGTGCTAGGTGCTCAGTGCTCAGGGTGCTGGGTGCTCAGTGCTCAGGTTGCTCAGTGCTCAGTGCTCAGTACTCAGGGTGCTGGGTGCTCAGTACTCAGGGTGCTCAGTTCTCAGTACTCAGGGTGCTGGGTGCTCATTCTCGGGGTGCTGGGTGCTCAGTGCTCGGGGTGCTGGGTGCTCAGTACTCAGGGTGCTGGGTTCTCAGTGCACGGGGTGCTCGGTGCTCAGTACTCAGTGTGCTGGGTGCTCAGTGCTCGGGGTGCTGGGTGTTCAGTACTCAGGGTGCTGGGTGCTCAGTACTCAGGGTGCTGGGTGCTCAGTGCTCAGGGTGCTGGGTACTCAGTGCTCAGGGTGCTGGGTGCTCAGTTCTCAGGGGTGCTGGGTGCTCAGTATTCAGGGTGCTCAGTACTCAGGGTGCTGGGTGGTCAGTACTCAGGGTGCTCAGTACTCAGGGTACTGGGTGCTCAGTGCTCGGGGTGCTGGGTGCTCAGTACTCAGGGTGCTCAGTACTCAGGGTGCTGGGTGCTCAGTGCTCGGGGTGCTGGGTGCTCAGTGCTCAGGGTGATCGGTGCTCAGTACGCAGGATGCTGAGTGCTCAGTACTCAGGGTGCTGGGAGCTCAGTACTCAGGGTGCTCAGTGCTCGGGGAGCTCGGTGCTCAGTACTCAGGGTGCTGGGTGCTCAGTACTCAGTGCTCGGGGTGCTGGGTGCTCAGTGCTCTGGGTGCTTAGTGCTGAGTACTCAGGGTGCTGGGTGCTCAGTACTCAGGGTGCTCAGTGCTCGGGGTGCTGGGTGCTCAGTACTCAGGGTGCTGGATGCTCAGTACTCAGGGTGCTGGGTGCTCATCTCTCGGGGTGCTGGTTGCTCAGTGCTCGGGGTGCTGGGTGCTCAGTACTCAGGGTGCTGGGGCTCAGTACTCAGGGTGCTGGGTGCTCAGTACTCAGGGTGCTCGGTTCTCAGTACTCAGGGTGCTGGGTGCTCATTCTCGGGGTGCTGGTTGCTCAGTGCTCGGGTTGCTGGGTGCTCAGTACTCAGGGTGCTGGGGGCTCAGTACTCAGGGTGCTGGGTGCTCAGTACTCAGGGTGATCTGCTCTCAGTACTCAGGGTGCTGGGTGCTCAGTGCTCGGGGTGCTGGGTGCTCAGTACTCGGGGTGCTGGGTGCTCAGTACTCAGGGTGCTGGGTGCTCAGTGCTCGGGGTGCTGGGTGCTCATTAATCAGGGTGCTGGGTGCTCAGTACTCAGGGTGCTCAGTGCTTGGGGTGCTGGGTGCTCAGTACTCAGGGTGCTGGGTGCTCAGTGTTCAGGGTGCTGGGTGCTCAGTACTCAGTGTGCTGGGTGCTCAGTACTCAGGGTGCTGGGTGCTCAGTGATCGGGGTGCTGGGTGCTCAGTGCTCGGGGTGCTGGGTGCTCAGTGCTCGGGGTGCTGGGTGCTCAGTGCTCGGGGTGCTGGGTGCTCAGTGCTCAGGGTGCTGGGTGCTCAGTGCTAGGGGTGCTGGGTACTCAGTGCTCGGGTTACTTGGTGCTCAGTGCTCGGGGTGCTGGGTACTCAGTGCTCGGGGTGCTTGGTGCTCAGTGCTCGGGGGTGCTGGGTGCTCAGTGCTCGGGGTGCTCGGTGCTCAGTACTCAGGGTGCTGGGTGCTCAGTGCTCGAGGTGCTCAGTACTCAGGTTGCTGTGTGTTCAGTGCTCAGGGTGCTGGGTGCTCAGTACTCAGGGTGCTCGGTGCTTAGTACTCAGAGTGCTGGGTGCTCAGTACTCCGGGTGCTGGGTGCTCAGTGCTCGGGGTGCTCGGTGCTCGGGGAGCTGGGTGCTCATTGCTCGGGGTGCTGGGTGCTCAGTACTCAGGGTGCTCGGTGCTCAGTACTCAGGGTGCTGGGTGCTCAGTGCACGGGGTGCTGGGTGCTCAGTACTCAGGGTGCTGGGTCCTCAGTGCTCAGGGTGCTGGATGGTCAGTGCTCAGGGTGCTTGATGCTCAGTACTCAGGGTGCTGGGTGCTCAGTGCTCAGGGTGCTGGGTGCTCAGTGCTCGGGGTGCTGGGTGCTCAGTACTCAGGGTGCTGGGTGCTCAGTACTCAGGGTGCTCAGTGCTTGGGGTTCTGGGTGCTCAGTACTCAGGGTGCTCAGTGCTTGGGGTGCTGGGTTCTTAGTGCTCGGGGTGCTGGGTGCTCAGTGCTCAGTACTTAGGGTGCTGGGTGCTCAGTGCTCGGGTTTGCTGGGTGCTCAGTGCTCAGTACTCAGGGTGCTGGGTGCTCAGTGCTCAGGGTGCTGTGTGCTCAGTGCTCAGGGTGCTGGGTGCTCAGTGCTCAGGGTACAGGGTACTCAGTGCTCAGGGTGCTGGGTGCTCAGTACTCACGGTGCTGGGTGCTCAGTACTCAGGGTGCTGGGTGCTCTGTGCTCGGGGTGCTGGGTGCTCAGTGCTCGCGGTGCTGGGTGCTCAGTGCTCGGGGTGCTCGGTGCTCAGTACTCAGGGTGCTGGGTGCTCAGTGCTCGAGGTGCTCCGTACTCAGGGTGCTGTGTGTTCAGTGCTCAGGGTGCTGGGTGCTCAGTACTCAGGGTGCTCGGTGCTTAGTACTCAGGGTGCTGGGTGCTCAGTACTCCGGGTGCTGTGTGCTCAGTGCTCGCGGTGCTCGGTGCTCAATGCTCAAGGTGCTGGGTGCTCAGTACTCAGGGTGCTCATTGCTCAGGGTGCTGTTTGCTCAGTACTCAGGGTGCTGGGTGCTCAGTGCTCAGGGTGCTCGGTGCTCAGTACGTTGGGTGCTCAGTACTCAGGGTGCTGTTTGCTCAGTACTCAGGGGTGCTGGGTGCTCAGTACTCAGGGTGCTCAGTGCTTGGGGTGCTGGGTGCTCAGTACTCAGGGTGCTCTGTGCTTGCGGTGCTGGGTGCTCAGTACTCAGGGTGCTGGGTGCTCAGTGCTCAGGGTGTTGGGTGCTCAGTACTCAGGTTGCTGGGTGCTCAGTACTCGGGGTGCTGGGTGCTCAGTGCTCGGGGTGCTGGGTGCTCAGTGCTCGGGGTGCTGGGTGCTCAGTGCTCGGGGTGCTGGGGTGCTCAGTGCTCGGGGTTCTGGGTGCTCAGTGCTCAGGGTTCTGGGTGCTCAGTGCTCGGGGTGCTGGGTACTCAGTGCTCGGGGTGCTTGGTGCTCAGTGCTCGGGGGTGCTGGGTGCTCAGTGCTCAGGGTGCTGGGTGCTCGGTGCTCGGGGTGCTGGGTGCTTAGTGCTCGGGGTGCCCGGTGCTCAGTACTCGGGGTGCTGGGTGCTCAGTGCTCAGGGTACTCGGTGCTCAGTACGTTGGGTGCTCAGTACTCAGGGTGCTGGGTGCTCAGTGCTCAGGGTGCTGGGTGCTCATTGCTCAGGGTCCTGGGTGCTCAGTGCTCAGGGTGCTGGGTGCTAAGTGCTCAGGGTGCTGGGTGCTCAGTGCTCAGGGTGCTGGGTGCTAGGTGCTCGGGGTGCTGGGTGCTTAGTGCTCGGGGGTGCCCCGGTGCTCAGTACTCGGGGTGCTCAGTGCTCAGTACTCAGGGTGCTGGGTACTCAGTGCTCAGGGTGCCGGGGTGCTCAGTACTCAGGGTGCTGGGTGCTCAGTACTCAGGGTGCTCGGTGCTCAGTACTCAGGGTGCTGGGTGCTCAGTGCTCGGGGTGCTGGGTGCTCAGTACTCAGGGTGCTGGGTGCTCAGTGCTCGGGGTGCTGAGTGCTCAGTACGCTGGTTGCTCAGTACTCAGGGTGCTGGGTGCTCAGTACTCAGGGTGCTGGGTGCTTAGTACTCAGGGTGCTGGGAGCACAGTACTCAGGGTGCTGGGTGCTCAGTGTTCTTGGTGCTCGGTGCTCAGTACTCAGGGTGCTGGTTGCTCAGTGCTGGGTGCTCAGTGCTCGGGGTGCTGGGGTGCTCAGTGCTCGGGGTGCTGGGTGCTCAGTACTCAGGGTGCTCGGTGCTCAGTACTCAGGGTGCTGGGTGCTCAGTGCTCGGGGTGCTGGGTGCTCAGTACTCAGGGTGCTGGGTGCTCAGTGCTCAGGGTGCTCGGTGCTCAGTACGTTGGGTGCTCAGTACTCAGGGTGCTGGGTGCTCAGTGCTCAGGGTGCTGGTTGCTCAGTGCTCAGGGTGCTGGGTGCTCAGTGCTCAGGGTGCTTGATGCTCAGTTCTCAGGGTGCTGGGTGCTCAGTGCTCTGGGTGCTGGGTTCTCAGTGCTTGGGGTGCTCGGTGCTCAGTACTCAGGGTGCTGGGTGCTCAGTACTCAGGGTCCTGTGTGCTCAGTACTCGGGGTGCTGGGTGCTCAGTGCTCAGTGCTCAGGATGCTGGGTGCTCAGTGCTCGGGGTGCTGGGTGCTGAGTGCTCAGGGTGCTGGGTGCTCAGTGCTCGGGGTGCTCAGTGCTCAGTGCTCAGGGTCCTGGGTGCTCAGTACTCACGGTGCTCGGTGCTCAGTGCTTGGGGTGCTGGGTGCTCAGTACTCAGGGTGCTGGGTGCTCAGTGCTCAGGGTGCTGGGTGCTCAGTGCGCAGGGTGCTGGGTGCTCTGTGCTCGGGGTGCTGGGTGCTCAGTGCTCGCGGTGCTGGGTGCTCAGTGCTCGGGGTCCTCGGTGCTCAGTACTCAGTGTGCTGGGTGCTCAGTTCTCGAGGTGCTCAGTACTCAGGGTGCTGTGTGTTCAGTGCTCAGGGAGCTGGGTGCTCAGTACTCAGGGTGCTCGGTGCTTAGTACTCAGGGTGCTGGGTGCTCAGTACTCAGGGTGCTGGGTGCTCAGTGCTCAGGGTGCTCGGTGCTCAGTAGTTGGGTGCTCAGTACTCAGGGTGCTGGGTGCTCAGTACTCGGGGTGCTGGGTGCTCATTAATCAGGGTGCTGCGTGCTCAGTACTCAGGGTGCTCTGTGCTTGGGGTTGCTGGGTGCTCAGTGCTCAGGGTGCTGGGTGCTCAGTGCTCAGGGTGCTTGATGCTCAGTACTCAGGGTGCTGGGTGCTCAGTGCTCAGGGTCCTGGGTGCTCAGTGCTTGGGGTGCTCGGTGCTCAGTACTCAGGGTGCTGGGTGCTCAGTACTCAGGGTGCTGGGTGCTCAGTACTCGGGGTGCTCAGTGCTCTGTGCTCAGGGTCCTGGGTGCTCAGTACTCAGGGTGCTGGGTGCTTAGTACTCAGGGTGCTCAGTGCTCAGTACACAGTGTGCTGGGTGCTCAGTGCTCGGGGTGCTGGGTGCTCAGTGCTCAGTACTCAGCGTGCTGGGTGCTCAGTGCTCGCGGTGCTGGGTGCTCAGTACTCAGCTTGCTGGGTGCTCAGTATTCAGGGTGCTGGGTGCTCAGTGCTCAGCGTGCTGGGTGCTCAGTGCTCAGGGTGCTGGGTGCTCAGTGATCGGGGTCCTGGGTGCTCAGTACTCAGGGTGCTCAGTGCTCGTGGAGCTCGGTGCTCAGTACTCAGGGTGCTAGGTGCTCAGTACTCAGTGCTCGGGGTCCTGGGTGCTCCGTGCTCGGGGTGCTGGGTGCTCAATGCTCTGGGTGCTTAGTGCTCAGTACTCAGGGTGCTGGGTGCTCAGTACTCAGGGTGCTCAGTACTCAGGGTGCTGGGTTCTCAGTACTCAGGGTGCTGGGTGCACAGTGCTAGGGGTGCTGTGTGCTCAGTGCTCGTGGTCTGGTTGCTCAGTACTCAGGGTGCTGGGTGCTCAGTACTCAGGGTGCTGGGTGCTCAGTGCTCAGAGTGCTGGGTGCTCAGTGCTCTGGGTGCTGGGTGCTCAGTGCTCAGGGTGCTGGGTGCTCAGTGCTCAGGGTGCTGGGTGCTCAGTGATCGGGGTGATGGGTGCTGAGTGCTCAGGGTGCTGGGTGCTCAGTGCTCGGGGTGCTCGGTGCTCAGTGCTCAGGGTCATGGGTGCTCAGTACTCAGGGTGCTGGGTGCTTAGTACTCAGGGTGCTCAGTGCTCAGTACACAGGGTGCTGGGTGCTCAGTGCTCGGGGGCGCTGGGTGCTCAGTGCTCAGTACTCAGGGTGCTGGGTGCTCAGTGCTCGGGGTGCTGGGTGCTCAGTACTCAGCGTGCTGGGTGCTCAGTACTCAGGGTGCTGGGTGCTCAGTGCTCAGGGTGCTGGGTGCTCAGTGCTCAGTGTGCTGGGTGCTCAGTGCTCGGGGAGCTCGGTGCTCAGTACTCAGGGTGTTGAGTGCTCAGTACTCAGTGCTCGGGGACCTGGGTGCTCCGTGCTCGGGGTGCTGGGTGCTCAGTACTCAGGGTGCTGGTTGCTCATTCTCGGGGTGCTGGGTACTCAGTGCTCAGGCTGCTGGGTGCTCAGTACTCAGGGTGCTGGGGGCTCAGTACTCAGGGTGCTGGGTGCTCAGTACTCAGGGTGCTCGGTTCTCAGGACTCAGGGTGCTGGGTGCTCATTCTCGGGGTGCTGGGTGCTCAGTGCTCGGGGTGCTGGGTGCTCAGTACTCAGGGTGCTGGGGCTCAGTTCTCAGGGTGCTGGGTGCTCAGTACTCAGGGTGCTCGGTTCTCAGTACTCAGGGTGCTGGGTGCTCATTCTTGGGGTGCTGGGTGCTCAGTGCTCGGGGTGCTGGGTGCTCAGTACTCAGGGTGCTGGGGGGCTCAGTACTCAGGGTGCTGGGTGCTCAGTACTCAGGGTGATCTGTTCTCAGTACTCAGGGTGCTGGGTGCTCAGTGCTCGGGGTGCTGGGTGCTCAGTTCACGGGGTGCTCAGTGCTCAGTTACTCAGGGTGCTGGGTGCTCAGTGCTCGGGGTGCTCGGTGCTCAGTACTCAGGGTGCTGGGTGCTCAGTGCTCAGGGTGCTGGGTGCTCAGTACTCAGGGTGCTGGGTGCTCAGTGCTCAGGGTGCTGGGTGCTCAGTATTCAGGGTGCTCAGTACTCAGGGTGCTGGATGCTCAGTACTCAGGGTGCTCAGTACTCAGGGTGCTGGGTGCTCAGTGCTCGGGGTGCTGGGTGCTCAGAACTCAGGGTGTTCAGTACTCAGGGTGCTGGGTGCTCAGTGCTCGGGGTGCTGGGTGCTCAGTGCTCAGCGTGATCGGTGCTCAGTACTCAGGATGCTGGGTGCTCAGTACTCAGGGTGCTGGGTGCTCAGTACTCAGGGTGCTGGGTGCTCAGTACTCAGGGTGCTGGGTGCTCAGTCCTCAGGGTGCTCAGTGCTCAGGGTGCTGGGTGCTCAGTGCTCGGGGTGCTCGGTGCTCAGTACTCAGGGTGCTGAGTGCTCAGTAATCAGGGTGCTGGGTGCTCAGTACTCAGGGTGCTGGGTGTTCAGTGCTCGGGGTGCTGGGTGCTCAGTGCTCAGGGTGCTGGGTGCTCAGTGCTCGGGGTGCTGGGTGCTCAGAACTCAGGGTGCTGGGTGCTCAGTACTCAGGGTGCTGGGTGCTCAGTGCTCGGGGTGCTGGGTGCTCAGTGCTCAGGGTGCTGGGTGCTCAGTACTTAGGGTGCTGGGTGCTCAGTGCTCGGGTGCTGGGTGCTCAGAACTCAGGGTGCTGGGTGCTCAGTACTCAAGGTGCTGGGTGCTCAGTGCTCACGGTGCTGGGTGCTCAGTCCTCGGGGTGCTCCGTGCTCAGTGCTCAGGGTGCTGGGTGTTCAGTACTCAGGGTGCTGGGTGCTCAGTGCTCGAGGTGCTCCGTACTCAGGGTGCTGTGTGTTCAGTGCTCAGGGTGCTGGGTGCTCAGTACTCAGGGTGCTCGGTGCTTAGTACTCAGGGTGCTGGGTGCTCAGTACTCCGGGGTGCTGTGTGCTCAGTGCTCAGGGTGCTCGGTGCTCAGTGCTCAAGGTGCTGGGTGCTCAGTACTCAGGGTGCTCATTGCTCAGGGTGCTGTTTGCTCAGTACTCAGGGTGCTGGGTGCTCAGTGCTCAGGGTGCTCGGTGCTCAGTACGTTGGGGTGCTCAGTACTCAGGGTGCTGGGTGCTCAGTACTCGGGGTACTGGGTGCTCATTAATCATGGTGCTGGGTGCTCAGTACTCAGGGTGCTCAGTGCTTGGGGTGCTGGGTGCTCAGTACTCAGGGTGCTCTGTGCTTGCGGTGCTGGGTGCTCAGTACTCAGGGTGCTGGGTGCTCAGTGCTCAGGGTGTTGGGTGCTCAGTACTCAGATTGCTGGGTGCTCAGTACTCGGGGTGCTGGGTGCTCAGTGCTCGGGGTGCTGGGTGCTCAGTGCTCGGGGTGCTGGGTGCTCAGTGCTCGGGGTGCTGGGTGCTCAGTGCTCGGGGTTCTGGGTGCTCAGTGCTCAGGGTTCTGGGTGCTCAGTGCTCGGGGTGCTGGGTACTCAGTGCTCGGGGTGCTTGGTGCTCAGTGCTCGGGGTGCTGGGTGCTCAGTGCTCAGGGTGCTGGGTGCTCAGTGCTCGGGGTGCTGGGTGCTTAGTGCTCGGGGTGCCCGGTGCTCAGTACTCGGGGTGCTGGGTGCTCAGTGCTCAGGGTACTCGGTGCTCAGTATGTTGGGTGCTCAGTACTCAGGGTGCTGGGTGCTCAGTGCTCAGGGTGCTGGGTGCTCATTGCTCAGGGTCCTGGGTGCTCAGTGCTCAGGGTGCTGGGTGCTCAGTGCTCAGGGGTGCTGGGTGCTCAGTGCTCAGGGTGCTGGGTGCTAGGTGCTCGGGTGCTGGGTGCTTAGTGCTCGGGGTGCCTGGTGCTCAGTACTCGGGGTGCTAAGTGCTCAGTACTCAGGGTGCTGGGTACTCAGTGCTCAGGGTGCCGGGTGCTCAGTACTCAGGGTGCTGGGTGCTAGGTGCTCAGTACGCCGGGTGTCTCAGTACTCAGGGTGCTGGGTGCTCAGTACTCAGGGTGCTCGGTGCTCAGTACTCAGGGTGCTGGGTGCTCAGTGCTCGGGGTGCTGGGTGCTCAGTACTCAGGGTGCTGGGTGCTCAGTGCTCGGGGTGCTGAGTGCTCAGTACGCTGGGTGCTCAGTACTCAGGGTGCTGGGTGCTCAGTACTCAGGGTGCTGGGTGCTTAGTACTCAGGGTGCTGGGTGCACAGTACTCAGGGTGCTGGGTGCTCAGTGTTCTTGGTGCTCGGTGCTCAGTACTCAGGGTGCTGGTTGCTCAGTGCTGGGTGCTCAGTGCTCGGGGTGCTGGGTGCTCAGTGCTCGGGGTGCTGGGTGCTCAGTACTCGGGGTGCTCGGTGCTCAGTACTCAGGGTGCTGGGTGCTCAGTGCTCGGGGTGCTGGGTGCTCAGTACTCAGGGTGCTGGGTGCTCAGTGCTCAGGGTGCTCGGTGCTCAGTACGTTGGGTGCTCAGTACTCAGGGTGCTGGGTGCTCAGTGCTCAGGGTGCTGGTTGCTCAGTGCTCAGGGTGCTGGGTGCTCAGTGCTCAGGGTGCTTGATGCTCAGTTCTCAGGGTGCTGGGTGCTCAGTGCTCTGGGTGCTGGGTGCTCAGTGCTTGGGGTGCTCGGTGCTCAGTACTCAGGGTGCTGGGTGCTCAGTACACAGGGTGCTGGGTGCTCAGTACTCGGGGTGCTGGGTGCTCAGTGCTCAGTGCTCAGGATGCTGGGTGCTCAGTGCTCGGGGTGCTGGGTGCTGAGTGCTCAGGGTGCTGGGTGCTCAGTGCTCGGGGTGCTCAGTGCTCAGGGTCCTGGGTGCTCAGTACTCATGGTGCTCGGTGCTCAGTGCTTGGGGTGCTGGGTGCTC
The DNA here is from genome assembly GCF_018167655.1 of Microtus oregoni. Lineage (NCBI taxonomy): Eukaryota > Metazoa > Chordata > Mammalia > Rodentia > Cricetidae > Microtus > Microtus oregoni. The sequence goes on from NW_024544550.1 coordinate 3,489,380, forward strand.
AGTACTCAGGGTGCTGGGTGCTCAGTGCTCAGGGTGCTGGGTGCTCAGTGCGCAGGGTGCTGGGTGCTCTGTGCTCGGGGTGCTGGGTGCGCAGTGCTCGCGGTGCTGGGTGCTCAGTGCTCGGGGTGCTCGGTGCTCAGTACTCAGGGTGCTGGGTGCTCAGTTCTCGAGGTGCTCAGTACTCAGGGTGCTGTGTGTTCAGTGCTCAGGGTGCTGGGTGCTCAGTACTCAGGGTGCTCGGTGCTTAGTACTCAGGGTGCTGGGTGCTCAGTACTCAGGGTGCTGGGTGCTCAGTGCTCAGGGTGCTCGGTGCTCAGTACGTTGGGTGCTCAGTACTCAGGGTGCTGGGTGCTCAGTACTCGGGGTGCTGGGTGCTCATTAATCAGGGTGCTGGGTGCTCAGTACTCAGGGTGCTCAGTGCTTGGGGTGCTGGGTGCTCAGTACTCAGGGTGCTCTGTGCTTGGGGTGCTGGGTGCTCAGTGCTCAGGGTGCTGGGTGCTCAGTGCTCAGGGTGCTTGATGCTCAGTACTCAGGGTGCTGGGTGCTCAGTGCTCAGGGTCCTGGGTGCTCAGTGCTTGGGGTGCTCGGTGCTCAGTACTCAGGGTGCTGGTTGCTCAGTACTCAGGGTGCTGGGTGCTCAGTACTCGGGGTGCTCAGTGCTCTGTGCTCAGGGTCCTGGGTGCTCAGTACTCAGGGTGCTGGGTGCTTAGTACTCAGGGTGCTCAGTGCTCAGTACACAGTGTGCTGGGTGCTCAGTGCTCGGGGTGCTGGGTGCTCAGTGCTCAGTACTCAGCGTGCTGGGTGCTCAGTGCTCGCGGTGCTGGGTGCTCAGTACTCAGCTTGCTGGGTGCTCAGTATTCAGGGTGCTGGGTGCTCAGTGCTCAGCGTGCTGGGTGCTCAGTGCTCAGGGTGCTGGGTGCTCAGTGATCGGGGTCCTGGGTGCTCAGTACTCAGGGTGCTCAGTGCTCGGGGAGCTCGGTGCTCAGTACTCAGGGTGCTAGGTGCTCAGTACTCAGTGCTCGGGGTCCTGGGTGCTCCGTGCTCGGGGTGCTGGGTGCTCAATGCTCTGGGTGCTTAGTGCTCAGTACTCAGGGTGCTGGGTGCTCAGTACTCAGGGTGCTCAGTGCTCGGGGTGCTGGGTGCTCATTACTCAGGGTGCTGGGTGCTCATTCTCGGGGTGCTGGGTGCTCAGTGCTCGGGGTGCTGGTGCTCAGTACTCAGGGTGCTGGGGCTCAGTTCTCAGGGTGCTGGGTGCTCAGTACTCAGGGTGCTCGGTTCTCAGTACTCAGGGTGCTGGGTGCTCATTCTTGGGGTGCTGGGTGCTCAGTGCTCGGGGTGCTGGGTGCTCAGTACTCAGGGTGCTGGGGGCTCAGTACTCAGGGTGCTGGGTGCTCAGTACTCAGGGTGATCTGTTCTCAGTACTCAGGGTGCTGGGTGCTCAGTGCTCGGGGTGCTGGGTGCTCAGTTCACGGGGTGCTCAGTGCTCAGTACTCAGGGTGCTGGGTGCTCAGTGCTCGGGGTGCTCGGTGCTCAGTACTCAGGGTGCTGGGTGCTCAGTGCTCAGGGTGCTGGGTGCTCAGTACTCAGGGTGCTGGGTGCTCAGTGCTCAGGGTGCTGGGTGCTCAGTATTCAGGGGTGCTCAGTACTCAGGGTGCTGGATGCTCAGTACTCAGGGTGCTCAGTACTCAGGGTGCTGGGTGCTCAGTGCTCGGGGTGCTGGGTGCTCAGAACTCAGGGTGCTCAGTACTCAGGGTGCTGGGTGCTCAGTACTCATGGTGCTCGGTGCTCAGTGCTTGGGGTGCTGGGTGCTCAGTACTCAGGGTGCTGGGTGCTCAGTGCTCAGGGTGCTGGGTGCTCAGTGCGCAGGGTGCTGGGTGCTCTGTGCTCGGGGTGCTGGGTGCGCAGTGCTCGCGGTGCTGGGTGCTCAGTGCTCGGGGTGCTCGGTGCTCAGTACTCAGGGTGCTGGGTGCTCAGTTCTCGAGGTGCTCAGTACTCAGGGTGCTGTGTGTTCAGTGCTCAGGGTGCTGGGGTGCTCAGTACTCAGGGTGCTCGGTGCTTAGTACTCAGGGTGCTGGGTGCTCAGTACTCAGGGTGCTGGGTGCTCAGTGCTCAGGGTGCTCGGTGCTCAGTACGTTGGGTGCTCAGTACTCAGGGTGCTGGGTGCTCAGTACTCGGGGTGCTGGGTGCTCATTAATCAGGGTGCTGGGTGCTCAGTACTCAGGGTGCTCAGTGCTTGGGGTGCTGGGTGCTCAGTACTCAGGGTGCTCTGTGCTTGGGGTGCTGGGTGCTCAGTGCTCAGGGTGCTGGGTGCTCAGTGCTCAGGGTGCTTGATGCTCAGTACTCAGGGTGCTGGGTGCTCAGTGCTCAGGGTCCTGGGTGCTCAGTGCTTGGGGTGCTCGGTGCTCAGTACTCAGGGTGCTGGTTGCTCAGTACTCAGGGTGCTGGGTGCTCAGTACTCGGGGTGCTCAGTGCTCTGTGCTCAGGGGTCCTGGGTGCTCAGTACTCAGGGTGCTGGGTGCTTAGTACTCAGGGTGCTCAGTGCTCAGTACACAGTGTGCTGGGTGCTCAGTGCTCGGGGTGCTGGGTGCTCAGTGCTCAGTACTCAGCGTGCTGGGTGCTCAGTGCTCGCGGTTCTGGGTGCTCAGTACTCAGCTTGCTGGGTGCTCAGTATTCAGGGTGCTGGGTGCTCAGTGCTCAGCGTGCTGGGTGCTCAGTGCTCAGGGTGCTGGGTGCTCAGTGATCGGGGTCCTGGGTGCTCAGTACTCAGGGTGCTCAGTGCTCGGGGAGCTCGGTGCTCAGTACTCAGGGTGCTAGGTGCTCAGTACTCAGTGCTCGGGGTCCTGGGTGCTCCGTGCTCGGGGTGCTGGGTGCTCAATGCTCTGGGTGCTTAGTGCTCAGTACTCAGGGTGCTGGGTGCTCAGTACTCAGGGTGCTCAGTGCTCGGGGTGCTGGGTGCTCATTACTCAGGGTGCTGGGTGCTCATTCTCGGGGTGCTGGGTGCTCAGTGCTCGGGGTGCTGGGTGCTCAGTACTCAGGGTGCTGGGGCTCAGTTCTCAGGTGCTGGGTGCTCAGTACTCAGGGTGCTCGGTTCTCAGTACTCAGGGTGCTGGGTGCTCATTCTTGGGGTGCTGGGTGCTCAGTGCTCGGGGTGCTGGGTGCTCAGTACTCAGGGTGCTGGGGGCTCAGTACTCAGGGTGCTGGGTGCTCAGTACTCAGGGTGATCTGTTCTCAGTACTCAGGGTGCTGGGTGCTCAGTGCTCGGGGTGCTGGGTGCTCAGTTCACGGGGTGCTCAGTGCTCAGTACTCAGGGTGCTGGGTGCTCAGTGCTCGGGGTGCTCGGTGCTCAGTACTCAGGGTGCTGGGTGCTCAGTGCTCAGGGTGCTGGGTGCTCAGTACTCAGGGTGCTGGGTGCTCAGTGCTCAGGGTGCTGGGTGCTCAGTATTCAGGGTGCTCAGTACTCAGGGTGCTGGATGCTCAGTACTCAGGGTGCTCAGTACTCAGGGTGCTGGGTGCTCAGTGCTCGGGGTGCTGGGTGCTCAGAACTCAGGGTGCTCAGTACTCAGGGTGCTGGGTGCTCAGTGCTCGGGGTGCTGGGTGCTCAGTGCTCAGGGTGATCGGTGCTCAGTACTCAGGATGCTGGGTGCTCAGTACTCAGGGTGCTGGGTGCTCAGTACTCAGGGTGCTGGGTGCTCAGTCCTCAGGGTGCTCAGTGCTCAGGGTGCTGGGTGCTCAGTGCTCGGGGTGCTCGGTGCACAGTACTCAGGGTGCTGAGTGCTCAGTACTCAGGGTGCTGGGTGCTCAGTACTCAGGGTGCTGGGTGTTCAGTGCTCGGGGTGCTGGGTGCTCAGTGCTCAGTGTGCTGGGTGCTCAGTGCTCGGGGTGCTGGGTGCTCAGAACTCAGGGTGCTTTGTGCTCAGTACTCAGGGTGCTGGGTGCTCAGTGCTCGGGGTGCTGGGTGCTCAGTGCTCAGGGTGCTGGGTGCTCAGTACTTAGGGTGCTGGGTGCTCAGTGCTCGGGTGCTGGGTGCTCAGAACTCAGGGTGCTGGGTGCTCAGTACTCAAGGTGCTGGTTGCTCAGTGCTCACGGTGCTGGGTGCTCAGTCCTCGGGGTGCTCCGTGCTCAGTGCTCAGGGTGCTGGGTGTTCAGTACTCAGGGTGCTGGGTGCTCAGTACTCAGGGTGCTGGGTGCTCAGTGCTCAGGGTGCTGGGTGCACAGTGCTCAGGGTGCTGGGTGCTCATTATTCAGGGTCTCAGTACACAGGGTGCTGGGTGCTCAGTACTCAGGGTGCTCAGTACTCAGGGTGCTGGGTGCTCAGTGCTCGGGGTGCTGGGTGCTCAGTACTCAGGGTGCTCAGTACTCAGGGTGCTGGGTGCTCAGTGCTCGGGGTGCTGGGTGCTCAGTGCTCAGGGTGATCGGTGCTCAGTACTCAGGATGCTGAGTGCTTAGTACTCAGGGTGCTGGGTGCTCAGTACTCAGGGTACTCAGTGCACGGGGAGCTCGGTGCTCAGTATTCAGGGTGCTGGGTGCTCAGTACTCAGTGCTCGGGGTCCTGGGTGCTCCGTGCTTGGGGTGCTGGGTGCTCAGTGCTCAGGGTGATCGTTGCTCAGTACTCAGGATGCTGAGTGCTCAGTACTCAGGGTGCTGGGTGCTCAGTACTCAGGGTGCTGGGTCTCAGAACTCAGGGTCCTGGGTGCTCAGTACTCAGGGTGCTCGGTTCTCAGTACTCACGGTGCTGGGTGCTCATTCTCGGGGTGCTGGGTGCTCAGTGCTCGGGGTGCTGGGTGCTCAGTACTCAGGGTGCTGGGGGCTCAGAACTCAGGGTGCTGGGTGCTCAGTACTCAGGGTGATCTGTTCTCAGTACTCAGGGTGCTGGGTGCTCCGTGCTCGGGGTGCGCGGTGCTCAGTACACGGGGTGCTGGGTGCTCAGTGCTCGGGGTGCTGGGTGCTCAGTACTCAGGGGTGCTGGGTGCTCAGTGCTCAGTACTCAGCGTGCTGGGTGCTCAGTGCTCAGAGTGTTGGGGGCTCAGTACTCAGGGTGCTGGGTGCTCAGTGCTCAGTGCTCAGGGTGCTCAGTGCTCAGGGTGCTGGGTGCTCAGGGTCCTGGGTGCTCAGTGCTCGGGGTGCTGGGTGCTCAGTGCTCAGGGTGCTCGGTGCTCAGTGCTCACGGTGCTGGGTGCTCAGTGCTCAGTGCTCAGGGTGCTGGGTGTTCAGTACTCAGGGTGCTGGGTGCTCAGTACTCAGGGTGCTGGGTGCTCAGTGCTCAGGGTGCTGGGTGCTCAGTGCTCAGGGTGCTGGGTGCTCAGTGCTCTAGGTGCTGGGTGCTCAGTGCTTGGGGTGATCGGTGCTCAGTACTCAGGGTGCTGGGTGCTCAGTACTCAGGGTGCTGGGTGCTCAGTACTCGGGGTGCTGGGTGCTCAGTGCTCAGTGCTCAGGATGCTGGGTGCTCAGTGCTCGGGGTGCTGGGTGCTGAGTGCTCAGGGTGCTGGGTGCTCAGTGCTCGGGGTGCTCAGTGCTCATTGCTCAGGGTCCTGGGTGCTCAGTACTCACGGTGCTCGGTGCACATTGCTTGGGGTGCTGGGTGCTCAGTACTCAGGGTGCTGGGTGCTCAGTGATCAGGGTGCTGGGTGCTCAGTGCGCAGGGTGCTGGGTGCTCAGTGCTCGGGGTGCTGGGTGCTGAGTGCTCAGGGTGCTGGGTGCTCAGTGCTCGGGGTGCTCAGTGCTCAGTGCTCAGGGTCCTGGGTGCTCAGTACTCACGGTGCTCGGTGCTCAGTGCTTTGGGTGCTGGGTGCTCAGTACTCAGGGTGCTGGGTGCTCAGTGCTCAGGGTGCTGGGTGCTCAGTGCGCAGGGAGCTGGGTGCTCAGTACTCAGTGCTCAGGATGCTGGGTGCTCAGTGCTCGGGGTGCTGGGTGCTGAGTGCTCAGGGTGCTGGGTGCTCAGTGCTTGGGGTGCTCAGTGCTCAGTGCTCAGGTTCCTGGGTGCTCATTGCTCAGGGTGCTCACTGCCCTCAGTACTCGGGGTGCTGTGGGCTCAGTGCTCGGGGGTGCTGGGTGCTCAGTGCTCAGTACTCAGCGTGCTGGGTGCTCAATGCTCGGGGTGCTGGGTCCTCAGTGCTCAGGGTGCTGGGTGCTCAGTACTCAGTGTGCTGGGTGCTCAGTGCTCGGGGTGCTGGGTCCTCAGTGCTCAGGGTGCTGGGTCCTCAGTGCTCAGGGTGCTGGGTGCTCAGTACTCTGTGTGCTCAGTGATCAGGGTGCTGGGTGCTCAGAACTCAGGATGCTGGGTGCTCAGTACTCAGGGTGCTGGGTGCTCAGTACTCAGGGTGCTTGGTGCTCAGTACTCAGGGTGCTGGGTGCTCAGTGCTCAGGGTGCTCGGTGCTCAGTACTCATGGTGCTGGGTGCTCATTCTCAGGGTGCTGGGTGCTCAGTACTCAGGTTGCTCAGTACTCTGTGTGCTCGGTGCTCAGTACTCATGGTGCTGGGTGCTCAGTACTCAGGGTGCTCGGTGCTCAGTTCTCAGGGGTGCTCGGTGCTCAGTGTTTGGGGTGCTGGGTGCTCAGTACTCAGGGTGCTGGGTGCTCAGTGCTCAGGGTGCTGGGTGCTCAGTGCTCAGGGTGCTGGGTGCTCAGTACTCAGTGCTCAGGATGCTGGGTGCTCAGTGCTCAGGGTGCTGGGTGCTCAGTGCTCAGGGTGCTCAGTGCTCAGAGCTCAGTACTCAGGGTGCTGGGTGCTCAGTACTCAGGGTGCTGGGTGCTCAGTACTCGGGGTGCCCGGTGCTCAGTGCTCAGGGTGCTTGATGCTCAGTACTCGGGGTGCTGGGTGCTCAGTGCTCAGGTTGCTGGGTGCTTAGTGCTTTGGGTGCTCGGTGCTCAGTACTCAGGGTGCTGGGTGCTCAGTACTCAGGGTGCTGGGTGCTCAGTACCTGGGTTGCTGGGTGCTCAGTGCTCAGCGTGCTGGGTGCTCAGTACTCACGGTGCTCGGTGCTCAGTGCTTGGGGTGCTGGGTGCTCAGTACTCAGGGTTCTCCGTGCTCATTGCTCGGGGTGCTGGGTGCTGAGTGCTCAGGGTCCTGGGTGCTCAGTACTCAGGGTGCTGGGTGCTTAGTACTCAGGGTGCTCAGTGCTCAGTACACATGGTTGATGGGTGCTCAGTGCTCCGGGTGCTGGGTGCTCAGTGCTCAGTACTCAGGGTGCTGGGTGCTCAGTGCTCGCGGTGCTGGATGCTCAGTACTCAGCGCGCTGGGTGCTCAGTACTCAGGGTGCTGGGTGCTCAGTGCTCAGGGTGCTGGGTGCTCAGTGCTCAGGGTGCTGGGTGCTCAGTGATCGGGGTCCTGGGTGCTCCGTGCTCGGGGTGCTGGGTGCTCAATGCTCTGGGTGCTTAGTGCTCAGTACTCAGGGTGCTGGGTGCTCAGTACTCAGGGTGCTCAGTGCTCTGGGTGCTGGGTGCTCAGTGTTCAGGGTGCTGGGTGCTCAGTGCTCAGGGTGCTGGGTGCTCAGTATTCAGGGTGGTCATTACTCAGGGTGCTGGGTGCTCAGTACTAAGGATGCTCAGTACTCAGGGTGCTGGGTGCTCAGTGCTTGGGGTGCTCGGTGCTCAGTACTCAGGGTGCTCAGTACTCAGGGTGCTGGGTGCTCAGTGCTCGGGGTGCCGGGTGCTCAGTGCTCAGGGTGATCGGTGCTCAGTACTCAGGGTGCTGGGTGCTCAGTACTCAGGGTGGTGGGTGCTCAGTGCTCGGGGTGCTCGTTGCTCAGTACTCAGGGTGCTGAGTGCTCAGTACTCAGGGTGCTGGGTGCTCAGTACTCAGGGTGCTGGGTGCTCAGTGCTCGGGGTGCTGGGTGCTCAGTGCTCAGTACTCAGGGTGCTGGGTGCTCAGTGCTCGGGGTGCTGGGTGCTCAGTGCTCAGTAATCAGGGTGCTGGGTGCTCAGTGCTCAGGGTGCTGTGTGCTCAGTGCTCAGTGTGCTGGGTGCTAATTGCTCAGGGTGCTGGGTACTCAGTGCTCAGGGTGCTGGGTTCTCAGTACTCAGGGTGCTGGGTGCTCAGTGCTCGGAGTGCTGGGTGCTCAGTGCTCGCGGTGCTGGGTGCTCAGTGCTCGGGGTGCTCGGTGCTCAGTACTCAGGGTGCTGGGTGCTCAGTGCTCGAGGTTCTCAGTACTCAGGGTGCTGTGTGTTCAGTGCTCAGGGTGCTGGGGTGCTCAGTACTCAGGGTGCTCGGTGCTTAGTACTCAGGGTGCTGGGTGCTCAGTACTCCGGGTGCAGGGTGCTCAGTACTCCAGGGTGCTCATTGCTCAGGGTGCTGGGTGCTCAGTACTCAGGGTGCTGGGTGCTCAGTGCTTCAGGGTGCTCGGTGCTCAGTACGTTGGGTGCTCAGTACTCAGGGTGCTGTGTGCTCAGTGCTCAGTGTGCTTGGTGTTCAGTGCTCAGGGTGCTGGGTACTCAGTGCTCAGGGTGCTGGGTGCTCAGTGCTCAGGGTGCTGGGTACTCAGTGCTCAGGGTGCTGGGTGCTCAGTACTCAGGGTGCTGGGTGCTCAGTGCTCGGGTTGCTGGGTGCTCAGTGCTCGCGGTGCTGTGTGCTCAGTGCTCGGGGTGCTCGGTGCTCAGTACTCAGGGTGCTGGGTGCTCAGTGCTCGGGGTGCTGGGGGCTCAGTGCTCGGGGTGCTGGGTGCTCAGTACTCAGGGTGCTGGGTGCTCAGTACTCAGTACTCAGCGTGATGGGTGCTCAGTGCTCGGGGTGCTGGGTCCTCAGTGCTCAGGGTGCTGGGTGCTCAGTACTCAGGGTGCTGGGTGCTCAGTGCTCGGGGTGCTGGGTCCTCAGTGCTCAGGGTGCTGGGTCCTCAGTTCTCAGGGTGCTGGGTGCTCAGTACTCAGTGTGCTCAGTGCTCAGGGTGCTGGGTGCTCAGAACTCAGGATGCTGGGTGCTCAGTACTCAGGGTGCTGGGTGCTCAGTACTCAGGGTGCTTGGTGCTCAGTACTCAGGGTGCTGGGTGCTCAGTGCTCAGGGTGCTCGGTGCTCAGTACTCATGGTGCTGGGTGCTCATTCTCAGGGTGCTGGGTGCTCAGTACTCAGGTTGCTCAGTACTCTGGGTGCTCGGTGCTCAGTACTCAGGGTGCTGGGTGCCTCAGTGCTCAGGGTGCTCGGTGCTCAGTACTCATGGTGCTGGGTGCTCATTCTCAGGGTGCTGGGTGCTCAGTACTCAGGTTGCTCAGTACTCTGGGTGCTCGGTGCTCAATACTCATGGTGCTGGGTGCTCAGTACTCAGGGGTGCTCGGTGCTCAGTTCTCAGGGTGCTCGGTGCTCAGTGTTTGGGGTGCTGGGTGCTCAGTACTCACGGTGCTCGGTGCTCAGTGCTTGGGGTGCTGGGTGCTCAGTACTCAGGGTGCTGGGTGCTCAGTGCTCAGGGTGCTGGGTGCTCAGTGCGCAGGGAGCTGGGTGCTCAGTACTCAGTGCTCAGGATGCTGGGTGCTCAGTGCTCGGGGTGCTGGGTGCTGAGTGCTCAGGGTGCTGGGTGCTCAGTGCTCGGGGTGCTCAGTGCTCAGTGCTCAGGTTCCTGGGTGCTCAGTGCTCAGGGTGCTCACTGCTCAGTACTCGGGGTGCTGTGGGCTCAGTGCTCGGGGTGCTGGGTGCTCAGTACTCAGGGGTGCTGTGTGCTCAGTGCTCAGTACTCAGCGTGCTGGGTGCTCAATGCTCGGGGTGCTGGGTCCTCAGTGCTCAGGGTGCTGGGTGCTCAGTACTCAGTGTGCTGGGTGCTCAGTGCTCGGGGTGCTGGGTCCTCAGTGCTCAGGGTGCTGGGTCCTCAGTGCTCAGGGTGCTGGGGTGCTCAGTACTCAGTGTGCTCAGTGATCAGGGTGCTGGGTGCTCAGAACTCAGGATGCTGGGTGCTCAGTACTCAGGGTGCTGGGTGCTCAGTACTCAGGGTGCTTGGTGCTCAGTACTCAGGGTGCTGGGTGCTCAGTGCTCAGGGTGCTCGGTGCTCAGTACTCATGGTGCTGGGTGCTCATTCTCAGGGTGCTGGGTGCTCAGTACTCAGGTTGCTCAGTACTCTGTGTGCTCGGTGCTCAGTACTCATGGTGCTGGGTGCTCAGTACTCAGGGTGCTCGGTGCTCAGTTCTCAGGGTGCTCGGTGCTCAGTGTTTGGGGTGCTGGGTGCTCAGTACTCAGGGTGCTGGGTGCTCAGTGCTCAGGGTGCTGGTGCTCAGTGCTCAGGGTGCTGGGTGCTCAGTACTCAGTGCTCAGGATGCTGGGTGCTCAGTGCTCAGGGTTGCTGGGTGCTCAGTGCTCAGGGTGCTCAGTGCTCAGAGCTCAGTACTCAGGGTGCTGGGTGCTCAGTACTCAGAGGGTGCTGGGTGCTCAGTACTCGGGGTGCCCGGTGCTCAGTGCTCAGGGTGCTTGATGCTCAGTTACTCGGGGTGCTGGGTGCTCAGTGCTCAGGTTGCTGGGTGCTTAGTGCTTGGGGTGCCTCGGTGCTCAGTACTCAGGGTGCTGGGTGCTCAGTACTCAGGGTGCTGGGTGCTCAGTACCTGGGTTGCTGGGTGCTCAGTGCTCAGCGTGCTGGGGTGCTCAGTACTCACGGTGCTCGGCTGCTCAGTGCTTGGGGTGCTGGGTGCTCAGTACTCAGGGTTCTCCGTGCTCATTGCTCGGGTGCTGGGTGCTGAGTGCTCAGGGTCCTGGGTGCTCAGTACTCAGGGTGCTGGGTGCTTAGTACTCAGGGTGCTCAGTGCTCAGTACACATGGTTGATGAGTGCTCAGTGCTCCGGGTGCTGGGTGCTCAGTGCTCAGTACTTAGGGTGCAGGGTGCTCAGTGCTCGCGGTGCTGGATGCTCAGTACTCAGCGCGCTGGGTGCTCAGTACTCAGGGTGCTGGGTGCTCAGTGCTCAGGGTGCTGGGTGCTCAGTGCTCAGGGTGCTGGGTGCTCAGTGATCGGGGTCCTGGGTGCTCCGTGCTCGGGGGGCTGGGTGCTCAATGCTCTGGGTGCTTAGTGCTCAGTACTCTAGGGTGCTTTGTGCTCAGTACTCAGAGGTGCTCAGTGACTCTGGGTGCTGGGTGCTCAGTGCTCAGGGTGCTGGGTGCTCAGTGCTCAGGGTGCTGGGTGCTCAGTATTCAGGGTGGTCAGTACTCAGGGTGCTGTGTGCTCAGTACTCCGGGTGCTCAGTACTCAGGGTGCTGGGTGCTCAGTGCTTGGGGTGCTCGGTGCTCCAGTACTCAGGGTGCTCAGTACTCAGGGTGCTGTGTGCTCAGTGCTCGGGGTGCCGGGTGCTCAGTGCTCAGGGGTGATCGGTGCTCAGTACTCAGGGTGCTGGGGTGCTCAGTACTCAGGGTGGTGGGTGCTCAGTGCTCGGGGTGCTCGTTGCTCAGTACTCAGGGTGCTGAGTGCTCAGTACTCAGGGTGCTGGGTGCTCAGTACTCAGGGTGCTGGGTGCTCAGTGCTCGGGGTGCTGGGTGCTCAGTGCTCAGTACTCAGGGGTGCTGGGTGCTCAGTGCTCGGGGTGCTGGGTGCTCAGTGCTCAGTAATCAGGGTGCTGGGTTCTCAGTGCTCAGGGTGCTGTGTGCTCAGTGCTTCAGTGTGCTGGGTGCTAATTGCTCAGGGGTGCTGGGTACTCAGTGCTCAGGGTGCTGGGTGCTCAGTACTCAGGGTGCTGGGTGCTCAGTGCTCAGAGTGCTGGGTGCTCAGTGCTCGCGGTGCTGGGTGCTCAGTGCTCGGGGTGCTCGGTGCTCAGTACTCAGGGTGCTGGGTGCTCAGTGCTCGAGGTTCTCAGTACTCAGGGTGCTGTGTGTTCAGTGCTCAGGGTGCTGGGTGCTCAGTACTCAGGGTGCTCGGTGCTTAGTACTCAGGGTGCTGGGTGCTCAGTACTCCGGGTGCAGGGTGCTCAGTACTCAGGGTGCTCATTGCTCAGGGTGCTGGGTGCTCAGTACTCAGGGTGCCTGGGTGCTCAGTGCTCAGGGTGCTCGGTGCTCAGTACGTTGGGGTGCTCAGTACTCAGGGTGCTGTGTGCTCAGTGCTCAGTGTGCTTGGTGTTCAGTGCTCAGGGTGCTGGGTACTCAGTGCTCAGGGTGCTGGGTGCTCAGTGCTCAGGCGTGCTGGGTACTCAGTGCTCAGGGTGCTGGGTGCTCAGTACTCAGGGTGCTGGGTGCTCAGTGCTCGGGTTGCTGGGTGCTCAGTGCTCGCGGTGCTGTGTGCTCAGTGCTCGGGGTGCTCGGTGCTCAGTACTCCAGGGTGCTGGGTGCTCAGTGCTCGGGGTGCTGGGGGCTCAGTGCTCGGGGTGCTGGGTGCTCAGTACTCAGGGGTGCTGGGTGCTCAGTGCTCAGTACTCAGCGTGCTGGGTGCTCAGTGCTCGGGGTGCTGGGTCCTCAGTGCTCAGGGTGCTGGGTGCTCAGTACTCAGGGTGCTGGGTGCTCAGTGCTCGGGGTGCTGGGTCCTCAGTGCTCAGGGTGCTGGGTCCTCAGTTCTCAGGGTGCTGGGTGCTCAGGACTCAGTGTGCTCAGTGCTCAGGGTGCTGGGTGCTCAGAACTCAGGATGCTGGGTGCTCAGTACTCAGGGTGCTGGGTGCTCAGTACTCAGGGTGCTTGGTGCTCAGTACTCAGGGTGCTGGGTGCTCAGTGCTCAGGGTGCTCGGTGCTCAGTACTCATGGTGCTGGGTGCTCATTCTCAGGGTGCTGGGTGCTCAGTACTCAGGTTGCTCAGTACTCTGGGTGCTCGGTGCTCAATACTCATGGTGCTGGGTGCTCAGTACTCAGGGTGCTCGGTGCTCAGTTCTCAGGGTGCTCGGTGCTCAGTGTTTGGGGTGCTGGGTGCACAGTACTCAGGGTGCTGGGTGCTCAGTGCTCAGGGTGCTGGGTGCTCAGTGCTCAGGGTGCTGGGTGCTCAATACTCAGTGCTCAGGATGCTGGGTGCTCAGTGCTCAGGGTGCTGGGTGCTCAGTGCTCAGGGTGCTCAGTGCTCAGAGCTCAGTACTCAGGGTGCTGGGTGCTCAGTACTCAGGGTGCTGGGTGCTCAGTGCTCGGGGTGCCCGGTGCTCAGTGCTCAGGGTGCTTGATGCTCAGTACTCAGGGTGCTGGGTGCTCAGTGCTCAGGTTGCTGTGTGCTCAGTGCTTGGGGTGCTCGGTGCTCAGTACTCAGGGTGCTGGGTGCTCAGTACTCAGGGTGCTGGGTGCTCAGTACTCGGGTTGCTGGGTGCTCAGTGCTCAGCGTGCTGGGTGCTCAGTACTCACGGTGCTCGGTGCTCAGTGCTTGGGGTGCTGGGTGCTCAGTACTCAGGGTGCTCGGTGCTCAGTGCTCGGGGTGCTGCGTTCTGAGTGCTCAGGGTCCTGGGTGCTCAGTACTCAGGGTGCTGGGTGCTTAGTACTCAGGGTGCTCAGTGCTCAGTACACATGGTTGATGGGTGCTCAGTGCTCCGGGTGCAGGGTGCTCAGTGCTCAGTACTCAGGGTGCTGGGTGCTCAGTGCTCGCGGTGCTGGGTGCTCAGTACTCAGCGTGCTGGGTGCTCAGTGCTCAGGGTGCTGGGTGCTCAGTGCTCAGGGTGCTGGTGCTCAGTGATCGGGGTCCTGGGTGCTCCGTGCTCGGGGGTGCTGGGTGCTCAATGCTCTGGGTGCTTAGTGCTCAGTACTCAGGGTGCTGGGTGCTCAGTACTCAGGGTGCTCAGTGCTCTGGGTGCTGGGTGCTCAGTGCTCAGGGTGCTGGGTGCTCAGTGCTCAGGGTGCTGGGTGCTCAGTATTCAGGGGTGCTCAGTACTCAGGGTGCTGGGTGCTCAGTACTCCGGGTGCTCAGTACTCAGGGTCCTGGGTGCTCAGTGCTTGGGGTGCTCGGTGCTCAGTACTCAGGGTGCTCAGTACTCAGGGTGCTGGGTGCTCAGTGCTCGGGGTGCTGGGTGCTCAGTGCTCAGGGTGATCGGTGCTCAGTACTCAGGGTGCTGGGTGCTCAGTACTCAGGGTGGTGGGTGCTCAGTCCTCAGGGTGCTCAGTGCTCAGCGTGCTGGGTACTCAGTGCTCAGGGTGCTCGGTGCTCAGTACTCAGGGGTGCTGAGTGCTCAGTACTCAGGGTGCTGGGTGCTCAGTACTCAGGGTGCTGGGTGCTCAGTGCTCGGGGTGCTGGTGCTCAGTGCTCGGTGTGCTCAGTGCTCAGTTCCTCAGGGTGCTGGGTGCCCATAACTCAGGGTGCTGGGTGCTCAGTGCTCGGGGTGCTGGGTGCTCAGTGCTCAGGGTGCTGGGGTGCTCAGTGCTCAGGGTGCTGGGTGCTCAGTACTCAGTGCTCAGGATGCTGGGTGCTCAGTGCTCAGGGTGCTGGGTGCTCAGTGCTCAGGGTGCTGGGTGCTCAGTGCTCAGGATGCTCAGTGCTCAGAGCTCAGTACTCAGGGTGCTGGATGCTCAGTACTCAGGGTGCTGGGTGCTCAGTGCTCGGGGTGCCCAGTGCTCAGTGCTCAGTGTGCTTGATGCTCAGTACTCAGGGTGCTGGGTGCTCAGTGCTCAGGTTGCTGTGTGCTCAGTGCTTGGGGTGCTCGGTGCTCAGTACTCAGGGTGCTGGGTGCTCAGTACTCAGGGTGCTGGGTGCTCAGTACTCGGGTTGCTGGGTACTCAGTGCTCAGCGTGCTGGGTGCTCAGTACTCACGTGCTCGGTGCTCAGTGCTTGGGGTGCTGGGTGCTCAGTACTAAGGGTGCTCGGTGCTCAGTGCTCGGGGTGCTGGGTGCTGAGTGCTCAGGGTCCTGGGTGCTCAGTACTCAGGGTGCTGGGTGCTTAGTACTCAGGGTGCTCAGTGCTCAGTACACATGGTTGATGGGTGCTCAGTGCTCCGGTGCTGGGTGCTCAGTGCTCAGTACTCAGGGTGCTGGGTGCTCAGTGCTCGCGGTGCTGGGTGCTCAGTACTCAGCGTGCTGGGTGCTCAGTACTCAGGGTGCTGGTGCTCAGTGCTCAGGGTGCTGGGTGCTCAGTGCTCAGGGTGCTGGGGTGCTCAGTGATCGGGGTCCTGGGTGCTCCGTGCTCGGGGTGCTGGGTGCTCAATGCTCTGGGTGCTTAGTGCTCAATACTCAGGGTGCTGGGTGCTCAGTACTCAGGGTGCTCAGTACTCAGGGTGCTGGGTGCTCAGTACTCCGGGTGCTCAGTACTCAGGGTGCTGGGTGCTCAGTGCTCGGGGTGCTGGGTGCTCAGTGCTCAGGGTGATCGGTGCTCAGTACTCAGGGGTGCTGGGTGCTCAGTACTCCAGGGTGGTGGGTGCTCAGTCCTCAGGGTGCTCAGTGCTCAGCGTGCTGGGTGCTCAGTGCTCGGGGTGCTCGGTGCTCAGTACTCAGGGTGCTGAGTGCTCAGTACTCAGGGTGCTGGGTGCTCAGTACTCAGGGTGCTGGGTGCTCAGTACTCAGGGTGCTGGGTGCTCAGTGCTCGGGGTGCCCAGTGCTCAGTGCTCAGTGTGCTTGATGCTCAGTACTCAGGGTGCTGGGTGCTCAGTGCTCAGGTTGCTGTGTGCTCAGTGCTTGGGGTGCTCGGTGCTCAGTACTCAGGGTGCTGGGTGCTCAGTACTCAGGGGTGCTGGGTGCTCAGTACTCGGGGTTGCTGGGTACTCAGTGCTCAGCGTGCTGGGTGCTCAGTACTCACGGTGCTCGGTGCTCAGTGCTTGGGGTGCTGGGTGCTCAGTACTAAGGGTGCTCGGTGCTCAGTGCTCGGGGGTGCTGGGTGCTGAGTGCTCAGGGTCCTGGGTGCTCAGTACTCAGGGTGCTGGGTGCTTAGTACTCAGGGTGCTCAGTGCTCAGTACACATGGTTGATGGGTGCTCAGTGCTCCGGGTGCTGGGTGCTCAGTGCTCAGTACTCAGGGTGCTGGGTGCTCAGTGCTCGCGGTGCTGGGTGCTCAGTACTCAGCGTGCTGGGTGCTCAGTACTCAGGGTGCTGGGTGCTCAGTGCTCAGGGTGCTGGGGTGCTCAGTGCTCAGGGTGCTGGGTGCTCAGTGATCGGGGTCCTGGGTGCTCCGTGCTCGGGGTGCTGGGTGCTCAATGCTCTCGGTGCTTAGTGCTCAATACTCAGGGTGCTGGGTGCTCAGTACTCAGGGTGCTCAGTACTCAGGGTGCTGGGTGCTCAGTACTCCGGGTGCTCAGTACTCAGGGTGCTGGGTGCTCAGTGCTCGGGGTGCTGGGTGCTCAGTGCTCAGGGTGATCGGTGCTCAGTACTCAGGGTGCTGGGTGCTCAGTACTCAGGGTGGTGGGTGCTCAGTCCTCAGGGTGCTCAGTGCTCAGCGTGCTGGGTGCTCAGTGCTCGGGGTGGCTCGGTGCTCAGTACTCAGGGTGCTGAGTGCTCAGTAACTCAGGGTGCTGGGTGCTCAGTACTCAGGGTGCTGGGTGCTCAGTGCTCGGGGTGCTGGGTGCTCAGTGCTCAGGGTGCTCGGTGCTCAGTACTCAGGGTGCTGAGTGCTCAGTACTCAGGTGCTGGGTGCTTCAGTACTCAGGGTGCTGGGTGCTCAGTGCTCGGGGTGCTGGGTGCTCAGTGCTCGGTGTGCTCAGTGCTCAGTTCTCAGGGTGCTGGGTGCCCATAACTCAGGGTGCTGGGTGCTCAGTGCTCGGGGTGCTGGTGCTCAGTGCTCAGGGTGCTGGGTGCTCAGTGCTCAGGGTGCTGGGTGCTCAGTACTCAGTGCTCAGGATGCTGGGTGCTCAGTGCTCAGGGTGCTGGGTGCTCAGTGCTCAGGGTGCTGGGTGCTCAGTGCTCAGGGTGCTCAGTGCTCAGAGCTCAGTACTCAGGGTGCTGGATGCTCAGTACTCAGGGTGCTGGGTGCTCAGTGCTCGGGGTGCCCAGTGCTCAGTGCTCAGTGTGCTTGATGCTCAGTACTCAGGGTGCTGGGTGCTCAGTGCTCAGGTTGCTGTGTGCTCAGTGCTTGGGGTGCTCGGTGCTCAGTACTCAGGGTGCTGGGTGCTCAGTACTCAGGGTGCTGGGTGCTCAGTACTCGGGTTGCTGGGTGCTCAGTGCTCAGCGTGCTGGGTGCTCAGTACTCACGGTGCTCGGTGCTCAGTGCTTGGGGTGCTGGGTGCTCAGAACTAAGGGTGCTCGGTGCTCAGTGCTCGGGGTGCTGGGTGCTGAGTGCTCAGGGTCCTGGGTGCTCAGTACTCAGGGTGCTGGGTGCTTAGTACTCAGGGTGCTCAGTGCTCAGTACACATGGTTGATGGGTGCTCAGTGCTCCGGGTGCTGGGTGCTCAGTGCTCAGTACTCAGGGTGCTGGTGTGCTCAGTGCTCGCGGTGCTGGGTGCTCAGTACTCAGCGTGCTGGGTGCTCAGTACTCAGGGTGCTGGGTGCTCAGTGCTCAGGGTGCTGGGTGCTCAGTGCTCAGGGTGCTGGGTGCTCAGTGATCGGGGGTCCTGGGTGCTCCGTGCTCGGGGTGCTGGGTGCTCAATGCTCCTGGGTGCTTAGTGCTCAATACTCAGGGTGCTGGGTGCTCAGTACTCAGGGTGCTCAGTGCTCTGGGTGCTGGGTGCTCAGTGCTCAGGGTGCTGGGTGCTCAGTGCTCAGGGTGCTGGGTGCTCAGTATTCAGGGTGCTCAGTACTCAGGGTGCTGGGTGCTCAGTACTCCGGGTGCTCAGTACTCACGGTGCTCGGTGCTCAGTGCTTGGGGGTGCTGGGTGCTCAGTACTAAGGGTGCTCGGTGCTCAGTGCTCGGGGTGCTGGGTGCTGAGTGCTCAGGGTCCTCTGTGCTCAGTACTCAGGGTGCTGGGTGCTTAGTACTCAGGGTGCTCAGTGCTCAGTACACATGGTTGATGGGTGCTCAGTGCTCCGGGTGCTGGGTGCTCAGTGCTCAGTACTCAGGGTGCTGGGTGCTCAGTGCTCGCGGTGCTGGGTGCTCAGTACTCAGCGTGCTGGGTGCTCAGTACTCAGGGTGCTGGGTGCTCAGTGCTCAGGGTGCTGGGTGCTCAGTGCTCAGGGTGCTGGGTGCTCAGTGATCGGGGGTCCTGGGTGCTCCGTGCTCGGGGTGCTGGGTGCTCAATGCTCTGGGTGCTTAGTGCTCAATACTCAGGGTGCTGGGTGCTCAGTACTCAGGGTGCTCAGTGCTCTGGGTGCTGGGTGCTCAGTGCTCAGTTTGCTGGTTGCTCAGTGCTCAGGGGTGCTGGGTGCTCAGTATTCAGGGTGCTCAGTACTCAGGGTGCTGGGTGCTCAGTGCTTGGGGTGCTCGGTGCTCAGTACTCAGGGTGCTCAGTACTCAGGGTGCTGGGTGCTCAGTGCTCGGGGTGCTGGGTGCTCAGTGCTCAGGGTGATCGGTGCTCAGTACTCAGGGTGCTGGGTGCTCAGTACTCAGGGGTGGTGGGTGCTCAGTCCTCAGGGTGCTCAGTGCTCAGCGTGCTGGGTGCTCAGTGCTCGGGGTGCTCGGTGCTCAGTACTCAGGGTGCTGAGTGCTCAGTACTCAGGGTGCTGGGTGCTCAGTACTCAGGGTGCTGGGTGCTCAGTGCTCGGGGTGCTGGGTGCTCAGTGCTCGGTGTGCTCAGTGCTCAGTTTCTCAGGGTGCTGGGTGCCCATAACTCAGGGTGCTGGGTGCTCAGTGCTCGGGGTGCTGGGTGCTCAGTGCTCAGGGTGCTGGGTGCTCAGTACTCAGTGCTCAGGATGCTGGGTGCTCAGTGCTCAGGGTGCTGGGTGCTCAGTGCTCAGGGTGCTGGGTGCTCAGTGCTCAGGGTGCTCAGTGCTCAGAGCTCAGTACTCAGGGTGCTGGATGCTCAGTACTCAGGGTGCTGGGTGCTCAGTGCTCGGGGTGCCCAGTGCTCAGTGCTCAGTGTGCTTGATGCTCAGTACTCAGGGTGCTGGGTGCTCAGTGCTCAGGTTGCTGTGTGCTCAGTGCTTGGGGTGCTCGGTGATCAGTACTCAGGGTGCTGGGTGTTCAGTACTCAGGGTGCTGGGTGCTCAGTACTCGGGTTGCTGGGTGCTCAGTGCTCAGCGTGCTGGGTGCTCAGTACTCACGGTGCTCGGTGCTCAGTGCTTGGGGTGCTGGGTGCTCAGTACTCAGGGTGCTCAGTGCTCAGTGCTCGGGGTGCTGCGTGCTGAGTGCTCAGGGTCCTGGGTGCTCAGTACTCAGGGTGCTGGGTGCTTAGTACTCAGGGTGCTCAGTGCTCAGTACACATGGTTGATGGGTGCTCAGTGCTCCGGGTGCTGGGTGCTCAGTGCTCAGTACTCAGGGTGCTGGGTGCTCAGTGCTCGCGGTGCTGGGTACTCCGTACACAGCGTGCTGGGTGCTCAGTACTCAGGGTGCTGGGTGCTCAGTGCTCAGGGTGCTGGGTGCTCAGTGCTCAGGGTGCTGGGTGCTCAGTGATCGGGGGTCCTGGGTGCTCCGTGCTCGGGGTGCTTGGTGCTCAATGCTCTGGGTGCTTAGTGCTCAGTACTCAGGGTGCTGGGTGCTCAGTACTCAGGGTGCTCAGTGCTCTGGGTGCTGGGTGCTCAGTGCTCAGGGTGCTGGGTGCTCAGTGCTCACGGTGCTGGGTGCTCAGTATTCAGGGTGCTCAGTACTCAGGGTGCTGGGTGCTCAGTACTCCGGGTGCTCAGTACTCAGGGTCCTGGGTGCTCAGTGCTTGGGGTGCTCGGTGCTCAGTACTCAGGGTGCTCAGTACACAGGGTGCTGGGTGCTCAGTGCTCGGGGTGCTGGGTGCTCAGTGCTCAGGGTGATCGGTGCTCAGTACTCAGGGTGCTGGGTGCTCAGTACTCAGGGTGGTGGGTGCTCAGTCCTCAGGGTGCTCAGTGCTCAGCGTGCTGGGTGCTCAGTGCTCGGGGTGCTCGGTGCTCAGTACTCAGGGTGCTGAGTGCTCAGTACTCAGGGTGCTGGGTGCTCAGTACTCAGGGTGCTGGGTGCTCAGTGCTCGGGGTGCTGGGTGCTCAGTGCTCGGTGTGCTCAGTGCTCAGTTCTCAGGGTGCTGGGTGCCCATAACTCAGGGTGCTGGGTGCTCAGTGCTCGGGGTGCTGGGTGCTCAGTGCTCAGGGTGCTGGGTGCTCAGTGCTCAGGGTGCTGGGTGCTCAGTACTCAGTGCTCAGGATGCTGGGTGCTCAGTGCTCAGGGTGCTGGGTGCTCAGTGCTCAGGGTGCTGGGTGCTCAGTGCTCAGGGTGCTCAGTGCTCAGAGCTCAGTACTCAGGGTGCTGGATGCTCAGTACTCAGGGTGCTGGGTGCTCAGTGCTCGGGGTGCCCAGTGCTCAGTGCTCAGTGTGCTTGATGCTCAGTACTCAGGGTGCTGGGTGCTCAGTGCTCAGGTTGCTGTGTGCTCAGTGCTTGGGGTGCTCGGTGCTCAGTACTCAGGGTGCTGGGTGCTCAGTGCTCAGCGTGCTGGGTGCTCAGTACTCACGGTGCTCGGTGCTCAGTGCTTGGGGTGCTGGGTGCTCAGTACTAAGGGTGCTCGGTGCTCAGTGCTCGGGTGCAGGATGCTGAGTGCTCAGGGTCCTGGGTGCTCAGTACTTAGGGTGCTGGGTGCTTAGTACTCAGGGTGCTCAGTGCTCAGTACACATGGTTGATGGGTGCTCAGTGCTCCGGGTGCTGGGTGCTCAGTGCTCAGTACTCAGGGTGCTGGGTGCTCAGTGCTCGCGGTGCTGGGTGCTCAGTACTCAGCGTGCTGGGTGCTCTGTACTCAGGGTGCTGGGTGCTCAGTGCTCAGGGTGCTGGGGTGCTCAGTGCTCAGGTGCTGGGTGCTCAGTGATCGGGGTCCTGGGTGCTCCGTGCTCGGGGTGCTGGGTGCTCAATGCTCTGGGTGCTTAGTGCTCATACTCAGGGTGCTGGGTGCTCAGTACTCAGGGTGCTCAGTGCTCTGGGTGCTGGGTGCTCAGTGCTCAGGGTGCTGGGTGCTCAGTGCTCAGGGTGCTGGGTGCTCAGTATTCAGGGTGCTCAGTACTCAGGGTGCTGGGTGCTCAGTATTCAGGGTGCTCAGTACTCAGCGTGCTGGGTGCTCAGTACTCAGGGTGCTGGGTGCTCAGTGCTCAGGGTGCTGGGTGCTCAGTGCTCAGGGTGCTGGGTGCTCAGTGATCGGGGGTCCTGGGTGCTCCGTGCTCGGGGTGCTGGGTGCTCAATGCTCTGGGTGCTTAGTGCTCAATACTCAGGGTGCTGGGTGCTCAGTACTCAGGGTGCTCAGTGCTCTGGGTGCTGGGTGCTCAGTGCTCAGGGTGCTGGGTGCTCAGTGCTCAGGGTGCTGGGTGCTCAGTATTCAGGGTGCTCAGTACTCAGGGTGCTGGGTGCTCAGTACTCCGGGTTCTCAGTACTCAGGGTCCTGGGTGCTCAGTGCTTGGGGTGCTCGGTGCTCAGTACTCAGGGTGCTCAGTACTCAGGGTGCTGGGTGCTCAGTGCTCGGGGGTGCTGGGTGCTCAGTGCTCAGGGTGATCGGTGCTCAGTACTCAGGGGTGCTGGGTGCTCAGTACTCAGGGTGGTGGGTGCTCAGTCCTCAGGGTGCTCAGTGCTCAGCGTGCTGGGTGCTCAGTGCTCGGGTGCTCGGGTGCTCAGTACTCAGGGTGCTGAGTGCTCAGTACTCAGGGTGCTGGGTGCTCAGTACTCAGGGTGCTGGGTGCTCAGTGCTCGGGGTGCTGGGTGCTCAGTGCTCGGTGTGCTCAGTGCTCAGTTCTCAGGGTGCTGGGTGCCCATAACTCAGGGTGCTGGGTGCTCAGTGCTCGGGGTGCTGGGTGCTCAGTGCTCAGGGTGCTGGGTGCTCAGTGCTCAGGGTGCTGGGTGCTCAGTACTCAGTGCTCAGGATGCTGGGTGCTCAGTGCTCAGGGTGCTGGGTGCTCAGTGCTCAGGGTGCTGGGTGCTCAGTGCTCAGGGTGCTCAGTGCTCAGAGCTCAGTACTCAGGGTGCTGGATGCTCAGTACTCAGGGTGCTGGGTGCTCAGTGCTCGGGGTGCCCAGTGCTCAGTGCTCAGTGTGCTTGATGCTCAGTACTCAGGGTGCTGGGTGCTCAGTGCTCAGGTTGCTGTGTGCTCAGCGCTTGGGGTGCTCGGGTGCTCAGTACTCAGGGTGCTGGGTGCTCAGTACTCAGGGTGCTGGGTGCTCAGTACTCGGGTTGCTGGGTGCTCAGTGCTCAGCGTGCTGGGTGCTCAGTACTCACGGTGCTCGGTGCTCAGTGCTTGGGGTGCTGGGTGCTCAGTACTAAGGCTGCTCGGTGCTCAGTGCTCGGGGTGCTGGATGCTGAGTGCTCAGGGTCCTGGGTGCTCAGTACTCAGGGTGCTGGGTGCTTAGTACTCAGGGTGCTCAGTACTCAGTACACATGGTTGATGGGTGCTCAGTGCTCCGGGTGCTGGGTGCTCAGTGCTCAGTACTCAGGGTGCTGGGTGCTCAGTGCTCGCGGTGCTGGGTGCTCAGTGCTCGCGGTGCTGGGTGCTCAGTACTCAGCGTGCTGGGTGCTCAGTACTCAGGGTGCTGGGTGCTCAGTGCTCAGGGTGCTGGGTGCTCAGTGCTCAGGGTGCTGGGTGCTCAGTGATCGGGGTCCTGGGTGCTCCGTGCTCGGGGTGCTGGGTGCTCAATGCTCTGGGTGCTTAGTGCTCAATACTCAGGGTGCTGGGTGCTCAGTACTCAGGGTGCTCAGTGCTCTGGGTGCTGGGTGCTCAGTGCTCAGGGTGCTGGGTGCTCAGTGCTCAGGGTGCTGGGTGCTCAGTATTCAGGGTGCTCAGTACTCAGGGTGCTGGGTGCTCAGTACTCCGGGTGCTCAGTACTCAGGGTGCTGGGTGCTCAGTGCTCGGGGTGCTGGGTGCTCAGTGCTCAGGGTGATCGGTGCTCAGTACTCAGGGTGCTGGGTGCTCAGTAATCAGGGTGGTGGGTGCTCAGTCCTCAGGGGTGCTCAGTGCTCAGCGTGCTGGGTGCTCAGTGCTCGGGGTGCTCGGTGCTCAGTACTCAGGGTGCTGAGTGCTCAGTACTCAGGGGTGCTGGGTGCTCAGTACTCAGGGTGCTGGGTGCTCAGTGCTCGGTGTGCTCAGTGCTCAGTTCTCAGGGTGCTGGGTGCCCATAACTCAGGGTGCTGGGTGCTCAGTGCTCGGGGTGCTGGGTGCTCAGTACTCAGGGTGCTGGGTGCTCAGTGCTCAGGGTCCTGGTTGCTCAGTGCTCGGGGTGCTGGGTGCTCAGTACTCAGGGTGCTGGGTGCTCAGTGCTCGGGGTGCTCGGTGCTCAGTACTCAAGGTGCTGGGTGCTCAGTGCTCACGGTGCTGGGTGCTCAGTGCTCGGGGTGCTGGGTGCTCAGTGCTCAGTACTCAGGGTGCTGGGTGCTCAGTGCTCGGGGTGCTGGGTGCTCAGTGCTCAGTACTCAGGGTGCTGGGTGCTCAGTGCTCAGGGTGCTGTGTGCTCAGTGCTCAGTGTGCTGGGTGCTCAGTGCTCAGGGTGCTGGGTGCTCAGTACTCAGGGTGCTCGGTGCTCAGTGCTAGGGGTGCTGGGTGCTCAGTGCTCGCGGTGCTGTGTGCTCAGTGCTCGGGGTGCTCGGTGCTCAGTACTCAGGGTGCTGGGTGCTCAGTGCTCGAGGTGCTCAGTACTCAGGGTGCTGTGTGTTCAGTGCTCAGGGTGCTGGGTGCTCAGTACTCAGGGTCCTCGGTGCTTAGTACTCAGGGTGCTGGGTGCTCAGTACTCCGTGTGCTGGGTGCTCAGTACTCAGGGTGCTCATTGCTCAGGGTGCTGGGTGCTCAGTACTCAGGGTGCTGGGTGCTCAGTGCTCAGGGTGCTCGGTGCTCAGTACGTTGGGTGCTCAGTACTCAGGGTGCTGTGTGCTCAGTGCTCAGTGTGCTGGGTGCTCAGTGCTCAGGGTGCTAGGTACTCAGTGCTCAGGGTGCTGGGTGCTCAGTGCTCAGGGTGCTGGGTACTCAGTGCTCAGGGTGCTGGGTGCTCAGTACTCAGGGTGCTGGGTGCTCAGTGCTCGGGTGTGCTGGGTGCTCAGTGCTCGCGGTGCTGGGTGCTCAGTGCTCGGGGTGCTCGGTGCTCAGTACTCAGGGTGCTGGGTGCTCAGTGCTCGGGGTGCTGGGGGCTCAGTGCTCGGGGTGCTGGGTGCTCAGTACTCAGGGTGCTGGGTGCTCAGTGCTCAGTACTCAGCGTGCTGGGTGCTCAGTGCTCGGGGTGCTGGGTCCTCAGTGCTCACGGTGCTGGGTGCTCAGTACTCAGGGTGCTGGGTGGTCAGTGCTCGGGGTGCTGGGTCCTCAGTGCTCAGGGTGCTGGGTCCTCAGTGCTCAGGGTGCTGGGTGCTCAGTACTCAGTGTGCTCAGTGCTCAGGGGGCTGGGTGCTCAGAACTCAGGATGCTGGGTGCTCAGTACTCAGGGTGCTGGGGTGCTCAGTACTCAGTGTGCTTGGTGCTCAGTACTCAGGGTGCTGGGTGCTCAGTGCTCAGGGTGCTCGGTGCTCAGTACTCATGTTGCTGGGTGCTCATTCTCAGGGTGCTGGGTGCTCAGTACTCAGGTTGCTCAGTACTCTGGGTGCTCGGTGCTCAGTACTCAGGGTGCTGGGTGCTCAGTACTCAGGGTGCTCGGTGCTCAGTTCTCAGGGTGCTCGGTGCTCAGTGTTTGGGGTGCTGGGTGCTCAATACTCAGGGTGCTGGGTGCTCAGTGCTCAGGGTGCTGGGTGCTCAGTGCTCAGGGTGCTGGGTGCTCAGTACTCAGTGCTCAGGATGCTGGGTGCTCAGTGCTCAGGGTGCTGGGTGCTCAGTGCTCAGGTGTGCTCAGTGCTCAGAGCTCAGTACTCAGGGTGCTGGGTTCTCAGTACTCAGGGTGCTGGGTGCTCAGTGCTCGGGGTGCCCGGTGCTCAGTGCTCAGGGTGCTTGATGCTCAGTACTCAGGGTGCTGGGTGCTCAGTGCTCAGGTTGCTGTGTGCTCAGTGCTTGGGGTGCTCGGTGCTCAGTTACTCAGGGTGCTGGGTGCTCAGTACTCACGGTGCTGGGTGCTCAGTACTCAGGGTGCTGGGTGCTCAGTGCTCAGGGTGCTGTGTGCTCAGTGCTCAGTGTGCTGGGTGCTCAGTGCTCAGGGTGCTGGGTGCTCAGTACTCAGGGTGCTCGGTGCTCAGTGCTCGGGGTGCTGGGTGCTCAGTGCTCGCGGTGCTGGGTGCTCAGTACTCAGCGTGCTGGGTGCTCAGTACTCAGGGTGCTGGGTGCTCAGTGATCGGGGTCCTGGGTGCTCCGTGCTCGGGGGTGCTGGGTGCTCAATGCTCTGGGTGCTTAGTGCTCAGTACTCAGGGTGCTGGGTGCTGAGTACTCAGGGTGCTCAGTGCTCTGGGTGCTGGGTGCTCAGTGCTCAGAGTGCTGGGTGCTCAGTGCTCAGGGTGCTGGGTGCTCAGTATTCAGGGTGCTCATTACTCAGGGTGCTGGGTGCTCAGTACTCCGGGTGCTCAGTACTCAGGGTCCTGGGTGCTCAGTGCTTGGGGTGCTCGGTGCTCAGTACTCAGGGTGCTCAGTACTCAGGGTGCTGGGTGCTCAGTGCTCGGGGTGCTGGGTGCTCAGTGCTCAGGGTGATCGGTGCTCAGTACTCAGGGTGCTGGGTGCTCAGTACTCAGGGTGGTGGGTGCTCAGTCCTCAGGGTGCTCAGTGCTCAGCGTGCTGGGTGCTCAGTGCTCGGGGTGCTCGGTGCTCAGTACTCAGGGTGCTGAGTGCTCAGTACTCAGGGTGCTGGGTGCTCAGTACTCAGGGTGCTGGGTGCTCAGTGCTCGGGGTGCTGGGTGCTCAGTGCTCGGTGTGCTCAGTGCTCAGTTCTCAGGGTGCTGGGTGCCCATAACTCAGGGTGCTGGGTGCTCAGTGCTCGGGGTGCTGGGTGCTCAGTGCTCAGGGTGCTGGGTGCTCAGTACTCAGTGCTCAGGATGCTGGGTGCTCAGTGCTCAGGGGTGCTGGGTGCTCAGTGCTCAGGGTGCTGGGTGCTCAGTGCTCAGGGTGCTCAGTGCTCAGAGCTCAGTACTCAGGGTGCTGGATGCTCAGTACTCAGGGTGCTGGGTGCTCAGTGCTCGGGGTGCCCAGTGCTCAGTGCTCAGTGTGCTTGATGCTCAGTACTCAGGGGTGCTGGGTGCTCAGTGCTCAGGTTGCTGTGTGCTCAGTGCTTGGGGTGCTCGGTGATCAGTACTCAGGGTGCTGGGTGCTCAGTACTCAGGGTGCTGGGTGCTCAGTACTCGGGTTGCTGGGTGCTCAGTGCTCAGCGTGCTGGGTGCTCAGTACTCACGGTGCTCGGTGCTCAGTGCTTGGGGTGCTGGGTGCTCAGTACTCAGGGTGCTCAGTGCTCAGTGCTCGGGGTGCTGCGTGCTGAGTGCTCAGGGTCCTGGGTACTCAGTACTCAGGGTGCTGGGTGCTTAGTACTCAGGGTGCTCAGTGCTCAGTACACATGGTTGATGGGTGCTCAGTGCTCCGGGTGCTGGGTGCTCAGTGCTCAGTACTCAGGGTGCTGGGTGCTCAGTGCTCGCGGTGCTGGGTACTCCGTACACAGCGTGCTGGGTGCTCAGTACTCAGGGTGCTGGGTGCTCAGTGCTCAGGGTGCTGGGTGCTCAGTGCTCAGGGTGCTGGGTGCTCAGTGATCGGGGTCCTGGGTGCTCCGTGCTCGGGGTGCTTGGTGCTCAATGCTCTGGGTGCTTAGTGCTCAGTACTCAGGGTGCTGGGTGCTCAGTACTCAGGGGTGCTCAGTGCTCTGGGTGCTGGGTGCTCAGTGCTCAGGGTGCTGGGTGCTCAGTGCTCACGGTGCTGGGTGCTCAGTATTCAGGGTGCTCAGTACTCAGGGTGCTGGGTGCTCAGTACTCCGGGTGCTCAGTACTCAGGGTCCTGGGTGCTCAGTGCTTGGGGTGCTCGGTGCTCAGTACTCAGGGTGCTCAGTACACAGGGTGCTGGGTGCTCAGTGCTCGGGGTGCTGGGTGCTCAGTGCTCAGGGTGATCGGTGCTCAGTACTCAGGGTGCTGGGTGCTCAGTACTCAGGGTGGTGGGTGCTCAGTCCTCAGGGTGCTCAGTGCTCAGCGTGCTGGGTGCTCAGTGCTCGGGGTGCTCGGTGCTCAGTACTCAGGGTGCTGAGTGCTCAGTACTCAGGGTGCTGGGTGCTCAGTACTCAGGGTGCTGGGTGCTCAGTGCTCGGGGTGCTGGGTGCTCAGTGCTCGGTGTGCTCAGTGCTCAGTTCTCAGGGTGCTGGGTGCCCATAACTCAGGGTGCTGGGTGCTCAGTGCTCGGGGTGCTGGGTGCTCAGTGCTCAGGGTGCTGGGTGCTCAGTGCTCAGGGTGCTGGGTGCTCAGTACTCAGTGCTCAGGATGCTGGGTGCTCAGTGCTCAGGGTGCTGGGTGCTCAGTGCTCAGGGTGCTGGGTGCTCAGTGCTCAGGGTGCTCAGTGCTCAGAGCTCAGTACTCAGGGTGCTGGATGCTCAGTACTCAGGGTGCTGGGTGCTCAGTGCTCGGGGGTGCCCAGTGCTCAGTGCTCAGTGTGCTTGATGCTCAGTACTCAGGGTGCTGGGTGCTCAGTGCTCAGGTTGCTGTGTGCTCAGTGCTTGGGGTGCTCGGTGCTCAGTACTCAGGGTGCTGGGTGTGCTCAGTGCTCAGCGTGCTGGGTGCTCAGTACTCACGGTGCTCGGTGCTCAGTGCTTGGGGTGCTGGGTGCTCAGTACTAAGGGTGCTCGGTGCTCAGTGCTCGGGGTGCAGGATGCTGAGTGCTCAGGGTCCTGGGTGCTCAGTACTTAGGGTGCTGGGTGCTTAGTACTCAGGGTGCTCAGTGCTCAGTACACATGGTTGATGGGTGCTCAGTGCTCCGGGTGCTGGGTGCTCAGTGCTCAGTACTCAGGGTGCTGGGTGCTCAGTGCTCGCGGTGCTGGGGTGCTCAGTACTCAGCGTGCTGGGTGCTCTGTACTCAGGGTGCTGGGTGCTCAGTGCTCAGGGTGCTGGGTGCTCAGTGCTCAGGGTGCTGGGTGCTCAGTGATCGGGGTCCTGGGTGCTCCGTGCTCGGGGTGCTGGGTGCTCAATGCTCTGGGTGCTTAGTGCTCAATACTCAGGGTGCTGGGTGCTCAGTACTCAGGGTGCTCAGTGCTCTGGATGCTGGGTGCTCAGTGCTCAGGGTGCTGGGTGCTCAGTGCTCAGGGTGCTGGGTGCTCAGTATTCAGGGTGCTCAGTACTCAGGGTGCTGGGTGCTCAGTATTCAGGGTGCTCAGTACTCAGCGTGCTGGGTGCTCAGTACTCAGGGTGCTGGGTGCTCAGTGCTCAGGGTGCTGGGTGCTCAGTGCTCAGGGTGCTGGGTGCTCAGTGATCGGGGTCCTGGGTGCTCCGTGCTCGGGGTGCTGGGTGCTCAATGCTCTGGGTGCTTAGTGCTCAATACTCAGGGTGCTGGGGTGCTCAGTACTCAGGGTGCTCAGTGCTCTGGGTGCTGGGTGCTCAGTGCTCAGGGTGCTGGGTGCTCAGTGCTCAGGGTGCTGGGTGCTCAGTATTCAGGGTGCTCAGTACTCAGGGTGCTGGGTGCTCAGTACTCCGGGTTCTCAGTACTCAGGGTCCTGGGTGCTCAGTGCTTGGGGTGCTCGGTGCTCAGTACTCAGGGTGCTCAGTACTCAGGGTGCTGGGTGCTCAGTGCTCGGGGTGCTGGGTGCTCAGTGCTCAGGGTGATCGGTGCTCAGTACTCAGGGTGCTGGGTGCTCAGTACTCAGGGTGGTGGGTGCTCAGTCCTCAGGGTGCTCAGTGCTCAGCGTGCTGGGTGCTCAGTGCTCGGGGTGCTCGGTGCTCAGTACTCAGGGTGCTGAGTGCTCAGTACTCAGGGTGCTGGGTGCTCAGTACTCAGGGTGCTGGGTGCTCAGTGCTCGGGGTGCTGGGTGCTCAGTGCTCGGTGTGCTCAGTGCTCAGTTCTCAGGGTGCTGGGTGCCCATAACTCAGGGTGCTGGGTGCTCAGTGCTCGGGGTGCTGGGTGCTCAGTGCTCAGGGTGCTGGGTGCTCAGTGCTCAGGGTGCTGGGTGCTCAGTACTCAGTGCTCAGGATGCTGGGTGCTCAGTGCTCAGGGTGCTGGGTGCTCAGTGCTCAGGGTGCTGGGTGCTCAGTGCTCAGGGTGCTCAGTGCTCAGAGCTCAGTACTCAGGGTGCTGGATGCTCAGTACTCAGGGTGCTGGGTGCTCAGTGCTCGGGGTGCCCAGTGCTCAGTGCTCAGTGTGCTTGATGCTCAGTACTCAGGGTGCTGGGTGCTCAGTGCTCAGGTTGCTGTGTGCTCAGTGCTTGGGGTGCTCGGTGCTCAGTACTCAGGGTGCTGGGTGCTCAGTACTCAGGGTGCTGGGTGCTCAGTACTCGGGTTGCTGGGTGCTCAGTGCTCAGCGTGCTGGGTGCTCAGTACTCACGGTGCTCGGTGCTCAGTGCTTGGGGTGCTGGGTGCTCAGTACTAAGGCTGCTCGGTGCTCAGTGCTCGGGGTGCTGGATGCTGAGTGCTCAGGGTCCTGGGTGCTCAGTACTCAGGGTGCTGGGTGCTTAGTACTCAGGGTGCTCAGTACTCAGTACACATGGTTGATGGGTGCTCAGTGCTCCGGGTGCTGGGTGCTCAGTGCTCAGTACTCAGGGTGCTGGGTGCTCAGTGCTCGCGGTGCTGGGTGCTCAGTGCTCGCGGTGCTGGGGTGCTCAGTACTCAGCGTGCTGGGTGCTCAGTACTCAGGGTGCTGGGTGCTCAGTGCTCAGGGTGCTGGGTGCTCAGTGCTCAGGGTGCTGGTTGCTCAGTGATCGGGGTCCTGGGTGCTCCGTGCTCGGGGTGCTGGGTGCTCAATGCTCTGGGTGCTTAGTGCTCAATACTCAGGGTGCTGGGTGCTCAGTACTCAGGGTGCTCAGTGCTCTGGGTGCTGGGTGCTCAGTGCTCAGGGTGCTGGGTGCTCAGTGCTCAGGGTGCTGGGTGCTCAGTATTCAGGGTGCTCAGTACTCAGGGTGCTGGGTGCTCAGTACTCCGGGTGCTCAGTACTCAGGGTGCTGGGTGCTCAGTGCTCGGGGTGCTGGGTGCTCAGTGCTCAGGGTGATCGGTGCTCAGTACTCAGGGTGCTGGGTGCTCAGTAATCAGGGTGGTGGGTGCTCAGTCCTCAGGGTGCTCAGTGCTCAGCGTGCTGGGTGCTCAGTGCTCGGGGGTGCTCGGTGCTCAGTACTCAGGGTGCTGAGTGCTCAGTACTCAGGGTGCTGGGTGCTCAGTACTCAGGGTGCTGGGTGCTCAGTGCTCGGTGTGCTCAGTGCTCAGTTCTCAGGGTGCTGGGTGCCCATAACTCAGGGTGCTGGGTGCTCAGTGCTCGGGGTGCTGGGTGCTCAGTACTCAGGGTGCTGGGTGCTCAGTGCTCAGGGTCCTGGTTGCTCAGTGCTCGGGGTGCTGGGTGCTCAGAACTCAGGGTTCTGGGTGCTCAGTACTCAGGGTGCTGGGTGCTCAGTGCTCGGGGTGCTGGGTGCTCAGTGCTCAGGGTGCTGGGTGCTCAGTACTTAGGGTGCTGGGTGCTCAGTGCTCGGGGTGCTCGGTGCTCAGTACTCAAGGTGCTGGGTGCTCAGTGCTCACGGTGCTGGGTGCTCAGTGCTCGGGGTGCTGGGTGCTCAGTGCTCAGTACTCAGGGTGCTGGGTGCTCAGTGCTCGGGGTGCTGGGTGCTCAGTGCTCAGTACTCAGGGTGCTGGGTGCTCAGTGCTCAGGGTGCTGTGTGCTCAGTGCTCAGTGTGCTGGGTGCTCAGTGCTCAGGGTGCTGGGTGCTCAGTACTCAGGGTGCTCGGTGCTCAGTGCTCGGGGTGCTGGGTGCTCAGTGCTCGCGGTGCTGTGTGCTCAGTGCTCGGGGTGCTCGGTGCTCAGTACTCAGGGTGCTGGGTGCTCAGTGCTCGAGGTGCTCAGTACTCAGGGTGCTGTGTGTTCAGTGCTCAGGGTGCTGGGTGCTCAGTACTCAGGGTCCTCGGTGCTTAGTACTCAGGGTGCTGGGTGCTCAGTACTCCGTGTGCTGGGTGCTCAGTACTCAGGGTGCTCATTGCTCAGGGTGCTGGGTGCTCAGTACTCAGGGTGCTGGGTGCTCAGTGCTCAGGGTGCTCGGTGCTCAGTACGTTGGGTGCTCAGTACTCAGGGTGCTGTGTGCTCAGTGCTCAGTGTGCTGGGTGCTCAGTGCTCAGGGTGCTAGGTACTCAGTGCTCAGGGTGCTGTGGTGCTCAGTGCTCAGGGTGCTGGGTACTCAGTGCTCAGGGTGCTGGGTGCTCAGTACTCAGGGTGCTGGGTGCTCAGTGCTCGGGTTGCTGGGTGCTCAGTGCTCGCGGTGCTGGGTGCTCAGTGCTCGGGGTGCTCGGTGCTCAGTACTCAGGGTGCTGGGTGCTCAGTGCTCGGGGTGCTGGGGGCTCAGTGCTCGGGGTGCTGGGTGCTCAGTACTCAGGGTGCTGGGTGCTCAGTGCTCAGTACTCAGCGTGCTGGGTGCTCAGTGCTCGGGGTGCTGGGTCCTCAGTGCTCACGGTGCTGGGTGCTCAGTACTCAGGGTGCTGGGTGGTCAGTGCTCGGGGTGCTGGGTCCTCAGTGCTCAGGGTGCTGGGTCCTCAGTGCTCAGGGTGCTGGGTGCTCAGTACTCAGTGTGCTCAGTGCTCAGGGGGGCTGGGTGCTCAGAACTCAGGATGCTGGGTGCTCAGTACTCAGGG
Organism: Microtus oregoni; assembly: GCF_018167655.1. Taxonomy (NCBI): domain Eukaryota; kingdom Metazoa; phylum Chordata; class Mammalia; order Rodentia; family Cricetidae; genus Microtus; species Microtus oregoni. Next base: position 3,520,834 of record NW_024544550.1, read on the forward strand.
TGCTGGGTGCTCAGTACTCAGTGTGCTTGGTGCTCAGTACTCAGGGTGCTGGGTGCTCAGTGCTCAGGGTGCTCGGTGCTCAGTACTCATGTTGCTGGGTGCTCATTCTCAGGGTGCTGGGTGCTCAGTACTCAGGTTGCTCAGTACTCTGGGTGCTCGGTGCTCAGTACTCAGGGTGCTGGGTGCTCAGTACTCAGGGTGCTCGGTGCTCAGTTCTCAGGGTGCTCGGTGCTCAGTGTTTGGGGTGCTGGGTGCTCAATACTCAGGGTGCTGGGTGCTCAGTGCTCAGGGTGCTGGGTGCTCAGTGCTCAGGGTGCTGGGTGCTCAGTACTCAGTGCTCAGGATGCTGGGTGCTCAGTGCTCAGGGTGCTGGGTGCTCAGTGCTCAGGGTGCTCAGTGCTCAGAGGTCAGTACTCAGGGTGCTGGGTTCTCAGTACTCAGGGTGCTGGGTGCTCAGTGCTCGGGGTGCCCGGTGCTCAGTGCTCAGGGTGCTTGATGCTCAGTACTCAGGGTGCTGGGTGCTCAGTGCTCAGGTTGCTGTGTGCTCAGTGCTTGGGGTGCTCGGTGCTCAGTACTCAGGGTGCTGGGTGCTCAGTACTCAGGGTGCTGGGTGCTCAGTACACATGGTTGATGGGTGCTCAGTGCTCCGGGTGCTGGGTGCTCAGTGCTCAGTACTCAGGGTGCTGGGTGCTCAGTGCTCGCGGTGCTGGGTGCTCAGTACTCAGCGTGCTGGGTGCTCATTACTCAGGGTGCTGGGTGCTCAGTGCTCAGGGTGCTGGGTGCTCAGTGCTCAGGGTGCTGGTTGCTCAGTGATCGGGGTCCTGGGTGCTCCGTGCTCGGGGTGCTGGGTGCTCAATGCACTGGGTGCTTAGTGCTCAGTACTCAGGGTTCTGGGTGCTCAGTACTCAGGGTGCTCAGTGCTCTGGGTGCTGGGTGCTCAGTACTCAGGGTGCTGGGTGCTCATTCTCGGGGTGCTGGGTGCTCAGTGCTCGGGGTGCTGGGTGCTCAGTACTCAGGGTGCTGGGGCTCAGTACTCAGGGTGCTGGGTGCTCAGTACTCAGGGTGCTCGGTTCTCAGTACTCAGGGTGCTCGGTGCTCATACTCGGGGTGCTGGGTGCTCAGTGCTCGGGGTGCTGGGTGCTCAGTACTCATGGTGCTCGGGGCTCAGTACTCAGGGTGCTGGAGCTCAGTACTCAGGGTGATCTGTTCTCAGTACTCAGGGTGCTGGGTGCTCAGTGCTCGGGGTGCTGGGTGCTCAGTACTCGGGGGTGCTCAGTGCTCAGGGTGCTGGGTGCTCAGTGCTCAGGGTGCTGGGTGCTCAGTATTCAGGGTGCTCAGTACTCAGGGTGCTGGGTGCTCAGTGCTCGGGGTGCTGGGTGCTCAGTACTCAGGGTGCTCAGTACTCAGGGTGCTGGGTGCTTAGTGCTCGGGGTGCTGGGTGCTCAGTGCTCAGGGTGAACGGTGCTCAGTACTCAGGGTGCTGGGTGCTCAGTACTCAGGGTGCTGGGTGCTCAGTACTCAGGGTGCTGGGTGCTCAGTCCTCAGGGTGCTGGGTGCTCAGGGTGCTGGGTGCTCAGTGCTCGGGGTGCTCGGTGCTCAGTACTCAGGGTGCTGAGTGCTCAGTACTCAGGGTGCTGGGTGCTCAGTACTCAGGGTCCTGGGTGCTCAGTGCTCGGGGTGCTGGGTGCTCAGTGCTCAGGGTGCTGGGTGCTCAGTGCTCGGGGTGCTGTGTGCTCAGAACTCAGGGTGCTGTGTGCTCAGTACTCAGGGTGCTGGGTGCTCAGTGCTCGGGGTGCTGGGTGCTCAGTGCTCAGGGTGCTGGGTGCTCAGTACTTAGGCTGCTGGGTGCTCAGTGCACGGGGTGCTCGGTGCTCAGTACTCAAGGTGCTGGGTGCTCAGTGCTCACGGTGCTGGGTGCTCAGTCCTCGGGGTGCTCCGTGCTCAGTGCTCAGGGTGCTGGGTGCTCAGTACTCAGGGTGCTCGGTGCTCAGTACTAAGGGTGCTCAGTGCTCAGTACTCAGGGTGCTCAGTGCTCAGTGCTCGGGGTGCTGGGGTGCTCAGTGCTAGGGGAGCTGGGTGCTCAGTACTCAGGGTGCTGGGTGCTCAGTACTCAGGGTGCTGGGTGCTCAGTGCTCGGGGTGCTGGGTGCAGAGTGCTCAGGGTCCTGGGTGCTCAGTACTCAGGGTGCTGGGTGCTTAGTACTCAGGGTGCTCAGTGCTCAGTACACATGGTTGATGGGTGCTCAGTGCTCCGGGTGCTGGGTGCTCAGTGCTCAGTACTCAGGGTGCTGGGTGCTCAGTGCTCGCGGTGCTGGGTGCTCAGTACTCACCGTGCTGGGTGCTCAGTACTCAGGGTGCTGGGTGCTCAGTGCTCAGGGTGCTGGGTGCTCAGTGCTCAGGGTGCTGGGTGCTCAGTGATCGGGGTCCTGGGTGCTCCGTGCTCGGGGTGCTGGGTGCTCAATGCTCTGGGTGCTTAGTGCTCAGTACTCAGGGTGCTGGGTGCTCAGTACTCAGGGTGCTCAGTGCTCTGGGTGCTGGGTGCTCAGTACTCAGGGTGCTGGGTGCTCATTCTCGGGGTGCTGGGTGCTCAGTGCTCGGGGTGCTGGGTGCTCAGTACTCAGGGTGCTGGGGCACAGTAATCAGGGTGCTGGGTGCTCAGTACTCAGGGTGCTCGGTTCTCAGTACTCAGGGTGCTCGGTGCTCATACTCGGGGTGCTGGGTGCTCAGTGCTCGGGGTGCTGGGTGCTCAGTACTCATGGTGCTCGGGGCTCAGTACTCAGGGTGCTGGGAGCTCAGTACTCAGGTTGATCTGTTCTCAGTACTCAGTGTGCTGGGTGCTCAGTGCTCGGTGTGCTGGGTGCTCAGTACTCGGGGTGCTCAGTGCTCAGGGTGCTGGGTGCTCAGTGCTCGGGGTGCTGGCTGCTCAGTATTCAGGGTGCTCAGTACTCAGGGTGCTGGGTGCTCAGTGCTCGGGGTGCTGGGCGCTCAGTACTCAGGGTGCTCAGTACTCAGGGTGCTGGGTGCTCAGTACTCAGGGTGCTGGGTGCTCAGTACTCAGGGTCCTGGGTGCTCAGTGCTCGGGGTGCTGGGTGCTCAGTGCTCAGGGTGCTGGGTGCTCAGTGCTCGGGGTGCTGTGTGCTCAGAACTCAGGGTGCTGGGTGCTCAGTACTCAGGGTGCTGGGTGCTCAGTGCTCGGGGTGCTGGGTGCTCAGTGCTCAGGGTGCTGGGTGCTCAGTACTTAGGGTGCTGGGTGCTCAGTGCTCGGGGTGCTCGGTGCTCAGTACTCAAGGTGCTGGGTGCTCAGTGCTCACGGTGCTGGGTGCTCAGTCCTCGGGGTGCTCCGTGCTCAGTGCTCAGGGTGCTGGGTGCTCAGTACTCAGGGTGCTCGGTGCTCAGTACTAAGGGTGCTCAGTGCTCAGTACTCAGGGTGCTCAGTGCTCAGTGCTCGGGGTGCTGGGTGCTCAGTGCTCGGGGTGCTGGGTGCTCAGTACTCAGGGTGCTGGGTGCTCAGTGCTCAGTACTCAGCGTGCTGGGTGCTCAGTGCTCCGGGTGCTGGGTCCTCAGTGCTCATGGTGCTGGGTGCTCAGTACTCAGGGTGCTGGGTGCTCAGTGCTCGGGGTGCTGGGTCCTCAGTGCTCAGGGTGCTGGGTCCTCAGTGCTCAGGGTGCTGGGTGCTCAGTACTCAGTGTGCTCAGTGCTCAGGGTGCTGGGTGCTCAGAACTCAGGATGCTGGGTGCTCAGTACTCAGGGTGCTGGGTTCTCAGTACTCAGGGTGCTTGGTGCTCAGTACTCAGGGTGCTGGGTGCTCAGTACTCATGGTGCTGGGTGCTCATTCTCAGGGTGCTGGGTGCTCATTCTCAGGGTGCTGCGTGCTCAGTACTCAGGTTGCTCAGTACTCTGGGTGCTCGGTGCTCAGTACTCATGGTGCTGGGTGCTCTGTACCCAGGGTGCTCGGTGCTCAGTTCTCAGGGTGCTCAGTGCTCAGTGTTTGGGGTGCTGGGTGCTCAGTACTCAGGGTGCTGGGTGCTCAGTACTCAGGTTGCTCAGTGCTCGGGGGAGCTCGGTGCTCAGTACTCATGGTGCTTTGTGCTCAGTACCCAGGGTGCTCGGTGCTCAGTTCTCAGGGTGCTCGGTGCTCAGTGTTTGGGGTGCTGAGTTCTCAGTACTCAGGGTGCTGGGTGCTCAGTACTCTGGGTCCTGGGTGCTCAGTGCTTTTTGGAGCCTTGTGCTCAGTGCTCAGTGTGCTGGGTGCTCAGTGCTCAGGGTGCTGGGTTCTCAGAACTCAGGGTGCTGGGTGCTCAGTACTCAGGGTGCTGGGTGCTCAGTGCTCGGGGTGCTGGGTGCTCAGTGCTCAGGTTGCTGGGTGGTCAGTACTTAGGGTGCTGGGTGCTCAGTGCAAGGGGTGCTCGGTGCTCAGTACTCAAGGGTGCTGGGTGCTCAGTGCTCACGGTGCTGGGTGCTCAGTCCTCGGGTGCTCCGTGCTCAGTGCTCAGGGTGCTGGGTGCTCAGTACTCAGGGTGCTCGGTGCTCAGTACTAAGGGTGCTCAGTGCTCAGTACTCAGGGTGCTCAGTGCTCAGTGCTCGGGGTGCTGGGTGCTCAGTGCTCGGGGTGCTGGGTGCTCAGTACTCAGGGTGCTGGGTGCTCAGTGCTCAGTACTCAGCGTGCTGGGTGCTCAGTGCTCCGGGTGCTGGGTCCTCAGTGCTCATGGTGCTGGGTGCTCAGTACTCAGGGTGCTGGGTGCTCAGTGCTCGGGGTGCTGGGTCCTCAGTGCTCAGGGTGCAGGGTCATCAGTGCTCAGGGTGCTGGGTGCTCAGTACTCAGTGTGCTCAGTGCTCAGGGTGCTGGGTGCTCAGAACTCAGGATGCTGGGTGCTCAGTACTCAGGGTGCTGGGTGCTCAGTGCTCGGGGTGCTCGGTGCTCAGTACTCAGGGTGCTGGGTGCTCAGTGCTCAGGGTGCTGGGTGCTCAGTGTTTGGGGTGCTGGGTGCTCAGTACTCAGGGTGCTGGGGTGCTCAGTGCTCAGGGTGCTGGGTGCTCAGTGCTCAGGGTGCTGGGTGCTCAGTACACAGTGCTCAGGATGCTGGGTGCTCAGTGCTCAGGGTGCTAGGTGCTCAGTGCTCAGGGTGCTCAGTGCTCAGTACTCAGGGTGCTGGGTGCTCAGTACTCAGGGTGCTGGGTTCTCAGTGCTCAGGGTGCCCGGTGCTCAGTGCTCGGGATGCTCGGTGCTCAGTACTCAGCGTGCTGGGTGCTCAGTACTCAGGGTGCTGGGTGCTCAGTGCTCGGGGTGCTCGGTGCTCAGTACTCAGGGTGCTGGGTGCTCAGTGCTCGGGGTGCTCGGTGCTCAGTACGTTGGGTGCTCAGTACTCAGCGTGCTGGTTGCTCAGTGCTCAGGGTGCTGGGTGCTCAGTGCTCGGGGTGCTGGGTGCTCAGTACTCAGTGTGCTGGGTGCTCAGTACTCAGGGTGCTGGGTGCTCAGTACTCAGGGTGCTGGGTGCTCAGTACTCAGGGTGCTGGGTGCTCAGTGCTCAGGGTGCTGGGTGCTCAGTGCTCGGTGTGCTGGGTGCTGAGTTCTCAGTGTGCTAGGTGCTCAGTGCTCGGGGTGCTCAGTGCTCAGTGCTCAGTGTCCTGGGGTGCTCAGTACTCAGGGTGCTGGGTGTTTAGTACTCAGGGTGCTGGGTGCTCAGTGCTCAGGGTGCTGGGTGCTCAGTGCTCAGGGTGCTGGGTGCTCAGTGATCATTGTGCTGGGTGCTCAGTACTCAGGGTGCTCAGTGCTCGGGGAGCTCGGTGCTCAGTACTCAGTGTGCTGGGTGCTCAGTACACAGTGCTCGGGGTCCTGGGTGCTCCGTGCTCGGGGTGCTGGGTGCTCAGTGCTCTGGGTGCTGGGTGCTCAGTACTCAGGGTGCTGGGTGCTCCGTACTCAGGGTGCTGGGTGCTCATTCTCGGGTTGCTGGGTGCTCAGTGCTCGGGGTGCTGGGTGCTCAGTACTCAGGGTGCTGGGGCTCAGTACTCAGGGTGCTGGGTGCTCATTCTCGGGGTGCTGGGTGCTCAGTGCTCGGGGTGCTGGGTGCTCAGTGCTCGGGGTGCTCGGTGCTCAGTACACAGGGTGCTGGGTGCTCATTGCTCGCTGTGCTGGGGTGCTCAGTACTCAGGGTGCTGGGTGATCAGTGCTCAGTACTCAGCGTGCTGGGTGCTCAGTGCTCAGGGTCCTGGGTGCTCAGTACTCAGGGTGCTGGGTTCTCAGTGCTCAGTGCTCAGGGTGCTCAGTGCTCAGGGTGCTGGGTGCTCAGTGCTCAGGGTGCTGGGTGCTCAATACTCAGGGTGCTGGGTGCTCAGTACTCAGGGTGCTCAGTGCTCAGTGCTCAGGGTGCTGGGTGCTCAGTGCTCAGGGTGCTGGGTGTGCAGTACTCAGGGGTGCTGGGTGCTCAGTGCTCAGGGTGCTGGGTGCTCAGTGCTCAGGGTGCTGGGTGCTCAGTACTCAGGGTGCTGGGTGCTCAGTACTCAGGGTGTTCGGTGCTCAGTGCTCAGGGTGCTGGGTGCACAGTGTTCGGGGTGCTGAGTGCTCAGTACTCAGGGTGCTGGGTGCTCAGTGCTCAGGGTGCTGGGTCTCAGTGGTCGGGGGTACTGGGTACTCAGTGCTAAGTACACAGGGTGCTGGGTGCTCAGTGCTCAGTATTCAGTGTGCTGGGTGCTCAGTGCTCGGGGTGCTGGGTGCTCAGTGCTCAGTACTCAGGGTGCTGGGTCCTTAGTACTCAGGGTGCTCGGTCCTCAGTGCTCAGGGTGCTGGGTGCTCAGTACTCAGGGTGCTGGGTGCTCAGTGCTCGGGGTGCTCAGTGCTCAGTACGTTGGGTGCTCAGTACTCAGCGTGCTGGTTGCTCAGTGCTCAGGGTGCTGGGTGCTCAGTGCTCGGGGTCCTGGGTGCTCAGTACTCAGGGTGCTGGGTTCTCAGTACTCAGGGTGCTGGGTGCTCAGTACTCAGGGTGCTGGGTGCTCAGTACTCAGGGTGCTGGGTGCTCAGTACTCAGTGTGCTCGGTGCTCAGTACTCAGGGTGCTGGGTGCTCAGTGCTCGGGGTGCTGGGTGCTCAGTGCTCGGGATGCTGGGTGCTCAGTGCTCAGGGTGCTGGGTGCTCAGTACTCGGGGTGCTGGGTGCTCAGTACTCAGTGCCTCAGGATGCTGGGTGCTCAGTGCTCGGGCTGCTGGGTGCTCAGTGCTCAGGCTGCTGGGTGCTCAGTACTCAGGGTGCTGGGTTCTCAGTACTCAGGGTGCTGGATGCACAGTGCTAGGGATGCTGTGTGCTCAGTGCTCGGGGTCTGGGTGCTCAGTACTCAGGGTGCTGGTGCTCAGTACTCAGGGTCCTGGGTGCTCAGCGCTCAGGGTGCTGGGTGCTCAGTGCTCTGGGTGCTGGGTGCTCAGTGCTCAGGGTGCTGGGTGCTCAGTTCTCAGGGTCCTGGGTGCTCAGTGCTCGGTGTGCTGGGTGCTGAGTGCTCAGTGTGCTAGGTGCTCAGTGCTCGTGGTGCTCAGTGCTCAGTGCTCAGTGTCCTGGGTGCTCAGTACTCAGGGTGCTGGGTGTTTAGTACTCAGGGTGCTCAGTGCTCAGTACACAGGGTGCTGGGTGCTCAGTGCTCGGGGTGCTGGGTGCTCAGTGCTCAGTACTCAGGGTGCTGGGTGCTCAGTGCTCAGGGTGCTGGGTGCTCAGTACTCAGCGTGCTGGGTGCTCAGTACTCAGGGTGCTGGGTGCTCAGTGCTCAGGGTGCTGGGTGCTAAGTGCTCAGGGTGCTGGGTGCTCAGTGATCAGGGTGCTGGGTGCTCAGTACTCAGGGTGCTCAGTGCTCGGGGAGCTCGGTGCTCAGTACTCAGGGTGCTGGGTGCTCAGTACTCAGTGCTCGGGGTCCTGGGTGCTCCGTGCTCGGGGTGCTGGGTGCTCAGTGCTCTGGGTGCTGGGTGCTCAGTACTCAGGGTGCTGGGTGCTCAGTACTCAGGGTGCTGGGTGCTCATTCTCGGGTTGCTGGGTGCTCAGTGCTCGGGGTGCCGGGGTGCTCAGTACTCAGGGTGCTCGGGCTCAGTACTCAGGGTGCTGGGTGCTCATTCTCGGGGTGCTGGGTGCTCAGTGCTCAGGGTGCTGGGTGCTCAGTACTCGGGGTGCTGGGTGCTCAGTACTCAGGGTGCTGGGTGCTCAGTGCTCGGGGTGCTCGGTGCTCAGTACACAGGGTGCTGTGTGCTCAGTGCTCGGGGTTCTGGGTGCTCAGTACTCAGGGTGCTGGGTGATCAGTGCTCAGTACTCAGCGTGCTCAGTGCTCAGGGTGCTGGGGGCTCAGTGCTCAGGGTCCTGGGTGCTCAATACTCAGGGTGCTGGGTGCTCAGTACTCAGGGTGCTCAGTGCTCAGTGCTCAGGGTGCTTGGTGCTCAGTGCTCAGGGTGCTGGGTGCTCAGTGCTCAGGGTGCTGGGTGCTCAGTACTCAGGGTGCTGGGTGCTCAGTACTCAGGGTGTTCGGTGCTCAGTGCTCAGGGTGCTGGGTGCACAGTGCTCGGGGTGCTGGGTGCTCAGTACTCGGGGTGCTGGGTGCTCAGTACTCAGGGTGCTGGGTGCTCAGTGCTCAGGGTGCTGGGTGCTCAGTGCTCGGGGTGCTGGGGTGCGCAGTGCTAAGTGTGCTGGGTCTCAGTGCTCGGGGTACTGGGTACTCAGTGCTCAGTACACAGGGTGCTGGGTGCTCAGTGCTCAGTATTCAGTGTGCTGGGTGCTCAGTGCTCGGGGTGCTGGGTGCTCAGTGCTCAGTACTCAGGGTGCTGGGTGCTCAGTGCTCAGGGTGCTGTGTGCTCAGTGCTCAGGGTGCTGGGTGCTCAGTGCTCAGGGTGCTGGGTACTCAGTGCTCAGGGTGCTGGGTGCTCAGTACTCAGGGTGCTGGGTGCTCAGTGCTCGGGGAGCTGGGTGCTCAGTGCTCGCGGTGCTGGGTGCTCAGTGCTTGGGGTGCTCGGTGCTCAGTACTCAGGGTGCTGGGTGCTCAGTGCTCGAGGTGCTCAGTAGTCAGGGTGCTGTGTGTTCAGTGCTAAGGGTGCTGGGTGCTAAGTGCTCAGGGTGCTGGGTGCTCAGTGATCAGGGTGCTGGGTGCTCAGTACTCAGGGTGCTCAGTGCTCGGGGAGCTCGGTGCTCAGTCCTCAGGGTGCTGGGTGCTCAGTACTCAGTGCTCGGGGTCCTGGGTGCTCCGTGCTCGGGGTGCTGGGTGCTCAGTGCTCTGGGTGCTGTGTGCTCAGTACTCAGGGTGCTGGGTGCTCAGTACTCAGGGTGCTGGGTGCTCATTCTCGGGTTGCTGGGTGCTCATTCTCGGGGTGCTGGGTGCTCAGTGCTCGGGGTGCTGGGTGCTCAGTGCTCAGGGTGCTGGGTCTCAGTGCTCGGGGGTACTGGGTACTCAGTGCTCAGTACACAGGGTGCTGGGTGCTCAGTGCTCAGTATTCAGTGTGCTGGGTGCTCAGTGCTCGGGGTGCTGGGTGCTCAGTGCTCAGTACTCAGGGTGCTGGGTGCTCAGTGCTCAGGGTGCTGTGTGCTCAGTGCTCAGGGTGCTGGGTGCTCATTGCTCAGGGTGCTGGGTACTCAGTGCTCAGGGTGCTTGGTGCTCAGTACTCAGGGTGCTGGGGTGCTCAGTGCTCGGGGAGCTGGGTGCTCAGTGCTCGCGGTGCTGGGTGCTCAGTGCTTGGGGTGCTCGGTGCTCAGTACTCAGGGTGCTGGGTGCTCAGTGCTCGAGGTGCTCAGTAGTCAGGGTGCTGTGTGTTCAGTGCTAAGGGTGCTGGGTGCTAAGTGCTCAGGGTGCTGGGTGCTCAGTGATCAGGGTGCTGGGTGCTCAGTACTCAGGGTGCTCAGTGCTCGGGGAGCTCGGTGCTCAGTACTCAGGGTGCTGGGTGCTCAGTACTCAGTGCTCGGAGTCCTGGGTGCTCCGTGCTCGGGGTGCTGGGTGCTCAGTGCTCTGGGTGCTGGGTGGCTCAGTACTCAGGTTGCTGGGTGCTCAGTACTCAGGGTGCTGGGTGCTCATTCTCGGGTTGCTGGGTGCTCAGTGCTCGGGGTGCTGGGTGCTCAGTACTCAGGGTGCTGGGGCTCAGTACTCAGGGTGCTGGGTGCTAATTCTCGGGGTGCTGGGTGCTCAGTGCTCGGGGTGCTGGGTGCTCAGTACTCGGGGTGCTGGGTGCTCAGTACTCAGGGTGCTGGGTGCTCAGTGCTCGGGGTGCTCGGTGCTCAGTACACAGGGTGCTGGGTGCTCAGTGCTCGGGGTGCTGGGTGCTCAGTACTCAGGGTGCTGGGTGATCAGTGCTCAGTACTCAGCGTGCTGGGTGCTCAGTGCTGAGAGTCCTGGGTGCTCAGTACTCAGGGTGCTGGGTGCTCAGTGCTCAGTGCTGGGTGCTCAGTGCTCAGGGTGCTGAGTGCTCAGTGCTCAGGGTGCTGGGTGCTCAATACTCAGGGTGCTGGGTGCTCAGTACTCAGGGTGCTCAGTGCTCAGTGCTCAGGGTGCTGGGTGCTCAGTGCTCAGGGTGCTGGGTGTTCAGTACTCAGGGTGCTGGGTGCTCAGTGCTCAGGGTGCTGGGTGCTCAGTGCTCAGGGTGCTGGGTGCTCAGTACTCAGGGTGCTGGGTGCTCAGTACTCAGCGTGTTCGGTGCTCAGTGCTCAGGGTGCTGGGTGCACAGGGCTCGGGGTGCTGGGTGCTCAGTACTCGGGGTGCTGGGTGCTCAGTACTCAGGGTGCTGGGTGCTCAGTGCTCAGGGTGCTGGGTGCTCAGTGCTCGGGGTGCTGGGTGCTCAGTACTCGGGGTGCTGGGTGCTCAGTGCTCAGGGTGCTGGGTCTCAGTGCTCGGGGTACTGGGTACTCAGTGCTCAGTACACAGGGTGCTGGGTGCTCAGTGCTCAGTATTCAGTGTGCTGGGTGCTCAGTGCTCGGGGTGCTGGGTGCTCAGTGCTCAGTACTCAGGGTGCTGGGTGCTCAGTGCTCAGGGTGCTGTGTGCTCAGTGCTCAGGGTGCTGGGTGCTCAGTGCTCAGGGTGCTGGGTACTCAGTGCTCAGGGTGCTGGGTGCTCAGTACTCAGGGTGCTGGGTGCTCAGTGCTCGGGGAGCTGGGTGCTCAGTGCTCGCGGTGCTGGGTGCTCAGTGCTTGGGGTGCTCGGTGCTCAGTACTCAGGGTGCTGGGTGCTCAGTGCTCGAGGTGCTCAGTAGTCAGGGTGCTGTGTGTTCAGTGCTAAGGGTGCTGGGTGCTCAGTACTCAGGGTGCTCGGTGCTTAGTACTCAGGGTGCTGGGTGCTCAGTACTCCGGGTGCTGGGTGCTCAGTGCTCGGGGTGCTCGGTGCTCAGTGCTCAAGTTGCTGGGTGCTCAGTACTCAGGGTGCTCATTGCTCAGGGTGCTGGGTGCTCAGTACTCAGGGTGCTGGGTGCTCAATTCTCAGGGTGACTGGGTGCTCAGTGCTCAGGGTGCTGTGTGCTCAGTTCTCAGGGGTGCTGCGTGCTCAGTGCTCAGGGTGCTGGGTGCTCAGTACTCAGGGTGCTGGGTGCTCAGTGCTCGGGGTGCTCGGTGCTCAGTACGCTGGTTGCTCAGTACTCAGGGTGCTGGGTGCTCAGTACTCAGGGTGCTGGGTGCTTAGTACTCAGGGTGCTGGGCGCTCAGTACTCGGGGTGCTGGGTGCTCAGTGCTCAGTACTCAGGGTGCTGGGTGCTCATGACTCAGGGTGCTGTGTGCTCAGTACTCGGGGTGCTGGGTGCTCAGTACTCAGGGTGCTGGGTGCTCAGTGCTCGGGGTGCTCGGTGCTCAGTACACAGGGTGCTGGGTGCTCAGTACTCAGGGTGATCTGTTCTCAGTACTCAGGGTGCTGGGTGCTCAGTGCTCGGGGTGCTGGGTGTTCAGTACTCGGGGTGCTGGGTGCTCAGTGCTCAGGGTGCTGGGTGCTCAGTGCTCAGGGTGCTGGGTACTCAGTGCTCAGGGTGCTGGGTGCTCAGTACTCAGCGTGCTGGGTGCTCAGTACTCAGGGTGCTGGGTGCTCAGTGCTCGGGGTGCTGGGTGCTCAGTGCTCGGGGTGCTCGGTGCTCAATACTCAGGGTACTGGGTGCTCAGTGCTCGAGGTGCTCAGTACTCAGGGTGCTGTGTGTTCAGTGCTCAGGGTGCTGGGTGCTCAGTACTCAGGGTGCCCGGTGCTAAGTACTCAGGGTGCTGGGTGCTATGTACTCCGGGTGCTGGGTGCTCAGTGCTCGGGGTGCTCGGTGCTCAGTACTCAGTGCTCAGGGTGCTCAGTGCTCAGGGGTGCTTTGTGTTCAGTACTCAGGGTGCTTGGTGCTCAGTACTCGGGGTGCTGGGTGCTCAGTACTCAGGGTGCTGGGTGCTCAGTGCTCAGGGTGCTGGGTGCTCAGTGTTTGGGGTGCTGGGTGCTCAGTACTCAGGGTGCTGGGTGCTCAGTGCTCAGGGTGCTGGGTGCTCAGTGCTCAGGGTGCTGGGTGCTCAGTACACAGTGCTCAGGATGCTGGGTGCTCAGTGCTCAGGGTGCTAGGTGCTCAGTGCTCAGGGTGCTCAGTGCTCAGTACTCAGGGTGCTGGGTGCTCAGTACTCAGGATGCTGGGTTCTCAGTGCTCGGGGTGCCCGGTGCTCAGTGCTCGGGGTGCTCGGTGCTCAGTACTCAAGGTGCTGGGTGCTCAGTACTCAGGGTGCTGGGTGCTCAGTGCTCGGGGTGCTCGGTGCTCAGTACTCAGGGTGCTGGGTGCTCAGTGCTCGGGGTGCTCGGTGCTCAGTACGTTGGGTGCTCAGTACTCAGCGTGCTGGTTGCTCAGTGCTCAGGGTGCTGGGTGCTCAGTGCTCGGGGTGCTGGGTGCTCAGTACTCAGGGTGCTGGGTTCTCAGTACTCAGGGTGCTGGGTGCTCAGTACTCAGGGTGCTGGGTGCTCAGTACTCAGGGTGCTGGGTGCTCAGTACTCAGTGTGTTCGGTGCTCAGTACTCAGGGTGCTGGGTGCTCAGTGCTCGGGGTGCTGGGTGCTCAGTGCTCGGGGTGCTGGGTGCTCAGTACTCAGGGTGCTGGGTGCTCAGTACTCAGGGTGCTGGGTGCTCAGTACTCGGGGTGCTGGGTGCTCAGTACTCAGTGCTCAGGATGCTGGGTGCTCAGTGCTCAGGCTGCTGGGTGCTCAGTGCTCAGGGTGCTGGGTGCTCAGTACTCAGGGTGCTGGGTTCTCAGTACTCAGGGTGCTGGGTGCACAGTGCTAGGGATGCTGGGTGCTCAGTGCTCGGGGTCTGGGTGCTCAGTACTCAGGGTGCTGGGTGCTCAGTACTCAGGGTCCCTGGGTGCTCAGCGCTCAGGGTTCTGGGTGCTCAGTGCTCTGGGTGCTGGGTGCTCAGTGCTCAGGGTGCTGGGTGCTCAGTGCTCAGGGTCCTGGGTGCTCAGTGCTCGGTGTGCTGGGTGCTGAGTGCTCAGTGTGCTAGGTGCTCAGTGCTCGGGGTGCTCAGTGCTCAGTGCTCAGTGTCCTGGGTGCTCAGTACTCAGGGTGCTGGGTGTTTAGTACTCAGGGTGCTCAGTGCTCAGTACACAGGGTGCTGGGTGCTCAGTGCTCAGGGTGCTGGGTGCTCAGTGCTCAGTACTCAGGGTGCTGGGTGCTCAGTGCTCGGGGGTGCTGGGTGCTCAGTACTCAGCGTGCTGGGTGCTCAGTACTCAGGGTGCTGGGTGGTCAGTGCTCAGGGTGCTGGGTGCTAAGTGCTCAGGGTACTGGGTGCTCAGTGATCAGGGTGCTGGGTGCTCAGTACTCAGGGTGCTCAGTGCTCGGGGAGCTCGGTGCTCAGTACTCAGGGTGCTGGGTGCTCAGTACTCAGTGCTCGGGGTCCTGGGTGCTCCGTGCTCGGGGTGCTGGGTGCTCAGTGCTCTGGGTGCTGGGTGCTCAGTACTCAGGGTGCTGGGTGCTCAGTACTCAGGGTGCTGTGTGCTCATTCTCAGGTTGCTGGGTGCTCAGTGCTCGGGGTGCCGGGTGCTCAGTACTCAGGGTTCTGGGGCTCAGTACTCAGGGTGCTGGGTGCTCATTCTTGGGGTGCTGGGTGCTCAGTGCTCGGGGTGCTGGGTGCTCAGTACTCGGGGTGCTGGGTGCTCAGTACTCAGGGTGCTGGGTGCTCAGTGCTCGGGGTGCTCGGTGCTCAGTACACTGGGTGCTGGGTGCTCAGTGCTCGGGGTGCTGGGTGCTCAGTACTCAGGGTGCTGGGTGATCAGTGCTCAGTACTCTGCGTGCTCAGTGCTCAGGGTGCTGGGTGCTCAGTGCTCAGGGTGCTGGGTGCTCAATACTCAGGGTGCTCTGTGCTCAGTACTCAGGGGTGCTCAGTGCTCAGTGCTCAGGGTGCTGGGTGCTCAGTGCTCAGGGTGCTGGGTGGTTCAGTACTCAGGGTGCTGGGAGCTCAGTGCTCAGGGTGCTGGGTGCTCAGTGCTCAGGGTGCTGGGTGCTCAGTACTCAGGGTGCTGGGTGCTCAGTACTCAGGGTGTTCGGTGCTCAGTGCTCAGGGTGCTGGGTGCACAGTGCTCGGGGTGCTGGGTGCTCAGTACTCGGGGTGCTGGGTGCTCAGTACTCAGGGTGCTGGGTGCTCAGTGCTCAGGGTGCTGGGTGCTCAGTGCTCGGGGTGCTGGTTGCTCAGTACTCGGTGTGCTGTGTGCTCAGTGCTCAGGGGGCTGGGTCTCAGTGCTCGGGGTACTGGGTACTCAGTGCTCAGTACACAGGGTGCTGGGTGCTCAGTGCTCAGTATTCAGTGTGCTGGGTGCTCAGTGCTCGGGGTGCTGGGTGCTCAGTGCTCAGTACTCAGGGTGCTGGGTGCTCAGTGCTCAGGGTGCTGTGTGCTCAGTGCTCAGGGTGCTGGGTGCTCAGTGATCAAGGTGCTGGGTACTCAGTGCTCAGGGTGCTGGGTGCTACAGTACTCAGGGTGCTGGGTGCTCAGTGCTCGGGGAGCTGGGTGCTCAGTGCTCGCGGTGCTGGGTGCTCAGTGCTTGGGGTGCTCGGTGCTCAGTACTCAGGGTGCTGGGTGCTCAGTGCTCGAGGTGCTCAGTAGTCAGGGTGCTGTGTGTTCAGTGCTAAGGGTGCTGGGTGCTCAGTACTCAGGGTGCTCGGTGCTTAGTACTCAGGGTGCTGGGTGCTCAGTACTCCGGGTGCTGGGTGCTCAGTGCTCAGCGTGCTGGGTGCTCAGTACTCAGGGTGCTGGGTGCTCAGTGCTCGGGGGTGCTGGGTGCTCAGTGCTCAGTACTCAGGGTGCTGGGTGCTCAGTGCTCAGGGTGCTGGGTGCTCAGTACTCAGCGTGCTGGGTGCTCAGTACTCAGGGTGCTGGGTGCTCAGTGCTCAGGGTGCTGGGTGCTAAGTGCTCAGGGTGCTGGGTGCTCAGTGATCAGGGTGCTGGGTGCTCAGTACTCAGGGTGCTCAGTGCTCGGGGAGCTCGGTGCTCAGTACTCAGGGTGCTGGGTGCTCAGTACTCAGTGCTCGGGGTCCTGGGTGCTCCGTGCTCGGGGTGCTGGGTGCTCAGTGCTCTGGGTGCTGGGTGCTCAGTACTCAGGGTGCTGGGTGCTCAGTACTCAGGGTGCTGGGTGCTCATTCTCGGGTTGCTGGGTGCTCAGTGCTCGGGGTGCCGGGGTGCTCAGTACTCAGGGTGCTGGGGCTCAGTACTCAGGGTGCTGGGTGCTCATTCTCGGGGTGCTGGGTGCTCAGTGCTCAGGGTGCTGGGTGCTCAGTACTCGGGGTGCTGGGTGCTCAGTACTCAGGGTGCTGGGTGCTCAGTGCTCGGGGTGCTCGGTGCTCAGTACACAGGGTGCTGGGTGCTCAGTACTCGGGGTGCTGGGTGCTCAGTACTCAGGGTGCTGGGTGCTCAGTGCTCGGGGTGCTCGGTGCTCAGTACACAGGGTGCTGGGGCTCAGTACTCAGGGTGCTGGGTGATCAGTGCTCAGTACTCAGCGTGCTCAGTGCTCAGGGTGCTGGGGGCTCAGTGCTCAGGGGTGCTGGGTGCTCAATACTCAGGGTGCTGGGTGCTCAGTACTCAGGGTGCTCAGTGCTCAGTGCTCAGGGTGCTGGGTGCTCAGTGCTCAGGGTGCTGGGTGCTCAGTGCTCAGGGTGCTGGGTGCTCAGTACTCAGGGTGCTGGGTGCTCAGTACTCAGGGTGTTCGGTGCTCAGTGCTCAGGGTGCTGGGTGCACAGTGCTCGGGGTGCTGGGTGCTCAGTACTCGGGGTGCTGGGTGCTCAGTACTCAGGGTGCTGGGTGCTCAGTGCTCAGGGTGCTGGGTGCTCAGTGCTCGGGGTGCTGGGTGCGCAGTGCTAAGTGTGCTGGGTCCTCAGTGCTCGGGGTACTGGGTACTCAGTGCTCAGTACACAGGGTGCTGGGTGCTCAGTGCTCAGTATTCAGTGTGCTGGGTGCTCAGTGCTCGGGGTGCTGGGTGCTCAGTGCTCAGTACTCAGGGTGCTGGGTGCTCAGTGCTCAGGGTGCTGTGTGCTCAGTGCTCAGGGTGCTGGGTGCTCAGTGCTCAGGGTGCTGGGTACTCAGTGCTCAGGGTGCTGGGTGCTCAGTACTCAGGGTGCTGGGTGCTCAGTGCTCGGGGAGCTGGGTGCTCAGTGCTCGCGGTGCTGGGTGCTCAGTGCTTGGGGTGCTCGGTGCTCAGTACTCAGGGTGCTGGGTGCTCAGTGCTCGAGGTGCTCAGTAGTCAGGGTGCTGTGTGTTCAGTGCTAAGGGTGCTGGGTGCTAAGTGCTCAGGGTGCTGGGTGCTCAGTGATCAGGGTGCTGGGTGCTCAGTACTCAGGGTGCTCAGTGCTCGGGGAGCTCGGTGCTCAGTACTCAGGGTGCTGGGTGCTCAGTACTCAGTGCTCGGGGTCCTGGGTGCTCCGTGCTCGGGGTGCTGGGTGCTCAGTGCTCTGGGTGCTGTGTGCTCAGTACTCAGGGTGCTGGGTGCTCAGTACTCAGGGTGCTGGGTGCTCATTCTCGGGTTGCTGGGTGCTCATTCTCGGGGTGCTGGGTGCTCAGTGCTCGGGGTGCTGGGTGCTCAGTGCTCAGGGTACTGGGTCTCAGTGCTCGGGGTACTGGGTACTCAGTGCTCAGTACACAGGGTGCTGGGTGCTCAGTGCTCAGTATTCAGTGTGCTGGGTGCTCAGTGCTCGGGGTGCTGGGTGCTCAGTGCTCAGTACTCAGGGTGCTGGGTGCTCAGTGCTCAGGGTGCTGTGTGCTCAGTGCTCAGGGTGCTGGGTGCTCATTGCTCAGGGTGCTGGGTACTCAGTGCTCAGGGTGCTGGGTGCTCAGTACTCAGGGTGCTGGGTGCTCAGTGCTCGGGGAGCTGGGTGCTCAGTGCTCGCGGTGCTGGGTGCTCAGTGCTTGGGGTGCTCGGTGCTCAGTACTCAGGGTGCTGGGTGCTCAGTGCTCGAGGTGCTCAGTAGTCAGGGTGCTGTGTGTTCAGTGCTAAGGGTGCTGGGTGCTAAGTGCTCAGGGTGCTGGGTGCTCAGTGATCAGGGTGCTGGGTGCTCAGTACTCAGGGTGCTCAGTGCTCGGGGAGCTCGGTGCTCAGTACTCAGGGTGCTGGGTGCTCAGTACTCAGTGCTCGGAGTCCTGGGTGCTCCGTGCTCGGGGTGCTGGGTGCTCAGTGCTCTGGGTGCTGGGTGCTCAGTACTCAGGTTGCTGGGTGCTCAGTACTCAGGGTGCTGGGTGCTCATTCTCGGGTTGCTGGGTGCTCAGTGCTCGGGGTGCTGGGTGCTCAGTACTCAGGGTGCTGGGGCTCAGTACTCAGGGTGCTGGGTGCTAATTCTCGGGGTGCTGGGTGCTCAGTGCTCGGGGTGCTGGGTGCTCAGTACTCGGGGTGCTGGGTGCTCAGTACTCAGGGTGCTGGGTGCTCAGTGCTCGGGGTGCTCGGTGCTCAGTACACAGGGTGCTGGGTGCTCAGTGCTCGGGGTGCTGGGTGCTCAGTACTCAGGGTGCTGGGTGATCAGTGCTCAGTACTCATCGTGCTGGGTGCTCAGTGCTGAGAGTCCTGGGTGCTCAGTACTCAGGGTGCTGGGTGCTCAGTGCTCAGTGCTGGGTGCTCAGTGCTCAGGGTGCTGAGTGCTCAGTGCTCAGGGTGCTGGGTGCTCAATACTCAGGGTGCTGGGTGCTCAGTACTCAGGGTGCTCAGTGCTCAGTGCTCAGGGTGCTGGGTGCTCAGTGCTCAGGGTGCTGGGTGTTCAGTACTCAGGGTGCTGGGTGCTCAGTGCTCAGGGTGCTGGGTGCTCAGTGCTCAGGGTGCTGGGTGCTCAGTACTCAGGGTGCTGGGTGCTCAGTACTCAGGGTGTTCGGTGCTCAGTGCTCAGGGTGCTGGGTGCACAGGGCTCGGGGTGCTGGGTGCTCAGTACTCGGGGTGCTGGGTGCTCAGTACTCAGGGTGCTGGGTGCTCAGTGCTCAGGGTGCTGGGTGCTCAGTGCTCGGGGTGCTGGGTGCTCAGTACTCGGGGTGCTGGGTGCTCAGTGCTCAGGGTGCTGGGTCTCAGTGCTCGGGGTACTGGGTACTCAGTGCTCAGTACACAGGGTGCTGGGTGCTCAGTGCTCAGTATTCAGTGTGCTGGGTGCTCAGTGCTCGGGGTGCTGGGTGCTCAGTGCTCAGTACTCAGGGTGCTGGGTGCTCAGTGCTCAGGGTGCTGTGTGCTCAGTGCTCAGGGTGCTGGGTGCTCAGTGCTCAGGGTGCTGGGTACTCAGTGCTCAGGGTGCTGGGTGCTCAGTACTCAGGGTGCTGGGTGCTCAGTGCTCGGGGAGCTGGGTGCTCAGTGCTCGCGGTGCTGGGTGCTCAGTGCTTGGGGTGCTCAGTGCTCATTACTCAGGGTGCTGGGTGCTCAGTGCTCGAGGTGCTCAGTAGTCAGGGTGCTGTGTGTTCAGTGCTAAGGGTGCTGGGTGCTCAGTACTCAGGGTGCTCGGTGCTTAGTACTCAGGGTGCTGGGTGCTCAGTACTCCGGGTGCTGGGTGCTCAGTGCTCGGGGTGCTCGGTGCTCAGTGCTCAAGTTGCTGGGTGCTCAGTACTCAGGGTGCTCATTGCTCAGGGTGCTGGGTGCTCAGTACTCAGGGGTGCTGGGTGCTCAATTCTCAGGGTGCTGGGTGCTCAGTGCTCAGGGTGCTGGGTGCTCAGTTCTCAGGGTGCTGCGTGCTCAGTGCTCAGGGTGCTGGGTGCTCAGGACTCAGGGTGCTGGGTGCTCAGTGCTCGGGGTGCTCGGTGCTCAGTACGCTGGTTGCTCAGTACTCAGGGTGCTGGGTGCTCAGTACTCAGGGTGCTGGGTGCTTAGTACTCAGGGTGCTGGGCGCTCAGTACTCGGGGTGCTGAGTGCTCAGTGCTCAGTACTCAGGGTGCTGGGTGCTCAGTGCTCAGGGTGCTGGGTGCTCAGTACTCGGGGTGCTGGGTGCTCAGTACTCAGGGTGCTGGGTGCTCAGTGCTCGGGGTGCTCGGTGCTCAGTACACAGGGTGCTGGGTGCTCAGTACTCAGGGTGATCTGTTCTCAGTACTCAGGGTGCTGGGTGCTCAGTGCTCGGGGTGCTGGGTGCTCAGTACTCGGGGTGCTGGGTGCTCAGTGCTCAGGGTGCTGGGTGCTCAGTGCTCAGGGTGCTGGGTACTCAGTGCTCAGGGTGCTGGGTGCTCAGTACTCAGCGTGCTGGGTGCTCAGTACTCAGGGTGCTGGGTGCTCAGTGCTCGGGGTGCTGGGTGCTCAGTGCTCGGGGTGCTCGGTGCTCAATACTCAGGGTACTGGGTGCTCAGTGCTCGAGGTGCTCAGTACTCAGGGTGCTGTGTGTTCAGTGCTCAGGGTGCTGGGTGCTCAGTACTCAGGGTGCCCGGTGCTAAGTACTCAGGGTGCTGGGTGCTCTGTACTCCGGGTGCTGGGTGCTCAGTGCTCGGGGTGCTCGGTGCTCAGTACTCAGTGCTCAGGGTGCTCAGTGCTCAGGGTGCTGGGTGTTCAGTACTCAGGGTGCTTGGTGCTCAGTACTCGGGGGTGCTGGGTGCTCAGTACTCAGGGTGCTGGGTGCTCAGTGCTCAGGGTGCTGGGTGCTCAGTGTTTGGGGTGCTGGGTGCTCAGTACTCAGGGTGCTGGGTGCTCAGTGCTCAGGGTGCTGGGGTGCTCAGTGCTCAGGGTGCTGGGTGCTCAGTACACAGTGCTCAGGATGCTGGGTGCTCAGTGCTCAGGGTGCTAGGTGCTCAGTGCTCAGGGTGCTCAGTGCTCAGTACTCAGGGTGCTGGGTGCTCAGTACTCAGGATGCTGGGTTCTCAGTGCTCGGGGTGCCCGGTGCTCAGTGCTCGGGGTGCTCGGTGCTCAGTACTCAAGGTGCTGGGTGCTCAGTACTCAGGGTGCTGGGTGCTCAGTGCTCGGGGTGCTCGGTGCTCAGTACTCAGGGTGCTGGGTGCTCAGTGCTCGGGGTGCTCGGTGCTCAGTACGTTGGGTGCTCAGTACTCAGCGTGCTGGTTGCTCAGTGCTCAGGGTGCTGGGTGCTCAGTGCTCGGGGTGCTGGGTGCTCAGTACTCAGGGGTGCTGGGTTCTCAGTACTCAGGGTGCTGGGTGCTCAGTACTCAGGGTGCTGGGTGCTCAGTACTCAGTGTGCTCGGTGCTCAGTACTCAGGGTGCTGGGTGCTCAGTGCTCGGGGTGCTGGGTGCTCAGTGCTCGGGGTGCTTGGTGCTCAGTACTCAGGGTGCTGGGTGCTCAGTACTCAGGGTGCTGGGTGCTCAGTACTCGGGGTGCTGGGTGCTCAGTACTCAGTGCTCAGGATGCTGGGTTGCTCAGTGCTCGGGCTGCTGGGTGCTCAGTGCTCAGGGTGCTGGGTGCTCAGTACTCAGGGTGCTGGGTTCTCAGTACTCAGGGTGCTGGGTGCACAGTGCTAGGGATGCTGGGTGCTCAGTGCTCGGGGTCTGGGTGCTCAGTACTCAGGGTGCTGGGTGCTCAGTACTCAGGGTCCTGGGTGCTCAGCGCTCAGGGTTCTGGGTGCTCAGTGCTCTGGGTGCTGGGTGCTCAGTGCTCAGGGTGCTGGGTGCTCAGTGCTCAGGGTCCTGGGTGCTCAGTGCTCGGTGTGCTGGGTGCTGAGTGCTCAGTGTGCTAGGTGCTCAGTGCTCGGGGTGCTCAGTGCTCAGTGCTCAGTGTCCTGGGTGCTCAGTACTCAGGGTGCTGGGTGTTTTAGTACTCAGGGTGCTCAGTGCTCAGTACACAGGGTGCTGGGTGCTCAGTGCTCAGGGTGCTGGGTGCTCAGTGCTCAGTACTCAGGGTGCTGGGTGCTCAGTGCTCGGGGTGCTGGGTGCTCAGTACTCAGCGTGGCTGGGTGCTCAGTACTCAGGGTGCTGGGTGCTCAGTGCTCAGGGTGCTGGGTGCTAAGTGCTCAGGGTGCTGGGTGCTCAGTGATCAGGGTGCTGGGTGCTCAGTACTCAGGGTGCTCAGTGCTCGGGGAGCTCGGTGCTCAGTACTCAGGGTGCTGGGGTGCTCAGTACTCAGTGCTCGGGGTCCTGGGTGCTCCGTGCTCGGGGTGCTGGGTGCTCAGTGCTCTGGGTGCTGGGTGCTCAGTACTCAGGGTGCTGGGTGCTCAGTACTCAGGGTGCTGGGTGCTCATTCTCAGGTTGCTGGGTGCTCAGTGCTCGGGGTGCCGGGTGCTCAGTACTCAGGGTGCTGGGGCTCAGTACTCAGGGTGCTGGGTGCTCATTCTTGGGGTGCTGGGTGCTCAGTGCTCGGGGTGCTGGGTGCTCAGTACTCGGGGTGCTGGGTGCTCAGTACTCAGGGTGCTGGGTGCTCAGTGCTCGGGGTGCTCGGTGCTCAGTACACTGGGTGCTGGGTGCTCAGTGCTCGGGGTGCTGGGTGCTCAGTACTCAGGGTGCTGGGTGATCAGTGCTCAGTACTCTGCGTGCTCAGTGCTCAGGGTGCTGGGTGCTCAGTGCTCAGGGTGCTGGGTGCTCAATACTCAGGGTGCTGTGTGCTCAGTACTCAGGGTGCTCAGTGCTCAGTGCTCAGGGTGCTGGGTGCTCAGTGCTCAGGGTGCTGGGTGTTCAGTACTCAGGGTGCTGGGTGCTCAGTGCTCAGGGTGCTGGGTGCTCAGTGCTCAGGGGTGCTGGGTGCTCAGTACTCAGGGTGCTGGGTGCTCAGTACTCAGGGTGTTCGGTGCTCAGTGCTCAGGGTGCTGGGTGCACAGTGCTCGGGGTGCTGGGTGCTCCAGTACTCGGGGTGCTGGGTGCTCAGTACTCAGGGTGCTGGGTGCTCAGTGCTCAGGGTGCTGGGTGCTCAGTGCTCGGGGTGCTGGGTGCTCAGTACTCGGTGTGCTGTGTGCTCAGTGCTCAGGGGGCTGGGTCTCAGTGCTCGGGGTACTGGGGTACTCAGTGCTCAGTACACAGGGTGCTGGGTGCTCAGTGCTCAGTATTCAGTGTGCTGGGTGCTCAGTGCTCGGGGTGCTGGGTGCTCAGTGCTCAGTACTCAGGGTGCTGGGTGCTCAGTGCTCAGGGGTGCTGTGTGCTCAGTGCTCAGGGTGCTGGGTGCTCAGTGATCAAGGTGCTGGGTACTCAGTGCTCAGGGTGCTGGGTGCTCAGTACTCAGGGTGCTGGGTGCTCAGTGCTCGGGGAGCTGGGTGCTCAGTGCTCGCGGTGCTGGGTGCTCAGTGCTTGGGGTCCTCGGTGCTCAGTACTCAGGGTGCTGGGTGCTCAGTGCTCGAGGTGCTCAGTAGTCAGGGTGCTGTGTGTTCAGTGCTAAGGGTGCTGGGTGCTCAGTACTCAGGGTGCTCGGTGCTTAGTACTCAGGGTGCTGGGTGCTCAGTACTCCGGGTGCTGGGTGCTCAGTGCTCGGTGTGCTCGGTGCTCAGTGCTCAAGTTGCTGGGTGCTCAGTACTCAGGGTGCTCATTGCTCAGGGTGCTGGGTGCTCAGTACTCAGGGTGCTGGGTACTCAGTGCTCAGGGTGCTCGGTGCTCAGTACGTTGGGTGCTCAGTACTCAGGGAGCTGGGTGCTCAGTACTCAGTGTGCTCGGTGCTCAGTACTCAGGGGTGCTGGGTGCTCAGTGCTCGGGGTGCTGGGTGCTCATTAATCAGGGTGCTGGGTGCTCGGTGCTCAGGGTGCTGGGTGCTCAATTCTCAGGGTGCTGGGTGCTCAGTGCTCAGGGTGCTGGGTTCTCAGTTCTCAGGGTGCTGCGTGCTCAGTGCTCAGGGTGCTGGGTGCTCAGTACTCAGGGTGCTGGGTGTTCAGTGCTCGGGGTGCTCGGTGCTCAGTACGCTGGTTACTCAGTACTCAGGGTGCTGGGTGCTCAGTACTCAGGGTGCTGGGTGCTTAGTACTCAGGGTGCTGGGTGCTCAGTACTCGGGGGTGCTGGGTGCTCAGTGCTCAGTACTCAGGGTGCTGGGTGCTCAGTGCTCAGGGTGCTGGGTGCTCAGTGCTCAGGGTGCTGGGTGCTCAGTGCTCAGGGTGCTGGGTACTCAGTGCTCAGGGTGCTGGGTGCTCAGTACTCAGGGTGCTGGGTGCTCAATTCTCAGGGTGCTGGGTGCTCAGTGCTCAGGGTGCTCGGTGCTCAGTACTCAGGGTGCTGGGTGCTCAGTGCTCGGGGTGCTGGGTACTCAGTGCTCAGGGTGCTGGGTGCTCAGTACACAGTGCTCAGGATGCTGGGTGCTCAGTGCTCAGGGTGCTGGTGCTCAGTGCTCAGGGTGCTCAGTACTCAGTGCTCAGTACTCACGGTGCTGGGTGCTCAGTACTCAGGGTGCTGGGTTCTCAGTGCTCGGGGTGCCCGGTGCTCAGTGCGCGGGGTGCTCGGTGCTCAGTACTCAGGGTGCTGTGTGCTCAGTACTCAGGGTGCTGGGTGCTCAGTGCTCAGGGTGCTCGGTGCTCAGTACTCAGGGTGCTGGGTGCTCAGTGCTGGGTGCTCAGTGCTCGGGGTGCTGGGTGCTCAGTGCTCGGGGTGCTGGGTGCTCAGTACTCAGGGTGCTCGGTGCTCAGTACTCAGGGTGCTGGGTTCTCAGTGCACGGGGTGCTGGGTGCTCAGTACTCAGGGTGCTGGGTGCTCAGTGCTCGGGGTGCTCGGTGCTCAGTACGTTGGGTGCTCAGTACTCAGGGTGCTGGGTGCTCAGTGCTCAGGGTGCTGGTGCTCAGTGCTCGGGGTGCTGGGTGCTCAGTACTCAGGGTGCTGGGGTGCTCAGTACTCAGGGTGCTGGGTGCTCAGTACTCGGGGTGCTGGGTGCTCAGTACTCAGTGCTCAGGATGCTGGATGCTCAGTGCTCGGGCTGCTGGGTGCTCAGTGCTCGGGGTCTGGGTGCTCAGTACTCAGGGTGCTGGGTGCTCAGTACTCAGGTTGCTGGGTGCTCAGTGCTCAGGGTGCTGGGTGCTCAGTGCTCTGGGTGCTGGGTGCTCAGTGCTCCGGGTGCTGGGTGCTCAGTGCTCAGGGTGCTGGGTGCTCAGTGCTCGGGGTGCTGGGTGCTGAGTGCTCAGGGTGCTGGGGTGCTCAGTGCTCGGGGTGCTCAGTGCTCAGTGCTCAGGGTGCTGGGTGCTCAGTGCTCAGGGTGCTGGGTGCTCAGTACTCAGGGTGCTGGGTGCTCAGTACTCAGGGTGTTCGGTGCTCAGTGCTCAGGGTGCTGGGTGCACAGTGCTCGGGGTGCTGGGTGCTCGGTACTCGGGGTGCTGGGTGCTCAGTACTCAGGGTGCTGGGTGCTCAGTGCTCAGGGTGATGGGTGCTCAGTGCTCGGGGTGCTGGGTGCTCAGTACTCGGGGTGCTGGGTGCTCAGTGCTCAGGGTGCTGGGTCTCAGTGCTCGGGGGTACTGGGTACTCAGTGCTCAGTACACAGGGTGCTGGGTGCTCAGTGCTCAGTATTCAGTGTGCTGGGTGCTCAGTGCTCGGGGTGCTGGGTGCTCAGTGCTCAGTACTCAGGGTGCTGGGTGCTCAGTGCTCAGGGTGCTGTGTGCTCAGTGCTCAGGGTGCTGGGTGCTCAGTGCTCAGGGTGCTGGGTACTCAGTGCTCAGGGTGCTGGGTGCTCAGTACTCAGGGTGCTGGGTGCTCAGTGCTCGGGGTGCTGGGTGCTCAGTGCTCGCGGTGCTGGGTGCTCAGTGCTTGGGGTGCTCGGTGCTCAGTACTCATGGTGCTGGGTGCTCAGTGCTCGAGGTGCTCAGTAGTCAGGGGTGCCTGTGTGTTCAGTGCTTGCTAAGGGTGCTGGGTGCTCAGTACTCAGGGTGCTCGGTGCTTAGTACTCAGGGTGCTGGGTGCTCAGTACTCCGGGTGCTGGGTGCTCAGTGCTCGGGGTGCTCGGTGCTCAGTGCTCAAGTTGCTGGGGTGCTCAGTACTCAGGGTGCTCATTGCTCAGGGTGCTGGGTGCTCATTACTCAGGGTGCTGGGGTGCTCAGTGCTCAGGGTGCTCGGTGCTCAGTACGTTGGGTGGTCAGTACTCAGGTTGCTGGGTGCTCAGTGCTCAGGGTGCTGGGTCCTCAGTTCTCAGGGTGCTGGGTGCTCAGTACTCAGGGTGCTCGGTGCTCAGTACTCAGGGTGCTTTGTGCTCAGTGCTCGGGGTGCTGGGTGCTCAGTACTCAGGGTGCTGGGTGCTCAGTGCTCGGGGTGCCTCGGTGCTCAGTACGCTGGTTGCTCAGTACTCAGGGTGCTGGGTGCTCAGTACTCAGGGTGCTGGGTGCTTAGTACTCAGGGTGCTGGGTGCTCAGTACTCGGGGTGCTGGGTGCTCAGTGCTCAGTACTCAGGGTGCTGGGTGCTCAGTGCTCAGGGTGCTGGGTGCTCAGTGCTCAGGGTGCTGGGTGCTCAGTGCTCAGGGTGCTGGGTACTCAGTGCTCAGGGTGCTGGGTGCTCAGTACTCAGGGTGCTGGGGTGCTCAGTACTCAGGGGGCTGGGTGTTCAGTACTCAGGGTGATGGGTGCTCAGTCCTCGGGGTGCTGGGTGCTCAGTTCTCGGGGTGATCGGTGCTCAGTACTCAGGGTGCTGCCTGCTCAGTGCTCGAGGTGCTCAGTACTCAGGGTGCTGTGTGTTCAGTGCTCAGGGTGCTGGGTGCTCAGTACTCAGGGTGCTCGGTGCTTAGTACTCAGGGTGCTGGGTGCTCAGTACTCCGGGTGCTGGGGTGCTCAGTGCTCGGGGTGCCCGGTGCTCAGTACTCAGTGCTCAGGGTGCTCAGTGCTCAGGGTGCTGGGGTGTTCAGTACTCAGGGTGTTTGGTGCTCAGTACTCGGGGTGCTGGGTGCTCAGTACTCAGGGTGCTGGGTGCTCAGTGCTCAGGGTGCTGGCTGCTCAGTGTTTGGGGTGCTGGGTGCTCAGTACTCAGGTTGCTGGGTGCTCAGTGCTCAGGGTGCTGGGTGCTCAGTGCTCAGGGTGCTGGGTGCTGAGTACACAGTGCTCAGGATGCTGGGTGCTCAGTGCTCATTGTACTGGGTGCTCAGTGCTCAGGGTGCTCAGTGCTCAGTGCTCAGTACTCAGGGTGCTGGGTGCTCAGTACTCAGGGTGCTGGGTTCTCAGCGCTCGGGGTGCCCGGTGCTCAGTGCTCGGGGTGCTCAGTGCTCAGTACTCAGGGTGCTGTGTGCTCAGTACTCAGGGTGCTGGGTGCTCAGTGCTCGGGGTGCTCGGTGCTCAGTACTCAGGGTGCTGGGTGCTCAGTGCTGGGTGCTCAGTGCTCGGGGTGCTGGGTGCTCAGTGCTCGGGGTGCTGGGTGCTCAGTACTCAGGGTGCTCGGTGCTCAGTACTCAGGGTGCTGGGTTCTCAGTGCACGGGGTGCTGGGTGCTCAGTACTGAGGGTGCTGGGTGCTCAGTGCTCGGGGTGCTCGGTGCTCAGTACGTTGGGTGCTCAGTACTCAGGGTGCTGGGTGCTCAGTGCTCAGGGTGCTGGGTGCTCAGTGCTCGGGGTGCTGGGTGCTCAGTACTCAGGGTGCTGGGTGCTCATGACTCAGGGTGCTGGGTGCTCAGTACTCGGGGTGCTGGGTGCTCAGTACTCAGTGCTCAGGATGCTGGATGCTCAGTGCTCGGGCTGCTGGGTGCTCAGTGCTCGGGGTCTGGGTGCTCAGTACTCAGGGTGCTGGGTGCTCAGTACTCAGGGTGCTGGGTGCTCAGTGCTCAGGGGTGCTGGGTGCTCAGTGCTCTGGGTGCTGGGTGCTCAGTGCTCAGGGTGCTGGGTGCTCAGTGCTCAGGGTGATGGGGTGCTCAGTGCTCGGGGTGCTGGGTTCTGAGTGCTCAGGGTGCTGGGTGCTCAGTGCTCGGGGTGCTGGGTTCTGAGTGCTCAGGGTGCTGGGTGCTCAGTGCTCGGGGTGCTCAGTGCTCAGTGCTCAGGGTCCTGGGTGCTCAGTACTCAGGGTGCTGGTGTGCTTAGTACTTAGGGTGCTCAGTGCTCAGTACACAGGGTGCTGGGTGCTCAGTGCTCGCGGTGCTGGGTGCTCAGTGCTCAGTACTCAGGGTGCTGGGTGCTCAGTGCTCGGGGTGCTGGGTGCTCAGTACTCAGCGTGCTGGGTGCTCAGTACTCAGGGTGCTGGGTGCTCAGTGCTCAGGGAGCTGGGTGCTCAGTGCTCAGGGTGCTGGGGTGCTCAGTGATTGGGGTGCTGGGTGCTCAGTACTCAGGGTGCTCAGTGCTCGTCGAGCTCGGTGCTCAGTACTCAGGGTGCTGGGTGCTCAGTACTCAGTCCTCGGGGTCCTGGGTGCTCCGTGCTCGGGGTGCTGGGTGCTCAGTGCTCTGGGTGCTGGGTGCTCAGTACTCAGGGTGCTGGGTGCTCAGTACTCAGGGTGCTGGGTGCTCATTCTCGGGGGTGCTGGGTGCTCAGTGCTCGGGTGCTGTGTGCTCAGTACTCAGGGTGCTGGGGCTCAGTACTCAGGGTGCTGAGTGCTCAGTACTCAGGGTGCTCGGTTCCTCAGTACTCAGGGTGCTGGGTGCTCATTCTCGGGGTGCTGGGTCCTCAGTGCTCGGGGTGCTGGGTGCTCAGTACTCAGGGTGCTGGGGGCTCAGTACTCAAGGTGCTGGGTGCTCAGTACTCAGGGTGATCTGTTCTCAGTACTCAGGGTGCTGGGTGCTCAGTACTCAGGGTGCTGGGGTGCTCAGTCCTCGGGGTGCTGGGTGCTCAGTGCTCGGGGTGCTCGGTGCTCAGTTCTCAGGGGGTGCTGCCTGCTCAGTGCTCGAGGTGCTCAGTACTCAGGGTGCTGTGTGTTCAGTGCTCAGGTTGCTGGGTGCTCAGTACTCAGGGTGCTCGGTGCTTAGTACTCAGGGTGCTGGGGTGCTCAGTACTCCGGGTGCTGGGTGCTCAGTGCTCGGGGTGCCCGGTGCTCAGTACTCAGTGCTCAGGGTGCTCAGTTCTCAGGGTGCTGGGTGTTCAGTACTCAGGGTGCTTGGTGCTCAGTACTCGGGGTGCTGGGTGCTCAGTACTCAGGGTGCTGGGTGCTCAGTGCTCAGGGTGCTGGCTGCTCAGTGTTTGGGGTGCTGGGTGCTCAGTACTCAGGGTGATGGGTGCTCAGTGCTCAGGGTGCTGGGTGCTCAGTGCTCAGGGTGCTGGGTGCTCAGTACACAGTGCTCAGGATGCTGGGGTGCTCAGTGCTCAGGGTGCTGGGTGCTCAGTGCTCAGGGTGCTCAGTGCTCAGTGCTCAGTACTCAGGGTGCTGGGTGCTCAGTACTCAGGGTGCTGGGTTCTCAGTGCTCGGGAGGTGCCCGGGTGCTCAGTGCTCGGGGTGCTCGGTGCTCAGTACTCAGGGTGCTGTGTGCTCAGTATTCAGGGTGCTGGGTGTTCAGTGCTCGGGGTGCTCGGTGCTCAGTACTCAGGGTGCTGGGTGCTCAGTGCTGGGTGCTCAGTGCTCGGGGTGCTGGGTGCTCAGTGCTCGGGGTGCTGGGTGCTCAGTACTCAGGGTGCTCGGTGCTCAGTACTCAGGGTGCTGGGTTCTCAGAGCACGGGGTGCTGGGTGCTCAGTACTCAGGGTGCTGGGTGCTCAGTGCTCGGGGTGCTCGGTGCTCAGTACGTTGGGTGCTCAGTACTCAGGGTGCTGGGTGCTCAGTGCTCAGGGTGCTGGGTGCTCAGTGCTCGGGGGTGCTGGGTGCTCAGTACTCAGGGTGCTGTGTGCTCAGTACTCAGGGTGCTGGGTGCTCAGTACTAGGGGTGCTGGGTGCTCAGTACTCAGTGCTCAGGATGCTGGGTGCTCAGTGCTCGGGCTGCTGGGTGCTCAGTGCTCGGGGTCTGGGTGCTCAGTACTCAGGGTGCTGGGTGCTCAGTGCTCAGGGTGCTGGTTTGCTCAGTACACAGTGCTCAGGATGCTGGGTGCTCAGTGCTCAGGGTGCTGGGTGCTCAGTACTCAGGGTGCTGGTGCTCAGTGCTCGGGGTGCTCGGTGCTCAGTACGCTGGTTGCTCAGTACTCAGGGTGCTGGGGTGCTCAGTACTCAGGGTGCTGGGTGCTTAGTACTCAGGGTGCTGGGTGCTCAGTACTCGGGGTGCTGGGTGCTCAGTGCTCAGTACTCAGGGTGCTGGGTGCTCAGTGCTCAGGGTGCTGGGTGCTCAGTGCTCAGGGTGCTGGGTGCTCAGTGCTCAGGGGTGCTGGGTACTCAGTGCTCAGGGTGCTGGGTGCTCAGTACTCAGGGTGCTGGGTGCTCAGTACTCAGGGGGCTGGGTGTTCAGTACTCAGGGTGCTGGGTGCTCAGTCCTCGGGGTGCTGGGTGCTCAGTTCTCGGGGTGATCGGTGCTCAGTACTCAGGGTGCTGCCTGCTCAGTGCTCGAGGTGCTCAGTACTCAGGGTGCTGTGGTGTTCAGTGCTCAGGGTGCTGGGTGCTCAGTACTCAGGGTGCTCGGTGCTTAGTACTCAGGGTGCTGGGTGCTCAGTACTCCGGGTGCTGGGTGCTCAGTGCTCGGGGTGCCCGGGTGCTCAGTACTCAGTGCTCAGGGTGCTCAGTGCTCAGGGTGCTGGTGTTCAGTACTCAGGGTGTTTGTGTGCTCAGTACTCGGGGTGCTGGGTGCTCAGTACTCAGGGTGCTGGGTGCTCAGTGCTCAGGGTGCTGGCTGCTCAGTGTTTGGGGGTGCTGGGTGCTCAGTACTCAGGTTGCTGGGTGCTCAGTGCTCAGGGTGCTGGGTGCTCAGTGCTCAGGGTGCTGGGTGCTGAGTACACAGTGCTCAGGATGCTGGGTGCTCAGTGCTCAGGGTGCTGGGTGCTCAGTGCTCAGGGTGCTCAGTGCTCAGTGCTCAGTACTCAGGGTGCTGGGTGCTCAGTACTCAGGGTGCTGGGTTCTCAGCGCTCGGGGTGCCCGGTGCTCAGTGCTCGGGGTGCTCAGTGCTCAGTACTCAGGGTGCTGTGTGCTCAGTACTCAGGGTGCTGGGTGCTCAGTGCTCGGGGTGCTCGGTGCTCAGTACTCAGGGTGCTGGGGTGCTCAGTGCTGGGTGCTCAGTGCTCGGGGTGCTGGGTGCTCAGTGCTCGGGGTGCTGGTGCTCAGTACTCAGGGTGCTCGGTGCTCAGTACTCAGGGTGCTGGGTTCTCAGTGCACGGGGTGCTGGGTGCTCAGTACTGAGGGTGCTGGGTGCTCAGTGCTCGGGGGTGCTCGGTGCTCAGTACGTTGGGTGCTCAGTACTCAGGGTGCTGGGTGCTCAGTGCTCAGGGTGCTGGGTGCTCAGTGCTCGGGGTGCTGGGTGCTCAGTACTCAGGGTGCTGGGTGCTCATGACTCAGGGTGCTGGGTGCTCAGTACTCGGGGTGCTGGGTGCTCAGTACTCAGTGCTCAGGATGCTGGATGCTCAGTGCTCGGGCTGCTGGTGCTCAGTGCTCGGGGTCTGGGTGCTCAGTACTCAGGGTGCTGGGTGCTCAGTACTCAGGGTGCTGGGTGCTCAGTGCTCAGGGTGCTGGGTGCTCAGTGCTCTGGGTGCTGGGTGCTCAGTGCTCAGGGTGCTGGGTGCTCAGTGCTCAGGGTGATGGGTGCTCAGTGCTCGGGGTGCTGTGTTCTGAGTGCTCAGGGTGCTGGGTGCTCAGTGCTCGGGGTGCTCAGTGCTCAGTGCTCAGGGTCCTGGGTGCTCAGTACTCAGGGTGCTGGGTGCTTAGTACTTAGGGTGCTCAGTGCTCAGTACACAGGGTGCTGGGTGCTCAGTGCTCGCGGTGCTGGGTGCTCAGTGCTCAGTACTCAGGGTGCTGGGTGCTCAGTGCTCGGGGTGCTGGGTGCTCAGTACTCAGCGTGCTGGTTGCTCAGTACTCAGGGTGCTGGGTGCTCAGTGCTCAGGGAGCTGGGTGCTCAGTGCTCAGGGTGCTGGGTGCTCAGTGATTGGGGTGCTGGGTGCTCAGTACTCAGGGTGCTCAGTGCTCGTCGAGCTCGGTGCTCAGTACTCAGGGGTGCTGGGTGCTCAGTACTCAGTCCTCGGGGTCCTGGGTGCTCCGTGCTCGGGGGTGCTGGGTGCTCAGTGCTCAGGGAGCTGGGGTGCTCAGTGCTCAGGGTGCTGGGTGCTCAGTGATTGGGGTGCTGGGTGCTCAGTACTCAGGGTGCTCAGTGCTCGTCGAGCTCGGTGCTCAGTACTCAGGTGCTGGGTGCTCAGTACTCAGTCCTCGGGTCCTGGGTGCTCCGTGCTCGGGGTGCTGGGTGCTCAGTGCTCTGGGTGCTGGGTGCTCAGTACTCAGGGTGCTGGGTGCTCAGTACTCAGGGTGCTGGGTGCTCATTCTCGGGGTGCTGGGTGCTCAGTGCTCGGGTGCTGTGTGCTCAGTACTCAGGGTGCTGGGGCTCAGTACTCAGGGGTGCTGAGTGCTCAGTACTCAGGGTGCTCGGTTCTCAGTACTCAGGGTGCTGGGTGCTCATTCTCGGGGTGCTGGGTCCTCAGTGCTCGGGGGTGCTGGGTGCTCAGTACTCAGGGTGCTGGGGGCTCAGTACTCAAGGTGCTGGGTGCTCAGTACTCAGGGTGATCTGTTCTCAGTACTCAGGGTGCTGGGTGCTCAGTACTCAGGGTGCTGGTGTGCTCAGTCCTCGGGGTGCTGGGTGCTCAGTGCTCGGGGTGCTCGGTGCTCAGTTCTCAGGGTGCTGCCTGCTCAGTGCTCGAGGTGCTCAGTACTCAGGGTGCTGTGTGTTTCAGTGCTCAGGTTGCTGGGTGCTCAGTACTCAGGGTGCTCGGTGCTTAGTACTCAGGGTGCTGGGTGCTCAGTACTCCGGGTGCTGGGTGCTCAGTGCTCGGGGTGCCCGGTGCTCAGTACTCAGTGCTCAGGGTGCTCAGTTCTCAGGGGTGCTGGGGTGTTCAGTACTCAGGGTGCTTGGTGCTCAGTACTCGGGGTGCTGGGTGCTCAGTACTCAGGGTGCTGGGTGCTCAGTGCTCAGGGTGCCTGGCTGCTCAGTGTTTGGGGTGCTGGGTGCTCAGTACTCAGGGTGATGGGTGCTCAGTGCTCAGGGTGCTGGGTGCTCAGTGCTCAGGGTGCTGGTGTGCTCAGTACACAGTGCTCAGGATGCTGGGTGCTCAGTGCTCAGGGTGCTGGGTGCTCAGTGCTCAGGGTGCTCAGTGCTCAGTGCTCAGTACTCAGGGTGCTGGGTGCTCAGTACTCAGGGTGCTGGGTTCTCAGTGCTCGGGGGTGCCCGGTGCTCAGTGCTCGGGGTGCTCGGTGCTCAGTACTCAGGGTGCTGTGTGCTCAGTATTCAGGGTGCTGGGTGTTCAGTGCTCGGGGTGCTCGGTGCTCAGTACTCAGGGTGCTGGGTGCTCAGTGCTGGGTGCTCAGTGCTCGGGGTGCTGGGTGCTCAGTGCTCGGGGTGCTGGGTGCTCAGTACTCAGGGTGCTCGGTGCTCAGTACTCAGGGTGCTGGGTTCTCAGAGCACGGGGTGCTGGGTGCTCAGTACTCAGGGTGCTGGGTGCTCAGTGCTCGGGGTGCTCGGTGCTCAGTACGTTGGGTGCTCAGTACTCAGGGTGCTGGGTGCTCAGTGCTCAGGGTGCTGGGTGCTCAGTGCTCGGGGTGATGGGTGCTCAGTACTCAGGGTGCTGGGTGCTCAGTACTCAGGGTGCTGGGTGCTCAGTACTAGGGGTGCTGGGTGCTCAGTACTCAGTGCTCAGGATGCTGGGTGCTCAGTGCTCGGGCTGCTGGGTGCTCAGTGCTCGGGGTCTGGGTGCTCAGTACTCAGGGTGCTGGGTGCTCAGTGCTCAGGGTGCTGGTTGCTCAGTACACAGTGCTCAGGATGCTGGGTGCTCAGTGCTCAGGGTGCTGGGTGCTCAGTACTCAGGGTGCTGGGTGCTCAGGTGCTCGGGGTGCTCGGTGCTCAGTACGCTGGTTGCTCAGTACTCAGGGTGCTGGGTGCTCAGTACTCAGGGTGCTGGGTGCTTAGTACTCAGGGTGCTGGGTGCTCAGTACTCGGGGTGCTGGGTGCTCAGTGCTCAGTACTCAGGGTGCTGGGTGCTCAGTGCTCAGGGTGCTGGGTGCTCAGTGCTCAGGGTGCTGGGTGCTCAGTGCTCAGGGTGCTGGGTACTCAGTGCTCAGGGTGCTGGGTGCTCAGTACTCAGGGTGCTGGGGTGCTCAGTACTCAGGGGGCTGGGTGTTCAGTACTCAGGGTGCTGGGTGCTCAGTCCTCGGGGTGCTGGGTGCTCAGTTCTCGGGGTGATCGGTGCTCAGTACTCAGGGTGCTGCCTGCTCAGTGCTCGAGGTGCTCAGTACTCAGGGTGCTGTGTGTTCAGTGCTCAGGGTGCTGGGTGCTCAGTACTCAGGGTGCTCGGTGCTTAGTACTCAGGGTGCTGGGTGCTCAGTACTCCGGGTGCTGGGTGCTCAGTGCTCGGGGTGCCCGGTGCTCAGTACTCAGTGCTCAGGGTGCTCAGTGCTCAGGGTGCTGGGTGTTCAGTACTCAGGGTGTTTGGTGCTCAGTACTCGGGGTGCTGGGGTGCTCAGTACTCAGGGTGCTGGGGTGCTCAGTGCTCAGGGTGCTGGCTGCTCAGTGTTTGGGGTGCTGGGTGCTCAGTACTCAGGTTGCTGGGTGCTCAGTGCTCAGGGTGCTGGGTGCTCAGTGCTCAGGGTGCTGGGTGCTGAGTACACAGTGCTCAGGATGCTGGGTGCTCAGTGCTCAGGGTGCTGGGTGCTCAGTGCTCAGGGTGCTCAGTGCTCAGTGCTCAGTACTCAGGGTGCTGGGTGCTCAGTACTCAGGGTGCTGGGTTCTCAGCGCTCGGGGTGCCCGGTGCTCAGTGCTCGGGGTGCTCAGTGCTCAGTACTCAGGGTGCTGTGTGCTCAGTACTCAGGGTGCTGGGTGCTCAGTGCTCGGGGTGCTCGGTGCTCAGTACTCAGGGTGCTGGGTGCTCAGTGCTGGGTGCTCAGTGCTCGGGGTGCTGGGTGCTCAGTGCTCGGGGTGCTGGGGTGCTCAGTACTCAGGGTGCTCGGTGCTCAGTACTCAGGGTGCTGGGTTCTCAGTGCACGGGGGGTGCTGGGTGCTCAGTACTGAGGGTGCTGGGTGCTCAGTGCTCGGGGTGCTCGGTGCTCAGTACGTTGGGTGCTCAGTACTCAGGGTGCTGGGTGCTCAGTGCTCAGGGTGCTGGGTGCTCAGTGCTCGGGGTGCTGGGTGCTCAGTACTCAGGGTGCTGGGGTGCTCATGACTCAGGGTGCTGGGTGCTCAGTACTCGGGGTGCTGGGGTGCTCAGTACTCAGTGCTCAGGATGCTGGATGCTCAGTGCTCGGGCTGCTGGGTGCTCAGTGCTCGGGGTCTGGGTGCTCAGTACTCAGGGTGCTGGGTGCTCAGTACTCAGGGTGCTGGGTGCTCAGTGCTCAGGGTGCTGGGTGCTCAGTGCTCTGGGTGCTGGGTGCTCAGTGCTCAGGGTGCTGGTGCTCAGTGCTCAGGGTGATGGGTGCTCAGTGCTCGGGGTGCTGTGTTCTGAGTGCTCAGGGTGCTGGGTGCTCAGTGCTCGGGGGTGCTCAGTGCTCAGTGCTCAGGGTCCTGGGTGCTCAGTACTCAGGGTGCTGGGTGCTTAGTACTTAGGGTGCTCAGTGCTCAGTACACAGGGTGCTGGGTGCTCAGTGCTCGCGGTGCTGGGTGCTCAGTGCTCAGTACTCAGGGTGCTGGGGTGCTCAGTGCTCGGGGTGCTGGGTGCTCAGTACTCAGCGTGCTGGTTGCTCAGTACTCAGGGTGCTGGGTGCTCAGTGCTCAGGGAGCTGGGTGCTCAGTGCTCAGGGTGCTGGGTGCTCAGTGATTGGGGTGCTGGGTGCTCAGTACTCAGGGTGCTCAGTGCTCGTCGAGCTCGGTGCTCAGTACTCAGGGTGCTGGGTGCTCAGTACTCAGTCCTCGGGGTCCTGGGTGCTCCGTGCTCGGGGTGCTGGGTGCTCAGTGCTCTGGGTGCTGGGTGCTCAGTACTCAGGGTGCTGGGTGCTCAGTACTCAGGGTGCTGGGTGCTCATTCTCGGGGTGCTGGGTGCTCAGTGCTCGGGTGCTGTGTGCTCAGTACTCAGGGTGCTGGGGCTCAGTACTCAGGGTGCTGAGTGCTCAGTACTCAGGGGTGCTCGGTTCTCAGTACTCAGGGTGCTGGGTGCTCATTCTCGGGGTGCTGGGTCCTCAGTGCTCGGGGTGCTGGGTGCTCAGTACTCAGGGTGCTGGGGGCTCAGTACTCAGGGTGCTGGGTGCTCAGTACTCAGGGTGATCTGTTCTCAGTACTCAGGGTGCTGGGTGCTCAGTACTCAGGGTGCTGGGTGCTCAGTCCTCGGGGTGCTGGGTGCTCAGTGCTCGGGTTGCTCGGTGCTCAGTTCTCAGGGTGCTGCCTGCTCAGTGCTCGAGGTGCTCAGTACTCAGGGTGCTGTGTGTTCAGTGCTCAGGTTGCTGGGTGCTCAGTACTCAGGGTGCTCGGTGCTTAGTACTCAGGGTGCTGGGTGCTCAGTACTCCGGGTGCTGGGTGCTCAGTGCTCGGGGTGCCCGGTGCTCAGTACTCAGTGCTCAGGGTGCTCAGTTCTCAGGGTGCTGGGTGTTCAGTACTCAGGGTGCTTGGTGCTCAGTACTCGGGGTGCTGGGTGCTCAGTACTCAGGGTGCTGGGTGCTCAGTGCTCAGGGTGCTGGCTGCTCAGTGTTTGGGGTGCTGGGTGCTCAGTACTCAGGGTGATGGGTGCTCAGTGCTCAGGGTGCTGGGTGCTCAGTGCTCAGGGTGCTGGGTGCTCAGTACACAGTGCTCAGGATGCTGGGTGCTCAGTGCTCAGGGTGCTGGGTGCTCAGTGCTCAGGGTGCTCAGTGCTCAGTGCTCAGTACTCAGGGTGCTGGGTGCTCAGTACTCAGGGTGCTGGTTCTCAGTGCTCGGGGTGCCCGGTGCTCAGTGCTCGGGGTGCTCGGTGCTCAGTACTCAGGGTGCTGTGTGCTCAGTATTCAGGGTGCTGGGTGTTCAGTGCTCGGGGTGCTCGGTGCTCAGTACTCAGGGTGCTGGGTGCTCAGTGCTGGGTGCTCAGTGCTCGGGGTGCTGGGTGCTCAGTGCTCGGGGTGCTGGGTGCTCAGTACTCAGGGTGCTCGGTGCTCAGTACTCAGGGTGCTGGGTTCTCAGAGCACGGGGGTGCTGGGTGCTCAGTACTCAGGGTGCTGGGTGCTCAGTGCTCGGGGTGCTCGGTGCTCAGTACGTTGGGTGCTCAGTACTCAGGGTGCTGGGTGCTCAGTGCTCAGGGTGCTGGGTGCTCAGTGCTCGGGGTGCTGGGTGCTCAGTACTCAGGGGTGCTGGGTGCTCAGTACTCAGGGGTGCTGGGTGCTCAGTACTAGGGGTGCTGGGTGCTCAGTACTCAGTGCTCAGGATGCTGGGTGCTCAGTGCTCGGGCTGCTGGGTGCTCAGTGCTCAGGGTCTGGGTGCTCAGTACTCAGGGTGCTGGGTGCTCAGTGCTCAGGGTGCTGGTTGCTCAGTACACAGTGCTCAGGATGCTGGGTGCTCAGTGCTCAGGGTGCTGGGTGCCTCAGTGCTCAGGGTGCTCAGTGCTCAGTGCTCAGTACTCAGGGTGCTGGGTGCTCAGTAATCAGGGTGCTGGGTTCTCAGTGCTCGGGGTGCCCGGTGCTCAGTGCTCGGGGTGCTCGGTGCTCAGTACTCAGGGTGCTGGGTGCTCAGTACTCAGGGTGCTGGGTGCTCAGTGCTCGGTGGTGCTCAGTACTCAGTACTCAGGGTGCTGGGTGCTCAGTGCTGGGTGCTCAGTGCTCGGGGTGCTGGGTGCTCAGTGCTCGGGGTGCTTGGTGCTCAGTATTCAGGGTGCTCGGTGCTCAGTACTCAGGGTGCTGGGTGGTCAGTGCACGGGGTGCTGGGGGCTCAGTTCTCAGGGTGCTGGGTGCTCAGTGCTCGGGGTGCTGGGTACTCAGTGCTCATTACACAGGGTGCTGAGTGCTCAGTGCTCGGGGGTACTGGGTGCTCAATGCTCAGTACTCAGGGTGCTGGGTGCTCGGTGCTCGGGGTGCTGGATGCTCAGTACTCAGGGTGCTGTGTGCTCAGTGCTCAGGGTGCTGGGTGCTCAGTACTCAGGCTGCTGGGTGCTCAGTGCTCAGGGTGCTGGGTGCTCAGTACTCAGGGTGCTGGGTCCTCAGTGCTCAGGGTGCTGAGTGCTCAGTGCTCGGGGTGCTCAGTACTCAGGGTGCTGTGTGTTCAGTGCTCAGGGTACTGGGTGCTCAGTACTCAGGGTGCTAGGTGCTTAGTACTCAGGGTGCTGTGTGCTCAGTACTCCGGGTGCTGGGTGCTCAGTGCTCGGGGGTGCTCGGTGCTCAGTGCTCAGGGTGCTGGGTGCTCAGTACTCAGGGTGCTCATTGCTCAGGGTGCTGGGTGCACAGTACTCCGGGTGCTCAGTGCTGAGGGATGCTGGGTGCTCAGTGTTCTGGGTGCTGGGTGCTCAGTGCTCAGGGTGCTGTGTGCTCAGTACTCAGGGTGCTCAGTACTAAGGGTGCTGGGTGCTCAGTGCTCAGGGTGCTGGATGCTCAGTGCTCAGGGTGCTGTGTGCTCAGTGCTCAGGGTGCTGGGGTGCTCAGTACTCAGGGTGCTCAGTGCTCAGTACTCAGGGTGCTGGGTGCTCAGTACTCAGGGTGCTGGGTGCTCGGTGCTCAGTACGCTGGGTGCTCAGTACACAGGGTGCTGGGTGCCTAGTACTCAGGGTGCTTGGTGCTCGGTACTCAGGGTGCTGGGTGCTCAGTGCTCGGGGTGCTGGGTGCTCATTAATCAGGGTGCTGGGTGCCCAGTGCTCGGGGTGTTCGGTGCTCAGTGCTCAGGGGTGCTGGGTGCTCAGTACTCAGGGTGCTCATTGCTCAGGGTGCTGGGTGCTCAGTACTCAGGGTGATGGGTGCTCAGTACTCAGGGTGCTCAGTGCTCAGTACTCAGGGTGCTCAGTGCTCAGTACTCAGGGTGCTCAGTGCTCAGGGGTGCTGGGTGCTCAGTGCTCGGGGTGCTGGGTGCTCAGTGCTCAGGGTGCTGTGTGCTCAGTAATCAGGGTGCTCAGTACTCAGGGTGCTGGGTGCTCAGTGCTCAGGGTGCTGGGTGTTCAGTGCTCGGGGTGCTGGGTACTCAGTCCTCAGGGTGCTGGGTGCTCAGTGCTCAGGGTGCTCGGTGCTTAGTACTCATGGGGCTCGGTGTTCTGGGTGCTGGGGTGCTCAGTACTCAGGGTGCTGGGTGCACAGTGCTCAGGGTGCTGGGTGCTCAGTGCTCAGGGTGCTCGGTGCTTAGTACTCATGGTGCTCGGTGCTCCGGGTGCTGGGTGCTCAGTGCTCGGTGTGCTGGGTGCTCAGTGCTCGGGGTGCTGGGTGCTGAGTGCTCGGTGTGCTGGGTGCTCAGTGCTCGGTGTGCTGGGTGCTCAGTGCTCGGTTTGCTGGGTGCTCAGTACTCGGGGTGCTGGGTGCTCAGTACTCAGGGTGCTGGGTGCTCAGTGCTCAGGGTGCTGGGGTGCTCAGTACTCAGGGTGCTGGGTGCTCGGTGCTCAGTACGCTGGGTGCTCAGTACTCAGGATGCTGGGTGCTCAGTACTCAGGGTGCTCGGTGCTCAGTACTCAGGGTGCTGGGTGCTCAGTGCTCGGGTGCTGGGTGCTCATTAATCAGGGTGCTGGGTGCTCAGTACTCAGGGTGCTCAGTGCTTGGGGTGCTGGGGGCTCAGTACTCAGGGTGCTCAGTGCTTGGGGTGCAGGGTGCTCAGTACTCAGGTGCTGGGTGCTCAGTGCTCAGGGTGCTGGGGTGCTGAGTACTCAGGGTGCTGGGTGCCTCAGTACTCAGGGTGCTGGGTGCTCAGTGCTCGGGGGTGCTGGGTGCTCAGTGCTCGGGGGGTGCTGGGTGCTCAGTGCTCGGGGTGCTGGGTGCTCAGTGCTCAGAGTGCTTTGTGCTCAGTGCTTGGGGTGCTGGGTGCTCAGTGCTCGGGGGTGCTCGGTGCTCAGTGCTCGGGGTGCTGGGAGCTCAGTACTCGGGGTGCTGGGTGCTCAGTGCTCAGGTGCTGGGTGCTCAGTGCTCGGGGGTGCTGGGTGCTCGGTGCTCAGGTTCCTGGGTGCTCAGTACTCGGGGTGCTGGGTGCTCAGTACTCAGGGTGCTGGGTGCTCATTGCTCGGGGTGCTGGGTGCTCAGTGCTACGGGTGCTGGGTGCTCAGTGCTCTTGGTGCTGGGTGCTCAGTGCTCGGGGCGCTGGGTGCTCAGTGCTCGGGGCGCAGGGTGCTCAGTGCTCGGGGTGCTCGGTGCTCAGTACTCAGGGTGCTGGGTGCTCAGTGCTCAGGGTGCTCGGTGCTCAGTACTCAGGGGGCTGGGTGCTCAGTGCTCGGTGTGCTCGGTGCTCAGTACATTGGGTGCTCAGTACTCAGGGTGCTGGGTGCTCAGGGCTTGGGGTGCTGGGAGCTCAGGGCTCGGGGTGCTGGGAGCTCAGTACTCAGGGTGCTGGTTGCTCAGTGCTCGGGGTGCTGGGGGCTGAGTCCTCACGGTGCTGGGTGCTCAGTACTCGGGGTGCTCGGTGCTCAGTCCTCAGGGTGCTGGGTGCTCAGTACTCAGGTTGCTGGGTGCTCAGTACTCAGGGTGCTCGCTGCTCAGTACTCAGGGTGCTGGGTGCTCAGTGCTCAGGGGTGCTGGGTGCTCAGTACTCAGGGTGCTGGGTGCTCAGTGCTCAGGGTGATCGGTGCTCAGTCCTCAGGGTGCTCAGTACTCAGGGTGCTGGGTGCTCAGTGCTCAGGTTGCTCAGTACTCAATGCTCGGGGTGCTGGGTGCTCAGTGCTCAGGGGTGCTGGGTGCTCAGTACTCAGGGTGCTCAGTGCTCAGGGTGCTGGGTGCTCAGTGCTCAGGGTGCTGGGTACTCAGTGCTCAGTACACAGGGTGCTGAGTGCTCAGTGCTCGGGGTGCTGGGTGCTCAGTGCTCAGTACTCAGGGTGCTGGGTGCTCGGTGCTCGGGGTGCTGGATGCTCAGTACTCAGGGTGCTGGGTGCTCAGTGCTCAGGGTGCTGGGGTGCTCAGTACTCAGGGTGCTGGGTGCTCAGTGCTCAGGGTGCTGGGTGCTCAGTACTCAGGGTGCTGGGTCCCTCAGTGCTCGGGGTGCTCAGTACACAGGGTGCTGTGTGTTCAGTGCTCAGGGTACTGGGTGCTCAGTACTCAGGGTGCTAGGTGCTTAGTACTCAGGGTGCTGGGGTGCTCAGTACTCCGGGTGCTGGGTGCTCAGTGCTCGGGGTGCTCGGTGCTCAGTGCTCAGGGTGCTGGGGGTGCTCAGTACTCAGGGTGCTCATTGCTCAGGGTGCTGGGTGCTCAGTCCTCAGGGTGCTGGGTGCTCAGTACTCAGGGTGCTCAGTGCTCAGTACTCAGGGTCCTCCGTGCTCAGTACTCAGGGTGCTCAGTGCTCAGGGTGCTGGGTGCTCAGTGCTCTGGGTGCTGGGTGCTCAGTGCTCAGGGTGCTCGGTGCTCAGTGCTCAGGTTGCTGGGTGCTCAGTACTCAGGGTGCTGGGTGCTCAGTACTCAGGGTGCTCAGTGCTCAGTACTCAGGGTGCTCAGTGCTCAGGGTGCTGGGTGCTCAGTGCTCAGGGTGCTGGGTGCTCAGTGCTCTGGGTGCTGGGGTGCTCAGTGCTCAGGGTGCTGTGTGCTCAGTACTCAGGGTGCTCAGTACTCAGGGTGCTGGGTGCTCAGTGCTCAGGGTGCTGGGTGCTCAGTGCTCAGGGTGCTGGGTGCTCAGTACTCAGGGTGCTCAGTGCTCAGTACTCAGGGTGCTGGGTGCTCAGTGCTCAGGGTGCTGGGTGCTCAGTACTCAGGGTGCTGGGTGCTCGGTGCTCAGTACGCTGGGTGCTCAGTACTCCAGGGTGCTGGGTGCTCAGTGCTCAGGGTGCTGGGTGCTCAGTACTCAGGGTGCTGGGTGCTCAGTGCTCAGGGTGCTGGGTGCTCAGTACTCAGGGTGCTGGGTCCTCAGTGCTCGGGGTGCTCAGTACACAGGGTGCTGTGTGTTCAGTGCTCAGGGTACTGGGTCCTCAGTACTCAGGGTGCTAGGTGCTTAGTACTCAGGGTGCTGGTGCTCAGTACTCCGGGTGCTGGGTGCTCAGTGCTCGGGGTGCTCGGTGCTCAGTGCTCAGGGTGCTGGGTGCTCAGTACTCAGAGTGCTCATTGCTCAGGGTGCTGGGTGCTCAGTCCTCAGGGTGCTGGGTGCTCAGTACTCAGGGTGCTCAGTGCTCAGTACTCAGGGTGCTCCGTGCTCAGTACTCAGGGTGCTCAGTGCTCAGGGTGCTGGCTGCTCAGTGCTCTGGGTGCTGGGTGCTCGGTGCTCAGGGTGCTCGGTGCTCAGTGCTCAGGTTGCTGGGTGCTCAGTACTCAGGGTGCTGGGTGCTGAGTACTCAGGGTGCTCAGTGCTCAGTACTCAGGGTGCTCAGTGCTCAGTGTGCTGGGTGCTCAGTGCTCAGGGTGCTGGGTGCTCAGTGCTCTGGGTGCTGGGTGCTCAGTGCTCAGGGTGCTGTGTGCTCAGTACTCAGGGTGCTCAGTACTCAGGGTGCTGGGTGCTCAGTGCTCGGGGTGCTGGGTGCTCAGTGCTCAGTACTCAGGGTGCTGGGTGCTCAGTGCTCGGGGTGCTGGATGCTCAGTACTCAGGTGCTGGGTGCTCAGTGCTCAGGGTGCTGGGTGCTCAGTACTCAGGGTGCTGGGTGCTCAGTGCTCAGGCTGCTGGGTGCTCAGTACTCAGGGTGCTGGGTTCTCAGTGCTCAGGGTGCTGGGTGCTCAGTGCTCGGGGTGCTCAGTACTCAGGGTGCTGTGTGTTCAGTGCTCAGGGTACTGGGGTGCTCAGTACTCAGGGTGCTCGGTGCTTAGTACTCAGGGTGCTCGGTGCTCAGTACTCAGGGTGCTGGGTGCTCAGTGCTCGGGGTGCTGGGTGCTCAGTGCTCGGGGTGCTGGGTGCTCAGTGCTCAGTACTCAGGGTGCTGGGTGCTCAGTACTCAGGGTGCTCAGTGCTCAGGGTGCTGGGTGCTCAGTGCTCAGGGTGCTGGGTACTCAGTGCTCAGTACACAGGGTGCTGAGTGCTCAGTGCTCGGGGTGCTGGGTGCTCAGTGCTCAGTACTCAGGGTGCTGGGTGCTCGGTGCTCGGGCTGCTGGATGCTCAGTACTCAGGGTGCTGGGTGCTCAGTGCTCAGGTTGCTGGGAGCTCAGTACTCAGGGTGCTGGGTGCTCAGTGCTCAGGGTGCTGGGTGCTCAGTTCTCAGGGTGCTGGGTCCTCAGTGATCGGGGTGCTCAGTACTCAGGGTGCTGTGTGTTCAGTGCTCAGGGTACTGGGTGCTCAGTACTCAGGGTGCTAGGTGCTTAGTACTCAGGGTGCTGGGTGCTCAGTACTCCGAGTGCTGGGTGCTCAGTGCTCGGGGTGCTCGGTGCTCAGTGCTGAGGGTGCTGGGTGCTCAGTACTCAGGGTGCTCATTGCTCAGGGTGCTGGGTGCTCAGTACTCAGGGTGCTGGGTGCTCAGTACTCAGGGAGCTCAGTGCTCAGTACTCAGGGTGCTCAGTGCTCAGTACTCAGGGTGCTCAGTGCTCAGGGTGCTGGGTGCTCAGTGCTCTGGGTGCTGGGTGCTCAGTGCTCAGGGTGCTGTGTGCTCAGTACTCAGGGTGCTCAGTACTCAGGGTGCTGGTGCTCAGTGCTCAGGGTGCTGGGTGCTCAGTGCTCAGGGTGCTGTATGCTCAGTGCTCAGGGTGCTCGGTGCTCAGTGCTCAGGTTGCTGTGTGCTCAGTACTCAGGGTGCTGGGGTGCTCAGTACTCAGGGTGCTCAGTGCTCAGTACTCAGGGTGCTGGGTGCTCAGTGCTCATTGTGCTGGGTGCTCAGTACTCAGGGTGCTGGGTGCTCGGTGCTCAGTACGCTGGGTGCTCAGTACTCAGGGGTGCTGGGTGCTCAGTACTCAGGGTGCTCTGTGCTCAGTACTCAGGGTGCTGGGTGCTCAGTGCTCGGGGTGCTGGGTGCTCATTATTCAGGGTGCTGGGTGCTCAGTACTCAGGGTGCTCAGTGCTTGGGGTGCTGGGTGCTCAGTACTCAGGGTGCTCAGTGCTTGGGGTGCAGGGTGCTCAGTACTCAGGGTGCTGGTTGCTCAGTGCTCAGGGTGCTGGGTGCTGAGTACTCAGGGTGCTGGGTGCTCAGTACTCAGGTGTGCTGGGTGCTCAGTGCTCGGGGTGCTGGGTGCTCAGTGCTCGGGGTGCTGGGTGCTCAGTTCTCAGTACTCAGGTGCTGGGTGCTCAGTGCTCGGGGTGCTGGATGCTCAGTACTCAGGGTGCTGGGGTGCTCAGTGCTCTGGGTGCTGGGTGCTCAGTACTCAGGGTGCTGGGTGCTCAGTGCTCAGGCTGCTGAGTGCTCAGTACTCAGGGTGCTGGGTCCTCAGTGCTCAGGGTGCTGGGTGCTCAGTGCTCGGGGTGCTCAGTACTCAGGGTGCTTTGTGTTCAGTGCTCAGGGTACTGGGTGCTCAGTACTCAGGGTGCTCGGTGCTTAGTACTCAGGGTGCTGGTGCTCAGTACTCCGGGTGCTGGGTGCTCAGTGCTCAGGGTGCTCGGTGCTCAGTGCTCAGGTTGCTGGGTGCTCAGTACTCAGGGTGCTGGGTGCTCAGTACTCAGGGTGCTCAGTGCTCAGTACTCAGGGTGCTCAGTGCTCAGGATGCTGGGTGCTCAGTGCTCGGGGTGCTGGGTACTCAGTCCTCAGGGTGCTGGGTGCTCAGTGCTCAGGTGCTCGGTGCTTAGTACTCATGGTGCTCGATGTTCGGGGTGCTGGGTGCTCAGTACTCAGGGTGCTGAGTGCACAGTGCTCAGGGTGCTGGGTGCTCAGTGCTCAGGGTGCTCGGTGCTTAGTACTCATGGTGCTCGATGTTCGGGGTGCTGGGTG
Organism: Microtus oregoni; assembly: GCF_018167655.1. Lineage (NCBI taxonomy): Eukaryota > Metazoa > Chordata > Mammalia > Rodentia > Cricetidae > Microtus > Microtus oregoni. The sequence goes on from NW_024544550.1 coordinate 3,564,901, forward strand.
CTCAGTACTCAGGGTGCTCGGTGCTCAGTACTCAGGGTGCTGGGTGCTCAGTTCTCAGGTGCTGGGTGCTCATTAATCAGGGTGCTGGGTGCTCAGTACTCAGGGTGCTCAGTGCTTGGGGTGCTGGGTGCTCAGTACTCAGGGTGCTCAGGGCTTGGGGTGCAGGTTGCTCAGTACTCAGGGTGCTGGTTGCTCAGTGCTCAGGGTGCTGGGTGGTGAGTACTCAGGGTGCTGTGTGCTCAGTACTCAGGGTGCTGGGTGCTCAGTGCTCAGGGTGCTGGGTGCTCAGTGCTCGGTGTGCTGGGGTGCTCAGTGCTCGGGGTGCTGGGTGCTCAGTGCTCGGGGTGCTGGGTGCTCAGTGCTCAGAGTTCTGGGTGCTCAGTGCTCGGGGGTGCTGGGTGCTCAGTGCTCGGGGGTGCTCGGTGCTCAGTGCTCGGGGTGCTGGGTGCTCAGTACTCGGGGTGCTGGGTGCTCAGTGCTCGGGGTGCTGGGTGCTCAGTGCTCGGGGTGTTGGGTGCTCAGTACTCGGGGGTGCTGGGGTGCTCAGTACTCGGGGTGCTCGGTGCTCGGGGTGCTGGGTGCTCAGTGCTCGGGGTGCTGGGTGCTCAGTACTCGGGGGTGCTGGGTGCTCAGTACTCGGGGTGCTCAGTGCTCGGGGTGCTGGGTGCTCAGTGCTCAGGGTGATCGGTGCTCAGTACTCAGGGTGCTCAGTACTCAGGGTGCTGCGTGCTCAGGGCTCGGGGTGCTTTGAGCGCAGTACTCAGGGTGCTGGTTGCTCAGTGCTCGGGGTGCTGGGTGCTGAGTACTCAGGGTGCTGGGTGCTCAGTACTCGGGGTGCTCGGTGCTCAGTACTCAGGGTGCTGGGTGCTCAGTACTCAGGGTGCTGGGTGCTCAGTACTCAGGGTGCTCGCTGCTCAGTACTCAGGGTGCTGGGTGCTCAGTGCTCAGGGTGCTGGGTGCTCAGTACTCAGGGTGCTGGGTGCTCAGTGCTCAGGGTGATCGTTGCTCAGTCCTCAGGGTGCTCAGTACTCAGAGTGCTGGGTGCTCAGTGCTCAGGTTTCTCAGTACTCAGTGCTCGGGGTGCTGGGTGCTCAGTGCTCGGGGTGCTGGGTGCTCAGTGCTCGGGGTGCTTGCTGCTCAGTACTCAGGGTGCTTTGTGCTCAGTGCTCCGGGGTGCTAAGGAGTCAGAGTGCTGTGTGTTCAGTGCTCAGGGTGCTGGGGTGCTCAGTACTCAGGGTGCTCTGTGCTTAGTACTCAGGGTGCTGTGTGCTCAGTACTCCGTTTGCTGGGTGCTCAGTGCTCGGGGTGCTCGGTGCTCAGTGCTCAAGGTGCTGGGGGCTCACTACTCAGGGTGCTCAGTTGCTCAGGGTGCTGGGTGCTCAGTACTCAGGGTGCTGGGTGCTCAGTGCTCAGGGTGCTCGGTGCTCAGTACGTTGGGTGCTCAGTACTCAGGGTGCTGGGTGCTCAGTGCTCAGGGTGCTGGGTGCTCAGTGCTCAGGGTGCTGGGTGCTCAGTACTCAGGGTGCTTGGTGCTCAGTGCTCAGGGTGCTCGGTCCTTAGTACTCAGGGTGCTGGGTGCTCAGTACTCCGGGTGCTGGGTGCTCAGTGCTCGGGGTGCTCGGTACTTAGTACTCAGGAGTGCTGGGTGCTCAGTACTCCGGGTGCTGGGTGCTCAGTGCTCGGGGTGCTCGGTGCTCAGTGCTCAAGGGTGCTGGGTGCTCAGTACTCAGGGTGCCTCATTGCTCAGGGTGCTGGGTGCTCAGTACTCAGGGTGCTCGGTGCTCAGTACGTTGGGTGCTCAGTATTCAGGGTGCTGGGTGCTCAGTGATCAGGGTGCTGGGTGCTCAGTGCTCAGGGTGCTGGGTGCACAGTGCTCAGGGTGCTGGGTTCTCGGTGCTCGGGGTGATGGGTGCTCAGTGCTCGGGGTGCTCGGTGCTCAGTACTCAGGGTGCTCAGTGCTCAGTACTCAGGGTGCTGGGTGCTCAGTGCTCAGGGTGATGGGTGCTCAGTACTCAGGGTGCTGGGTGCTCAGTGCTCAGGGTGCTGGGTGCTCAGTGCTCAGGGTGCTCGGTGCTCAGTACGTTGGGTGCTCAGTATTCAGGGTGCTGGGTGTTCAGTGCTCAGGGTGCTGGTGCTCAGTGCTCAGGGTGCTGGGTGCTCAGTGCTCAGGGTGCTGGGGTTCTCGGTGCTCGGGGTGCTGGGTGCTCAGTGCTCGGGGTGCTCGGTGCTCAGTACTCAGGGTGCTCAGTGCTCAGTACTCAGGGTGCTGGGTGCTCAGTGCTCAGGGTGCTGGGTGCTCAGTACTCAGGGTGCTGGGTGCTCAGTGCTCAGGGAGCTCGGTGCTCAGTACTCAGGGTGCTGGGTGCTCAGTGCTCGGTGTGCTCGGTGCTCAGTACGTTGGGTGCTCAGTACTCAGGGTGCTGGGTGCTCAGGGGTGATCGGTGCTCAGTACTCAGGGTGCTCAGTACTCAGGGTGCTGGGTGCTCAGGGCTCGGGGTGCTGGGAGCTCAGTACTCAGGGTGCTGGGTGCTCAGTGCTCGGGGGTGCTGGGTGCTGAGTCCTCAGGGTGCTGGGTGCTCAGTACTCGGGGGTGCTCGGTGCTCAGTACTCAGGGTGCTGGGTGCTCAGTACTCAGGGTGCTGGGTGCTCAGTACTCAGGGTGCTCGCTGCTCAGTACTCAGGGTGCTGGGTGCTCAGTGCTCAGGGTGCTGGGTGCTCAGTACTCAGGGTGCTGGTGCTCAGTGCTCAGGGTGATCGGTGCTCAGTCCTCAGGGTGCTCAGTACTCAGGGTGCTGGGTGCTCAGTGCTCAGGTTGCTCAGTACTCAGGGTGCTGGGTGCTCAGTACTCAGGGTGCTGTGTGCTCAGTGCTCGGGGTGCTGGGTGCTCAGTACTCAGGGTGCTGGGTGCTCAGTGCTCAGGGTGCTGGGTGCTCAGTACTCAGGGTGCTGGGTGCTCAGTACTCAGGGAGCTCAGTGCTCGGGGAGCTCGGTGCTCAGTACTCAGGGTGCTGGGTGCTCAGAACTCAGTGCTCGGGGTCCTGGGTGCTCAGCGCTCTGGGTGCTTAGTGCACAGTACTCAGGGTGCTGGGTGCTCAGTATTCAGGGTGCTCAGTGCTCGGGGTGCTGGGTGCTCAGTACTCAGGGTGCTGGGTGCTCAGTGCTCAGGGTGCTGGGGTGCTCAGTGCTCAGGGTGCTGGGTGCTCATTGCTCAGGGTGCTGGGTACTCAGTGCTCGGGGTGCTGGGTGCTCAGTACTCATGGTGCTGGGTTCTCAGTACTCAGGGTGCTGGGTGCTCAGTGCTCGGGGTGCTTGGTGCTCAGTGCTCGGGGTGCTGGGTGCTCAGTGCTCGGGGTGCTCGCTGTTCAGTACTCAGGGTACTGGGTGCTCAGTGCTCCGGGTGCTCAGGACTCAGGGTGCTGTGTGTTCAGTGCTCAGGGTGCTGGGTGCTCAGTACTCAGGGTGCTCGGGGCTTAGTACTCAGGGTGCTGGGTGCTCAGTACTCCGGGTGCTGGGGTGCTCAGTGCTCGGGGTGCTCAGTGCTCAATACTCAGGGTGCTGGGTTCTCAGTGCTCGGTGTGCTGGGTGCTCAGTGCTCGGGGTGCTGGGTGCTCAGTGCTCGGGGTGCGAGGTGCTCAGTGCTCGGTGTGCTGGGTGCTCAGTACTCGGGGTGCTGGGTGCTCAGTGCTCAGGTTCCTGGGTGCTCAGTACTCGGAGTGCTGGGTGCTCAGTACTCAGGGTGCTGGGTCCTCATTGCTCGGGGTGCTGGCTGCTCAGTGGTACTGGTGCTGGGTGCTCAGTGCTCGGGGTGCTGGGTGCTCAGTGCTCGGGGCGCTGGGTGCTCAGTGCTCGGGGTGCTCGGTGCTCAATACTCAGGGTGCTGGGTGCTCAGTGCTCAGGGTGCTCGGTGCTCAGTACTCAGGGTGCTGGGTGCTCAGTGCTCGGTGTGCTCGGTGCTCAGTACATTGGGTGCTCAGTACTCAGGGTGCTGGGTGCTCAGTGCTCAGGGTGATCGGTGCTCAGTACTCAGGGTGCTCAGTACTGAGGGTGCTGGGTGCTGAGGGCTCGGGGTGCTGGGAGCTCAGTACTCAGGGTGCTGTTTGCTCAGTGCTCGGGGTGCTGGGTGCTGAGCCCTCAGGGTGCTGGGTGCTCAGTACTCGGCGTGCTCGGTGCTCAGTACTCAGGGTGCTGGGTGCTCAGTACTCAGGGTGCTGGGTGCTCAGTACTCAGGGTGCTCGCTGCTCAGTACTCAGGGTGCTGGGTGCTCAGTGCTCAGGGTGCTGGGTGCTCAGTACTCAGGGTGCTGGGTGCTCAGTGCTCAGGGTGATCGTTGCTCAGTCCTCAGGGTGCTCAGTACTCAGAGTGCTGGGTGCTCAGTGCTCAGGTTGCTCAGTACTCAGTGCTCGGGGTGCTGGATGCTCAGTGCTCGGGGTGCTGGGTGCTCAGTGCTCGGGGTGCTTGCTGCTCAGTACCCAGGGTGCTTTGTGCTCAGTGCTCCGGGTGCTCAGTAGTCAGAGTGCTGTGTGTTCAGTGCTCAGGGTGCTGGGTGCTCAGTACTCAGGGTGCTCGGTGCTTAGTACTCAGGGTGCTGGGTGCTCAGTTCTCCGGGTGCTGGGTGCTCAGTGCTCGGGGTGCTCGGTGCTCAGTGCTCAAGGTGCTGGGTGCTCAGTACTCAGGGTGCTCATTGCTCAGGGTGCTGGGTGCTCAGTACTCAGGGTGCTGGGTGCTCAGTGCTCAGGGTGCTCGGTGCTCAGTACGTTGGGTGCTCAGTACTCAGGGTCCTGGGTGCTCAGTGCTCAGGGTGCTGGGTGCTCAGTGCTCAGGGTGCTGGGTGCTCAGTACTCAGGGTGCTGGGTGCTCAGTGCTCAGGGTGCTCGGTCCTTAGTACTCAGGGTGCTGGGTGCTCAGTACTCCGGGTGCTGGGTACTCAGTGCTCGGGGTGCTCGGTACTTAGTACTCAGGGTGCTGGGTGCTCAGTACTCCGGGTGCTGGGTGCTCAGTGTTCGGGGTGCTGGGTGCTCAGTACTCAGGGTGCTCATTGCTCAGGGTGCTGGGTGCTCAGTACTCAGGGTGCTCGGTGTTCAGTACGTTGGGTGCTCAGTACTCAGGGTGCTGGGTGCTCAGTGCTCAGGGTGCTGAATGCTCGGTGCTCAGGGTGCTCGGTGCTCAGTACTCAGGGTGCTCAGTGCTCATTACTCAGGGTGCTGGGTACTAGGTGCTCAGGGTGCTGGGTGCTCCGTACTCAGGGTGCTGGGTGCTCAGTGCTCAGGGTGATCGGTGCTCAGTCCTCAGGGTGCTCAGTACTCAGGGTACTGGGTGCTCAGTGCTCAGGTTGCTCAGTACTCAGGGTGCTGGGTGCTCAGTACTCAGGGTGCTGGGTTCTCAGTGCTCGGGGTGCTGGGTGCTCAGTACTCAGGGTGCTGGGTGCTCAGTGCTCGGGGTGCTGGGTGCTCAGTACTCAGGGTGCTGGGTGCTCAGTGCTCAGGGTGCTCAGTGCTCAGGGAGCTCGGTGCTCAGTACTCATGGTGCTGGGTGCTCAGTACTCAGTGCTCGGGGTCCTGGGTGCTCAGCGCTCTGGGTGCTTAGTGCACAGTATTCAGGGTGCTGGGTGCTCAGTATTCAGGGTGCTCAGTGCTCGCGGTGCTGGGTGCTCAGTGATCGGGGTGCTGGGTGGTCAGTACTCAGGGTGATGGGTGCTCTGTACTCAGGGTGCTGGGTGCTCAGTGCTCGGGGTGCTGGGTGCTCAGTGCTCGGGGTGCTGGGTGCTCAGTGCTCGGGGTGGTCACTGCTCAGTACTCAGGGTGCTGGGTGCTCAGTGCTCCGGGTGCTCAGTACTCAGGGTGCTGTGTGTTCAGTGCTCAGTGTGCTGGGTGCTCAGTAATCAGGGTGCTCGGTGCTTAGTACTCAGGGTGCTGAGTGCTCAGTACTCCGGGTGCTGGGTGCTCAGTGCTCGGGGTGCTCGGTGCTCAGTGCTCAATGTGCTGGGTGCTCAGTACTCAGGGTGCTCATTGCTCAGGGTGCTGGGTGCTCAGTACTCAGGGTGCTGGGTGCTCAGTGCTCAGGGTGCTCGGTGCTCAGTACGTTGGGTGCTCAGTATTCAGGGTGCTGGGTGCTCAGTGCTCAGGGTGCTGGGTGCTCAGTGCTCAGGGTGCTGGGTCCTCAGTGCTCAGGGTGCTGGGTTCTCGGTGCTCGGGGTGCTGGGTGCTCAGTGCTCGGGGTGCTCGGTGCTCAGTACTCAGGGTGCTCAGTGCTCAGTACTCAGGGTGCTGGGTGCTCAGTGCTCAGGGTGCTGGGTGCTCAGTACTCAGGGTGCTGGGTGCTCAGTGCTCAGGGAGCTCGGTGCTCAGTACTCAGGGTGCTGGGTGCTCAGTGCTCGGTGTGCTCGGTGCTCAGTACGTTGGGTGCTCAGTACTCAGGGTGCTGGGTGCTCAGGGTGATCGGTGCTCAGTACTCAGGGTGCTCAGTACTCAGGGTGCTGGGTGCTCAGGGCTCGGGGTGCTGGGAGCTCAGTACTCAGGGTGCTGGGTGCTCAGTGCTCGGGGTGGCTGGGTGCTGAGTCCTCAGGGTTGTGGGTGCTCAGTACTCGGGGTGCTCGGTGCTCAGTACTCAGGGTGCTGGGTGCTCAGTACTCAGGGTGCTGGGTGCTCAGTACTCAGGGTGCTCGCTGCTCAGTACTCAGGGTGCTGGGTGCTCAGTGCTCAGGGTGCTGGGTGCTCAGTACTCAGGGTGCTGGGTGCTCAGTGCTCAGGGTGAACGGTGCTCAGTCCTCAGGGTGCTCAGTACTCAGGGTGCTGGGTGCTCAGTGCTCAGGTTGCTCAGTACTCAGGGTGCTGGGTGCTCAGTACTCAGGGTGCTGGGTGCTCAGTGCTCGGGGTGCTGGGTGCTCAGTACTCAGGGAGCTGGGTGCTCAGTGCTCAGGGTGCTGGGTGCTCAGGACTCAGGGTGCTGGGTGCTCAGTACTCAGTGCTCGGGGTCCTGGGTGCTCAGCGCTCTGGGTGCTTAGTGCACAGTACTCAGGGTGCTGGGTGCTCAGTATTCAGGGTGCTCAGTGCTCGGGGTGCTGGGTGCTCAGTACTCAGGGTGCTGGGTGCTCAGTCCTCAGGGTGCTGGGTGCTCAGTGCTCAGGGTGCTGGGTGCTCAGTGCTCAGGGTGCTGGGTACTCAGTGCTCGGGGTGCTGGGTGCTCAGTACTCAGGGTGCTGGGTGCTCAGTACTCAGGGTGCTGGGTGCTCAGTGCTCGGGGTGCTCGGTGCTCAGTGCTCGGGGTGCTGGGTGCTCAGTGCTCGGGGTGCTCGCTGCTCAGTACTCAGGGTACTGGGTGCTCAGTGCTCCGGGTGCTCAGTACTCAGTGTGCTGTGTGTTCAGTGCTCAGGGTGCTGGGTGCTCAGTACTCAGGGTGCTCGGGGCTTAGTACTCAGGGTGCTGGGTGCTCAGTACTCCGGGTGCTGGGTGCTCAGTGCTCGGGGTGCTCAGTGCTCAGTGCCCAAGGTGCTGGGTGCTCAATACTCAGGGTGCTCATTGCTCAGGGTGCTGGGTGCTCAGTACTCAGGGTGCTGGGTGCTCAGTGCTCAGGGTGCTCGGTGCTCAGTACGTTGGGTGCTCAGTTCTCAGGGTGCTGGGTGCTCAGTGCTCAGGGTGCTGGGTGCTCAGTGCCCAGGGTGCTGGGTGCTCAGTGCTCAGGGTGCTGGGTGCTCAGTGCTCGGGGTGCTCGGGTGCTCAGTACTCAGGGTGCTCAGTGCTCATTACTCAGGGTGCTGGGTGCTCAGTGCTCAGGGTGCTGGGTGCTCAGTACTCAGGGGTGCTGGATGCTCGGTGCTCAGTACGCTGGGTGCTCAGTACTCAGGGTGCTGGGTGCTCAGTACTCAGGGTGCTCGGTGCTCAGTACTCAGGGTGCTGGGTGCTCAGTGCTCGGGGTGCTGGGTGCTCAGTACTCAGGGTGCTGGGGTGCTCAGTGCAAGGGGTGCTCGATGATCAGTGCTCGGGGTGCTGGGTGCTCAGGACCTCCGGGTGCTGGGTGCTCAGTACTCGGTGTGCTGGGTGCTCAGTACTCAGGGTGCTCGGTGCTCAGTGCTCGGGGTGCTGGGTGCTCAGTACTCAGGGTGCTCGGTGCTCAGTACTCAGGGTGCTCAGTGCTCAGTACGCAGGGTGCTCAGTGCTCAGTGCTCGTTGTGCTGGGTGCTCAGTGCTCGGTTTGCTGGGTGCTCAGTGCTCGGGGTGCTGGGTGATCAGTGCTCAGGGTGCTGGGTGCTCAGTGCTCAGAGTGCTGGGTGCTCAGTACTCAGGGTGTTCGGTGCTCAGTACTCAGGGTGCTCAGTGCTCAGTACTCAGCGTGGTGGGTGCTCAGTGCTCAGGGTGCTCGGTGCTCAGTACTCAGGGGGCTCAGTGCTCAGTACTCAGCGTGCTGGGTGCTCAGTGCTCAGGGTGCTGGGTGCTCTGTACTCAGGGGTGCCGGGTGCTTAGTACTCAGGGTGCTCGGTCCTCAGTGCTCAGGGTGCTGGGTGCTCAGTACTCGGGGAGCTGGGTGCTCAGTGCTCAATGTGCTCAGTGCTCAGTACTCAGGTTGCACAGTGCTCAGTGCTCTGGGTGCTGGGTGCTCAGTGCTCGGGGGTGCTGGGTGCTCAGTGCTCAGGGTGCTGGGTGCTCAGTACTCAGGGTGCTCAGTGCTCAGGGTGCTGGGTGCTCAGTGCTCGGGGTGCTGGGTGCTCAGTACTCAGGGTGCTGGGTGCTCAGTCCTCAGGGTGCTGGGTGCTCAGTGCTCAGGGTGCTGGGTGCTCAGTGCTCAGGGTGCTGGGTACTCAGTGCTCGGGGTGCTGGGTGCTCAGTACTCAGGGTGCTGGGTGCTCAGTACTCAGGGTGCTGGGTGCTCAGTGCTCGGGGTGCTCGGTGCTCAGTGCTCGGGGTGCTGGGTGCTCAGTGCTCGGGGTGCTCGCTGCTCAGTACTCAGGGTACTGGGTGCTCAGTGCTCCGGGTGCTCAGTACTCAGGGTGCTGTGTGTTCAGTGCTCAGGGTGCTGGGTGCTCAGTACTCACGGTGCTCGGGGCTTAGTACTCAGGGTGCTGGGTGCTCAGTACTCCGGGTGCTGGGTGCTCAGTGCTCGGGGTGCTCAGTGCTCAGTGCCCAAGGTGCTGGGTGCTCAATACTCAGGGTGCTCATTGCTCAGGGTGCTGGGTGCTCAGTACTCAGGGTGCTGGGTGCTCAGTGCTCAGGGTGCTCGGTGCTCAGTACGTTGGGTGCTCAGAACTCAGGGTGCTGGGTGCTCAGTGCTCAGGGTGCTGGGTGCTCAGTGCCCAGGGTGCTGGGTGCTCAGTGCTCAGGGTGCTGGGTGCTCAGTGCTCGGGGTGCTCGGTGCTCAGTACTCAGGGTGCTCAGTGCTCATTACTCAGGGTGCTGGGTGCTCAGTGCTCAGGGTGCTGGGTGCTCAGTACTCAGGGTGCTGGATGCTCGGTGCTCAGTACGCTGGGTGCTCAGTACTCAGGGTGCTGGGTGCTCAGTACTCAGGGTGCTCGGTGCTCAGTACTCAGGGTGCTGGGTGCTCAGTGCTCGGGGTGCTGGGTGCTCAGTACTCAGGGTGTTGGGTGCTCAGTGCAAGGGGTGCTCGATGATCAGTGCTCGTGGTGCTGGGTGCTCAGGACTCCGGGTGCTGGGTGCTCAGTACTCGGTGTGCTGGGTTCTCAGTACTCAGGGTGCTCGGTGCTCAGTGCTCGGGGTGCTGGGTGCTCAGTACTCAGGGTGCTCGGTGCTCAGTACTCAGGGTGCTCAGTGCTCAGTACGCAGGGTGCTCAGTGCTCAGTGCTCGTTGTGCTGGGTGCTCAGTGCTCGGTTTGCTGGGTGCTCAGTGCTCGGGGTGCTGGGTGATCAGTGCTCAGGGTGCTGGGTGCTCAGTGCTCAGAGTGCTGGGTGCTCAGTACTCAGGGTGCTCGGTGCTCAGTACGCAGGGTGCTCAGTGCTCAGTACTCAGCGTGGTGGGTGCTCAGTGCTCAGGGTGCTCGGTGCTCAGTACTCAGGGGGCTCAGTGCTCAGTACTCAGGTTGCACAGTGCTCAGTGCTCTGGGTGCTGGGTGCTCAGTGCTCGGGGTGCTGGGTGCTCAGTGCTCAGGGTGCTGGGTGCTCAGTACTCAGGGTGCTCAGTGCTCAGGGTGCTGGGTGCTCAGTGCTCGGGGTGCTGGGTACTCTGTGCTCAGTACACAGGGTGCTCAGTGCTCAGTGCTCGGGGTGCTATGTGCTCAGTGCTCAGTACTCAGGGTGCTGGGTGCTCGGTGCTCAAGGTGCTGGATGCTCAGTACTCAGGGTGCTGGGTGCTCAGTGCTCAGGGTGCTGGGTGCTCAGTACTCAGGGTGCTGGGTGTTCAGTGCTCAGGGTGCTGGGTGCTCAGTACTCAGGGTGCTGGGTCCTCAGTGCTCAGGGTGCTGGGTGCTCAGTGCTCTGGGTGCTCAGTACTCAGGGTGCTGTGTGTTCAGTGCTCAGGGTACTGGGTGCTCAGTACTCAGGGTGCTAGGTGCTTAGTACTCAGGGTGCGGGGTGCTCAGTACCCCGGGTGCTGGGTGCTCAGTGCTCGGTGTGCTCGGTGCTCAGTGCTCAGGGTGCTGGGTGCTCAGTACTCAGGGTGCTCATTGCTCAGGGTGCTGGGTGCTCAGTACTCAGGGTGCTGGGTGCTCAGTACTCAGGGTGCTCAGTGCTCAGTACTCAGTGTGCTCAGTGCTCAGTACTCAGGGTGCTCAGTGCTCAGGGTGCTGTGTGCTCAGTGCTCGGGGTGCTGGGTGCTCAGTGCTCAGGGTGCTGTGTGCTCAGTACTCAGGGTGCTCAGTACTCAGGGTGCTGGGTGCTCAGTGCTCAGGGTCCTGGGTGCTCAGTGCGCAGGGTGCTGGGTGCTCAGTGCTCAGGGTGCTCGGTGCTCCGTGCTCAGGTTGCTGGGTGCTCAGTACTCAGGGTGCTGGGTGCTCAGTACTCAGGGTGCTCAGTGCTCAGTACTCAGGGTGCTGGGTGCTCAGTGCTCAGGGTGCTGGGTGCTCAGTACTCAGGGTGCTGGGTGCTTGGTGCTCAGTACGCTGGGTGCTCAGTACTCAGGGTGCTGGGTGCTCAGTACTCAGGGTGCTCGGTGCTCAGTACTCAGGGTGCTGGGTGCTCAGTGCTCGGGGTGCTGGGTGCACTTTAATCAGGGTGCTGGGTGCTCAGTACTCAGGGTGCTCAGCGCTTGGGGTGCTCGGTGCTCAGTACTCAGGGTGCTCAGTGCTTGGGGTGCAGGGTGCTCAGTACTCAGGGTGCTGGTTGCTCAGTGCTCAGGGTGCTGGGTGCTGAGTACTCAGGGTGCTGGGTGCTCAGTACTCAGGGTGCTGGGTGCTCAGTGCTCGGGGTGCTGGGTGCTCAGTGCTCGGGGTGCTGGGTGCTCAGTGCTCGGGGTGCTGGGTGCTCAGTTCTCGGGGTGCTGGGTGCTCAGTGCTCGGGGTGCTGGGTGCTCAGTGCTCGGAGTGCTGGGTGCTCAGTGCTCGGGGTGCTCGGTGCTCAGTGCTCGGGGTGCTGGGTGCTCAGTACTCGGGGTGCTCAGTGCTCAGTACTCAGGGTGCTGGGTGCTCAGTGCTCAGGGTGCTGGGTGCTCAGTGCTCGGGGTGCTGGGTGCTCGGTGCTCAGGTTGCTGGGTGCTCAGTTCTCGGGGTGCTGGGTGCTCAGTACTCAGGGTGCTGGGTGCTCATTGCTCGGGGTGCTTGGTGCTCAGTACTCAGGGTGCTGGGTGCTCAGTGCTCGGGGTGCTCGGTACTCAGTGCTCGGGGTGCTGGGTGCTCAGTGCTCAGGGTGCTGGGTGCTCAGTGCTCGGGGTGCTCGGTGCTCAGTGCTCGGGGTGCTGGGTGCTCAGTACTCGGGGTGCTCAGTGCTCAGTACTCAGGGTGCTGGGTGCTCAGTGCTACGGGTGCTGGGTGCTCAGTGCTCGGGGTGCTGGGTGCTCAGTGCTCGGGTCGCTGGGTGCTCAGTGCTCGCGGTGCTCGGTGCTCAGTACTCAGGGTGCCGGGTGCTCAGTGCTCAGGGTGCGCGGTGCTCAGTACTCAGGGTGCTGGGTGCTCAGTGCTCTGTGTGCTCGGTGCTCAGTACGTTGGGTGCTCAGTACTCAGGGTGCTGGGTGCTCAGTGCTCAGGGTGATCGGTGCTCAGTACTCAGGGTGCTCAGTACTCAGGGTGCTGGGTGCTCAGGGCTCGGGGTGCTGGGAACTCAGTACTCAGGTGCTGGGTGCTCAGTGCTCGGGGTGCTTGGTGCTCAGTGCTCGGGGTGCTCAGTACTCAGGGTGCTGTGTGTTCAGTGCTCAGGGTGCTGGGTGCTCAGTACTCAGGGTGCTCGGTGCTTAGTACTCAGGGTGCTGGGTGCTCAGTACTCCGGGTGCTGGGTGCTCAGTGCTCGGGGTGCTCGGTGCTCAGTGCTCAAGTTGCTGGGTGCTCAATACTCAGGGTGCTCATTGCTCAGGGTGCTGGGTGCTCAGTACTCAGGGTGCTGGGTGCTCAGTACTCAGGGTGCTCAGTGCTCAGTACTCAGTGTGCTCAGTGCTCAGTACTCAGGGTGCTCAGTGCTCAGGGTGCTGTGTGCTCAGTGCTCGGGGTGCTGGGTGCTCAGTGCTCAGGGTGCTGTGTGCTCAGTACTCAGGGTGCTCAGTACTCAGGGTGCTGGGTGCTCAGTGCTCAGGGTGCTGTGTACTCAGTGCTCGGGGTGCTGGGTGCTCAGTACTCAGGGTGCTGGGTGCTCAGTACTCAGGGTGCTGGGTGCTCAGTGCTCGGGGTGCTCGGTGCTCAGTGCTCGTGGTTCTGGGTGCTCAGTGCTCGGGGTGCTCGCTGCTCAGTACTCAGGGTACTGGGTGCTCAGTGCTCCGGGTGCCTCAGTACTCAGGGTGCTGTGTGTTCAGTGCTCAGGGTGCTGGGTGCTCAGTACTCAGGGTGCTCGGGGGCATAGTACTCAGGGTGCTGGGTGCTCAGTACTCCGGGTGCTGGGTGCTCAGTGCTCGGGGTGCTCAGTGCTCAGTGCCCAAGGTGCTGGGTGCTCAATACTCAGGGTGCTCATTGCTCAGGGTGCTGGGTGCTCAGTACTCAGGGTGCTGGGTGCTCAGTGCTCAGGGTGCTCGGTGCTCAGTACGTTGGGTGCTCAGTACTCAGGGTGCTGGGTGCTCAGTGCTCAGGGTGCTGGGTGCTCAGTGCCCAGGGTGCTGGGTGCTCAGTGCTCAGGGTGCTGGGTGCTCAGTGCTCAGGGTGCTCGGTGCTCAGTACTCAGGGTGCTCAGTGCTCATTACTCAGGGTGCTGGGTGCTCAGTGCTCAGGGTGCTGGGTGCTCAGTACTCAGGGTGCTGGATGCTCGGTGCTCAGTACGCTGGGTGCTCAGTACTCAGGGTGCTGGGTGCTCAGTACTCAGGGTGCTCGGTGCTCAGTACTCAGGGTGCTGGGTGCTCAGTGCTCGGGGTGCTGGGTGCTCAGTACTCAGGGTGCTGGGTGCTCAGTGCAAGGGGTGCTCGATGATCAGTGCTCGGGGTGCTGGGTGCTCAGGACTCCGGGTGCTGGGTGCTCAGTACTCGGTGTGCTGGGTGCTCAGTACTCAGGGTGCTCGGTGCTCAGTGCTCGGGGTGCTGGGTGCTCAGTACTCAGGGTGCTCGGTGCTCAGTACTCAGGGTGCTCAGTGCTCAGTACGCAGGGTGCTCAGTGCTCAGTGCTCGTTGTGCTGGGTGCTCAGTGCTCGGTTTGCTGGGTGCTCAGTGCTCGGGGTGCTGGGTGATCAGTGCTCAGGGTGCTGGGTGCTCAGTGCTCAGAGTGCTGGGTGCTCAGTACTCAGGGTGCTCGGTGCTCAGTACTCAGGGTGCTCAGTGCTCAGTACTCAGCGTGGTGGGTGCTCAGTGCTCAGGGTGCTCGGTGCTCAGTACTCAGGGGGCTCAGTGCTCAGTACTCAGCGTGCTGGGTGCTCAGTGCTCAGGGTGCTGGGTGCTCTGTACTCAGGGTGCCGGGTGCTTAGTACTCAGGGTGCTCGGTCCTCAGTGCTCAGGGTGCTGGGTGCTCAGTACTCGGGGAGCTGGGTGCTCAGTGCTCAGGGTGCTCAGTGCTCAGTACTCAGGTTGCACAGTGCTCAGTGCTCTGGGTGCTGGGTGCTCAGTGCTCGGGGTGCTGGGTGCTCAGTGCTCAGGGTGCTGGGTGCTCAGTACTCAGGGTGCTCAGTGCTCAGGGTGCTGGGTGCTCAGTGCTCGGGGTGCTGGGTACTCTGTGCTCAGTACACAGGGTGCTCAGTGCTCAGTGCTCGGGGTGCTATGTGCTCAGTGCTCAGTACTCAGGGTGCTGGGTGCTCGGTGCTCAAGCTGCTGGATGCTCAGTACTCAGGGTGCTGGGTGCTCAGTGCTCAGGGTGCTGGGTGCTCAGTACTCAGGGTGCTGGGTGCTCAGTGCTCAGGGTGCAGGGTGCTCAGTACTCAGGGTGCTGGGTCCTCAGTGCTCAGGGTGCTGGGTGCTCAGTGCTCTGGGTGCTCAGTACTCAGGGTGCTGTGTGTTCAGTGCTCAGGGTACTGGGGTGCTCAGTACTCAGGGTGCTAGGTGCTTAGTACTCAGGGTGCGGGGTGCTCAGTACCCCGGGTGCTGGGTGCTCAGTGCTCGGTGTGCTCGGTGCTCAGTGCTCAGGGTGCTGGGTGCTCAGTACTCAGGGTGCTCATTGCTCAGGGTGCTGGGTGCTCAGTACTCAGGGTGCTGGGTGCTCAGTACTCAGGGTGCTCAGTGCTCAGTACTCAGTGTGCTCAGTGCTCAGTACTCAGGGTGCTCAGTGCTCAGGGTGCTGTGTGCTCAGTGCTCGGGGTGCTGGGTGCTCAGTGCTCAGGGTGCTGTGTGCTCAGTACTCAGGGTGCTCAGTACTCAGGGTGCTGGGTGCTCAGTGCTCAGGGTCCTGGGTGCTCAGTGCGCAGGGTGCTGGGTGCTCAGTGCTCAGGGTGCTCGGTGCTCAGTGCTCAGGGTGCTGGGTGCTCAGTGCCCAGGGTGCTGGGTGCTCAGTGCTCAGGGTGCTGGGTGCTCAGTGCTCGGGGTGCTCGGTGCTCAGTACTCAGGGTGCTCAGTGCTCATTACTCAGGGTGCTGGGTGCTCAGTGCTCAGGGTGCTGGGTGCTCAGTACTCAGGGTGCTGGATGCTCGGTGCTCAGTACGCTGGGTGCTCAGTACTCAGGGTGCTGGGTGCTCAGTACTCAGGGTGCTCGGTGCTCAGTACTCAGGGTGCTGGGTGCTCAGTGCTCGGGGTGCTGGGTGCTCAGTACTCAGGGTGCTGGTTGCTCAGTGCAAGGGGTGCTCGATGATCAGTGCTCGGGGTGCTGGGTGCTCAGGACTCCGGGTGCTGGGTGCTCAGTACTCGGTGTGCTGGGTGCTCAGTACTCAGGGTGCTCGGTGCTCAGTGCTCGGGGTGCTGGGTGCTCAGTACTCAGGGTGCTCGGTGCTCAGTACTCAGGGTGCTCAGTGCTCAGTACGCAGGGTGCTCAGTGCTCAGTGCTCGTTGTGCTGGGTGCTCAGTGCTCGGTTTGCTGGGTGCTCAGTGCTCGGGGTGCTGGGTGATCAGTGCTCAGGGTGCTGGGTGCTCAGTGCTCAGAGTGCTGGGTGCTCAGTACTCAGTGTGCTCGGTGCTCAGTACTCAGGGTGCTCAGTGCTCAGTACTCAGCGTGGTGGGTGCTCAGTGCTCAGGGTGCTCGGTGCTCAGTACTCAGGGGGCTCAGTGCTCAGTACTCAGCGTGCTGGGTGCTCAGTGCTCAGGGTGCTGGGTGCTCTGTAATCAGGGTGCCGGGTGCTTAGTACTCAGGGTGCTCGGTCCTCAGTGCTCAGGGTGCTGGGTGCTCAGTACTCGGGGAGCTGGGTGCTCAGTGCTCAGGGTGCTCAGTGCTCAGTACTCAGGTTGCACAGTGCTCAGTGCTCTGGGTGCTGGGTGCTCAGTGCTCGGGGTGCTGGGTGCTCAGTGCTCAGGGTGCTGGGTGCTCAGTACTCAGGGTGCTCAGTGCTCAGGGTGCTGGGTGCTCAGTGCTCGGGGTGCTGGGTACTCTGTGCTCAGTACACAGGGTGCTCAGTGCTCAGTGCTCGGGGTGCTATGTGCTCAGTGCTCAGTACTCAGGGTGCTGGGTGCTCGGTGCTCAAGGTGCTGGATGCTCAGTACTCAAGGTGCTGGGTGCTCAGTGCTCAGGGTGCTGGGTGCTCAGTACTCAGGGTGCTGGGTGCTCAGTGCTCAGGGTGCTGGGTGCTCAGTACTCAGGGTGCTGGGTCCTCAGTGCTCAGGGTGCTGGGTGCTCAGTGCTCTGGGTGCTCAGTACTCAGGGTGCTGTGTGTTCAGTGCTCAGGGTACTGGGTGCTCAGTACTCAGGGTGCTAGGTGCTTAGTACTCAGGGTGCGGGGTGCTCAGTACCCCGGGTGCTGGGTGCTCAGTGCTCGGTGTGCTCGGTGCTCAGTGCTCAGGGTGCTGGGTGCTCAGTACTCAGGGTGCTCATTGCTCAGGGTGCTGGGTGCTCAGTACTCAGGGTGCTGGGTGCTCAGTAATCAGGGTGCTCAGTGCTCAGTACTCAGTGTGCTCAGTGCTCAGTACTCAGGGTGCTCAGTGCTCAGGGTGCTGTGTGCTCAGTGCTCGGGGTGCTGGGTGCTCAGTGCTCAGGGTGCTGTGTGCTCAGTACTCAGGGTGCTCAGTACTCAGGGTGCTGGGTGCTCAGTGCTCAGGGTCCTGGGTGCTCAGTGCGCAGGGTGCTGGGTGCTCAGTGCTCAGGGTGCTCGGTGCTCAGTGCTCAGGTTGCTGGGTGCTCAGTACTCAGGGTGCTGGGTGCTCAGTACTCAGGGTGCTCAGTGCTCAGTACTCAGGGTGCTGGGTGCTCAGTGCTCAGGGTGCTGGGTGCTCAGTACTCAGGGTGCTGGGTGCTTGGTGCTCAGTACGCTGGGTGCTCAGTACTCAGGGTGCTGGGTGCTCAGTACTCAGGGTGCTCGGTGCTCAGTACTCAGGGTGCTGGGTGCTCAGTGCTCGGGGTGCTGGGTGCTCATTAATCAGGGTGCTGGGTGCTCAGTACTCAGGGTGCTCAGCGCTTGGGGTGCTCGGTGCTCAGTACTCAGGGTGCTCAGTGCTTGGGGTGCAAGGGAGCTCAGTACTCAGGGTGCTGGTTGCTCAGTGCTCAGGGTGCTGGGTGCTGAGTACTCAGGGTGCTGGGTGCTCAGAACTCAGGGTGCTGGGTGCTCAGTGCTCGGGGTGCTGGGTGCTCAGTGCTCGGGGTGCTGGGTGCTCAGTGCTCGGGGTGCTGGGTGCTCAGTTCTCGGGGTGCTGGGTGCTCAGTGCTCGGGGTGCTGGGTGCTCAGTGCTCGGAGTGCTGGGTGCTCAGTGCTCGGGGTGCTCGGTGCTCAGTGCTCGGGGTGCTGGGTGCTCAGTACTCGGGGTGCTCAGTGCTCAGTACTCAGGGTGCTGGGTGCTCAGGGCTCAGGGTGCTGGGTGCTCAGTGCTCGGGGTGCTGGGTGCTCGGTGCTCAGGTTGCTGGGTGCTCAGTTCTCGGGGTGCTGGGTGCTCAGTACTCAGGGTGCTGGGTGCTCATTGCTCGGGGTGCTTGGTGCTCAGTACTCAGGGTGCTGGGTGCTCAGTGCTCGGGGTGCTCGGTACTCAGTGCTCGGGGTGCTGGGTGCTCAGTGCTCAGGGTGCTGGGTGCTCAGTGCTCGGGGTGCTCGGTGCTCAGTGCTCGGGGTGCTGGGTGCTCAGTACTCGGGGTGCTCAGTGCTCAGTACTCAGGGTGCTGGGTGCTCAGTGCTACGGGTGCTGGGTGCTCAGTGCTCGGGGTGCTGGGTGCTCAGTGCTCGGGTCGCTGGGTGCTCAGTGCTCGCGGTGCTCGGTGCTCAGTACTCAGGGTGCCGGGTGCTCAGTGCTCAGGGTGCGCGGTGCTCAGTACTCAGGGTGCTGGGTGCTCAGTGCTCGGTGTGCTCGGTGCTCAGTACGTTGGGTGCTCAGTACTCAGGGTGCTGGGTGCTCAGTGCTCAGGGTGATCGGTGCTCAGTACTCAGGGTGCTCAGTACTCAGGGTGCTGGGTGCTCAGGGCTCGGGGTGCTGGGAACTCAGTACTCAGGGTGCTGGGTGCTCAGTGCTCGGGGTGCTTGGTGCTCAGTGCTCGGGGTGCTGGGTGCTCAGTGCTCGGGGTGCTCGCTGCTCAGTACTCAGGGTGCTGGATGCTCAGTGCTCCGGGTGCTCAGTACTCAGGGTGCTGGGTGCTCAGTACTCAGGGTGCTGGGTGCTCAGTGCTCAGAGTGCTCGGTGCTCAGTACGTTGGGTGCTCAGTACTCAGGGTTCTGGGTGCTCAGTGCTCAGGGTGCTGGGTGCTCAGTGCTCAGGGTGCTGGTGCTCAGTACTCAGCGTGCTGGGTGCTCAGTGCTCAGGGTGCTGGGTGCTCTGTACTCAGGGTGCCGGGTGCTTAGTACTCAGGGTGCTCGGTCCTCAGTGCTCAGGGTGCTGGGTTCTCAGTACTCGGCGAGCTGGGTGCTCAGTGCTCAGGGTGCTCAGTGCTCAGTACTCAGGTTGCACAGTGCTCAGTGCTCTGGGTGCTGGGTGCTCAGTGCTCGGGGTGCTGGGTGCTCAGTGCTCAGGGTGCTGGGTGCTCAGTACTCAGGGTGCTCAGTGCTCAGGGTGCTGGGTGCTCAGTGCTCGGGGTGCTGGGTACTCTGTGCTCAGTACACAGGGTGCTCAGTGCTCAGTGCTCGGGGTGCTATGTGCTCAGTGCTCAGTACTCAGGGTGCTGGGTGCTCGGTGCTCAAGGTGCTGGATGCTCAGTACTCAGGGTGCTGGGTGCTCAGTGCTCAGGGTGCTGGGTGCTCAGTACTCAGGGTGCTGGGTGCTCAGTGCTCAGGGTGCTGGGTGCTCAGTACTCAGGGTGCTGGGTCCTCAGTGCTCAGGGTGCTGGGTGCTCAGTGCTCTGGGTGCTCAGTACTCAGGGTGCTGTGTGTTCAGTGCTCAGGGTACTGGGTGCTCAGTACTCAGGGTGCTAGGTGCTTAGTACTCAGGGTGCGGGGTGCTCAGTACCCCGGGGTGCTGGGTGCTCAGTGCTCGGTGTGCTCGGTGCTCAGTGCTCAGGGTGCTGGGTGCTCAGTACTCAGGGTGCTCATTGCTCAGGGTGCTGGGTGCTCAGTACTCAGGGTGCTGGGTGCTCAGTACTCAGGGTGCTCAGTGCTCAGTACTCAGTGTGCTCAGTGCTCAGTACTCAGGGTGCTCAGTGCTCAGGGTGCTGTGTGCTCAGTGCTCGGGGTGCTGGGTGCTCAGTGCTCAGGGTGCTGTGTGCTCAGTACTCAGGTGCTCAGTACTCAGGGTGCTGGGTGCTCAGTGCTCAGGGTCCTGGGTGCTCAGTGCGCAGGGTGCTGGGTGCTCAGTGCTCAGGGTGCTCGGTGCTCAGTGCTCAGGTTGCTGGGTGCTCAGTACTCAGGGTGCTGGGTGCTCAGTACTCAGGGTGCTCAGTGCTCAGTACTCAGGGTGCTGGGTGCTCAGTGCTCAGGGTGCTGGGTGCTCAGTGCTCGGGGTCCTGGGTGCTCAGTGCTCGGGGTGGTCACTGCTCAGTACTCAGGGTGCTGGGTGCTCAGTGCTCTGGGTGCTGGGTGCTCAGTACTCGGGGAGCTGGGTGCTCAGTGCTCAGGGTGCTCAGTGCTCAGTACTCAGGTTGCACAGTGCTCAGTGCTCTGGGTGCTGGGTGCTCAGTGCTCGGGGTGCTGGGTGCTCAGTGCTCAGGGTGCTGGGTGCTCAGTACTCAGGGTGCTCAGTGCTCAGGGTGCTGGGTGCTCAGTGCTCGGGGTGCTGGGTACTCTGTGCTCAGTACACAGGGTGCTCAGTGCTCAGTGCTCGGGGTGCTATGTGCTCAGTGCTCAGTACTCAGGGTGCTGGGTGCTCGGTGCTCAAGGTGCTGGATGCTCAGTACTCAGGGTGCTGGGTGCTCAGTGCTCAGGGTGCTGGGTGCTCAGTACTCAGGGTGCTGGGTGCTCAGTGCTCAGGGTGCTGGGTGCTCAGTACTCAGGGTGCTGGGTCCTCAGTGCTCAGGGTGCTGGGTGCTCAGTGCTCTGGGTGCTCAGTACTCAGGGTGCTGTGTGTTCAGTGCTCAGGGTACTGGGTGCTCAGTACTCAGGGTGCTAGGTGCTTAGTACTCAGGGTGCGGGGTGCTCAGTACCCCGGGTGCTGGGTGCTCAGTGCTCGGTGTGCTCGGTGCTCAGTGCTCAGGGGCTGGGTGCTCAGTACTCAGGGTGCTCATTGCTCAGGGTGCTGGGTGCTCAGTACTCAGGGTGCTGGGTGCTCAGTACTCAGGGTGCTCAGTGCTCAGTACTCAGTGTGCTCAGTGCTCAGTACTCAGGGTGCTCAGTGCTCAGGTGCTGTGTGCTCAGTGCTCGGGGTGCTGGGTGCTCAGTGCTCAGGGTGCTGTGTGCTCAGTACTCAGGGTGCTCAGTACTCAGGGTGCTGGGTGCTCAGTGCTCAGGATCCTGGGTGCTCAGTGCGCAGGGTGCTGGGTGCTCAGTGCTCAGGGAGCTCGGTGCTCAGTGCTCAGGTTGCTGGGTGCTCAGTACTCAGGGTGCTGGGTGCTCAGTACTCAGGGTGCTCAGTGCTCAGTACTCAGGGTGCTGGGTGTTCAGTGCTCAGGGTGCTGGGTGCTCAGTACTCAGGGTGCTGGGTGCTTGGTGCTCAGTACGCTGGGTGCTCAGTACTCAGGGTGCTGGGTGCTCAGTACTCAGGGTGCTCGGTGCTCAGTACTCAGGGGGCTGGGTGCTCAGTGCTCGGGGTGCTGGGTGCTCATTAATCAGGGTGCTGGGTGCTCAGTACTCAGGGTGCTCAGCGCTTGGGGTGCTCGGTGCTCAGTACTCAGGGTGCTCAGTGCTTGGGGTGCAGGGTGCTCAGTACTCAGGTGCTGGTTGCTCAGTGCTCAGGGTGCTGGGTGCTGAGTACTCAGGGTGCTGGGTGCTCAGTACTCAGGGTGCTGGGTGCTCAGTGCTCGGGGTGCTGGGTGCTCAGTGCTCGGGGTTCTGGGTGCTCAGTGCTCGGGGTGCTGGGTGCTCAGTTCTCGGGGGTGCTGGGTGCTCAGTGCTCGGGGTGCTGGGTGCTCAGTGCTCGGAGTGCTGGGTGCTCAGTGCTCGGGGTGGTCGGTGCTCAGTGCTCGGGGTGCTGGGTGCTCAGTACTCGGGGTGCTCAGTGCTCAGTACTCAGGGTGCTGGGTGCTCAGTGCTCAGGGTGCTGGGTGCTCAGTGCTCGGGGTGCTGGGTGCTCGGTGCTCAGGTTGCTGTGTGCTCAGTTCTCGGGGTGCTGGGTGCTCAGTACTCAGGGTGCTGGGTGCTCATTGCTCGGGGTGCTTGGTGCTCAGTACTCAGGGTGCTGGGTGCTCAGTCCTCGGGGTGCTCGGTACTCAGGCTCGGGGTGCTGGGTGCTCAGTGCTCAGGGTGCTGGGTGCTCAGTGCTCGGGGTGCTCGGTGCTCAGTGCTCGGGGTGCTGGGTGCTCAGTACTCGGGGTGCTCAGTGCTCAGTACTCAGGGTGCTGGGTGCTCAGTGCTACGGGTGCTGGGTGCTCAGTGCTCGGGGTGCTGGGTGCTCAGTGCTCGGGTCGCTGGGTGCTCAGTGCTCGCGGTGCTCGTTGCTCAGTACTCAGGGTGCGGGTGCTCAGTGCTCAGGGTGCGCGGTGCTCAGTACTCAGGGTGCTGGGTGCTCAGTGCTCGGTGTGCTCGGTGCTCAGTAACGTTGGGTGCTCAGTACTCAGGGTGCTGGGTGCTCAGTGCTCAGGGTGATCGGTGCTCAGTACTCAGGGGTGCTCACTACTCAGGGTGCTGGGTGCTCAGGGCTCGGGGTGCTGGGAACTCAGTACTCAGGGTGCTGGGTGCTCAGTGCTCGGGGTGCTTGGTGCTCAGTGCTCGGGGTGCTGGGTGCTCAGTGCTCGGGGTGCTCGCTGCTCAGTACTCAGGGTGCTGGGTGCTCAGTGCTCCGGGTGCTCAGTACTCAGGGTGCTGTGTGTTCAGTGCTCAGGGTGCTGGGTGCTCAGTACTCAGGGTGCTCGGTGCTTAGTACTCAGGGTGCTGGGTGCTCAGTACTCCGGGTGCTGGGTGCTCAGTGCTCGGGGTGCTCGGTGCTCAGTGCTCAAGGTGCTGGGTGCTCAATACTCAGGGTGCTCATTGCTCAGGGTGCTGGGTGCTCAGTACTCAGGGTGCTGGGTGCTCAGTACTCAGGGTGCTGGGTGCTCAGTGCTCAGGGTGCTCGGTGCTCAGTACGTTGGGTGCTCAGTACTCAGGGTTCTGGGTGCTCAGTGCTCAGGGTGCTGGGTGCTCAGTGCTCAGGGTGCTGGGTGCTCAGTACTCAGCGTGCTGGGTGCTCAGTGCTCAGGGTGCTGGGTGCTCTGTACTCAGGGTGCCGGGTGCTTAGTACTCAGGGTGCTCGGTCCTCAGTGCTCAGGGTGCTGGGTGCTCAGTACTCGGGGAGCTGGGTGCTCAGTGCTAAGGGTGCTCAGTTCTCAGTACTCAGGTTGCACAGTGCTCAGTGCTCTGGGTGCTGGTGCTCAGTGCTCGGGGGTGCTGGGTGCTCAGTGCTCAGGGTGCTGGGTGCTCAGTACTCAGGGTGCTCAGTGCTCAGTTTTGCTGGGTGCTCAGTGCTCGGGGTGCTGGGTACTCTGTGCTCAGTACACAGGGTGCTCAGTGCTCAGTGCTCGGGGTGCTATGTGCTCAGTGCTCAGTACTCAGGGTGCTGGGTGCTCGGTGCTCAAGGTGCTGGATGCTCAGTACTCAGGGTGCTGGGTGCTCAGTGCTCAGGGTGCTGGGTGCTCAGTACTCAGGGTGCTGGGTGCTCAGTGCTCAGGGTGCTGGGTGCTCAGTACTCAGGGTGCTGGGTCCTCAGTGCTCAGGGTGCTGGGTGCTCAGTGCTCTGGGTGCTCAGTACTCAGGGTGCTGTGTGTTCAGTGCTCAGGGTACTGGGTGCTCAGTACTCAGGGTGCTAGGTGCTTAGTACTCAGGGTGCGGGGTGCTCAGTACCCGGGTGCTGGGTGCTCAGTGCTCGGTGTGCTTGGTGCTCAGTGCTCAGGGTGCTGGGTGCTCAGTACTCAGGGTGCTCATTGCTCAGGGTGCTGGGTGCTCAGTACTCAGGGTGCTGGGTGCTCAGTACTCAGGGTGCTCAGTGCTCAGTACTCAGTGTGCTCAGTGCTCAGTACTCAGGGTGCTCAGTGCTCAGGGTGCTGTGTGCTCAGTGCTCGGGGTGCTGGGTGCTCAGTGCTCAGGGTGCTGTGTGCTCAGTACTCAGGGTGCTCAGTACTCAGGGTGCTGGGTGCTCAGTGCTCAGGGTCCTGGGTGCTCAGTGCGCAGGGTGCTGGGTGCTCAGTGCTCAGGGTGCTCGGTGCTCAGTGCTCAGGTTGCTGGGTGCTCAGTACTCAGGGTGCTGGGTGCTCAGTACTCAGGGTGCTCAGTGCTCAGTACTCAGGGTGCTGGGTGCTCAGTGCTCAGGGTGCTGGGTGCTCAGTGCTCGGGGTGCTGGGTGCTCAGTGCTCGGGGTGGTCACTGCTCAGTACTCAGGGTGCTGGGTGCTCAGTGCTCCGGGTGCTCAGTACTCAGGGTGCTGTGTGTTCAGTGCTCAGTGTGCTGGGTGCTCAGTAATCAGGGTGCTCGGTGCTTAGTACTCAGGGTGCTGAGTGCTCAGTACTCCGGGTGCTGGGTGCTCAGTGCTCGGGGTGCTCGGTGCTCAGTGCTCAATGTGCTGGGTGCTCAGTACTCAGGGTGCTCATTGCTCAGGGTGCTGGGTGCTCAGTACTCAGGGTGCTGGGTGCTCAGTGCTCAGGGTGCTCGGTGCTCAGTACGTTGGGTGCTCAGTATTCAGGGTGCTGGGTGCTCAGTGCTCAGGGTGCTGGGTGCTCAGTGCTCAGGGTGCTGGGTCCTCAGTGCTCAGGGTGCTGGGTTCTCGGTGCTCGGGGGTGCTGGGTGCTCAGTGCTCGGGGGTGCTCGGTGTTCAGTACTCAGGGTGCTCAGTGCTCAGTACTCAGGGTGCTGGGTGCTCAGTGCTCAGGGTGCTGGGTGCTCAGTACTCAGGGTGCTGGGTGCTCAGTGCTCAGGGAGCTCGGTGCTCAGTACTCAGGGTGGCTGGGTGCTCAGTGCTCGGTGTGCTCGGTGCTCAGTACGTTGGGTGCTCAGTACTCAGGGTGCTGGGTGCTCAGGGTGATCGGTGCTCAGTACTCAGGGTGCTCAGTACTCAGGGTGCTGGTGCTCAGGGCTCGGGGTGCTGGGAGCTCAGTACTCAGGGTGCTGGGTGCTCAGTGCTCGGGGTGCTGGGTGCTGAGTCCTCAGGGTTGTGGGTGCTCAGTACTCGGGGTGCTCGGTGCTCAGTACTCAGGGTGCTGGGTGCTCAGTACTCAGGGTGCTGGGTGCTCAGTACTCAGGGTGCTCGCTGCTCATTACTCAGGGTGCTTGGTGCTCAGTGCTCAGGTGCTGGGTGCTCAGTACTCAGGGTGCTGTGTGCTCAGTGCTCAGGGTGATCGGTGCTCAGTCCTCAGGGTGCTCAGTACTCAGGGTGCTGGGTGCTCAGTGCTCAGGTTGCTCAGTACTCAGGGTGCTGGGTGCTCAGTACTCTGGGTGCTGGGTGCTCAGTGCTCGGGGTGCTGGGTGCTCAGTACTCAGGGAGCTGGGTGCTCAGTGCTCAGGGTGCTGGGTGCTCAGGACTCAGGGTGCTGGGTGCTCAGTACTCAGTGCTCGGGGTCCTGGGTGCTCAGCGCTCTGGGTGCTTAGTGCACAGTACTCAGGGTGCTGGGTGCTCAGTATTCAGGGTGCTCAGTGCTCGGGGTGCTGGGTGCTCAGTACTCAGGGTGCTGGGTGCTCAGTCCTCAGGGTGCTGGGTGCTCAGTGCTCAGGGTGCTGGGTGCTCAGTGCTCAGGGTGCTGGGTACTCAGTGCTCGGGGTGCTGGGGTGCTCAGTACTCAGGGTGCTGGGGTGCTCAGTACTCAGGGTGCTGGGTGCTCAGTGCTCGGGGTGCTCGGTGCTCAGTGCTCGGGGTGCTGGGTGCTCAGTGCTCGGGGTGCTCGCTGCTCAGTACTCAGGGTACTGGGTGCTCAGTGCTCCGGGTGCTCAGTACTCAGGGTGCTGTGTGTTCAGTGCTCAGGGTGCTGGGTGCTCAGTACTCAGGGTGCTCGGGGCTAGTACTCAGGGTGCTGGGTGCTCAGTACTCCGGGTGCTGGGTGCTCAGTGCTCGGGGTGCTCAGTGCTCAGTGCCCAAGGTGCTGGGTGCTCAATACTCAGGGTGCTCATTGCTCAGGTTGCTGGGTGCTCAGTACTCAGGGTGCTGGGTGCTCAGTGCTCAGGGGTGCTCGGTGCTCAGTACGTTGGGTGCTCAGTACTCAGGGTGCTGGGTGCTCAGTGCTCAGGGTGCTGGGTGCTCAGTGCCCAGGGTGCTGGGTGCTCAGTGCTCAGGGTGCTGGGTGCTCAGTGCTCGGGGTGCTCGGTGCTCAGTACTCAGGGTGCTCAGTGCTCATTACTCAGGGTGCTGGGTGCTCAGTGCTCAGGGGTGCTGGGTGCTCAGTACTCAGGGTGCTGATGCTCGGTGCTCAGTACGCTGGGTGCTCAGTACTCAGGGTGCTGGTGCTCAGTACTCAGGGTGCTCGGTGCTCAGTACTCCAGGGTGCTGGGTGCTCAGTGCTCGGGGTGCTGGGTGCTCAGTACTCAGGGTGCTGGGTGCTCAGTGCAAGGGGTGCTCGATGATCAGTGCTCGGGGTGCTGGGTGCTCAGGACTCCGGGTGCTGGGTGCTTAGTACTCGGTGTGCTGGGTGCTCAGTACTCAGGGTGCTCGGTGCTCAGTGCTCGGGGTGCTGGTGGCTCAGTACTCAGGGTGCTCGGTGCTCAGTACTCAGGGTGCTCAGTGCTCAGTACGCAGGGTGCTCAGTGCTCAGTGGCTCGTTGTGCTGGGTGCTCAGTGCTCGGTTTGCTGGGTGCTCAGTGCTCGGGGTGCTGGGTGATCAGTGCTCAGGGTGCTGGGTGCTCAGTGCTCAGAGTGCTGGGTGCTCAGTACTCAGGGTGCTCGGTGCTCAGTACTCAGGGTGCTCAGTGCTCAGTACTCAGCGTGGTGGGTGCTCAGTGCTCAGGGTGCTCGGTGCTCAGTACTCAGGGGGCTCAGTGCTCAGTACTCAGCGTGCTGGGTGTTCAGTGCTCAGGGTGCTGGGTGCTCTGTACTCAGGGTGCCGGTGCTTAGTACTCAGGGTGCTCCTCCTCAGTGCTCAGGGTGCTGGGTGCTCAGTACTCGGGGAGCTGGGTGCTCAGTGCTCAGGGTGCTCAGTGCTCAGTACTCAGGTTGCACAGTGCTCAGTGCTCTGGGTGCTGGGTGCTCAGTGCTCGGGGTGCTGGGTGCTCAGTGCTCAGGGTGCTGGGTGCTCAGTACTCAGGGTGCTCAGTGCTCAGGGTGCTGTGTGTTCACTGCTCAGGGTGCTGGGTGCTCAGTACTCAGGGTGCTCGGGGCTTAGTACTCAGGGTGCTGGGTGCTCAGTACTCCGGGTGCTGGGTGCTCAGTGCTCAGGGTGCTGGGTGCTCAGTACTCAGGGTGCTGGATGCTCGGTGCTCAGTACGCCTGGGTGCTCAGTACTCAGGGTGCTGGGTGCTCAGTACTCAGGTGCTCGGTGCTCAGTACTCAGGGTGCTGGCTGCTCAGTGCTCGGGGTGCTGGGTGCTCAGTACTCAGGGTGCTGGGAGCTCAGTGCAAGGGGTGCTCGATGATCAGTGCTCGGGGTGCTGGGTGCTCAGGACTCCGGGTGCTGGGTGCTCAGTACTCGGTGTGCTGGGTGCTCAGTACTCAGGGTGCTCGGTGCTCAGTGCTCGGGGTGCTGGGTGCTCAGTACTCAGGGTGCTCGGTGCTCAGTACTCAGGGTGCTCAGTGCTCAGTACGCAGGGTGCTCAGTGCTCAGTGCTCGTTGTGCTGGGTGCTCAGTGCTCGGTTTTGCTGGGTGCTCAGTGCTCGGGGTGCTGGGTGATCAGTGCTCAGGGTGCTGGGTGCTCAGTGCTCAGAGTGCTGGGTGCTCAGTACTCAGGGTGCTCGTGCTCAGTACTCAGGGTGCTCAGTGCTCAGTACTCAGCGTGGTGGGTGCTCAGTGCTCAGGGTGCTCGGTGCTCAGTACTCAGGGGGCTCAGTGCTCAGTACTCAGCGTGCTGGGTGCTCAGTGCTCAGGGTGCTGGGTGCTCTGTACTCAGGGTTGCCGGGTGCTTAGTACTCAGGGTGCTCCCTCCTCAGTGCTCAGGGTGCTGGGTGCTCAGTACTCGGGGAGCTGGGTGCTCAGTGCTCAGGGTGCTCAGTGCTCAGTACTCAGGTTGCACAGTGCTCAGTGCTCTGGGTGCTGGGTGCTCAGTTGCTCGGGGGTGCTGGGTGCTCAGTGCTCAGGGTGCTGGGTGCTCAGTACTCAGGGTGCTCAGTGCTCAGGGTGCTGGGTGCTCAGTGCTCGGGGTGCTGGGTGCTCAGTACTCAGGGTGCTGGGTGCTCAGTCCTCAGGGTGCTGGGTGCTCAGTGCTCAGGGTGCTGGGTGCTCAGTGGCTCAGGGTGCTGGGTACTCAGTGCTCGGGGTGCTGGGTGCTCAGTACTCAGGTGCTGGGTGCTCAGTACTCAGGGTGCTGGGTGCTCAGTGCTCGGGGTGCTCGGTGCTCAGTGCTCGGGGTGCTGGGTGCTCAGTGCTCGGGGTGCTCGCTGCTCAGTACTCAGGTACTGGGTGCTCAGTGCTCCGGGTGCTCAGTACTCAGGGTGCTGTGTGTTCAGTGCTCAGGTGCTGGGTGCTCAGTACTCAGGGTGCTCGGGGCTTAGTACTCAGGGTGCTGGGTGCTCAGTACTCCGGGTGCTGGGTGCTCAGTGCTCGGGGTGTTCAGTGCTCAGTGCCCAAGGTGCTGGGTGCTCAATACTCAGGGTGCTCATTGCTCAGGGTGCTGGGTGCTCAGTACTCAGGGTGCTGGGTGCTCAGTGCTCAGGGTGCTCGGTGCTCAGTACGTTGGGTGCTCAGTACTCAGGGTGCTGGGTGCTCAGTGCTCAGGGGTGCTGGGTGCTCAGTGCCCAGGGTGCTGGGTGCTCAGTGCTCACGGTGCTGGGTGCTCAGTGCTCGGGGTGCTCGGTGCTCAGTACTCAGGGTGCTCAGTGCTCATTACTCAGGGTGCTGGGTGCTCAGTGCTCAGGGTGCTGGGTGCTCAGTACTCAGGGTGCTGGATGCTCGGTGCTCAGTACGCTGGGTGCTCAGTACTCAGGGTGCTGGGTGCTCAGTACTCAGGGTGCTCGGTGCTCAGTACTCAGGGTGCTGGGTGCTCAGTGCTCGGGGTGCTGGGTGCTCAGTACTCAGGGTGCTGGGTGCTCAGTGCAAGGGGTGCTCGATGATCAGTGCTCGGGGTGCTGGGTGCTCAGGACTCCGGGTGCTGGGTGCTCAGTACTCGTGTGCTGGGTGCTCAGTACTCAGGGTGCTCGGTGCTCAGTGCTCGGGGTGCTGGGTGCTCAGTACTCAGGGTGCTCGGTGCTCAGTACTCAGGGTGCTCAGTGCTCAGTACGCAGGGCGCTCAGTGCTCAGTGCTCGTTGTGCTGGGTGCTCAGTGCTCGGTTTGCTGGGTGCTCAGTGATCGGGGTGCTGGGTGATCAGTGCTCAGGGTGCTGGGTGCTCAGTGCTCAGAGTGCTGGGTGCTCAGTACTCAGGGTGCTCGGTGCTCAGTACTCAGGGTGCTCAGTGCTCAGTACTCAGCGTGGTGGGTGCTCAGTGCTCAGGGTGCTCGGTGCTCAGTACTCAGGGGGCTCAGTGCTCAGTACTCAGCGTGCTGGGTGCTCAGTGCTCAGGGTGCTGGGTGCTCTGTACTCAGGGTGCCGGGTGCTTAGTACTCAGGGTGCTCGGTCCTCAGTGCTCAGGGTGCTGGGTGCTCAGTACTCGGGGAGCTGGGTGCTCAGTGCTCAGGGTGCTCAGTGCTCAGTACTCAGGTTGCACAGTGCTCAGTGCTCTGGGTGCTGGGTGCTCAGTGCTCGGGGTGCTGGGTGCTCAGTGCTCAGGGTGCTGGGTGCTCAGTACTCAGGGTGCTCAGTGCTCAGGGTGCTGGGTGCTCAGTGCTCGGGGTGCTGGGTATCTCTGTGCTCAGTACACAGGGTGCTCAGTGCTCAGTGCTCGGGGTGCTATGTGCTCAGTGCTCAGTACTCAGGGTGCTGGGTGCTCGGTGCTCAAGGTGCTGGATGCTCAGTACTCAGGGTGCTGGGTGCTCAGTGCTCAGGGTGCTGGGTGCTCAGTACTCAGGGTGCTGGGTGCTCAGTGCTCAGGGTGCTGGGTGCTCAGTACTCAGGTGCTGGGTCCTCAGTGCTCAGGGTGCTGGGTGCTCAGTGCTCTGGGTGCTCAGTACTCAGGGTGATGTGTGTTCAGTGCTCAGGGTACTGGGTGCTCAGTACTCAGGGTGCTAGGTGCTTAGTACTCAGGGTGCGGGGTGCTCAGTACCCCGGGTGCTGGGTGCAAAGTGCTCGGTGTGCTCGGTGCTCAGTGCTCAGGGTGCTGGGTGCTCAGTACTCAGGGTGCTCATTGCTCAGGGTGCTGGGTGCTCAGTACTCAGGGTGCTGGGTGCTCAGTACTCAGGGTGCTCAGTGCTCAGTACTCAGTGTGCTCAGTGCTCAGTACTCAGGGTGC
Source organism: Microtus oregoni (assembly GCF_018167655.1). Lineage (NCBI taxonomy): Eukaryota > Metazoa > Chordata > Mammalia > Rodentia > Cricetidae > Microtus > Microtus oregoni. The sequence goes on from NW_024544550.1 coordinate 3,594,460, forward strand.
TCAGTGCTCAGGGTGCTGTGTGCTCAGTGCTCGGGGTGCTGGGTGCTCAGTGCTCAGGGTGCTGTGTGCTCAGTACTCAGGGTGCTCAGTACTCAGGGTGCTGGGTGCTCAGTGCTCAGGGTCCTGGGTGCTCAGTGCGCAGGGTGCTGGGTGCTCAGTGCTCAGGGTGCTCGGTGCTCAGTGCTCAGGTTGCTGGGTGCTCAGTACTCAGGGTGCTGGGTGCTCAGTACTCAGGGTGCTCAGTGCTCAGTACTCAGGGTGCTGGGTGCTCAGTGCTCAGGGGTGCTGGGTGCTCAGTACTCAGGGTGCTGGGTGCTTGGTGCTCAGTACGCTGGGTGCTCAGTACTCAGGGTGCTGGGTGCTCAGTACTCAGGGTGCTCGGTGCTCAGTACTCAGGGTGCTGGGTGCTCAGTGCTCGGGGTGCTGGGTGCTCATTAATCAGGGTGCTGGGTGCTCAGTACTCACGGTGCTCAGCGCTTGGGGTGCTCGGTGCTCAGTACTCAGGGTGCTCAGTGCTTGGGGTGCAGGGTGCTCAGTACTCAGGGTGCTGGTTTGCTCAGTGCTCAGGGTGCTGGGTGCTGAGTACTCAGGGTGCTGGGTGCTCAGTACTCAGGGTGCTGGGTGCTCAGTGCTCGGGGTGCTGTCTGCTCAGTGCTCGGGGTGCTGGGTGCTCAGTGCTCGGAGTGCTGGGTGCTCAGTGCTCGGGGTGCTCGGTGCTCAGTGCTCGGGGAGCTGGGTGCTCAGTACTCGGGGTGCTCAGTGCTCAGTACTCAGGGTGCTGGGTGCTCAGTGCTCAGGGTGCTGGGTGCTCAGTGCTCGGGGTGCTGGGTGCTCGGTGCTCAGGTTGCTGGGTGCTCAGTTCTCGGGGTGCTGGGTGCTCAGTACTCAGGGTGCTGGGTGCTCATTGCTCGGGGTGCTTGGTGCTCAGTACTCAGGGTGCTGGGTGCTCAGTGCTCGGGTGCTCGGTACTCAGTGCTCGGGGTGCTGGGTGCTCAGTGCTCAGGGTGCTGGGTGCTCAGTGCTCGGGGTGCTCGGTGCTCAGTGCTCGGGGTGCTGGGTGCTCAGTACTCGGGGTGCTCAGTGCTCAGTACTCAGGGTGCTGGGTGCTCAGTGCTACGGGTGCTGGGTGCTCAGTGCTCGGGGTGCTGGGTGCTCAGTGCTCGGGTCGCTGGGTGCTCAGTGCTCGCGGTGCTCGGTGCTCAGTACTCAGGGTGCCGGGTGCTCAGTGCTCAGGGTGCGCGGTGCTCAGTACTCAGGGTGCTGGGTGCTCAGTGCTCGGTGTGCTCGGTGCTCAGTACGTTGGGTGCTCAGTACTCAGGGTGCTGGGTGCTCAGTGCTCAGGGTGATCGGTGCTCAGTACTCAGGGTGCTCAGTACTCAGGGTGCTGGGTGCTCAGGGCTCGGGGTGCTGGGAACTCAGTACTCAGGGTGCTGTGTGCTCAGTGCTCGGGGTGCTTGGTGCTCAGTGCTCGGGGTGCTGGGTGCTCAGTGCTCGGGGTGCTCGCTGCTCAGTACTCAGGGTGCTGGGTGCTCAGTGCTCCGGGTGCTCAGTACTCAGGGTGCTGTGTGTTCAGTGCTCAGGGTGCTGGGTGCTCAGTACTCAGGGTGCTCGGTGCTTAGTACTCAGGGTGCTGGGTGCTCAGTATTCCGGGTGCTGGGTGCTCAGTGCTCGGGGTGCTCGGTGCTCAGTGCTCAAGGTGCTGGGTGCTCAATACTCAGGGTGCTCATTGCTCAGGGTGCTGGGTGCTCAGTACTCAGGGTGCTGGGTGCTCAGTACTCAGGGTGCTGGGTGCTCAGTGCTCAGGGTGCTCGGTGCTCAGTACGTTGGGTGCTCAGTACTCAGGGTTCTGGGTGCTCAGTGCTCAGGTTGCTGGGTGCTCAGTGCTCAGGGTGCTGGGTGCTCAGTGCTCAGGGTGCTGGGTGCTCAGTACTCAGCGTGCTGGGTGCTCAGTGCTCAGGGTGCTGGGTGCTCTGTACTCAGGGGTGCCGGGTGCTTAGTACTCAGGGTGCTCGGTCCTCAGTGCTCAGGGTGCTGGGTGCTCAGTACTCGGGGAGCTGGGTGCTCAGTGCTCAGGGTGCTCAGTGCTCAGTACTCAGGTTGCACAGTGCTCAGTGCTCTGGGTGCTGGGTGCTCAGTGCTCGGGGTGCTGGGTGCTCAGTGCTCAGGGTGCTGGGTGCTCAGTACTCAGGGTGCTCAGTGCTCAGGGTGCTGGGTGCTCAGTGCTCGGGGTGCTGGGTACTCTGTGCTCAGTACACAGGGTGCTCAGTGCTCAGTGCTCGGGGTGCTATGTGCTCAGTGCTCAGTACTCAGGGTGCTGGGTGCTCGGTGCTCAAGGTGCTGGATGCTCAGTACTCAGGGTGCTGGGTGCTCAGTGCTCAGGGTGCTGGGTGCTCAGTACTCAGGGTGCTGGGTGCTCAGTGATCAGGGTGCTGGGTGCTCAGTACTCAGGGGTGCTGGGTTCTCAGTGCTCAGGGTGCTGGGTGCTCAGTGCTCTGGGTGCTCAGTACTCAGGGTGCTGTGTGTTCAGTGCTCAGGGTCCTGGGTGCTCAGTACTCAGGGTGCTAGGTGCTTAGTACTCAGGGTGCTGGGTGCTCAGTACCCCGGGTGCTGGGTGCCTCAGTGCTCGGTGTGCTCGGTGCTCAGTGCTCAGGGTGCTGGGTGCTCAGTACTCAGGGTGCTCATTGCTCAGGGTGCTGGGTGCTCAGTACTCAGGGTGCTGGGGTGCTCAGTACTCAGGGTGCTCAGTGCTCAGTACTCAGTGTGCTCAGTTGCTCAGTACTCAGGGTGCTCAGTGCTCAGGGTGCTGTGTGCTCAGTGCTCGGGGTGCTGGGTGCTCAGTGCTCAGGGTGCTGTGTGCTCAGTACTCAGGGTGCTCAGTACTCAGGGTGCTGGGTGCTCAGTGCTCAGGGTCCTGGGTGCTCAGTGCGCAGGGTGCTGGGTGCTCAGTGCTCAGGGTGCTCGGTGCTCAGTTGCTCAGGTTGCTGGGTGCTCAGTACTCAGGGTGCTTGGTGCTCAGTACTCAGGGTGCTCAGTGCTCAGTACTCAGGGTGCTGGGTGCTCAGTGCTCAGGGGTGCTGGGTGCTCAGTACTCAGGGTGCTGGGTGCTTGGTGCTCAGTACGCTGGGTGCTCAGTACTCAGGGTGCTGGGTGCTCAGTACTCAGGGTGCTCGGTGCTCAGTACTCAGGGTGCTGGGTGCTCAGTGCTCGGGTGCTGGGTGCTCATTAATCAGGGTGCTGGGTGCTCAGTACTCAGGGTGCTCAGCGCTTGGGGTGCTGGGTGCTCAGTACTCAGGGTGCTCAGTGCTTGGGGTGCAGGGTGCTCAGTACTCAGGGTGCTGGTTGCTCAGTGCTCGGGGTGCTCGGTGCTCAGTGCTCGGGGTGCTGGGTGCTCAGTACTCGGGGTGCTCAGTGCTCAGTACTCAGGGTGCTGGGTGCTCAGTGCTCAGGGTGCTGGGTGCTCAGTGCTCGGGGTGCTGGGTGCTCGGTGCTCAGGTTGCTGGGTGCTCAGTTCTCGGGGTGCTGGGTGCTCAGTACTCAGGGTGCTGGGTGCTCATTGCTCGGGGTGCTTGGTGCTCAGTACTCAGGGTGCTGGGTGCTCAGTGCTCGGGGTGCTCGGTACTCAGTGCTCGGGGTGCTGGGTGCTCAGTGCTCAGGGTGCTGGGTGCTCAGTGCTCTTGGTGCTCGGTGCTCAGTGCTCGGGGTGCTGGGTGCTCAGTACTCGGGGTGCTCAGTGCTCAGTACTCAGGGTGCTGGGTGCTCAGTGCTACGGGTGCTGGTTGCTCAGTGCTCGGGGTGCTGGGTGCTCAGTGCTCGGGTCGCTGGGTGCTCAGTGCTCGCGGTGCTCGGTGCTCAGTACTCAGGGTGCCGGGTGCTCAGTGCTCAGGGTGCGCGGTGCTCAGTACTCAGGGTGCTGGGTGCTCAGTGCTCGGTGTGCTCGGTGCTCAGTACGTTGGGTGCTCAGTACTCAGGGTGCTGGGTGCTCAGTGCTCAGGGTGATCGGTGCTCAGTACTCAGGGGTGCTCAGTACTCAGGGTGCTGGGGTGCTCAGGGCTCGGGGTGCTGGGAACTCAGTACTCAGGGTGCTGGGTGCTCAGTGCTCGGGGTGCTTGGTGCTCAGTGCTCGGGGGGCTGGGTGCTCAGTGCTCGGGGTGCTCGCTGCTCAGTACTCAGGGTGCTGGGTGCTCAGTGCTCCGGGTGCTCAGTACTCAGGGTGCTGTGTGTTCAGTGCTCATGGTGCTGGGTGCTCAGTACTCAGGGTGCTCGGTGCTTAGTACTCAGGGTGCTGGGTGCTCAGTACTCCGGGTGCTGGGTGCTCAGTGCTCGGGGTGCTCGGTGCTCAGTGCTCAAGGTGCTGGGTGCTCAATACTCAGGGTGCTCATTGCTCAGGGTGCTGGGTGCTCAGTACTCAGGGTGCTGGGTGCTCAGTGCTCAGGGTGCTCGGTGCTCAGTACGTTGGGTGCTCAGTATTCAGGGTTCTGGGTGCTCAGTGCTCAGGGTGCTGGGTGCTCAGTGCTCAGGGTGCTGGGTGCTCAGTGCTCAGGGTGCTGGGTGCTCAGTGCTCAGGGTGCTGGCTGCTCGGTGCTCGGGGTGCTGGGTGCTCAGTGCTCGGGGTGCTCGGTGCTCAGTACTCAGGGTGCTCAGTGCTCATTACTCAGGGTGCTGGGTGCTCAGTGCTCAGGGTGCTCGGTGCTCAGTATGCTGGGTGCTCAGTACTCAGGGTGCTGGGTGCTCAGTACTCAGGGTGCTCGGTGCTCAGCGCTCGGGGTGCTGGGAGCTCAGTACTCAGGTTGCTGGGTGCTCAGTGCTCGGGGTGCTCGGTGCTCAGTGCTCGGGGTGCTCGGTGCTCAGTACTCAGGGTGCTGGGTGCTCAGTGCTCGGGGTGCTGGGTGCTCAGTACTCAGGTTGCTGGGTGCTCAGTGCTCGGGGTGCTCGGTGCTCAGTGCTCGGGGTGCTGGGTGCTCAGTACTCAGGGTGCTGGGTGCTCAGTACTCGGTGTGCTGGGTGCTCAGTACTCAGGGTGCTCGGTGCTCAGTGCTCGGGGTGCTGGGTGCTCAGTACTCAGGGTGCTCAGTGCTCAGTACGCAGGGTGCTCAGCTGCTCAGTGCTCCGGGTGCTGGGTGCTCAGTGCTCGGGGTGCTGGGTTCTCAGTACACAGGGTGCTGGGTGCTTAGTACTCAGGGTGCTCGGTAGTCAGTGCTCGGGGTGCTGGGTGCTCAGTACTCAGGTTGCTGGTGCTCAGTGCTCGGGGTGCTCGGTGCTCAGTGCTCGGGGGTGCTCGGTGCTCAGTACTCAGGGTGCTGGGTGCTCAGTGCTCGGGGTGCTGGGTGCTCAGTACTCAGGTTGCTGGGTGCTCAGTGCTCGGGGTGCTCGGTGCTCAGTGCTCGGGGTGCTGGGGTGCTCAGTACTCAGGGTGCTGGGTGCTCAGTACTCGGTGTGCTGGGTGCTCAGTACTCAGGGTGCTCGGTGCTCAGTGCTCGGGGTGCTGGGTGCTCAGTACTCAGGGTGCTCAGTGCTCAGTACGCAGGGTGCTCAGTGCTCAGTACTCCGGGTGCTGGGTGCTCAGTGCTCGGTGTGCTGGGTGCTCAGTACTCAGGGTGCTGGTGTGCTTAGTACTCAGGGTGCTCGGTAGTCAGTGCTCAGGGTGCTGGGTGCTCAGTACTCAGGGTGCTGGGTGCTCAGTGCTCAGGGTGCTCAGTGCTCAGTACTCAGGGTGCTCAGTGCTCAGTGCTCTGGGTGCTGGGTGCTCAGTGCTCGGGGGTGCTGGGTGCTCAGTGCTCAGGGTGCTGATTGCTCAGTACTCAGGGTGCTCAGTGCTCAGGGTCCTGGGTGCCTCAGTGCTCAGGGTGCTGGGTACTCAGTACACAGGGTGCTCAGTGCTCAGTGCTCGGGGTGCTGGGTGCTCAGTGCTCAGTACTCAGGGTGCTGGGTGCCTCGGTGCTCAGGTTGCTGGGTGCTCAGTACTCAGTGTGCTCAGTGCTCAGTACTCAGGGTGCTCAGTGCTCAGGGTGCTGGGTGCTCAGTGCTCGGTGTGCTCGGTACTCAGTGCTCAGGGTGCTGGGTGCTCAGTGCTCAGGGTGCTGTGTGCTCAGTACTCAGGGTGCTGGGAGCTCAGTGCTCAGGGTGCTGGGTGCTCAGTACTCAGGGTGCTGGGGGTCCCTCAGTGCTCAGGGTGCTGCGTGCTCAGTGCTCGGGGTGCTCAATACTCAGGTTGCTGTGTGTTCTGTGCTCAGGGTACTGGGTGCTCAGTACTCAGGGTGCTCAGTGCTCAGTCCTCAGTGTGCTCAGTGCTCAGTACTCAGGATGCTCAGTGCTCAGGGTGCTGGGTGCTCAGTGCTCGGGGTGCTGGGTGCTCGGTGCTCAGGTTGCTGGGTGCTCAGTACTCAGTGTGCTCAGTGCTCAGTACTCAGGGTGCTCAGTGCTCAGGGTGCTGTGTGCTCAGTGCTCGGTGTGCTCAGTGCTCAGTGCTCAGGGTGCTGGGTGCTCAGTACTCAGGTTGCTCATTGCTCAGGGTGCTGGGTGCTCAGTACTCAGGGTGCTGGGTGCTCAGTACTCAGGGTGCTCAGTGCTCAGTACTCAGTGTGCTCAGTGCTCAGTACTCAGGGTGCTCAGTGCTCAGGGTGCTGGGTGCTCAGTGCTCGGGGTGCTGGTGCTCAGTGCTCAGGGTGCTGTGTGCTCAGTACTCAGGGTGCTCAGTACTCAGGGTGCTGGGTGCTCAGTGCTCAGGGTGCTCAGTGCTCAGTACTCAGGGTGCTGGGTGCTCAGTGCTCAGGGGGCTGGGTGCTCAGTACTCAGGGTGCTGGGGTGCTCGGTGCTCAGTATGCTGGGTGCTGAGTACTCAGGGTGCTGGGTGCTCAGTTCTCAGGGTGCTCGGTGCTCAGTACTCAGGGGTGCTGGGTTCTCAGTGCTCGGGGTGCTGGGTGCTCATTAATCAGGGTGCTGGGTGCTCAGTTCTCAGGGTGCTCAGTGCTTGGGGTGCAGGGTGCTCAGTACTCAGGGTGCTGGTTGCTCAGTGCTCAGGGTGCTGGGTGCTGAGTACTCAGGGTGCTGGGTGCTTAGTGCTCAGGGTGCCGGGTGCTCAGTGCTCAGGGTGCTCGGTGCTCAGTACCTCAGGGTGCTGGGTGCTCAGTGCTCGGTGTGCTCGGTGCTCAGTACTCAAGGTGCTCAGTACTCAGGGTGCTGGGTGCTCAGTGCTCAGGGTGATCGGTGCTCAGTACTCAGGGTGCTCAGTACTCAGGGTGCTGGGTGCTCAGGGCTCGGGGTGCTGGGAGCTCAGTACTCAGGGTGCTGGGTGCTCAGTGCTCGGGGTGCTTGGTGCTCAGTGCTCGCGGTGCTGGATGCTCAGTGCTCGGGGTGCTCGCTGCTCAGTACTCAGGGTGCTGGGTGCTCAGTGCTCGGGGTGCTCGGTGCTCAGTACTCAGGGTGCTCGGTGCTTAGTACTCAGGGTGCTGGGTGCTCAGTACTCCGGGTGCTGGGTGCTCAGTGCTCGGGGTGCTCGGTGCTCAGTGCTCAAGGTGCTGGGTGCTCAATACTCAGGGTGCTCATTGCTCAGGGTGCTGGGTGCTCAGTACTCAGGGTGCTGGGTGCTCAGTGCTCAGGGTGCTCGGTGCTCAGTACGTTGGGTGCTCAGTACTCAGGGTTCTGGGTGCTCAGTGCTCAGGGTGCTGGGTGCTCAGTGCTCAGGGTGCTGTGTGCTCAGTGCTCAGGGTGCTCGGTGCTCAGTACTCAGGGTGCTCAGTGCTCATTACTCAGGGTGCTGGGTGCTCAGTGCTCAGGGTGCTGGGTGCTCAGTACTCAGGGTGCTGGGGTGCTCGGTGCTCAGTACGCTGGGTGCTCAGTACTCAGGGTGCTGGGTGCTCAGTACTCAGGGTGCTCGGTGCTCAGTACTCAGGGTGCTGGGTGCTCAGTGCTCGGGGTGCTGGGTGCTCAGTACTCAGGTTGCTGGGTGCTCAGTGCTCAGGGTGCTCGGTGCTCAGTGCTCGGGGTGCTGGGTGCTCATTACTCAGGGTGCTGGGTGCTCAGTACTCGGTGTGCTGGGTGCTTAGTACTCAGGGTGCTCAGTAGTCAGTGCTCAGGGTGCTGGGTGCTCAGTACTCAGGGTGCTGGGTGCTCAGTGCGCAGGGTGCTCAGTGCTCAGTACTCAGGGTGCTCAGTGCTCAGTGCTCTGGGTGCTGGGTGCTCAGTGCTCGGGGTGCTGGGTGCTCAGTGCTCAGGGTGCTGATTGCTCAGTACTCAGGGTGCTCAGTGCTCAGGGTGCTGGGTGCTCAGTGCTCGGGGTGATGGGTACTCAGTGCTCAGTACACAGGGTGCTCAGTGCTCAGTGCTCGGGGTGCTGGTTGCTCAGTGCTCAGTACTCAGTGTGCTGGGTGCTCGGTGCTCAGGTTGCTGGGTGCTCAGTACTCAGTGTGCTCAGTGCTCAGTACTCAGGGTGCTCAGTGCTCAGGGTGCTGGGTGCTCAGTTCTCGGTGTGCTCGGTGCTCAGTGCTCAGGGTGCTGGTTGCTCAGTGCTCAGGGTGCTGTGTGCTCAGTACTCAGGGTGCTGGGTGCTCAGTGCTCAGGGTGCTGGGTGCTCAGTACTCAGGGTGCTGGGTCCTCAGTGCTCAGGGTGCTGGGTGCTCAGTGCTCGGGGTGCTCAATACTCAGGGTGCTGTGTGTTCAGTGCTCAGGTTACTGGGTGCTCAGTACTCAGGGTGCTCAGTGCTCAGTCCTCAGTGTGCTCAGTGCTCAGTACTCAGGGTGCTCAGTGCTCAGGGTGCTGGGTGCTCAGTGCTCGGCGGTGCTGGGTGCTCGGTGCTCAGGTTGCTGGGTGCTCAGTACTCAGTGTGCTCAGTGCTCAGTACTCATGGTGCTCAGTGCTCAGGGTGCTGGGGTGCTCAGTGCTCGGTGTGCTCAGTGCTCAGTGCTCAGGGTGCTGGGTGCTCAGTACTCAGGGTGCTCATTGCTCAGGGTGCTGGGTGCTCAGTACTCAGGGTGCTGGGTGCTCAGTACTCAGGGTGCTGGGTGTTCAGTTCTCAGGGGGCTCGGTGCTCAGTACTCAGGGTGCTGGGTGCACAGTGCTCGGGGTGCTGGGTGCTCATTAATCAGGGTGCTGGGTGCTCAGTACTCAGGGTGCTCAGTGCTTGGGGTGCTGGGTGCTCAGTACTCAGGGTGCTCAGTGCTTGGGGTGCAGGGTGCTCAGTACTCAGGGTGCTGGTTGCTCAGTGCTCAGGGTGCTGGGTGCTGAGTACTCAGGGTGCTGGGTGCTCAGTACTCAGGGTGCTGGGTGCTCAGTGCTCGGGGTGCTGGGTGCTCAGTGCTCGGGGTGCTGGGTGCTCAGTGGTCGGGGTGCTGGGTGCTCAGTGCTCGGGGTGCTGGGTGCTCAGTGCTCAGGGTGCTGGGTGCTCAGTGCTCGGGGTGCTGGGTGCTCAGTACTCGGGGTGCTCAGTGCTCAGTACTCAGGGTGCTGGGTGCTCAGTGCTCAGGGTGCTGGGTGCTCAGTGCTCGGGGTGCTGGGTGCTCGGTGCTCAGGTTGCTGGGTGCTCAGTACTCAGGGTGCTGGGTGCTCAGTGCTCGGGGTGCTGGGTGCTCAGTGCTCGGGGTGCTGGGTGCTCAGTGCTACGGGTGCTGGGTGCTCAGTGCTCGGGTGCTGGGTGCTCAGTGCTCGGGGCGCTGGGTGCTCAGTGCTCGGGGTGCTCGGTGCTCAGTACTCAGGGTGCTCGGTGCTCAGTGCTCAATTTGCTGGGAGCTCAGTACTCAGGGTGCTCATTGCTCAGGGTGCTGGGTGCTCAGTACTCAGGGTGCTCGGTGCTCAGTACTGAGGGTGCTCAGTGCTCAGTACTCAGGGTGCTGGGTGCTCAGTGCTCAGGGTGCTGGGTGCTCAGTACTCAGGGTGCTGCTTGCTCACTGCTCAGGGAGCTCGGTGCTCAGTACTCAGGGTGCTGGGTGCTCAGTGCTCGGTGTGCTCGGTGCTTCAGTACGTTGGGTGCTCAGTACTCAGGGTGCTGGGTGCTCAGGGTGATCGGTGCTTAGTACTCAGGGTGCTCAGTACTCAGGGTGCTGGGTGCTCAGGGTCTCGGGGTGCTGGGAGCTCAGTACTCAGGGTGCTGGGTGCTCAGTGCTCGGGGTGCTTGGTGCTCAGTGCTCGGGGTGCTGGGTGCTCAGTGCTCGGGGGTGCTCGCTGCTCAGTACTCAGGGTGCTGGGTGCTCAGTGCTCCGGGTGCTCAGTACTCAGGGTGCTGTGTGTTCAGTGCTCAGGGTGCTGGGTGCTCAGTACTCAGGGTGCTCGGTGCTTAGTACTCAGGGTGCTGGGTGCTCAGTACTCCGGGTGCTGGGTGCTCAGTGCTCGGGGTGCTCGGTGCTCAGTGCTCAAGGTGCTGGGTGCTCAATACTCAGTGTGCTCATTGCTCAGGGTGCTGGGTGCTCAGTACTCAGGTTGCTGGGTGCTCAGTGCTCAGGGGTGCTGGGTGCTCAGTGCTCAGGGTGCTGGGTGCTCAGTGCTCAGGGTGCTGGGTGCTCAGTGCTCAGGGTGCTGTGTGCTCAGTGCTGAGGGTGCTGGCTGCTCGGTGCTCGGGGTGCTGGGTGCTCAGTGCTCGGGGTGCTCGGTGCTCAGTACTCAGGGTGCTCAGTGCTCATTACTCAGGGTGCTGGGTGCTCAGTGCTCAGGGTGCTGGGTGCTCAGTACTCAGGGTGCTGTTTGCTCGGTGCTCAGTACGCTGGGTGCTCAGTACTCAGGGTGCTGGGTGCTCAGTACTCAGGGTGCTCGGTGCTCAGTACTCAGGGTGCTGGGTGCTCAGTGCTCGGGGTGCTGGGTGCTCAGTACTCAGGTTGCTGGGTGCTCAGTGCTCGGGGTGCTCGGTGCTCAGTACTCGGGGTGCTGGGTGCTCAGTACTCAGGGTGCTGGGTGCTCAGTACTCGGTGTGCTGGGTGCTCAGTACTCAGGGTGCTCGGTGCTCAGTGCTCGGGGTGCTGGGTGCTCAGTACTCAGGGTGCTCGGTGCTCAGTACTCAGGGTGCTCAGTGCTCAGTACGCAGGGTGCTCAGTGCTCAGTGCTCGGGGTGCTGGGGTGCTCAGTGCTCGGGGTGCTGGGTGCTCAGTACTCAGGGTGCTGGGTGCTTAGTACTCAGGGTGCTCGGTAGTCAGTGCTCAGGGTGCTGGGTGCTCAGTACTCAGGGTGCTGGGTGCTCAATGCTCAGGGTGCTCAGTGCTCAGTACTCAGGGTGCTCAGTGCTCAGTGCTCTGGGTGCTGGGTGCTCAGTGCTCGGGGTGCTGGGTGCTCAGTGCTCAGGGTGCTGATTGCTCAGTACTCAGGGTGCTCAGTGCTCAGGGTGCTGGGTGCTCAGTGCTCGGGGTGCTGGGTACTCAGTGCTCAGTACACAGGGTGCTCAGTGCTCAGTGCTCGGGGTGCTGGGTGCTCAGTGCTCAGTACTCAGGGTGCTGGGTGCTCGGTGCTCAGGTTGCTGGGTGCTCAGTACTCAGTGTGCTCAGTGCTCAGTACTCAGGGTGCTCAGTGCTCAGGGTGCTGGGTGCTCAGTGCTCGGTGTGCTCGGTGCTCAGTGCTCAGGGTGCTGGGTGCTCAGTGCTCAGGGTGCTGTGTGCTCAGTACTCAGGGTGCTGGGTGCTCAGTGCTCAGGGTGCTGGGTGCTCAGTACTCAGGGTGCTGGGTCCTCAGTGCTCAGGGTGCTGGGTGCTCAGTGCTCGGGGTGCTCAGTGCTCAGTCCTCAGTGTGCTCAGTGCTCAGTACTCAGGGTGCTCAGTGCTCAGGGTGCTGGGTGCTCAGTGCTCAGGGTGCTGGGTGCTCGGTGCTCAGGTTGCTGGGTGCTCAGTACTCAGTGTGCTCAGTGCTCAGTACTCAGGATGCTCAGTGCTCAGGGTGCTGGGTGCTCAGTGCTCGGTGTGCTCGGTGCTCAGTGCTCAGGGTGCTGGGTGCTCAGTACTCAGGGTGCTCATTGCTCAAGGTGCTGGGTGCTCAGTACTCAGGGTGCTGGGTGCTCAGTACTCAGGGTGCTCAGTGCTCAGTACTCAGTGTGCTCAGTGCTCAGTACTCAGGGTGCTCAGTGCTCAGGGTGCTGGGTGCTCAGTGCTCGGGGTGCTGGGTGCTCAGTGCTCAGGGTGCTGTGTGCTCAGTACTCAGGGGTGCTCAGTACTCAGGGTGCTGGGTGCTCAGTGCTCAGGGTGCTCAGTGCTCAGTACTCAGGGTGCTGGGTGCTCAGTGCTCAGGGTGCTGGGTGCTCAGTACTCAGGGTGCTGGGTGCTCGGTGCTCAGTATGCTGGGTGCTCAGTACTCAGGGTGCTGGGTGCTCAGTTCTCTAGGGTGCTCGGTGCTCAGTACTCAGGGTGCTGGGTACTCAGTGCTCGGGGTGCTGGGTGCTCATTAATCAGGGTGCTGGGTGCTCAGTACTCAGGGTGCTCAGTGCTTGGGGAGCTGGGTGCTCAGTACTCAGGGTGCTCAGTGCTTGGGGTGCATGGTGCTCAGTACTCAGGGTGCTGGTTGCTCAGTGCTCAGGGTGCTGGTTGCTGAGTACTCAGGGTGCTGGGTGCTCAGTACTCAGGGTGCTGGGTGCTCAGTGCTCGGTGTGCTGGGTGCTCAGTACTCGGGGTGCTCAGTGCTCAGTACTCAGGGGTGCTGGGTGCTCAGTGCTCATGGTGCTGGGTGCTCAGTGCTCGGGGTGCTGGGTGCTCGGTGCTCAGGTTGCTGGGTGCTCAGTACTCAGGGTGCTGGGTGCTCAGTGCTCGGGGTGCTGGGTGCTCAGTGCTCGGGGTGCTGGGTGCTCAGTGCTACGGGTGCTGGGTGCTCAGTGCTCGGGGTGCTGGGTGCTCAGTGCTCGGGGAGCTGGGTGCTCAGTGCTACGGGTGCTGGGTGCTCAGTGCTCGGGGTGCTGGGTGCTCAGTGCTCAGGGTGCTGGGTGCTCAGTGCTCGGGGTGCTCAGTGCTCAGTGCTCGGGGTGCTCGGTGCTCAGTACTCAGGGTGCTCGGTGCTCAGTGCTCAATGTGCTGGGAGCTCAGTACTCAGGGTGCTCATTGCTCAGGGTGCTGGGTGCTCAGTACTCAGGGTGCTCGGTGCTCAGTACTCAGGGTGCTCAGTGCTCAGTACTCAGGGTGCTGGGTGCTCAGTGCTCAGGGTGCTGGGTGCTCAGTACTCAGGGTGCTGCTTGCTCACTGCTCAGGGAGCTCGGTGCTCAGTACTCAGGGTGCTGGGTGCTCAGTGCTCGGTGTGCTCGGTGCTCAGTACGTTGGGTGCTCAGTACTCAGGGTGCTGGGTGCTCAGGGTGATCGGTGCTCAGTACTCAGGGTGCTCAGTACTCAGGGTGCTGGGTGCTCAGGGCTCGGGGTGCTGGGAGCTCAGTACTCAGGGTGCTGGGTGCTCAGTGCTCGGGGTGCTTGGTGCTCAGTGCTCGGGGTGCTGGGTGCTCAGTGCTCGGGGTGCTCGCTGCTCAGTACTCAGGGTGCTGGGTGCTCAGTGCTCCGGGTGCTCAGTACTCAGGGTGCTGTGTGTTCAGTGCTCAGGGTGCTGGGTGCTCAGTACTCAGGGTGCTCGGTGCTTAGTACTCAGGGTGCTGGGTGCTCAGTACTCCGGGTGCTGGGTGCTCAGTGCTCGGGGTGCTCGGTGCTCAGTGCTCAAGGTGCTGGGTGCTCAATACTCAGTGTGCTCATTGCTCAGGGTGCTGGGTGCTCAGTACTCAGGGTGCTGGGTGCTCAGTGCTCAGGGTGCTCGGTGCTCAGTGCTCAGGGTGCTGGGTGCTCAGTGCTCGGGGTGCTCGGTGCTCAGTACTCGGGGTGCTGGGTGCTCAGTACTCAGGGTGCTGGGTGCTCAGTACTCGGTGTGCTGGGTGCTCAGTACTCAGGGTGCTCGGTGCTCAGTGCTCGGGGTGCTCGGTGCTCAGTACTCAGGGTGCTCAGTGCTCAGTACGCAGGGTGCTCAGTGCTCAGTGCTCGGGGTGCTGGGTGCTCAGTGCTCGGGGTGCTGGGTGCTCAGTACTCAGGGTGCTGGGTGCTTAGTACTCAGGGTGCTCGGTAGTCAGTGCTCAGGGTGCTGGGTGCTCAGTACTCAGGGTGCTGGGTGCTCAATGCTCAGGGTGCTCAGTGCTCAGTACTCAGGGTGCTCAGTGCTCAGTGCTCTGGGTGCTGGGTGCTCAGTGCTCGGGGTGCTGGGTGCTCAGTGCTCAGGGTGCTGATTGCTCAGTACTCAGGGTGCTCAGTGCTCAGGGTGCTGGGTGCTCAGTGCTCAGGGTGCTGGGTACTCAGTGCTCAGTACACAGGGTGCTCAGTGCTCAGTGCTCGGGGTGCTGGGTGCTCAGTGCTCAGTACTCAGGGTGCTGGGTGCTCGGTGCTCAGGTTGCTGGGTGCTCAGTACTCAGTGTGCTCAGTGCTCAGTACTCAGGGTGCTCAGTGCTCAGGGTGCTGGGTGCTCAGTGCTCGGTGTGCTCGGTGCTCAGTGCTCAGGGTGCTGGGTGCTCAGTGCTCAGGGTGCTGTGTGCTCAGTACTCAGGGTGCTGGGTGCTCAGTGCTCAGGGTGCTGGGTGCTCAGTACTCAGGGTGCTGGGTCCTCAGTGCTCAGGGTGCTGGGTGCTCAGTGCTCGGGGGTGCTCAGTGCTCAGTCCTCAGTGTGCTCAGTGCTCAGTACTCAGGGTGCTCAGTGCTCAGGGTGCTGGGTGCTCAGTGCTCAGGGTGCTGGGTGCTCGGTGCTCAGGTTGCTGGGTGCTCAGTACTCAGTGTGCTCAGTGCTCAGTACTCAGGATGCTCAGTGCTCAGGGTGCTGGTTGCTCAGTGCTCGGTGTGCTCGGTGCTCAGTGCTCAGGGTGCTGGGTGCTCAGTACTCAGGGTGCTCATTGCTCAGGGTGCAGGGTGCTCAGTACTCAGGGTGCTGGGTGCTCAGTACTCAGGGTGCTCAGTGCTCAGTACTCAGTGTGCCCAGTGCTCAGTACTCAGGGTGCTCAGTGCTCAGGGTGCTGGGTGCTCAGTGCTCGGGGTGCTGGGTGCTCAGTGCTCAGGGTGCTGTGTGCTCAGTACTCAGGGTGCTCAGTACTCAGGTGCTGGGTGCTCAGTGCTCAGGGTGCTCAGTGCTCAGTACTCAGGGTGCTGGGTGCTCAGTGCTCAGGGTGCTGGGTGCTCAGTACTCAGGGTGCTGGGTGCTCAGTTCTCAGGGTGCTCGGTGCTCAGTACTCAGGGTGCCGGGTGCTCAGTGCTCGGGGTGCTGGGTGCTCATTAATCAGGGTGCTGGGTGCTCAGTACTCAGGGTGCTCAGTGCTTGGGGAGCTGGGTGCTCAGTACTCAGGGTGCTCAGTGCTTGGGGTGCATGGTGCTCAGTACTCAGGGTGCTGGTTGCTCAGTTCTCAGGGTGCTGGTTGCTGAGTACTCAGGGTGCTGGGTGCTCAGTACTCAGGGTGCTGGGTGCTCAGTGCTCGGTGTGCTGGGTGCTCAGTACTCGGGGTGCTCAGTGCTCAGTACTCAGGGTGCTGGGTGCTCAGTGCTCAGGGTGCTGGGTGCTCAGTGCTCGGGGTGCTGGGTGCTCGGTGCTCAGGTTGCTGGGTGCTCAGTACTCAGGGTGCTGGGTGCTCAGTGCTCGGGGTGCTGGGTGCTCAGTGCTCGGGGTGCTGGGTGCTCAGTGCTACGGGTGCTGGGTGCTCAGTGCTCGGGGTGCTGGGTGCTCAGTGCTCGGGGCGCTGGGTGCTCAGTGCTCGGGGTGCTCGGTGCTCAGTACTCAGGGTGCTCGGTGCTCAGTGCTAAATGCGCTGGGTGCTCAGTACTCAGGGTGCTCATTGCTCAGGGTGCTGGGTGCTCAGTACTCAAGGTGCTGGGTGCTCAGTGCTCAGGGTGCTCGGTGCTCAGTACGTTGGGTGCTCAGTATTCAGGGTGCTGGGTGCTCAGTGCTCAGGGTGCTGGGTGCTCAGTGCTCAGGGTGCTGGGTGCTCAGTGCTCAGGGTGCTGGGTTCTCGGTGCTCGGGGGTGCTGGGTGCTCAGTGCTCGGGGTGCTCGGTGCTCAGTACTCAGGGTGCTCATTGCTCAGTACTCAGGGTGCTGGGTGCTCAGTGCTCAGGGTGCTGGGTGCTCAGTACTCAGGGTGCTGGGTGCTCAGTGCTCAGGGAGCTCGGTGCTCAGTACTCAGGGTGCTGGGTACTCAGTGCTCGGTGTGCTCGGTGCTCAGTACGTTGGGTGCTCAGTACTCAGGGTGCTGGGTGCTCAGGGTGATCGGTGCTCAGTACTCAGGGTGCTCAGTACTCAGGGTGCTGTGTTGCTCAGGGCACGGGGGGCTGGGAGCTCAGTACTCAGGGTGCTGGGTGCTCAGTGCTCGGGGTGCTGGGTGCTGAGTCCTCAGGGTGCTGGGTGCTCAGTACTCGGGGTGCTCGGTGCTCAGTACTCAGGGTGCTGGGTGCTCAGTACTTAGGGTGCTGGGTGCTCAGTACTCAGGGTGCTCGCTGCTCAGTACTCAGGGTGCTGGGTGCTCAGTGCTCAGGGTACTGGGTGCTCAGTACTCAGGGTGCTGGGTGCTCAGTGCTCAGGGTGATCGGTGCTCAGTCCTCAGGGTGCTCAGTACTCAGGTGCTGGGTGCTCAGTGCTCAGGTTGCTCAGTACTCAGGGTGCTGGGTGCTCAGTACTCAGGGTGCTGGGTGCTCAGTGCTCGGGGTGCTGGGTGCTCAGTACTCAGGGTGCTGGGTGCTCAGTACTCAGGGTGCTCAGTGCTCGGGGAGCTCGGTGCTCAGTACTCAGGGTGCTGGGTGCTCAGTACTCAGTGCTCGGGGTCCTGGGTGCTCAGCGCTCTGGGTGCTTAGTGCACAGTACTCAGGGTGCTGGGTGCTCAGTATTCAGGGTGCTCAGTGCTCGGGGTGCTGGGTGCTCAGTACTCAGGGTGCTGGGTGCTCAGTGCTCAGGGGTGCTGGGTGCTCAGTGCTCAGGGTGCTGGGTGCTCAGTGCTCAGGGTGCTGGGTACTCAGTGCTCGGGGTGCTGGGTGCTCAGTACTCAGGGTGCTGGGTGCTCAATACTCAGGGTGCAGGGTGCTCAGTGCTCGGGGTGCTTGGTGCTCAGTGCTCGGGGTGATGGGTGCTCAGTGCTCGGGGTGCTCGCTGCTCAGTACTCAGGGTACTGGGTGCTCAGTGATCCGGGTGCTCAGTACTCAGGGTGCTGTGTGTTCCGTGCTCAGGGTGCTGGGTGCTCAGTTCTCAGGGTGCTCGGGGCTTAGTACTCAGGGTGCTGGGTGCTCAGTACTCCCGGGTGCTGGGTGCTCAGTGCTCGGGGTGCTCAGTGCTCAGTGCCCAAGGTGCTGGGTGCTCAATACTCAGGGTGCTCATTGCTCAGGGTGCTGTGTGCTCAGTACTCAGGGTGCTGGTGCTCAGTGCTCAGGGTGCTCGGTGCTCAGTACGTTGGGTGCTCAGTACTCAGGGTGCTGGGTGCTCAGTGCTCAGGGTGCTTGGTGCTCAGTGCTCAGGGTGCTGGGTGCTCAGTGCTCAGGGTGCTGGGTGCTCGGTGCTCGGGGTGCTGGGTGCTCAGTGCTCGGGGTGCTCGGTGCTCAGTACTCAGGGTGCTCAGTGCTCATTACTCAGGGTGCTGGGTGCTCAGTGCTCAGGGTGCTGGGTGCTCAGTACTCAGGGTGCTGGATGCTCGGTGCTCAGTACGCTGGGTGCTCAGTACTCAGGGTGCTGGGTGCTCAGTACTCAGGGTGTTCGGTGCTCAGTACTCAGGGTGCTGGGTGCTCAGTGCTCGGGGTGCTGGGTGCTCAGTACTCAGGGTGCTGGGTGCTCAGTGCTCGG
The DNA here is from genome assembly GCF_018167655.1 of Microtus oregoni. Classification (NCBI taxonomy): domain Eukaryota; kingdom Metazoa; phylum Chordata; class Mammalia; order Rodentia; family Cricetidae; genus Microtus; species Microtus oregoni. The sequence goes on from NW_024544550.1 coordinate 3,612,178, forward strand.
GGTGCTCGGTGCTCAGTGCTCGGGGTGCTGGGTGCTCAGGACTCCGGGTGCTGGGTGCTCAGAACTCGGTGTGCTGGGTGCTCAGTGCTCAGGGTGCTGGGTGCTCAGTACTCAGGGTGCTCAGTGCTCAGGGTGCTGGGTGCTCAGTGCTCGGGGTGCTGGGTACTCAGTGCTCAGTACACAGGGTGCTCAGTGCTCAGTGCTCGGGTGCTATGTGCTCAGTGCTCAGTACTCAGGGTGCTGGGTGTTCGGTGCTCAAGGTGCAGGATGCTCAGTACTCAGGGTGCTGGGTGCTCAGTGCTCAGGGTGCTGGGTGCTCAGTACTCAGGGTGCTGGGTGCTCAGTGCTCAGGGTGCTGGGTGCTCAGTACTCAGGGTGCTGGGTCCTCAGTGCTCAGGGTGCTGGGTGCTCAGTGCTCGGGGTGCTCAGTACTCAGGGTGCTGTGTGTTCAGTGCTCAAGGTACTGGGTGCTCAGTACTCAGGGTGCTAGGTGCTTAGTACTCAGGGTGCTGGGTGCTCAGTACCCCCGGGTGCTGGTGCTCAGTGCTCGGTGTGCTCGGTACTCAGTGCTCAGGGTGCTGGGTGCTCAGTACTCAGGGTGCTCATTGCTCAGGGTGCTGGGTGCTCAGTACTCAGGGTGCTGGGTGCTCAGTACTCAGGGTGCTCAGTGCTCAGTACTCAGTGTGCTCAGTGCTCAGTACTCAGGGTGCTCAGTGCTCAGGGTGCTGTGTGCTCAGTGCTCGGGGTGCTGGGTGCTCAGTGCTCAGGGTGCTGTGTGCTCAGTACTCAGGGTGCTCGGTACTCAGGGTGCTGGGTGCTCAGTGCTCAGGGTCCTGGGTGCTCAGTGCGCAGGGTGCTGGGTGCTCAGTGCTCAGGGTGCTCGGTGCTCATTGCTCAGGTTGCAGGGTGCTCAGTACTCAGGGTGCTGGGTGCTCAGTACTCAGGGTGCTCAATGCTCAGTACTCAGGGGTGCTGGGTGCTCAGTGCTCAGGGTGCTGGGTGCTCAGTACTCAGGGTGCTGGGTGCTCGGTGCTCAGTACGCTGGGTGCTCAGTACTCAGGGTGCTGGGTGCTCAGTACTCAGGGTGCTCGGTGCTCAGTACTCAGGGTGCTGGGTGCTCAGTGCTCGGGGTGCTGGGTACTCATTAATCAGGGTGCTGGGTGCTCAGTACTCAGGGTGCTCAGCGCTTGGGGTGCTCGGTGCTCAGTACTCAGGGTGCTCAGTGCTTGGGGTGCAGGGTGCTCAGTGCTCAGGGTGCTGGGTGCTCAGTGCTCGGGGTGCTGGGTGCTCAGTACTCGGGTGCTCGGTGCTCAGTACTCAGGGTGCTGGGTGCTCAGTACTCAGGGTGCTGGGTGCTCAGTGCTCAGGGTGCTGGGTGCTCAGTACTCAGGGTGCTGGGTGCTCAGTGCTCGGTGTGCTCGGTGATCAGTACGTTGGGTGCTCAGTACTCAGGGTGCTGGGTGCTCAGGGCTCGGGGTGCTGGGAGCTCAGTACTCAGGGTGCTAGGTGCTCAGTGCTCGGGGGTGCTGGGTGCTGAGTCCTCAGGGTGCTGGGTGCTCAGTACTCGGGGTGCTCGGTGCTCAGTACTCAGGGTGCTGGGTGCTCAGTACTCAGGGTGCTGGGTGCTCAGTACTCAGGGTGCTCGCTGCTCAGTACTCAGGGTGCTGGGTGCTCAGTGCTCAGGGTACTGGGTGCTCAGTACTCAGGGTGCTGGGTGCTCAGTGCTCAGGGTGATCGGTGCTCAGTCCTCAGGGTGCTCAGTACTCAGGGTGCTGGGTGCTCAGTGCTCAGGTTGCTCAGTACTCAGGGGTGCTGGGTGCTCAGTGCTCAGGTGCTGGGTGCTCAGTGCTCGGGGTGCTGGGTGCTCAGTACTCAGGGTGCTGGGGTGCTCAGTACTCAGGGTGCTCAGTGCTCGGGGAGCTCGGTGCTCAGTAGTCAGGGTGCTGGGTGCTCAGTACTCAGGATGCTCAGTACTCAGGGTGCTGGGTGCTCAGTGCTCAGGGTGCTGGGTGCTCAGTACTCAGGGTGCTGGGTTCTCGGTGCTCAGTACGCTGGGTGCTCAGTACTCAGGGTGCTGGGTGCTCAGTACTCAGGGTGCTCGGTGCTCAGTACTCAGGGTGTTGGGTGCTCAGTGCTCGGGGGTGGTGGGTGCTCATTAATCAGGGTGCTGGGTGCTCAGTACTCAGTGTGCTCAGCGCTTGGGGTGCTGGGTGCTCAGTACTCAGGGTGCTCAGTGCTTGGGTTGCAGGGTGCTCAGTACTCAGGGTGCTGGTTGCTCAGTGCTCAGGGTGCTGGGTGCTGAGTACTCAGGGTGCTTGGTGCTCAGTACTCAGGGTGCTGGGTGCTCAGTGCTCGGGGTGCTGGGTGCTCAGTGCTCGGGGTGCTGGGTGCTCAGTGCTCGGGGTGCTGGGTGCTCAGTGCTCGGGGTGCTGGGTGCTCAGTGCTCAGGGTGCTGGGTGCTCAGTGCTCGGAGCGCTGGGTGCTCAGTGCTCGGGGTGCTCGGTGCTCAGTGCTTGGGGTGCTGGGTGCTCAGTACTCGGGGTGCTCAGTGCTCAGTACTCAGGGTGCTGGGTGCTCAGTGCTCAGGGTGCTGGGTGCTCAGTGCTCAGGATGCTGGGTGCTCGGTGCTCAGGTTGCTGGGTGCTCAGTACTCGGGGTGCTGGGTGCTCAGTACTCAGGGTGCTGGGTGCTCATTGCTCGGGGTGCTTGGTGCTCAGTACTCAGGGTGCTGGGTGCTCAGTGCTCGGGGTGCTCGGTACTCAGTGCTCGGGGTGCTGGGTGCTCAGTGCTCAGGGTGCTGGGTGCTCAGTGCTCGGGGTGCTCGGTGCTCAGTGCTCGGGGTGCTGGGTGCTCAGTACTCGGGGTGCTCAGTGCTCAGTTACTCAGGGTGCTGTGTGCTCAGTGCTACGGGTGCTGGGTTCTCAGTGCTCGGGGTGCTGGGTGCTCAGTGCTCGGGGCGCTGGGTGCTCAGTGCTCGCGGTGCTCGGTGCTCAGTACTCAGGGAGCTGGGTGCTCAGTGCTCAGTGTGCTCGGTGCTCAGTACTCAGGGTGCTGGGTGCTCAGTGCTCGGTGTGCTCGGTGCTCAGTACGTTGGGTGCTCAGTACTCAGGGTGCTGGGTGCTCAGTGCTCAGGGTGATCGGTGCTCAGTACTCAGGGTGCTCAGTACTCAGGGTGCTGGGTGCTCAGGGCTCGGGGTGCTGGGAGCTCAGTACTCAGGGTGCTGGGTGCTCAGTGCTCGGGGTGCTTGGTGCTCAGTGCTCGGGGTGCTGGGTGCTCAGTGCTCGGGGTGCTCGCTGCTCAGTACTCAGGGTGCAGGGTGCTCAGTGCTCCGGGTGCTCAGTACTCAGGGTGCTGTGTGTTCAGTGCTCAGGGTGCTGGGTGCTCAGTACTCAGGGTGCTCGGTGCTTAGTACCCCAGGGTGCTGGGTGCTCAGTACTCCGGGTGCTGAGTGCTCAGTGCTCGGGGTGCTCGGTGCTCAGTGCTCAAGGTGCTGGGTGCTCAATACTCAGGGTGCTTATTGCTCAGGGTGCTGGGTGCTCAGTACTCAGGGTGCTGGGTGCTCAGTGCTCAGGGTGCTCGGTGCTCAGTACGTTGGGTGCTCAGTCCTCAGGGTGCTGGGTGCTCAGTGCTCAGGGTGCTGGGTGCTCAGTGCTCAGGGTGCTGGGTGCTCAGTGCTCAGGGTGCTTGGTGCTCAGTGCTCAGGGTGCTGGCTGCTCGGTGCTCGGGGTGCTGGGTGCTCAGTGCTCGGGTGCTCGGTGCTCAGTACTCAGGGTGCTCAGTGCTCATTACTCAGGGTGCTGGGTGCTCAGTGCTCAGGGTGCTGGGTGCTCAGTACTCAGGGTGCTGGGTGCTCGGTGCTCAGTACGCTGGGTGCTCAGTACTCAGGGTGCTGGGTGCTCAGTACGCAGGGTGCTCAGTGCTCAGTGCTCGGGGTGCTGGGTGCTCAGTGCTCGGGGTGCTGGTGCTCAGTACTCAGGGTGCTGGGTGCTTAGTACTCAGGGTGCTCGGTAGTCAGTGCTCAGGGTGCTGGGTGCTCAGTACTCAGGGTGCTGGGTGCTCAGTGCTCCAGGGTGCTCAGTGCTCAGTACTCAGGGTGCTCAGTACTCCGGGGTGCTGGGTGCTCAGTGCTCGGGGTGCTCGGGTGCTCAGTGCTCAAGGTGCTGGGTGCTCAATACTCAGGGTGCTCATTGCTCAGGGTGCTGGGTGCTCAGTACTCAGGGTGCTGGGTGCTCAGTGCTCAGGGTGCTCGTTGCTCAGTACGTTGGGTGCTCAGTACTCAGGGTGCTGGGTGCTCAGTGCTCAGGGTGCTGGGTGCTCAGTGCTCAGGGTGCTGGGTGCTCAGTGCTCAGGGTGCTGGGTGCTCAGTGCTCAGGGTGCTGGCTGCTCGGTGCTCGGGGTGCTGGGTGCTCAGTGCTCGGGTTGCTCGGTGCTCAGTACTCAGGGTGCTCAGTGCTCATTACTCAGGGTGCTGGGTGCTCAGTGCTCAGGGTGCTGGGTGCTCAGTACTCAGGGTGCTGGGTGCTCGGTGCTCAGTACGCTGGGTGCTCAGTACTCAGGGTGCTGGGTGCTCAGTACGCAGGGTGCTCAGTGCTCAGTGCTCGGGGTGCTGGGTGCTCAGTGCTCGGGGTGCTGGGTGCTCAGTACTCAGGGTGCTGGGTGCTTAGTACTCAGGGTCCTCGGTAGTCAGTGCTCAGGGTGCTGGGTGCTCAGTACTCAGGGTGCTGGGTGCTCAGTGCTCAGGGTGCTCAGTGCTCAGTACTCAGGGTGCTCAGTGCTCAGTGCTCTGGGTGCTGGGTGCTCAGTGATCGGGGTGCTGGGTGCTCAGTGCTCAGGGTGCTGATTGCTCAGTACTCAGGGTGCTCAGTGCTCAGGGTGCTGTGTGCTCAGTGCTCGGGGTGCTGGGTGCTCAGTACTCAGGGTGCTGTGTGCTCAGTACTCAGGGTGCTCAGTACTCAGGGTGCTGGGTGCTCAGTGCTCAGGGTCCTGGGTGCTCAGTGCGCAGGGTGCTGGGTGCTCAGTGCTCAGGGTGCTCGGTGCTCAGTGCTCAGGTTGCTGGGTGCTCAGTACTCAGGGTGCTGGGTGCTCAGTACTCAGGATGCTCAGTGCTCAGTACTCAGGGTGCTGGGTGCTCAGTGCTCAGGGTGCTGGGTGCTCAGTACTCAGGGTGCTGGGTTCTCGGTGCTCAGTACGCTGGGTGCTCAGTACTCAGGGTGCTGGGTGCTCAGTACTCAGGGTGCTCGGTGCTCAGTACTCAGGGTGCTGGGTGCTCAGTGCTCGGGGTGCTGGGTGCTCATTAATCAGGGTGCTGGGTGCTCAGTACTCAGTGTGCTCAGCGCTTGGGGTGCTGGGTGCTCAGTACTCAGGGTGCTCAGTGCTTGGGTTGCAGGGTGCTCAGTACTCAGGGTGCTGGTTGCTCAGTGCTCAGGGTGCTGGGTGCTGAGTACTCAGGGTGCTTGGTGCTCAGTACTCAGGGTGCTGGGTGCTCAGTGCTCGGGGTGCTGGGTGCTCAGTGCTCGGGGTGCTGGGTGCTCAGTGCTCGGGGTCCTGGGTGCTCAGTGCTCGGGGTGCTGGGTGCTCAGTGCTCAGGGTGCTGGGTGCTCAGTGCTCGGAGCGCTGGGTGCTCAGTGCTCGGGGTGCTCGGTGCTCAGTGCTTGGGGTGCTGGGTGCTCAGTACTCGGGGTGCTCAGTGCTCAGTACTCAGGGTGCTGGGTGCTCAGTGCTCAGGGTGCTGGGTGCTCAGTGCTCGGGGTGCTGGTGCTCGGTGCTCAGGTTGCTGGGTGCTCAGTACTCGGGGTGCTGGGTGCTCAGTACTCAGGGTGCTGGGTGCTCATTCCTCGGGGTGCTTGGTGCTCAGTACTCAGGGTGCTGGGTGCTCAGTGCTCGGGGTGCTCGGTACTCAGTGCTCGGGGTGCTGGGTGCTCAGTGCTCAGGGTGCTGGGTGCTCAGTGCTCGGGGTGCTCGGTGCTCAGTGCTCGGGGTGCTGGGTGCTCAGTACTCGGGGTGCTCAGTGCTCAGTACTCAGGGTGCTGTGTGCTCAGTGCTACGGGTGCTGGGTTCTCAGTGCTCGGGGTGCTGGGTGCTCAGTGCTCGGGGCGCTGGGTGCTCAGTGCTCGCGGTGCTCGGTGCTCAGTACTCAGGGTGCTGGGTGCTCAGTGCTCAGTGTGCTCGGTGCTCAGTACTCAGGGTGCTGGGTGCTCAGTGCTCGGTGTGCTCGGTGCTCAGTACGTTGGGTGCTCAGTACTCAGGGTGCTGGGTGCTCAGTGCTCAGGGTGATCGGTGCTCAGTACTCAGGGTGCTCAGTACTCAGGGTGCTGGGTGCTCAGGGCTCGGGGTGCTGGGAGCTCAGTACTCAGGGTGCTGGGTGCTCAGTGCTCGGGGTGCTTGGTGCTCAGTGCTCGGGGTGCTGGGTACTCAGTGCTCGGGGTGCTCGCTGCTCAGTACTCAGGGTGCAGGGTGCTCAGTGCTCCGGGTGCTCAGTACTCAGGGTGCTGTGTGTTCAGTGCTCAGGGTGCTGGGTGCTCAGTACTCAGGGTGCTCGGTGCTTAGTACCCAGGGTGCTGGGTGCTCAGTACTCCGGGTGCTGGGTGCTCAGTGCTCGGGGTGCTCGGTGCTCAGTGCTCAAGGTGCTGGGTGCTCAATACTCAGGGTGCTCATTGCTCAGGGTGCTGGGTGCTCAGTACTCAGGGTGCTGGGTGCTCAGTGCTCAGGGTGCTCGGTGCTCAGTACGTTGGGTGCTCAGTCCTCAGGGTGCTGGGTGCTCAGTGCTCAGGGTGCTGGGTGCTCAGTGCTCAGGGTGCTGGGTGCTCAGTGCTCAGGGTGCTGGGTGCTCAGTGCTCAGGGTGCTGGCTGCTCGGTGCTCGGGGTGCTGGGTGCTCAGTGCTCGGGGTGCTCGGTGCTCAGTACTCAGGGTGCTCAGTGCTCATTACTCAGGGTGCTGGGTGCTCAGTGCTCAGGGTGCTGGGTGCTCAGTACTCAGGGTGCTGGGTGCTCGGTGCTCAGTACGCTGGGTGCTCAGTACTCAGGGTGCTGGGTGCTCAGTACGCAGGGTGCTCAGTGCTCAGTGCTCGGGGTGCTGGGTGCTCAGTGCTCGGGGTGCTGGGTGCTCAGTACTCAGGGTGCTGGGTGCTTAGTACTCAGGGTGCTCGGTAGTCAGTGCTCAGGGTGCTGGGTGCTCAGTACTCAGGGTGCTGGGTGCTCAGTGCTCAGGGTGCTCAGTGCTCAGTACTCAGGGTGCTCAGTGCTCAGTGCTCTGGGTGCAGGGTGCTCAGTGCTCGGGGTGCTGGGTGCTCAGTGCTCAGGGTGCTGATTGCTCAGTACTCAGGGTGCTCAGTGCTCAGGGTGCTGGGTGCTCAGTGCTCAGGGTGCTGGGTAGTCAGTGCTCAGTACACAGGGTGCTCAGTGCTCAGTGCTCGGGGTGCTGGGTGCTCAGTGCTCAGTACTCAGGGTGCTGGGTGCTCGGTCCTCAGGTTGCTGGGTGCTCAGTACTCAGTGTGCTCAGTGCTCAGTACTCAGGGTGCTCAGTGCTCAGGGTGCTGGGTGCTCAGTGCTCGGTGTGCTCGGTGCTCAGTGCTCAGGGTGCTGGGTGCTCAGTGCTCAGGGTGCTGTGTGCTCAGTACTCAGGGTGCTGGGTGCTCAGTGCTCAGGGTGCTGGGTGCTCAGTACTCAGGGTGCTGGGTCCTCAGTGCTCAGGGTGCTGGGTGCTCAGTGCTCGGGGTGCTCAATACTCAGGGTGCTGTGTGTTCAGTGCTCAGGGTACTGGGTGCTCAGTACTCAGGGTGCTCAGTGCTCAGTACTCAGGGTGCTCAGTGCTCAGGGTGCTGGGTGCTCAGTGCTCGGTGTGCTCGGTGCTCAGTGCTCAGGGTGTTGGGTGCTCAGTACTCAGGGTGCTCATTGCTCAGGGTGCTGGGTGCTCAGTACTCAGGGTGCTGGGTGCTCAGTACTCAGGGTGCTCAGTGCTCAGTACTCAGTGTGCTCAGTGCTCAGTACTCATTGTGCTCAGTGCTCAGGGTGCTGGGTGCTCAGTGCTCGGGGTGCTGGGTGCTCAGTGCTCAGGGTGCTGTGTGCTCAGTACTCAGGGTGCTCAGTACTCAGGGTGCTGGGTGCTCAGTGCTCAGGGTGCTCAGTGCTCAGTACTCAGGGTGCTGGGTGCTCAGTGCTCAGGGTGCTGGGTGCTCAGTACTCAGGGTGCTGGGTGCTCGGTGCTCAGTATGCTGAGTGCTCAGTACTCAGGGTGCTGGGTGCTCAGTTCTCAGGGTGCTCGGTGCTCAGTACTCAGGGTGCTGGGTGCTCAGTGCTCGGGGTGCTGGGTGCTCATTAATCAGGGTACGATGTGCTCAGTACTCAGGGTGCTCAGTGCTTGGGGTGCTGGGTGCTCAGTACTCAGGGTGCTCAGTGCTTGGGGTGCAGGGTGCTCAGTACTCAGGGTGCTGGTTGCTCAGTGCTCAGGGTGCTGGGTGCTGAGTACTCAGGGTGCTGGGTGCTCAGTACTCAGGGTGCTGGGTGCTCAGTGCTCGGGGTGCTGGTTGCTCAGTGCTCGGGGTGCTGGGTGCTCGGTGCTCAGGTTGCTGTGTGCTCAGTACTCAGGGTGCTGGGTGCTCAGTGCTCGGGGTGCTGGGTGCTCAGTGCTCGGGGTGCTGGGTGCTCAGTGCTACGGGTGTTGGGTGCTCAGTGCTCGGGGTGCTGGGTGCTCAGTGCTCGGGGCGCTGGGTGCTCAGTGCTCGGGGTGCTCGGTGCTCAGTACTCAGGGTGCTGGGTGCTCAGTGCTCAGGGTGCTCGGTGCTCAGTACTCAGGGTGCTGGGTGCTCAGTGCTCGGTGTGCTCGGTGCTCAGTACATTGGGTGCTCAGTACTCAGGGTGCTGGGTGCTCAGTGCTCAGGGTGATCGGTGCTCAGTACTCAGGGTGCTCAGTACTCAGGGTGCTGGGTGCTCAGGGCTCGGGGTGCTGGGAGCTCAGTACTCAGGGTGCTGGGTGCTCAGTGCTCGGGGTGCTTGGTGCTCAGTGCTCGGGGTGCTGGGTGCTCAGTGCTCGGGGTGCTCGCTGCTCAGTACTCAGTGTGCTGGCTGCTCAGTGCTCCGGGTGCTCAGTACTCAGGGTGCTGTGTGTTCAGTGCTCAGGGTGCTGGGTGCTCAGTACTCAGGGTGCTCGGTGCTTAGTACTCAGGGTGCTGGGTGCTCAGTACTCCGGGTGCTGGGTGCTCAGTGCTCGGGGTGCTCGGTGCTCAGTGCTCAAGGTGCTGGGTGCTCAATACTCAGGGTGCTCATTGCTCAGGGTGCTGGGTGCTCAGTACTCAGGGTGCTGGGTGCTCAGTGCTCAGGTTGCTGGGTGCTCAGTGCTCAGGGTGCTGGGTGCTCAGTGCTCAGGGTGCTGGCTGCTCGGTGCTCGGGGTGCTGGGTGCTCAGTGCTCGGGGTGCTCAGTGCTCAGTAATCAGTGTGCTCAGTGCTCATTACTCAGGGTGCTGGGTGCTCAGTGCTCAGGGTGCTGGGTGCTCAGTACTCAGGGGGCTGGGTGCTCTTTGCTCAGTACGCTGGGTGCTCAGTACTCCGGGTGCTGGGTGCTCAGTACTCAGGGTGCTCGGTGCTCAGTACTCGGTGTGCTGGGTGCTCAGTACTCAGGGTGCTCGGTGCTCAGTGCTCGGGGTGCTGGGTGCTCAGTACTCAGGGTGCTCGGTGCTCAGTACTCTGGGTGCTCAGTGCTCGGGGTGCTGGGTGCTCAGTACTCAGGGTGCTGGGTGCTCAGTACTCAGGGTGCTCGCTGCTCAGTACTCAGGGTGCTGGGTGCTCAGTGCTCAGGGTACTGGGTGCTCAGTACTCAGGGTGCTGGGTGCTCAGTGCTCAGGGTGATCGGTGCTCAGTCCTCAGGGTGCTCAGTACACAGGGTGCTGGGTGCTCAGTGCTCAGGTTGCTCAGTACTCAGGGTGCTGGGTGCTCAGTACTCAGGGTGCTGGGTGCTCAGTGCTCGGGGTGCTGGGTGCTCAGTACTCAGGGTGCTGGGTGCTCAGTACTCAGGGTGCTCAGTGCTCGGGGTGCTCGGTGCTCAGTACTCAGGGTGCTGGGTGCTCAGTACTCAGTGATCGGGGTCCTGGGTGCTCAGCGCTCTGGGTGCTTAGTGCACAGTACTCAGGGTGCTGGGTGCTCAGTATTCAGGGTGCTCAGTGCTCAGCGTGCTGGGTGCTCAGTACTCAGGGTGCTGGGTGCTCAGTGCTCAGGGTGCTGGGTGCTCAGTGCTCAGGGTGCTGGGTGCTCAGTGCTCAGGGTGCTTGGTACTCAGTGCTCGGGGTGCTGGGTGCTCAGTACTCAGGGTGCTGGGTGCTCAATACTCAGGGTGCTGGGTGCTCATTGCTCAGGGTGCTGGGTGCTCAGTGCTCAGGGTGCTGGGTACTCAGTGCTCGGGGTGCTGGGTGCTCAGTACTCAGGGTGCTGGGTGCTCAATACTCAGGGTGCTGGGTGCTCAGTGCTCGGGGTGCTCGCTGCTCAGTACTCAGGGTACTGGGTGCTCAGTGATCCGGGTGCTCAGTACTCAGGGTGCTTTGTGTTCAGTGCTCAGGGTGCTGGGTGCTCAGTACTCAGGGTGCTCGGGGCTTAGTACTCAGGGTGCTGGGCGCTCAGTACTCCGGGTGCTGGGTGCTCAGTGCTCGGGGTGCTCAGTGCTCAGTGCCCAAGGTGTTGGGTGCTCAATACTCAGGGTGCTCATTGCTCAGGGTGCTGGGTGCTCAGTACTCAGGGTGCTGGGTGCTCAGTGCTCAGGGTGCTAGGTGCTCAGTACGTTGGGTGCTCAGTACTCAGGTGCTGGGTGCTCAGTGCTCAGTGTGCTGGTTGCTCAGTGCTCAGGGTGCTGGGTGCTCAGGGCTCAGGGTGCTGGGTGCTCGGTGCTCGGGGTGCTGGGTGCTCAGTGCTCGGGGTGCTCGGTGCTCAGTACTCAGGGTGCTCAGTGCTCATTACTCAGGGTGCTGGGTGCTCAGTGCTCAGGGTGCTGGGTGCTCAGTACTCAGGGTGCTGGATGCTCAGTGTTCAGTACGCTGGGTGCTCAGTACTCAGGGTGCTGGGTGCTCAGTACTCAGGGTGTTCGGTGCTCAGTACTCAGGGTGCTGGGTGCTCAGTGCTCGGGGTGCTGGGTGCTCAGTACTCAGGGTGCTGGGTGCTCAGTGCTCGGGGTGCTCGGTGCTCAGTGCTCGGGGTGCTGGGTGCTCAGGACTCCGGGTGCTGGGTGCACAGTACTCGGTGTGCTGGGTGCTCAGTACTCAGGGTGCTCGGTGCTCAGTGCTCGGGGTGCTGGCTGCTCAGTACTCAGGGTGCTCGGTGCTCAGTACTCAGGGTGCTCAGTGCTCAGTACGCAGGGTGCTCAGTGCTCAGTGCTCGTTGTGCTGGGTGCTCAGTGCTCGGGGTGCTGGGTGCTCAGTGCTCGGGGTGCTGGGTGATCAGTGCTCAGGGTGCTGGGTGCTCAGTGCTCAGAGTGCTGGGTGCTCAGTACTCAGGGTGCTCGGTGATCAGTACTCAGGGTGCTCAGTGCTCAGTACTCAGCGTGGTGGGTGCTCAGTGCTCAGGGTGCTCGGTGCTCAGTACTCAGGGTGCTCAGTGCTCAGTACACAGGGTGCTGGGTGCTCAGTGCTCAGGGTGCTGGGTGCTCAGTACTCAGGGTGCTTGGTGCTCGGTGCTCAGTACGCTGGGTGCTCAGTACTCAGGGTGCTGGGTGCTCAGTACTCAGGGTGCTCGGTGCTCAGTACTCAGAGTGCTGGCTGCTCAGTGCTCGGGGTGCTGGGTGCTCATTAATCAGGGTGCTGGGTGCTCAGTACTCAGGGTGCTCAGCGCTTGGGGTGCTGGGTGCTCAGTACTCAGGGTGCTCAGTGCTTTTGGTGCAGGGTGCTCAGTGCTCAGGGTGCTGGGTGCTCAGTGCTCGGGGTGCTGGGTGCTCAGTACTCGGGGTGCTCAGTGCTCAGTACTCAGGGTGCTGGGTGCTCAGTACTCAGGGTGCTGGGTGCTCAGTGCTCAGGGTGCTGGGTGCTCAGTACTCAGGGTGCTGGGTGCTCAGTGCTCAGGGAGCTCGGTGCTCAGTACTCAGGGTGCTGGGTTCTCAGTGTTCGGTGTGCTCGGTGCTCAGTACGTTGGGTGCTCAGTACTCAGGGTGCTGGGTGCTCAGGTGATCGGTGCTCAGTACTCAGGGTGCTCAGTACTCAGGGTGCTGTGTGCTCAGGGCTCGGGGTGCTGGGAGCTCAGTACTCAGGGTGCTGGGTGCTCAGTGCTCGGGGTGCTGGGTGCTGAGTCCTCAGGGTGCTGGGTGCTCAGTACTCGGGGTGCTCGGTGCTCAGAACTCAGGGTGCTGGGTGCTCAGTACTCAGGGTGCTGGGTGCTCAGTACTCAGGGTGCTCGCTGCTCAGTACTCAGGGTGCTGGGTGCTCAGTGCTCAGGGTACTGGGTGCTCAGTACTCAGGGTGCTGGGTGCTCAGTGCTCAGGGTGATCGGTGCTCAGTCCTCAGGGTGCTCAGTACTCAGGGTGCTGGGTGCTCAGTGCTCAGGTTGCTCAATACTCAGGGTGCTGGGTGCTCAGTACTCAGGGTGCTGGGTGCTCAGTGCTCGGGGTGCTGGGTGCTCAGTACTCAGGGTGCTGGGTGCTCAGTACTCAGGGTGCTCAGTGCTCGGGGAGCTCGGTGCTCAGTACTCAGGGTGCTGGGTGCTCAGTACTCAGTGCTCGGGGTCCTGGGTGCTCAGCGCTCTGGGTGCTTAGTGCACAGTACTCAGGGTGCTGGGTGCTCAGTATTCAGGGTGCTCAGTGCTCGGGGTGCTGGGTGCTCAGTACACAGGGTGCTGGGTGCTCAGTGCTCAGGGTGCTGGGTGCTCAGTGCTCAGGGTGCTGGGTGCTCAGTGCTCAGGGTGCTGGGTACTCAGTGCTCAGGGTGCTGGGTGCTCAGTACTCAGGGTGCTGGGTGCTCAATACTCAGGGTGCTGGGTGCTCAGTGCTCGGGGTGCTTGGTGCTCAGTGCTCAGGGTGCTGGGTGCTCAGTGCTCGGGGTGCTCGCTGCTCAGTACTCAGGGTACTGGGTGCTCAGTGATCCGGGTGCTCAGTACTCAGGGTGCTTTGTGTTCAGTGCTCAGGGTGCTGGGTGCTCAGTACTCAGGGTGCTCGGGGCTTAGTACTCAGGGTGCTGGGTGCTCAGTACTCCGGGTGCTGGGTGCTCAGTGCTCGGGGTGCTCAGTGCTCAGTGCCCAAGGTGCTGGGTGCTCAATACTCAGGGTGCTCATTGCTCAGGGTGCTGGGTGCTCAGTACTCAGGGTGCTGGGTGCTCACTGCTCAGGGTGCTCGGTGCTCAGTACGTTGGGTGCTCAGTACTCAGGGTGCTGGGTGCTCAGTGCTCAGGGTGCTGGGTGCTCAGTGCTCAGGGTGCTGGGTGCTCAGTGCTCAGGGTGCTGGTGCTCAGTGCTCGGGGTGCTGGGTGCTCAGTGCTCGGGGTGCTCGGTGCTCAGTACTCAGGGTGCTCAGTGCTCATTACTCAGGGTGCTGGGTGCTCAGTGCTCAGGGTGCTGGGTGCTCAGTACTCAGGGTGCTGGATGCTCGGTGCTCAGTACGCTGGGTGCTCAGTACTCAGGGTGCTGGGTGCTCAGTACTCAGGGTGTTCGGTGCTCAGTACTCAGGGTGCTGGGTGCTCAGTGCTCGGGGTGCTGGGTGCTCAGTACTCAGGGTGCTGGGTGCTCAGTGCTCGGGGTGCTGGGTGCTCAGTGCTCAGGGTGCTGGGTGCTCAGTGCTCAGGGTTCTGGGTGTTCAGTGCTCAGGGTGCTGGGTGCTCAGTGCTCAGGGTGCTGGGTACTCAGTGCTCGGGGTGCTGGGTGCTCAGTACTCAGGGTGCTGGGTGCTCAATACTCAGGGTGCTGGGTGCTCAGTGCTCGGGGTGCTTGGTGCTCAGTGCTCAGGGTGCTGGGTGCTCAGTGCTCGGGGTGCTCGCTGCTCAGTACTCAGGGTACTGGGTGCTCAGTGATCCGGGTGCTCAGTACTCAGGGTGCTTTGTGTTCAGTGCTCAGGGTGCTGGGTGCTCAGTACTCAGGGTGCTCGGGGCTTAGTACTCAGGGTGCTGGGTGCTCAGTACTCCGGGTGCTGGGTGCTCAGTGCTCGGGGTGCTCAGTGCTCAGTGCCCAAGGTGCTGGGTGCTCAATACTCAGGGTGCTCATTGCTCAGGGTGCTGGGTGCTCAGTACTCAGGGGTGCTGGGTGCTCACTGCTCAGGGTGCTCGGTGCTCAGTACGTCGGGTGCTCAGTACTCAGGGTGCTGGGTGCTCAGTGCTCAGGGTGCTGGGTGCTCAGTGCTCAGGGTGCTGGGTTCTCAGTGCTCAGGGTGCTGGGTGCTCGGTGCTCGGGGTGCTGGGTGCTCAGTGCTCGGGGTGCTCGGTGCTCAGTACTCAGGGTGCTCAGTGCTCATTACTCAGGGTGCTGGGTGCTCAGTGCTCAGGGTGCTGGGTGCTCAGTTCTCAGGGTGCTGGATGCTCGGTGCTCAGTACGCTGGGTGCTCAGTACTCAGGGTGCTGGGTGCTCAGTACTCAGGGTGTTCGGTGCTCAGTACTCAGGGTGCTGGGTGCTCAGTGCTCGGGGTGCTGGGTGCTCAGTACTCAGGGTGCTGGGTGCTCAGTACTCAGGGTGCTCAGTACTCAGGGTGCTGGGTGCTCAGTACTCAGGGTGCTGGGTGCTCAGTGCTCGGGGTGCTGGGTGCTCAGTACTCAGGGTGCTGGGTGCTCAGTACTCAGGGTGCTCAGTGCTCGGGGTGCTCGGTGCTCAGTACTCAGGGTGCTGGGTGCTCAGTGCTCGGGGTGCTGGGTGCTCAGTACTCAGGGTGCTGGGTGCTCAGTACTCAGGGTGCTCAGTGCTCGGGGTGCTCGGTGCTCAGTACTCAGGGTGCTGGGTGCTCAGTACTCAGTGATCGGGGTCCTGGGTGCTCAGCGCTCTGGGTGCTTAGTGCACAGTACTCAGGGTGCTGGGTGCTCAGTATTCAGGGTGCTCAGTGCTCAGGGTGCTGGGTGCTCAGTACTCAGGGTGCTGGGTGCTCAGTGCTCAGGGTGCTGGGTGCTCAGTGCTCAGGGTGCTGGGTGCTCAGTGCTCAGGGTGCTTGGTACTCAGTGCTCGGGGTGCTGGGTGCTCAGTACTCAGGGTGCTGGGTGCTCAATACTCAGGGTGCTGGGTGCTCATTGCTCAGGGTGCTGGGTGCTCAGTGCTCAGGGTGCTGGGTACTCAGTGCTCGGGGTGCTGGGTGCTCAGTACTCAGGGTGCTGGGTGCTCAATACTCAGGGTGCTGGGTGCTCAGTGCTCGGGGTGCTCGCTGCTCAGTACTCAGGGTACTGGGTGCTCAGTGATCCGGGTGCTCAGTACTCAGGGTGCTTTGTGTTCAGTGCTCAGGGTGCTGGGTGCTCAGTACTCAGGGTGCTCGGGGCTTAGTACTCAGGGTGCTGGGCGCTCAGTTCTCCAGGTGCTGGGTGCTCAGTGCTCGGGGTGCTCAGTGCTCAGTGCCCAAGGTGTTGGGTGCTCAATACTCAGGGTGCTCATTGCTCAGGGTGCTGGGTGCTCAGTACTCAGGGTGCTGGGTGCTCAGTGCTCAGGGTGCTAGGTGCTCAGTACGTTGGGTGCTCAGTACTCAGGGTGCTGGGTGCTCAGTGCTCAGTGTGCTGGTTGCTCAGTGCTCCGGGTGCTGGGTGCTCAGGGCTCAGGGTGCTGGGTGCTCGGTGCTCGGGGTGCTGGGTGCTCAGTGCTCGGGGTGCTCGGTGCTCAGTACTCAGGGTGCTCAGTGCTCATTACTCAGGGTGCTGGGTGCTCAGTGCTCAGGGTGCTGGGTGCTCAGTACTCAGGGTGCTGGATGCTCAGTGTTCAGTACGCTGGGTGCTCAGTACTCAGGGTGCTGGGTGCTCAGTACTCAGGGTGTTCGGTGCTCAGTACTCAGGGTGCTGGGTGCTCAGTGCTCGGGGTGCTGGGTGCTCAGTACTCAGGGTGCTGGGTGCTCAGTGCTCGGGGTGCTCGGTGCTCAGTGCTCGGGGTGCTGGGTGCTCAGGACTCCGGGTGCTGGGTGCACAGTACTCGGTGTGCTGGGTGCTCAGTACTCAGGGTGCTCGGTGCTCAGTGCTCGGGGTGCTGGCTGCTCAGTACTCAGGGTGCTCGGTGCTCAGTACTCAGGGTGCTCAGTGCTCAGTACGCAGGGTGCTCAGTGCTCAGTGCTCGTTGTGCTGGGTGCTCAGTGCTCGGGGTGCTGGGTGCTCAGTGCTCGGGGTGCTGGGTGATCAGTGCTCAGGGTGCTGGGTGCTCAGTGCTCAGAGTGCTGGGTGCTCAGTACTCAGGGTGCTCGGTGATCAGTACTCAGGGTGCTCAGTGCTCAGTACTCAGCGTGGTGGGTGCTCAGTGCTCAGGGTGCTCGGTGCTCAGTACTCAGGGTGCTCAGTGCTCAGTACACAGGGTGCTGGGTGCTCAGTGCTCAGGGTGCTGGGTGCTCAGTACTCAGGGTGCTTGGTGCTCGGTGCTCAGTACGCTGGGTGCTCAGTACTCAGGGTGCTGGGTGCTCAGTACTCAGGGTGCTCGGTGCTCAGTACTCAGAGTGCTGGCTGCTCAGTGCTCGGGGTGCTGGGTGCTCATTAATCAGGGTGCTGGGTGCTCAGTACTCAGGGTGCTCAGCGCTTGGGGTGCTGGGTGCTCAGTACTCAGGGTGCTCAGTGCTTTTGGTGCAGGGTGCTCAGTGCTCAGGGTGCTGGGTGCTCAGTGCTCGGGGTGCTGGGTGCTCAGTACTCGGGGTGCTCAGTGCTCAGTACTCAGGGTGCTGGGTGCTCAGTACTCAGGGTGCTGGGTGCTCAGTGCTCAGGGTGCTGGGTGCTCAGTACTCAGGGTGCTGGGTGCTCAGTGCTCAGGGAGCTCGGTGCTCAGTACTCAGGGTGCTGGGTTCTCAGTGTTCGGTGTGCTCGGTGCTCAGTACGTTGGGTGCTCAGTACTCAGGGTGCTGGGTGCTCAGGGTGATCGGTGCTCAGTACTCAGGGTGCTCAGTACTCAGGGTGCTGTGTGCTCAGGGCTCGGGGTGCTGGGAGCTCAGTACTCAGGGTGCTGGGTGCTCAGTGCTCGGGGTGCTGGGTGCTGAGTCCTCAGGGTGCTGGGTGCTCAGTACTCGGGGTGCTCGGTGCTCAGAACTCAGGGTGCTGGGTGCTCAGTACTCAGGGTGCTGGGTGCTCAGTACTCAGGGTGCTCGCTGCTCAGTACTCAGGGTGCTGGGTGCTCAGTGCTCAGGGTACTGGGTGCTCAGTACTCAGGGTGCTGGGTGCTCAGTGCTCAGGGTGATCGGTGCTCAGTCCTCAGGGTGCTCAGTACTCAGGGTGCTGGGTGCTCAGTGCTCAGGTTGCTCAATACTCAGGGTGCTGGGTGCTCAGTACTCAGGGTGCTGGGTGCTCAGTGCTCGGGGTGCTGGGTGCTCAGTACTCAGGGTGCTGGGTGCTCAGTACTCAGGGTGCTCAGTGCTCGGGGAGCTCGGTGCTCAGTACTCAGGGTGCTGGGTGCTCAGTACTCAGTGCTCGGGGTCCTGGGTGCTCAGCGCTCTGGGTGCTTAGTGCACAGTACTCAGGGTGCTGGGTGCTCAGTATTCAGGGTGCTCAGTGCTCGGGGTGCTGGGTGCTCAGTACACAGGGTGCTGGGTGCTCAGTGCTCAGGGTGCTGGGTGCTCAGTGCTCAGGGTGCTGGGTGCTCAGTGCTCAGGGTGCTGGGTACTCAGTGCTCGGGGTGCTGGGTGCTCAGTACTCAGGGTGCTGGGTGCTCAATACTCAGGGTGCTGGGTGCTCAGTGCTCGGGGTGCTTGGTGCTCAGTGCTCAGGGTGCTGGGTGCTCAGTGCTCGGGGTGCTCGCTGCTCAGTACTCAGGGTACTGGGTGCTCAGTGATCCGGGTGCTCAGTACTCAGGGTGCTTTGTGTTCAGTGCTCAGGGTGCTGGGTGCTCAGTACTCAGGGTGCTCGGGGCTTAGTACTCAGGGTGCTGGGTGCTCAGTACTCCGGGTGCTGGGTGCTCAGTGCTCGGGGTGCTCAGTGCTCAGTGCCCAAGGTGCTGGGTGCTCAATACTCAGGGTGCTCATTGCTCAGGGTGCTGGGTGCTCAGTACTCAGGGTGCTGGGTGCTCACTGCTCAGGGTGCTCGGTGCTCAGTACTTTGGGTGCTCAGTACTCAGGGTGCTGGTGCTCAGTGCTCAGGGTGCTGGGTGCTCAGTGCTCAGGGTGCTGGGTGCTCAGTGCTCAGGGTGCTGGGTGCTCAGTGCTCGGGGTGCTGGGTGCTCAGTGCTCGGGGTGCTCGGTGCTCAGTACTCAGGGTGCTCAGTGCTCATTACTCAGGGTGCTGGGTGCTCAGTGCTCAGGGTGCTGGGTGCTCAGTACTCAGGGTGCTGGATGCTCGGTGCTCAGTACGCTGGGTGCTCAGTACTCAGGGTGCTGGGTGCTCAGTACTCAGGGTGTTCGGTGCTCAGTACTCAGGGTGCTGGGTGCTCAGTGCTCGGGGTGCTGGGTGCTCAGTACTCAGGGTGCTGGGTGCTCAGTGCTCGGGGTGCTGGTGCTCAGTGCTCAGGGTGCTGGGTGCTCAGTGCTCAGGGTTCTGGGTGCTCAGTGCTCAGGGTGCTGGGTGCTCAGTGCTCAGGGTGCTGGGTACTCAGTGCTCGGGGTGCTGGGTGCTCAGTACTCAGGGTGCTGGGTGCTCAATACTCAGGGTGCTGGGTGCTCAGTGCTCGGGGTGCTTGGTGCTCAGTGCTCAGGGTGCTGGGTGCTCAGTGCTCGGGGTGCTCGCTGCTCAGTACTCAGGGTACTGGGTGCTCAGTGATCCGGGTGCTCAGTACTCAGGGTGCTTTGTGTTCAGTGCTCAGGGTGCTGGGTGCTCAGTACTCAGGGTGCTCGGGGCTTAGTACTCAGGGTGCTGGGTGCTCAGTACTCCGGGTGCTGGGTGCTCAGTGCTCGGGGTGCTCAGTGCTCAGTGCCCAAGGTGCTGGGTGCTCAATACTCAGGGTGCTCATTGCTCAGGGTGCTGGGTGCTCAGTACTCAGGGTGCTGGGTGCTCACTGCTCAGGGTGCTCGGTGCTCAGTACGTCGGGTGCTCAGTACTCAGGGTGCTGGGTGCTCAGTGCTCAGGGTGCTGGGTGCTCAGTGCTCAGGGTGCTGGTTCTCAGTGCTCAGGGTGCTGGGTGCTCGGTGCTCGGGGTGCTGGGTGCTCAGTGCTCGGGGTGCTCGGTGCTCAGTACTCAGGGTGCTCAGTGCTCATTACTCAGGGTGCTGGGTGCTCAGTGCTCAGGGTGCTGGGTGCTCAGTTCTCAGGGTGCTGGATGCTCGGTGCTCAGTACGCTGGGTGCTCAGTACTCAGGGTGCTGGGTGCTCAGTACTCAGGGTGTTCGGTGCTCAGTACTCAGGGTGCTGGGTGCTCAGTGCTCGGGGTGCTGGGTGCTCAGTACTCAGGGTGCTGGGTGCTCAGTGCTCGGGGTGCTCAGTGCTCAGTGCTCGGGGTGCTGGGTGCTCAGGACTCCGGGTGCTGGGTGCTCAGTACTCGGTGTGCTGGGTGCTCAGTACTCACGGTGCTCGGTGCTCAGTGCTCGGGGTGCTTCGTGCTCAGTACTCAGGGTGCTCGGTGCTCAGTACTCAGGGTGCTCAGTGCTCAGTACGCAGGGTGCTCAGTGCTCAGTGCTCGTTGTGCTGGGTGCTCAGTGCTCGGGTGCTGGGTGCTCAGTGCTCGGGGCGCTGGGTGCTCAGTGCTCAGAGTGCTGGGTGCTCAGTACTCAGGGTGCTCGGTGCTCAGTACTCAGGGTGCTCAGTGCTCAGTACTCAGCGTGGTGGGTGCTCAGTGCTCAGGCTGCTCGGTGCACAGTACTCAGGGTGCTCAGTGCTCAGTACTCAGCGTGCTGGGTGCTCAGTGCTCAGGGTGCTGGTTGCTCTGTACTCAGGGTGCTGGGTGCTCAGTACTCGGGGTGCTGGGTGCTCAGTGCTCAGGGTGCTCAGTGCTCAGTACTCAGGGTGCACAGTGCTCAGTGCTCTGGGTGCTGGGTGCTCAGTGCTCGGGGTGCTGGTTGCTCAGTGCTCAGGGTGCTGGGTGCTCAGTACTCAGGGTGCTCAGTGCTCAGGGTGCTGGGTGCTCAGTGCTCGGGGTGCTGGGTACTCAGTGCTCAGTACACAGGGTGCTCAGTGCTCAGTGCTCGGGGTGCTATGTGCTCAGTGTTCAGTACTCAGGGTGCTGGGTGTTCGTTGCTCAAGGTGCTGGATGCTCAGTACTCAGGGTGCTGGGTGCTCAGTGCTCAGGGTGCTGGGTGCTCAGTACTCAGGGTGCGGGGTGCTCAGTGCTCAGGGTGCTGGGTGCTCAGTACTCAGGGTGCTGGGTCCTCAGTGCTCAGGGTGCTGGGTGCTCAGTGCTCGGGGTGCTCAGTACTCAGGGTGCTGTGTGTTCAGTGCTCAGGGTACTGGGTGCTCAGTACTCAGGGTGCTAGGTGCTTAGTACTCAGGGTGCTGGGTGCTCAGTACCACGGGTGCTGTGTGCTCAGTGCTCGGTGTGCTCGGTGCTCAGTGCTCAGGGTGCTGGGTGCTCAGTACTCAGGGTGCTCATTGCTCAGGGTGCTGGGTGCTCAGTACTCAGGGTGCTGGGTGCTCAGTACTCAGGGTGCTCAGTGCTCAGTACTCAGTGTGCTCAGTGCTCAGTACTCAGGGTGCTCAGTGCTCAGGGTGCTGTGTGCTCAGTGCTCGGGTGCTGGGTGCTCAGTACTCAGGGTGCTCAGTACTCAGGGTGCTGGGTGCTCAGTGCTCAGGGTCCTGGGTGTTCAGTGCGCAGGGTGCTGGGTGCTCAGTGCTCAGGGTGCTCGGTGCTCAGTGCTCAGGTTGCTGGGTGCTCAGTACTCAGGCTGCTGGGTGCTCAGTACTCAGGGTGCTCAGTGCTCAGTACTCAGGGTGCTGGGTGCTCAGTGCTCAGGGGTGCTGGGTGCTCAGTACTCAGGGTGCTGGGTTCTCGGTGCTCAGTACGCTGGGTGCTCAGTACTCAGGGTGCTGGGTGCTCAGTACTCAGGGTGCTCGGTGCTCAGTACTCAGGGTGCTGGGTGCTCAGTGCTCGGGGTGCTGGGTGCTCATTAATCAGGGTGCTGGGTGCTCAGTACTCAGGGTGCTCAGCGCTTGGGGTGCTGGGTGCTCAGTACTCAGGGTGCTCAGTGCTTGGGTTGCAGGGTGCTCAGTACTCAGGGTGCTGGTTGCTCAGTGCTCAGGGTGCTGGGTGCTGAGTACTCAGGGTGCTGGGTGCTCAGTACTCAGGGTGCTGGGTGCTCAGTGCTCGGGGTGCTGGGTGCTCAGTGCTCGGGGTGCTGGGTGCTCAGTGCTCGGGGTGCTGGGTGCTCAGTGCTCGGGGTGCTGGGTGCTCAGTGCTCAGGGTGCTGGGTGCTCAGTGCTCGGAGCGCTGGGTGCTCAGTGCTCGGGGTGCTCGGTGCTCAGTGCTTGGGGTGCTGGGTGCTCAGTACTCGGGGTGCTGGGTGCTCAGTGCTCAGTGTGCTCGGTGCTCAGTACTCAGGGTGCTGGGTGCTCAGTGTTCGGTGTGCTCGGTGCTCAGTACGTTGCGTGCTCAGTACTCAGGGTGCTGGGTGCTCAGTGCTCAGGGTGATCGGTGCTCAGTACTCAGGGTGCTCAGTACTCAGGGTGCTGGGTGCTCAGGGCTCGGGGTGCTGGGAGCTCAGTACTCAGGGTGCTGGGTGCTCAGTGCTCGGGGTGCTTGGTGCTCAGTGCTCGGGGTGCTGGGTGCTCAGTGCTCGGGGTGCTCGCTGCTCAGTACTCAGGGTGCAGGGTGCTCAGTGCTCCGGGTGCTCAGTACTCAGGGTGCTGTGTGTTCAGTGCTCAGGGTGCTGGGTGCTCAGTACTCAGGGTGCTCGGTGCTTAGTACCCAGGGTGCTGGGTGCTCAGTACTCCGGGTGCTGGGTGCTCAGTGCTCGGGGTGCTCGGTGCTCAGTGCTCAAGGTGCTGGGTGCTCAATACTCAGGGTGCTCATTGCTCAGGGTGCTGGGTGCTCAGTACTCAGGGTGCTGGGTGCTCAGTGCTCAGGGTGCTCGGTGCTCAGTACGTTGGGTGCTCAGTACTCAGGGTGCTGGGTGCTCAGTGCTCAGGGTGCTGGGTGCTCAGTGCTCAGGGTGCTGGGTGCTCAGTGCTCAGGGTGCTGGGTGCTCAGTGCTCAGGGTGCTGGCTGCTCGGTGCTCGGGGTGCTGGGTGCTCAGTGCTCGGGGTGCTCGGTGCTCAGTAATCAGGGTGCTCAGTGCTCATTACTCAGGGTGCTGGGTGCTCAGTGCTCAGGGTGCTGGGTGCTCAGTACTCAGGGTGCTGGGTGCTCGGTGCTCAGTACGCTGGGTGCTCAGTACTCAGGGTGCTGGGTGCTCAGTACGCAGGGTGCTCAGTGCTCAGTGCTCGGGGTGCTGGGTGCTCAGTGCTCGGGGTGCTGGGTGCTCAGTACTCAGGGTGCTGGGTGCTTAGTACTCAGGGTGCTCGGTAGTCAGTGCTCAGGGTGCTGGGTGCTCAGTACTCAGGGTGCTGGGTGCTCAGTGCTCAGGGTGCTCAGTGCTCAGTACTCAGGGTGCTCAGTGCTCAGTGCTCTGGGTGCTGGGTGCTCAGTGCTCGGGGTGCTGGGTGCTCAGTGCTCAGGGTGCTGATTGCTCAGTACTCAGGGTGCTCAGTGCTCAGGGTGCTGTGTGCTCAGTGCTCGGGGTGCTGGGGTGCTCAGTGCTCAGGGTGCTGTGTGCTCAGTACTCAGGGTGCTCAGTACTCAGGATGCTGGGTGCTCAGTGCTCAGGGTCCTGGGTGCTCAGTGCGCAGGGTGCTGGGTGCTCAGTGCTCAGGGTGCTCGGTGCTCAGTGCTCAGGTTGCTGGGTGCTCAGTACTCAGGGTGCTGGGTGCTCAGTACTCAGGGTGCTCAGTGCTCAGTACTCAGGGTGCTGGGTGCTCAGTGCTCAGGGTGCTGGGTGCTCAGTACTCAGGGTGCTGGGTTCTCGGTGCTCAGTACGCTGGGTGCTCAGTACTCAGGGTGCTGGGTGCTCAGTACTCAGGGTGCTCGGTGCTCAGTACTCAGGGTGCTGGGTGCTCAGTGCTCGGGGTGCTGGTGCTCATTAATCAGGGTGCTGGGTGCTCAGTACTCAGGGTGCTCAGCGCTTGGGGTGCTGGGTGCTCAGTACTCAGGGTGCTCAGTGCTTGGGTTGCAGGGTGCTCAGTACTCAGGGTGCTGGTTGCTCAGTGCTCAGGGTGCTGGGTGCTGAGTACTCAGTGTGCTGGGTGCTCAGTGCTCGGGGTGCTGGGTACTCAGTACTCAGGGTGCTGGGTGCTCAGTACTCAGGGTGCTCAGTGCTCGGGGAGCTCGGTGCTCAGTACTCAGGGTGCTGGGTGCTCAGTACTCAGTGCTCGGGGTCCTGGGTGCTCAGCGCTCTGGGTGCTTAGTGCACAGTACTCAGGGTGCTGGGTGCTCAGTATTCAGGGTGCTCAGTGCTCGGGGTGCTGGGTGCTCAGTACACAGGGTGCTGGGTGCTCAGTGCTCAGGGTGCTGAGTGCTCAGTGCTCAGGGTGCTGGGTGCTCAGTGCTCAGGGTGCTGGGTACTCAGTGCTCGGGGTGCTGGGTGCTCAGTACTCAGGGTGCTGGGTGCTCAATACTCAGGGTGCTGGGTGCTCAGTGCTCGGGGTGCTTGGTGCTCAGTGCTCAGGGTGCTGGGTGCTCAGTGCTCGGGGTGCTCGCTGCTCAGTACTCAGGGTACTGGGTGCTCAGTGATCCGGGTGCTCAGTACTCAGGGTGCTTTGTGTTCAGTGCTCAGGGTGCTGGGTGCTCAGTACTCAGGGTGCTCGGGGCTTAGTACTCAGGGTGCTGGGTGCTCAGTACTCCGGGTGCTGGGTGCTCAGTGCTCCGGGGTGCTCAGTGCTCAGTGCCCAAGGTGCTGGGTGCTCAATACTCAGGGTGCTCATTGCTCAGGGTGCTGGGTGCCTCAGTACTCAGGGTGCTGGGTGCTCACTGCTCAGGGTGCTCGGTGCTCAGTACGTTGGGTGCTCAGTACTCAGGGTGCTGGGTGCTCAGTGCTCAGGGTGCTGGGTGCTCAGTGCTCAGGGTGCTGGGTGCTCAGTGCTCAGGGTGCTGGGTGCTCAGCGCTCGGGTGCTGGGTGCTCAGTGCTCGGGGTGCTCGGTGCTCAGTACTCAGGGTGCTCAGTGCTCATTACTCAGGGTGCTGGGTGCTCAGTGCTCAGGGTGCTGGGTGCTCAGTACTCAGGGTGCTGGATGCTCGGTGCTCAGTACGGCTGGGTGCTCAGTACTCAGGGTGCTGGGTGCCTCAGTACTCAGGGTGTTCGGTGCTCAGTACTCAGGGTGCTGGGTGCTCAGTGCTCGGGGTGCTGGGTGCTCAGTACTCAGGGTGCTGGGTGCTCAGTGCTCGGGGTGCTGGGTGCTCAGTGCTCAGGGTGCTGGGTGCTCAGTGCTCAGGGTTCTGGGTGCTCAGTGCTCAGGGTGCTGGGTGCTCAGTGCTCAGGGTTCTGGGTACTCAGTGCTCGGGGTGCTGGGTGCTCAGTACTCAGGGTGCTGGGTGCTCAATACTCAGGGTGCTGGGTGCTCAGTGCTCGGGGTGCTTGGTGCTCAGTGCTCAGGGTGCTGGGTGCTCAGTGCTCGGGGTGCTCGCTGCTCAGTACTCAGGGTACTGGGTGCTCAGTGATCCGGGTGCTCAGTACTCAGGGTGCTTTGTGTTCAGTGCTCAGGGTGCTGGGTGCTCAGTACTCAGGGTGCTCGGGGCTTAGTACTCAGGGTGCTGGGTGCTCAGTACTCCGGGTGCTGGGTGCTCAGTGCTCGGGGTGCTCAGTGCTCAGTGCCCAAGTTGCTGGGTGCTCAATACTCAGGGTGCTCATTGCTCAGGGTGCTGGGTGCTCAGTACTCAGGGTGCTGGGATGCTCACTGCTCAGGGTGCTCGGTGTCTCAGTACGTTGGGTGCTCAGTACTCAGGGTGCTGGGTGCTCAGTGCTCAGGGTGCTGGGTGCTCCGTGCTCAGGGTGCTGGGTGCTCAGTGCTCAGGGTGCTGGGTGCTCGGTGCTCGGGGTGCTGGGTGCTCAGTGCTCGGGGTGCTCGGTGCTCAGTACTCAGGGTGCTCAGTGCTCATTACTCAGGGTGCTGGGTGCTCAGTGCTCAGGGTGCTGGGTGCTCAGTACTCAGGGTGCTGGATGCTCGGTGCTCAGTACGCTGGGTGCTCAGTACTCAGGGTGCTGGGTGCTCAGTACTCAGGGTGTTCGGTGCTCAGTACTCAGGGTGCTGGGTGCTCAGTGCTCGGGGTGCTGGGTGCTCAGTACTCAGGGTGCTGGGTGCTCAGTGCTCGGGGTGCTCAGTGCTCAGTGCTCGGGGTGCTGGGTGCTCAGGACTCCCGGGTGCTGGGTGCTCAGTACTCGGTGTGCTGGGTGCTCAGTACTCACGGTGCTCGGTGCTCAGTGCTCGGGGTGCTTCGTGCTCAGTACTCAGGGTGCTCGGTGCTCAGTACTCAGGGTGCTCAGTGCTCAGTACGCAGGGGTGCTCAGTGCTCAGTGCTCGTTGTGCTGGGTGCTCAGTGCTCGGGGTGCTGGGTGCTCAGTGCTCGGGGTGCTGGGTGCTCAGTGCTCAGAGTGCTGGGTGCTCAGTACTCAGGGTGCTCGGTGCTCAGTACTCAGGGTGCTCAGTGCCTCAGTACTCAGCGTGGTGGGTGCTCAGTGCTCAGGGTGCTCGGTGCACAGTACTCAGGGGTGCTCAGTGCTCAGTACTCAGCGTGCTGGGTGCTCAGTGCTCAGGGTGCTGGTTGCTCTGTACTCAGGGGTGCTGGGTGCTTAGTACTCAGGGTGCTCGGTCCTCAGTGCTCAGGGTGCTGGGTGCTCAGTACTCGGGGTGCTGGGTGCTCAGTGCTCAGGGTGCTCAGTGCTCAGTACTCAGGTGCACAGTGCTCAGTGCTCTGGGTGCTGGGTGCTCAGTGCTCGGGGTGCTGGTTGCTCAGTGCTCAGGGTGCTGGGTGCTCAGTACTCAGGGTGCTCAGTGCTCAGGGTGCTGGGTGCTCAGTGCTCGGGGTGCTGGGTACTCAGTGCTCAGTACACAGGGGTGCTCAGTGCTCAGTGCTCGGGGTGCTATGTGCTCAGTGTTCAGTACTCAGGGTGCTGGGTGTTCGGTGCTCAAGGTGCTGGATGCTCAGTACTCAGGGTGCTGGGGTGCTCAGTGCTCAGGGTGCTGGGTGCTCAGTACTCAGGGTGCGGGGTGCTCAGTGCTCAGGGTGCTGGGTGCTCAGTACTCAGGGTGCTGGGTCCTCAGTGCTCAGGGTGCTGGGTGCTCAGTGCTCGGGGTGCTCAGTACTCAGGGTGCTGTGTGTTCAGTGCTCAGGGTACTGGGTGCTCAGTACTCAGGGTGCTAGGTGCTTAGTACTCAGGGTGCTGGGTGCTCAGTACCACGGGTGCTGTGTGCTCAGTGCTCGGTGTGCTCGGTGCTCAGTGCTCAGGGTGCTGGGTGCTCAGTACTCAGGGTGCTGGGTCCTCAGTGCTCAGGGTGCTGGGTGCTCAGTGCTCGGGGTGCTCAGTACTCAGGGTGCTGTGTGTTCAGTGCTCAGGGTACTGGGTGCTCAGTACTCAGGGTGCTAGGTGCTTAGTACTCAGGGTGCTGGGTGCTCAGTACCACGGGTGCTGTGTGCTCAGTGCTCGGTGTGCTCAGTGTTCAGTACTCAGGGTGCTGGGTGTTCGGTGCTCAAGGTGCTGGATGCTCAGTACTCAGGGTGCTGGGGTGCTCAGTGCTCAGGGTGCTGGGTGCTCAGTACTCAGGGTGCGGGGTGCTCAGTGCTCAGGGTGCTGGGTGCTCAGTACTCAGGGGTGCTGGGTCCTCAGTGCTCAGGGTGCTGGGTGCTCAGTGCTCGGGGTGCTCAGTACTCAGGGTGCTGTGTGTTCAGTGCTCAGGGTTCTGGGTGCTCAGTACTCAGGGTGCTAGGTGCTTAGTACTCAGGGTGCTGGGTGCTCAGTACCACGGGTGCTGTGTGCTCAGTGCTCGGTGTGCTCGGTGCTCAGTGCTCAGGGTGCTGGGTGCTCAGTACTCAGGGTGCTCATTGCTCAGGGTGCTGGGTGCTCAGTACTCAGGGTGCTGGGTGCTCAGTACTCAGGGGGCTCAGTGCTCAGTACTCAGTGTGCTCAGTGCTCAGTACTCAGGGTGCTCAGTGCTCAGGGTGCTGTGTGCTCAGTGCTCGGGGTGCTGGGTGCTCAGTGCTCAGGGTGCTGTGTGCTCAGTACTCAGGGTGCTCAGTACTCAGGGTGCTGGGTGCTCAGTGCTCAGGGTCCTGGGTGTTCAGTGCGCAGGGTGCTGGGTGCTCAGTGCTCAGGGTGCTCGGTGCTCAGTGCTCAGGTTGCTGGGTGCTCAGTACTCAGGGTGCTGGGTGCTCAGTACTCAGGGTGCTCAGTGCTCAGTACTCAGGGTGCTGGGTGCTCAGTGCTCAGGGTGCTGGGTGCTCAGTACTCAGGGTGCTGGGTTCTCGGTGCTCAGTACGCTGGGTGCTCAGTACTCAGGGTGCTGGGTGCTCAGTACTCAGGGTGCCTCGGTGCTCAGTACTCAGGGTGCTGGTGTGCTCAGTGCTCGGGGTGCTGGGTGCTCATTAATCAGGGTGCTGGGTGCTCAGTACTCAGGGTGCTCAGCGCTTGGGGTGCTGGGTGCTCAGTACTCAGGGTGCTCAGTGCTTGGGTTGCAGGTGCTCAGTACTCAGGGGTGCTGGTTGCTCAGTGCTCAGGGTGCTGGGTGCTGAGTACTCAGGGTGCTGGGTGCTCAGTACTCAGGGTGCTGGGTGCTCAGTGCTCGGGGTGCTGGGTGCTCAGTGCTCGGGGTGCTGGGTGCTCAGTGCTCGGGGTGCTGGGTGCTCAGTGCTCGGGGTGCTGGGTGCTCATTGCTCAGGGTGCTGGGTGCTCAGTGCTCGGAGCGCTGGGTGCTCAGTGCTCGGGGTGCTCGGTGCTCAGTGCTTGGGGTGCTGGGTGCTCAGTACTCGGGGTGCTCAGTGCTCAGTACTCAGGGTGCTGGGTGCTCAGTGCTCAGGGTGCTGGGTGCTCAGTGCTCGGGGTGCTGGGTGCTCGGTGCTCAGGTTGCTGGGTGCTCAGTACTCGGGGTGCTGGGTGCTCAGTACTCAGGGTGCTGGGTGCTCATTGCTCGGGGTGCTTGGTGCTCAGTACTCAGGGTGCTGGGTGCTCAGTGCTCGGGGTGCTCGGTACTCAGTGCTCGGGGTGCTGGGTGCTCAGTGCTCAGGGTGCTGGGTGCTCAGTGCTCGGGGTGCTCGGTGCTCAGTGCTCGGGGTGCTGGGTGCTCAGTACTCGGGGTGCTCAGTGCTCAGTACTCAGGGTGCTGTGTGCTCAGAGCTACGGGTGCTGGGTTCTCAGTGCTCGGGGTGCTGGGTGCTCAGTGCTCGGGTCGCTGGGTGCTCAGTGCTCGCGGTGCTCGGTGCTCAGTACTCAGGGTGCTGGGTGCTCAGTAGCTCAGTGTGCTCGGTGGCTCAGTACTCAGGGTGCTGGGTGCTCAGTGCTCGGTGTGCTCGGTGCTCAGTACGTTGCGTGCTCAGTACTCAGGGTGCTGGGTGCTCAGTGCTCAGGGTGATCGGTGCTCAGTACTCAGGGTGCTCAGTACTCAGGGTGCTGGGTGCTCAGGGCTCGGGGTGCTGGGAGCTCAGTACTCAGGGTGCTGGGTGCTCAGTGCTCGGGGTGCTTGGTGCTCAGTGCTCGGGGTGCTGGGTGCTCAGTGCTCGGGGTGCTCGCTGCTCAGTACTCAGGGTGCAGGGTGCTCAGTGCTCCGGGTGCTCAGTACTCAGGGTGCTGTGTGTTCAGTGCTCAGGGTGCTGGGTGCTCAGTACTCAGGGTGCTCGGTGCTTAGTACCAGGGTTCTGGGTGCTCAGTACTCCGGGTGCTGGGTGCTCAGTGCTCGGGGTGCTCGGTGCTCAGTGCTCAAGGTGCTGGGTGCTCAATACTCAGGGTGCTCATTGCTCAGGGTGCTGGGTGCTCAGTACTCAGGGTGCTGGGTGCTCAGTGCTCAGGGTGCTCGGTGCTCAGTTACGTTGGGTGCTCAGTACTCAGGGTGCTGGGTGCTCAGTGCTCAGGGTGCTGGGTGCTCAGTGCTCAGGGTGCTGGGTGCTCAGTGCTCAGGGTGCTGGGTGCTCAGTGCTCAGGGTGCTGGCTGCTCGGTGCTCGGGGTGCTGGGTGCTCAGATGCTCGGGGTGCTCGGTGCTCAGTAATCAGGGTGCTCAGTGCTCATTACTCAGGGTGCTGGGTGCTCAGTGCTCAGGGTGCTGGGTGCTCAGTACTCAGGGTGCTGGGTGCTCGGTGCTCAGTACGCTGGGTGCTCAGTACTCAGGGTGCTGGGTGCTCAGTACGCAGGGTGCTCAGTGCTCAGTGCTCGGGGTGCTGGGTGCTCAGTGCTCGGGGTGCTGGGTGCTCAGTACTCAGGGTGCTGGGTGCTTAGTACTCAGGGTGCTCGGTAGTCAGTGCTCAGGGTGCTGGGTGCTCAGTACTCAGGGTGCTGGGTGCTCAGTGCTCAGGGTGCTCAGTGCTCAGTACTCAGGGTGCTCAGTGCTCAGTGCTCTGGGTGCTGGGTGCTCAGTGCTCGGGGTGCTGGGTGCTCAGTGCTCAGGGTGCTGATTGCTCAGTACTCAGGGTGCTCAGTGCTCAGGGTGCTGTGTGCTCAGTGCTCGGGGTGCTGGGTGCTCAGTGCTCAGGGTGCTGTGTGCTCAGTACTCAGGGTGCTCAGTACTCAGGATGCTGGGTGCTCAGTGCTCAGGGTCCTGGGTGCTCAGTGCGCAGGGTGCTGGGTGCTCAGTGCTCAGGGTGCTCGGTGCTCAGTGCTCAGGTTGCTGGGTGCTCAGTACTCAGGGTGCTGGGTGCTCAGTACTCCAGGGTGCTCAGTGCTCAGTACTCAGGGTGCTGGGTGCTCAGTGCTCAGGGTGCTGGGTGCTCAGTACTCAGGGTGCTGGGTTCTCGGTGCTCAGTACGCTGGGTGCTCAGTACTCAGGGTGCTGGGTGCTCAGTACTCAGGGTGCTCGGTGCTCAGTACTCAGGGTGCTGGGTGCTCAGTGCTCGGGGTCCTGGGTGCTCATTAATCAGGGTGCTGGGTGCTCAGTACTCAGGGTGCTCAGCGCTTGGGGTGCTGGGTGCTCAGTACTCAGGGTGCTCAGTGCTTGGGTTGCAGGGTGCTCAGTTCTCAGGGTGCTGGTTGCTCAGTGCTCAGGGTGCTGGGTGCTGAGTACTCAGTGTGCTGGGTGCTCAGTACTCAGGGTGCTGGGTGCTCAGTGCTCGGGGTGCTGGGTGCTCAGTGCTCGGGGTGCTGGGTGCTCAGTGCTCGGGGTGCTGGGTGCTCAGTGCTCGGGGTGCTGGGTGCTCAGTGCTCAGGGTGCTGGGTGCTCAGTGCTCGGAGCGCTGGGTGCTCAGTGCTCGGGTTGCTCGGTGCTCAGTGCTTGGGGTGCTGGGTGCTCAGTACTCGGGGTGCTCAGTGCTCAGTACTCAGGGTGCTGGGTGCTCAGTGCTCAGGGTGCTGGGTGCTCAGTGCTCGGGGTGCTGGGTGCTCGTTGCTCAGGTTGCTGGGTGCTCAGTACTCGGGGTGCTGGGTGCTCAGTACTCAGGGTGCTGGGTGCTCATTGCTCGGGGTGCTTGGTGCTCAGTACTCAGGGTGCTGGGTGCTCAGTGCTCGGGGTGCTCGGTACTCAGTGCTCGGGGTGCTGGTTGCTCAGTACTCAGGGTGCTGGGTGCTCAGTGCTCAGGGTGCTGGGTGCTCAGTACTCAGGGTGCTGGGTTCTCAGTGCTCAGTACGCTGGGTGCTCAGTACTCAGGGTGCTGGGTGCTCAGTACTCAGGGTGCTCGGTGCTCAGTACTCAGGGTGCTGGGTGCTCAGTGCTCGGGGTGCTGGGTGCTCATTAATCAGGGTGCTGGGTGCTCAGTACTCAGGGTGCTCAGCGCTTGGGTTGCAGGGTGCTCAGTACTCAGGGTGCTGGTTGCTCAGTGCTCAGGGTGCTGGGTGCTGAGTACTCAGGGTGCTGGGTGCTCAGTACTCAGGGTGCTGGGTGCTCAGTGCTCGGGGTGCTGGGTGCTCAGTGCTCGGGGTGCTGGGTGCTCAGTGCTCGGGGTGCTGGGTGCTCAGTGCTCGGGGTGCTGGGTGCTCAGTGCTCAGGGTGCTGGGTGCTCAGTGCTCGGAGCGCTGGGTGCTCAGTGCTCGGGTTGCTCGGTGCTCAGTGCCTGGGGTGCTGGGTGCTCAGTACTCGGGGTGCTCAGTGCTCAGTACTCAGGGTGCTGGGTGCTCAGTGCTCAGGGTGCTGGGTGCTCAGTGCTCGGGGTGCTGGGTGCTCGGTGCTCAGGTTGCTGGGTGCTCAGTACTCGGGTGCTGGGTGCTCAGTACTCAGGGTGCTGGGTGCTCATTGCTCGGGGTGCTTGGTGCTCAGTACTCAGGGTGCTGGGTGCTCAGTGCTCGGGGTGCTGGGTGCTCAGTGCTCAGGGTGCTGGGTGCTCAGTGCTCGGGGTGCTCGGTGCTCAGTGCTCGGGGTGCTGGGTGCTCAGTACTCGGGGTGCTCAGTGCTCAGTACTCAGGGTGCTGTGTGCTCAGTGCTACGGGTGCTGGGTTCTCAGTGCTCGGGGTGCTGGGTGCTCAGTGCTCGGGGCGCTGGGTGCTCAGTGCTCGCGGTGCTCGGTGCTCAGTACTCAGGGTGCTGGGTGCTCAGTGCTCAGTGTGCTCGGTGCTCAGTACTCAGGGTGCTGGGTGCTCAGTGCTCGGTGTGCTCGGTGCTCAGTACGTTGGGTGCTCAGTACTCAGGGTGCTGGGTGCTCAGTGCTCAGGGTGATCGGTGCTCAGTACTCAGGGTGCTCAGTACTCAGGGTGCTGGGTGCTCAGGGCTCGGGGTGCTGGGAGCTCAGTACTCAGGGTGATGGTGCTCAGTGCTCGGGGTGCTTGGTGCTCAGTGCTCGGGGTGCTGGGTGCTCAGTGCTCGAGGTGCTCGCTGCTCAGTACTCAGGGTGCAGGGTGCTCAGTGCTCCGGGTGCTCAGTACTCAGGGTGCTGTGTGTTCAGTGCTCAGGTGCTGGGTGCTCAGTACTCAGGGTGCTCGGTGCTTAGTACCCAGGGTGCTGGGTGCTCAGTACTCCGGGTGCTGGGTGCTCAGTGCTCGGGGTGCTCGGTGCTCAGTGCTCAAGGTGCTGGGTGCTCAATACTCAGGGTGCTCATTGCTCAGGGTGCTGGGTGCTCAGTACTCAGGGTGCTGGTGCTCAGTGCTCAGGGTGCTCGGTGCTCAGTACGTTGGGTGCTCAGTACTCAGGGTGCTGGGTGCTCAGTGCTCAGGGTGCTGGGTGCTCAGTGCTCAGGGTGCTGGGTGCTCAGTGCTCAGGGTGCTGGGTGCCTCAGTGCTCGGGGTGCTAGGTGCTCAGTGCTCGGGGTGCTCGGTGCTCAGTACTCAGGGTGCTCAGTGCTCATTACTCAGGGTGCTGGGTGCTCAGTGCTCAGGGTGCTGGGTGCTCAGTACTCAGGGTGCTGGGTGCTCGGTGCTCAGTACGCTGGGTGCTCAGTACTCAGGGTGCTGGGTGCTCAGTACGCAGGGTGCTCAGTGCTCAGTGCTCGGGGTGCTGGGTGCTCAGTGCTCGGGGTGCTGGGTGCTCAGTACTCAGGGTGCTGGGTGCTTAGTACTCAGGGTGCTCGGTAGTCAGTGCTCAGGGTGCTGGGTGCTCAGTACTCAGGGGTGCTGGGTGCTCAGTGCTCAGGGTGCTCAGTGCTCAGTACTCAGGGTGCTCAGTGCTCAGTGCTCTGGGTGCTGGGTGCTCAGTGCTCGGGGTGCTGGGTGCTCAGTGCTCAGGGTGCTGATTGCTCAGTACTCAGGGTGCTCAGTGCTCAGGGGTGCTGGGTGCTCAGTGCTCGGGGTGCTGGGTAGTCAGTGCTCAGTACACAGGGTGCTCAGTGCTCAGTGCTCGGGGTGCTGGGTGCTCAGTGCTCAGTACTCAGGGTGCTGGGTGCTCGGTGCTCAGGTTGCTGGGTGCTCAGTACTCAGTGTGCTCAGTGCTCAGTACTCAGGGTGCTCAGTGCTCAGGGTGCTGGGTGCTCAGTGCTCGGTGTGCTCGGTGCTCAGTGCTCAGTGTGCTGGGTGCTCAGTGCTCAGGGTGCTGTGTGCTCAGTACTCAGGGTGCTCGGTGCTCAGTGCTCAGGGTGCTGGGTGCTCAGTACTCAGGGTGCTGGGTCCTCAGTGCTCAGGGTGCTGGGTGCTCAGTGCTCGGGGTGCTCAATACTCAGGTGCTGTGTGTTCAGTGCTCAGGGTACTGGGTGCTCAGTACTCAGGGTGCTCAGTGCTCAGTACTCAGGGTGCTCAGTGCTCAGGGTGCTGGGTGCTCAGTGCTCGGTGTGCTCGGTGCTCAGTGCTCAGGGTGCTGGGTGCTCAGTGCTCAGGGTGCTGTGTGCTCAGTACTCAGGGTGCTGGGGTGCTCAGTGCTCAGGGTGCTGGGTGCTCAGTGCTCAGGGTGCTGTGTGCTCAGTACTCAGGGTGCTCGGTGCTCAGTGCTCAGGGTGCTGTGTGCTCAGTACTCAGGGTGCTGGGTGCTCAGTGCTCAGGGTGCTGGGTGCTCAGTACTCAGGGTGCTCAGTGCTCAGTCCTCAGTGTGCTCAGTGCTCAGTACTCAGGGTGCACAGTGCTCAGGGTGCTAGGTGCTCAGTGCTCGGGGTGCTGGGTGCTCGGGTGCTCAGGTTGCTGGGTGCTCAGTACTCAGTGTGCTCAGTGCTCAGTACTCAGAGTGCTCAGTGCTCAGGGTGCTGGGTGCTCAGTGCTCGGTGTGCTCGGTGCTCAGTGCTCAGGGTGTTGGGTGCTCAGTACTCAGGGTGCTCATTGCTCAGGGTGCTGGGTGCTCAGTACTCAGGGTGCTGGGTGCTCAGTACTCAGGGTGCTCAGTGCTCAGTACTCAGTGTGCTCAGTGCTCAGTACTCAGGGTGCTCAGTGCTCAGGGTGCTGGGTGCTCAGTGCTCGGGGTGCTGGGTGCTCAGTGCTCAGGGTGCTGTGTGCTCAGTACTCAGGGTGCTCAGTACTCAGGGTGCTGGGTGCTCAGTGCTCAGGGTGCTCAGTGCTCAGTACTCAGGGTGCTGGGTGCTCAGTGCTCAGGGTGCTGGGTGCTCAGTACTCAGGGTGCTGGGTGCTCGGTGCTCAGTATGCTGGGTGCTCAGTACTCAGGGTGCTGGGTGCTCAGTTCTCAGGGTGCTCGGTGCTCAGTACTCAGGGTGCTGGGTGCTCAGTGCTCGGGGTGCTGGGTGCTCATTAATCAGGGTACGATGTGCTCAGTACTCAGGGTGCTCAGTGCTTGGGGTGCTGGGTGCTCAGTACTCAGGGTGCTCAGTGCTTGGGGTGCAGGGTGCTCAGTACTCAGGGTGCTGGTTGCTCAGTGCTCAGGGTGCTGGGTGCTGAGTACTCAGGGTGCTGGGTGCTCAGTACTCAGGGTGCTGGGTGCTCAGTGCTCGGGGTGCTGGGTGCTCAGTGCTCGGGGTGCTGGGTGCTCAGTGCTCGGGGTGCTGGGTGCTCAGTGCTCGTTGTGCTGGGCGCTCAGTGCTCAGGGTGCTGGGTGCTCAGTGCTCTGGGTGCTGGGTGCTCAGTACTCGGGGTGCTCAGTGCTCAGTACTCAGGGTGCTGATTGCTCAGTGCTCAGGGTGCTGGGTGCTCAGTGCTCGGGGTGCTGGGTGCTCGGTGCTCAGGTTGCTGTGTGCTCAGTACTCAGGGTGCTGGGTGCTCAGTGCTCGGGGTGCTGGGTGCTCAAGTGCTCGGGGTGCTGGGTGCTCAGTGCTACGGGTGTTGGGTGCTCAGTGCTCGGGGTGCTGGGTGCTCAGTGCTCGGGGCGCTGGGTGCTCAGTGCTCGGGGTGCTCGGTGCTCAGTACTCAGGGTGCTGGGTGCTCAGTGCTCAGGGTGCTCGGTGCTCAGTACTCAGGGTGCTGGGTGCTCAGTGCTCGGTGTGCTCGGTGCTCAGTACGTTGGGTGCTGAGTACTCAGGGTGCTGGGTGCTCAGTGCTCAGGGTGCTGGGTGCTCAGTGCTCGGGGCGCTGGGTGCTCAGTGCTCGGGGTGCTCGGTGCTCAGTACTCAGGGTGCTGGGTGCTCAGGGCTCGGGGTGCTGGGAGCTCAGTACTCAGGGTGCTGGGTGCTCAGTGCTCGGGGTGCTTGGTGCTCAGTGCTCGGGGTGCTGGGTGCTCAGTGCTCGGGGTGCTCGCTGCTCAGTACTCAGGGTGCTGGGTGCTCAGTGCTCCGGGTGCTCAGTAACTCAGGGTGCTGTGTGTTCAGTGCTCAGGCTGCTGGGTGCTCAGTACTCAGGGTGCTCGGTGCCTTAGTACTCAGGGTGCTGGGTGCTCAGTACTCCGGGTGCTGGGTGCTCAGTGCTCGGGGGTGCTCGGTGCTCAGTGCTCAAGGTGCTGGGTGCTCAATACTCAGGGTGCTCATTGCTCAGGGGTGCTGGGTGCTCAGTACTCAGGGTGCTGGGTGCTCAGTGCTCAGGTTGCTGGGTGCTCAGTGCTCAGGGTGCTGGGTGCTCAGTGCTCAGGGTGCTGGCTGCTCGGTGCTCGGGGTGCTGGGTGCTCAGTGCTCGGGGTGCTCGGTGCTCAGTAATCAGTGTGCTCAGTGCTCATTACTCATGGTGCTGGGGTGCTCAGTGCTCAGGGTGCTGGGTGCTCAGTACTCAGGGGGCTGGGTGCTTCTTTGCTCAGTACGCTGGGTGCTCAGTACTCCGGGTGCTGGGTGCTCAGTACTCAGGGTGCTCGGTGTTCAGTACTCAGGGTGCTGGGTGCTCAGTGCTCGGGGTGCTGGGTGCTCAGTACTCAGGTTGCTGGGTGCTCAGTGTTCGGGGTGCTCGGTGCTCAGTGCTCGGTGTGCTGGGTGCTCAGTACTCAGGGTGCTGGTTGCTCAGTCCTCAGGGTGCTCAGTACTCAGGGGTGATCGGTGCTCAGTGCTCGGGGTGCTGGGTGCTCAGTACTCAGGGTGCTCGGTGCTCAGTACTCTGGGTGCTCAGTGCTCAGTGGCTCGGGGTGCTGGGTGCTCAGTGCTCGGGGTGCTGGGTGCTCAGTGCTCGGGGTGCTGGGTGCTCAGTGCTCAGGGTGCTGGGTGCCCCTTGCTCAGAGTGCTGGGTGCTCAGTACTCAGGGTGCTCGGTGCTCAGTACTCAGGGTGCTCAGTGCTCAGTACTCAGCGTGCTGTGTGCTCAGTGCTCATTGTGCTCGGTGCTCAGTACTCAGGGTGCTCAGTGCTCAGTACTCAGCGTGCTGGGTGCTCAGTGCTCATGGTGCTGGGTGCTCAGTAATCAGGGTGCTGGGTGCTTAGTACTCAGGGTGCTCGGTCCTCAGTGCTCAGGGTGCTGGGTGCTCAGTACTCAGGGTGCTGGGTGCTCAGTGCTCAGGGTGCTCAGTGCTCAGTACTCAGGGTGCTCAGTGCTCAGTGCTCTGGGTGCTGGGTGCTCAGTGCTCAGGGTGCTGGGTGCTCAGTACTCAGGGTGCTCAGTGCTCAGGGTGCTCGGTGCTCAGTGCTCGGGGGTGCTGGTACTCAGTGCTCAGTACACAGGGGTGCTGAGTGCTCAGTGCTCGGGGTGCTGGGTGCTCAGTGCTCAGTACTCAGGGTGCTGGGTGCTCGGTGCTCGGGGTGCTTGATGCTCAGTACTCAGGGGTGCTGGGTGCTCAGTGCTCAGGGTGCTGTGTGCTCAGTACTCAGGGTGCTGGGTGCTCAGTGCTCAGGGTGCTGGGTGCTCAGTACTCAGGTTGCTGGGTCCTCAGTGCTCAGGGTGCGGGGTGCTCAGTGCTCGGGGTGCTCAGTACTCAGGGTGCTGTGTGTTCAGTGCTCAGGGTACTGGGTGCTCAGTACTCAGGGTGCTAGGTGCTTAGTACTCAGTGTGCTGGGTGCTCAGTACTCCGGGTACTGGGTGCTCAGTGCTCGGGGTGCTCGGTGCTCAGTGCTCAGGGTGCTGGGTGCTCAGTACTCAGGGTGCTCATTGCTCAGGGTGCTGGGTGCTCAGTACTCAGGGTGCTGGGTGCTCAGTACTCAGGGTGCTCAGTGCTCAGTACTCAGGGTGCTCAGTGCTCAGTACTCAGGGTGTTCAGTGCTCAGGGTGCTGGGTGCTCAGTGCTCGGGGTGCTGGGTGCTCAGTGCTCAGGGTGCTGTGTGTTCAGGGTGCTGTGTGTTCAGTGCTCAGGGTGCTGGGTGCTCAGTACTCAGGGTGCTCGGTGCTTAGTACTCAGGGTGCTGGGTGCTCAGTACTCCGGGTGCTGGGTGCTCAGTGCTTGCTCAGTACTCAGCGTGCTGTGTGCTCAGTGCTCATTGTGCTCGGTGCTCAGTACTCAGGGTGCTCAGTGCTCAGTACTCAGCGTGCTGGGTGCTCAGTGCTCATGGTGCTGGGTGCTCAGTAATCAGGGTGCTGGGTGCTTAGTACTCAGGGTGCTCGGTCCTCAGTGCTCAGGGTGCTGGGTGCTCAGTACTCAGGGTGCTGGGTGCTCAGTGCTCAGGGTGCTCAGTGCTCAGTACTCAGGGTGCTCAGTGCTCAGTGCTCTGGGTGCTGGGTGCTCAGTGCTCAGGGTGCTGGGTGCTCAGTACTCAGGGTGCTCAGTGCTCAGGGTGCTCGGTGCTCAGTGCTCGGGGTGCTGGGTACTCAGTGCTCAGTACACAGGGTGCTGAGTGCTCAGTGCTCGGGGTGCTGGGTGCTCAGTGCTCAGTACTCAGGGTGCTGGGTGCTCGGTGCTCGGGGTGCTTGATGCTCAGTACTCAGGGTGCTGGGTGCTCAGTGCTCAGGGTGCTGTGTGCTCAGTACTCAGGGTGCTGGGTGCTCAGTGCTCAGGGTGCTGGGTGCTCAGTACTCAGGTTGCTGGGTCCTCAGTGCTCAGGGTGCGGGGTGCTCAGTGCTCGGGGTGCTCAGTACTCAGGGTGCTGTGTGTTCAGTGCTCAGGGTACTGGGTGCTCAGTACTCAGGGTGCTAGGTGCTTAGTACTCAGTGTGCTGGGTGCTCAGTACTCCGGGTACTGGGTGCTCAGTGCTCGGGGTGCTCGGTGCTCAGTGCTCAGGGTGCTGGGTGCTCAGTACTCAGGGTGCTCATTGCTCAGGGTGCTGGGTGCTCAGTACTCAGGGTGCTGGGTGCTCAGTACTCAGGGTGCTCAGTGCTCAGTACTCAGGGTGCTCAGTGCTCAGTACTCAGGGTGTTCAGTGCTCAGGGTGCTGGGTGCTCAGTGCTCGGGGTGCTGGGTGCTCAGTGCTCAGGGTGCTGTGTGTTCAGGGTGCTGTGTGTTCAGTGCTCAGGGTGCTGGGTGCTCAGTACTCAGGGTGCTCGGTGCTTAGTACTCAGGGTGCTGGGTGCTCAGTACTCCGGGTGCTGGGTGCTCAGTGCTCGGGGTGCTCGGTGCTCAGTGCTCAAGGTGCTGGGTGCTCAATACTCAGGGTGCTCATTGCTCAGGGTGCTGGGTGCTCAGTACTCAGGGTGCTGGGTGCTCAGTGCTCAGGGTGCTCGGTGCTCAGTACGTTGGGTGCTCAGTACTCAGGGTGCTGGCTGGTCAGTGCTCAGGTTGCTGGGTGCTCCGTGCTCAGGGTGCTGGGTGCTCAGTGCTCAGGGTGCTGGCTGCTCGGTGCTCGGGGTGCTGGGTGCTCAGTGCTCGGGGTGCTCGGTGCTCAGTACTCAGTGTGCTCAGTGCTCATTACTCAGGGTGCTGGGTGCTCAGTGCTCAGGGTGCTGGGTGCTCAGTACTCAGGGTGCTGGGTGCTCGGTGCTCAGTATGCTGGGTGCTCAGTACTCCGGGTGCTCGGTGCTCAGGGTGCTCGGTGCTCAGTACTCAGGGTGCTGGGTGCTCAGTGCTCAGGGTGCTGGGTGCTCAGTACTCAGGATGCTGGGTGCTCAGTGCTCGGGGTGCTCGGTGCTCAGTGCTCGGGGTGCTGGGTGCTCAGTACTCAGGGTGCTGGGTGCTCAGTACTCGTTGTGCTGGGTGCTCAGTACTCAGGGTGCTCGGTGCTCAGTGCTCGGGGTGCTGGGTGCTCAGTACTCAGGGTGCTCGGTGCTCAGTACTCAGGGTGCTCAGTGCTCAGTGCTCGGGGTGCTGGGTGCTCAGTGCTCGGGGTGCTGGGTGCTCAGTGCTCGGGGTGCTGGGTGCTCAGTGCTCAGGGTGCTGGGTGCTCAGTGCTCAGAGTGCTGGGTGCTCAGTACTCAGGGTGCTCGGTGCTCAGTACTCAGGGTGCTCAGTGCTCAGTACTCAGCGTGCTGGGTGCTCAGTGCTCGGGGTGCTGGGTGCTCGGTGCTCAGGTTGCTGTGTGCTCAGTACTCAGGGTGCTGGGTGCTCAGTGCTCGGGGTGCTGGGTGCTCAGTGCTCGGGGTGCTGGGTGCTCAGTGCTACGGGTGTTGGGTGCTCAGTGCTCGGGGTGCTGGGTGCTCAGTGCTCGGGGCGCTGGGTGCTCAGTGCTCGGGGTGCTCGGTGCTCAGTACTCAGGGTGCTGGGTGCTCAGTGCTCAGGGTGCTCGGTGCTCAGTACTCAGGGTGCTGGGTGCTCAGTGCTCGGTGTGCTCGGTGCTCAGTACGTTGGGTGCTGAGTACTCAGGGTGCTGGGTGCTCAGTGCTCAGGGTGCTGGGTGCTCAGTGCTCGGGGCGCTGGGTGCTCAGTGCTCGGGGTGCTCGGTGCTCAGTACTCAGGGTGCTGGGTGCTCAGGGCTCGGGGTGCTGGGAGCTCAGTACTCAGGGTGCTGGGTGCTCAGTGCTCGGGGTGCTTGGTGCTCAGTGCTCGGGGTGCTGGGTGCTCAGTGCTCGGGGTGCTCGCTGCTCAGTACTCAGGGTGCTGGGTGCTCAGTGCTCCGGGTGCTCAGTACTCAGGGTGCTGTGTGTTCAGTGCTCAGGCTGCTGGGTGCTCAGTACTCAGGGTGCTCGGTGCTTAGTACTCAGGGTGCTGGGTGCTCAGTACTCCGGGTGCTGGGTGCTCAGTGCTCGGGGTGCTCGGTGCTCAGTGCTCAAGGTGCTGGGTGCTCAATACTCAGGGTGCTCATTGCTCAGGGTGCTGGGTGCTCAGTACTCAGGGTGCTGGGTGCTCAGTGCTCAGGTTGCTGGGTGCTCAGTGCTCAGGGTGCTGGGTGCTCAGTGCTCAGGGTGCTGGCTGCTCGGTGCTCGGGGTGCTGGGTGCTCAGTGCTCGGGGTGCTCGGTGCTCAGTAATCAGTGTGCTCAGTGCTCATTACTCATGGTGCTGGGTGCTCAGTGCTCAGGGTGCTGGGTGCTCAGTACTCAGGGGGCTGGGTGCTCTTTGCTCAGTACGCTGGGTGCTCAGTACTCCGGGTGCTGGGTGCTCAGTACTCAGGGTGCTCGGTGTTCAGTACTCAGGGTGCTGGGTGCTCAGTGCTCGGGGTGCTGGGTGCTCAGTACTCAGGTTGCTGGGTGCTCAGTGTTCGGGGTGCTCGGTGCTCAGTGCTCGGTGTGCTGGGTGCTCAGTACTCAGGGTGCTGGTTGCTCAGTCCTCAGGGTGCTCAGTACTCAGGGTGATCGGTGCTCAGTGCTCGGGGTGCTGGGTGCTCAGTACTCAGGGTGCTCGGTGCTCAGTACTCTGGGTGCTCAGTGCTCAGTGCTCGGGGTGCTGGGTGCTCAGTGCTCGGGGTGCTGGGTGCTCAGTGCTCGGGGTGCTGGGTGCTCAGTGCTCAGGGTGCTGGGTGCCCCTTGCTCAGAGTGCTGGGTGCTCAGTACTCAGGGTGCTCGGTGCTCAGTACTCAGGGTGCTCAGTGCTCAGTACTCAGCGTGCTGTGTGCTCAGTGCTCATTGTGCTCGGTGCTCAGTACTCAGGGTGCTCAGTGCTCAGTACTCAGCGTGCTGGGTGCTCAGTGCTCATGGTGCTGGGTGCTCAGTAATCAGGGTGCTGGGTGCTTAGTACTCAGGGTGCTCGGTCCTCAGTGCTCAGGGTGCTGGGTGCTCAGTACTCAGGGTGCTGGGTGCTCAGTGCTCAGGGTGCTCAGTGCTCAGTACTCAGGGTGCTCAGTGCTCAGTGCTCTGGGTGCTGGGTGCTCAGTGCTCAGGGTGCTGGGTGCTCAGTACTCAGGGTGCTCAGTGCTCAGGGTGCTCGGTGCTCAGTGCTCGGGGTGCTGGGTACTCAGTGCTCAGTACACAGGGTGCTGAGTGCTCAGTGCTCGGGGTGCTGGGTGCTCAGTGCTCAGTACTCAGGGTGCTGGGTGCTCGGTGCTCGGGGTGCTTGATGCTCAGTACTCAGGGTGCTGGGTGCTCAGTGCTCAGGGTGCTGTGTGCTCAGTACTCAGGGTGCTGGGTGCTCAGTGCTCAGGGTGCTGGGTGCTCAGTACTCAGGTTGCTGGGTCCTCAGTGCTCAGGGTGCGGGGTGCTCAGTGCTCGGGGTGCTCAGTACTCAGGGTGCTGTGTGTTCAGTGCTCAGGGTACTGGGTGCTCAGTACTCAGGGTGCTAGGTGCTTAGTACTCAGTGTGCTGGGTGCTCAGTACTCCGGGTACTGGGTGCTCAGTGCTCGGGGTGCTCGGTGCTCAGTGCTCAGGGTGCTGGGTGCTCAGTACTCAGGGTGCTCATTGCTCAGGGTGCTGGGTGCTCAGTACTCAGGGTGCTGGGTGCTCAGTACTCAGGGTGCTCAGTGCTCAGTACTCAGGGTGCTCAGTGCTCAGTACTCAGGGTGTTCAGTGCTCAGGGTGCTGGGTGCTCAGTGCTCGGGGTGCTGGGTGCTCAGTGCTCAGGGTGCTGTGTGTTCAGGGTGCTGTGTGTTCAGTGCTCAGGGTGCTGGGTGCTCAGTACTCAGGGTGCTCGGTGCTTAGTACTCAGGGTGCTGGGTGCTCAGTACTCCGGGTGCTGGGTGCTCAGTGCTCGGGGTGCTCGGTGCTCAGTGCTCAAGGTGCTGGGTGCTCAATACTCAGGGTGCTCATTGCTCAGGGTGCTGGGTGCTCAGTACTCAGGGTGCTGGGTGCTCAGTGCTCAGGGTGCTCGGTGCTCAGTACGTTGGGTGCTCAGTACTCAGGGTGCTGGCTGGTCAGTGCTCAGGAAACTGGGTGCTCCGTGCTCAGGGTGCTGGGTGCTCAGTGCTCAGGGTGCTGGCTGCTCGGTGCTCGGGGTGCTGGGTGCTCAGTGCTCGGGGTGCTCGGTGCTCAGTACTCAGTGTGCTCAGTGCTCATTACTCAGGGTGCTGGGTGCTCAGTGCTCAGGGTGCTGGGTGCTCAGTACTCAGGGTGCTGGGTGCTCGGTGCTCAGTATGCTGGGTGCTCAGTACTCCGGGTGCTCGGTGCTCAGGGTGCTCGGTGCTCAGTACTCAGGGTGCTGGGTGCTCAGTGCTCAGGGTGCTGGGTGCTCAGTACTCAGGATGCTGGGTGCTCAGTGCTCGGGGTGCTCGGTGCTCAGTGCTCGGGGTGCTGGGTGCTCAGTACTCAGGGTGCTGGGTGCTCAGTACTCGTTGTGCTGGGTGCTCAGTACTCAGGTGCTCGGTGCTCAGTGCTCGGGGTGCTGGGTGCTCAGTACTCAGGGTGCTCGGTGCTCAGTACTCAGGGTGCTCAGTGCTCAGTGCTCGGGGTGCTGGGTGCTCAGTGCTCGGGGTGCTGGGTGCTCAGTGCTCGGGGTGCTGGGTGCTCAGTGCTCAGGGTGCTGGGTGCTCAGTGCTCAGAGTGCTGGGTGCTCAGTACTCAGGGTGCTCGGTGCTCAGTACTCAGGGTGCTCAGTGCTCAGTACTCAGCGTGCTGGGTGCTCAGTGCTCATTGTGCTCGGTGCTCAGTACTCAGGGTGCTCAGTGCTCAGTACTCAGCGTGCTGGGTGCTCAGTGCTCAGGGTGCTTTGTGCTCAGTAATCAGGGTGCTGGGTGCTTAGTACTCAGGGTGCTCGGTCCTCAGTGCTCAGGGTGCTGGGTGCTCAGTACTCAGGGTGCTGGGTGCTC
This sequence comes from Microtus oregoni, assembly GCF_018167655.1. Taxonomy (NCBI): domain Eukaryota; kingdom Metazoa; phylum Chordata; class Mammalia; order Rodentia; family Cricetidae; genus Microtus; species Microtus oregoni. Next base: position 3,654,976 of record NW_024544550.1, read on the forward strand.
AGTGCTCAGGGTGCTCAGTGCTCAGTACTCAGGGTGCTCAGTGCTCAGTGCTCTGGGTGCTGGGTGCTCAGTGCTCGGGGTGCTGGGTGCTCAGTGCTCAGGGTGCTGGGTGCTCAGTATTCAGGGTGCTCAGTGCTCAGGGTGCTGGGTGCTCAGTGCTCGGGGTGCTGGGTACTCAGTGCTCAGTACACAGGGTGCTGAGTGCTCAGTGCTCGGGGTGCTGGGTGCTCAGTGCTCAGTACTCAGGGTGCTGGGTGCTCAGTGCTCGGGGTTCTGGATGCTCAGTACTCAGGGTGCTGGGTGCTCAGTGCTCAGGGTGCTGGGTGCTCAGTACTCAGGGTGCTGGGTGCTCGGTGCTCAGTACGCTGGGTGCTCAGTACTCAGGGTGCTGGGTGCTCAGTACTCAGGGTGCTCGGTGCTCAGTACTCAGGGTGCTGGGTGCTCAGTACTCAGGGTGCTCGGTGCTCAGTACTCAGGGTGCTGGGTGCTCAATGCTCGGGGTGCTGGGTGCTCAGTACTCAGGTTGCTGGGTGCTCAGTGCTCGGGGTGCTCGGTGCTCAGTGCTCGGGGTGCTGGGTGCTCAGTACTCAGGGTGCTGGGTGCTCAGTACTCTGTGTGCTGGGTGCTCAGTACTCAGGGTGCTCGGTGCTCAGTGCTCGGGGTGCTGGGTGCTCAGTACTCAGGGTGCTCGGTGCTCAGTACTCAGGGTGCTCAGTGCTCAGTACGCAGGGTGCTCAGTGCTCAGTGCTCGGGGTGCTGGGTGCTCAGTGCTCGGGGTGCTGGGGGCTCAGTACTCAGGGTGCTGGGTGCTTTGTACTCAGGGTGCTCGGTAGTCAGTGCTCAGGGTGCTGGGTGCTCAGTACTCAGGGTGCTGGGTGCTCAGTGCTCATGGTCCTCAGTGCTCAGTACTCAGGGTGCTCAGTGCTCAGTGCTCTGGGTGCTGGGTGCTCAGTGCTCGGGGTGCTGGGTGCTCAGTGCTCAGGGTGCTGATTGCTCGGTACTCAGGGTGCTCAGTGCTCAGGGTGCTGGGTGCTCAGTGCTCGGGGTGCTGGGTACTCAGTGCTCAGTACACAGGGTGCTCAGTGCTCAGTGCTCCGGGTGCTGGGTGCTCAGTGCTCAGTACTCAGGGTGCTGGGTGCTCAGTACTCAGGGTGCTGGGTGCTCAGTACTCAGTGTGCTCAGTGCTCAGTACTCAGGGTGCTCAGTGCTCATGGTGCTGGGTGCTCAGTGCTCGGTGTGCTCTGTGCTCAGTACTCAGCGTGCTGGGTGCTCAGTGCTCAGGGTGCTGGGTGCTCAGTACTCAGGGTGCTGTGTCCTCAGTGCTCAGGTTGCTGGGTGCTCAGTGCTCGGGGTGCTCAATACTCAGGGTGCTGTGTGTTCAGTGCTCAGGGTACTGGGTGCTCAGTACTCAGGGTGCTCAGTGCTCAGTCCTCAGTGTGCTCAGTGCTCAGTACTCAGGGTGCTCAGTGCTCAGGGTGCTGGGTGCTCAGTGCTCGGGGTGCTGGGTGCTCGGTGCTCAGGTTGCTGGGTGCTCAGTACTCAGTGTGCTCAGTGCTCAGTACTCAGGGTGCTCAGTGCTCAGGCTGCTGGGTGCTCAGTGCTCGGTGTGCTCGGTGCTCAGTGCTCAGGGTGCTGGGTGCTCAGTACTCAGGGTGCTCATTGCTCAGGGTGCTGGGTGCTCAGTAATCAGGGTGCTGGGTGCTCAGTACTCAGGGTGCTCAGTACTCAGTGTGCTCAGTGCTCAGAACTCAGGGGTGCTCAGTGCTCAGGGTGCTGGGTGCTCAGTGCTCGGGGTGCTGGGTGCTCAGTGCTCAGGGTGCTGTGTGCTCAGTACTCAGGGTGCTCAGTACTCAGGGTGCTGGGTGCTCAGTGCTCAGGGTGCTCAGTGCTCAGTACTCAGGGTGCTGGGTGCTCAGTGCTCAGGGTGCTGGGTGCTCAGTACTCAGGGTGCTGGGTGCTCGGTGCTCAGTATGCTGGGTGCTCAGTACTCAGGGTGCTGGGTGCTCAGTTCTCAGGGTGCTCGGTGCTCAGTACTCAGGGTGCTGGGTGCTCAGTGCTCGGGGTGCTGGGTGCTCATTAATCAGGGTGCTGGGTGCTCAGTACTCAGGGTGCTCAGTGCTTGGGGTGCTGGGTCCTCAGTACTCAGGGTGCTCAGTGCTTGGGGTGCAGGGTGCCCAGTACTCAGGGTGCTGGTTGCTCAGTGCTCAGGGTGCTGGGTGCTGAGTACTCAGGGTGCTGGGTGCTCAGTACTCAGGGTGCTGGGTGCTCAGTGCTCGGGGTGCTGGGTTCTCAGTGCTCGGGGTGCTGGGTGCTCAGGGCTCGCGGTTCTGGGTGCTCAGTGCTCGGGGTGCTGGGTGCTCAGTGCTCCGGGTGCTGGGTGCTCAGTGCTCGGGCGGCTGGGTGCTCAGTACTCGGGGTGCTCAGTGCTCAGTACTCAGGGTGCTGGGTGCTCAGTGCTCAGGGTGCTGGGTGCTCAGTGCTCGGGGTGCTGGGTGCTCGGTGCTCAGGTTGCTGGGTGCTCAGTACTCAGGGTGCTGGGTGCTCAGTGCTCGGGGTGCTGGGTGCTCAGTGCTCGGGGTGCTGGGTGCTCAGTGCTACGGGTGCTGGGTGCTCAGTGCTCGGGGTGCTGGGTGCTCAGTGCTCGGGGCGCTGGGTGCTCAGTGCTCGGGGTGCTCGGTGCTCAGTACTCAGCGTGCTGGGTGCTCAGTGCTCAGGGTGCTCGGTGCTCAGTACTCAGGGTGCTGGGTGCTCAGTGCTCGGTGTGCTCGGTGCTCAGTACGTTGGGTGCTCAGTACTCAGGGTGCTGGGTGCTCAGTGCTCAGGGTGATCGGTGCTCAGTACTCAGGGTGCTCAGTACTCAGGGTGCTGGGTGCTCAGGGCTCGGGGTGCTGGGAGCTCAGTACTCAGGGTGCTGGGTGCTCAGTGCTCGGGGTGCTTGGTGCTCAGTGCTCGGGGTGCTGGGTGCTCAGTGCTCGGGGTGCTCGCTGCTCAGTACTCAGGGTGCTGGGTGCTCCGTGCTCCGGGTGCTCAGTACTCAGGGTGCTGTGTGTTCAGTGCTCAGGGTGCTGGGTGCTCAGTACTCAGGGTGCTCGGTGCTTAGTACTCAGGGGTGCTGGGTGCTCAGTACTCCGGGTGCTGGGTGCTCAGTGCTCGGGCTGCTCGGTGCTCAGTGCTCAAGGTGCTGGGTGCTCAATACTCAGGGTGCTCATTGCTCAGGGTGCTGGGTGCTCAGTACTCAGGGTGCTGGGGTGCTCAGTGCTCAGGTTGCTGGGTGCTCAGTGCTCAGGGTGCTGGGTGCTCAGTGCTCAGGGTGCTGGCTGCTCGGTGCTCGGGGTGCTGGGTGCTCAGTTCTCGGGGTGCTCGGTGCTCAGTACTCAGTGTGCTCAGTGCTCATTACTCAGGGTGCTGGGTGCTCAGTGCTCAGAGTGCTGGGTGCTCAGTACTCAGGGGGCTGGGTGCTCGGTGCTCAGTACGCTGGGTGCTCAGTACTCCGGGTGCTGGGTGCTCAGTACTCAGGGTGCTCGTTGCTCAGTACTCAGGGTGCTGGGTGCTCAGTGCTCGGGGTGCTGTGTGCTCAGTGCTCAGTACTCAGGGTGCTGGGTGCTCAGTGCTCGGGTTTCTGGATGCTCAGTACTCAGGGTGCTGGGTGCTCAGTGCTCAGGGTGCTGGGTGCTCAGTACTCAGGGTGCTGGGTGCTCGGTGCTCAGTACGCTGGGTGCTCAGTACTCAGGGTGCTGGGTGCTCAGTACTCAGGGTGCTCAGTGCTCAGTACTCAGGGTGCTGGGTGCTCAGTACTCAGGGTGCTCGGTGCTCAGTACTCAGGGTGCTGGGTGCTCAGTGCTCGGGGTGCTGGGTGCTCAGTACTCAGGTTGCTGGGTGCTCAGTGCTCGGGGTGCTCGGTGCTCAGTGCTCGGGGTGCTGGGTGCTCAGTACTCAGGGTGCTGGGTGCTCAGTACTCTGTGTGCTGGGTGCTCAGTACTCAGGGTGCTCGGTGCTCAGTGCTCGGGGTGCTGGGTGCTCAGTACTCAGGGTGCTCGGTGCTCAGTACTCAGGGTGCTCAGTGCTCAGTACGCAGGGTGCTCAGTGCTCAGTGCTCGGGGTGCTGGGTGCTCAGTGCTCGGGGTGCTGGGGCTCAGTACTCAGGGTGCTGGGTGCTTAGTACTCAGGGTGCTCGGTAGTCAGTGCTCAGGGTGCTGGGTGCTCAGTACTCAGGGTGCTGGGTGCTCAGTGCTCAGGGTCCTCAGTGCTCAGTACTCAGGGTGCTCAGTGCTCAGTGCTCTGGGTGCTGGGTGCTCAGTGCTCGGGGTGCTGGGTGCTCAGTGCTCAGGGTGCTGATTGCTCGGTACTCAGGGTGCTCAGTGCTCAGGGTGCTGGGTGCTCAGTGCTCGGGGTGCTGGGTACTCAGTGCTCAGTACACAGGGTGCTCAGTGCTCAGTGCTCGGGGTGCTGGGTGCTCAGTGCTCAGTACTCAGGGTGCTGGGTGCTCGGTGTTCAGGTTGCTGGGTGCTCAGTACTCAGTGTGCTCAGTGCTCAGTACTCAGGGTGCTCAGTGCTCAGGGTGCTGGGTGCTCAGTGCTCGGTGTGCTCTGTGCTCAGTACTCAGCGTGCTGGGTGCTCAGTGCTCAGGGTGCTGGGTGCTCAGTACTCAGGGTGCTGGGTCCTCAGTGCTCAGGGTGCTGGGTGCTCAGTGCTCGGGGTGCTCAATACTCAGGGTGCTGTGTGTTCAGTGCTCAGGGTACTGGGTGCTCAGTACTCAGGGTGCTCAGTGCTCAGTCCTCAGTGTGCTCAGTGCTCAGTACTCAGGGTGCTCAGTGCTCAGGGTGCTGGGTGCTCAGTGCTCGGGGTGCTGGGTGCTCGGTGCTCAGGTTGCTGGGTGCTCAGTACTCAGTGTGCTCAGTGCTCAGTACTCAGGGTGCTCAGTGCTCAGGCTGCTGGGTGCTCAGTGCTCGGTGTGCTCGGTGCTCAGTGCTCAGGGTGCTGGGTGCTCAGTACTCAGGGTGCTCATTGCTCAGGGTGCTGGGTGCTCAGTAATCAGGGTGCTGGGTGCTCAGTACTCAGGGTGCTCAGTGCTCAGTACTCAGTGTGCTCAGTGCTCAGAACTCAGGGTGCTCAGTGCTCAGGGTGCTGGGTGCTCAGTGCTCGGGGTGCTGGGTGATCAGTGCTCAGGGTGCTGTGTGCTCAGTACTCAGGGTGCTCAGTACTCAGGGTGCTGGGTGCTCAGTGCTCAGGGTGCTCAGTGCTCAGTACTCAGGGTGCTGGGTGCTCAGTGCTCAGGGTGCTGGGTGCTCAGTACTCAGTGTGCTGGGTGCTCGGTGCTCAGTATGCTGGGTGCTCAGTACTCAGGGTGCTGGGTGCTCAGTTCTCAGGGTGCTCGGTGCTCAGTACTCAGGGTGCTGGGTGCTCAGTGCTCGGGGTGCTGGGTGCTCATTAATCAGGGTGCTGGGTGCTCAGTACTCAGGGTTCTCAGTGCTTGGGGTGCTGGGTCCTCAGTACTCAGGGTGCTCAGTGCTTGGGGTGCAGGGTGCTCAGTACTCAGGGTGCTGGTTGCTCAGTGCTCAGGGTGCTGGGTGCTGAGTACTCAGGGTGCTGGGTGCTCAGTACTCAGGGTGCTGGGTGCTCAGTGCTCGGGGTGCTGGGTTCTCAGTGCTCGGGGTGCTGGGTGCTCAGGGCTCGCGGTTCTGGGTGCTCAGTGCTCGGGGTGCTGGGTGCTCAGTGCTCCGGGTGCTGGGTGCTCAGTGCTCGGGCGGCTGGGTGCTCAGTACTCGGGGTGCTCAGTGCTCAGTACTCAGGGTGCTGGGTGCTCAGTGCTCAGGGTGCTGGGTGCTCAGTGCTCAGGGTGCTGGGTGCTCGGTGCTCAGGTTGCTGGGTGCTCAGTACTCAGGGTGCTGGGTGCTCAGTGCTCGGGGTGCTGGGTGCTCAGTGCTCGGGGTGCTGGGTGCTCAGTGCTACGGGTGCTGGGTGCTCAGTGCTCAGGGTGCTGGGTGCTCAGTGCTCGGGGCGCTGGGTGCTCAGTGCTCGGGGTGCTCGGTGCTCAGTACTCAGCGTGCTGGGTGCTCAGTGCTCAGGGTGCTCGGTGCTCAGTACTCAGGGTGCTGGGTGCTCAGTGCTCGGTGTGCTCGGTGCTCAGTACGTTGGGTGCTCAGTACTCAGGGTGCTGGGTGCTCAGTGCTCAGGGTGATCGGTGCTCAGTACTCAGGGTGCTCAGTACTCAGGGTGCTGGGTGCTCAGGGCTCGGGGTGCTGGGAGCTCAGTACTCAGGGTGCTGGGTGCTCAGTGCTCGGGGTGCTTGGTGCTCAGTGCTCGGGGTGCTGGTTGCTCAGTGCTCGGTGTGCTCGCTGCTCAGTACTCAGGGTGCTGGGTGCTCCATGCTCCGGGTGCTCAGTACTCAGGGTGCTCTGTGTTCAGTGCTCAGGGTGCTGGGTGCTCATTGCTCAGGGTGCTGGGTGCTCAGTACTCAGGGTGCTGGGTGCTCAGTGCTCAGGTTGCTGGGTGCTCAGTGCTCAGGGTGCTGGGTGCTCAGTGCTCAGGGTGCTGGCTGCTCGGTGCTCGGGGTGCTGGGTGCTCAGTGCTCGGGGTGCTCGGTGCTCAGTACTCAGTGTGCTCAGTGCTCATTACTCAGGGTGCTGGGTGCTCAGTGCTCAGAGTGCTGGGTGCTCAGTACTCAGGGGGCTGGGTGCTCGGTGTTCAGTACGCTGGGTGCTCAGTACTCCGGGTGCTGGGTGCTCAGTACTCAGGGTGCTCGGTGCTCAGTACTCAGGGTGCTGGGTGCTCAGTGCTCGGGGTGCTGGGTGCTCAGTACTCGGGGTGCTGGGTGCTCAGTGCTCGGGGTGCTGGGTGCTCAGTGCTCGGGGTGCTGGGTGCTCAGTGCTCAGGGTGCTGGGTGCCCCTTGCTCAGAGTGCTGGGTGCTCAGTACTCAGGGTGCTCGGTGCTCAGTACTCAGGGTGCTCAGTGCTCAGTACTCAGCGTGCTGGGTGCTCAGTGCTCATTGTGCTCGGTGCTCAGTACTCAGGGTGCTCAGTGCTCAGTACTCAGCGTGCTGGGTGCTCAGTGCTCAGGGTGCTGGGTGCTCAGTAATCAGGGTGCTGGGTGCTTAGTATTCAGGGTGCTCGGTCCTCAGTGCTCAGGGTGCTGGGTGCTCAGTACTCAGGGTGCTGGGTGCTCAGTGCTCAGGGTGCTCAGTGCTCAGTACTCAGGGTGCTCAGTGCTCAGTGCTCTGGGTGCTGGGTGCTCAGTGCTCGGGGTGCTGGCTGCTCAGTGCTCAGGGTGCTGGGTGCTCAGTACTCAGGGTGCTCAGTGCTCAGGGTGCTGGGTGCTCAGTGCTCGGGGTGCTGGGTACTCAGTGCTCAGTCCACAGGGTGCTGAGTGCTCAGTGCTCGGGGTGCTGGGTGCTCAGTGCTCAGTACTCAGGGTGCTGGGTGCTCGGTGCTCGGGGTGCTTGATGCTCAGTACTCAGGGTGCTGTGTGCTCAGTGCTCAGGGTGCTGGGTGCTCAGTACTCAGGGTGCTGGGTCCTCAGTGCTCAGGGTGCTGGGTGCTCAGTGCTCGGGGTGCTCAGTACTCAGGGTGCTGTGTGTTCAGTGCTCAGGGTACTGGGTGCTCAGTACTCAGGGTGCTAGGTGCTTAGTACACAGTGTGCTGGGTGCTCAGTACTCCGGGTGCTGGGTGCTCAGTGCTCGGGGTGCTCGGTGCTCAGTGCTCAGGGTGCTGGGTGCGCAGTACTCAGGGTGCTCATTGCTCAGGGTGCTGGGTGCTCAGTGCTCGGGGTGCTCAATACTCAGGGTGCTGTGTGTTCAGTGCCAGGGTACTGGGTGCTCAGTACTCAGGGTGCTCAGTGCTCAGTCCTCAGTGTGCTCAGTGCTCAGTACTCAGGGTGCTCAGTGCTCAGGGTGCTGGGTGCTCAGTGCTCGGGGTGCTGGGTGCTCGGTGCTCAGGTTGCTGGGTGCTCAGTACTCAGTGTGCTCAGTGGTCAGTACTCAGGGTGCTCAGTGCTCAGGCTGCTGGGTGCTCAGTGCTCGGTGTGCTCGTTGCTCAGTGCTCAGGGTGCTGGGTGCTCAGTACTCAGGGTGCTCATTGCTCAGGGTGCTGGGTGCTCAGTAATCAGGGTGCTGGGTGCTCAGTACTCAGGGTGCTCAGTGCTCAGTACTCAGTGTGCTCAGTGCTCAGAACTCAGGGTGCTCAGTGCTCAGGGTGCTGGGTGCTCAGTGCTCGGGGTGCTGGGTGATCAGTGCTCAGGGTGCTGTGTGCTCAGTACTCAGGGTGCTCAGTACTCAGGGTGCTGGGTGCTCAGTGCTCAGGGTGCTCAGTGCTCAGTACTCAGGGTGCTGGGTGCTCAGTGCTCAGGGTGCTGGGTGCTCAGTACTCAGGGTGCTGGGTGCTCGGTGCTCAGTATGCTGGGTGCTCAGTACTCAGGGTGCTGGGTGCTCAGTTCTCAGGGTGCTCGGTGCTCAGTACTCAGGGTGCTGGGTGCTCAGTGCTCGGGGTGCTGGGTGCTCATTAATCAGGGTGCTGGGTGCTCAGTACTCAGGGTTCTCAGTGCTTGGGGTGCTGGGTCCTCAGTACTCAGGGTGCTCAGTGCTTGGGGTGCAGGGTGCTCAGTACTCAGGGTGCTGGTTGCTCAGTGCTCAGGGTGCTGGGTGCTGAGTACTCAGGGTGCTGGGTGCTCAGTACTCAGGGTGCTGGGTGCTCAGTGCTCGGGGTGCTGGGTTCTCAGTGCTCGGGGTGCTGGGTGCTCAGGGCTCGCGGTTCTGGGTGCTCAGTGCTCGGGGTGCTGGGTGCTCAGTGCTCCGGGTGCTGGGTGCTCAGTGCTCGGGCCGGCTGGGTGCTCAGTACTCGGGGTGCTCAGTGCTCAGTACTCAGGGTGCTGGGTGCTCAGTGCTCAGGGTGCTGGGTGCTCAGTGCTCAGGGTGCTGGGTGCTCGGTGCTCAGGTTGCTGGGTGCTCAGTACTCAGGGTGCTGGGTGCTCAGTGCTCGGGGTGCTGGGTGCTCAGTGCTCGGGGTGCTGGGTGCTCAGTGCTACGGGTGCTGGGTGCTCAGTGCTCGGGGTGCTGGGTGCTCAGTGCTCGGGGCGCTGGGTGCTCAGTGCTCGGGGTGCTCGGTGCTCAGTACTCAGCGTGCTGGGTGCTCAGTGCTCAGGGTGCTCGGTGCTCAGTACTCAGGGTGCTGGGTGCTCAGTGCTCGGTGTGCTCGATGCTCAGTACGTTGGGTGCTCAGTACTCAGATTGCTGGGTGCTCAGTGCTCAGGGTGATCGGTGCTCAGTACTCAGGGTGCTCAGTACTCAGGGTGCTGGGTGCTCAGGGCTCGGGGGTGCTGGGAGCTCAGTACTCAGGGTGCTGGGTGCTCAGTGCTCGGGGTGCTTGGTGCTCAGTGCTCGGGGTGCTGGTTGCTCAGTGCTCGGGGTGCTCGCTGCTCAGTACTCAGGGTGCTGGGTGCTCCGTGCTCCGGGTGCTCAGTACTCAGGGTGCTCTGTGTTCAGTGCTCAGGGTGCTGGGTGCTCATTGCTCAGGGTGCTGGGTGCTCAGTACTCAGGGTGCTGGGTGCTCAGTGCTCAGGTTGCTGGGGTGCTCAGTGCTCAGGGTGCTGGGTGCTCAGTGCTCAGGGTGCTGGCTGCTCGGTGCTCGGGGTGCTGGGTGCTCAGTGCTCGGGGTGCTCGGTGCTCAGTACTCAGTGTGCTCAGTGCTCATTACTCAGGGTGCTGGGTGCTCAGTGCTCAGAGTGCTGGGTGCTCAGTACTCAGGGGGCTGGGTGCTCGGTGCTCAGTACGCTGGGTGCTCAGTACTCCGGGTGCTGGGAGCTCAGTACTCAGGGTGCTCGGTGCTCAGTACTCAGGGTGCTGGGTGCTCAGTGCTCGGGGTGCTGGGTGCTCAGTACTCGGGGTGCTGGGTGCTCAGTGGCTCGGGGTGCTGGGTGCTCAGTGCTCGGGGTGCTGGGTGCTCAGTGCTCAGGGTGCTGGGTGCCCCTTGCTCAGAGTGCTGGGTGCTCAGTACTCAGGGTGCTCGGTGCTCAGTACTCAGGGTGCTCAGTGCTCAGTACTCAGCGTGCTGGGTGCTCAGTGCTCATTGTGCTCGGTGCTCAGTACTCAGGGTGCTCAGTGCTCAGTACTCAGCGTGCTGGGTGCTCAGTGCTCAGGGTGCTGGGTGCTCAGTAATCAGGGTGCTGGGTTCTTAGTACTCAGGGTGCTCGGTCCTCAGTGCTCAGGGTGCTGGGTGCTCAGTACTCAGGGTGCTGGGTACTCAGTGCTCAGGGTGCTCAGTGCTCAGTACTCAGGGTGCTCAGTGCTCAGTGCTCTGGGTGCTGGGTGCTCAGTGCTCAGGGTGCTGGCTGCTCAGTGCTCAGGGTGCTGGGTGCTCAGTACTCAGGGTGCTCAGTGCTCAGGGTGCTGGGTGCTCAGTGCTCGGGGTGCTGGGTACTCAGTGCTCAGTCCACAGGGTGCTGAGTGCTCAGTGCTCGGGGTGCTGGGTGCTCAGTGCTCAGTACTCAGGGTGCTGGGTGCTCGGTGCTCGGGGTGCTTGATGCTCAGTACTCAGGGTGCTGTGTGCTCAGTGCTCAGGGTGCTGGGTGCTCAGTACTCAGGGTGCTGGGTCCTCAGTGCTCAGGGTGCTGGGTGCTCAGTGCTCGGGGTGCTCAGTACTCAGGGTGCTGTGTGTTCAGTGCTCAGGGTACTGGGTGCTCAGTACTCAGGGTGCTAGGTGCTTAGTACTCAGTGTGCTGGGTGCTCAGTACTCCGGGTGCTGGGTGCTCAGTGCTCGGGGTGCTCGGTGCTCAGTGCTCAGGGTGCTGGGTGCGCAGTACTCAGGGTGCTCATTGCTCAGGGTGCTGGGTGCTCAGTATTCAGGGTGCTGGGTGCTCAGTACTCAGGGTGCTCAGTGCTCAGTACTCAGGGTGCTCAGTGCTCAGTACTCAGGGTGCTCAGTGCTCAGGGTACTGGGTGCTCAGTGCTCGGGGAGCTGGGTGCTCAGTGCTCAGGGTGCTGTGTTCTCAGGGTGCTGTGTGTTCAGTGCTCAGGGTGCTGGGTGCTCAGTACTCAGGGTGCTCGGTGCTTAGTACTCAGGGTGCTGGGTGCTCAGTACTCCGGGTGCTGGGTGCTCAGTGCTCGGGGTGCTCGGTGCTCAGTGCTCAAGGTGCTGGGTGCTCAATACTCAGGGTGCTCATTGCTCAGGGTGCTGGGTGCTCAGTACTCAGGGTGCTGGGTGCTCAGTGCTCAGGGTGCTCGGTGCTCAGTACGTTGGGTGCTCAGTATTCAGTGTGCTGGGTGCTCAGTGCTCAGCTTCCTGGGTGCTCAGTGCTCAGGTTGCTGGGTGCTCAGTGCTCAGGGTGCTGGGTGCTCAGTACTCAGGGTGCTGGGTGCTCAGTGCTCAGGTTGCTGGGTGCTCAGTGCTCAGGGTGCTGGGTGCTCAGTACTCAGGGTGCTGGGTGCTCGGTGCTCAGTACGCTGGGTGCTCAGTACTCCGGTTGCTGGGTGCTCAGTACTCAGGGTGCTCGGTGCTCAGTACTCAGGGTGCTGGGTGCTCAGTGCTCGGGGTGCTGGGTGCTCAGTACTCAGGTTGCTGGGTGCTCAGTGCTCGGGGGCTCGGTGCTCAGTGCTCGGGGTGCTGGGTGCTCAGTACTCAGGGTGCTGGGTGCTCAGTACTCGGTGTGCTGGGTGCTCAGTACTCAGGGTGCTCAGTGCTCAGTGCTCGGGGTGCTGGGTGCTCAGTACTCAGGGTGCTCGGTGCTCAGTACTCAGGGTGCTCGGTGCTCAGTGCTCGGGGTGCTGGGTGCTCAGTGCTCGGGTGCTGGGTGCTCAGTGCTCGGGGTTGCTGGGTGCTCAGTGCTCAGGGTGCTGGGTGCTCAGTGCTCAGAGTGCTGGTTGCTCAGTACTCAGGGTGGTCGGTGCTCAGTACTCAGGGTGCTCAGTGCTCAGTACTCAGCGTGCTGGGTGCTCAGTGCTCATTGTGCTCGGTGCTCAGTACTCAGGGTGCTCAGTGCTCAGTACTCAGCGTGCTGGGTGCTCAGTGCTCAGGGTGCTGGGTGCTCAGTAATCAGGGTGCTGGGTGCTTAGTACTCAGGGTGCTCGGTCCTCAGTGCTCAGGGTGCTGGGTGCTCAGTACTCAGGGTGCTGGGTGCTCAGTGCTCAGGGTGCTCAGTGCTCAGTACTCAGGGTGCTCAGTGCTCAGTGCTCTGGGTGCTGGGTGCTCAGTGCTCGGGGTGCTGGGTGCTCAGTGCTCAGGGTGCTGGGTGCTCAGTACTCAGGGTGCTCATTGCTCAGGGTGCTGGGTGCTCAGTGCTCTGGGTGCTGGGTACTCAGTGCTCAGTACACAGGGTGCTGAGTGCTCAGTGCTCGGGGTGCTGGGTGCTCAGTGCTCAGTACTCAGGGTGCTGGGTGCTCAGTGCTCAGGGTGCTGGGTGCTCAGTGCTCGGGGTGCTGGGTGCTCAGTACTCAGGGTGCTGGGTGCTCAGTGCTCAGGGTGCTGGGTGCTCAGTGCTCAGGGTGCTGGGTGCTCAGTGCTCAGGGTGCTGGGTGCTCAGTACTCAGGGTGCTGGGTCCACAGTGCTCAGGGTGCTGGGTGCTCAGTGCTCGGGGTGCTAGGTGCTTAGTACTCAGTGTGCTGGGTGCTCAGTACTCCGGGTGCTGGGTGCTCAGTGCTCAGGGTGCTGTGTGCTCAGTACTCAGGGTGCTCAGTACTCAGGGTGCTGGGTGCTCAGTGCTCAGGGTGCCTGGTGCTCAGTGCTCAGGGTGCTGGTTGCTCAGTGCTCAGGGTGCTCGGTGCTCAGTGCTCAGGTTGCTGGTGCTCAGTACTCAGGGTGCTGGGTGCTCAGTACTCAGGGTGCTCAGTTCTCAGTACTCAGGGTGCTGGGTGTTCAGTGCTCAGGGTGCTGGGTGCTCAATACTCAGGGTGCTGGGTGCTCGGTGCTCAGTACGCCGGGTGCTCAGTACTCAGGGTGCTGGGTGCTCAGTACTCAGGGTGCTCGGTGCTCAGTACTCAGGGTGCTGGGTGCTCAGTGCTCGGGGTGCTGGGTGCTCATTAATCAGGGTGCTGGGTGCTCAGTACTCAGGGTGCTCAGTGCTTGGGGTGCTGGGTGCTCAGTACTCACGGTGCTCAGTGCTTGGGGTGCAGGGTGCTCAGTACTCAGGGTGCTGGTTGCTCAGTGCTCAGGGTGCTGGGTGCTGAGTACTCAGGGTGCTGGGTGCTCAGTACTCTGGGTGCTGGGTGCTCAGTGCTCGGGGTGCTGGGTGCTCAGTGCTCGGGGTGCTGGGTGCTCAGTGCTCGGGGTGCTGGGTGCTCAGTGCTCGGGGTGCTCAGTGCTCAGTACTCAGGGTGCTGGGTGCTCAGTGCTAAGGGTGCTGGGTGCTCAGTGCTCGGGGTGCTGTGTGCTCGGTGCTCAGGTTGCTGGTTGTTCAGTACTCGGGGTGCTGGGTGCTCAGTACTCAGGGTGCTGGGTGCTCAGTGCTCAGGGTGCTGGGTGCTCAGTGCTCAGTATTCAGGGTGCTCAGTGCTCGGGGTGCTGGGTGCTCAGTACTCAGGGTGCTGGGTGCTCAGTGCTCAGGGTGCTGGGTGCTCAGTGCTCAGGGTGCTGGGTGCTCAGTGCTCAGGGTGCTGGATACTCAGTGCTCAGGGTGCTGGGTGCTCAGTACTCAGGGTGCTGGGTGCTCAGTACTCAGGGTGCTGGGTGCTCAGTGCTCGGGTGCTGGGTGATCAGTGCTCGGGGTGCTGGGTGCTCAGTGCTCGGGGTGCTCGCTGCTCAGTACTCAGGGTGCTGGGTGCTCAGTGCTCCGGGTGCTCAGTACTCAGGGTGCTGTGTGTTCAGTGCTCAGGGTGCTGGGTGCTCAGTACTCAGGGTGCTCGGTGCTTAGTACTCAGGGTGCTGGGTGCTCAGTACTCCGGGTGCTGGGTGCTCAGTGCTCGGGGTGCTCGGTGCTCAGTGCTCAAGGTGCTGGGTGCTCAGTACTCAGGGTGCTCATTGCTCAGGGTGCTGGGTGCTCAGTACTCAGGGTGCTGGGTGCTCAGTGCTCAGGGTGCTCGGTGCTCAGTACGTTGGGTGCTCAGTACTCAGGGTGCTGGGTGCTCAGTGCTCAGGGTACTGGGTGCTCAGTGCTCAGGGTGATGGGTGCTCGGTGCTCGGGGTGCTCAGTGCTCAGTAGTCAGGGTGCTGGGTGCTCGGTGCTCAGTACGCTGGGTGCTCAGTACTCAGGGTGCCGGGTGCTCAGTACTCAGGGTGCTCAGTGCTCAGTACTCAGGGTGCTGGGTGCTCAGTGCTCGGGGTGCTGGGGTGCTCAGTACTCAGGGTGCTGGGTGCTCAGTGCTCGGGGTGCTCGTTGCTCAGTGCTCGGGGTGCTGGGTTCTCAGTGCTCGGGGTGCTGGGTGCTCAGGGCTCGCGGTTCTGGGTGCTCAGTGCTCGGGGTGCTGGGGTGCTCAGTGCTCCGGGTGCTGGGTGCTCAGTGCTCGGGCGGCTGGGTGCTCAGTACTCGGGGTGCTCAGTGCTCAGTACTCAGGGTGCTGGGTGCTCAGTGCTCAGGGTGCTGGGTGCTCAGTGCTCAGGGTGCTGGGTGCTCGGTGCTCAGGTTGCTGGGTGCTCAGTACTCAGGGTGCTGGGTGCTCAGTGCTCGGGGTGCTGGGTGCTCAGTGCTCGGGGTGCTGGGTGCTCAGTGCTACGGGTGCTGGGTTCTCAGTGCTCGGGGTGCTGGGTGCTCAGTGCTCGGGGCGCTGGGTGCTCAGTGCTCGGGGTGCTCGGTGCTCAGTACTCAGCGTGCTGGGTGCTCAGTGCTCAGGGTGCTCGGTGCTCAGTACTCAGGGTGCTGGGTGCTCAGTGCTCGGTGTGCTCGGTGCTCAGTACGTTGGGTGCTCAGTACTCAGGGTGCTGGGTGCTCAGTGCTCAGGGTGATCGGTGCTCAGTACTCAGGGTGCTCAGTACTCAGGGTGCTGGTGCTCAGGGCTCGGGGTGCTGGGAGCTCAGTACTCAGGGTGCTGGGTGCTCAGTGCTCGGGGTGCTTGGTGCTCAGTGCTCGGGGTGCTGGTTGCTCAGTGCTCGGGGTGCTCGCTGCTCAGTACTCAGGGTGCTGGGTGCTCCGTGCTCCGGGTGCTCAGTACTCAGGGTGCTCTGTGTTCAGTGCTCAGGGTGCTGGGTGCTCATTGCTCAGGGTGCTGGGTGCTCAGGTACTCAGGGTGCTGGGTGCTCAGTGCTCAGGTTGCTGGGTGCTCAGTGCTCAGGGTGCTACGTGCTCAGTGCTCAGGGTGCTGGCTGCTCGGTGCTCGGGGTGCTGGGTGCTCAGTGCTCGGGGTGCTCGGTGCTCAGTACTCAGTGTGCTCAGTGCTCATTACTCAGGGTGCTGGGTGCTCAGTGCTCAGAGTGCTGGGTGCTCAGTACTCAGGGGGCTGGGTGCTCGGTGCTCAGTACGCTGGGTGCTCAGTACTCCGGGTGCTGGGTGCTCAGTACTCAGGGGTGCTCGGTGCTCAGTACTCAGGGTGCTGGGTGCTCAGTGCTCGGGGTGCTGGGTGCTCAGTACTCGGGGTGCTGGGTGCTCAGTGCTCGGGGTGCTGGGTGCTCAGTGCTCGGGGTGCTGGGTGCTCAGTGCTCAGGGTGCTGGGTGCCCCTTGCTCAGAGTGCTGGGGTGCTCAGTACTCAGGGTGCTCGGTGCTCAGTACTCAGGGTGCTCAGTGCTCAGTACTCAGCGTGCTGGGTGCTCAGTGCTCATTGTGCTCGGTGCTCAGTACTCAGGGTGCTCAGTGCTCAGTACTCAGCGTGCTGGGTGCTCAGTGCTCAGGGTGCTGGGTGCTCAGTAATCAGGGTGCTGGGTGCTTAGTACTCAGGGTGCTCGGTCCTCAGTGCTCAGGGTGCTGGGTGCTCAGTACTCAGGGTGCTGGGTGCTCAGTGCTCAGGGTGCTCAGTGCTCAGTACTCAGGGTGCTCAGTGCTCAGTGCTCTGGGTGCTGGGTGCTCAGTGCTCGGGGTGCTGGCTGCTCAGTGCTCAGGGTGCTGGGTGCTCAGTACTCAGGGTGCTCAGTGCTCAGGGTGCTGGGTGGCTCAGTGCTCGGGGTGCTGGGTACTCAGTGCTCAGTCCACAGGGTGCTGAGTGCTCAGTGCTCGGGGTGCTGGGTGCTCAGTGCTCAGTACTCAGGGTGCTGGGTGCTCGGTGCTCGGGGTGCTTGATGCTCAGTACTCAGGGTGCTGTGTGCTCAGTGCTCAGGGTGCTGGGTGCTCAGTACTCCAGGGTGCTGGGTCCTCAGTGCTCAGGGTGCTGGGTGCTCAGTGCTCGGGGTGCTCAGTACTCAGGGTGCTGTGTGTTCAGTGCTCAGGGTACTGGGTGCTCAGTACTCAGGGTGCTAGGTGCTTAGTACTCAGTGTGCTGGGTGCTCAGTACTCCGGGTGCTGGGTGCTCAGTGCTCGGGGTGCTCGGTGCTCAGTGCTCAGGGTGCTGGGTGC
Source organism: Microtus oregoni (assembly GCF_018167655.1). Taxonomy (NCBI): domain Eukaryota; kingdom Metazoa; phylum Chordata; class Mammalia; order Rodentia; family Cricetidae; genus Microtus; species Microtus oregoni. The sequence continues at coordinate 3,671,374 of NW_024544550.1, forward strand.
GCAGTACTCAGGGTGCTCATTGCTCAGGGTGCTGGGTGCTCAGTATTCAGGGTGCTGGGTGCTCAGTACTCAGGGTGCTCAGTGCTCAGTACTCAGGGTGCTCAGTGCTCAGTACTCAGGGTGCTCAGTGCTCAGGGTACTGGGTGCTCAGTGCTCGGGGAGCTGGGTGCTCAGTGCTCAGGGTGCTGTGTTCTCAGGGTGCTGTGTGTTCAGTGCTCAGGGTGCTGGGTGCTCAGTACTCAGGGTGCTCGGTGCTTAGTACTCAGGGTGCTGGGTGCTCAGTACTCCGGGTGCTGGGTGCTCAGTGCTCGGGGTGCTCGGTGCTCAGTGCTCAAGGTGCTGGGTGCTCAATACTCAGGGTGCTCATTGCTCAGGGTGCTGGGTGCTCAGTACTCAGGGTGCTGGGTGCTCAGTGCTCAGGGTGCTCGGTGCTCAGTACATTGGGTGCTCAGTCAGGGTGTGGGTGCTCGTGCTAGGTTGCTGGGTGCTCAGTGCTCAGGTTGCTGGGTGCTCAGTGCTCAGGGTGCTGGGTGCTCAGTACTCAGGGTGCTGGGGTGCTCAGTGCTCAGGTTGCTGGGTGCTCAGTGCTCAGGGTGCTGGGTGCTCAGTACTCAGGGTGCTGGGTGCTCGGTGCTCAGTACGCTGGGTGCTCAGTACTCCGGTTGCTGGGTGCTCAGTACTCAGGGTGCTGGGTGCTCAGTGCTCGGGGTGCTGGGTGCTCAGTACTCAGGTTGCTGGGTGCTCAGTGCTCGGGGGGCTCGGTGCTCAGTGCTCGGGGTGCTGGGTGCTCAGTACTCAGGGTGCTGGGTGCTCAGTACTCGGTGTGCTGGGTGCTCAGTACTCAGGGTGCTCAGTGCTCAGTGCTCGGGGTGCTGGGTGCTCAGTACTCAGGGTGCTCGGTGCTCAGTACTCAGGGTGCTCGGTGCTCAGTGCTCGGGGTGCTGGGTGCTCAGTGCTCGGGGTGCTGGGTGCTCAGTGCTCGGGGTGCTGGGTGCTCAGTGCTCAGGGTGCTGGGTGCTCAGTGCTCAGAGTGCTGGTTGCTCAGTACTCAGGGTGGTCGGTGCTCAGTACTCAGGGTGCTCAGTGCTCAGTACTCAGCGTGCTGGGTGCTCAGTGCTCATTGTGCTCGGTGCTCAGTACTCAGGGTGCTCAGTGCTCAGTACTCAGCGTGCTGGGTGCTCAGTGCTCAGGGTGCTGGGTGCTCAGTAATCAGGGTGCTGGGTGCTTAGTACTCAGGGTGCTCGGTCCTCAGTGCTCAGGGTGCTGGGTGCTCAGTACTCAGGGTGCTGGGTGCTCAGTGCTCAGGGTGCTCAGTGCTCAGTACTCAGGGTGCTCAGTGCTCAGTGCTCTGGGTGCTGGGTGCTCAGTGCTCGGGGTGCTGGGTGCTCAGTGCTCAGGGTGCTGGGTGCTCAGTACTCAGGGTGCTCATTGCTCAGGGTGCTGGGTGCTCAGTGCTCTGGGTGCTGGGTACTCAGTGCTCAGTACACAGGGTGCTGAGTGCTCAGTGCTCGGGGTGCAGGGTGCTCAGTGCTCAGTACTCAGGGTGCTGGGTGCTCAGTGCTCAGGGTGCTGGGTGCTCAGTGCTCGGGGTGCTGGGTGCTCAGTACTCAGGGTGCTGGGTGCTCAGTGCTCAGGGTGCTGGGTGCTCAGTGCTCAGTATTCAGGGTGCTCAGTGCTCGGGGTGCTGGGTGCTCAGTACTCAGGTTGCTGGGTGCTCAGTGCTCAGGGTGCTGGGTGCTCAGTGCTCAGGGTGCTGGGTGCTCAGTGCTCAGGGTGCTGGGTGCTCAGTACTCAGGGTGCTGGGTCCACAGTGCTCAGGGTGCTGGGTGCTCAGTGCTCGGGGTGCTAGGTGCTTAGTACTCAGTGTGCTGGGTGCTCAGTACTCCGGGTGCTGGGTGCTCAGTGCTCAGGGTGCTGTGTGCTCAGTACTCAGGGTGCTCAGTACTCAGGGTGCTGGGTGCTCAGTGCTCAGGGTGCCTGGTGCTCAGTGCTCAGGGTGCTGGTTGCTCAGTGCTCAGGGTGCTCGGTGCTCAGTGCTCAGGTTGCTGGGTGCTCAGTACTCAGGGTGCTGGGTGCTCAGTACTCAGGGTGCTCAGTTCTCAGTACTCAGGGTGCTGGGTGTTCAGTGCTCAGGGTGCTGGGTGCTCAATACTCAGGGTGCTGGGTGCTCGGTGCTCAGTACGCTGGGTGCTCATTACTCAGGGTGCTGGGTGCTCAGTACTCAGGGTGCTCGGTGCTCAGTACTCAGGGTGCTGGGTGCTCAGTGCTCGGGGTGCTGGGTGCTCATTAATCAGGGTGCTGGGTGCTCAGTACTCAGGGTGCTCAGTGCTTGGGGTGCTGGGTGCTCAGTACTCACGGTGCTCAGTGCTTGGGGTGCAGGGTGCTCAGTACTCAGGGTGCTGGTTGCTCAGTGCTCAGGGTGCTGGGTGCTGAGTACTCAGGGTGCTGGGTGCTCAGTACTCTGGGTGCTGGGTGCTCAGTGCTCAGGGTGCTGGGTGCTCAGTGCTCGGGGTGCTGGGTGCTCAGTGCTCGGGGTGCTGGGTGCTCAGTGCTCGGGGTGCTGGGTGCTCAGTGCTCGGGGTGCTGGGTGCTCAGTGCTCGGGGTGCTGGGTGCTCAGTGCTCGGGGTGCTCGGTGCTCAGTGCTCGGGGTGCTGGGTGCTCAGTGCTCGGGGTGCTCAGTGCTCAGTACTCAGGGTGCTGGGTGCTCAGTGCTAAGGGTGCTGGGTGCTCAGTGCTCGGGGTGCTGTGTGCTCGGTGCTCAGGTTGCTGGTTGTTCAGTACTCGGGGTGCTGGGTGCTCAGTACTCAGGGTGCTGGGTGCTCAGTGCTCAGGGTGCTGGGTGCTCAGTGCTCAGTATTCAGGGTGCTCAGTGCTCGGGGTGCTGGGTGCTCAGTACTCAGGGTGCTGGGTGCTCAGTGCTCAGGGTGCTGGGTGCTCAGTGCTCAGGGTGCTGGGTGCTCAGTGCTCAGGGTGCTGGATACTCAGTGCTCAGGGTGCTGGGTGCTCAGTACTCAGGGTGCTGGGTGCTCAGTACTCAGGGTGCTGGGTGCTCAGTGCTCGGGTGCTGGGTGATCAGTGCTCGGGGTGCTGGGTGCTCAGTGCTCGGGGTGCTCGCTGCTCAGTACTCAGGGTGCTGGGTGCTCAGTGCTCCGGGTGCTCAGTACTCAGGGTGCTGTGTGTTCAGTGCTCAGGGTGCTGGGTGCTCAGTACTCAGGGTGCTCGGTGCTTAGTACTCAGGGTGCTGGGTGCTCAGTACTCCGGGTGCTGGGTGCTCAGTGCTCGGGGTGCTCGGTGCTCAGTGCTCAAGGTGCTGGGTGCTCAGTACTCAGGGTGCTCATTGCTCAGGGTGCTGGGTGCTCAGTACACAGGGTGCTGGGTGCTCAGTGCTCAGGGTGCTCGGTGCTCAGTACGTTGGGTGCTCAGTACTCAGGGTGCTGGGTGCTCAGTGCTCAGGGTACTGGGTGCTCAGTGCTCAGGGTGATGGGTGCTCGGTGCTCGGGGTGCTCAGTGCTCAGTAGTCAGGGTGCTGGGTGCTCGGTGCTCAGTACGCTGGGTGCTCAGTACTCAGGGTGCCGGGTGCTCAGTACTCAGGGTGCTCAGTGCTCAGTACTCAGGGTGCTGGGTGCTCAGTGCTCGGGGTGCTGGGTGCTCAGTACTCAGGGTGCTGGGTGCTCAGTGCTCGGGGTGCTCGTTGCTCAGTGCTCGGGGTGCTGGGTGCTCAGTACTCAGGGTGCTGGGTTCTCTGTACTCAGTGTGCTGGGTGCTCAGTACTCCGGGTGCTCGGTGCTCAGTGCTCGGGGTGCTGGGTGCTCAGTACTCAGGGTGCTCGGTGCTCAGTACTCAGGGTGCTCAGTGCTCAGTACGCAGGGTGCTCAGTGCTCAGTGCTCGGTGTGCTGGGTGCTCAGTGCTCGGGGTGCTGGGTGCTCAGTGCTCGGGGTGCTCAGTACTCAGGGTGCTGTGTGTTCAGTGCTCAGGGTACTGGGTGCTCAGTACTCAAGGTGCTAGGTGCTTAGTACTCAGTGTGCTGGGTGCTCAGTACTCCGGGTGCTGGGTGCTCAGTGCTCGGGGTGCTCGGTGCTCAGTGCTCAGGGTGCTGGGTGCTCAGTACTCAGGGTGCTCATTGCTCAGGGTGCTGGGTGCTCAGTATTCAGGGTGCTGGGTGCTCAGTACTCAGGGTGCTCAGTGCTCAGTACTCAGGGTGCTCAGTGCTCAGTACTCAGGGTGCTCAGTGCTCAGGGTACTGGGTGCTCAGTGCTCGGGGTGCTGGGTGCTCAGTGCTCAGGGTGCTGTGTGCTCAGGGTGCTGTGTGTTCAGTGCTCAGGGTGCTGGGTGCTCAGTACTCAGGGTGCTCGGTGCTTAGTACTCAGGGTGCTGGGTGCTCAGTACTCCGGGTGCTGGGTGCTCAGTGCTCGGGGTGCTCGGTGCTCAGTGCTCAAGGTGCTGGGTGCTCAATACTCAGGGTGCTCATTGCTCAGGGTGCTGGGTGCTCAGTACTCAGGGTGCTGGGTGCTCAGTGCTCAGGGTGCTCGGTGCTCAGTACGTTGGGTGCTCAGTACTCAGGGTGCTGGGTGCTCAGTGCTCAGGTTGCTGGGTGCTCAGTGCTCAGGGTGCTGGGTGCTCAGTGCTCAGGGTGCTGGCTGCTCGGTGCTCGGGTGCTGGGTGCTCAGTGCTCGGGGTGCTCGGTGCTCAGTACTCAGTGTGCTCAGTGCTCATTACTCAGGGTGCTGGGTGCTCAGTGCTCAGGGTGCTGGGTGCTCAGTACTCAGGGTGCTGGGTGCTCGGTGCTCAGTACGCTGGGTGCTCAGTACTCCGGTTGCTGGGGTGCTCAGTACTCAGGGTGCTCGGTGCTCAGTACTCAGGGTGCTGGGTGCTCAGTGCTCGGGGTGCTGGGTGCTCAGTACTCAGGTTGCTGGGTGCTCAGTGCTCGGGGGGCTCGGTGCTCAGTGCTCGGGGTGCTGGGTGCTCAGTACTCAGGGTGCTGGGTGCTCAGTACTCGGTGTGCTGGGTGCTCAGTACTCAGGGTGCTCAGTGCTCAGTGATCGGTGTGCTGGGTGCTCAGTACTCAGGGTGCTCGGTGCTCAGTACTCAGGGTGCTCGGTGCTCAGTGCTCGGGGTGCTGGGTGCTCAGTGCTCGGGGTGCTGGGTGCTCAGTGCTCGGGGTGCTGGGTGCTCAGTGCTCAGGGTGCTGGGTGCTCAGTGCTCAGAGTGCTGGGTGCTCAGTTCTCAGGGTGGTCGGTGCTCAGTACTCAGGGTGCTCAGTGCTCAGTACTCAGCGTGCTGGGTGCTCAGTGCTCATTGTGCTCGGTGCTCAGTACTCAGGGTGCTCAGTGCTCAGTACTCAGCGTGCTGGGTGCTCAGTGCTCAGGGTGCTGGGTGCCTCAGTAATCAGGGTGCTGGGTGCTTAGTACTCAGGGTGCTTGGTTCTCAGTGCTCAGGGTGCTGGGTGCTCAGTACTCAGGGTGCTGGGTGCTCAGTGCTCAGGTGCTCAGTGCTCAGTACTCAGGGTGCTCAGTGCTCAGTGCTCTGGGTGCTGGGTGCTCAGTGCTCGGGGTACTGTGTGCTCAGTGCTCAGGGTGCTGGGTGCTCAGTACTCAGGGTGCTCATTGCTCAGGGTGCTGGGTGCTCAGTGCTCTGGGTGCTGGGTACTCAGTGCTCAGTACACAGGGTGCTGAGTGCTCAGTGCTCGGCGGTGCTGGGTGCTCAGTGCTCAGTACTCAGGGTGCTGGGTGCTCAGTGCTCAGGGTGCTGGGTGCTCAGTGCTCGGGGTGCTGGGTGCTCAGTACTCAGGGTGCTGGGTGCTCAGTGCTCAGGGTGCTGGGTGCTCAGTGCTCAGTATTCAGGTGCTCAGTGCTCGGGGTGCTGGGTGCTCAGTACTCAGGGTGCTGGGTGCTCAGTGCTCAGGGTGCTGGGTGCTCAGTGCTCAGGGTGCTGGGTGCTCAGTGCTCAGGGTGCTGGGTGCTCAGTACTCAGGGTGCTGGTCCACAGTGCTCAGGGTGCTGGGTGCTCAGTGCTCGGGGTGCTAGGTGCTTAGTACTCAGTGTGCTGGGTGCTCAGTACTCCGGGTGCTGGGTGCTCAGTGCTCAGGGTGCTGTGTGCTCAGTACTCAGGGTGCTCAGTACTCAGGGTGCTGGTGCACAGTGCTCAGGGTGCTGGGTGCTCAGTGCTCAGGGTGCTGGTTGCTCAGTGCTCAGGGTGCTCGGTGCTCAGTGCTCAGGTTGCTGGGTGCTCAGTACTCAGGGTGCTGGGTGCTCAGTACTCAGGGTGCTCAGTTCTCAGTACTCAGGGTGCTGGGTGTTCAGTGCTCAGGGTGCTGGGTGCTCAATACTCAGGGTGCTGGGTGCTCGGTGCTCAGTACGCTGGGTGCTCAGTACTCAGGGTGCTGGGTGCTCAGTACTCAGGGTGCTCGGTGCTCAGTACTCAGGTGCTGGGTGCTCAGTGCTCGGGGTGCTGGGTGCTCATTAATCAGGGTGCTGGGTGCTCAGTACTCAGGGTGCTCAGTGCTTGGGGTGCTGGGTGCTCAGTACTCACGGTGCTCAGTGCTTGGGGTGCAGGGTGCTCAGTACTCAGGGTGCTGGTTGCTCAGTGCTCAGGGTGCTGGTGCTGAGTACTCAGGGTGCTGGGTGCTCAGTACTCTGGGTGCTGGGTGCTCAGTGCTCGGGGTGCTGGGTGCTCAGTGCTCGGGGTGCTGGGTGCTCAGTGCTCGGGGTGCTGGGTGCTCAGTGCTCGGGGTGCTGGGTGCTCAGTGCTCGGGGTGCTGGGTGCTCAGTGCTCGGGGTGCTCGGTGCTCAGTGCTCGGGTGCTGGGTGCTCAGTATTCAGGGTGCTGGGTGCTTAGTACTCAGGGTGCTCGGTCCTCAGTGCTCAGGGCGCTGGGTGCTCAGTACTCAGGGTGCTGGGTGCTCAGTGCTCAGGGTGCTCAGTGCTCAGTACTCAGGGTGCTCAGTGCTCAGTGCTCTGGGTGCTGGGTGCTCAGTGCTCGGGGTGCTGGCTGCTCAGTGCTCAGGGTGCTGGCTGCTCAGTACTCAGGGTGCTGGGTCCTCAGTGCTCAGGGTGCTGGGTGCTCAGTGCTCGGGGGTGCTCAGTACTCAGGGTGCTGTGTGTTCAGTGCTCAGGGTACTGGGTGTTCAGTACTCAGGGTGCTCGGTGCTTAGTACTCAGGGTGCTGGGGTGCTCAGTAATCCGGGAGCTGGGTGCTCAGTGCTCGGGGTGCTCGCTGCTCAGTGCTCAGGGTGCTGGGTGCTCAGTACTCAAGGTGCTCATTGCTCAGGGTGCTGGGTGCTCAGTACTCAGGGTGCTGGGTGCTCAGTACTCAGGGTGCTCAGTGTTCAGTGTTCAGGGTGCTGGGTACACAGTCCTCAGGGTGCTGGATGCTCAGTGCTCAGGGTGCTCGGTGCTCAGTGCTCAGGGTGCTGGGTGCTCAGTGCTCAGGGTGCTGGGTGCTCAGTACTCAAGGTGCTCAGTGCTCAGGGTGCTCGGTGCTCAGTGCTCAGGTTGCTGGTGCTCAGTACTCAGGGTGCTGTGTGCTCAGTACTCAGGGTGCTCAGTGCTCAGTACTCAGGGTGCTCAGTGCTCAGGGTGCTGGGTGCTCAGTGCTCAGGGTGCTGGGTACACAGTCCTCAGGGTGCTGGATGCTCAGTGCTCAGGGTGCTCGGTGCTCAGTGCTCAGGGTGCTGGGTGCTCAGTACTCAGGGTGCTGGGTGCTCAGTGCTCGGGGTTCTGGGTGCTCAGTACTCAGGGTGCTGGGTGCTCAGTGCTCAGGGTGCTGGGTGCTCAGTGCTCAGGGTGCTCGGTGCTTAGTACTCATGGTGCTCTGTGCTCGGGGTGCTGGGTGCTCAGTGCTCGGGGTGCTGGGTGCTGAGTGCTCGGTGTGCTGGGTGCTCCATGGTCGGGGTGCTGGGTGCTCAGTGCTCTGGGTGCTGGGTGCTCAGTACTCGGGGTGCTCGGTGCTCAGTACTCAGGGTGCTGGGTGCTCAGGGTGCTGGGTGCTCAGTACTCAGGGTGCTGGGTGCTCGGTGCTCAGTACACTGGGTGCTCATTACTCAGGGTGCTGGGTGCTCAGTACTCAGGGTGCTGGGTGCTCAGTTCTCGGGGTGCTGGGTGCTCATTAATCAGGGTGCTGGGTGCTCAGTACTCAGGGTGCTCAGTGCTTGGGGTGCTGGGTGCTCAGTACTCAGGGTGCTCAGTGCAATGGGAGCAGGGTGCTCAGTACTCAGGGTGCTGGTTGCTCAGTGCTCAGGGTGCTGGGTGCTGAGTACTCAGGTTGCTGGTGCTCAGTACTCAGGGTGCTGGGTGCTCAGTGCTCGGGGTGCTGGGTGCTCAGTGCTCGGGTTGCTGGGTGCTCAGTGCTCAGGGTGCTGGGTGCTCAGTACTCAAGGTGCTCAGTGCTCAGGGTGCTCGGTGCTCAGTGCTCAGGTTGCTGGGTGCTCAGTACTCAGGGTGCTGTGTGCTCAGTACTCAGGGTGCTCAGTGCTCAGTACTCAGGGTGCTCAGTGCTCAGGGTGCTGGGTGCTCAGTGCTCAGGTGCTGGGTACACAGTACTCAGGGTGCTGGATGCTCAGTGCTCAGGGTGCTCGGTGCTCAGTGCTCAGGGTGCTGGGTGCTCAGTACTCAGGGTGCTGGGTGCTCAGTGCTCGGGGTTCTGGTGCTCAGTACTCAGGGTGCGGGGTGCTCAGTGCTCAGGGTGCTGGGTGCTCAGTGCTCAGGTGCTCGGTGCTTAGTACTCATGGTGCTCTGTGCTCGGGGTGCTGGGTGCTCAGTGCTCGGGGTGCTGGGTGCTGAGTGCTCGGTGTGCTGGGTGCTCCATGGTCGGGGTGCTGGGTGCTCAGTGCTCTGGGTGCTGGGTGCTCAGTACTCGGGGTGCTCGGTGCTCAGTACTCAGGTGCTGGGTGCTCAGGGTGCTGGGTGCTCAGTACTCAGGGTGCTGGGTGCTCGGTGCTCAGTACACTGTGTGCTCATTACTCAGGGTGCTGGGTGCTCAGTACTCAGGGTGCTGGGTGCTCAGTTCTCGGGGTGCTGGTGCTCATTAATCAGGGTGCTGGGTGCTCAGTACTCAGGGTGCTCAGTGCTTGGGGTGCTGGGTGCTCAGTACTCAGGGTGCTCAGTGCAATGGAGCAGGGTGCTCAGTACTCAGGGTGCTGGTTGCTCAGTGCTCAGGGTGCTGGGTGCTGAGTACTCAGGTTGCTGGGTGCTCAGTACTCAGGGTGCTGGGTGCTCAGTGCTCGGGGTGCTGGGTGCTCAGTGCTCGGGTTGCTGGGTGCTCAGTGCTCGGGGTGCTGGGTGCTCAGTGCTCGGGGTGCTGGGTGCTCAGTGCTCAGGCTGCTCGGTGCTCAGTGCTCGGGTGCTGGGTGCACAGTGCTCGGGGTGCTCGGTGCTCAGTGCTCAGGGTGCTGGGTGCTCAGAACTCGGGGGTGCACAGTGCTCAGTACTCAGGGTGCAGGGTGCTCAGTGCTCAGGGTGCTGGGTGCTCAGTGCTCGGGGTGGCTGGGTGCTCGGTGCTCAGGGGGCTGGGTGCTCATTGCTCGGGGTGCTGGGTGCTCAGTGCTACGGGTGCTGGGTGCTCAGTGCTCGGGGTGCTGGGTGCTCAGTGCTCAGGGTGCTCGGTGCTCAGTGCTCGGGGTGCTGGGTGCTCAGTGCTCGGGGTGCTCGGTGCTCAGTGCTCGGGGTGCTGGGTGCTCAGTACTCGGGGTGCACAGTGCTCAGTACTCAGGGTGCAGGGTGCTCAGTGCTCAGGGTGCTGGGTGCTCAGTACTCGGTGTGCTCTGTGCTCAGTACTCAGGGGGCTGGGTGCTCATTGCTCGGGGTGCTGGGTGCTCAGTGCTACGGGTGCTGGGTGCTCAGTGCTCGGGGTGCTGGGTGCTCAGTGCTCAGGGCGCTGGGTGCTCAGTGCTCGGGGTGCTCGGTGCTCAGTACTCAGGGTGCTGGGTGCTCAGTGCTCAGGGTGCTCGGTGCTCAGTACTCAGGGTGCTGGATGCTCAGTGCTCGGTGTGCTCGGTGCTCAGTACACAGGGTGCTCAGTACTCAGGCTGCTGGATGCTCAGGGCTCGGGGTGCTGGGAGCTCAGAACTCAGGGTGCTGGGTGCTCAGTGCTCGGGGTGCTGCGTGCTGAGTGCTCAGGGTGCTGGGTGCTCAGTACTCGGGGTGCTCGGTGCTCAGTACTCAGGGTGCTGGTGCTCAGTACTCAGGGTGCTGGGTGCTCAGTGCTCAGGGTGCTCGCTGCTCAGTACTCAGGGTGCTCAGTACTCAGCGTGCTTTGTGCTCAGTGCTCAGGGTGCTGGGTGCTCAGTACTCAGGGTGCTGGGTGCTCAGTACTCACGGTGCTGGGTGCTCAGTACTCGGGGTGCTCGGTGCTCATTACTCAGGGTGCTGGGTGCTCAGTGCTCGGGGTGCTCGCTCGTCAGTACTCTTGTTGCTGGGTGCTCAGTACTCAGGGTGCTGGGTGCTCAGTGCTCGGGTGCTCGGTGCTCAGTACTCAGGTTGCTGGGTGCTCAGTGCTCAGGGTGCTGGGTGCTCAGTACTCAGGGTGCTCAGTACTCAGTACTCAGGGTGCTGGGTGCTCAGTGCTTGGGCTGCTGGGTGCTCAGTGCTCAGGGTGCTGGGTGCTCAGTGCTCGGGGTGCTGGGTGCTCAGTACTCGGGGTGCTCGGTGCTCAGTACTCAGGTTGCTGGGTGCTCAGTACTCAGGGTGCTGGGTGCTCAGTACTCAGTGTGCTGGGTGCTCAGTACTCAGGGTGCTGGGTGCTCAGTGCTCAGGGTGCTGTGTGCTCAGTACTCAGGGTGCTGGGTGCTCAGTGCTCAGGGTGCTGGGTGCTCAGTGCTCAGGGTGCTCCGTGCTCAGTGCTCAGGGTGCTCGGTGCTCAGTGCTCAGGTTGCTGGGTGCTCAGTACTCAGGGTGCTGGGTGCTCAGTACTCAGGGTGCTCAGTGCTCAGTACTCAGGGTGCTCAGTGCTCAGGGTGCTGGGTGCTCAGTGCTCGGGGTGCTGGGTACTCAGTCCTCAGGGTGCTGGATGCTCAGTGCTCAGGGTGCTCGGTGCTCAGTGCTCAGGGTGCTGGGTGCTCAGTACTCAGGGTGCTGGGTGCTCAGTGCTCGGGGTTCTGGGTGCTCAGTACTCAGGGTGCTGGGTGCTCAGTGCTCAGGGTGCTGGGTGCTCAGTGCTCAGGGTGCTCGGTGCTTAGTACTCATGGTGCTCGGTGCTCGGGGTGCTGGGTGCTCAGTGCTCGGTGTGCTGGGTGCTCAGTGCTCGGGGTGCTGGGTGCTGAGTGCTCAGTGTGCTGGGTGCTCCATGCTCGGGGTGCTGGGTGCTCAGTGCTCAGGGTGCTGGGTGCTCAGTACTCAGGGTGCTGGGTGCTCAGTACTCAGGGTGCTGAGTGCTCAGTTCTCGGGGTGCTGGTGCTCATTATCAAGGTGCTGGGTGCTCAGTACTCAGGGTGCTCAGTTCTTGGGGTGCTGGGTGCTCAGTACTCAGGGTGCTCAGTGCTATGGGTGCAGGGTGCTCAGTACTCAGGGTGCTGGGTGCTCAGTGCTCAGGGTGCTGGGTGCTGAGTACTCAGGTTGCTGGGTGCTCAGTACTCAGGGTGCTGGGTGCTCAGTGCTCGGGGTGCTGGGTGCTCAGTGCTCGGGTTGCTGGGTGCTCAGTGCTCGGGGTGCTGTGTGCTCAGTGCTCGGGGTGCTGGGTGCTCAGTGCTCAGTGTGCTCGGTGCTCAGTGCTCGGGGTGCTGGGTGCTCAGTGCTCGGGGTGCTCGGTGCTCAGTGCTCGGGGTGCTGGGTGCTCAGTACTCGGGGTGCTCAGTGCTCAGTACTCAGGGTGCTGGGTGCTCAGTGCTCAGGGTGCTGGGTGCTCAGTGCTCGGGGTGCTGGGTGCTCGGTGCTCAGGTTGCTGGGTGCTCAGTACTCGGGGTGCTGGGTGCTCAGTACTCAGGGGGCTGGGTGCTCATTGCTCGGGTGCTGGGTGCTCAGTGCTACGGGTGCTGGGTGCTCAGTGCTCGGGGTGCTGGGTGCTCAGGGCTCGGGCGCTGGGTGCTCAGTGCTCGGGGTGCTCGGTGCTCAGTACTCAGGGTGCTGGGTGCTCAGTGCTCCGGGTGCTCGGTGCTCAGTACTCAGGGTGCTCAGTACTCAGGGTGCTGGGTGCTCAGGGCTCGGGGTGCTGGGAGCTCAGTACTCAGGGTGCTGGGTGCTCAGTGCTCGGTGTGCTGGGTGCTGAGTGCTCAGGGTGCTGGGTGCTCAGTACTCGGGGTGCTCGGTGCTCAGTACTCAGGGTGCTGGGTGCTCAGTACTCAGGGTGCTGGGTGCTCAGTGCTCAGGGTGCTCGCTGCTCAGTACTCAGGGTGCTGGGTGCTCAGTGCTCAGGGTGCTGGGTGCTCAGTACTCAGGGTGCTGGGTGCTCAGTGCTCAGGGAGATCGGTGCTCAGTCCTCAGGGTGCTCAGTACTCAGGGTGCTGGGTGCTCAGTGCTCAGGTTGCTCAATACTCAGGGTGCTGGGTGCTCAGTACTCAGTGCTCGGGGAGCTCGGTGCTCAGTACTCAGAGTGCAGGGTGCTCAGTACTCAGTGCTCGGGGTCCTGGGTGCTCAGTGCTCTGGGTGCTTAGTGCACAGTACTCAGGGTGCTGGGTGCTCAGTATTCAGGGTGCTCAGTGCTCGGGGTACTGGGTGCTCAGTACTCAGGTTGCTGGGTGCTCAGTACTCAGGGTGCTGGGTGCTCATTCTCGGGGTGCTGGGTGCTCATTCTCGGGGTGCTGGGTGCTCAGTGCTCGGGTGCTGGGTGCTCAGTGCTCAGGGTACTCGGTGCTCAGTACTCAGGGTGCTCAGTACTCAGCGTGCTTTGTGCTCAGTGCTCGGGGTACTGGGTGCTCAGTACTCAGGTTGCTGGGTGCTCAGTGCTCAGGGTGCTGGGTGCTCAGTACTCAGGGTGCTCAGTACTCAGTACTCAGGGTGCTGGGTGCTCAGTGCTTGGGCTGCTGGGTGCTCAGTGCTCAGGGTGCTGGGTGCTCAGTGCTCGGGGTGCTGGGTGCTCAGTACTCGGGGTGCTCGGTGCTCAGTACTCAGGTTGCTGGGTGCTCAGTACTCAGGGTGCTGGGTGCTCAGTACTCAGTGTGCTGGGTGCTCAGTACTCAGGGTGCTGGGTGCTCAGTGCTCAGGGTGCTGTGTGCTCAGTACTCAGGGTGCTGGGTGCTCAGTGCTCAGGGTGCTGGGTGCTCAGTGCTCAGGGTGCTCCGTGCTCAGTGCTCAGGGTGCTCGGTGCTCAGTGCTCAGGTTGCTGGGTGCTCAGTACTCAGGGTGCTGGGTGCTCAGTACTCAGGGTGCTCAGTGCTCAGTACTCAGGGTGCTCAGTGCTCAGGGTGCTGGGTGCTCAGTGCTCGGGGTGCTGGGTACTCAGTCCTCAGGGTGCTGGATGCTCAGTGCTCAGGGTGCTCGGTGCTCAGTGCTCAGGGTGCTGGGTGCTCAGTACTCAGGGTGCTGGGTGCTCAGTGCTCGGGGTTCTGGGTGCTCAGTACTCAGGGTGCTGGGTGCTCAGTGCTCAGGTGCTGGGTGCTCAGTGCTCAGGGTGCTCGGTGCTTAGTACTCATGGTGCTCGGTGCTCGGGGTGCTGGGTGCTCAGTGCTCGGTGTGCTGGGTGCTCAGTGCTCGGGGTGCTGGGTGCTGAGTGCTCGGTGTGCTGGGTGCTCCATGCTCGGGGTGCTGGGTGCTCAGTGCTCAGGGTGCTGGGTGCTCAGTACTCAGGGTGCTGGGTGCTCAGTACTCAGGGTGCTGAGTGCTCAGTTCTCGGGGTGCTGGGTGCTCATTAATCAGGGTGCTGGGTGCTCAGTACTCAGGGTGCTCAGTTCTTGGGGTGCTGGGTGCTCAGTACTCAGGGTGCTCAGTGCTATGGGTGCAGGGTGCTCAGTACTCAGGGTGCTGGTTGCTCAGTGCTCAGGGTGCTGGGTGCTGAGTACTCAGGTTGCTGGTGCTCAGTACTCAGGGTGCTGGGTGCTCAGTGCTCGGGGTGCTGGGTGCTCAGTGCTCGGGTTGCTGGGTGCTCAGTGCTCGGGGTGCTGTGTGCTCAGTGCTCGGGGTGCTGGGTGCTCAGTGCTCAGTGTGCTCGGTGCTCAGTGCTCGGGGTGCTGGGTGCTCAGTGCTCGGGGTGCTCGGTGCTCAGTGCTCGGGGTGCTGGGTGCTCAGTACTCGGGGTGCTCAGTGCTCAGTACTCAGGGTGCTGGGTGCTCAGTGCTCAGGGTGCTGGGTGCTCAGTGCTCGGGGTGCTGGGTGCTCGGTGCTCAGGTTGCTGGGTGCTCAGTACTCGGGGTGCTGGGTGCTCAGTACTCAGGGGGCTGGGTGCTCATTGCTCGGGGTGCTGGGTGCTCAGTGCTACGGGTGCTGGGTGCTCAGTGCTCGGGGTGCTGGGTGCTCAGTGCTCGGGGCGCTGGTGCTCAGTGCTCGGGGTGCTCGGTGCTCAGTACTCAGGGTGCTGGGTGCTCAGTGCTCCGGGTGCTCGGTGCTCAGTACTCAGGGTGCTCAGTACTCAGGGTGCTGGGTGCTCAGGGCTCGGGGTGCTGGGAGCTCAGTACTCAGGGTGCTGGGTGCTCAGTGCTCGGTGTGCTGGGTGCTGAGTGCTCAGGGTGCTGGGTGCTCAGTACTCGGGGTGCTCGGTGCTCAGTACTCAGGGTGCTGGGTGCTCAGTACTCAGGGTGCTGGGTGCTCAGTGCTCAGGGTGCTCGCTGCTCAGTACTCAGGGTGCTGGGTGCTCAGTGCTCAGGGTGCTGGGTGCTCAGTACTCAGGGTGCTGGTGCTCAGTGCTCAGGGAGATCGGTGCTCAGTCCTCAGGGTGCTCAGTACTCAGGGTGCTGGGTGCTCAGTGCTCAGGTTGCTCAATACTCAGGGTGCTGGGTGCTCAGTACTCAGTGCTCGGGGAGCTCGGTGCTCAGTACTCAGAGTGCAGGGTGCTCAGTACTCAGTGCTCGGGGTCCTGGGTGCTCAGTGCTCTGGGTGCTTAGTGCACAGTACTCAGGGTGCTGGGTGCTCAGTATTCAGGGTGCTCAGTGCTCGGGTACTGGGTGCTCAGTACTCAGGTTGCTGGGTGCTCAGTACTCAGGGTGCTGGGTGCTCATTCTCGGGGTGCTGGGTGCTCATTCTCGGGGTGCTGGGTGCTCAGTGCTCGGGGTGCTGGGTGCTCAGTGCTCAGGGTACTCGGTGCTCAGTACTCAGGGTGCTCAGTACTCAGCGTGCTTTGTGCTCAGTGATCAGGGTGCTGGGTGCTCAGTACTCAGGGTGCTGCGTGCTCAGTACTCACGGAGCTGGGTGCTCAGTACTCGGGTTGCACGGTGCTCATTACTCAGGGTGCTGGGTGCTCAGTGCTCGGGGTGCTCGCTGCTCAGTACTCTTGTTGCTGGTGCTCAGTACTCAGGGTGCTGGGTGCTCAGTGCTCGGGGTGCACGGTGCTCAGTACTCAGGGTGCTGGGTGCTCAGTGCTCAGGGTGCCTGGTGCTCAGTACTCAGGGTGCTCAGTACTCAGTACTCAGGGTACTGGGTGCTCAGTGCTTGGGGTGCTGGGTGCTCAGTGCTCAGGGTGCTGGGTGCTCAGTGCTCGGGTGCTGGGTCCTCAGTGCTCAGGGTGCTGGGTGCTCAGTACATAGGGTGCTGGGTCCTCAGTGCTGAGGGTGCTGGGTGCTCAGTACTCTGTGTGCTCAGTGCTCAGGGTGCTGGGTGCTCAGAACTCAGGGTGCTGGGTGCTCATTACTCAGGGTGCTGGGTACTCAGTACTCAGGGTGCTTGGTGCTCAGTACTCAGGGTGCTGGGTGCTCAGTACTCAGGGTGCTGGGTGCTCAGTACTCAGGGTGCTGGGTGCTCAGTACTCAGGGTGCTGGGTGCTCACCACTTCAGGGTGCTGGGTGCTCAGTGCTCAGGGTGCTGTGTGCTCAGTACTCAGGGTGCTGGGTGCTCAGTACTCAGGGTGCTGGGTGCTCAGTACTCAGGGTGCTGGGTGCTCACCACTCAGGGTGCTGGGTGCTCAGTGCTCAGGGTGCTGTGTGCTCAGTACTCAGGGTGCTGGGTGCTCAGTACTCAGGGTGCTCGGTGCTCAGTGCTCAGGGTGCTGTGTGCTCAGTGCTCGGGGTGCTGGGTGCTCAGTACTCAGGGTGCTGGGTGCTCAGTGCTCAGTGTGCTCGGTGCTCAGTGCTCGGGGTGCTGGGTGCTCAGTGCTCGGGGTGCTGGGTGCTCAGTACTCGGGGTGCTCAGTGCTCAGTACTCAGGGTGCTGGGTGCTCAGTGCTCAGGGTGCTGGGTGCTCAGTGCTCGGGGTGCTGGGTGCTCGGTGCTCAGGTTGCTGGGTGCTCAGTACTCGGGTGCTGGGTGCTCAGTACTCAGGGGGCTGGGTGCTCAGTGCTCGGGGTGCTGGGTACTCAGTGCTCAGTCCACAGGGTGCTGAGTGCTCAGTGCTCGGGGTGCTGGGTGCTCAGTGCTCAGTACTCAGGGTGCTGGGTGCTCGGTGCTCGGGGTGCTTGATGCTCAGTACTCAGGGTGCTGGGTGCTCAGTGCTCAGGGTGCTGTGTGCTCAGTACTCAGGGTGCTGGGTGCTCAGTGCTCAGGGTGCTGGGTGCTCAGTACTCAGGGTGCTGGGTGCTCAGTGCTCAGGGTGCTGGGTGCTCAGTGCTCGGGGTGCTCAGTACTCAGGGTGCTGTGTGTTCAGTGCTCAGGGTACTGGGTGCTCAGTACTCAGGGTGCTAGGTGCTTAGTACTCAGTGTGCTGGGTGCTCAGTACTCCGGGTGCTGGGTGCTCAGTGCTCGGGGTGCTCGGTGCTCAGTGCTCAGGGTGCTGGGTGCGCAGTACTCAGGGTGCTCATTGCTCGGGGTGCTGGGTGCTCAGTATTCAGGGTGCTGGGTGCTCAGTACTCAGGGTGCTCAGTGCTCAGTACTCAGGGTGCTCAGTGCTCAGTACTCAGGGTGCTCAGTGCTCAGGGTACTGGGTGCTCAGTGCTCGGGGAGCTGGGTGCTCAGTGCTCAGGGTGCTGTGTGCTCAGGGTGCTGTGTGTTCAGTGCTCAGGGTGCTGGGTGCTCAGTACTCAGGGTGCTCGGTGCTTAGTACTCAGGGTGCTGGGTGCTCAGTACTCCGGGTGCTGGGTGCTCAGTGCTCGGGGTGCTCGGTGCTCAGTGCTCAAGGTGCTGGGTGCTCAATACTCAGGGTGCTCATTGCTCAGGGTGCTGGGTGCTCAGTACTCAGGGTGCTGGGTGCTCAGTGCTCAGGGTGCTCGGTGCTCAGTACGTTGGGTGCTCAGTACTCAGGGTGCTGGGTGCTCAGTGCTCAGGTTGCTGGGTGCTCAGTGCTCAGGTTGCTGGGTGCTCAGTGCTCAGGGTGCTGGGTGCTCAGTACTCAGGGTGCTGGGTGCTCAGTGCTCAGGTTGCTGGGTGCTCAGTTCTCAGGGTGCTGGGTGCTCAGTACTCAGGGTGCTGGGTGCTCGGTGCTCAGTACGCTGGGTGCTCAGTACTCCGGTTGCTGGGTGCTCAGTACTCAGGGTGCTCGGTGCTCAGTACTCAGGGTGCTGGGTGCTCAGTGCTCGGGGTGCTGGGTGCTCAGTACTCAGGTTGCTGGGTGCTCAGTGCTCGGGGGGCTCGGTGCTCAGTGCTCGGGGTGCTGGGTGCTCAGTACTCAGGGTGCTGGGTGCTCAGTACTCGGTGTGCTGGGTGCTCAGTACTCTGGGTGCTCAGTGCTCAGTGCTCGGGGTGCTGGGTGCTCAGTACTCAGGGTGCTCGGTGCTCAGTACTCAGGGTGCTCGGTGCTCAGTGCTCGGGGTGCTGGGTGCTCAGTGCTCGGGGTGCTGGGTGCTCAGTGCTCGGGGTGCTGGGTGCTCAGTGCTCAGGGTGCTGGGTGCTCAGTGCTCAGAGTGCTGGGTGCTCAGTACTCAGGGTGGTCGGTGCTCAGTACTCAGGGTGCTCAGTACTCAGTACTCAGCGTGCTGGGTGCTCAGTGCTCATTGTGCTCGGTGCTCAGTACTCAGGGTGCTCAGTGCTCAGTACTCAGCGTGCTGGGTGCTCAGTGCTCAGGGTGCTGGGTGCTCAGTAATCAGGGTGCTGGGTGCTTAGTACTCAGGGTGCTCGGTCCTCAGTGCTCAGGTGCTGGGTGCTCAGTACTCAGGGTGCTGGGTGCTCAGTGCTCAGGGTGCTCAGTGCTCAGTACTCAGGGTGCTCAGTGCTCAGTGCTCTGGGTGCTGGGTGCTCAGTGCTCGGGTGCTGGGTGCTCAGTGCTCAGGGTGCTGGGTGCTCAGTACTCAGGGTGCTCATTGCTCAGGGTGCTGGGTGCTCAGTGCTCTGAGTGCTGGGTACTCAGTGCTCAGTACACAGGGTGCTGAGTGCTCAGTGCTCGGGGTGCTGGGTGCTCAGTGCTCAGTACTCAGGGTGCTGGGTGCTCAGTGCTCAGGTGCTGGGTGCTCAGTGCTCGGGTGCTGGGTGCTCAGTACTCAGGGTGCTGGGTGCTCAGTGCTCAGGGTGCTGGGTGCTCAGTGCTCAGTATTCAGGGTGCTCAGTGCTCGGGGTGCTGGGTGCTCAGTACTCAGGGTGCTGGGTGCTCAGTGCTCAGGGTGCTGGGTGCTCAGTGCTCAGGGTGCTGGGTGCTCAGTGCTCAGGGTGCTGGGTGCTCAGTACTCAGGGTGCTGGGTCCACAGTGCTCAGGGTGCTGGGTGCTCAGTGCTCGGGGTGCTAGGTGCTTAGTACTCAGTGTGCTGGGTGCTCAGTACTCCGGGTGCTGGGTGCTCAGTGCTCAGGGTGCTGTGTGCTCAGTACTCAGGGTGCTCAGTACTCAGGGTGCTGGGTGCTCAGTGCTCAGGGTGCTGGGTGCTCAGTGCTCAGGGTGCTGGTTGCTCAGTGCTCAGGGTGCTCGGTGCTCAGTGCTCAGGTTGCTGGGTGCTCAGTACTCAGGGTGCTGGGTGCTCAGTACTCAGGGTGCTCAGTTCTCAGTACTCAGGGTGCTGGGTGTTCAGTGCTCAGGGTGCTGGGTGCTCAATACTCAGGGTGCTGGGTGCTCGGTGCTCAGTACGCTGGGTGCTCAGTACTCAGGGTGCTGGGTGCTCAGTACTCAGGGTGCTCGGTGCTCAGTACTCAGGGTGCTGGGTGCTCAGTGCTCGGGGTGCTGGGTGCTCATTAATCAGGGTGCTGGGTGCTCAGTACTCAGGGTGCTCAGTGCTTGGGGTGCTGGGTGCTCAGTACTCACGATGCTCAGTGCTTGGGGTGCAGGGTGCTCAGTACTCAGGGTGCTGGTTGCTCAGTGCTCAGGGTGCTGGGTGCTGAGTACTCAGGGTGCTGGGTGCTCAGTACTCTGGGTGCTGGGTGCTCAGTGCTCGGGGTGCTGGTGCTCAGTGCTCGGGGTGCTGGGTGCTCAGTGCTCGGGGTGCTGGGTGCTCAGTGCTCGGGGTGCTGGGTGCTCAGTTCTCGGGGTGCTGGGTGCTCAGTGCTCGGGGTGCTCGGTGCTCAGTGCTCGGGGTGCTGGGTGCTCAGTGCTCGGGGTGCTCAGTGCTCAGTACTCAGGGTGCTGGGTGCTCAGTGCTAAGGGTGCTGGGTGCTCAGTGCTCGGGGGTGCTGGGTGCTCGGTGCTCAGGTTGCTGGTTGTTCAGTACTCGGGGTGCTGGGTGCTCAGTACTCAGGGTGCTGGGTGCTCAGTGCTCAGGGTGCTGGTGCTCAGTGCTCAGTATTCAGGGTGCTCAGTGCTCGGGGTGCTGGGTGCTCAGTACTCAGGGTGCTGGGTGCTCAGTGCTCAGGGTGCTGGGTGCTCAGTGCTCAGGGTGCTGGGTGCTCAGTGCTCAGGGTGCTGGATACTCAGTGCTCAGGGTGCTGGGTGCTCAGTACTCAGGGTGCTGGGTGCTCAGTACTCAGGGTGCTGGGTGCTCAGTGCTCGGGTGCTGGGTGATCAGTGCTCGGGGTGCTGGGTGCTCAGTGCTCGGGGTGCTCGCTGCTCAGTACTCAGGGTGCTGGGTGCTCAGTGCTCCGGGTGCTCAGTACTCAGGGTGCTGTGTGTTCAGTGCTCAGGGTGCTGGGTGCTCAGTACTCAGGGTGCTCGGTGCTTAGTACTCAGGGTGCTGGGTGCTCAGTACTCCGGGTGCTGGGTGCTCAGTGCTCGGGGTGCTCGGTGCTCAGTGCTCAAGGTGCTGGGTGCTCAGTACTCAGGGTGCTCATTGCTCAGGGTGCTGGGTGCTCAGTACTCAGGGTGCTGGATGCTCAGTGCTCAGGGTGCTCGGTGCTCAGTACGTTGGTGCTCAGTACTCAGGGTGCTGGGTGCTCAGTGCTCAGGGTACTGGGTGCTCAGTGCTCAGGGTGATGGGTGCTCGGTGCTCGGGGTGCTCAGTGCTCAGTAGTCAGGGTGCTGGGTGCTCGGTGCTCAGTACGCTGGGTGCTCAGTACTCAGGGTGCCGGGGGTGCTCAGTACTCAGGGTGCTCAGTGCTCAGTACTCAGGGTGCTGGGTGCTCAGTGCTCGGGGTGCTGGTACTCAGTACTCAGTGTGCTGGGTGCTCAGTGCTCGGGGTGCTCGTTGCTCAGTGCTCGGGGAGCTGGGTGCTCAGTACTCAGGGTGCTGGGTTCTCTGTACTCAGTGTGCTGGGTGCTCAGTACTCAGGGTGCTCGGTGCTCAGTGCTCGGGGTGCTGGGTGCTCAGTACTCAGGGTGCTCGGTGCTCAGTACTCAGGGTGCTCAGTGCTCAGTACGCAGGGTGCTCAGTGCTCAGTGCTCGGGGTGCTGGTGCTCAGTGCTCGGGGTGCTCAGTACTCAGGGTGCTGTGTGTTCAGTGCTCAGGGTACTGGGTGCTCAGTACTCAGGGTGCTATGTGCTTAGTACTCAGTGTGCTGGGTGCTCAGTACTCCGGGTGCTGGGTGCTCAGTGCTCGGGGTGCTCGGTGCTCAGTGCTCAGGGTGCTGGTGCTCAGTACTCAGGGTGCTCATTGCTCAGGGTGCTGGGTGCTCAGTATTCAGGGTGCTGGGTGCTCAGTACTCAGGGTGCTCAGTGCTCAGTACTCAGGGTGCTCAGTGCTCAGTACTCAGGGTGCTCAGTGCTCAGGGTACTGGGTGCTCAGTGCTCGGGGTGCTGGGTGCTCAGTGCTCAGGGTGCTGTGTGCTCAGGGTACTGTGTGTTCAGTGCTCAGGGTGCTGGGTGCTCAGTACTCAGGGTGCTCGGTGCTTAGTACTCAGGGTGCTGGGTGCTCAGTACTCCGGGTGCTGGGTGCTCAGTGCTCGGGGTGCTCGGTGCTCAGTGCTCAAGGTGCTGGGTGCTCAATACTCAGGGTGCTCATTGCTCAGGGTGCTGGGTGCTCAGTACTCAGGGTGCTGGGTGCTCAGTGCTCAGGGTGCTCGGTGCTCAGTACGTTGGGTGCTCAGTACTCAGGGTGCTGGGTGCTCAGTGCTCAGGTTGCTGGGTGCTCAGTGCTCAGGGTGCTGTGTGCTCAGTGCTCAGGGTGCTGGCTGCTCAGTGCTCGGGGTGCTCGGTGCTCAGTACTCAGTGTGCTCAGTGCTCATTACTCAGGGTGCTGGGGTGCTCAGTGCTCAGGGTGCTGGGTGCTCAGTACTCAGGGTGCTGGGTGCTCGGTGCTCAGTATGCTGGGTGCTCAGTACTCCGGTTGCTGGGTGCTCAGTACTCAGGGTGCTCGGTGCTCAGTACTCAGGGTGCTGAGTGCTCAGTGCTCGGGGTGCTGGGTGCTCAGTACTCAGGTTGCTGGGTGCTCAGTGCTCGGGGGGCTCGGTGCTCAGTGCTCGGGGTGCTGGGTGCTCAGTACTCAGGGTGCTGGGTGCTCAGTACTCGGTGTGCTGGGTGCTCAGTACTCAGGGTGCTCAGTGCTCAGTGCTCAGGGTGCTGGGTGCTCAGTACTCAGGGTGCTCGGTGCTCAGTACTCAGGGTGCTCGGTGCTCAGTGCTCGGGGTGCTGGGTGCTCAGTGCTCGGGGTGCTGGGTGCTCAGTGCTCGGGGTGCTGGGTGCTCAGTGCTCAGGGTGCTGGTGCTCAGTGCTCAGAGTGCTGGGTGCTCAGTTCTCAGGGTGGTCGGTGCTCAGTACTCAGGGTGCTCGGTGCTCAGTACTCAGTGTGCTCAGTGCTCATTACTCAGGGTGCTGGGTGCTCAGTGCTCAGGGTGCTGGGTGCTCAGTACTCAGGGTGCTGGGTGCTCAGTGCTCGGGGTGCTGGGTGCTCAGTGCTCGGGGTGCTGGGTGCTCAGTGCTCAGGGTGCTGGGTGCTCAGTGCTCAGAGTGCTGGGTGCTCAGTTCTCAGGGTGGTCGGTGCTCAGTACTCAGGGTGCTCAGTGCTCAGTACTCAGCGTGCTGGGTGCTCAGTGCTCAGGGTGCTGGGTGCTCAGTAATCAGGGTGCTGGGTGCTTAGTACTCAGGGTGCTCGCTCCTCAGTGCTCAGGGTGCTGGGTGCTCAGTACTCAGGGTGCTGGGTGCTCAGTGCTCAGGGTGCTCAGTGCTCAGTACTCAGGGTGCTCAGTGCTCAGTGCTCTGGGTGCTGGGTGCTCAGTGCTCGGGGTGCTGGGTGCTCAGTGCTCAGGGTGCTGGGTGCTCAGTACTCAGGGTGCTCATTGCTCAGGGTGCTGGGTGCTCAGTGCTCTGGGTGCTGGGTACTCAGTGCTCAGTACACAGGGTGCTGAGTGCTCAGTGCTCGGGGTGCTGTGTGCTCAGTGCTCAGTACTCAGGGTGCTGGGTGCTCAGTGCTCAGGGTGCTGGGTGCTCAGTGCTCGGGGTGCTGGGTGCTCAGTACTCAGGGTGCTGGGTGCTCAGTGCTCAGGGTGCTGGGTGCTCAGTGCTCAGTATTCAGGGTGCTCAGTGCTCGGGGTGCTGGGTGCTCAGTACTCAGGGTGCTGGGTGCTCAATGCTCAGTATTCAGGGTGCTCAGTGCTCGGGTGCTGGGTGATCAGTGCTCGGGGTGCTGGGTGCTCAGTGCTCAGTATTCAGGGTGCTCAGTGCTCAGGTGCTGGGTGATCAGTGCTCGGGGTGCTGGGTGCTCAGTGCTCGGGGTGCTCGCTGCTCAGTACTCAGGGTGCTGGGTGCTCAGTGCTCCGGGTGCTCAGTACTCAGGGTGCTGTGTGTTCAGTGCTCAGGGTGCTGGGTGCTCAGTACTCAGGGTGCTCGGTGCTTAGTACTCAGGGTGCTGGGTGCTCAGTACTCCGGGTGCTGGGTGCTCAGTGCTCGGGGTGCTCGGTGCTCAGTGCTCAAGGTGCTGGGTGCTCAGTACTCAGGGTGCTCATTGCTCAGGGTGCTGGGTGCTCAGTACTCAGGGTGCTGGATGCTCAGTGCTCAGGGTGCTCGGTGCTCAGTACGTTGGGTGCTCAGTACTCAGGGTGCTGGGTGCTCAGTGCTCAGGGTACTGGGTGCTCAGTGCTCAGGGTGATGGGTGCTCGGTGCTCGGGGTGCTCAGTGCTCAGTAGTCAGGGGCTGGGTGCTCGGTGCTCAGTACGCTGGGTGCTCAGTACTCAGGGTGCCGGGTGCTCAGTACTCAGGGTGCTCAGTGCTCAGTACTCAGGGTGCTGGGTGCTCAGTGCTCGGGGTGCTGGGTGCTCAGTACTCAGGGTGCTGGGTGCTCAGTGCTCGGGGTGCTCGTTGCTCAGTGCTCGGGGAGCTGGGTGCTCAGTACTCAGGGTGCTGGGTTCTCTGTACTCAGTGTGCTGGGTGCTCAGTACTCAGGGTGCTCGGTGCTCAGTGCTCGGGTGCTGGGTGCTCAGTACTCAGGGTGCTCGGTGCTCAGTACTCAGGGTGCTCAGTGCTCAGTACGCAGGGTGCTCAGTGCTCAGTGCTCGGTGTGCTGGGTGCTCAGTGCTCGGGGTGCTGGGTGCTCAGTGCTCGGGGTGATCAGTACTCAGGGTGCTGTGTGTTCAGTGCTCAGGGTACTGGGTGCTCAGTACTCAGGGTGCTATGTGCTTAGTACTCAGTGTGCTGGGTGCTCAGTACTCCGGGTGCTGGGTGCTCAGTGCTCGGGTGCTCGGTGCTCAGTGCTCAGGGTGCTGGGTGCTCAGTACTCAGGGTGCTCATTGCTCAGGGTGCTGGGTGCTCAGTATTCAGGGTGCTGGGTGCTCAGTACTCAGGGTGCTCAGTGCTCAGTACTCAGGGTGCTCAGTGCTCAGTACTCAGGGTGCTCAGTGCTCAGGGTACTGGGTGCTCAGTGCTCGGGGTGCTGGGTGCTCAGTGCTCAGGGTGCTGTGTGCTCAGGGTACTGTGTGTTCAGTGCTCAGGGTGCTGGGTGCTCAGTACTCAGGGTGCTCGGTGCTTAGTACTCAGGGTGCTGGGTGCTCAGTACTCCGGGTGCTGGGTGCTCAGTGCTCGGGGTGCTCGGTGCTCAGTGCTCAAGGTGCTGGGTGCTCAATACTCAGGGTGCTCATTGCTCAGGGTGCTGGGTGCTCAGTACTCAGGGTGCTGGGTGCTCAGTGCTCAGGGTGCTCGGTGCTCAGTACGTTGGGTGCTCAGTACTCAGGGTGCTGGATGCTCAGTGCTCAGGTTGCTGGGTGCTCAGTGCTCAGGGTGCTGTGTGCTCAGTGCTCAGGGTGCTGGCTGCTCAGTGCTCGGGGTGCTCGGTGCTCAGTACTCAGTGTGCTCAGTGCTCATTACTCAGGTGCTGGGTGCTCAGTGCTCAGGGTGCTGGGTGCTCAGTACTCAGGGTGCTGGGTGCTCGGTGCTCAGTATGCTGGGTGCTCAGTACTCCGGTTGCTGGGTGCTCAGTACTCAGGGTGCTCGGTGCTCAGTACTCAGGGTGCTGAGTGCTCAGTGCTCGGGGTGCTGGGTGCTCAGTACTCAGGTTGCTGGGTGCTCAGTGCTCGGGGGGCTCGGTGCTCAGTGCTCGGGTGCTGGGTGCTCAGTACTCAGGGTGCTGGGTGCTCAGTACTCGGTGTGCTGGGTGCTCAGTACTCAGGGTGCTCAGTGCTCAGTGCTCGGGGTGCTGGGTGCTCAGTACTCAGGGTGCTCGGTGCTCAGTACTCAGGGTGCTCAGTGCTCAGTGCTCGGGGTGCTGGGTGCTCAGTGCTCGGGGTGCTGGCTGCTCAGTGCTCGGGGTGCTGGGTGCTCAGTGCTCAGGGTGCTGGGTGCTCAGTGCTCAGAGTGCTGGGTGCTCAGTTCTCAGGGTGGTCGGTGCTCAGTACTCAGGGTGCTCGGTGCTCAGTACTCAGTGTGCTCAGTGCTCATTACTCAGGGTGCTGGGTGCTCAGTGCTCAGGGTGCTGGGTGCTCAGTACTCAGGGTGCTGGGTGCTCAGTGCTCGGGGTGCTGGGTGCTCAGTGCTCGGGGTGCTGGGTGCTCAGTGCTCAGGGTGCTGGGTGCTCAGTGCTCAGAGTGCTGGGTGCTCAGTTCTCAGGGTGGTCGGTGCTCAGTACTCAGGGTGCTCAGTGCTCAGTACTCAGCGTGCTGGGTGCTCAGTGCTCAGCGTGCTGGGTGCTCAGTAATCAGGGTGCTGGGTGCTTAGTACTCAGGGTGCTCGGTCCTCAGTGCTCAGGGTGCTGGGTGCTCAGTACTCAGGGTGCTGGGTGCTCAGTGCTCAGGGTGCTCAGTGCTCAGTACTCAGGGTGCTCAGTGCTCAGTGCTCTGGGTGCTGGGTGCTCAGTGCTCGGGGTGCTGGGTGCTCAGTGCTCAGGGTGCTGGGTGCTCAGTACTCAGGGTGCTCATTGCTCAGGGTGCTGGGTGCTCAGTGCTCTGGGTGCTGGGTACTCAGTGCTCAGTACACAGGGTGCTGAGTGCTCAGTGCTCGGGGTGCTGTGTGCTCAGTGCTCAGTACTCAGGGTGCTGGGTGCTCAGTGCTCAGGGTGCTGGGTGCTCAGTGCTCGGGGTGCTGGGTGCTCAGTACTCAGGGTGGCTGGGGTGCTCAGTGCTCAGGGTGCTGGGGTGCTCAGTGCTCAGTATTCAGGGTGCTCAGTGCTCGGGGGTGCTGGGTGCTCAGTACTCAGGGTGCTGGGTGCTCAGTGCTCAGGGTGCTGGGTGCTCAGTGCTCAGGGTGCTGGGTGCTCAGTGCTCAGGGTGCTGGGTGCTCAGTACTCAGGGTGCTGGGTCCACAGTGCTCAGGGTGCTGGGTGCTCAGTGCTCGGGGTGCTAGGTGCTTAGTACTCAGTGTGCTGGGTGCTCAGTACTCCGGTGCTGGTGCTCAGTGCTCAGGGTGCTGTGTGCTCAGTACTCAGGGTGCTCAGTACTCAGGGTGCTGGGTGCTCAGTGCTCAGGGTGCTGGGTGCTCAGTGCTCAGGGTGCAGGTTGCTCAGTGCTCAGGGTGCTCGGTGCTCAGTGCTCAGGTTGCTGGGTGCTCAGTACTCAGGGTGCTGGGTGCTCAGTACTCAGGGTGCTCAGTTCTCAGTACTCAGGGTGCTGGGTGTTCAGTGCTCAGGGTGCTGGGTGCTCAATACTCAGGGTGCTGGGTGCTCGGTGCTCAGTACGCTGGGTGCTCAGTACTCAGGGTGCTGGGTGCTCAGTACTCAGGGTGCTCGGTGCTCAGTACTCAGGGTGCTGGGTGCTCAGTGCTCGGGGTGCTGGGTGCTCATTAATCAGGGTGCTGGGTGCTCAGTACTCAGGGTGCTCAGTGCTTGGGGTGCTGGGTGCTCAGTACTCACGGTGCTCAGTGCTTGGGGTGCAGGGTGCTCAGTACTCAGGGTGCTGGTTGCTCAGTGCTCAGGGTGCTGGGTGCTGAGTACTCAGGGTGCTGGGTGCTCAGTACTCTGGGTGCTGTGTGCTCAGTGCTCGGGGTGCTGGGTGCTCAGTGCTCGGGGTGCTGGGTGCTCAGTGCTCGGGGTGCTGTGTGCTCAGTGCTCGGGGTGCTGGTGCTCAGTGCTCGGGGTGCTGTGTGCTCAGTGCTCGGGTGCTCGGTGCTCAGTGCTCGGGGTGCTGGGTGCTCAGTAATCAGGGTGCTGGGTGCTTAGTACTCAGGGTGCTCGGTCCTCAGTGCTCAGGGTGCTGGGTGCTCAGTACTCAGGGTGTTGGGTGCTCAGTGCTCAGGGTGCTCAGTGCTCAGTACTCAGGGTGCTCAGTGCTCAGTGCTCTGGGTGCTGGGTGCTCAGTGCTCGGGGTGCTGGGTGCTCAGTGCTCAGGGTGCTGGGTGCTCAGTACTCAGGGTGCTCATTGCTCAGGGTGCTGGGTGCTCAGTGCTCTGGGTGCTGGGTACTCAGTGCTCAGTACACAGGGTGCTGAGTGCTCAGTGCTCGGCGGTGCTGGGTGCTCAGTGCTCAGTACTCAGGGTGCTGGGTGCTCAGTGCTCAGGGTGCTGGGTGCTCAGTGCTCGGGGTGCTGGGTGCTCAGTACTCAGGGTGCTGGGTGCTCAGTGCTCAGGGTGCTGGGTGCTCAGTGCTCAGTATTCAGGGTGCTCAGTGCTCGGGGTGCTGGGTGCTCAGTACTCAGGTGCTGGTGCTCAGTGCTCAGGGTGCTGGGTGCTCAGTGCTCAGGGTGCTGGGTGCTCAGTGCTCAGGGTGCTGGGTGCTCAGTACTCAGGGTGCTGGGTCCACAGTGCTCAGGGTGCTGGGTGCTCAGTGCTCGGGGTGCTAGGTGCTTAGTACTCAGTGTGCTGGGTGCTCAGTACTCCGGGTGCTGGGTGCTCAGTGCTCAGGGTGCTGTGTGCTCAGTACTCAGGGTGCTCAGTACTCAGGGTGCTGGTTGCTCAGTGCTCAGGGTGCTGGGTGCTCAGTGCTCAGGGTGCTGGTTGCTCAGTGCTCAGGGTGCTCGGTGCTCAGTGCTCAGGTTGCTGGGTGCTCAGTACTCAGGGTGCTGGGTGCTCAGTACTCAGGGTGCTCAGTTCTCAGTACTCAGGGTGCTGGGTGTTCAGTGCTCAGGGTGCTGGGTGCTCAATACTCAGGGTGCTGGGTGCTCGGTGCTCAGTACGCTGGGTGCTCAGTACTCAGGGTGCTGGGTGCTCAGTACTCAGGGTGCTCGGTGCTCAGTACTCAGGGTGCTGGGTGCTCAGTGCTCGGGGTGCTGGGTGCTCATTAATCAGGGTGCTGGGTGCTCAGTACTCAGGGTGCTCAGTGCTTGGGGTGCTGGGTGCTCAGTACTCACGGTGCTCAGTGCTTGGGGTGCAGGGTGCTCAGTACTCAGGGTGCTGGTTGCTCAGTGCTCAGGGTGCTGGGTGCTGAGTACTCAGGGTGCTGGGTGCTCAGTACTCTGGGTGCTGGGTGCTCAGTGCTCGGGGTGCTGGGTGCTCAGTGCTCGGGGTGCTGGGTGCTCAGTGCTCGGGGTGCTGGGTGCTCAGTGCTCGGGGTGCTGGGTGCTCATTGCTCGGGGTGCTGGGTGCTCAGTGCTCGGGGTGCTGGGTGCTCAGTGCTCGGGGTGCTCGGTGCTCAGTGCTCGGGGTGCTGGGTGCTCAGTGCTCGGGGTGCTCAGTGCTCAGTACTCAGGGTGCTGGGTGCTCAGTGCTAAGGGTGCTGGGTGCTCAGTGCTCGGGGTGCTGGGTGCTCGGTGCTCAGGTTGCTGGTTGTTCAGTACTCGGGGTGCTGGGTGCTCAGTACTCAGGGTGCTGGGTGCTCAGTGCTCAGGGTGCTGGGTGCTCAGTGCTCAGTATTCAGGGTGCTCAGTGCTCGGGGTGCTGGGTGCTCAGTACTCAGGGTGCTGGGTGCTCAGTGCTCAGGGTGCTGGGTGCTCAGTGCTCAGGGTGCTGGGTGCTCAGTGCTCAGGGTGCTGGATACTCAGTGCTCAGGGTGCTGGGTGCTCAGTACTCAGGGTGCTGGGTGCTCAGTACTCAGGGTGCTGGGTGCTCAGTGCTCGGGTGCTGGGTGATCAGTGCTCGGGGTGCTGGGTGCTCAGTGCTCGGGGTGC
The DNA here is from genome assembly GCF_018167655.1 of Microtus oregoni. Lineage (NCBI taxonomy): Eukaryota > Metazoa > Chordata > Mammalia > Rodentia > Cricetidae > Microtus > Microtus oregoni. Next base: position 3,700,063 of record NW_024544550.1, read on the forward strand.
TCGCTGCTCAGTACTCAGGGTGCTGGGTGCTCAGTGCTCCGGGTGCTCAGTACTCAGGGTGCTGTGTGTTCAGTGCTCAGGGTGCTGGGTGCTCACTACTCAGGGTGCTCGGTGCTTAGTACTCAGGGTGCTGGGTGCTCAGTACTCCGGGTGCTGGGTGCTCAGTGCTCGGGGTGCTCGGTGCTCAGTGCTCAAGGTGCTGGGTGCTCAGTACTCAGGGTGCTCATTGCTCAGGGTGCTGGGTGCTCAGTACTCAGGGTGCTGGGTGCTCAGTGCTCAGGGTGCTCGGTGCTCAGTACGTTGGGTGCTCAGTACTCAGGGTGCTGGGTGCTCAGTGCTCAGGGTACTGGGTGCTCAGTGCTCAGGGTGATGGGTGCTCGGTGCTCGGGGTGCTCAGTGCTCAGTACTCAGGGTGCTGGGTGCTCGGTGCTCAGTACGCTGGGTGCTCAGTACTCAGGGTGCCGGGTGCTCAGTACTCAGGGTGCTCAGTGCTCAGTACTCAGGGTGCTGGGTGCTCAGTGCTCGGGGTGCTGGGTGCTCAGTACTCAGGGTGCTGGGTGCTCAGTGCTCGGGGTGCTCGTTGCTCAGTGCTCGGGGTGCTGGGTGCTCAGTACTCAGGGTGCTGGGTTCTCTGTACTCAGTGTGCTGGGTGCTCAGTACTCAGGGTGCTCGGTGCTCAGTGCTCGGGGTGCTGGGTGCTCAGTACTCAGGGTGCTCGGTGCTCAGTACTCAGGGTGCTCAGTGCTCAGTACGCAGGGTGCTCAGTGCTCAGTGCTCGGTGTGCTGGGTGCTCAGTGCTAGGGGTGCTGGGTGCTCAGTGCTCGCTGTGCTGGGTGCTCAGCGCTCAGGGTGCTGGGTGCTCAGTGCTCAGAATGCTGGGTGCTCAGTACTCAGGGGGCTCGGTGCTCAGTACTCAGGGTGCTCAGTGCTCAGTGCTCAGGGTGCTGGCTGCTCAGTGCTCTGGGTGCTGGGTGCTCAGTACTCAGGGTGCTGGGTGCTCGGTACTCAGGGTGCTCAGTGCTCAGTACTCAGGGTGCTCAGTGCTCAGGGTGCTGGGTGCTCAGTGCTCGGGGTGCTGGGTACTCAGTCCTCAGGGTGCTGCGTGCTCAGTGCTCAGGGTGCTCGGTGCTCAGTGCTAAGGGTGCTGGGTGCTCAGTACTCAGGGTGCAGGGTGCTCAGTGCTCGGGGTGCTCGGTGCTCAGTGCTCAGGGTGCTCGGTGCTTAATACTCATGGTGCTCGGTGCTCGGGGTGCTGGGTGCTCAGTACTCAGGTTGCTGGGTGCTCAGTGCTCGGGGTGCTCGGTGCTCAGTGCTCGGTGTGCTGGGTGCTCAGTACTCAGGGTGCTGTGTGCTCAGTACTCGGTGTGCTGGGTGCTCAGTACTCAGGGTGCTCGGTGCTCAGTGCTCGGGGTGCTGGGTGCTCAGTACTCAGGGTGCTCGGTGCTCAGTACTCAGTGTGCTCATTGCTCAGTGCTCGGGGGTGCTGGGTGCTCAGTGCTCGGGGTGCTGGGTGCTTCAGTGCTCGGGGTGCTGGGTGCTCAGTGCTCAGGGTGCTGGGTGCCCCTTGCTCAGAGTGCTGGGTGCTCAGTACTCAGGGTGCTCGGTGCTCAGTACTCAGGGTGCTCAGTGCTCAGTACTCAGCGTGCTGGGTGCTCAGTGCTCAGGGTGCTGGGTGCTCAGTAATCAGGGTGCTGGGTGCTTAGTACTCAGTGTGCTCGGTCCTCAGGGCTCAGGGTGCTGGGTGCTCAGTATTCAGGGTGCTGGGTGCTCAGTGATCAGGGTGCTCAGTGCTCAGTGCTCTGGGTGCTGGGTGCTCAGTGCTCGGGGTGCTGGGTGCTCAGTGCTCAGGGTGCTGGGTGCTCAGTACTCAGGGTGCTCAGTGCTCAGGTTGCTGGGTGCTCAGTGCTCGGGGTGCTGGGTACTCAGTGCTCAGTACACAGGGTGCTGAGTGCTCAGTGCTCGGGGTGCTGGGTGCTCAGTGCTCAGTACTCAGGGTGCTGGGTGCTCGGTGCTCGGGGTGCTTGATGCTCAGTACTCAGGGTGCTGGGTGCTCAGTGCTCAGGGTGCTGTGTGCTCAGTACTCAGGGTGCTGGATGCTCAGTGCTCAGGGTGCTGGGTGCTCAGTACTCAGGGTGCTGGGTCCTCAGTGCTCAGGGTGCTGGGTGCTCAGTGCTCGGGGTGCTCAGTACTCAGGGTGCTGTGTGTTCAGTGCTCAGGGTACTGGGTGCTCAGTACTCAGGGTGCTAGGTGCTTAGTACTCAGTGTGCTGGGTGCTCAGTACTCCGGGTGCTGGGTGCTCAGTGCTCGGGGTGCTCGGTGCTCAGTGCTCAGGGTGCTGGGTGCTCAGTACTCAGGGGTGCTCATTGCTCAGGGTGCTGGGTGCTCAGTATTCAGGGTGCTGTGTGCTCAGTACTCAGGGTGCTCAGTGCTCAGTACTCAGGGTGCTCAGTGCTCAGTACTCAGGGTGCTCAGTGCTCAGGGTACTGGGTGCTCAGTGCTCGGGGTGCTGGGTGCTCAGTGCTCAGGGTGCTGTGTGCTCAGGGTGCTGTGTGTTCAGTGCTCAGGGTGCTGGGTGCTCAGTACTCAGGGTGCTCGGTGCTTAGTACTCAGGGTGCTGGGTGCTCAGTACTCCGGGTGCTGGGTGCTCTGTGCCCGGGGTGCTCGCTGCTCAGTGCTCAAGGTGCTGGATGCTCAATACTCAGGGTGCTCATTGCTCAGGGTGCTGGGTGCTCAGTACTCAGGGTGCTGGGTGCTCAGTGCTCAGGGTGCTCGGTGCTCAGTACGTTGGTGCTCAGTACTCAGGGTGCTGGGTGCTCAGTGCTCAGGTTGCTGGGTGCTCAGTGCTCAGGGTGCTGGGTGCTCAGTGCTCGGGGTGCTCGGTGCTCAGTACTCAGTGTGCTCAGTGCTCATTACTCAGGGTGCTGGGTGCTCAGTGCTCAGGGTGCTGCGTGCTCAGTACTCAGGGTGCTGGGTGCTCGGTGCTCAGTACGCTGGGTGCTCAGTACTCCGGTTGCTGGGTGCTCAGTACTCAGGGTGCTCGGTGCTCAGTACTCAGGGTGCTGGGTGCTCAGTGCTCGGGGTGCTGGGTGCTCAGTACTCAGGTTGCTGGGTGCTCAGTGCTCGGGGTGCTCGGTGCTCAGTGCTCGGGGTGCTGGGTGCTCAGTACTCAGGGTGCTGGGTGCTCAGTACTCGGTGTGCTGGGTGCTCAGTACTCAGGGTGCTCGGTGCTCAGTGCTCGGGGTGCTGAGTGCTCAGTACTCAGGGTGCTCGGTGCTTAGTACTCAGGGTGCTGGGTGCTCAGTACTCCGGGTGCTGGGTGCTCAGTGCTCGGGGTGCTCGGTGCTCAGTGGTCAAGGTGCTGGGTGCTTAGTACTCAGGGTGCTCATTGCTCAGGGTGCTGGGTGCTCAGTACTCAGGGTGCTGGGTGCTCAGTGCTCAGGGTGCTCGGTGCTCAGTACGTTGGGTGCTCAGTACTCAGGGTGATGGGTGCTCAGTGCTCAGGGTGCTGGGTGCTCAGTGCTCAGGGTGCTGGATACTCAGTGCTCAGGGTGCTGGGTGCTCAGTACTCAGGGTGCTGGGTGCTCAGTACTCAGGGTGCTGGGTGCTCAGTGCTCGGGTGCTGGGTGATCAGTGCTCGGGGTGCTGGGTGCTCAGTGCTCGGGGTGCTCGCTGCTCAGTACTCAGGGTGCTGGGTGCTCAGTGCTCCGGGTGCTCAGTACTCAGGGTGCTGTGTGTTTCAGTGCTCAGGGTGCTGGGTGCTCACTACTCAGGGTGCTCGGTGCTTAGTACTCAGGGTGCTGGGTGCTCAGTACTCCGGGTGCTGGGTGCTCAGTGCTCGGGGTGCTCGGTGCTCAGTGCTCAAGGTGCTGGGTGCTCAGTACTCAGGGTGCTCATTGCTCAGGGTGCTGGGTGCTCAGTACTCAGGGTGCTGGGTGCTCAGTGCTCAGGGTGCTCGGTGCTCAGTACGTTGGGTGCTCAGTACTCAGGGTGCTGGGTGCTCAGTGCTCAGGGTACTGGGTGCTCAGTGCTCAGGGTGATGGGTGCTCGGGGCTCGGGGTGCTCAGTGCTCAGTACTCAGGGTGCTGGGTGCTCGGTGCTCAGTACGCTGGGTGCTCAGTACTCAGGGTGCCGGGTGCTCAGTACTCAGGGTGCTCAGTGCTCAGTACTCAGGGTGCTGGGTGCTCAGTGCTCGGGGTGCTGGGTGCTCAGTACTCAGGGTGCTGGGTGCTCAGTGCTCGGGGTGCTCGTTGCTCAGTGCTCGGGGTGCTGGGTGCTCAGTACTCAGGGTGCTGGGTTCTCTGTACTCAGTGTGCTGGGTGCTCAGTACTCAGGGTGCTCGGTGCTCAGTGCTCGGGGTGCTGGGTGCTCAGTACTCAGGGTGCTCGGTGCTCAGTACTCAGGGTGCTCAGTGCTCAGTACGCAGGGGTGCTCAGTGCTCAGTGCTCGGTATGCTGGGTGCTCAGTGCTCGGGGTGCTGGGTGCTCAGTGCTCGCTGTGCTGGGTGCTCAGCGCTCAGGGTGCTGGGTGCTCAGTGCTCAGAATGCTGGGTGCTCAGTACTCAGGGGGCTCGGTGCTCAGTACTCAGGGTGCTCAGTGCTCAGTGCTCAGGGTGCTGGCTGCTCAGTGCTCTGGGTGCTGGGTGCTCAGTACTCAGGGTGCTGGGTGCTCGGTACTCAGGGTGCTCAGTGCTCAGTACTCAGGGTGCTCAGTGCTCAGGGTGCTGGGTGCTCGGTACTCAGGGTGCTCAGTGCTCAGTACTCAGGGTGCTCAGTGCTCAGGGTGCTGGGTGCTCAGTGCTCGGGGTGCTGGGTACTCAGTCCTCAGGGTGCTGCGTGCTTAGTGCTCAGGGTGCTCGGTGCTCAGTGCTAAGGGTGCTGGGTGCTCAGTACTCAGGGTGCAGGGTGCTCAGTGCTCGGGGTGCTCGGTGCTCAGTGCTCAGGGTGCTCGGTGCTTAGTACTCATGGTGCTCGGTGCTCGGGGTGCTGGGTGCTCAGTACTCAGGTTGCTGGGTGCTCAGTGCTCGGGGTGCTCGGTGCTCAGTGCTCGGTGTGCTGGGTGCTCAGTACTCAGGGTGCTGTGTGCTCAGTACTCGGTGTGCTGGGGTGCTCAGTACTCAGGGTGCTCGGTGCTCAGTGCTCGGGGTGCTGGGTGCTCAGTACTCAGGGTGCTCGGTGCTCAGTACTCAGTGTGCTCATTGCTCAGTGCTCGGGGTGCTGGGTGCTCAGTGCTCGGGGTGCTGGGTGCTCAGTGCTCGGGGTGCTGGGTGCTCAGTGCTCAGTGTGCTGGGTGCCCCTTGCTCAGAGTGCTGGGTGCTCAGTGCTCAGGGTGCTGGGTGCTCAGTAATCAGGGTGCTGGGTGCTTAGTACTCAGGGTGCTCGGTCCTCAGGGCTCAGGGTGCTGGGTGCTCAGTATTCAGGGTGCTGGGTGCTCAGTGATCAGGGTGCTCAGTGCTCAGTGCTCTGGGTGCTGGGTGCTCAGTGCTCGGGGTGCTGGGTGCTCAGTGCTCAGGGTGCTGGGTGCTCAGTACTCAGGGTGCTCAGTGCTCAGGGTGCTGGGTGCTCAGTGCTCGGGGTGCTGGGTACTCAGTGCTCAGTACACAGGGTGCTGAGTGCTCAGTGCTCGGGGTGCTGGGTGCTCAGTGCTCAGTACTCAGGGTGCTGGGTGCTCGGTGCTCGGGGTGCTTGATGCTCAGTACTCAGGGTGCTGGGTGCTCAGTGCTCAGTGTGCTGTGTGCTCAGTACTCAGGGTGCTGGGTGCTCAGTGCTCAGGGTGCTGGGTGCTCAGTACTCAGGGTGCTGGGTCCTCAGTGCTCAGGGTGCTGGGTGCTCAGTGCTCGGGGTGCTCAGTACTCAGGGTGCTGTGTGTTCAGTGCTCAGGGTACTGGGTGCTCAGTACTCAGGGTGCTAGGTGCTTAGTACTCAGTGTGCTGGGTGCTCAGTACTCCGGGTGCTGGGTGCTCAGTGCTCGGGGTGCTCGGTGCTCAGTGCTCAGGGTGCTGGGTGCTCAGTACTCAGGGTGCTCATTGCTCAGGGTGCTGGGTGCTCAGTATTCAGGGTGCTGTGTGCTCAGTACTCAGGGTGCTCAGTGCTCAGTACTCAGGGTGCTCAGTGCTCAGTACTCAGGGTGCTCAGTGCTCAGGGTACTGGGTGCTCAGTGCTCGGGGTGCTGGGTGCTCAGTGCTCAGGGTGCTGTGTGCTCAGGGTGCTGTGTGTTCAGTGCTCAGGGTGCTGGGTGCTCAGTACTCAGGGTGCTCGGTGCTTAGTACTCAGGGTGCTGGGTGCTCAGTACTCCGGGTGCTGGGTGCTCTGTGCCCGGGGTGCTCGCTGCTCAGTGCTCAAGGTGCTGGATGCTCAATACTCAGGGTGCTCATTGCTCAGGGTGCTGGGTGCTCAGTACTCAGGGTGCTGGGTGCTCAGTGCTCAGGGTGCTCGGTGCTCAGTACGTTGGGTGCTCAGTACTCAGGGTGCTGGGTGCTCAGTGCTCAGGTTGCTGGGTGCTCAGTGCTCAGGGTGCTGGGTGCTCAGTGCTCGGGGTGCTCGGTGCTCAGTACTCAGTGTGCTCAGTGCTCATTACTCAGGGTGCTGGGTGCTCAGTGCTCAGGGTGCTGGGTGCTCAGTACTCAGGGTGCTGGGTGCTCGGTGCTCAGTATGCTGGGTGCTCAGTACTCGGTTGCTGGGTGCTCAGTACTCAGGGTGCTCGGTGCTCAGTACTCAGGGTGCTGGGTGCTCAGTGCTCGGGGTGCTGGGTGCTCAGTACTCAGGTTGCTGGATGCTCAGTGCTCGGGGTGCTCGGTGCTCAGTGCTCGGGGTGCTGGGTGCTCAGTACTCAGGGTGCTGGGTGCTCAGTACTCGGGGTGCTCGGTGCTCAGTGCTCGGGGTGCTGGGTGCTCAGTACTCAGGGTGCTGGGTGCTCAGTACTCGGTGTGCTGGGTGCTCAGTACTCAGGGTGCTCGGTGCTCAGTGCTCGGGGTGCTGAGTGCTCAGTACTCAGGGTGCTCGGTGCTCAGTACGTTGGGTGCTCAGTACTCAGGGTGATGGGTGCTCAGTGCTCAGGGTGCTGGGTGCTCAGTGCTCAGGGTGATGGGTGCTCGGTGCTCAGGGTGCTCAGTGCTCAGTACTCAGGGTGCTGGGTGCTCGGTGCTCAGTACGCTGGGTGCTCAGTACTCAGGGTGCTGGGTGCTCAGTGCTCAGGGTGCTGGGTGCTCAGTGCTCGGGGTGCTCGGTGCTCAGTACTCAGGGTTCTGTGTGCTCAGTGCTCAGGGTGCTCGGTGCTCAGTACTCGGGGTTCTGGGTGCTCAGTGCTCGGTGTGCTCGGTGCTCAGTACGTTGGGTGCCTCAGTACTCAGGGTGCTGTGTGCTCAGTGCTCAGGGTGATCGGTGCTCAGTACTCAGGGTGCTCAGTACTCAGGGTGCTGGGTGCTCAGGGCTCGGGGTGCTGGGAGCTCAGTACTCAGGGTGCTGGGTGCTCAGTGCTCGGGGTGCTGAGTGCTGAGTGCTCAGGGTGCTGGGTGCTCAGTACTCGATGTTCTCGGTGCTCAGTACTCAGGGTGCTGGGTGCTCAGTACTCAGGGTGCTGGGTGCTCAGTACTCAGGGGGCTCGCTGCTCAGTACTCAGGGTGCTGGGTGCTCAGTGCTCAGGGTGCTGGGTGCTCAGTACTCAGGTTGCTGGGTGCTCAGTGCTCAGGGAGATCGGTGCTCAGTCCTCAGGGTGCTCAGTACTCAGGGTGCTGGGTGCTCAGTGCTCGGGTTGCTCAGTACTCAGGGTGCTGGGTGCTCAGTACTCAGGGTGCTGGGTGCTCAGTAATCGGGGTGCTATGTGCTCAGTGCTCGCGGTGCTGGGTGCTCAGTGCTCGGGGTGCTCGGTGCTCAGTACTCAGGGTGCTGGGTGCTCAGTGCTCGGGGTGCTGGGTGCTCAGTACTCAGGTTGCTCAGTACTCTGGGTGCTCGGTGCTCAGTACTCATGGTGCTGGGTGCTCAGTACTCAGTGCTCGGGGTCCTTGGTGCTCAGCGCTCTGGGTGCTTAGTGCACAGTACTCAGGGTGCTGGGTGCTCAGTATTCAGTGTGCTCAGTGCTCGGGGTGCTGGGTGCTCAGTACTCAGGGTGCTGGGTGCTCAGTAGTCAGGGTGCTGGGTGCTCATTCTCGGGGTGCTGGGTGCTCAGTGCTCGGGGTGCTGGGTGCTCAGTACTCGGGGTGCTGGGTGCTCAGTGCTCAGCATGCTGGGTGCTCAGTACTCAGGGTGCTCGGTTCTCAGTACTCAGGGTGCTGGGTGCTCATTCTCGGGGTGCTGGGTGCTCAGTGCTCGGGGTGCTGGGTGCTCAGTGCTCAGGGTCCTCGGTGCTCAGTACTCAGGGTGCTCAGTACTCAGCGTGCTTTGTGCTCAGTACTCAGGGTGCTCAGTGCTCAGTACTCAGGGTGCTCAGTGCTCAGTACTCAGGGTGCTCAGTGCTCAGGGTACTGGGTGCTCAGTGCTCGGGGTGCTGGGTGCTCAGTGCTCAGGGTGCTGTGTGCTCAGGGTGCTGTGTGTTCAGTGCTCAGGGTGCTGGGTGCTCAGTACTCAGGGTGCTCGGTGCTTAGTACTCAGGGTGCTGGGTGCTCAGTACACCGGGTGCTGGGTGCTCAGTGCCCGGGGTGCTCGCTGCTCAGTGCTCAAGGTGCTGGATGCTCAATACTCAGGGTGCTCATTGCTCAGGGTGCTGGGTGCTCAGTACTCAGGGTGCTGGGTGCTCAGTGCTCAGGGTGCTCGGTGCTCAGTACGTTGGGTGCTCAGTACTCAGGGTGCTGGGTGCTCAGTGCTCAGGTTGCTGGGTGCTCAGTGCTCAGGGTGCTGGGTGCTCAGTGCTCGGGGTGCTCGGTGCTCAGTACTCAGTGTGCTCAGTGCTCATTACTCAGGGTGCTGGGTGCTCAGTGCTCAGGGTGCTGGGTGCTCAGTACTCAGGGTGCTGGGTGCTCGGTGCTCAGTACGCTGGGTGCTCAGTACTCCGGTTGCTGGGTGCTCAGTACTCAGGGTGCTCGGTGCTCAGTACTCAGGGTGCTGGGTGCTCAGTGCTCGGGGTGCTGGGTGCTCAGTACTCAGGTTGCTGGTGCTCAGTGCTCGGGGTGCTCGGTGCTCAGTGCTCGGGGTGCTGGGTGCTCAGTACTCAGGGTGCTGGGTGCTCAGTACTCGGTGTGCTGGGTGCTCAGTACTCAGGGTGCTCGGGGTGCTGAGTGCTCAGTACTCAGGGTGCTCGGTGCTTAGTACTCAGGGTGCTGGGTGCTCAGTACTCCGGGTGCTGGGTGCTCAGTGCTCGGGGTGCTCGGTGCTCAGTGCTCAGGGTGATGGGTGCTCGGTGCTCGGGGTGCTCAGTGCTCAGTACTCAGGGTGCTGGGTGCTCGGTGCTCAGTACGCTGGGTGCTCAGTACTCAGGGTGCTGGGTGCTCAGTGCTCAGGGTGCTGGGTGCTCAGTGCTCGGGGTGCTCGGTGCTCAGTACTCAGGGTTCTGTGTGCTCAGTGCTCAGGGTGCTCGGTGCTCAGTACTCGGGGTGCTGGGTGCTCAGTGCTCGGTGTGCTCGGTGCTCAGTACGTTGGGTGCTCAGTACTCAGGGTGCTGTGTGCTCAGTGCTCAGGGTGATCGGTGCTCAGTACTCAGGGTGCTCAGTACTCAGGGTGCTGGGTGCTCAGGGCTCGGGGGTGCTGGGAGCTCAGTCCTCAGGGTGCTGGGTGCTCAGTGCTCGGGGTGCTGGGTGCTGAGTGCTCAGGGTGCTGGGTGCTCAGTACTCGATGTTCTCGGTGCTCAGTACTCAGGGTGCTGGGTGCTCAGTACTCAGGGGGCTCGCTGCTCAGTACTCAGGGTGCTGGGAGCTCAGTGCTCAGGGTGCTGGGTGCTCAGTACTCAGGGTGCTTGGTGCTCAGTGCTCAGTTAGATCGGTGCTCAGTCCTCAGGGTGCTCAGTACTCAGGGTGCTGGGTGCTCAGTGCTCGGGTTGCTCAGTACTCAGGGTGCTGGGTGCTCAGTACTCAGGGTGCTGGGTGCTCAGTAATCGGGGTGCTATGTGCTCAGTGCTCGCGGTGCTGGGTGCTCAGTGCTCGGGGTGCTCGGTGCTCAGTACTCAGGGTGCTGGGTGCTCAGTGCTCGGGGTGCTCGGTGCTCAGTGCTCAAGGTGCTGGGTGCTCAGTACTCAGGGTGCTCATTGCTCAGGGTGCTGGGTGCTCAGTACTCAGGGTGCTGGGTGCTCAGTGCTCAGGGTGCTCGGTGCTCAGTACGTTGGGTGCTCAGTACTCAGGGTGATGGGTGCTCAGTGCTCAGGGTGCTGGGTGCTCAGTGCTCAGGGTGATGGGTGCTCGGTGCTCGGGGGTGCTCAGTGCCCAGTACTCAGGGTGCTGGGTGCTCGGTGCTCAGTACGCTGGGTGCTCAGTACTCAGGGTGCTGGGTGCTCAGTGCTCAGGGTGCTGGGTGCTCAGTGCTCGGGGTGCTCGGTGCTCAGTACTCAGGGTTCTGTGTGCTCAGTGCTCAGGGTGCTCGGTGCTCAGTACTCGGGGTGCTGGGTGCTCAGTGCTCGGTGTGCTCGGTGCTCAGTACGTTGGGGTGCTCAGTACTCAGGGTGCTGTGTGCTCAGTGCTCAGGGTGATCGGTGCTCAGTACTCAGGGTGCTCAGTACTCAGGGTGCTGGGTGCTCAGGGCTCGGGGTGCTGGGAGCTCAGTACTCAGGGTGCTGGGTGCTCAGTGCTCGGGGTGCTGGGTGCTGAGTGCTCAGGGTGCTGGGTGCTCAGTACTCGATGTTCTCGGTGCTCAGTACTCAGGGTGCTGGGTGCTCAGTACTCAGGGTGCTGGGTGCTCAGTACTCAGGGGGCTCGCTGCTCAGTACTCAGGGTGCTGGGTGCTCAGTGCTCAGGGTGCTGGGTGCTCAGTACTCAGGGTGCTGGGTGCTCAGTGCTCAGGGAGATCGGTGCTCAGTCCTCAGGGTGCTCAGTACTCAGGGTGCTGGGTGCTCAGTGCTCGGGTTGCTCAGTACTCAGGGTGCTGGGTGCTCAGTACTCAGGGTGCTGGGTGCTCAGTAATCGGGGTGCTATGTGCTCAGTGCTCGCGGTGCTGGGTGCTCAGTGCTCGGGGTGCTCGGTGCTCAGTACTCAGGGTGCTGGGTGCTCAGTGCTCGGGGTGCTGGGTGCTCAGTACTCAGGTTGCTCAGTACTCTGGGTGCTCGGTGCTCAGTACTCATGGTGCTGGGTGCTCAGTACTCAGTGCTCGGGGTGCTGGGTGCTCAGCGCTCTGGGTGCTTAGTGCACAGTACTCAGGGTGCTGGGTGCTCAGTATTCAGTGTGCTCAGTGCTCGGGGTGCTGGGTGCTCAGTACTCAGGGTGCTGGGTGCTCAGTAGTCAGGGTGCTGGGTGCTCATTCTCGGGGTGCTGGGTGCTCAGTGCTCGGGGTGCTGGGTGCTCAGTACTCGGGGTGCTGGGTGCTCAGTGCTCAGCATGCTGGGTGCTCAGTACTCAGGGTGCTCGGTTCTCAGTACTCAGGGTGCTGGGTGCTCATTCTCGGGGTGCTGGGTGCTCAGTGCTCGGGGTGCTGGGTGCTCAGTGCTCAGGGTCCTCGGTGCTCAGTACTCAGGGTGCTCAGTACTCAGCGTGCTTTGTGCTCAGTACTCAGGGTGCTCAGTGCTCAGTACTCAGGGTGCTCAGTGCTCAGTACTCAGGGTGCTCAGTGCTCAGGGTACTGGGTGCTCAGTGCTCGGGGTGCTGGGTGCTCAGTGTTCAGGGTGCTGTGTGCTCAGGGTGCTGTGTGTTCAGTGCTCAGGGTGCTGGGTGCTCAGTACTCAGGGTGCTCGGTGCTTAGTACTCAGGGTGCTGGGTGCTCAGTACACCGGGTGCTGGGTGCTCAGTGCCCGGGGTGCTCGCTGCTCAGTGCTCAAGGTGCTGGATGCTCAATACTCAGGGTGCTCATTGCTCAGGGTGCTGGGTGCTCAGTACTCAGGGTGCTGGGTGCTCATTGCTCAGGGTGCTCGGTGCTCAGTACGTTGGGTGCTCAGTACTCAGGGTGCTGGGTGCTCAGTGCTCAGGTTGCTGGGTGCTCAGTGCTCAGGGTGCTGGGTGCTCAGTGCTCGGGGTGCTAGGTGCTCAGTACTCAGTGTGCTCAGTGCTCATTACTCAGGGTGCTGGGTGCTCAGTGCTCAGGGTGCTGGGTGCTCAGTACTCAGGGTGCTGGGTGCTCGGTGCTCAGTACGCTGGGTGCTCAGTACTCCGGTTGCTGGGTGCTCAGTACTCAGGGTGCTCGGTGCTCAGTACTCAGGGTGCTGGGTGCTCAGTGCTCGGGGTGCTGGGTGCTCAGTACTCAGGTTGCTGGGTGCTCAGTGCTCGGGGTGCTCGGTGCTCAGTGCTCGGGGTGCTGGGTGCTCAGTACTCAGGGTGCTGGGTGCTCAGTACTCGGTGTGCTGGGTGCTCAGTACTCAGGGTGCTCGGTGCTCAGTGCTCGGGGTGCTGAGTGCTCAGTACTCAGGGTGCTCGGTGCTTAGTACTCAGGGTGCTGGGTGCTCAGTACTCCGGGTGCTGGGTGCTCAGTGCTCGGGGTGCTCGGTGCTCAGTGCTCAAGGTGCTGGGTGCTCAGTACTCAGGGTGCTCATTGCTCAGGGTGCTGGGTGCTCAGTACTCAGGGTGCTGGGTGCTCAGTGCTCAGGGTGCTCGGTGCTCAGTACGTTGGGTGCTCAGTACTCAGGGTGATGGGTGCTCAGTGCTCAGGGTGCTGGGTGCTCAGTGCTCAGGGTGATGGGTGCTCGGTGCTCGGGGTGCTCAGTGCTCAGTACTCAGGGTGCTGGGTGCTCGGTGCTCAGTACGCTGGGTGCTCAGTACTCAGGGTGCTCATTGCTCAGGGTGCTGGGTGCTCAGTACTCAGGGTGCTGGGTGCTCAGTGCTCGGGGTGCTCGGTGCTCAGTACTCAGGGTTCTGTGTGCTCAGTGCTCAGGGTGCTCCGTGCTCAGTACTCGGGGTGCTGGGTGCTCAGTGCTCGGTGTGCTCGGTGCTCAGTACGTTGGGTGCTCAGTACTCAGGGTGCTGTGTGCTCAGTGCTCAGGGTGATCGGTGCTCAGTACTCAGGGTGCTCAGTACTCAGGGTGCTGGGTGCTCAGGGCTCGGGGTGCTGGGAGCTCAGTACTCAGGGTGCTGGGTGCTCAGTGCTCGGGGTGCTGAGTGCTCAGGGTGCTGGGTGCTCAGTACTCGATGTTCTCGGTGCTCAGTACTCAGGGTGCTGGGTGCTCAGTACTCAGGGTGCTGGGTGCTCAGTACTCAGGGGGCTCGCTGCTCAGTACTCAGGGGGCTGGGTGCTCAGTGCTCAGGGTGCTGGGTGCTCAGTACTCAGGGTGCTGGGTGCTCAGTGCTCAGGGAGATCGGTGCTCAGTCCTCAGGGTGCTCAGTACTCAGGGTGCTGGGTGCTCAGTGCTCGGGTTGCTCAGTACTCAGGGTGCTGGGTGCTCAGTACTCAGGGTGCTGGGTGCTCAGTAATCGGGGTGCTATGTGCTCAGTGCTCGCGGTGCTGGGTGCTCAGTGCTCGGGGTGCTCGGTGCTCAGTACTCAGGGTGCTGGGTGCTCAGTGCTCGGGGTGCTGGGTGCTCAATACTCAGGTTGCTCAGTACTCTGGGTGCTCGGTGCTCAGTACTCATGGTGCTGGGTGCTCAGTACTCAGTGCTCGGGGTCCTTGGTGCTCAGCGCTCTGGGTGCTTAGTGCACAGTACTCAGGGTGCTGGGTGCTCAGTGTTCAGTGTGCTCAGTGCTCGGGGTGCTGGGTGCTCAGTACTCAGGGTGCTGGGTGCTCAGTAGTCAGGGTGCTGGGTGCTCATTCTCGGGGTGCTGGGTGCTCAGTGCTCGGGGTGCTGGGTGCTCAGTACTCGGGGTGCTGGGTGCTCAGTGCTCAGCATGCTGGGTGCTCAGTACTCAGGGTGCTCGGTTCTCAGTACTCAGGGTGCTGGGTGCTCATTCTCGGGGTGCTGGGTGCTCAGTGCTCGGGGTGCTGGGTGCTCAGTGCTCAGGGTCCTCGGTGGCTCAGTACTCAGGGTGCTCAGTACTCAGCGTGCTTTGTGCTCAGGGCTCAGGGTGCTGGGTTCTCAGTACTCAGGGTGCTGGGTGCTCAGTACTCACGGTGCTGGGTGCTCAGTACTCGGGGTGCTCGGTGCTCATTACTCAGGGTGCTGGGTGGTCAGTGCTCGGGGTGCTCGCTGCTCAGTACTCTTGATGCTGGGTGCTCAGTGCTCGGGATGCTGGGTGCTCAGTGCTCAGGGTGCTGGGTGCTCAGTACTCAGGGTGATCAGTACTCAGTACTCAGGGTGCTGGGTGCTCAGTGCTTGGGGTGCTGGGTGCTCAGTGCTCAAGGTGCTGGGTGCTCAGTGCTCAGGGTGCTGTGTGCTCAGTACTCGGGGTGCTTGGTGCACAGTACTCAGGGTGCTGGGTGCTCAGTGCTCAGGGTCCTCGGTGCTCAGTACTCAGGGTGCTCAGTACTCAGCGTGCTTTGTGCTCAGTGCTCAGAGTGCTGGGTGCTCAGTACTCAGGGTGCTCGGTGCTCAGTACTCAGGGTGCTCAGTGCTCAGTACTCAGCGTGCTGGGTGCTCAGTGCTCAGGGTGCTCGGTGCTCAGTACTCAGGGTGCTCAGTGCTCAGTACTCAGCGTGCTGGGTGCTCAGTGCTCAGGGTGCTGGGTGCTCAGTACTCAGGGTGCTGGGTGCTTAGTACTCAGGGTGCTCGGTCCTCAGTGCTCAGGGTGCTCGGTGCTCAGTGCTCAGGGTGCTCAGTGCTCAGTACTCAGGGTGCTCAGTGCTCAGTGTGCTGGGTGCTCAGTGCTCGGGGTGATGGGTACTCAGTGCTCAGTACACAGGGTGCTGAATGCTCAGTGCTCGGGGTGCTGGGTGCTCAGTGCTCAGGGTGCTCGGTGCTCAGTACTCAGGGTGCTCAGTGCTCAGTACTCAGCGTGCTGGGTGCTCAGTGCTCAGGGTGCTGGGTGCTCAGTACTCAGGGTGCTCGGTGCTCAGTGCTCAGGGTGCTCAGTGCTCAGTACTCAGGGTGCTCAGTGCTCTGGGTGCTGGGTGCTCAGTGCTCGGGGTGCTGGGTGCTCAGTGCTCAGGGTGCTGGGTGCTCAGTACTCAGGGTGCTTAGTGCTCAGTGTGCTGAGTGCTCAGTGCTCGGGGTGAAGGGTACTCAGTGCTCAGTACACAGGGTGCTGAATGCTCAGTGCTCGGGGTGCTGGGTGCTCAGTGCTCAGTACTCAGCGTGCTGGGCGCTCAGTGCTCAGGGTGCTGGGTGCTCAGTACTCAGGGTGCTGGGTGCTCAGTGCTCAGGGTGCTGGGTGCTCAGTGCTCGGGGTGCTGGGTGCTCAGTGCTCAGAATGCTCGGTGCTTCGTACTCATGGTGCTCGGTGCTCGGGGTGCTGGGTGCTCAGTGCTCGGTGTGCTGGGTGCTCAGTGCTCGGGGTGCTGGGTGCTGAGTGCTCGGTGTGCTGGGTGCTCAGTGCTCGGGGTGCTGGGTGCTCAGTGCTCGGGGTGCTGGGTGCTCAGTGCTCAGGGTGCTGGGTGCTCAGTACTCAGGGTGCTGGGTGCTCGGTGCTCAGTACGCTGGGTGCTCAGTACTCAGGGTGCTGGGTGCTCAGTACTCAGGGTGCTCGGTGCTCAGTATTCAGGGTGCTGGGTGCTCAGTGCTCGGGGTGCTTGGTGCTCATTAATCAGGGTGCTCGATGCTCAGTACTCAGGGTCCTCAGTGCTTGGGGTGCTGGGTGCTCAGTACTCAGGTTGCTCAGTGCTTGGGGTCCTGGGTGCTCAGCGCTCTGGGTGCTTAGTGCACAGTACTCAGGGTGCTGGGTGCTCAGTATTCCGGGTGCTCAGTGCTCGGAGTGCTGGGTGCTCAGTACTCGGGGTGCTGGGTGCTCAGTGCTCACTATGCTGGTTGCTCAGTACTCAGGGTGCTCGGTTCTCAGTACTCAGGGTGCTGGGTGCTCATTCTCAGGGTGCTGGGTGCTCAGTGCTCGGGGTGCTGGGTGCTCAGTCCTCAGGGTCCTCGGTGCTCAGTACTCAGGGTGCTCAGTACTCAGCGTGCTTTGTGCTCAGTGCTCAGGGTGCTGGGTGCTCAGTACTCAGGGTGCTGGGTGCTCAGTACTAACGGTGCTGGGTGCTGAGTACTCGGGGTGCTCGGTGCTCATTACTCAGGGTGCTGGGTGCTCAGTGCTCGGGGTGCTCGCTGCTCAGTACTCTTGGTGCTGGGTGCTCAGTGCTCGAGGTGCTCGGTGCTCTGTACTCAGGGTGCTGGGTGCTCAGTGCTCAGGGTGCTGGGTGCTCAGTACCCAGGGTGCTCAGTACTCAGTACTCAGTATGCTGGGTGCTCAGTGCTTGGGATGCTGGGTGCTCAGTGCTCAGGGTGCTGGGTGCTCAGTGCTCAGGGTGCTGGGTGCTCAGTACTCGGGGTGCTCGGTGCTCAGTACTCAGGGTGCTGGGTTCTCAGTGCTCAGGGTCCTCGGTGCTCAGTACTAAGGGTGCTGGGTTCTCAGTGCTTGGGGTGCTGGATGCTCCGTACTCAGGGTGCTGGGTGCACAGTGCTCAGGGTGCTGGGTGCTCAGTACTCAGGGTGCTGGGTGCTCAGTGCTCAGGGTGCTGGGTGCTCAGTGCTCGGGGTGCTGGGTGCTCAGTGCTCAGAATGCTCGGTGCTTTAGTACTCATGGTGCTCGGTGCTCGGGGTGCTGGGTGCTCAGTGCTCGGTGTGCTGGGTGCTCAGTGCTCGGGGTGCTGGTTGCTGAGTGCTCGGTGTGCTGGGTGCTCAGTGCTCGGGGTGCTGGGTGCTCAGTGCTCGGGGTGCTGGGTGCTCGGTGCTCAGGTTGCTGGGTGCTCAGTACACAGGGTGCTGGGTGCTCAGTACTCAGGGTGCTGGGTGCTCATTGCTCGGGGTGCTG
Source organism: Microtus oregoni (assembly GCF_018167655.1). NCBI lineage: Eukaryota > Metazoa > Chordata > Mammalia > Rodentia > Cricetidae > Microtus > Microtus oregoni. The sequence continues at coordinate 3,716,948 of NW_024544550.1, forward strand.
GGTGCTCAGTGCTCCGGGTGCTGGGTGCTCAGTGCTCGGGGGGCTGGGTGCTCAGTGCTCAGGGTGCTGGGTGCTCAGTGCTCGGGGTGCTCGGTGCTCAGTACTCAGGGTTCTGTGTGCTCAGTGCTCGGGGTGCTCGGTGCTCAGTACTCAGGGTGCTGGGTGCTCAGTGCTCGGTGTGCTCGGTACTCAGTACGTTGGGTGCTCAGTACTCAGGTTGCTGGGTGCTCAGCGCTCAGGGTGATCGGTGCTCAGTACTCAGGGTGCTCAGTACTCAGGGTGCTGGGTGCTCAGGGCTCGGGGTGCTGGGAGCTCAGTACTCAGGGTGCTGGGTGCTCAGTACTCAGGGTGCTGGGTGCTCATTGCTCGGGGTGCTGGGTGCTCAGTGCTCCGGGTGCTGGGTGCTCAGTGTTCGGGGTGCTGGGTGCTCAGTGCTCCGGTGCTGGGTGCTCAGTGCTCGGGGTGCTGGGTGCTCAGTACTCAGGGTGCTGGGTGCTCATTGCTCGGGGTGCTGGGTGCTCAGTGCTCCGGGTGCTGGGTGCTCAGTGCTCGGGGTGCTGGGTGCTCAGTGCTCAGGGTGCTGGGTGCTCAGTGCTCGGGGTGCTCAGTGCTCAGTACTCAGGGTTCTGTGTGCTCAGTGCTCGGGGTGCTCGGTGCTCAGTACTCAGGGTGCTGGGTGCTCAGTGCTCGGTGTGCTCGGTACTCAGTACGTTGGGTGCTCAGTACTCAGGGTGCTGGGTGCTCAGCGCTCAGGGTGATCGGTGCTCAGTACTCAGGGTGCTCAGTACTCAGGGTGCTGGTGCTCAGGGCTCGGGGTGCTGGGAGCTCAGTACTCAGGGTGCTGGGTGCTCAGTGCTCGGGGTGCTGGGTGCTCAGTACTCAGGTTGCTCGCTGCTCAGTACTCAGGGTGCTGGGTGCTCAGTGCTCAGGGTGCTGGGTGCTCAGTACTCAGGGTGCTGGGTGCTCAGTGCTCAGGGAGATCGGTGCTCAGTCCTCAGGGTGCTCAGTACTCAGGGTGCTGGGTGCTCAGTGCTCGGGTTGCTCAGTACTCAGGGTACTGGGTGCTCAGTGCTCGGGGTGCTGGGTGCTCAGTGCTCAGGGTGCTGGGTGCTCAGTACTCAGGGTGCTGGGTGCTCAGTACTCAGGGTGCTCAGTGGTCGGGGAGCTCGGTGCTCAGTACTCAGGGTGCTGGGTGCTCAGTACTCAGTGCTCGGGGTCCTGGGTGCTCAGCGCTCTGGGTGCTTAGTGCACAGTACTCAGGGTGCTGGGTGCTCAGTATTCAGGGTGCTCAGTGCTCAGGGTGCTGGGTGCTCAGTACTCAGGGTGCTGGGTGCTCAGTAGTCAGGGTGCTGGGTGCTCATACTCGGGGTGCTGGGTGCTCAGTGCTCGGGGTCCTGGGTGCTCAGTACTCAGGTTGCTGGTGGCTCAGTACTCAGGGTGCTGGGTGCTCATTGCTCGGTGTGCTCGGTGCTTAGTACTCAGGGTGCTGAGTGCTCAGTACTCAGGGTGCTGGGTGCTCAGTACTCAGGTTGCTGGTTGCTCAGTACTCAGGGTGCTGGGTGCTCAGTGCTCAGGGTGCTGGGTGCTCAGTGCTCGGGGTGCTGGGTGCTCAGGGCTGTGGTGCTGGGTGCTCAGTGCTCAGTGCTCAGGGTGCTGGGTGCTCAGTGCTCAGTGCTCAGGGTGCTGGTTGCTCAGTACTCAGAGTGCTGCGTGCTCAGTACTCAGGGTGCTGGGTGCTCAGTGCTCAGGGTGCTCTGTGCTCAGTACTCAGGGTGCTGTGTGCTCAGTGCTCGGGGTGCTGCGTGCTCAGTGCTCAGGGAGCTGGGTGCTCAGTGCTCAGGGCGCTGTGTGCTCAGTACTCAGGGTGCTGGGTGCTCAGTGCTCGTTGTGCTCGGTGCTCAGTACTCAAGGTGCTGGGTGCTCAGTGCTCAGGGTGCAGGGTGCTCAGTCCTCGGGGTGCTCCGTGCTCAGTGATCAGGGTGCTGGGTGCTCAGTACTCAGGGTGCTCGGTGCTCAGTACTCAGGGTTCTCAGTGCTCAGTACACAGGGTGCTGAATGCTCAGTGCTCGGGGTGCTGGGTGCTCAGTGCTCAGTACTCAGCGTGCTGGGCGCTCAGTGCTCAGGGTGCTGGGTGCTCAGTACTCAGGGTGCTGGGTGCTCAGTGCTCAGGGTGCTGGGTGCTCAGTGCTCGGGGTGCTGGGTGCTCAGTGCTCAGAATGCTCGGTGCTTAGTACACATGGTGCTCGGTGCTCGGGGTGCTGGGTGCTCAGTGCTCGGTGTGCTGGGTGCTCAGTGCTCGGGGTGCTGGGTGCTGAGTGCTCGGTGTGCTGGGTGCTCAGTGCTCGGGGTACTGGGTGCTCAGTGCTCAGGGTGCTGGGTGCTCAGTACTCGGGGTGTTTGGTACTCAGTACTCAGGGTGCTGGGTGCTCAGTGCTCAGGGTGATGGGTGCTCAGTACTCAGGGTGCTGGGTGCTCGGTGCTCAGTACGCTGGGTGTTCAGTACTCAGGGTGCTGGGTGCTCAGTACTCAGGGTGCTCGGTGCTCAGTATTCAGGGTGCTGGGTGCTCAGTGCTCGGGGTGCTGGGTGCTCATTAATCAGGGTGCTCGGTGCTCAGTACTCAGGGTGCTCAGTGCTTGGGGTGCTGGGTGCTCAGTACTCAGGTTGCTCAGTGCTTGGGGTCCTGGGTGCTCAGCGCTCTGGGTGCTTAGTGCACAGTACTCAGGGTGCTGGGTGCTCAGTATTCCGGGTGCTCAGTGCTCGGGGTGCTGGGTGCTCAGTACTCGGGGTGCTGGGTGCTCAGTGCTCACTATGCTGGTTGCTCAGTACTCAGGGTGCTCGGTTCTCAGTACTCAGGGTGCTGGGTGCTCATTCTCAGGGTGCTGGGTGCTCAGTGCTCGGGGTGCTGGGTGCTCAGTGCTCAGGGTCCTCGGTGCTCAGTACTCAGGGTGCTCAGTACTAAGCGTGCTTTGTGCTCAGTGCTCAGGGTGCTGGGTGCTCAGTACTCAGGGTGCTGGGTGCTCATTACTCAGGGTGCTGGGTGCTGAGTACTCGGGGTGTTCGGTGCTCATTACTCAGGGTGCTGGGTGCTCAGTGCTCGGGGTGCTCGCTGCTCAGTACTCTTGGTGCTGGGTGCTCAGTGCTCGGGGTGCTCGGTGCTCTGTACTCAGGGTGCTGGGTGCTCAGTGCTCAGGGTGCTGGGTGCTCAGTACCCAGGGTGCTCAGTACTCAGTACTCAGGATGCTGGGTGCTCAGTGCTTGGGGTGCTGGGTGCTCAGTGCTCAGGGTGCTGAGTGCTCAGTGCTCAGGGTGCTGGGTGCTCAGTACTCGGGGTGCTCGGTGCTCAGTACTCAGGTTGCTGGGTGCTCAGTGCTCAGGGTGCTCAGTGTTCAGTACTCAGGGTGCTCGGTGCTCAGGGTGCTCAGTGCTCAGTACTCAGGGTGCTCAGTACTCTGGGAGCTGGGTGCTCAGTGCTCGGGGTGCTGGGTACTCAGTGCTCAGTACTCAGGGTGCTGGGTGCTCAGTGCTCAGGGTGCTGGGTGCTCAGTGCTCGGGGTGCTGGGTACTCAGTGCTCAGTACTCAGGGTGCTGGGTGCTCAGTGCTCAGGGTGCTGGGTGCTCAGTACTCAGGGTGCTGGGTGCTCAGTGCTCAGGGTGCTGGGTGCTCAGTGCTCAGTGCACAGGGTGCTGGGTGCTCAGTGCTCAGGGTGCTGAGTGCTCAGTGCTCGGGGTGCTGGGTGCTCAGTGCTCAGTACTCAGGGTGCTCGGTGCTTAGTACTCAGGGTGCTGGGTGCTCAGTACTCTGGGTGCTGGGTGCTCAGTGCTCGGGGAGCTCGGTGCTCAGTGCTCAGGGTGCTGTGTGCTCAGTACTCAGGGTACTCATTGCTCAGGGTGCTGGGTGCTCAGTACTCAGGGTGCTCAGTGCTCAGGACTCAGGGTGCTCAGTGCTCAGTACTCAGGGTGCTCAGTACTCAGGGTGCTGGGTGCTCAGTGCTCAGGGTGCTGGGTGCTCAGTGCTCAGGGTGTTGGGTGCTCAGTGCTCAGGGTGCTCGGTGCTCAGTGATCATGTTGCTGGGTGCTCAGTACTCAGGGTGCTGGGTGCTCAGTACTCAGGGTGCTCAGTGCTCAGTACTCAGGGTGCTCAGTGCTCAGGGTGCTGGGTGCTCAGTGCTCGGGGTGCTGGGTACTCAGTCCTCAGGGTGCTGGGTGCTCAGTGCTCAGGGTGCTCGGTGCTCAGTGCTCAGGGTTCTGGGTGCTCAGTACTCAGGGTGCTGGGTGCTCAGTGCTCGGGGTTCTGGGTGCTCAGTACTCAGGGTGCTGGGTGCTCAGTACTCGGGGTGCTCGCTGCTCAGTACTCAGGGTGCTGGGTGCTCAGTGCTCAGGGTGCTGACTGCTCAGTGCTCGGGGTGCTGGGTGCTCAGTGCTCAGTACTCAGGGTGCTCGGTGCTTAGTACTCAGGGTGCTGGGTGCTCAGTACTCAGGGTGCTGGGTGCTCATTGCTCGGGGTGCTGGGTGCTCAGTGCTCCGGGTGCTGGGTGCTCAGTGTTCGGGGTGCTGGGTGCTCAGTGCTCCGGGTGCTGGGTGCTCAGTGCTCGGGGTGCTGGGTGCTCAGTACTCAGGGTGCTGGGTGCTCATTGCTCGGGGTCCTGGGTGCTCAGTGCTCCGGGTGCTGGGTGCTCAGTGCTCGGGGTGCTGGGTGCTCAGTGCTCAGGGTGCTGGGTGCTCAGTGCTCGGGGGTGCTCAGTGCTCAGTACTCAGGGTTCTGTGTGCTCAGTGCTCGGGGTGCTCGGTGCTCAGTACTCAGGGTGCTGGGTGCTCAGTGCTCGGTGTGCTCGGTACTCAGTACGTTGGGTGCTCAGTACTCAGGGTGCTGGGTGCTCAGCGCTCAGGGTGATCGGTGCTCAGTACTCAGGGTGCTCAGTACTCAGGGTGCTGGGTGCTCAGGGCTCGGGGTGCTGGGAGCTCAGTACTCAGGGTGCTGGGTGCTCAGTGCTCGGGGTGCTGGGTGCTCAGTACTCAGGTTGCTCGCTGCTCAGTACTCAGGGTGCTGGGTGCTCAGTGCTCAGGGTGCTGGGTGCTCAGTACTCAGGGTGCTGGGTGCTCAGTGCTCAGGGAGATCGGTGCTCAGTCCTCAGGGTGCTCAGTACTCAGGGTGCTGGGTGCTCAGTGCTCGGGTTGCTCAGTACTCAGGGTGCTGGGTGCTCAGTGCTCGGGGTGCTGGGTGCTCAGTGCTCAGGGTGCTGGGTGCTCAGTACTCAGGGTGCTGGGTGCTCAGTACTCAGGGTGCTCAGTGGTCGGGGAGCTCGGTGCTCAGTACTCAGGGTGCTGGGTGCTCAGTACTCAGTGCTCGGGGTCCTGGGTGCTCAGCGCTCTGGGTGCTTAGTGCACAGTACTCAGGGTGCTGGGTGCTCAGTATTCAGGGTGCTCAGTGCTCAGGGTGCTGGGTGCTCAGTACTCAGGGTGCTGGGTGCTCAGTAGTCAGGGTGCTGGGTGCTCATTCTCGGGGTGCTGGGTGCTCAGTGCTCGGGGTGCTGGGTGCTCAGTACTCAGGTTGCTGGTGGCTCAGTACTCAGGGTGCTGGGTGCTCATTGCTCGGTGTGCTCGGTGCTTAGTACTCAGGGTGCTGAGTGCTCAGTACTCAGGGTGCTGGGTGCTCAGTACTCAGGTTGCTGGTTGCTCAGTACTCAGGGTGCTGGGTGCTCAGTGCTCAGGGTGCTGGGTGCTCAGTGCTCGGGGTGCTGGGTGCTCAGGGCTGTGGTGCTGGGTGCTCAGTGCTCAGTGCTCAGGGTGCTGGGTGCTCAGTGCTCAGTGCTCAGGGTGCTGGTTGCTCAGTACTCAGAGTGCTGCGTGCTCAGTACTCAGGGTGCTGGGTGCTCAGTGCTCGGGGTGCTGCGTGCTCAGTGCTCAGGGAGCTGGGTGCTCAGTGCTCAGGGCGCTGTGTGCTCAGTACTCAGGGTGCTGGGTGCTCAGTGCTCGTTGTGCTCGGTGCTCAGTACTCAAGGTGCTGGGTGCTCAGTGCTCAGGGTGCAGGGTGCTCAGTCCTCGGGGTGCTCCGTGCTCAGTGATCAGGGTGCTGGGTGCTCAGTACTCAGGGTGCTCGGTGCTCAGTACTCAGGGTTCTCAGTGCTCAGTACACAGGGTGCTGAATGCTCAGTGCTCGGGGTGCTGGGTGCTCAGTGCTCAGTACTCAGCGTGCTGGGCGCTCAGTGCTCAGGGTGCTGGGTGCTCAGTACTCAGGGTGCTGGGTGCTCAGTGCTCAGGGTGCTGGGTGCTCAGTGCTCGGGGTGCTGGGTGCTCAGTGCTCAGAATGCTCGGTGCTTAGTACACATGGTGCTCGGTGCTCGGGGTGCTGGGTGCTCAGTGTTCGGTGTGCTGGGTGCTCAGTGCTCGGGGTGCTGGGTGCTGAGTGCTCGGTGTGCTGGGTGCTCAGTGCTCGGGGTGCTGGGTGCTCAGTGCTCAGGGTGCTGGGTGCTCAGTACTCGGGGTGTTTGGTACTCAGTACTCAGGGTGCTGGGTGCTCAGTGCTCAGGGTGATGGGTGCTCAGTACTCAGGGTGCTGGGTGCTCGGTGCTCAGTACGCTGGGTGTTCAGTACTCAGGGTGCTGGGTGCTCAGTACTCAGGGTGCTCGGTGCTCAGTATTCAGGGTGCTGGGTGCTCAGTGCTCGGGGTGCTGGGTGCTCATTAATCAGGGTGCTCGGTGCTCAGTACTCAGGGTGCTCAGTGCTTGGGTGCTGGGTGCTCAGTACTCAGGTTGCTCAGTGCTTGGGGTCCTGGGTGCTCAGCGCTCTGGGTGCTTAGTGCACAGTACTCAGGGTGCTGGGTGCTCAGTATTCCGGGTGCTCAGTGCTCGGGGTGCTGGGTGCTCAGTACTCGGGGTGCTGGGTGCTCAGTGCTCACTATGCTGGTTGCTCAGTACTCAGGGTGCTCGGTTCTCAGTACTCAGGGTGCTGGGTGCTCATTCTCAGGGTGCTGGGTGCTCAGTGCTCGGGGTGCTGGGTGCTCAGTGCTCAGGGTCCTCGGTGCTCAGTACTCAGGGTGCTCAGTACTAAGCGTGCTTTGTGCTCAGTGCTCAGGGTGCTGGGTGCTCAGTACTCAGGGTGCTGGGTGCTCATTACTCAGGGTGCTGGGTGCTGAGTACTCGGGGTGTTCGGTGCTCATTACTCAGGGTGCTGGGTGCTCAGTGCTCGGGGTGCTCGCTGCTCAGTACTCTTGGTGCTGGGTGCTCAGTGCTCGGGGTGCTCGGTGCTCTGTACTCAGGGTGCTGGGTGCTCAGTGCTCAGGGTGCTGGGTGCTCAGTACCCAGGGTGCTCAGTACTCAGTACTCAGGATGCTGGGTGCTCAGTGCTTGGGGTGCTGGGTGCTCAGTGCTCAGGGTGCTGAGTGCTCAGTGCTCAGGGTGCTGGGTGCTCAGTACTCGGGGTGCTCGGTGCTCAGTACTCAGGTTGCTGGGTGCTCAGTGCTCAGGGTGCTCAGTGTTCAGTACTCAGGGTGCTCGGTGCTCAGGGTGCTCAGTGCTCAGTACTCAGGGTGCTCAGTACTCTGGGAGCTGGGTGCTCAGTGCTCGGGGTGCTGGGTACTCAGTGCTCAGTACTCAGGGTGCTGGGTGCTCAGTGCTCAGGGTGCTGGGTGCTCAGTGCTCGGGGTGCTGGGTACTCAGTGCTCAGTACTCAGGGTGCTGGGTGCTCAGTGCTCAGGGTGCTGGGTGCTCAGTACTCAGGGTGCTGGGTGCTCAGTGCTCAGGGTGCTGGGTGCTCAGTGCTCAGTTCACAGGGTGCTGGGTGCTCAGTGCTCAGGGTGCTGAGTGCTCAGTGCTCGGGGTGCTGGGTGCTCAGTGCTCAGTACTCAGGGTGCTCGGTGCTTAGTACTCAGGGTGCTGGGTGCTCAGTACTCTGGGTGCTGGGTGCTCAGTGCTCGGGGAGCTCGGTGCTCAGTGCTCAGGGTGCTGTGTGCTCAGTACTCAGGGTACTCATTGCTCAGGGTGCTGGGTGCTCAGTACTCAGGGTGCTCAGTGCTCAGGACTCAGGGTGCTCAGTGCTCAGTACTCAGGGTGCTCAGTACTCAGGGTGCTGGGTGCTCAGTGCTCAGGGTGCTGGGTGCTCAGTGCTCAGGGTGTTGGGTGCTCAGTGCTCAGGGTGCTCGGTGCTCAGTGATCATGTTGCTGGGTGCTCAGTACTCAGGGTGCTGGGTGCTCAGTACTCAGGGTGCTCAGTGCTCAGTACTCAGGGTGCTCAGTGCTCAGGGTGCTGGGTGCTCAGTGCTCGGGGTGCTGGGTACTCAGTCCTCAGGGTGCTGGGTGCTCAGTGCTCAGGGTGCTCGGTGCTCAGTGCTCAGGGTTCTGGGTGCTCAGTACTCAGGGTGCTGGGTGCTCAGTGCTCGGGGTTCTGGGTGCTCAGTACTCAGGGTGCTGGGTGCTCAGTACTCGGGGTGCTCGCTGCTCAGTACTCAGGGTGCTGGGTGCTCAGTGCTCAGGGTGCTGACTGCTCAGTGCTCAGGGTGCTGGGTGCTCAGTGCTCAGTACTCAGGGTGCTCGGTGCTTAGTACTCAGGGTGCTGGGTGCTCAGTACTCTGGGTGCTGGGTGCTCAGTGCTCGGGGAGCTCGGGGCTCAGTGCTCAGGGTGCTTGTGCTCAGTACTCAGGGTACTCATTGCTCAGGGTGCTGGGTGCTCAGTACTCAGGGTGCTGGGTGCTCAGTACTCAGGGTGCTCAGTGCTCAGTACTCAGGGTGCTCAGTGCTCAGTACTCAGGGTGCTCAGTGCTCAGGGTGCTGGGTGCTCAGTGCTCGGGTTGATGGGTGCTCAGTGCTCAGGGTGCTGTGTGCTCAGTACTCAGGGTGCTCAGTACTCAGGGTGCTGGGTGCTCAGTGCTCAGGGTGCTGGGTGCTCAGTGCTCAGGGTGTTGGGTGCTCAGTGCTCAGGGTGCTCGGTGCTCAGTGATCATGTTGCTGGGTGCTCAGTACTCAGGGTGCTGGGTGCTCAGTACTCAGGGTGCTCAGTGCTCATTATTCAGGGTGCTCAGTGCTCAGGGTGCTGGGTGCTCAGTGCTCGGGGTGCTGGGTACTCAGTCCTCAGGGTGCTGGGTGCTCAGTGCTCAGGGTGCTCGGTGCTCAGTGCTCAGGGTTCTGGGTGCTCAGTACTCAGGGTGCTGGGTGCTCAGTGCTCGGGGTTCTGGGTGCTCAGTACTCAGGGTGCTGGGTGCTCAGTGCTCAGGGTGCTGGGTGCTCAGTGCTCAGGGTGCTTGGTGCTTAGTACTCATGGTGCTCGGTGCTCGGGGTGCTGGGTGCTCAGTGCTCGGTGTGCTGGGTGCTCAGTGCTCGGGGTGCTGGGTGCTGACTGCTCGGTGTGCTGGGTGCTCAGTTCTCGGGGTGCTGGGTGCTCAGTGCTCGGGGTGCTGGGTTCTCAGTACTCGGGGTGCTCGGTGCTCAGTACTCAGGGTGCTGGGTGCTCAGTGCTCAGTATGCTGGGTGCTCAGTACTCAGGGTGCTGGGTGCTCGGTGCTCAGTACACTGGGTGCTCAGTACTCAGGGTGCTGGGTGCTCAGTACTCAGGGTGCTCGGTGCTCAGTACTCAGGGTGCTGGGAGCTCAGTACTCGGGGTGCTGGGTGCTCATTAATCAGGGTGCTGGGTGCTCAGTACTCAGGGTGCTCAGTGCTTGGGGTGCTGGGTGCTCAGTACTCAGGGTTCTGGTTGCTCAGTGCTCATTGTGCTGGGGGCTGAGTACTCAGGTTGCTGGGTGCTCAGTACTCAGGGTGCTGGGTGCTCAGTGCTCAGGGTGCTGGGTGCTCAGTGCTCGGGTTGCTGGGTGCACAGTGCTCGGGGTGCTGGGTGCTCAGTGCTCGGGGTGCTGGGTGCTCATTGTTCGGGGTGCTGGGTGCTCAGTGCTACGGGTGCTGGGTGCTCAGTGCTCAGTGTGCTCGGTGCTCAGTACGTTGGGTGCTCAGTACTCATGGTGCTGCGTGCTCAGTGCTCAGGGTGATCGGTGCTCAGTACTCAGGGTGCTCAGTACTCATGGTGCTGGGTGCTCAGGGATCGGGGTGCTGGGAGCTCAGTACTCAGGGTGCTGGGTGCTCAGTGCTCGGGGTGCTGGGTGCTGAGTGCTCAGGGTGATGGGTGCTCAGAACTCTGGGTGCTCGGTGCTCAGTACTCAGGGTGCTGGGTGCTCAGTACTCAGGGTGCTGGGTGCTCAGTGCTCAGGGTGCTCGCTGCTCAGTACTCAGGGTGCTGGGTGCTCAGTGCTCAGGGTGCTGGGTGCTCAGTACTCAGGGTGCTGGATGCTCAGTGCTCAGGGTGATTGGTGCTCAGTACTCAGGGTGCTGGGTGCTCAGTGCTCAGGTTGCTCAGTACTCAGGGTGCTGGGTGCTCAGTACTCAGGGTGCTGGGTGCTCAGTACTCAGGGTGCTCAGTACTCGGGGAGCTCGGTGCTCAGTACTCAGGGTGCTGGGTGCTCAGTACTCAGTGCTCGGGGTCCTGGGTGCTCAGCGCTCTGGGTGCTTAGTGCACAGTACTCAGGCTGCTGGGTGCACAGTATTCAGTGTGCTCAGTGCTCGGGGTCCTGGGTGCTCAATACTCAGGGTGCTGGGTGCTCAGTGCTCAGTGCTCAGGGTGCTGGGTGCTCAGTGCTCAGGGTGCTGAGTGCTCAGTGCTCGGGGTGCTGGGTGCTCAGTGCTCAGTACTCAGGGTGCTCGGTGCTTAGTACTCAGGGTGCTGGGTGCTCAGTACTCCGGGTGCTGGGTGCTCAGTGCTCGGTGTGCTCGGTGCTCAGTGCTCACGGTGCTGTGTGCTCAGTACTCAGGGTACTCATTGCTCAGGGTGCTGGGTGCTCAGTACTCAGGGTGCTGGGTGCTCAGTACTCAGGGTGCTCAGTGCTCAGTACTCAGGGTGCTCAGTGCTCAGTACTCAGGGTGCTCAGTGCTCAGGGTGCTGGGTGCTCAGTACTCAGGGTGCTCAGTATTCAGGGTGCTGGGTGCTCAGTGCTCAGGGTGCTGGGTGCTCAGTGCTCAGGGTGTTGGGTGCTCAGTGCTCAGGGTGCTCGGTGCTCAGTGATCAGGTTGCTGGGTGCTCAGTACTCAGGGTGCTGGGTGCTCAGTACTCCGGGTGCTCAGTGCTCAGTACTCAGGGTGCTCAGTGCTCAGGGTGCTGGGTGCTCAGTGCTCGGGGTGCTGGGTACTCAGTCCTCAGGGTGCTGGGTGCTCAGTGCTCAGGGTCCTCGGTGCTCAGTGCTCAGGGTTCTGGGTGCTCAGTACTCAGGGTGCTGGGTGCTCAGTGCTCAGGGTTCTGGGTGCTCAGTACTCAGGGTGCTGGGTGCTCAGTGCTCTGGGTGCTGGGTGCTCAGTGCTCTGGGTGCTCGGTGCTTAGTACTCATGGTGCTCGGTGCTCGGGGTGCTGGGTGCTCAGTGCTCGGTGTGCCGGGTGCTCAGTGCTCGGGGTGCTGGGTGCTGACTGCTCGGTGTGCTGGGTGCTCAGTGCTCGGGTTGCTGGGTGCTCAGTGCTCGGGGTGCTGGGTGCTCAGTGCTCGGGGTGCTGGGTGCTCAGTACTCGGGGTGTTCGGTGCTCAGTACTCAGGGTGCTGGGTGCTCAGTGCTCAGGGTGCTGGGTGCTCAGTACTCAGGGTGCTGGGTGCTCGGTGCTCAGTACACTGGGTGCTCAGTACTCAGGGTGCTGGGTGCTCAGTACTCAGGGTGCTCGGTGCTCAGTACTCAGGGTGCTGGGTGCTCAGTGCTCGGGGTGCTTGGTGCTCATTAATCAGGGTGCTGGGTGCTCAGTACTCAGGGTGCTCAGTGCTTGGGGTGCTGGGTGCTCAGTACTCAGGGTGCTCAGTGCTTGGGGTGCAGGGTGCTCAGTACTCAGGGTGCTGGTTGCTCAGTGCTCATTGTGCTGGGGGCTGAGTACTCAGGTTGCTGGGTGCTCAGTACTCAGGGTGCTGGGTGCTCAGTGCTCAGGGTGCTGGGTGCTCAGTGCTCGGGTTGCTGGGTGCTCAGTGCTCGGGGTGCTGGGTGCTCAGTGCTCGGGGTGCTGGGTGCTCATTGCTCGGGGTGCTGGGTGCTCAGTGCTACGGGTGCTGGGTGCTCAGTGCTCAGTGTGCTCGGTGCTCAGTACGTTGGGTGCTCAGTACTCAGGGTGCTGGGTGCTCAGTGCTCAAGTGATCGGTGCTCAGTACTCAGGGTGCTCAGTACTCATGGTGCTGGGTGCTCAGGGATCGGGGTGCTGGGAGCTCAGTACTCAGGGTGCTGGGTGCTCAGTGCTCGGGGTGCTGGGTGCTGAGTGCTCAGGGTGATGGGTGCTCAGAACTCTGGGTGCTCGGTGCTCAGTACTCAGGGTGCTGGGTGCTCAGTACTCAGGGTGCTGGGTGCTCAGTGCTCAGGGTGCTCGCTGCTCAGTACTCAGGGTGCTGGGTGCTCAGTGCTCAGGGTGCTGGGTGCTCAGTACTCTGGGTGCTGGGTGCTCAGTGCTCAGGGTGATTGGTGCTCAGTCCTCAGGGTGCTCAGTACTCAGGGTGCTGGGTGCTCAGTGCTCAGGTTGCTCAGTACTCAGGGTGCTGGGTGCTCAGTACTCAGGGTGCTGGGTGCTCAGTACTCAGGGTGATCAGTGCTCGGGGAGCTCGGTGCTCAGTACTCAGGGTGCTGGGTGCTCAGTACTCAGTGCTCGGGGTCCTGGGTACTCAGCGCTCTGGGTGCTTAGTGCACCGTACTCAGGCTGCTGGGTGCACAGTATTCAGTGTGCTCAGTGCTCGGGGTCCTGAGTGCTCAATACTCAGGGTGCTGGGTGCTCAGTGCTCGGGGTGCTGGGTGCTCATTCTCGGGGTGCTGGGTGCTCAGTGCTCAGGGTGCTGGGTGCTCAGTTCTCGTGGTGCTGGGTGCTCAGTGCTCAGCATGCTGGGTGCTCAGTACTCATGGTGCTCGGTTCTCAGTACTCAGGGTGCTGGGTGCTCATTCTCGGGGTGCTGGGTGCTCAGTGCTCGGGGTGCTGGGTGCTCAGTGCTCAGGGTCCTCGGTGCTCAGTACTCAGGGTGCTCAGTACTCAGCGTGCTTTGTGCTCATTGCTCAGGGTGCTGGGTGCTCAGTACTCAGGGTGCTGGGTGCTCAGTACTCACGGTGCTGGGTGCTCAGTACTCGGGGTGCTCGGTGCTCATTACTCAGGGTGCTGGGTGCTCAGTGCTCAGGGTGATCGCTGCTCAGTACTCTTGTTGCTGGGTGCTCAGTACTGAGGGTGCTGGGTGCTCAGTGCTCGGGGTGCTCGGTGCTCAGTACTCATGGTGCTGGTTGCTCAGTGCTCAGGGTGCTGGGTGCTCAGTACTCAGGGTGCACAGTACTCAGTACTCAGGGTGCTGGGTGCTCAGTGCTTGGGGTGCTGGGTGCTCAGTGCTCAGGGTGCTGGGTGCTCAGTGCTCGGGGTGCTGGGTGCTCAGTACTCGGGGTGCTCGGTGCTCAGTACTCAGGGTGCTGGGTGCTCAGTACTCAGGGTGCTGCGTGCTCAGTACACAGGGTGCTGGGTGCTCAGTACTCAGGGTGCTGGGTGCTCAGTACTCAGGGTGCTGGGTTCTCAGTGCTCAGGGTGCTGTGTGCTCAGTACTCAGGGTGCTGGGTGCTCAGTACTCAGGGTGCTGTGTGCTCAGTGCTCAGGGTGCTGGGTGCTCAGTGCTCGGGGTGCTCGGTGCTCAGTACTCAGGGTGCTGGGTGCTCATTGCTCAGGGTGCTGGGTGCTCAGTACTCGGGGTGCTCGGTGCTCAGTACTCAGGGTGCTGGGTGCTCAGTGCTCAGGGTCCTCGGTGCTCAGTACTCAGGGTGCTCAGTACTCAGCGTGCTTTGTGCTCAGTGCTCAGAGTGCTGGGTGCTCAGTACTGAGGGTGCTCGGTGCTCAGTACTCAGGGTGCTCAGTGCTCAGTCCTCAGCGTGCTGGGTGCTCAGTGCGCAGGGTGCTCGGTGCTCAGTACTCAGGGTGCTGGGTCCTTAGTACTCAGGGTGCTCGGTCCTCAGTGCTCAGGGTGCTGGGTGCTCAGTACTCAGGTTGCTGGGTGCTCAGTGCTCAGGGTGCTCAGTGCTCAGTACTCAGGGTGCTCGGTGCTCAGTGCTCAGGGTGCTCAGTGCTCAGTACTCAGGGTGCTCAGTGCTCTGGGTGCTGGGTGCTCAGTGCTCGGGGTGCTGGGTGCTCAGTGCTCAGGGTGCTGTGTGCTCAGTACTCAGGGTGCTCAGTGCTCAGGGTGCTGGTTGCTCAGTGCTCGGGGTGCTGGGTACTCAGTGCTCAGTACTCAGGGTGCTGGGTGCTCAGTGCTCAGGGTGCTGAGTGCTCAGTGCTCGGGGTGCTGGGTGCTCAGTGCTCAGTACTCAGGGTGCTGGGTGCTCAGTGCTCAGGGTGCTGGGTGCTCAGTACTCAGGGTGCTGGGTGCTCAGTGCTCAGGGTGCTGGGTGCTCAGTACTCAGGGTGCTGGGTCCTCAGTGCTCAGGGTGCTGGGTGCTCAGTGCTCGGGGTGCTCAGTACTCAGGGTGCTGTGTGTTCAGTGCTCAGGGTACTGGGTGTTCAGTACTCAGGGTGCTCGGTGCTTAGTACTCAGGGTGCTGGGTGCTCAGTACTCCGGGTGCTGGGTGCTCAGTGCTCGGTGTGCTCGGTGCTCAGTGCTCAGCGTGCTGGGTGCTCAGTACTCAGGGTGCTCATTGCTCAGGGTGCTGGGTGCTCAGTACTCAGGGTGCTGTGTGCTCAGTGCTCAGGTTGCTGGGTGCTCAGTACTCAGGGTGCTGGGTCCTCAGTGCTCAGGGTGCTGGGTGCTCGGTGCTCGGGGTGCTCAGTACTCAGGGTGCTGTGTGTTCAGTGCTCAAGGTACTGGGTGATCAGTACTCAGGGTGCTCGGTGCTTAGTACTCAGGGTACTGGGTGCGCAGTACTCCGGGTGCTGGGTGCTCAGTGCTCGGGGTGCTCGGTGCTCAGTGCTCAGGGTGCTGGGTGTTCAGTACTCAGGGTGCTCATTGCTCAGGGTGCTGGGTGCTCAGTACTCAGGGTGCTGGGTGCTCAGTACTCAGGTTGCTCAGTGCTCAGTACTCAGGGTGCTCAGTGCTCAGTACTCAGGGTGCTCAGTGCTCAGGGTGCTGGGTGCTCAGTGCTCGGGGTGATGGGTGCTCAGTGCTCAGGGTGCTGTGTGCTCAGTACTCAGGGTGCTCAGTACTCAGGGTGCTGGGTGCTCAGTGATCAGGGTGCTGGGTGCTCAGTGCTCAGGGTGCTGTGTGCTCAGTGCTCATGGTGCTCGGTACTCAGTGCTCAGGGTGCTGGGTGCTCAGTACTCAGGGTGCTGGGTGCTCAGTGCTCTGGGTTCTGGGTGCTCAGTACTCAGGGTGCTGGGTGCTCAGTGCTCAAGGTGTTGGGTGCTCAGTGCTCAGGGTCCTTGGTGCTTAGTACTCATGGTGCTCGGTGCTCGGGGTGCTGGGTGCTCAGTGCTCGGTGTGCTGGGTGCTCAGAGCTCGGGGTGCTGGGTGCTGAGTGCTCGGTGCGCTGGGTGCTCAGTGCTCGGGGTGCTGGGTGCTCAGTGCTCGGAGTGCCGGGTGCTCAGTACTCGGGGTGCTCGGTGCTCAGTACTCAGGGTGCTGGGTGCTCAGTGCTCAGGGTGCTGGGTGCTCAGTACTCAGGGTGCTGGGTGCTCGGTGCTCAGTACACTGGGTGCTCATTATTCAGGGTGCTGGGTGCTCAGTACTCAGGGTGCTCGGTGCTCAGTACTCAGGGTGCTGGGTGCTCAGTTCTCGGGGTGCTGGGTGCTCATTAATCAGGGTGCTGGGTGCTCAGTACTCAGGGTGCTCAGTGCTTGGGGTGCAGGGTGCTCAGTACTCAGGGTGCTGGTTGCTCAGTGCTCAGGGTGCTGGGTGCTGAGTACTCAGGGTGCTGGGTGCTCAGTGCTCGGGGTGCTGGGTGCTCAGTGCTCGGGGTGCTGGGTGCTCAGTGCTCAGGGTGCTGGGTGCTCAGTGCTCGGGGTGCTGGGTGCTCAGTGCTCGGGGTGCTCGGTGCTCAGTGCTCGGGGTGCTGGGTGCTCAGTACTCGGGGTGCTCAGTGCTCAGTACTCAGGGTGCTGGGTGCTCAGTGCTCAGGGTGCTGGGTGCTCAGTGCTCAGGTTGCTGGGTGCTCAGTACTCGGGGTGCTGGGTGCTCAGTACTCAGGGAGCTGGGTGCTCATTGCTCGGGGTGCTGGGTGCTCAGTGCTACGTGTGCTGGGTGCTCAGTGCTCGGGGTGCTGGGTGCTCAGTACTCGGGGTGCTCGGTGCTCAGTACTCAGGGTGCTGGGTGCTCAGTACTCAGGGTGCTGGGTGCTCAGTACTCAGGGTGCTGGGTGCTCAGTACTCAGGGTGCTGGTTTCTCAGTACTCAGTGTGCTGGGTGCTCAGTGCTCAGGGTGCTGTGTGCTCAGTACTCAGTGTGCTGGGTGCTCAGTACTCAGGGTGCTGGGTGCTCAGTGCTCAATGTGCTGGGTGCTCAGTGCTCGGGGTGCTCGGTGCTCAGTACTCAGGGTGCTGGGTGCTCAGTGCTCAGGGTGCTGGGTGCTCAGTACTCGGGGTGCTCGGTGCTCAGTACTCAGGGTGCTGGGTGCTCAGTGCTCAGGGTCCTCGGTGCTCAGTACTCAGGGTGCTCAGTACTCAGCGTGCGTTGTGCTCAGTGCTCAGAGTGCTGGGTGCTCAGTACTCAGGGTGCTCGGTGCTCAGTACTCAGGGTGCTCAGTGCTCAGTACTCAGCGTGCTGGGTGCTCAGTGCTCAGGGTGCTCGGTGCTCAGTACTCAGGGTGCTCAGTGCTCAGTACTCAGCGTGCTGGGTGCTCAGTGCTCAGGGTGCTGGGTGCTCAGTACTCAGGGTGCTGGGTGCTTAGTACTCAGGGTGCTCGGTCCTCAGTGCTCAGGGTGCTGAGTGCTCAGTACTCAGGGTGCTGGGTGCTCAGTACTCAGCGTGCTGGGTGCTCAGTGCTCAGGGTGCTGAGTGCTCAGTGCTCGGGGTGCTGGGTGCTCAGTGCTCAGTACTCAGGGTGCAGGGTGCTCAGTGCTCAGGGTGCTGGGTGCTCATAACTCAGGGTGCTGGGTGCTCAGTGCTCAGGGAGCTGGGTGCTCAGTGCTCAGGGTGCTGGGTGCTCATAACTCAGGGTGCTGGGTGCTCAGTGCTCAGGGAGCTGGGTGCTCAGTACTCAGGGTGCTGGGTCCTCAGTGCTCAGGGTGCTGGGTGCTCAGAGCTCGGGGTGCTCAGTACTCAGGGTGCTGTGTGTTCAGTGCTCAGGGTACTGGGTGCTCAGTGCTCAGGGTGCTGGGTGCTCAGTACTCAGGGTGCTGTGTCCTCAGTGCTCAGGGTGCTGGGTGCTCAGTGCTCGGGGTGCTCAGTACTCAGGGTGCTGTGTGTTCAGTGCTCAGGGTACTGGGTGCTCAGTACTCAGGGTGCTCGGTGCTTAGTACTCAGGCTGCTGGTTGCTCAGTACTCCGGGTGCTGGGTGCTCAGTGCTCGGGGTGCTCGGTGCTCAGTGCTCAGGGTGCTGGGTGCTCAGTACTCAGGGTGCTCATTGCTCAGGGTGCTGGGTGCTCAGTACTCAGGGCGCTGGGTGCTCAGTGCTCAGGGTGCTGGGTGCTCAGTACTCAGGGTGCTGGGTCCTCAGTGCTCAGGGTGCTGGGTGCTCAGTGCTCGGGGTGCTCAGTACTCAGGGTGCTGTGTGTTCAGTGATCAGGGTGCTCAGTGCTCAGTACACAGGGTGCTGAGTGCTCAGTGCTCGGGGTGCTGGGTGCTCAGTGCTCAGTACTCAGGGTGCTGGGTGCTCAGTGCTCAGGGTGCTGGGTGCTCAGTACTCAGGGTGCTGGGTGCTCACTGCTCAGGGTGCTGTGTGTTCAGTGCTCAGGGTACTGGGTGCTCAGTGCTCAGGGTGCTGGGTGCTCAGTACTCAGGGTGCTGGGTCCTCAGTGCTCAGGGTGCTGGGTGCTCAGTGCTCGGGGTGCTCAGTACTCAGGGTGCTGTGTGTTCAGTGCTCAGGGTACTGGGTGCTCAGTACTCAGGGTGCTCGGTGCTTAGTACTCAGGGTGCTGGTTGCTCAGTACTCTGGGTGCTGGGTGCTCAGTGCTCAGGGTGCTCAGTGCTCAGTACTCAGGGTGCTCAGTGCTCTGGGTGCTGGGTGCTCAGTGCTCGGGGTGCTGGGTGCTCAGTGCTCAGGGTGCTGTGTGCTCAGTACTCAGGGTGCTCAGTGCTCAGGGTGCTGGTTGCTCAGTGCTCGGGGTGCTGGGTACTCAGTGCTCAGTACTCAGGGTGCTGGGTGCTCAGTGCTCAGGGTGCTGAGTGCTCAGTGCTCGGGGTGCTGGGTGCTCAGTGCTCAGTACTCAGGGTGCTGGGTGCTCAGTGCTCAGGGTGCTGGGTGCTCAGTACTCAGGGTGCTGGGTGCTCAGTGCTCAGGGTGCTGGGTGCTCAGTACTCAGGGTGCTGGGTCCTCAGTGCTCAGGGTGCTGGGTGCTCAGTGCTCGGGGTGCTCAGTACTCAGGGTGCTGTGTGTTCAGTGCTCAGGGTACTGGGTGTTCAGTACTCAGGGTGCTCGGTGCTTAGTACTCAGGGTGCTGGGTGCTCAGTACTCCGGGTGCTGGGTGCTCAGTGCTCGGTGTGCTCGGTGCTCAGTGCTCAGCGTGCTGGGTGCTCAGTACTCAGGGTGCTCATTGCTCAGGGTGCTGGGTGCTCAGTACTCAGGGTGCTGTGTGCTCAGTGCTCAGGTTGCTGGGTGCTCAGTACTCAGGGTGCTGGGTCCTCAGTGCTCAGGGTGCTGGGTGCTCGGTGCTCGGGGTGCTCAGTACTCAGGGTGCTGTGTGTTCAGTGCTCAAGGTACTGGGTGATCAGTACTCAGGGTGCTCGGTGCTTAGTACTCAGGGTACTGGGTGCGCAGTACTCCGGGTGCTGGGTGCTCAGTGCTCGGGGTGCTCGGTGCTCAGTGCTCAGGGTGCTGGGTGTTCAGTACTCAGGGTGCTCATTGCTCAGGGTGCTGGGTGCTCAGTACTCAGGGTGCTGGGTGCTCAGTACTCAGGTTGCTCAGTGCTCAGTACTCAGGGTGCTCAGTGCTCAGTACTCAGGGTGCTCAGTGCTCAGGGTGCTGGTGTGCTCAGTGCTCGGGGTGATGGGTGCTCAGTGCTCAGGGTGCTGTGTGCTCAGTACTCAGGGTGCTCAGTACTCAGGGTGCTGGGTGCTCAGTGATCAGGGTGCTGGGTGCTCAGTGCTCAGGGTGCTGTGTGCTCAGTGCTCATGGTGCTCGGTACTCAGTGCTCAGGGTGCTGGGTGCTCAGTACTCAGGGTGCTGGGTGCTCAGTGCTCTGGGTTCTGGGTGCTCAGTACTCAGGGTGCTGGGTGCTCAGTGCTCAAGGTGTTGGGTGCTCAGTGCTCAGGGTCCTTGGTGCTTAGTACTCATGGTGCTCGGTGCTCGGGGTGCTGGGTGCTCAGTGCTCGGTGTGCTGGGTGCTCAGAGCTCGGGGTGCTGGGTGCTGAGTGCTCGGTGCGCTGGGTGCTCAGTGCTCGGGGTGCTGGGTGCTCAGTGCTCGGAGTGCCGGGTGCTCAGTACTCGGGGTGCTCGGTGCTCAGTACTCAGGGTGCTGGGTGCTCAGTGCTCAGGGTGCTGGGTGCTCAGTACTCAGGGTGCTGGGTGCTCGGTGCTCAGTACACTGGGTGCTCATTATTCAGGGTGCTGGGTGCTCAGTACTCAGGGTGCTCGGTGCTCAGTACTCAGGGTGCTGGGTGCTCAGTTCTCGGGGTGCTGGGTGCTCATTAATCAGGGTGCTGGGTGCTCAGTACTCAGGGTGCTCAGTGCTTGGGGTGCAGGGTGCTCAGTACTCAGGGTGCTGGTTGCTCAGTGCTCAGGGTGCTGGGTGCTGAGTACTCAGGGTGCTGGGTGCTCAGTGCTCGGGGTGGCTGGGTGCTCAGTGCTCGGGGTGCTGGGTGCTCAGTGCTCAGGGTGCTGGGTGCTCAGTGCTCGGGGGTGCTGGGTGCTCAGTGCTCGGGGTGCTCGGTGCTCAGTGCTCGGGGTGCTGGGTGCTCAGTACTCGGGGTGCTCAGTGCTCAGTACTCAGGGTGCTGGGTGCTCAGTGCTCAGGGTGCTGGGTGCTCAGTGCTCAGGTTGCTGGGTGCTCAGTACTCGGGGTGCTGGGTGCTCAGTACTCAGGGAGCTGGGTGCTCATTGCTCGGGGTGCTGGGTGCTCAGTGCTACGTGTGCTGGGTGCTCAGTGCTCGGGGTGCTGGGTGCTCAGTACTCGGGGTGCTCGGTGCTCAGTACTCAGGGTGCTGGGTGCTCAGTACTCAGGGTGCTGGGTGCTCAGTACTCAGGGTGCTGGGTGCTCAGTACTCAGGGTGCTGGTTTCTCAGTACTCAGTGTGCTGGGTGCTCAGTGCTCAGGGTGCTGTGTGCTCAGTACTCAGTGTGCTGGGTGCTCAGTACTCAGGGTGCTGGGTGCTCAGTGCTCAATGTGCTGGGTGCTCAGTGCTCGGGGTGCTCGGTGCTCAGTACTCAGGGTGCTGGGTGCTCAGTGCTCAGGGTGCTGGGTGCTCAGTACTCGGGGTGCTCGGTGCTCAGTACTCAGGGTGCTGGGTGCTCAGTGCTCAGGGTCCTCGGTGCTCAGTACTCAGGGTGCTCAGTACTCAGCGTGCGTTGTGCTCAGTGCTCAGAGTGCTGGGTGCTCAGTACTCAGGGTGCTCGGTGCTCAGTACTCAGGGTGCTCAGTGCTCAGTACTCAGCGTGCTGGGTGCTCAGTGCTCAGGGTGCTCGGTGCTCAGTACTCAGGGTGCTCAGTGCTCAGTACTCAGCGTGCTGGGTGCTCAGTGCTCAGGGTGCTGGGTGCTCAGTACTCAGGGTGCTGGGTGCTTAGTACTCAGGGTGCTCGGTCCCTCAGTGCTCAGGGTGCTGAGTGCTCAGTACTCAGGGTGCTGGGTGCTCAGTACTCAGCGTGCTGGGTGCTCAGTGCTCAGGGTGCTGAGTGCTCAGTGCTCGGGGTGCTGGGTGCTCAGTGCTCAGTACTCAGGGTGCAGGGTGCTCAGTGCTCAGGGTGCTGGGTGCTCATAACTCAGGGTGCTGGGTGCTCAGTGCTCAGGGAGCTGGGTGCTCAGTGCTCAGGGTGCTGGGTGCTCATAACTCAGGGTGCTGGTGCTCAGTGCTCAGGGAGCTGGGTGCTCAGTACTCAGGGTGCTGGGTCCTCAGTGCTCAGGGTGCTGGGTGCTCAGAGCTCGGGGTGCTCAGTACTCAGGGTGCTGTGTGTTCAGTGCTCAGGGTACTGGGTGCTCAGTGCTCAGGGTGCTGGGTGCTCAGTACTCAGGGTGCTGTGTCCTCAGTGCTCAGGGTGCTGGGTGCTCAGTGCTCGGGGTGCTCAGTACTCAGGGTGCTGTGTGTTCAGTGCTCAGGGTACTGGGTGCTCAGTACTCAGGGTGCTCGGTGCTTAGTACTCAGGCTGCTGGTTGCTCAGTACTCCGGGTGCTGGGTGCTCAGTGCTCGGGGTGCTCGGTGCTCAGTGCTCAGGGTGCTGGGTGCTCAGTACTCAGGGCGCTGGGTGCTCAGTGCTCAGGGTGCTGGGTGCTCAGTACTCAGGGTGCTGGGTCCTCAGTGCTCAGGGTGCTGGGTGCTCAGTGCTCGGGGTGCTCAGTACTCAGGGTGCTGTGTGTTCAGTGATCAGGGTGCTCAGTGCTCAGTACACAGGGTGCTGAGTGCTCAGTGCTCGGGGTGCTGGGTGCTCAGTGCTCAGTACTCAGGGTGCTGGGTGCTCAGTGCTCAGGGTGCTGGGTGCTCAGTACTCAGGGTGCTGGGTGCTCACTGCTCAGGGTGCTGTGTGTTCAGTGCTCAGGGTACTGGGTGCTCAGTGCTCAGGGTGCTGGGTGCTCAGTACTCAGGGTGCTGGGTCCTCAGTGCTCAGGGTGCTGGGTGCTCAGTGCTCGGGGTGCTCAGTACTCAGGGTGCTGTGTGTTCAGTGCTCAGGGTACTGGGTGCTCAGTACTCAGGGTGCTCGGTGCTTAGTACTCAGGGTGCTGGTTGCTCAGTACTCTGGGTGCTGGGTGCTCAGTGCTCGGGGTGCTCGGTGCTCAGTGCTCAGGGTGCTGGGTGCTCAGTACTCAGGGTGCTCATTGCTCAGGGTGCTGGGTGCTCAGTACTCAGGGCGCTGGGTGCTCAGTGCTCAGGGTGCTGGGTGCTCAGTACTCAGGGTGCTGGGTCCTCAGTGCTCAGGGTGCTGGGTGCTCAGTGCTCGGGGTGCTCAGTACTCAGGGTGCTGTGTGTTCAGTGATCAGGGTACTGGGTGCTCAGTACTCAGGGTGCTCGGTGCTTAGTACTCAGGGTGCTGGGTGCTCAGTACTCAGGGTGCTGGGTGCTCAGTGCTCATGGTGCTGGGTGCTCAGTGCTCAGGGTGCTCGGTGCTTAGTACTCATGGTGCTCGGTGCTCGGGGTGCTCGGTGCTCAGTGCTCGGTGTGCTGGGTGCTCAGTGCTCGGGGTGCTGGGTGCTGACTGCTCGGTGTGCTGGGTGCTCAGTGCTCGGGGTGCTGGGTGCTCAGTGCTCGGGGTGCTGGGTTCTCAGTACTCGGGGTGCTCGGTGCTCAGTACTCAGGGTGCTGGGTGCTCAGTGCTCAGGGTGCTGGGTGCTCAGTACTCAGGGTGCTGGGTGCTCGGTGCTCAGTACACTGGGTGCTCAGTACTCAGGGTGCTGGGTGCTCAGTACTCAGGGTGCTCGGTGCTCAGTACTCAGGGTGCTGGGTGCTCAGTTCTCGGGGTGCTGGGTGCTCATTAATCAGGGTGCTGGGTGCTCAGTACTCAGGGTGCTCCGTGCTTGGGGTGCTGGGTGCTCAGTACTCAGGGTGCTCAGTGCTTGGGGTGCAGGGTGCTCAGTACTCAGGGTGCTGGGTGCTCAGTGCTCGGGGTGCTGGGTGCTCAGTGCTCAGGTTGCTGGGTGCTCAGTGCTCGGGGTGCTGGGTGCTCAGTGCTCGGGGTGCTGGGTGCTCATTGCTACGGGTGCTGGGTGCACAGTGCTCAGTGTGCTCGGTGCTCAGTACGTTGGGTGCTCAGTACTCAGGGTGCTGGGTGCTCAGTGCTCAGGGTGATCGGTGCTCAGTACTCACGGTGCTCAGTACTCATGGTGCTGGATGCTCAGGGCTCGGGGTGCTCGGAGCTCAGTACTCAGGGTGCTGGGTGCTCAGTGCTCGGGGTGCTGGGTGCTGAGTGCTCAGGGTGATGGGTGCTCAGAACTCTGGGTGCTCGGTGCTCAGTACTCAGGGGTGCTGGGTGCTCAGTACTCAGGGTGCTGGGTGCTCAGTGCTCAGGGTGCTCGCTGCTCAGTACTCAGGGTGCTGGTTGCTCAGTGCTCAGGGTGCTGGGTGCTCAGTACTCAGGGTGCTGGGTGCTCAGTGCTCAGGGTGATCGGTGCTCAGTCCTCAGGGTGCTCAGTACTCAGGGTGCTGGGTGCTCAGTACTCAGGGTGCTGGGTGCTCAGTACTCAGGGTTCTCAGTGCTCGGGGGAGCTCGGTGCTCAGTACTCAGGGTGCTGGGTGCTCAGTACTCAGTGCTCGGGGTCCTGGGTGCTCAGCGCTCTGGGTGCTGGGTGCTCAGTGCTCGGGGTGCTGGGTGCTCATTCTCGCGGTGCTGGGTGCTCAGTGCTCGGGGTGCTGGGTGCTCAGTTCTCATGGTGCTGGGTGCTCAGTGCTCAGCATGCTGGGTGCTCAGTACTCATGGTGCTCGGTTCTCAGTACTCAGGGTGCTGGGTGCTCATTCTCGGGGTGTTGGGTGCTCAGTGCTCGGGGTGCTGGGTGCTCAGTGCTCAGGGTCCTCGGTGCTCAGTACTCAGGGTGCTCAGTACTCAGCGTGCTTTGTGCTCAGTTCTCAGGGTGCTGGGTGCTCAGAACTCAGGGTGCTGGGTGCTCAGTACTCACGGTGCTGGGTGCTCAGTACTCGGGGTGCTCAGTGCTCATTACTCAGGGTGCTGGGTGCTCGGTGCTCAGTACACTGGGTGCTCATTATTCAGGGTGCTGGGTGCTCAGTACTCAGGGTGCTCGGTGCTCAGTACTCAGGGTGCTGGGTGCTCAGTTCTCGGGGTGCTGGGTGCTCATTAATCAGGGTGCTGGGTGCTCAGTACTCAGGGTGCTCAGTGCTTGGGGTGCAGGGTGCTCAGTACTCAGGGTGCTGGTTGCTCAGTGCTCAGGGTGCTGGGTGCTGAGTACTCAGGGTGCTGGGTGCTCAGTGCTCGGGGTGCTGGGTGCTCAGTGCTCGGGGTGCTGGGTGCTCAGTGCTCAGGGTGCTGGGGTGCTCAGTGCTCGGGGTGCTGGGTGCTCAGTGCTCGGGGTGCTCGGTGCTCAGTGCTCGGGGTGCTGGGTGCTCAGTACTCGGGGTGCTCAGTGCTCAGTACTCAGGGTGCTGGGTGCTCAGTGCTCAGGGTGCTGGGTGCTCAGTGCTCAGGTTGCTGGGTGCTCAGTACTCGGGGTGCTGGGTGCTCAGTACTCAGGGAGCTGGGTGCTCATTGCTCGGGGTGCTGGGTGCTCAGTGCTACGTGTGCTGGGTGCTCAGTGCTCGGGGTGCTGGGTGCTCAGTACTCGGGGTGCTCGGTGCTCAGTACTCAGGGTGCTGGGTGCTCAGTACTCAGGGTGCTGGGTGCTCAGTACTCAGGGTGCTGGGTGCTCAGTACTCAGGGTGCTGGTTTCTCAGTACTCAGTGTGCTGGGTGCTCAGTGCTCAGGGTGCTGTGTGCTCAGTACTCAGTGTGCTGGGTGCTCAGTACTCAGGGTGCTGGGTGCTCAGTGCTCAATGTGCTGGGTGCTCAGTGCTCGGGGTGCTCGGTGCTCAGTACTCAGGGTGCTGGGTGCTCAGTGCTCAGGGTGCTGGGTGCTCAGTACTCGGGGTGCTCGGTGCTCAGTACTCAGGGTGCTGGGTGCTCAGTGCTCAGGGTCCTCGGTGCTCAGTACTCAGGGTGCTCAGTACTCAGCGTGCGTTGTGCTCAGTGCTCAGAGTGCTGGGTGCTCAGTACTCAGGGTGCTCGGTGCTCAGTACTCAGGGTGCTCAGTGCTCAGTACTCAGCGTGCTGGGTGCTCAGTGCTCAGGGTGCTCGGTGCTCAGTACTCAGGGTGCTCAGTGCTCAGTACTCAGCGTGCTGGGTGCTCAGTGCTCAGGGTGCTGGGTGCTCAGTACTCAGGGTGCTGGGTGCTTAGTACTCAGGGTGCTCGGTCCTCAGTGCTCAGGGTGCTGAGTGCTCAGTACTCAGGGTGCTGGGTGCTCAGTACTCAGCGTGCTGGGTGCTCAGTGCTCAGGGTGCTGAGTGCTCAGTGCTCGGGGTGCTGGGTGCTCAGTGCTCAGTACTCAGGGTGCAGGGTGCTCAGTGCTCAGGGTGCTGGGTGCTCATAACTCAGGGTGCTGGGTGCTCAGTGCTCAGGGAGCTGGGTGCTCAGTGCTCAGGGTGCTGGGTGCTCATAACTCAGGGTGCTGGGTGCTCAGTGCTCAGGGAGCTGGGTGCTCAGTACTCAGGGTGCTGGGTCCTCAGTGCTCAGGGTGCTGGGTGCTCAGAGCTCGGGGTGCTCAGTACTCAGGGTGCTGTGTGTTCAGTGCTCAGGGTACTGGGTGCTCAGTGCTCAGGGTGCTGGGTGCTCAGTACTCAGGGTGCTGTGTCCTCAGTGCTCAGGGTGCTGGGTGCTCAGTGCTCGGGGTGCTCAGTACTCAGGGTGCTGTGTGTTCAGTGCTCAGGGTACTGGGTGCTCAGTACTCAGGGTGCTCGGTGCTTAGTACTCAGGGTGCTGGTTGCTCAGTACTCCGGGTGCTGGGTGCTCAGTGCTCGGGGTGCTCGGTGCTCAGTGCTCAGGGTGCTGGGTGCTCAGTACTCAGGGTGCTCATTGCTCAGGGTGCTGGGTGCTCAGTACTCAGGGCGCTGGGTGCTCAGTGCTCAGGGTGCTGGGTGCTCAGTACTCAGGGTGCTGGGTCCTCAGTGCTCAGGGTGCTGGGTGCTCAGTGCTCGGGGTGCTCAGTACTCAGGGTGCTGTGTGTTCAGTGATCAGGGTGCTCAGTGCTCAGTACACAGGGTGCTGAGTGCTCAGTGCTCGGGGTGCTGGGTGCTCAGTGCTCAGTACTCAGGGTGCTGGGTGCTCAGTGCTCAGGGTGCTGGGTGCTCAGTACTCAGGGTGCTGGGTGCTCACTGCTCAGGGTGCTGTGTGTTCAGTGCTCAGGGTACTGGGTGCTCAGTGCTCAGGGTGCTGGGTGCTCAGTACTCAGGGTGCTGGGTCCTCAGTGCTCAGGGTGCTGGGTGCTCAGTGCTCGGGGTGCTCAGTACTCAGGGTGCTGTGTGTTCAGTGCTCAGGGTACTGGGTGCTCAGTACTCAGGGTGCTCGGTGCTTAGTACTCAGGGTGCTGGTTGCTCAGTACTCTGGGTGCTGGGTGCTCAGTGCTCGGGGTGCTCGGTGCTCAGTGCTCAGGGTGCTGGGTGCTCAGTACTCAGGGTGCTCATTGCTCAGGGTGCTGGGTGCTCAGTACTCAGGGCGCTGGGTGCTCAGTGCTCAGGGTGCTGGGTGCTCAGTACTCAGGGTGCTGGGTCCTCAGTGCTCAGGGTGCTGGGTGCTCAGTGCTCGGGGTGCTCAGTACTCAGGGTGCTGTGTGTTCAGTGATCAGGGTACTGGGTGCTCAGTACTCAGGGTGCTCGGTGCTTAGTACTCAGGGTGCTGGGTGCTCAGTACTCAGGGTGCTGGGTGCTCAGTGCTCATGGTGCTGGGTGCTCAGTGCTCAGGGTGCTCGGTGCTTAGTACTCATGGTGCTCGGTGCTCGGGGTGCTCGGTGCTCAGTGCTCGGTGTGCTGGGTGCTCAGTGCTCGGGGTGCTGGGTGCTGACTGCTCGGTGTGCTGGGTGCTCAGTGCTCGGGGTGCTGGGTGCTCAGTGCTCGGGGTGCTGGGTTCTCAGTACTCGGGGTGCTCGGTGCTCAGTACTCAGGGTGCTGGGTGCTCAGTGCTCAGGGTGCTGGGTGCTCAGTACTCAGGGTGCTGGGTGCTCGGTGCTCAGTACACTGGGTGCTCAGTACTCAGGGTGCTGGGTGCTCAGTACTCAGGGTGCTCGGTGCTCAGTACTCAGGGTGCTGGGTGCTCAGTTCTCGGGGTGCTGGGTGCTCATTAATCAGGGTGCTGGGTGCTCAGTACTCAGGGTGCTCCGTGCTTGGGGTGCTGGGTGCTCAGTACTCAGGGTGCTCAGTGCTTGGGGTGCAGGGTGCTCAGTACTCAGGGTGCTGGGTGCTCAGTGCTCGGGGTGCTGGGTGCTCAGTGCTCAGGTTGCTGGGTGCTCAGTGCTCGGGGTGCTGGGTGCTCAGTGCTCGGGGTGCTGGGTGCTCATTGCTACGGGTGCTGGGTGCACAGTGCTCAGTGTGCTCGGTGCTCAGTACGTTGGGTGCTCAGTACTCAGGGTGCTGGGTGCTCAGTGCTCAGGGTGATCGGTGCTCAGTACTCACGGTGCTCAGTACTCATGGTGCTGGATGCTCAGGGCTCGGGGTGCTCGGAGCTCAGTACTCAGGGTGCTGGGTGCTCAGTGCTCGGGGTGCTGGGTGCTGAGTGCTCAGGGTGATGGGTGCTCAGAACTCTGGGTGCTCGGTGCTCAGTACTCAGGGTGCTGGGTGCTCAGTACTCAGGGTGCTGGGTGCTCAGTGCTCAGGGTGCTCGCTGCTCAGTACTCAGGGTGCTGGTTGCTCAGTGCTCAGGGTGCTGGGTGCTCAGTACTCAGGGTGCTGGGTGCTCAGTGCTCAGGGTGATCGGTGCTCAGTCCTCAGGGTGCTCAGTACTCAGGGTGCTGGGTGCTCAGTACTCAGGGTGCTGGGTGCTCAGTACTCAGGGTTTCTCAGTGCTCGGGGAGCTCGGTGCTCAGTACTCAGGGTGCTGGGTGCTCAGTACTCAGTGCTCGGGGTCCTGGGTGCTCAGCGCTCTGGGTGCTGGGTGCTCAGTGCTCGGGGTGCTGGGTGCTCATTCTCGCGGTGCTGGGTGCTCAGTGCTCGGGGTGCTGGGTGCTCAGTTCTCATGGTGCTGGGTGCTCAGTGCTCAGCATGCTGGGTGCTCAGTACTCATGGTGCTCGGTTCTCAGTACTCAGGGTGCTGGGTGCTCATTCTCGGGGTGTTGGGTGCTCAGTGCTCGGGGTGCTGGGTGCTCAGTGCTCAGGGTCCTCGGTGCTCAGTACTCAGGGTGCTCAGTACTCAGCGTGCTTTGTGCTCAGTTCTCAGGGTGCTGGGTGCTCAGAACTCAGGGTGCTGGGTGCTCAGTACTCACGGTGCTGGGTGCTCAGTACTCGGGGTGCTCAGTGCTCATTACTCAGGGTGCTGGGTGCTCAGTTGCTCGGGGTGCTCGCTGCTCAGTACTCTTGTTGCTGGGTGCTCAGTACTGAGGGTGCTGGGTGCTCAGTGCTCGGGGTGCTCGGTGCTCAGTACTCAGGGTGCTGGTTGCTCAGTGCTCAGGGTGCTGGGAGCTCAGTACTCAGGGTGCACAGTACTCAGTACTCAGGGTGCTGGGTGCTCAGTGCTTGGGGTGCTGGGTGCTCAGTGCTCAGGGTGCTGGGTGCTCAGTGCTCGGGGTGCTGGGTGCTCAGTACTCGGGGTGCTCGGTGCTCAGTACTCAGGGTGCTGGGTGCTCAGTACTCAGGGTGATGGGTGCTCAGTACACAGGGTGCTGGGTTCTCAGTGCTCAGGGTGCTGTGTGCTCAGTACTCAATGTGCTGGGGTGCTCAGTACTCAGGGTGCTGTGTGCTCAGTGCTCAGGGTGCTGGGTGCTCAGTGCTCGGGGTGCTCGGTGCTCAGTACTGAGGGTGCTGGGTGCTCATTGCTCAGGGTGCTGGGTGCTCAGTACTCGGGGTGCTCGGTGCTCAGTACTCAGGGTGTTGGGTGCTCAGTGCTCAGGGTACTCGGTGCTCAGTACTCAGGGTGCTCAGTACTCAGCGTGCTTTGTGCTCAGTGCTCAGAGTGCTGGGTGCTCAGTACTCAGGGTGCTCGGTGCTCAGTACTCAGGGTGCTCAGTGCTCAATACTCAGCGTGCTGGGTGCTCAGTGCTGAGGGTGCTCGGTGCTCAGTACTCAGGGTGCTCAGTGCTCAGTCCTCAGCGTGCTGGGTGCTCAGTACTCAGGGTGCTGGGTCCTTAGTACTCAGGGTGCTCGGTCCTCAGTGCTCAGGGTGCTGGGTGCTCAGTACTCAGGTTGCTGGGTGCTCAGTGCTCAGGGTGCTGGGTGCTCAGTACTCAGGGTGCTCAGTGCTCATTGTGCTGGTTGCTCAGTGCTCGGGGTGCTGGGTACTCAGTGCTCAGTACTCAGGGTGCTGGGTGCTCAGTGCTCAGGGTGCTGAGTGCTCTGTGCTCGGGGTGCTGGGTGCTCAGTGCTCAGAACTCAGGGTGCTGGGTGCTCAGTGCTCAGGGTGCTGGGTGCTCAGTACTCAGGGTGCTGGGTGCTCAGTGCTCAGGGTGCTGGGTGCTCAGTACTCAGGGTGCTGGGTCCTCAATGCTCAGGGTGCTGGGGGGCTCAGTGCGCGGGGTGCTCAGTACTCAGGGTGCTGTGTGTTCAGTGCTCAGGGTACTGGGTGTTCAGTACTCAGGGTGCTCAGTGCTTAGTACTCAGGGTGCTGGGTGCTCAGTACTCCGGGTGCTGGGTGCTCAGTGCTCGGGGTGCTCGGTGCTCAGTGCTCAGGGTGCTGGGTGCTCAGTACTCAGGGTGCTCATTGCTCAGGGTGCTGGGTGGTCAGTACTCAGGGTGCTGTGTGCTCAGTGCTCAGGTTGCTGGGTGCTCAGTACTCAGGGTGCTGGGTCCTCAGTGCTCAGGGTGCTAGGTGCTCGGTGCTCGGGGTGCTCAGTACTCAGGGTGCTGTGTGTTCAGTGCTCAAGGTACTGGGTGATCAGTACTCAGGGTGCTCGGTGCTTAGTACTCAGGGTACTGGGTGCGCAGTACTCCGGGTGCTGGGTGCTCAGTGCTCGGGGTGCTCGGTGCTCAGTGCTCAGGGTGCTGGGTGCTCAGTACTCAGTGTGCTCATTGCTCAGGGTGCTGGGTGCTCAGTACTCAGGGTGCTGTGTGCTCAGTGCTCAGGTTGCTGGGTGCTCAGTACTCAGGGTGCTGGGGTCCTCAATGCTCAGGGTGCTGGGTGCTCGGTGCTCGGGGTGCTCAGTACTCAGGGTGCTGTGTGTTCAGTGCTCAAGGTACTGGGTGATCAGTACTCAGGGTGCTCGGTGCTTAGTACTCAGGGTACTGGGTGCGCAGTACTCCTGGTGCTGGGTGCTCAGTGCTCGGGGTGCTCGGTGCTCAGTGCTCAGGGTGCTGGGTGCTCAGTACTCAGGGTGCTCATTGCTCAGGGGGGCTGGGTGCTCAGTACTCAGGGTGCTGTGTGGTCAGTACTCAGGGTGCTCAGTGCTCAGTACTCAGGGTGCTCAGTGCTCAGGGTGCTGGGTGCTCAGTGCTCGGGGTGATCTGTGCTCAGTGCTCAGGGTGCTGTGTGCTCAGTACTCAGGGTGCTCAGTACTCAGGGTGCTGGGTGCTCAGTGATCAGGGTGCTGGGTGCTCAGTGCTCAGGGAGCTGTGTGCTCAGTGCTCATGGTGCTCGGTACTCAGTGCTCAGGGTGCTGGGTGCTCAGTACTCAGGGTGCTGGGTGCTCAGTGCTCGGGGTTCTGGGTGCTCAGTACTCAGGGTGCTGGGTGCTCAGTGCTCAAGGTGTTGGGTGCTCAGTGCTCAGGGTGCTTGGTGCTTAGTACTCATGGTGCTCGGTGCTCGGGGTGCTGGGTGCTCAGTGCTCGGTGTGCTGGGTGCTCAGTGATCGGGGTGCTGGGTGCTGAGTGCTCGGTGTGCTGGGTGCTCAGTGCTCGGGGTGCTGGGTGCTCAGTGCTCGGAGTGCCGGGTGCTCAGTACTCGGGGTGCTCGGTGCTCAGTACTCAGGGTGCTGGGTGCTCAGTGCTCATGGTGCTGGGTGCTCAGTCCACAGGGTGCTGGGTGCTCGGTGCTCCGTACACTGGGTGCTCAGTACTCAGGGTGCTGGGTGCTCAGTACTCAGGGTACTCGGTGCTCAGTACTCAGGGTGCTGGGTGCTCAGTTCTCGGGGTGCTGGGTGCTCATTAATCAGGGTGCTGGGTGCTCAGTACTCAGGGTGCTCAGTGCTTGGGGTGCTGGGTGCTCAGTACTCAGGGTGCTCAGTGATTGGGGTGCATGATGCTCAGTACTCAGGGTGCTGGTTGCTCAGTGCTCAGGGTGCTGGGTGCTGAGTACTAAGTTTGCTGGGTGCTCAGTACTCAGGGTGCTGGGTGCTCAGTGCTCAGGGTGCTGGGTGCTCAGTGCTCAGGGTGCTGGGTGCTCAGTGCTCGGGGTGCTGGGTACTCAGTGCTCAGTACACAGGGTGCTGAGTGCTCAGTGCTCGGGGTGCTGGGTGCTCAGTGCTCAGTACTCAGGGTGCTGGGTGCTCAGTGCTCAGGGTGCTGGGTGCCCAGTACTCAGGGTGCTGGGTGCTCAGTGCTCAGGGTGCTGGGTGCTCAGTACTCAGGGTGCTGGGTCCTCAGTGCTCAGGGTGCTGGGTGCTCAGTGCTCGGGGTGCTCAGTACTCAGGGTGCTGTGTGTTCAGTGCTCAGGGTACTGGGTGCTCAGTACTCAGGGTGCTCAGTGCTTAGTACTCAGGGTGCTGGTTGCTCAGTACTCCGGGTGCTGGGTGCTCAGTGCTCGGGGTGCTCGGTGCTCAGTGCTCAGGGTGCTGGGTGCTCAGTACTCAGGGTGCTCATTGCTCAGGGTGCTGGGTGCTCAGTACTCAGGGCGCTGGGTGCTCAGTGCTCAGGGTGCTGGGTGCTCAGTACTCAGGTTGCTGGGTCCTCAGTGCTCAGGGTGCTGGGTGCTCAGTGCTCTGGGTGCTCAGTACTCAGGGTGCTGTGTGTTCAGTGATCAGGGTACTTGGTGCTCAGTACTCAGGGTGCTCGGTGCTTAGTACTCAGGGTGCTGGGTGCTCAGTACTCCGGGTGCTGGGTGCTCAGTGCTCGGGGTGCTCGGTGCTCAGTGCTCAGGGTGCTGTGTGCTCAGTACTCAGGGTACTCATTGCTCAGGGTGCTGGGTGCTCAGTACTCAGGGTGCTGGGTGCTCAGAACTCAGGGTGCTCAGTGCTCAGTACTCAGGGTGCTCAGTGCTCAGTACTCAGGGTGCTCAGTGCTCAGGGTGCTGGGTGCTCAGTGCTCAGGGTGATGGGTGCTCAGTGCTCAGGGTGCTGTGTGCTCAGTACTCAGGGTGCTCAGTACTCAGGGTGCTGGGTGCTCAGTGCTCAGGGTGCTGGGTGCTCAGTGCTCAGGGTGTTGGGTGCTCAGTGCTCAGGGTGCTCGGTGCTCAGTGATCAGGTGGCTGGGTGCTCAGTACTCAGGGTGCTGGGTGCTCAGTACTCAGGGTGCTCAGTGCTCAGTACTCAGGGTGCTCAGTGCTCAGGGTGCTGGGTGCTCAGTGCTCGGGGTGCTGGGTACTCAGTCCTCAGGGTGCTGGGTGCTCAGTGCTCAGGGTGCTCGGTGCTCAGGGCTCAGGGTGCTGGGTGCTCAGTACTCAGGGTGCTGGG
Organism: Microtus oregoni; assembly: GCF_018167655.1. Taxonomy (NCBI): domain Eukaryota; kingdom Metazoa; phylum Chordata; class Mammalia; order Rodentia; family Cricetidae; genus Microtus; species Microtus oregoni. Next base: position 3,749,412 of record NW_024544550.1, read on the forward strand.
TGCTCAGTGCTCGGTGTTCTGGGTGCTCAGTACTCAGGGTGCTGGGTGCTCAGTGCTCGGTGTGCTGGGTGCTCAGTGCTCGGGGTCCTGGGTGCTGACTGCTCGGTGTGCTGTGTGCTCAGTGCTCGGGGTGCTGGGTGCTCAGTGCTCGGGGTGCTGGGGGCTCAGTACTCGGGGTGCTCGGTGCTCAGTACTCAGGGTGCTGGGTGCTCAGTGCTCAGGGTGCTGGGTGCTCAGTACTCAGGGTGCTGGGTGCTCAGTGCTCAGTACACTGGGTGCTCAGTACTCAGGGTGCTGGTTGCTCAGTACTCAGGGTGCTCGGTGCTCTGTACTCAGTGTGCTGGGTGCTCAGTTCTCGGGGTGCTGGGTGCTCATTAATCAGGGTGCTGGGTGCTCAGTGCTCAGGGTGATCGGTGCTCAGTACTCAGGGTGCTCAGTACTCATGGTGCTGGGTGCTCAGGGCTCGGGGTGCTGGGAGCTCAGTAGTCAGGGTGCTGGGTGCTCAGTGCTCGGGGTGCTGGGTGCTGAGTGCTCAGGGTGATGGGTGCTCAGAACTCTGGGTGCTCGGTGCTCAGTACTCAGGGTGCTGGGTGCTCAGTACTCAGGGTGCTGGGTGCTCAGTGCTCAGGGTGCTCGCTGCTCAGTACTCAGGGTGCTGGGTGCTCAGTGCTCAGGGTGCTGGGTGCTCAGTACTCAGGGTGCTGGGTGCTCAGTGCTCAGGGTGATCGGTGCTCAGTCCTCAGGGTGCTCAGTACTCAGGGTGCTGGGTGCTCAGTGCTCAGGTTGCTCAGTACTCAGGGTGCTGGGTGCTCAGTACTCAGGGTGCTGGGTGCTCAGTACTCAGGGTGCTCAGTGCTCGGGGAGCTCGGTGCTCAGTACTCAGGGTGCTGGGTGCTCAGTACTCAGTGCTCGGGGTCCTGGGTGCTCAGCGCTCTGGGTGCTTAGTGCACAGTACTCAGGGTGCTGGGTGCACAGTATTCAATGTGCTCAGTGCTCGGGGTCCTGGGTGCTCAGTACTCAGGGTGCTGGGTGCTCAGTGCTCGGGGTGCTGGGTGCTCATTCTCGGGGTGCTGGGTGCTCAGTGCTCGGGGTGCTGGGTGCTCAGTTCTCGGGGTGCTGGGTGCTCAGTGCTCAGCATGCTTGGTGCTCAGTACTCATGGTGCTCGGTTCTCAGTACTCAGGGTGCTGGGTGCTCATTCTCGGGGTGCTGGGTGCTCAGTGCTCGGGGTGCTGGGTGCTCAGTGCTCAGGGTCCTCGGTGCTCAGTACTCAGGGTGCTCAGTACTCAGCGTGCTGGGTGCTCAGTGCTCAGGGTGCTGGGTGCTCAGTACTCAGGGGTGCTGGGTGCTCAGTACTCACGGTGCTGGGTGCTCAGTACTCGGGGTGCTCGGTGCTCATTACTGAGGGTGCCGGGTGCTCAGTGCTGAGGGTGCTCGGTGCTCAGTACTCAGGGTGCTCAGTGCTCAGTCCTCAGCGTGCTGGGTGCTCAGTGCTCAGGGTGCTGGGTGCTCAGTAATCAGGGTGCTGGGTCCTTAGTACACAGGGTGCTCGGTCCTCAGTGATCAGGGTGCTGGGTGCTCAGTACTCAGGTTGCTGGGTGCTCAGTGCTCAGGGTGCTCATTGCTCAGTACTCAGGGTGCTCGGTGCTCAGTGCACAGGGTGCTCAGTGCTCAGTACTCAGGGTGCCTCAGTGCTCTGGGTGCTGGGTGCTCAGTGCTCGGGGGTGCTGGGTGCTCAGTGCTCAGGGTGCTGGGTGCTCAGTACTCAGGGTGCTCAGTGCTCAGGGTGCTGGTTGCTCAGTGCTCGGGGTGCTGGGTACTCAGTGCTCAGTACTCAGGGTGCTGGGTGCTCAGTGCTCAGGGTGCTGAGTGCTCAGTGCTCGGGGTGCTGGGTGCTCAGTGCTCAGTACTCAGGGTGCTGGGTGCTCAGTGCTCAGGGTGCTGGGTGCTCAGTACTCAGGGTGCTGGGTGCTCAGTGCTCAGGGTGCTGGGTGCTCAGTACTCAGGGTGCTGTGTGTTCAGTGCTCAGGGTACTGGGGTGTTCAGTACTCAGGGTGCTCGGTGCTTAGTACTCAGGGTGCTGGGTGCTCAGTACTCCGGGTGCTGGGTGCTCAGTGCTCGGGGTGCTCGGTGCTCAGTGCTCAGGGGTGCTGGGGTGCTCAGTACTCAGGGTGCTCATTGCTCAGGGTGCTGGGTGCTCAGTACTCAGGGTGCTGTGTGCTCAGTGCTCAGGTTGCTGGGTGCTCAGTACTCAGGGTGCTGGGTCCCTCAGTGCTCAGGGTGCTGGGTGCTCAGTGCTCGGGGGTGCTCAGTACTCAGGGTGCTGTGTGTTCAGTGCTCAAGGTACTGGGTGATCAGTACTCAGGGTGCTCGGTGCTTAGTACTCAGGGTACTGGGGTGCGCAGTATTCCTGGTGCTGGGTGCTCAGTGCTCGGGGGTGCTCGGTGCTCAGTGCTCAGGGTGCTGGGTGCTCAGTACTCAGGGTGCTCATTGCTCAGGGTGCTGGGTGCTCAGTACTCAGGGTGCTGGGTGCTCAGTACTCTGGGTGCTCAGTGCTCAGTACTCAGGGTGCTCAGTGGCTCAGTAATCAGGGTGCTCAGGGTGCTGGGTGCTCAGTGCTCGGGGTGATGGGTGCTCAGTGCTCAGGGTGCTGTGTGCTCAGTACTCAGGGTGCTCAGTACTCAGGGTGCTTGGTGCTCAGTTCTCGGGGTGCTGGGTGCTCATTAATCAGGGTGCTGGGTGCTCAGTGCTCAGGGTGATCGGGTGCTCAGTACTCAGGGTGCTCAGTACTCATGGTGCTGGGTGCTCAGGGCTCGGGGTGCTGGGAGCTCAGTAGTCAGGGTGCTGGGTGCTCAGTGCTTGGGGTGCTGGGTGCTGAGTGCTCAGGGTGATGGGTGCTCAGAACTCTGGGTGCTCGGTGCTCAGTACTCAGGGTGCTGGGTGCTCAGTACTCAGGGTGCTGGGGTGCTCAGTGCTCAGGGTGCTCGCTGCTCAGTACTCAGGGTGCTGGGTGCTCAGTGCTCAGGGTGCTGGGTGCTCAGTACTCAGGGTGCTGGGTGCTCAGTGCTCAGGGTGATCGGTGCTCAGTCCTCAGGGTGCTCAGTACTCAGGGTGCTGGGTGCTCAGTGCTCAGGTTGCTCAGTACTCAGGGTGCTGGGTGCTCAGTACTCAGGGTGCTGGGTGCTCAGTACTCAGGGTGCTCAGTGCTCGGGGAGCTCGGTGCTCAGTACTCAGGGTGCTGGGTGCTCAGTACTCAGTGCTCGGGGGTCCTGGGTGCTCAGCGCTCTGGGTGCTTAGTGCACAGTACTCAGGGTGCTGGGTGCACAGTATTCAGTGTGCTCAGTGCTCGGGGTCCTGGGTGCTCAGTACTCAGGGTGCTGGGTGCTCAGTGCTCGGGGTGCTGGGTGCTCATTCTCGGGGTGCTGGGTGCTCAGTGCTCGGGGTGCTGGGTGCTCAGTTCTCGGGGTGCTGGGTGCTCAGTGCTCAGCATGCTTGGTGCTCAGTACTCATGGTGCTCGGTTCTCAGTACTCAGGGTGCTGGGTGCTCATTCTCGGGGTGCTGGGTGCTCAGTGCTCGGGGTGCTGGGTGCTCAGTGCTCAGGGTCCTCGGTGCTCAGTACTCAGGGTTCTCAGTACTCAGCGTGCTGGGTGCTCAGTGCTCAGGGTGCTGGGTGCTCAGTACTCAGGGTGCTGGGTGCTCAGTACTCACGGTGCTGGGTGCTCAGTACTCGGGGTGCTCGGTGCTCATTACTGAGGGTGCCGGGTGCTCAGTGCTGAGGGTGCTCGGTGCTCAGTACTCAGGGTGCTCAGTGCTCAGTCCTCAGCGTGCTGGGTGCTCAGTGCTCAGGGTGCTGGGTGCTCAGTAATCAGGGTGCTGGGTCCTTAGTACACAGGGTGCTCGGTCCTCAGTGATCAGGGTGCTGGGTGCTCAGTACTCAGGTTGCTGGGTGCTCAGTGCTCAGGGTGCTCATTGCTCAGTACTCAGGGTGCTCGGTGCTCAGTGCTCAGGGTGCTCAGTGCTCAGTACTCAGGGTGCTCAGTGCTCTGGGTGCTGGGTGCTCAGTGCTCGGGGGTGCTGGGTGCTCAGTGCTCAGGGTGCTGGGTGCTCAGTACTCAGGGTGCTCAGTGCTCAGGGTGCTGGTTGCTCAGTGCTCGGGGGTGCTGGGTACTCAGTGCTCAGTACTCAGGGTGCTGGGTGCTCAGTGCTCAGGGGTGCTGAGTGCTCAGTGCTCGGGGTGCTGGGTGCTCAGTGCTCAGTACTCAGGGGTGCTGGGTGCTCAGTGCTCAGGGTGCTGGGTGCTCAGTACTCAGGGTGCTGGGTGCTCAGTGCTCAGGGTGCTGGGTGCTCAGTACTCAGGGTGCTGTGTGTTCAGTGCTCAGGGTACTGGGTGTTCAGTACTCAGGGTACTCGGTTGCTTAGTACTCAGGGTGCTGGGTGCTCAGTACTCCGGGTGCTGGGTGCTCAGTGCTCGGGGTGCTCGGTGCTCAGTGCTCAGGGTGCTGGGTGCTCAGTACTCAGGGTGCTCATTGCTCAGGGTGCTGGGTGCTCAGTACTCAGGGTGCTGTGTGCTCAGTGCTCAGGTTGCTGGGTGCTCAGTACTCAGGGTGCTGGGTCCTCAGTGCTCAGGGTGCTGGGTGCTCAGTGCTCGGGGTGCTCAGTACTCAGGGTGCTGTGTGTTCAGTGCTCAAGGTACTGGGTGATCAGTACTCAGGTGCTCGGTGCTTAGTACTCAGGGTACTGGGTGCGCAGTATTCCTGGTGCTGGGTGCTCAGTGCTCGGGGTGCTCGGTGCTCAGTGCTCAGGGTGCTGGGTGCTCAGTACTCAGGGTGCTCATTGCTCAGGGTGCTGGGTGCTCAGTACTCAGGGTGCTGGGTGCTCAGTACTCTGGGTGCTCAGTGCTCAGTACTCAGGGTGCTCAGTGCTCAGTAATCAGGGTGCTCAGGGTGCTGGGTGCTCAGTGCTCGGGGTGATGGGTGCTCAGTGCTCAGGGTGCTGTGTGCTCAGTACTCAGGGTGCTCAGTACTCAGGGTGCTTGGTGCTCAGTGATCAGGGTGCTGGGTGCTCAGTGCTCAGGGTGCTGGGTGCTCAGTGCTCAGGGTGCTCGGTACTCAGTGCTCAGGGTGCTGGGTGCTCAGTACTCAGGGTGCTGGGTGCTCAGTGCTCGGGGTTCTGGGTGCTCAGTACTCAGGGTGCTGGGTGCTCAGTGCTCAAGGTGTTGGGTGCTCAGTGCTCAGGGTGCTTGGTGCTTAGTACTCATGGTGCTCGGTGCTCGGGGTGCTGGGTGCTCAGTGCTCGGTGTGCTGGGTGCTCAGTGCTCAGGGTGCTGGGTGCTGAGTGCTCGGTGTGCTGGGTGCTCAGTGCTCGGGGTGCTGGGGTGCTCAGTGCTCGGAGTGCCGGGGTGCTCAGTACTCGGGGTGCTCGGTGCTCAGTACTCAGGGTGCTGGGTGCTCAGTGCACAGGGTGCTGGGTGCTCAGTACTCAGGGTGCTGGGTGCTCGGTGCTCAGTACACTGGGTGCTCAGTACTCAGGGTGCTGGGTGCTCAGTACTCAGGGTGCTCGGGTGCTCAGTACTCAGGGTGCTGGGGTGCTCAGTTCTCGGGGGTGCTGGGTGCTCATTAATCAGGGTTCTGGGTGCTCAGTACTCAGGGTGCTCAGTGCTTGGGGTGCTGGGTGCTCAGTACTCAAGGTGCTCAGTGATTGGGGTGCAGGGTGCTGAGTACTCAGGTTGCTGGGTGCTCAGAACTCAGGGTGCTGGGTGCTCAGTGCTCGGGGTGCTGGATGCTCAGTGCTCTGGTTGCTGGGTGCTCAGTGCTCGGGGTGCTGGGTGCTCAGTGCTCGGGGTGCTGGGTGCTCAGTGCTACGGGTGCTGGGTGCTCAGTGCTCGGGGGGTGCTGGGTGCTCAGTGCTCGGGGCGCTGGGTGCTCAGTGCTCGGGCTGCTCGGTGCTCAGTACTCAGGGTGCTGGGTGCTCAGTGCTCAGGGTGCTCGGTGCTCAGTACTCAGGGTGCTGGGTGCTCAGTGCTCGGTGTGCTCGGTGCTCAGTACGTTGGGTGCTCAGTACTCAGGGTGCTGGGTGCTCAGTGCTCAGGGTGATCGGTGCTCGGTACTCAGGGTGCTCAGTACTCAGGGTGCTGGGTGCTCAGGGCTCGGGGGTGCTGGGTGCTCAGTACTCAGGGTGCTGGGTCCTCAATGCTCAGGGTGCTGGGTGCTCGGGTGCTCGGGGTGCTCAGTACTCAGGGTGCTGTGTGTTCAGTGCTCAAGGTACTGGGTGATCAGTACTCAGGGTGCTCGGTGCTTAGTACTCAGGGTACTGGGTGCGCAGTACTCCTGGTGCTGGGTGCTCAGTGCTCGGGGTGCTCGGTGCTCAGTGCTCAGGGTGCTGGGTGCTCAGTACTCAGGGTGCTCATTGCTCAGGGGGCTGGGTGCTCAGTACTCAGGGTGCAGTGTGCTCAGTACTCAGGGTGCTCAGTGCTCAGTACTCAGGGTGCTCAGTGCTCAGTGTGCTGGGTGCTCAGTGCTCGGGGGTGATCTGTGCTCAGTGCTCAGGGTGCTGTGTGCTCAGTACTCAGGGTGCTCAGTACTCAGGGTGCTGGGTGCTCAGTGATCAGGGTGCTGGGTGCTCAGTGCTCAGGGTGCTGTGTGCTCAGTGCTCATGGTGCTCGGTACTCAGTGCTCAGGGTGCTGGGTGCTCAGTACTCAGGGTGCTGGGTGCTCAGTGCTCGGTGTGCTGGGTGCTCAGTGATCGGGGGTGCTGGGTGCTGAGTGCTCGGTGTGCTGGGTGCTCAGTGCTCGGGGTGCTGGGTGCTCAGTGCTCGGAGTGCCGGGGTGCTCAGTACTCGGGGTGCTCGGTGCTCAGTACTCAGGGGTGCTGGGTGCTCAGTGCTCATGGTGCTGGGTGCTCAGTTCACAGGGTGCTGGGTGCTCGGTGCTCAGTACACTGGGTGCTCAGTACTCAGGGTGCTGGGTGCTCAGTACTCAGGGTACTCGGTGCTCAGTACTCAGGGTGCTGGGTGCTCAGTTCTCGGGGGTGCTGGGTGCTCATTAATCAGGGTGCTGGGTGCTCAGTACTCAGGGTGCTCAGTGCTTGGGGTGCTGGGTGCTCAGTACTCAGGGTGCTCAGTGATTGGGGTGCATGATGCTCAGTACTCAGGGTGCTGGTTGCTCAGTGCTCAGGGTGCTGGGTGCTGAGTACTAAGATTGCTGGGTGCTCAGTACTCAGGGTGCTGGGTGCTCAGTGCTCAGGGTGCTGGGTGCTCAGTGCTCGGGGTGCTGGGTGCTCAGTGCTCGGGGTGCTGGGTACTCAGTGCTCAGTACACAGGGTGCTGAGTGCTCAGTGCTCGGGGGTGCTGGGTGCTCAGTGCTCAGTACTCAGGGTGCTGGGTGCTCAGTGCTCAGGGTGCTGGGTGCCCAGTACTCAGGGTGCTGGGTGCTCAGTGCTCAGGGTGCTGGGTGCTCAGTACTCAGGGTGCTGGGTCCTCAGTGCTCAGGGTGCTGGGTGCTCAGTGCTCGGGGTGCTCAGTACTCAGGGTGCTGTGTGTTCAGTGCTCAGGGTACTGCGGTGCTCAGTACTCAGGGTGCTCAGTGCTTAGTACTCAGGGTGCTGGTTGCTCAGTACTCCGGGTGCTGGGTGCTCAGTGCTCGGGGTGCTCGGTCCTCAGTGCTCAGGGTGCTGGGGTGCTCAGTACTCAGGGTGCTCATTGCTCAGGGTGCTGGGTGCTCAGTACTCAGGGCGCTGGGTGCTCAGTGCTCAGGGTGCTGGGTGCTCAGTACTCAGGGTGCTGGGTCCTCAGTGCTCAGGGTGCTGGGTGCTCAGTGCTCGGGGTGCTCAGTACTCAGGGTGCTGTGTGTTCAGTGATCAGGGTACTTGGTGCTCAGTACTCAGGGGTGCTCGGTGCTTAGTACTCAGGGTGCTGGGTGCTCAGTACTCCCGGGTGCTGGGGTGCTCAGTGCTCGGGGGTGCTCGGTGCTCAGTGCTCAGGGTGCTGTGTGCTCAGTACTCAGGGTACTCATTGCTCAGGGTGCTGGGTGCTCAGTACTCAGGGTGCTGGGTGCTCAGAACTCAGGGTGCTCAGTGCTCAGTACTCAGGGGTGCTCAGTGCTCAGTACTCAGGGTGCTCAGTGCTCAGGGTGCTGGGGTGCTCAGTGCTCAGGGTGATGGGTGCTCAGTGCTCAGGGTGCTGTGTGCTCAGTACTCAGGGTGCTCAGTACTCAGGGTGCTGGGTGCTCAGTGCTCAGGGTGCTGGGTGCTCAGTGCTCAGGGTGTTGGGTGCTCAGTGCTCAGGGTGCTCGGTGCTCAGTGATCAGGTGGCTGGGTGCTCAGTACTCAGGGTGCTGGGTGCTCAGTACTCAGGGTGCTCAGTGCTCAGTACTCAGGGTGCTCAGTGCTCAGGGTGCTGGGTGCTCAGTGCTCGGGGTGCTGGGTACTCAGTCCTCAGGGTGCTGGGTGCTCAGTGCTCAGGGTGCTCGGTGCTCAGGGCTCAGGGTGCTGGGTGCTCAGTACTCAGGGTGCTGGGTGCTCAGTGCTCGGTGTTCTGGGTGCTCAGTGCTCGGGGTGCTGGGTGCTCAGTGCTCGGGGTGCTGGGTACTCAGTTGCTCAGTACACAGGGTGCTGAGTGCTCAGTGCTCGGGGTGCTGGGTGCTCAGTGCTCAGTACTCAGGGTGCTGGGTGCTCAGTGCTCAGGGTGCTGGGTGCCCCAGTACTCAGGGTGCTGGGTGCTCAGTGCTCAGGGTGCTGGGTGCTCAGTACTCAGGGTGCTGGGTCCTCAGTGCTCAGGGTGCTGGGTGCTCAGTGCTCGGGGTGCTCAGTACTCAGGGTGCTGTGTGTTCAGTGCTCAGGGTACTGCGTGCTCAGTACTCAGGGTGCTCAGTGCTTAGTACTCAGGGTGCTGGTTGCTCAGTACTCCCGGGTGCTGGGTGCTCAGTGCTCGGGGTGCTCGGTGCTCAGTGCTCAGGGTGCTGGGTGCTCAGTACTCAGGGTGCTCATTGCTCAGGGTGCTGGGTGCTCAGTACTCAGGGCGCTGGGTGCTCAGTGCTCAGGGTGCTGGGTGCTCAGTACTCAGGGTGCTGGGTCCTCAGTGCTCAGGGTGCTGGGTGCTCAGTGCTCGGGGGTGCTCAGTACTCAGGGTGCTGTGTGTTCAGTGATCAGGGTACTTGGTGCTCAGTACTCAGGGTGCTCGGTGCTTAGTACTCAGGGTGCTGGGTGCTCAGTACTCCGGGTGCTGGTTGCTCAGTGCTCGGGGGTGCTCGGTGCTCAGTGCTCAGGGTGCTGTGTGCTCAGTACTCAGGGTACTCATTGCTCAGGGTGCTGGGTGCTCAGTACTCAGGGTGCTGGGTGCTCAGAACTCAGGGTGCTCAGTGCTCAGTACTCAGGGTGCTCAGTGCTCAGTACTCAGGGTGCTCAGTGCTCAGGGTGCTGGGTGCTCAGTGCCTCAGGGTGATGGGTGCTCAGTGCTCAGGGTGCTGTGTGCTCAGTACTCAGGGGTGCTCAGTACTCAGGGTGCTGGGTGCTCAGTGCTCAGGGTGCTGGGTGCTCAGTGCTCAGGGTGTTGGGTGCTCAGTGCTCAGGGTGCTCGGTGCTCAGTGATCAGGTGGCTGGGGTGCTCAGTACTCAGGGTGCTGGGTGCTCAGTACTCAGGGTGCTCAGTGCTCAGTACTCAGGGTGCTCAGTGCTCAGGGTGCTGGGTGCTCAGTGCTCGGGGTGCTGGGTACTCAGTCCTCAGGGTGCTGGGGTGCTCAGTGCTCAGGGTGCTCGGTGCTCAGGGCTCAGGGTGCTGGGTGCTCAGTACTCAGGGTGCTGGGTGCTCAGTGCTCGGTGTTCTGGGTGCTCAGTACTCAAGGTGCTGGGTGCTCAGTGCTCAGGGTGCTGGGTGCTCAGTGCTCAGGGTGCTCGGTGCTTAGTACTCATGGTGCTCGGTGCTCGGGGTGCTTGGTGCTCAGTGCTCGGTGTGCTGGGTGCTCAGTGCTCGGGGTGCTGGGTGCTGACTGCTCGGTGTGCTGTGTGCTCAGTGCTCGGGGGTGCTGGGTGCTCATGTGCTCGGGGTGCTGGGGGGCTCAGTACTCGGGGTGCTCGGTGCTCAGTACTCAGGGTGCTGGGTGCTCAGTGCTCTGGGTGCTGGGGTGCTCAGTACTCAGGGTGCTGGGTGCTCAGTGCTCAGTACACTGGGTGCTCAGTACTCAGGGTGCTGGTTGCTCAGTACTCAGGGTGCTCGGTGCTCTGTACTCAGGGTGCTGGGTGCTCAGTTCTCGGGGGTGCTGGGTGCTCATTAATCAGGGTGCTGGGTGCTCAGTGCTCAGGGTGATCGGGTGCTCAGTACTCAGGGTGCTCAGTACTCATGGTGCTGGGTGCTCAGGGCTCGGGGTGCTGGGAGCTCAGTAGTCAGGGTGCTGGGTGCTCAGTGCTCGGGGTGCTGGGTGCTGAGTGCTCAGGGTGATGGGTGCTCAGAACTCTGGGTGCTCGGTGCTCAGTACTCAGGGTGCTGGGTGCTCAGTACTCAGGGTGCTGGGTGCTCAGTGCTCAGGGTGCTCGCTGCTCAGTACTCAGGGTGCTGGGTGCTCAGTGCTCAGGGTGCTGGGTGCTCAGTACTCAGGGTGCTGGGTGCTCAGTGCTCAGGGTGATCGGTGCTCAGTCCTCAGGGTGCTCAGTACTCAGGGTGCTGGGTGCTCAGTGCTCAGGTTGCTCAGTACTCAGGGGTGCTGGGTGCTCAGTACTCAGGGTGCTCAGTGCTCGGGGAGCTCGGTGCTCAGAACTCAGGGTGCTGGGTGCTCAGTACTCAGTGCTCGGGGTCCTGGGTGCTCAGCGCTCTGGGTGCTTAGTGCACAGTACTCAGGGTGCTGGGGTGCACAGTATTCAGTGTGCTCAGTGCTCGTGGTCCTGGGTGCTCAGTACTCAGGGTGCTGGGTGCTCAGTGCTCGGGGTGCTGGGTTCTCATTCTCGGGGTGCTGGGTGCTCAGTGCTCGGGGTGCTGGGTGCTCAGTTCTCGGGGTGCTGGGTGCTCAGTGCTCAGCATGCTTGGTGCTCAGTACTCATGGTGCTCGGTTCTCAGTACTCAGGGTGCTGGGGTGCTCATTCTCAGGGTGCTGGGTGCTCAGTGCTCGGGTGCTGGGTGCTCAGTGCTCAGGGTCCTCGGTGCTCAGTACTCAGGGTGCTCAGTACTCAGCGTGCTGGGTGCTCAGTGCTCAGGGTGCTGGGTGCTCAGTACTCAGGGTGCTGGGTGCTCAGTACTCACGGTGCTGGGTGCTCAGTACTCGGGGTGCTCGGTGCTCATTACTGAGGGTGCCGGGGTGCTCAGTGCTGAGGGTGCTCGGTGCTCAGTACTCAGGGTGCTCAGTGCTCAGTCCTCAGCGTGCTGGGTGCTCAGTGCTCAGGGTGCTGGGGTGCTCAGTAATCAGGGTGCTGGGTCCTTAGTACACAGGGTGCTCGGTCCTCAGTGATCAGGGTGCTGGGTGCTCAGTACTCAGGTTGCTGGGTGCTCAGTGCTCAGGGTGCTCATTGCTCAGTACTCAGGGTGCTCGGTGCTCAGTGCTCAGGGTGCTCAGTGCTAAGTACTCAGGGTGCTCAGTGCTCTGGGTGCTGGGTGCTCAGTGCTCGGGGTGCTGGGTGCTCAGTGCTCAGGGTGCTGGGTGCTCAGTACTCAGGGTGCTCAGTGCTCAGGGTGCTGGTTGCTCAGTGCTCGGGGTGCTGGGTACTCAGTGCTCAGTACTCAGGGTGCTGGGTGCTCAGTGCTCAGGGTGCTGAGTGCTCAGTGCTCGGGGTGCTGGGTGCTCAGTGCTCAGTTACTCAGGGTGCTGGGTGCTCAGTGCTCAGGGTGCTGGGTGCTCAGTACTCAGGGGTGCTGGGTGCTCAGTGCTCAGGGTGCTGGGTGCTCAGTACTCAGGGTGCTGTGTGTTCAGTGCTCAGGGTACTGGGTGTTCAGTACTCAGGGTGCTCGGTGCTTAGTACTCAGGGTGCTGGGTGCTCAGTACTCCGGGTGCTGGGTGCTCAGTGCTCGGGGTGCTCGGTGCTCAGTGCTCAGGGTGCTGGGTGCTCAGTACTCAGGGTGCTCATTGCTCAGGGTGCTGGGTGCTCAGTACTCAGGGTGCTGTGTGCTCAGTGTTTAGGTTGCTGGGTGCTCAGTACTCAGGGTGCTGGGTCCTCAGTGCTCAGGGTGCTGGGGTGCTCAGTGCTCGGGGGTGCGCAGTACTCAGGGTGCTGTGTGTTCAGTGCTCAAGGTACTGGGGTGATCAGTACTCAGGGTGCTCGGTGCTTAGTACTCAGGGTACTGGGTGCGCAGTATTCCTGGTGCTGGGTGCTCAGTGCTCGGGGTGCTCGGTGCTCAGTGCTCAGGGTGCTGGGTGCTCAGTACTCAGGGTGCTCATTGCTCAGGGTGCTGGGTGCTCAGTACTCAGGGTGCTGGGGTGCTCAGTACTCTGGGTGCTCAGTGCTCAGTACTCAGGGTGCTCAGTGCTCAGTAATCAGGGTGCTCAGGGTGCTGGGTGCTCAGTGCTCGGGGTGATGGGTGCTCAGTGCTCAGGTTGCTGTGTGCTCAGTACTCAGGGTGCTCAGTACTCAGGGTGCTTGGTGCTCAGTGATCAGGGTTCTGGGTGCTCAGTGCTCAGGGTGCTGGGTGCTCAGTGCTCAGGGTGCTCGGTACTCAGTGCTCAGGGTGCTGGGTGCTCAGTACTCAGGGTGCTGGGGTGCTCAGTGCTCGGGGTTCTGGGTGCTCAGTACTCAGGGTGCTGGGTGCTCAGTGCTCAAGGTGTTGGGTGCTCAGTGCTCAGGGTGCTTGGTGCTTAGTACTCATGGTGCTCGGTGCTCGGGGAGTGCTGGGTGCTCAGTGCTCGGTGTGCTGGGTGCTCAGTGCTCAGGGTGCTGGGTGCTGAGTGCTCGGTGTGCTGGGTGCTCAGTGCTCGGGGGTGCTGGGGTGCTCAGTGCTCGGAGTGCCGGGGTGCTCAGTACTCGGGGTGCTCGGTGCTCAGTACTCAGGGTGCTGGGGTGCTCAGTGCACAGGGTGCTGGGTGCTCAGTACTCAGGGGTGCTGGGTGCTTGGTGCTCAGTACACTGGGTGCTCAGTACTCAGGGTGCTGGGTGCTCAGTACTCAGGGTGCTCGGTGCTCAGTACTCAGGGTGCTGGGTGCTCAGTTCTCGGGGTGCTGGGGTGCTCATTAATCAGGGTTCTGGGTGCTCAGTACTCAGGGTGCTCAGTGCTTGGGGTGCTGGGTGCTCAGTACTCAAGGTGCTCAGTGATTGGGGTGCAGGGTGCTCAGTACTCAGGGTGCTGGTTGCTCAGTGCTCAGCGTGCCTGGGTGCTGAGTACTCAGGTTGCTGGGTGCTCAGAACTCAGGGTGCTGGGTGCTCAGTGCTCGGGGTGCTGGATGCTCAGTGCTCTGGTTGCTGGGTGCTCAGTGCTCGGGGTGCTGGGTGCTCAGTGCTCGGGGGTGCTGGGTGCTCAGTGCTACGGGTGCTGGGTGCTCAGTGCTCGGGGTGCTGGGTGCTCAGTGCTCGGGGCGCTGGGTGCTCAGTGCTCGGGGTGCTCGGTGCTCAGTACTCAGGGTGCTGGGTGCTCAGTGCTCAGGGTGCTCGCTGCTCAGTACTCAGGGTGCTGGGTGCTCAGTGCTCAGGGTGCTGGGTGCTCAGTACTCAGGGTGCTGGGTGCTCAGTGCTCAGGGTGATCGGTGCTCAGTACTCAGGGTGCTCAGTACTCAGGGTGCTGGGTGCTCAGGGCTCGGGGTGCTGGGAGCTCAGTACTCAGGGTGCTGGCTGCTCATTGCTCGTTGTGCTGGGTGCTGAGTGCTCAGTGTGCTGGGTGCTCAGTACTCGGTGTGCTCGGTGCTCAGTACTCAGGGTGCTGGGTGCTCAGTGCTCAGGGTGCTCGCTGCTCCAGTACTCAGGGTGCTGGGTGCTCAGTGCTCAGGGTGCTGGGTGCTCAGTACTCAGGGTGCTGGGTGCTCAGTGCTCAGGGTGATCCGTGCTCAGTACTCAGGGTGCTGTGTGTTCAGTGCTCAGGGTACTGCGTGCTCAGTACTCAGGGTGCTCAGTGCTTAGTACTCAGGGTGCTGGTTGCTCAGTACTCCGGGGTGCTGGTGTGCTCAGTGCTCGGGGTGCTCGGTCCTCAGTGCTCAGGGTGCTGGGTGCTCAGTACTCAGGGTGCTCATTGCTCAGGGTGCTGGGTGCTCTCAGTACTCAGGGCGCTGGGTGCTCAGTGCTCAGGGTGCTGGGTGCTCAGTACTCAGGGTGCTGGGTCCTCAGTGCTCAGGGTGCTGGGGTGCTCAGTGCTCGGGGGTGCTCAGTACTCAGGGTGCTGTGTGTTCAGTGATCAGGGTACTTGGTGCTCAGTACTCAGGGTGCTCGGTGCTTAGTACTCAGGGTGCTGGGTGCTCAGTACTCCCGGGGTGCTGGGTGGCTCAGTGCTCGGGGGTGCTCGGTGCTCAGTGCTCAGGGTGCTGTGTGCTCAGTACTCAGGGTACTCATTGCTCAGGGTGCTGGGTGCTCAGTACTCAGGGTGCTGGGTGCTCAGAAACTCAGGGTGCTCAGTGCTCAGTACTCAGGGTGCTCAGTGCTCAGTACTCAGGGTGCTCAGTGCTCAGGGTGCTGGGTGCTCAGTGCTCAGGGTGATGGGTGCTCAGTGCTCAGGGTGCTGTGTGCTCAGTACTCAGGGTGCTCAGTACTCAGGGTGCTGGGTGCTCAGTGCTCAGGGTGCTGGGTGCTCAGTGCTCAGGGTGTTGGGTGCTCAGTGCTCAGGGTGCTCGGTGCTCAGTGATCAGGTGGCTGGGTGCTCAGTACTCAGGGTGCTGGGTGCTCAGTACTCAGGGTGCTCAGTGCTCAGTACTCAGGGTGCTCAGTGCTCAGGGTGCTGGGTGCTCAGTGCTCGGGGTGCTGGGTACTCAGTCCTCAGGGTGCTGGGTGCTCAGTGCTCAGGGTGCTCGGTGCTCAGGGCTCAGGGTGCTGGGTGCTCAGTACTCAGGGTGCTGGGTGCTCAGTGCTCGGTGTTCTGGGTGCTCAGTGCTCGGGGTGCTGGGTGCTCAGTGCTCGGGGTGCTGGGTACTCAGTGCTCAGTACACAGGGTGCTGAGTGCTCAGTGCTCGGGGTGCTGGGTGCTCAGTGCTCAGTACTCAGGGTGCTGGGTGCTCAGTGCTCAGGGTGCTGGGTGCCCAGTACTCAGGGTGCTGGGTGCTCAGTGCTCAGGGTGCTGGGTGCTCAGTACTCAGGGTGCTGGGTCCTCAGTGCTCAGGGTGCTGGGTGCTCAGTGCTCGGGGTGCTCAGTACTCAGGGTGCTGTGTGTTCAGTGCTCAGGGTACTGCGTGCTCAGTACTCAGGGTGCTCAGTGCTTAGTACTCAGGGTGCAGGGTTGCTCAGTACTCCGGGTGCTGGGTGCTCAGTGCTCGGGGTGCTCGGTGCTCAGTGCTCAGGGTGCTGGGGTGCTCAGTACTCAGGGTGCTCATTGCTCAGGGTGCTGGGTGCTCAGTACTCAGGGCGCTGGGTGCTCAGTGCTCAGGGTGCTGGGTGCTCAGTACTCAGGATGCTGGGTCCTCAGTGCTCAGGGTGCTGGGTGCTCAGTGCTCGGGGTGCTCAGTACTCAGGGTGCTGTGTGTTCAGTGATCAGGGTACTTGGTGCTCAGTACTCAGGGTGCTCGGTGCTTAGTACTCAGGGTGCTGGGTGCTCAGTACTCCGGGTGCTGGGTTGCTCAGGTGCTCGGGGGTGCTCGGTGCTCAGTGCTCAGGGTGCTGTGTGCTCAGTACTCAGGGGTACTCATTGCTCAGGGTGCTGGGTGCTCAGTACTCAGGGTGCTGGGTGCTCAGAACTCAGGGTGCTCAGTGCTCAGTACTCAGGGTGCTCAGTGCTCAGTACTCAGGGTGCTCAGTGCTCAGGGTGCTGGGTGCTCAGTTGCTCAGGGTGATGGGTGCTCAGTGCTCAGGGTTGCTGTGTGCTCAGTACTCAGGGTGCTCAGTACTTCAGGGTGCTGGGTGCTCAGTGCTCAGGGTGCTGGGTGCTCAGTGCTCAGGGTGTTGGGTGCTCAGTGCTCAGGGTGCTCGGTGCTCAGTGATCAGGTGGCTGGGTGCTCAGTACTCAGGGTGCTGGGTGCTCAGTACTCAGGGTGCTCAGTGCTCAGTACTCAGGGTGCTCAGTGCTCAGGGTGCTGGGTGCTCAGTGCTCGGGGTGCTGGGTACTCAGTCCTCAGGGTGCTGGGTGCTCAGTGCTCAGGGTGCTCGGTGCTCAGGGCTCAGGGTGCTGGGTGCTCAGTACTCAGGGTGCTGGGTGCTCAGTGCTCGGTGTTCTGGGTGCTCAGTACTCAGGGTGCTGGGTGCTCAGTGCTCAGGGTGCTGGGTGCTCAGTGCTCAGGGTGCTCGGTGCTTAGTACTCATGGTGCTCGGTGCTCGGGGTGCTTGGTGCTCAGTGCTCGGTGTGCTGGGTGCTCAGTGCTCGGGGGTGCTGGGTGCTGACTGCTCGGTGTGCTGTGTGCTCAGTGCTCGGGGTGCTGGGTGCTCAGTGCTCGGGGTGCTGGGGGGCTCAGTACTCGGGGTGCTCGGTGCTCAGTACTCAGGGTGCTGGGTGCTCAGTGCTCTGGGTGCTGGGTGCTCAGTACTCAGGGTGCTGGGTGCTCAGTGCTCAGTACACTGGGTGCTCAGTACTCAGGGTGCTGGTTGCTCAGTACTCAGGGTGCTCGGTGCTCTGTACTCAGGGTGCTGGGTGCTCAGTTCTCGGGGTGCTGGGTGCTCATTAATCAGGGTGCTGGGTGCTCAGTGCTCAGGGTGATCGGTGCTCAGTACTCAGGGTGCTCAGTACTCATGGTTGCTGGGTGCTCAGGGCTCGGGGTGCTGGGAGCTCAGTAGTCAGGGTGCTGGGTGCTCAGTGCTCGGGGTGCTGGGTGCTGAGTGCTCAGGGTGATGGGTGCTCAGAACTCTGGGTGCTCGGTGCTCAGTACTCAGGGTGCTGAGTGCTCAGTACTCAGGGTGCTGGGTGCTCAGTGCTCAGGGTGCTCGCTGCTCAGTACTCAGGGTGCTGGGTGCTCAGTGCTCAGGGTGCTGGGTGCTCAGTACTCAGGGTGCTGGGTGCTCAGTGCTCAGGGTGATCGGTGCTCAGTCCTCAGGGTGCTCAGTACTCAGGGTGCTGGGTGCTCAGTGCTCAGGTTGCTCAGTACTCAGGGTGCTGGGTGCTCAGTACTCAGGGTGCTCAGTGCTCGGGGGAGCTCGGTGCTCAGAACTCAGGGTGCTGGGTGCTCAGTACTCAGTGCTCGGGGGTCCTGGGTGCTCAGCGCTCTGGGTGCTTAGTGCACAGTACTCAGGGTGCTGGGTGCACAGTATTCAGTGTGCTCAGTGCTCGTGGTCCTGGGTGCTCAGTACTCAGGGTGCTGGGTGCTCAGTGCTCGGGGTGCTGGGTGCTCATTCTCGGGGTGCTGGGTGCTCAGTGCTCGGGGTGCTGGGTGCTCAGTTCTCGGGGTGCTGGGTGCTTAGTGCTCAGCATGCTTGGTGCTCAGTACTCATGGTGCTCGGTTCTCAGTACTCAGGGTGCTGGGTGCTCATTCTCAGGGTGCTGGGTGCTCAGTGCTCGGGGTGCTGGGTGCTCAGTGCTCAGGGTCCTCGGTGCTCAGTACTCAGGGTGCTCAGTACTCAGCGTGCTGGGTGCTCAGTGCTCAGGGTGCTGGGGTGCTCAGTACTCAGGGTGCTGGGTGCTCAGTACTCACGGTGCTGGGTGCTCAGTACTCGGGGTGCTCGGTGCTCATTACTGAGGGTGCCGGGTGCTCAGTGCTGAGGGTGCTCGGTGCTCAGTACTCAGGGTGCTCAGTGCTCAGTCCTCAGCGTGCTGGGTGCTCAGTGCTCAGGGTGCTGGGTGCTCAGTAATCAGGGTGCTGGGTGCTCAGTACTCAGGGTGCTCAGTGCTCAGGGTGCTCAGTGCTAAGTACTCAGGGTGCTCAGTGCTCTGGGTGCTGGGTGCTCAGTGCTCGGGGTGCTGGGTGCTCAGTGCTCAGGGTGCTGGGTGCTCAGTACTCAGGGTGCTCAGTGCTCAGGGTGCTGGTTGCTCAGTGCTCGGGGTGCTGGGTACTCAGTGCTCAGTACTCAGGGTGCTGGGGTGCTCAGTGCTCAGGGTGCTGAGTGCTCAGTGCTCGGGGTGCTGGGTGCTCAGTGCTCAGTACTCAGGGTGCTGGGTGCTCAGTGCTCAGGGTGCTGGGTGCTCAGTACTCAGGGTGCTGGGTGCTCAGTGCTCAGGGTGATCGGTGCTCAGTACTCAGGGTGCTCAGTACTCAGGGTGCTGGGTGCTCAGGGCTCGGGGTGCTGGGAGCTCAGTACTCAGGGTGCTGGCTGCTCAGTTGCTCGGGGTGCTGGGTGCTGAGTGCTCAGTGTGCTGGGTGCTCAGTACTCGGTGTGCTCGGTGCTCAGTACTCAGGGTGCTGGGTGCTCAGTGCTCAGGGTGCTCGCTGCTCAGTACTCAGGGTGCTGGGTGCTCAGTGCTCAGGGTGCTGGGTGCTCAGTACTCAGGGTGCTGGGTGCTCAGTGCTCAGGGTGATCGGTGCTCAGTACTCAGGGTGCTCAGTACTCAGGGTGCTGGGTGCTCAGGGCTCGGGGTGCTGGGAGCTCAGTACTCAGGGTGCTGGCTGCTCAGTGCTCGGGGGTGCTGGGTGCTGAGTGCTCAGTGTGCTGGGTGCTCAGTACTCGGTGTGCTCGGTGCTCAGTGCTCAGGGTGATCGGTGCTCAGTCCTCAGGGTGCTCAGTACTCAGGATGCTGGGTGCTCAGGGCTCAGGTTGCTCAGTACTCAGGGTGCTGGGTGCTCAGTACTCAGGGTGCTCAGTGCGCTTGGAGCTCGGGTGCTCAGTACTCAGAGTGCTGGGTGCTCAGTACTCAGTGCTCGGGGTCCTGGGTGCTCAGAGCTCTGGGTGCTTAGTGCACAGTACTCAGGGTGCTGGGTGCTCAGTATTCAGGGTGCTCAGTGCTCGGGGTGCTGGGTGCTCAGTACTCAGGGTGCTGGGTGCTCAGTACTCAGGGTGCTGGGTGCTCATTCTCGGGGTGCTGGGGTGCTCATTCTCGGGGGTGCTGGGTGCTCAGTGCTCGGGGTGCTGGGTGCTCAGTGCTCAGGGTCCTCGGTGCTCAGTACATAGGGTGCTCAGTACTCAGCGTGCTTTGTGCTCAGTGCTCAGGGTGGCTGGGTGCTCAGTACTCAGGGTGCTGGGTGCTCAGTACTCACTGTGCTGGGTGCTCAGTACTCGGGGTGCTCGGTGCTCATTACTCAGGGTGCTGGGTGCTCAGTGCTCGGGGTGCTCGCTGCTCAGTACTCTTGTTGCTTGGTGCTCAGTACTCAGGGTGCTGGGTGCTCAGTGCTCGGGGTGCTCGGTGCTCAGTACTCAGGGTGCTGGGTGCTCAGTGCTTGGGGTGCTGGGTGCTCAGTGCTCAGAGTGCTGGGTGCTCAGTGCTCGGGGTGCTGGGTGCTCAGTACTCGGGGTGCTCGGTGCTCAGTACTCAGGGTGCTGGGTGCTCAGTACTCATGGTGCTGGGTGCTCAGTACTCAGGGTGCTGGGTGCTCAGTGCTCGGGGTGCTCGGGTGCTCAGTACTCAGGGTGCTGGGTGCTCAGTACTCAGGGTGCTCAGTACTCAGTACTCAGGGTGCTGGGTGCTCAGTGCTTGGGGTGCTGGGTGCTCAGTACTCAGGGTGCTGGGTGCTCAGTGCTCGGGGGTGCTGGGTGCTCAGTACTCGGGGTGCTCGGTGCTCATTACTCAGGGTGCTGTGTGCTCAGTACTCATGGTGCTGGGTGCTCAGTACTCAGGGTGCTGGGTGCTCAGTACTCAGGGTGCTGGGTGCTCAGTACTCAGGGTGCTGGGTGCTCAGTGCTCAGGGTGCTGTGTGCTCAGTACTCAGGGTGCTGGGTGCTCAGTACTCAGGGTGCTGGGTGCTCAGTGCTCAGGGTGCTGTTTGCTCAGTGCTCGGGGTGCTCGGTGCTCAGTACTCAGGGTGCTGGGTGCTCAGTGCTCAGGGTGCTGGGTGCTCAGTACTCGGGGTGCTCGGTGCTCAGTACTCAGTGTGCTGGGGTGCTCAGTGCTCAGGGTCCTTGGTGCTCAGTACTCAGGGTGCTCAGTAATCAGCGTGCTTTGTGCTCAGTGCTCAGAGTGCTGGATGCTCAGTACTCAGCGTGCTCGGTGCTCAGTACTCAGGGTGCTCAGTGCTCAGTACTCAGCGTGCTGGGTGCTTAGTGCTCAGGGTGCTCGGTGCTCAGTACTCAGGGTGCTCAGTGCTCAGTACTCAGCGTGCAGGGTGCTCAGTGCCTCAGGGTGCTGGGTGCTCTGTACTCAGGGTGCTGGGTGCTTAGTACTCAGGGTGCTCGGTCCTCAGTGCTCAGGGGTGCTGGGTGCTCAGTACTCAGGGTGCTGGGTGCTCAGTGCTCAGGGTGCTCAGTGCTCAGTACTCAGGGTGCTCGGTGCTCAGTGCTCAGGGTGCTCAGTGCTCAGTACTCAGGGTGCTCTGTGCTCTGGGTGCTGGGTGCTCAGTGCTCGGGGTGCTGGGTGCTCAGTGCTCAGGGTGCTGGGTGCTCAGTACTCAGGGTGCTCAGTGTTCAGGGTGCTGGTTGCTCAGTGCTCGGGGTGCTGGCTACTCAGTGCTCAGTACACTGGGTGCTGAGTGCTCAGTGCTCGGGGTGCTGGGTGCTCAGTGCTCAGTACTCAGGGTGCTGGGTGCTCATTGCTCAGGGTGCTGGGTGCTCAGTATTCAGGGTGCTGGGTGCTCAGTGCTCAGGGTGCTGGGTGCTCAGTACTTAGGGTGCTGGGTCCTCAGTGCTCAGGGTGCTGGGTGCTCAGTGCTCGGTGTGCTCAGTACTCAGGGTGCTGTGTGTTCAGTGCTCAGGGTACTGGGTGTTCAGTACTCAGGGTGCTCGGTGCTTAGTACTCAGGGTGCTGGGTGCTCAGTACTCCGGGTGCTGGGTGCTCAGTGCTGGGGTGCTCGGTGCTCAGTTCTCAGGGTGTTGGGTGCTCAGTACTCAGGGTGCTCATTGCTCAGAGTGCTGGGTGCTCAGTACTCAGGGTGCTGGGTGCTCAGTGCTCAGGGTGCTGGGTGCTCAGTACTCAGGGTGCTGGGTCCTCATTGCTCAGGGTGCTGGGTGCTCAGTACTCAGGGTGCTGGGTGCTCAGTACTCAGGGTGCTCAGTGCTCAGTACTCAGGGTGCTCATTGCTCAGAGTGCTGGGTGCTCAGTACTCAGGGTGCTGGGTGCTCAGTGCTCAGGGTGCTGGGTACTCAGTGCTCGGGGTGATGGGTGCTCAGTGCTCAGGGTGCTGTGTGCTCAGTACTCAGGGTGCTCAGTACACAGGGTGCTGGGTGCTCAGTGATCAGGGTGCTGGGGTGCTTAGTGCTCAGGGTGCTGGGTGCTCAGTGCTCAGTGTACTGGGTGCTCGGTGCTCGGGGTGCTGGGTGCTCAGTGCTCGGTGTGCTTGGTGCTCAGTGCTCGGGGTGCTGGGTGCTGAGTGCTCTGTGTGCTGGGTGCTGAGTGCTCGGGGTGCTGGGTGCTCAGTGCTCGGGGTGCTGGGTGCTCAGTACTCAGGGTGCTCGGTGCTCAGTACTCAGGTTGCTGGCTGCTCAGTGCTCAGGGTGCTGGGTGCTCAGTACTCAGGGTGCTGGGTGCTCGGTGCTCAGTACACCTGGGTGATCAGTACTCAGGGTGCTGGGTGCTCAGTACTCAGGGTGCTCGGTGCTCAGTACTCAGGGTGCTTGGTGCTCATTTCTCGGGGTGCTGGGTGCTCATTAATCAGGGTGCTGGGTGCTCAGTACTCAGGGTGCTCAGTGCTTGGGGTGCTGGGTGCTCAGTACTCAGGGTGCTCAGTGCTTTGGGTGCAGGGTGCTCAGTACTCAGGGGTGCTGGGTGCTGAGTACTCAGGTTGCTGGGTGCTCAGTGCTCGGGGTGCTGGGTGCTCAGTGCTCGGGGTGCTGGGTGCTCAGTGCCCGGGGTGCTCGGTGCTCAGTGCTCGGTGTGCTGGGTGCTCAGTACTCGGGGTGCTCAGTGCTCAGTACTCAGGGTGCTGGGTGCTCAGTGCTCAGGGTGCTGGGTGCTCAGGTGCTCGGGGTGCTGGGTGCTCGGTGCTCAGGTTGCTGGGTGCTCAGTACTCGGGGTGCTGGTTGCTCAGTACTCAGGGTGCTGGGTGCTCATTGCTCGGGGTGCTGGGTGCTCAGAGCTCGGGGAGCTGGGTGCTCAGTGCTCGGGGGCGCTGGGTGCTCAGTGCTCGGGGTGCTCGGTGCTCAGTACTCAGGGTGCAGGGTGCTAAGTGCTCAGGGTGCTCGGTGCTCAGTACTCAGGGTGCTGGGTGCTCAGTGCTCGGTGTGCTCCGTGCTCAGTACGTTGGGTGCTCAGTACTCAGGGTGCTGGGTGCTCAGTGCTCAGGGTGATCGGGTGCTCAGTACTCAGGGTGCTCAGTACTCAGGGTGCTGGGTGCTCAGGGCTCGGGGTGCTGGGAGCTCAGTACTCAGGGTGCTGGGTGCTCAGTGCTCGGGGTGCTGGGTGCTGAGTGCTCAGGGTGCTGGGTGCTCAGTACTCGGGGTGCTCGGTGCTCAGTACTCAGGGTGCTGGGTGCTCAGTACTCAGGGTGCTGGGTGCTCAGTGCTCTGGGTGCTCGCTGCTCAGTACTCAGGGTGCTGGGTGCTCAGTGCTCAGGGTGCTGGGTGCTCAGTACTCAGGGTGCTGGGTGCTCAGTGCTCAGGGTGATCGGTGCTCAGTGCTCAGGTTGCTCAGTACACAGGGTGCTGGGTGCTCAGTACTCAGGGTGCTGGGTGCTCAGTACTCAGGGTGCTCAGTGCTCGGGGAGCTCGGTGCTCAGTACTCAGAGTGCTGGGTGCTCAGTACTCAGCGCTCGGGGTCCTGGGTGCTCAGTGCTCTGGGTGCTTAGTGCACAGTACTCAGGGTGCTGGGTGCTCAGTATTCAGGGTGCTCAGTGCTCGGGGTGCTGGGTGCTCAGTACTCAGGGTGCTGGGTGCTCAGTGCTCGGGGTGCTGGGGTGCTCAGTGCTCGGGGTGCTGGGTGCTCAGTGCCCGGGGGTGCTCGGTGCTCAGTGCTCGGTGTGCTGGGTGCTCAGTACTCGGGGTGCTCAGTGCTCAGTACTCAGGGTGCTGGGTGCTCAGTGCTCAGGGTGCTGGGTGCTCAGTGCTCGGGGGTGCTGGGGTGCTCGGTGCTCAGGTTGCTGGGTGCTCAGTACTCGGGGTGCTGGTTGCTCAGTACTCAGGGTGCTGGGTGCTCATTGCTCGGGGTGCTGGGGTGCTCAGAGCTCGGGGAGCTGGGGTGCTTCAGTGCTCGGGGCGCTGGGTGCTCAGTGCTCGGGGTGCTCGGTGCTCAGTACTCAGGGTGCAGGGTGCTAAGTGCTCAGGGTGCTCGGTGCTCAGTACTCAGGGTGCTGGGTGCTCAGTGCTCGGTGTGCTCCGTGCTCAGTACGTTGGGTGCTCAGTACTCAGGGTGCTGGGTGCTCAGTGCTCAGGGTGATCGGTGCTCAGTACTCAGGGTGCTCAGTACTCAGGGTGCTGGGTGCTCAGGGCTCGGGGTGCTGGGAGCTCAGTACTCAGGGTGCTGGGTGCTCAGTGCTCGGGGTGCTGGGTGCTGAGTGCTCAGGGTGCTGGGTGCTCAGTACTCGGGGGTGCTCGGTGCTCAGTACTCAGGGTGCTGGGTGCTCAGTACTCAGGGTGCTGGGGTGCTCAGTGCTCTGGGTGCTCGCTGCTCAGTACTCAGGGTGCTGGGTGCTCAGTGCTCAGGGTGCTGGGTGCTCAGTACTCAGGGTGCTGGGGTGCTCAGTGCTCAGGGTGATCGGTGCTCAGTGCTCAGGTTGCTCAGTACTCAGGGTGCTGGGTGCTCAGTACTCAGGGTGCTGGGTGCTCAGTACTCAGGGTGCTCAGTGCTCGGGGAGCTCGGTGCTCAGTACTCAGAGTGCTGGGTGCTCAGTACTCAGCGCTCGGGGTCCTGGGTGCTCAGTGCTCTGGGTGCTTAGTGCACAGGTACTCAGGGTGCTGGGTGCTCAGTATTCAGGGTGCTCAGTGCTCGGGGTGCTGGGTGCTCAGTACTCAGGGTGCTGGGTGCTCAGTACTCAGGGTGCTGGGTGCTCATTCTCGGGGTGCTGGTTGCTCAGTGCTCAGGGTCCTCGGTGCTCAGTACTCAGGGTGCCTCAGTAACTCAGCGTGCTTTGTGCTCAGTGCTCAGGGTGCTGGGTGCTCAGTACTCAGGGTGCTGGGTGCTCAGTACTCACTGTGCTGGGTGCTCAGTACTCGGGGTGCTCGGTGCTCATTACTCAGGGTGCTGGGGTGCTCAGTGCTCGGGTGTGCTCGCTGCTCAGTACTCTTGTTGCTGGGTGCTCAGTACTCAGGGTGCTGGGTGCTCAGTGCTCAGGGTGCTCAGTACTCAGTACTCAGGGTGCTGGGTGCTAAGTGCTTGGGTTGCTGGGGTGCTCAGTGCTCAGGGTGCTGGGTGCTCAGTACTCGGGGTGCTGGGTGCTCAGTACTTGGGGTGCTCGGTGCTCAGTACTCAGGGTGCTGGGTGCTCAGTACTCATGGTGCTGGGTGCTCAGTACTCAGGGTGCTGGGTGCTCTGTACTCAGGGTGCCTGGGTGCTCAGTACTCAGGGTGCTGGGTGCTCAGTGCTCAGGGTACTGTGTGCTCAGTACTCAGGGTGCTGGGTGCTCAGTACTCAGGGTGCTGGTGCTCAGTGCTCAGGGTGCTGTGTGCTCAGTGCTCGGGTTGCTCGGTGCTCAGTACTCAGGGTGCTGGGTGCTCAGTGCTCAGGGTGCTGGGTGCTCAGTACTCAGGGTGCTGGGTGCTCAGTGCTCAGGGTGATCGGTGCTCAGTACTCAGGGTGCTCAGTAATCAGGGTGCTGGGTGCTCAGGGCTCGGGGTGCTGGGAGCTCAGTACTCAGGGTGCTGGCTGCTCAGTGCTCGGGGTGCTGGGTTGCTGAGTGCTCAGTGTGCTGGGTGCTCAGTACTCGGTGTGCTCGGTGCTCAGTACTCAGGGTGCTGGGTGCTCAGTGCTCAGGGTGCTCGCTGCTCAGTACTCAGGGTGCTGGGTGCTCAGTGCTCAGAGTGCTGGGTGCTCAGTACTCAGGGTGCTGGGTGCTCAGTGCTCAGGGTGATCGGTGCCTCAGTCCTCAGGGTGCTCAGTACTCAGGATGCTGGGTGCTCAGGGCTCAGGTTGCTCAGTACTCAGGGTGCTGGGTGCTCAGTACTCAGGGTGCTCAGTGCGCTTGGAGCTCGGTGCTCAGTACTCAGAGTGCTGGGTGCTCAGTACTCAGTGCTCGGGGGTCCTGGGGTGCTCAGAGCTCTGGGTGCTTAGGTGCACAGTACTCAGGGTGCTGAGGTGCTCAGTATTCAGGGTGCTCAGTGCTCGGGGTGCTGGGTGCTCAGTACTCAGGGTGCTGGGTGCTCAGTACTCAGGGTGCTGGGTGCTCATTCTCGGGGTGCTGGGTGCTCATTCTCGGGGTGCTGGGTGCTCAGTGCTCGGGGTGCTGGGTGCTCAGTGCTCAGGGTCCTCGGTGCTCAGTACATAGGGTGCTCAGTACTCAGCGTGCTTTGTGCTCAGTGCTCAGGGTGCTGGGTGCTCAGTACTCAGGGTGCTGGGTGCTCAGTACTCACTGTGCTGGGTGCTCAGTACTCGGGGTGCTCGGTGCTCATTACTCAGGGTGCTGGGTGCTCAGTGCTCGGGGTGCTCGCTGCTCAGTACTCTTGTTGCTGGGTGCTCAGTACTCAGGGTGCTGGGTGCTCAGTGCTCGGGGTGCTCGGTGCTCAGTACTCAGGGTGCTGGGTGCTCAGTGCTTGGGGTGCTGGGTGCTCAGTGCTCAGGGTGCTGGGTGCTCAGTGCTCGGGGTGCTGGGTGCTCAGTACTCGGGGTGCTCGGTGCTCAGTACTCAGGGTGCTGGGTGCTCAGTACTCATGGTGCTGGGTGCTCAGTACTCAGGGTGCCTGGGTGCTCAGTGCTCGGGGTGCTCGGTGCTCAGTACTCAGGGTGCTGGGTGCTCAGTACTCAGGGTGCTCAGTACTCAGTACTCAGGGTGCTGGGTGCTCAGTGCTTGGGGTGCTGGGTGCTCAGTACTCAGGGTGCTGGGTGCTCAGTGCTCGGGGTGCTGGGTGCTCAGTACTCGGGGTGCTCGGTGCTCATTTCTCAGGGGTGCGTGCTGTGTGCTCAGTACTCATGGTGCTGGGTGCTCAGTACTCAGGGTGCTGGGTGCTCAGTACTCAGGGTGCTGGGGTGCTCAGTACTCAGGGGTGCTGGGTGCTCAGTGCTCAGGGTGCTGTGTGCTCAGTACTCAGGGTGCTGGGTGCTCAGTACTCAGGGTGCTGGGTGCTCAGTGCTCAGGGTGCTGTTTGCTCAGTGCTCGGGGGTGCTCGGTGCTCAGTACTCAGGGTGCTGGGTGCTCAGTGCTCAGGCTGCTGGGTGCTCAGTACTCGGGGTGCTCGGTGCTCAGTACTCAGTGTGCTGGGTGCTCAGTGCTCAGGGTCCTTGGTGCTCAGTACTCAGGGTGCTCAGTAATCAGCGTGCTTTGTGCTCAGTGCTCAGAGTGCTGGATGCTCAGTACTCAGCGTGCTCGGTGCTCAGTACTCAGGGTGCTCAGTGCTCAGTACTCAGCGTGCTGGGTGCTTAGTGCTCAGGGTGCTCGGTGCTCAGTACTCAGGGTGCTCAGTGCTCAGTACTCAGCGTGCAGGGTGCTCAGTGCTCAGGGTGCTGGGTGCTCTGTACTCAGGGTGCTGGGTGCTTAGTACTCAGGGTGCTCGGTCCTCAGTGCTCAGGGTGCTGGGTGCTCAGTACTCAGGGTGCTGGGTGCTCAGTGCTCAGGGTGCTCAGTGCTCAGTACTCAGGGGTGCTCGGTGCTCAGTGCTCAGGGTGCTCAGTGCTCAGTACTCATGGTGCTCTGTGCTCTGGGTGCTGGGTGCTCAGTGCTCGGGGTGCTGGGTGCTCAGTGCTCAGGGTGCTGGGTGCTCAGTACTCAGGGTGCTCAGTGTTCAGGGTGCTGGTTGCTCAGTGCTCGGGGGTGCTGGCTACTCAGTGCTCAGTACACTGGGGTGCTGAGTGCTCAGTGCTCGGGGTGCTGGGTGCTCAGTGCTCAGTACTCAGGGTGCTGGGTGCTCATTGCTCAGGGTGCTGGGTGCTCAGTATTCAGGGTGCTGGGTGCTCAGTGCTCAGGGTGCTGGGTGCTCAGTACTTAGGTGCTGGGTCCTCAGTGCTCAGGGTGCTGGGTGCTCAGTGCTCGGTGTGCTCAGTACTCAGGGTGCTGTGTGTTCAGTGCTCAGGATACTGGGTGTTCAGTACTCAGGGTGCTCGGTGCTTAGTACTCAGGGTGCTGGGTGGCTCAGTACTCCGGGTGCTGGGTGCTCAGTGCTCGGGGTGCTCGGTGCTCAGTTCTCAGGGTGTTGGGTGCTCAGTACTCAGGGTGCTCATTGCTCAGAGTGCTGGGGTGCTCAGTGCTCAGTACTCCGGGTGCTGGGTGCTCAGTGCTCGGGGTGCTCGGTGCTCAGTTCTCAGGGTGTTGGGTGCTCAGTACTCAGGGTGCTCATTGCTCAGAGTGCTGGGTGCTCAGTACTCAGGGTGCTGGGTGCTCAGTGCTCAGGGTGCTGGGTGCTCAGTACTCAGGGTGCTGGGTCCTCATTGCTCAGGGTGCTGGGTGCTCAGTACTCAGGGTGCTGGGTGCTCAGTACTCAGGGTGCTCAGTGCTCAGTACTCAGGGTGCTCAGTGCTCAGTACTCAGGGTGCTCAGTGCTCAGGGTGCTGGGTACTCAGTGCTCGGGGTGATGGGTGCTCAGTGCTCAGGGTGCTGTGTGCTCAGTACTCAGGGTGCTCAGTACACAGGTGCTGGTGCTCAGTGATCAGGGTGCTGGGTGCTTAGTGCTCAGGGTGCTGGGTGCTCAGTGCTCGGTGTACTGGGTGCTCGGTGCTCGGGGTGCTGGGTGCTCAGTGCTCGGTGTGCTTGGTGCTCAGTGCTCGGGGTGCTGGGTGCTGAGTGCTCGGTGTGCTGGGTGCTGAGTGCTCGGGTGCTGGGTGCTCAGTGCTCGGGGTGCTGGGTGCTCAGTACTCAGGGTGCTCGGTGCTCAGTACTCAGGTTGCTGGCTGCTCAGTGCTCAGGGTGCTGGGTGCTCAGTACTCCAGGGTGCTGGGTGCTCGGTGCTCAGTACACTGGGTGATCAGTACTCAGGGTGCTGGGTGCTCAGTACTCAGGGTGCTCGGTGCTCAGTACTCAGGGTGCTTGGTGCTCATTTCTCGGGGTGCTGGGTGCTCATTAATCAGGGTGCTGGGTGCTCAGTACTCAGGGTGCTCAGTGCTTGGGGTGCTGGGTGCTCAGTACTCAGGGTGCTCAGTGCTTTGGGTGCAGGGTGCTCAGTACTCAGGGTGCTGGGTGCTGAGTACTCAGGTTGCTGGGTGCTCAGTACTCAGGGTGCTGGGTGCTCAGTGCTCGGGGTGCTGGGTGGTCAGTGCTCGGGTTGCTGGGTGCTCAGTGCTCGGGGTGCTGGGTGCTCAGTGCTCAGGGTGCTGGGTGCTCAGTGCTCAGGGTGCTGGGTGCTCAGTGCTCGGGGTGCTGGGTGCTCAGTGCCCGGGGTGCTCGGTGCTCAGTGCTCGGGGTGCTGGGTGCTCAGTACTCGGGGTGCTCAGTGCTCAGTACTCAGGGTGGCTGGGTGCTCCAGTGCTCAGGGTGCTGGGTGCTCAGTGCTCGGGGTGCTGGGTGCTCGGTGCTCAGGTTGCTGGGTGCTCAGTACTCGGGGGTGCTGGTTGCTCAGTACTCAGGGTGCTGGGTGCTCATTGCTCGGGGTGCTGGGTGCTCAGAGCTCGGGGAGCTGGGTGCTCAGTGCTCGGGGCGCTGGGTGCTCAGTGCTCGGGGTGCTCGGTGCTCAGTACTCAGGCTGCAGGGTGCTAAGTGCTCAGGGTGCTCGGTGCTCAGTACTCAGGGTGCTGGGTGCTCAGTGCTCGGTGTGCTCCGTGCTCAGTACGTTGGGTGCTCAGTACTCAGGGTGCTGGGTGCTCAGTGCTCAGGGGTGATCGGTGCTCAGTACTCAGGGTGCTCAGTACTCAGGGTGCTGGGTGCTCAGGGCTCGGGGTGCTGGGAGCTCAGTACTCAGGGTGCTTGGTGCTCAGTGCTCGGGGTGCTGGGTGCTGAGTGCTCAGGGTGCTGGGTGCTCAGTACTCGGGGTGCTCGGTGCTCAGTACTCAGGGTGCTGGGTGCTCAGTACTCAGGGTGCTGGGTGCTCAGTGCTCTGGGTGCTCGCCTGCTCAGTACTCAGGGTGCTGGGTGCTCAGTGCTCAGGGTGCTGGGTGCTCAGTACTCAGGGTGCTGGGTGCTCAGTGCTCAGGGTGATCGGTGCTCAGTGCTCAGGTTGCTCAGTACTCAGGGTGCTGGGTGCTCAGTACTCAGGGTGCTGGGTGCTCAGTACTCAGGGTGCTCAGTGCTCGGGGAGCTCGGTGCTCAGTACTCAGAGTGCTGGGTGCTCAGTACTCAGCGCTCGGGGTCCTGGGTGCTCAGTGCACTGGGTGCTTAGTGCACAGTACTCAGGGTGCTGGGTGCTCAGTATTCAGGGTGCTCAGTGCTCGGGTGCTGGGTGCTCAGTACTCAGGGTGCTGGGTGCTCAGTACTCAGGGTGCTGGGTGCTCATTCTCGGGGTGCTGGTTGCTCAGTGCTCAGGGTCCTCGGTGCTCAGTACTCAGGGTGCTCAGTACTCAGCGTGCTTTGTGCTCAGTGCTCAGGGTGCTGGGTGCTCAGCACTCAGGGTGCTGGGTGCTCAGTACTCACTGTGCTGGGTGCTCAGTACTCGGGGTGCTCGGTGCTCATTACTCAGGGTGCTGGGTGCTCAGTGCTCGGGGTGCTCGCTGCTCAGTACTCTTGGTGCTGGGTGCTCAGTACTCAGGGTGCTGGGTGCTCAGTGCTCAGGGTGCTCAGTACTCAGTACTCAGGGTGCTGGGTGCTAAGTGCTTGGGTTGCTGGGTGCTCAGTGCTCAGGGTGCTGGGTGCTCAGTGCTCCGGGGTGCTGGGTGCTCAGTACTTGGGGTGCTCGGTGCTCAGTACTCAGGGTGCTGGGTGCTCAGTACTCATGGTGCTGGGTGCTCAGTACTCAGGGTGCTGGGTGCTCTGTACTCAGGGTGCTGGGTGCTTAGTACTCAGGTGCTGGGTGCTCAGTGCTCAGGGTACTGTGTGCTCAGTACTCAGGGTGCCTGGGTGCTCAGTACTCAGGGTGCTGGGTGCTCAGTGCTCAGGGTGCTGTGTGCTCAGTGCTCGGGTTGCTCGGTGCTCAGTACTCAGGGTGCTGGGTGCTCAGCGCTCAGGGTGCTGGGTGCTCAGTACTCAGGGGTGCTCGGTGCTCAGTACTCAGGGTGCTGGGTGCTCAGTGCTCAGGGTCCTCGGTGCTCAGTACTCAGGGTGCTCAGTACTCAGCGTGCTTTGTGCTCAGTGCTCAGAGTGCTGGATGCTCATTACTCAGGGTGCTTGGTGCTCAGTACTCAGGGTGCTCAGTGCTCAGTACTCAGCGTGCTGGGTGCTCAGTGCTCAGGGTGCTCGTTGCTCAGTACTCAGGGTGCTCAGTGCTCAGTACTCAGCGTGCAGGGTGCTCAGTGCTCAGGGTGCTGGGTGCTCAGTACTCAGGGTGCTGGTTGCTTAGTACTCAGGGTGCTCGGCTCCTCAGTGCTCAGGGTGCTGGGTGCTCAGTACTCAGGGTGCTGGGTGCTCAGTGCTCAGGGTGCTCAGTGCTCAGTACTCAGGGTGCTCGGTGCTCAGTGCTCAGGGTGCTCAGTGCTCAGTACTCAGGGTGCTCAGTGCTCTGGGTGCTGGGTGCTCAGTGCTCGGGGTGCTGGGTGCTCAGTGCTCAGGGTGCTGGGTGCTCAGTACTCAGGGGTGCTCAGTGCTCAGGGTGCTGTGTGCTCAGTGCTCGGGGTGCTGGGTACTCAGTGCTCAGTACACAGGGTGCTGAGTGCTCAGTGCTCGGGGTGCTGGGTGCTCAGTGCTCAGGGTGCTGGGTGCTCAGTGCTCAGGGTGCTGGGTGCTCAGTGCTCAGGGTGCTGGGTGCTCAGTACTCAGGTGCTGGGTCCTCAGTGCTCATGGTGCTGGGTGCTCTGTGTTCGGGGTGCTCAGTACTCAGGGTGCTGTGTGTTCAGTGCTCAGGGTACTGGGTGCTCAGTACTCAGGGTGCTCGGTGCTTAGTACTCAGGGTGCTGGGTGCTCAGTACTCCGGGTGCTCAGTGCTCAGTACCCAAGGTGCTCATTGCTCAGGGTGCTGGGTGCTCAGTACTCAGGGTGCTGGGTGCTCAGTACTCAGGGTGCTCAGTGATCAGTACTCAGGGTGCTCAGTGCTCAGTACTCAGGGTGCTCAGTGCTCAGGGTGCTGGTGCTCAGTGCTCGGGTTGCTGGGTGCTCAGTTCTCAGGGTGCTGTGTGCTCAGTACTCAGGGTGCTCAGTACTCAGGGTGCTGGGTGCTCAGTGCTCAGGGTGCTGGGTGCTCAGTGCTCAGGGTGCTCCGTGCTCAGTGCTCAGCGTGCTCGGTGCTCAGTGCTCAGGTTGCTGGGTGCTCAGTACTAAGGGTGCTGTGTGCTCAGTACTCACGGTGCTCAGTGCTCAGTACTCAGGGTGCTCAGTGCTCAGGGTGCTGGGTGCTCAGTGCTCGGGGTGCTGGGTACTCAGTCCTCAGGGTGCTGGATGCTCAGTGCTCAGGGTGCTCGGTGCTCAGTGCTCAGGGTGCTGGGTGCTCAGTACTCAGGGTGGTGGGTGCTCAGTGCTCGGGGTTCTGGGTGCTCAGTACTCAGGGTGCTGGGTGCTCAGTGCTCAGGGTGCTGGGTGCTCAGTGCTCAGGGTGCTCGGTGCTTAGTACTCATGGTGCTCTGTGCTCGGGGTGCTGGGTGCTCAGTGCTCGGTGTGCTGGGTGCTCTGTGCTCGGGGTGCTGGGTGCTGAGTGCTCGGTGTGCTGGGTGCTCCATGCTCGGGGTGCTGGGTGCTCAGTGCTCAGGGTGCTGGGTGCTCATTACTCGGGGTGCTCGGTGCTCAGTACTCAGGGTGCTGGGTGCTCAGTGCTCAGGGTGCTGGGTGCTCAGTACTCAGTGAGCTGGGTGCTCGGTGCTCAGTACACTGGCTGCTCAGTACTCAGGTTGCTGGGTGCTCAGTACTCAGGGTGCTGGGTGCTCAGTTCTCGGGGTGCTGGGTGCTCATTAATCAGGGTGCTGGGTGCTCAGTACTCAGGGTGCTCAGTGCTTGGGGTGCTGGGTGCTCAGTACTCAGGGTGCTCAGTACTATGGGTGCAGGGTGCTCAGTACTCAGGGTGCTGGTTGCTCAGTGCTCAGGGTGCTGGGTGCTGAGTACTCAGGTTGCTGGGTGCTCAGTACTCAGGGTGCTGGGTGCTCAGTGCTCGGGGTGCTGGGTGCTCAGTGCTCGGGTTGCTGGGTGCTCAGTCCTCGGGGTGCTGGGTGCTCAGTGCTCGGGGTGCTGGGTGCTCAGTGCTCGGGGTGCTCGGTGCTCAGTGCTCAGGATGCTGGGTGCTCAGTACTCGGGGTGCTCAGTGCTCAGTACTCAGGGTGCTGGGTGCTCAGTGCTCAGGGTGCTGGGTGCTCAGTGCTCGGGGTGCTGGGTGCTCGGTGCTCAGGTTGCTGGGTGCTCAGTGCTCGGGGAGCTGGGTGCTGAGTGCTCAGGGTGCTGGGTGCTCAGTACTCGGGGTGCTCGGTGCTCAGTACTCAGGGTGCTGGGTGCTCAGTACTCAGGGTGCTGGGTGCTCAGTGCTCAGGGTGCTCGCTGCTCAGTACTCAGGGTGCTCAGTACTCAGCGTGCTTTGTGCTCAGTGCTCAGGGTGCTGGGTGCTCAGTACTCAGGGTGCTGGGTGCTCAGTACTCACGGTGCTGGGTGCTCAGTACTCGGGGTTTTCGGTGCTCATTACTCAGGGTGCTGGGTGCTCAGTGCTCGGGGTGCTCGCTGCTCAGTACTCTTGTTGCTGGGTGCTCAGTACTCAGGGTGCTGGGGGCTCAGTGCTCGGGGTGCTCGGTGCTCAGTACTCAGGGTGCTGGGTGCTCAGTGCTCAGGTGCTGGGTGCTCAGTACTCAGGGTGCTCAGTACTCAGTACTCAGGGTGCTGGGTGCTCAGTGCTACGGGTTGCTGGGTGCTCAGTGCTCAGGGTGCTGGGTGCTCAGTGCTCGGGGTGCTGGGTGCTCAGTACTCGGGGTGCTCGGTGCTCAGTACTCAGGGTGCTGGGTGCTCAGTACTCAGGGTGCTGGGTGCTCAGTACTCAGGGTGCTGGGTGCTCAGTACTCAGGGTGCTGGTTGC
Organism: Microtus oregoni; assembly: GCF_018167655.1. Lineage (NCBI taxonomy): Eukaryota > Metazoa > Chordata > Mammalia > Rodentia > Cricetidae > Microtus > Microtus oregoni. The sequence goes on from NW_024544550.1 coordinate 3,782,597, forward strand.
TCAGTGCTCAGGGTGCTGTGTGCTCAGTACTCAGGGTGCTGGGTGCTCAGTACTCAGGGTGCTGGGTGCTCAGTGCTCAGGGTGCTGTGTGCTCAGTGCTCGGGGTGATCGCTGCTCAGTACTCAGGGTGCTGGGTGCTCAGTGCTCAGGGTGCTGGGTGCTCAGTTACTCGGGGTGCTCGGTGCTCAGTACTCAGGGTGCTGCGTGCTCAGGGTCCTCAGTGCTCAGTACTCAGGGTGCTCAGTACTCAGCATGCTTTGTGCTCAGTGCTCAGAGTGCTGGGTGCTCAGTACTCAGGGTGCTCGGGTGCTCAGTACTCAGGGTGCTCAGTGCTCAGTACTCAGCGTGCTGGGTGCTCAGTGCTCAGGGTGCTCGGTGCTCAGTACTCCTGGGTGCTCAGTGCTCAGTACTCAGCGTTCAGGGTGCTCAGCTGCTCAGGGTGCTTGGTGCTCAGTACTCAGGGTGTTGGGTGCTTAGTACTCAGGGTGCTCGGTCCTCAGTGCTCAGGGGGCTGGGTGCTCAGTACTCAGGGTGCTGGGTGCTCAGTGCTCAGGGTGCTCAGTGCTCAGTACTCAGGGTGCTCGGTGCTCAGTGCTCAGGGTGCTCAGTGCTCAGTACTCAGGGTGCTCAGTGCTCTGGGTGCTGGGTGCTCAGTGCTCGGGGTGCTGGGTGCTGAGTGCTCAGGGTGCTGGGGTGCTCAGTTCTCAGGGTGCTCAGTGCTCAAGGTGCTGGGTGCTCAGTGCTCGGGGTGCTGGGTGCTCAGTGCTCAGGGTCCTGGGTGCTCAGTACTCAGGGTGCTCAGTGCTCAGGGTGCTGGGTGCTCAGTGCTCAGGGTGCTGGGTGCTCAGTACTCAGGGTGCTCAGTACACAGGTGCTGAGTGCTCAGTGCTCGGGATGCTGGGTGCTCAGTGCTCAGTACTCAGGGTGCTGGGTGCTCAGTGTTCAGGGTGCTGGGTGTTCAGTACTCAGGGTGCTGGGTGCTCAGTGCTCAGGGTGCTCGGTGCTCAGTACTAAGGGTGCTCAGTGCTTGGGGTGCTGGGTGCTCAGTACTCAGGGTGCTGGTTGCTCAGTGCTCAGGGTGCTGGGTGCTGAGTACTCAGGTTGCTGGGTGCTCAGTACTCAGGGTGCTGGGTGCTCAGTGCTCGGGGTGCTGGGTGGTCAGTGCTCGGGTTGCTGGGTGCTCAGTGCTCGGGGTGCTGGGTGCTCAGTGCTCGGGGTGCTGGGTGCTCAGTGCTCAGGGTGCTGGGTGCTCAGTGCTCGGGGTGCTGGGTGCTCAGTGCTCGGGGTGCTCGGTGCTCAGTGCTCGGGGTGCTGGGTGCTCAGTACTCGGGGTGCTCAGTGCTCAGTACTCAGGGTGCTGGGTGCTCAGTGCTCAGGGTGCTGGGTGCTCAGTGCTCGGGGTGCTGGGTGCTCGGTGCTCAGGTTGCTGCGTGCTCAGTACTCGGGGTGCTGGGTGCTCAGTACTCAGGGTGCTGGGTGCTCATTGCTCGGGGTGCTGGGTGCTCAGTGCTACGGGTGCTGGGTGCTCAGTGCTCGGGGAGCTGGGTGCTCAGTGCTCGGGGCGCTGGGTGCTCTGTGCTCGGGGTGCTCGGTGCTCAGTACTCAGGGTGCTGGGTGCTCAGTGCTCAGGGTGCTCGGTGCTCAGTACTCAGGGTGCTGGGTGCTCAGTGCTCAGGGTGCTCGGTGCTCAGTACTCAGGTTGCTGGGTGCTCAGTACTCAGGGTGCTGGGTGCTCAGTGCTCAGGGTGATCGGTGCTCAGTACTCAGGGTGCTCAGTACTCAGGGTGCTGGGTGCTCAGGGCTCGGGGTGCTGGGAGCTCAGTACTCAGGGTGCTGGGTGCTCAGTGCTCGGGGTGCTGGGTGCTGAGTGCTCAGGGTGCTGGGTGCTCAGTACTCGGGGTGCTCGGTGCTCAGTACTCAGGGTGCTGGGTGCTCAGTGCTCAGGGTGCTCGCTGCTCAGTACTAGGGTGCTGTGTGCTCAGTGCTCAGGGTGCTGGGTGCTCAGTACTCAGGGTGCTGGGTGCTCAGTGCTCATGGTGATCGGTGCTCAGTGCTCAGGTTGCTCAGTACTCAGGGTTCTGGGTGCTCAGTACTCAGGTTGCTGGGTGCTCAGTACTCAGGGTGCTCAGTGCTCGGGGAGCTCGGTGCTCAGTACTCAGAGTGCTGGGTGCTCAGTACTCAGTGCTCGGGGTCCTGGGTGCTCAGTGCTCTGGGTGCTTAGTGCACAGTACTCAGGGTGCTGGGTGCTCAGTATTCACCGTGCTCAGTGCTCGGGGTGCTGGGTGCTCAGTACTCAGGGTGCTGGTGCTCAGTAATCAGGGTGCTGGGTGCTCATTCTCGGGGTGCTGGGTGCTCATTCTCGGGGTGCTGGGTGCTCAGTGCTCGGGGTGCTGGGTGCTCAGTGCTCAGGGTCCTCGGTGCTCAGTACTCAGGGTGCTCAGTACTCAGCGTGCTTTGTGCTCAGTGCTCAGGGTGCTGGGTGCTCAGTACTCAGGGGGTCTGGGTGCTCAGTACTCACGGTGCTGGGTGCTCAGTACTCGGGTGCTCGGTGCTCATTACTCAGGGTGCTGGGTGCTCAGTGCTCTGGGTGCTCGCTGCTCAGTACTCTTGTTGCTGGGTGCTCAGTACTCAGGGTGCTGGGTGCTCAGTGCTCGGGGTGCTCGGTGCTTAGTACTCAGGGTGCTGGGTGCTCAGTGCTCAGGGTGCTGGGTGCTCAGTACTCAGGGTGCTCAGTACTCAGTACTCAGGGTGCTGGGTGCTCAGTGCTTGGAGTGCTGGGTGCTCAGTGCTCAGGGGTGCTGGGTGCTCAGTGCTCGGGGTGCTGGGTGCTCAGTACTCGGGGTGCTCGGTGCTCAGTACTCAGGGTGCTGGGTGCTCAGTACTCATGGTGCTGGGTGCTCAGTACTCAGGGTGCTGGGTGCTCAGTACTCAGGGTGCTGGGTGCTCAGTACTCAGGGAGCTGGGTGCTCAGTGCTCAGGGGTGCTGTGTGCTCAGTACTCGGGGTGCTGGGTGCTCAGTACTCAGGGTGCTGTGTGCTCAGTACTCAGGGTGCTGGGGTGCTCAGTACTCAGGGTGCTGGGTGCTCAGTACTCAGGGTGCTGGGTGCTCAGTGTTTAGGGTCCTCGGTGCTCAGTACTCAGGGTGCTCAGTACTCAGCGTGCTTTGTGCTCAGTGCTCAGAGTGCTGGATTCTCAGTACTCAGGGTGCTTGGTGCTCAGTACTCAGGGTGCTCAGTGCTCAGTACTCAGCGTGCTGGGTGCTCAGTGCTCAGGGTGCTCGGTGCTCAGTACTCAGGGTGCTCAGTGCTCAGTACTCAAACGTGAAGGGTGCTCAGTGCCCTTCCTTCCAGGGTGCTGGGTGCTCAGTACTCAGGGTGCTGGGTGCTTAGTACTCAGGGTGCTCGGTCCTCAGTGCTCAGGGTGCTGGGTGCTCAGTACTCTTGGTGCTGGGTGCTCAGTGCTCAGGGTGCTCAGTGCTCAGTACTCAGGGTGCTCGGTGCTCAGTGCTCAGGGTGCTTAGTGCTCAGTACTCAGGGTGCACAGTGATCTGGGTGCTGGGTGCTCAGTGCTCGGGGTGCTGGGTGCTCAGTGCTCAGGGTGCTGGGTGCTCAGTACTCAGGGTGCTCAGTGCTCAGGGTGCTGGGTGCTCAGTGCTCGGGGTGCTGGGTACTCAGTGCTCAGTACACAGGGTGCTGAGTGCTCAGTGCTCGGGGTGCTGGGTGCTCAGTGCTCAGTACTCAGGGTGCTGGGTGCTCAGTTCTCAGGGTGCTGGGTGCTCAGTACTCAGGGTGCTGGGTGCTCAGTGCTCAGGGTGCTGGGTGCTCAGTACTCAGGGTGCTGGGTCCTCAGTGCTCAGGGTGCTGGGTGCTCAGTGCTCGTGGTGCTCAGTACTCAGGGTGCTGTGTGTTCAGTGCTCAGGGTACTGGGTGCTCAGTACTCAGGGTGCTCGGTGCTTAGTACTCATGGTGCTGGGTGCTCAGTACTCCGGGTGCTGGGTGCTCAGTGCTCGGGGTGCTCGGTGCTCAGTGCTCAGGGTGCTGGGTGCTCAGTACTCAAGGTGCTCATTGCTCAGGGTGCTGGGTGCTCAGTACTCAGGGTGCTGGGTGCTCAGTACTCAGGGTGCTCAGTGCTCAGTACTCAGGGTGCTCAGTGCTCAGTACTCAGGGTGCTCAGTGCTCAGGGTGCTGGGTGCTCAGTGCTCGGGTGCTGGGTGCTCAGTTTCTCAGGGTGCTGTGTGCTCAGTACTCAGGGTGCTCAGTACTCAGGGTGCTGGGTGCTCAGTGCTCAGGGTGCTCCGTGCTCAGTGCTCAGGGTGCTCCGTGCTCAGTGCTCAGGGTGCTCGTTGCTCAGTGCTCAGGTTGCTGGGTGCTCAGTACTCAGGGTGCTGTGTGCTCAGTACTCAGGGTGCTCAGTGCTCAGTACTCAGTGTGCTCAGTGCTCAGGGTGCTGGGTGCTCAGTGCTCGGGGTGCTGGGTACTCAGTCCTCAGGGTGCTGGATGCTCAGTGCTCAGGGTGCTCGGTGCTCAGTGCTCAGGGTGCTGGGTGCTCAGTGCTCTGTGTGCTCGGTGCTCAGTACGTTGGGTGCTCAGCACTCAGGGTGCTGGGTGCTCAGGGCTCAGGGTGATCGGTGCTCAGTGCTCAGGTTGCTCAGTACTCAGGGTGCTGGGTGCTCAGTACTCAGGGTGCTGGGTGCTCAGTACTCAGGGTGCTCAGTGCTCGGGGAGCTCGGTGCTCAGTACTCAGAGTGCTGGGTGCTCAGTACTCAGTGCTCGGGGTCCTGGGTGCTCAGTGCTCTGGGTGCTTAGTGCACAGTACTCAGGGTGCTGGGTGCTCAGTATTCAGGGTGCTCAGTGCTCGGGGTGCTGGGTGCTCAGTACTCAGGGTGCTGGGTGCTCAGTACTCAGGGTGCTAGGTGCTCATTCTCGGGGTGCTGGGTGCTCATTCTCGGGGTGCTGGGTGCTCAGTGCTCGGGGCTGCTGGGTGCTCAGTGCTCAGGGTCCTCGGTGCTCAGTACTCAGGGTGCTCAGTACTCAGCGTGCTTTGTGCTCAGTGCTCAGGGTGCTGGGTGCTCAGTACTCAGGGTGCTGGGTGCTCAGTACTCACGGTGCTGGGTGCTCAGTACTCGGGGTGCTCAGTGCTCAGTACTCAGGGTGCTCGGTGCTCAGTGCTCAGGGTGCTTAGTGCTCAGTACTCAGGGTGCACAGTGATCTGGGTGCTGGGTGCTCAGTGCTAGGGGTGCTGGGTGCTCAGTGCTCAGGGTGCTGGGTGCTCAGTACTCAGGGTGCTCAGTGCTCAGGGTGCTGGGTGCTCAGTGCTCAGGGTGCTGGGTACTCAGTGCTCAGTACACAGGGTGCTGAGTGCTCAGTGCTCGGGGTGCTGGGTGCTCAGTGCTCAGTACTCAGGGTGCTGGGTGCTCAGTTCTCAGGGTGCTGGGTGCTCAGTACTCAGGGTGCTGGGTGCTCAGTGCTCAGGGTGCTGGGTGCTCAGTACTCAGGGTGCTGGGTCCTCAGTGCTCAGGGTGCTGGGTGCTCAGTGCTCGGGGTGCTCAGTACTCAGGGTGCTGTGTGTTCAGTGCTCAGGGTACTGGGTGCTCAGTACTCAGGGTGCTCGGTGCTTAGTACTCATGGTGCTGGGTGCTCAGTACTCCGGGTGCTGGGTGCTCAGTGCTCGGGGTGCTCGGTGCTCAGTGCTCAGGGTGCTGGGTGCTCAGTACTCAAGGTGCTCATTGCTCAGGGTGCTGGGTGCTCAGTACTCAGGGTGCTGGGTGCTCAGTACTCAGGGTGCTCAGTGCTCAGTACTCAGGGTGCTCAGTGCTCAGTACTCAGGGTGCTCAGTGCTCAGGGTGCTGGGTGCTCAGTGCTCGGGGTGCTGGGTGCTCAGTTCTCAGGGTGCTGTGTGCTCAGTACTCAGGGTGCTCAGTACTCAGGGTGCTGGGTGCTCAGTGCTCAGGGTGCTCCGTGCTCAGTGCTCAGGGTGCTCCGTGCTCAGTGCTCAGGGTGCTCGTTGCTCAGTGCTCAGGTTGCTGGGTGCTCAGTACTCAGGGTGCTGTGTGCTCAGTACTCAGGGTGCTCAGTGCTCAGTACTCAGTGTGCTCAGTGCTCAGGGTGCTGGGTGCTCAGTGCTCGGGGTGCTGGGTACTCAGTCCTCAGGGTGCTGGATGCTCAGTGCTCAGGGTGCTCGGTGCTCAGTGCTCAGGGTGCTGGGTGCTCAGTGCTCTGTGTGCTCGGTGCTCAGTACGTTGGGTGCTCAGCACTCAGGGTGCTGGGTGCTCAGGGCTCAGGGTGATCGGTGCTCAGTGCTCAGGTTGCTCAGTACTCAGGGTGCTGGGTGCTCAGTACTCAGGGTGCTGGGTGCTCAGTACTCAGGGTGCTCAGTGCTCGGGGAGCTCGGTGCTCAGTACTCAGAGTGCTGGGTGCTCAGTACTCAGTGCTCGGGGTCCTGGGTGCTCAGTGCTCTGGGTGCTTAGTGCACAGTACTCAGGGTGCTGGGTGCTCAGTATTCAGGGTGCTCAGTGCTCGGGGTGCTGGGTGCTCAGTACTCAGGGTGCTGGGTGCTCAGTACTCAGGGTGCTAGGTGCTCATTCTCGGGGTGCTGGGTGCTCATTCTCGGGGTGCTGGGTGCTCAGTGCTCGGGGTGCTGGGTGCTCAGTGCTCAGGGTCCTCGGTGCTCAGTACTCAGGGTGCTCAGTACTCAGCGTGCTTTGTGCTCAGTGCTCAGGGTGCTGGGTGCTCAGTACTCAGGGTGCTGGGTGCTCAGTACTCACGGTGCTGGGTGCTCAGTACTCGGGGTGCTCGGTGCTCATTACTCAGGGTGCTGGTGCTCAGTGCTCGGGGTGCTCGGTGCTCAGTACTCAGGGTGCTCAGGACTCAGCGTGCTTTGTGCTCAGTGCTCAGGGTGCTGGGTGCTCAGTACTCAGGGTGCTGGGTGCTCAGTACTCACGGTGCTGGGTGCTCAGTACTCTTGTAGCTGTGTGCTCAGTACTCAGGGTGCTGGGTGCTCAGTGCTCGGGGTGCTCGGTGCTCAGTACTCAGGGTGCTGGGTGCTCAGTGCTCAGGGTGCTGGGTGCTCAGTACTCACGGTGCTCAGTACTCAGTACTCAGGGTGCTGGGTGCTCAGTACTCAGCGCTCGGGGTCCTGGGTGCTCAGTGCTCTGGGTGCTTAGTGCACAGTACTCAGGGTGCTGGGTGCTCAGTATTCAGGGTGCTCAGTGCTCGGGGTGCTGGGTGCTCAGTACTCAGGGTGCTGGGTGCTCAGTACTCAGGGTGCTGGGTGCTCATTCTCGGGGTGCTGGGTGCTCATTCTCGGGGTGCTGGTTGCTCAGTGCTCAGGGTCCTCGGTGCTCAGTACTCAGGGTGCTCAGTACTCAGCGTGCTTTGTGCTCAGTGCTCAGGGTGCTGGGTGCTCAGTACTCAGGGGTGCTGGGTGCCCAGTACTCACTGTGCTGGGTGCTCAGTACTCGGGGTGCTCGGGCTCATTACTCAGGGTGCTGGGTGCTCAGTGCTCGGGGTGCTCGCTGCTCAGTACTCTTGTTGCTGGGTGCTCAGTACTCAGGGTGCTGGGTGCTCAGTGCTCAGGGTGCTCAGTACTCAGTACTCAGGGTGCTGGGTGCTCAGTGCTTGGGTTGCTGGGTGCTCAGTGCTCAGGGTGCTGGGTGCTCAGTGGCTCGGGGTGCTGGGTGCTCAGTACTCGGGGTGCTCGGTGCTCAGTACTCAGGGTGCTGGGTGCTCAGTACTCATGGTGCTGGGTGCTCAGTACTCAGGGTGCTGGGTGCTCTGCACTCAGGGTGCTGGGTGCTCAGTACTCAGGGTGCTGGGTGCTCAGTGCTCAGGGTACTGTGTGCTCAGTACTCAGGGTGCTGGGTGCTCAGTACTCAGGGTGCTGGGTGCTCAGTGCTCAGGGTGATCGGTGCTCAGTCCTCAGGGTGCTCAGTACTCAGGATGCTGGGTGCTCAGGGCTCAGGTTGCTCAGTACTCAGGGTGCTGGGTGCTCAGTACTCAGGGTGCTCAGTGCGCTTGGAGCTCGGTGCTCAGTACTCAGAGTGCTGGGTGCTCAGTACTCAGTGCTCGGGGTCCTGGGTGCTCAGAGCTCTGGGTGCTTAGTGCACAGTACTCAGGGTGCTGGGTGCTCAGTATTCAGGGTGCTCAGTGCTCGGGGTGCTGGGTGCTCAGTACTCAGGGTGCTGGGTGCTCAGTACTCAGGGTGCTGGGTGCTCATTCTCGGGGTGCTGGGTGCTCATTCTCGGGGTGCTGGGTGCTCAGTGCTCGGGGTGCTGGGTGCTCAGTGCTCAGGGTCCTCGGTGCTCAGTACATAGGGTGCTCAGTACTCAGCGTGCTTTGTGCTCAGTGCTCAGGGTGCTGGGTGCTCAGTACTCAGGGTGCTGGGTGCTCAGTACTCACTGTGCTGGGTGCTCAGTACTCGGGGTGCTCGGTGCTCATTACTCAGGGTGCTGGGTGCTCAGTGCTCGGGGTGCTCGCTGCTCAGTACTCTTGTTGCTGGGTGATCAGTACTCAGGGTGCTGGGTGCTCAGTGCTCGGGGTGCTCGGTGCTCAGTACTCAGGGTGCTGGGTGCTCAGTGCTTGGGGTGCTGGGTGCTCAGTGCTCAGGGTGCTGGGTGCTCAGTGCCTCGGGGTGCTGGGTGCTCAGTACTCCGGGTGCTGGGTGCTCATTACTCACGGTGCTGGGTGCTCAGTGCTCAGGGTGCTCGTTGCTCAGTGCTCAGGTTGCTGGGTGCTCAGTACTCAGGGTGCTGTGTGCTCAGTACTCAGGGTGCTCAGTGCTCAGTACTCAGTGTGCTCAGTGCTCAGGGTGCTGGGTGCTCAGTGCTCGGGGTGCTGGGTACTCAGTCCTCAGGGTGCTGGATGCTCAGTGCTCAGGGTGCTCGGTGCTCAGTGCTCAGGGTGCTGGGTGCTCAGTGCTCTGTGTGCTCGGTGCTCAGTACGTTGGGTGCTCAGCACTCAGGGTGCTGGGTGCTCAGGGCTCAGGGTGATCGGTGCTCAGTGCTCAGGTTGCTCAGTACTCAGGGTGCTGGGTGCTCAGTACTCAGGGTGCTGGGTGCTCAGTACTCAGGGTGCTCAGTGCTCGGGGAGCTCGGTGCTCAGTACTCAGAGTGCTGGGTGCTCAGTACTCAGTGCTCGGGGTCCTGGGTGCTCAGTGCTCTGGGTGCTTAGTGCACAGTACTCAGGGTGCTGGGTGCTCAGTATTCAGGGTGCTCAGTGCTCGGGGTGCTGGGTGCTCAGTACTCAGGGTGCTGGGTGCTCAGTACTCAGGGTGCTAGGTGCTCATTCTCGGGGTGCTGGTGCTCATTCTCGGGGTGCTGGGTGCTCAGTGCTCGGGGTGCTGGGTGCTCAGTGCTCAGGGTCCTCGGTGCTCAGTACTCAGGGTGCTCAGTACTCAGCGTGCTTTGTGCTCAGTGCTCAGGGTGCTGGGTGCTCAGTACTCAGGGTGCTGGGTGCTCAGTACTCACGGTGCTGGGTGCTCAGTACTCGGGGTGCTCGGTGCTCATTACTCAGGGTGCTGGGTGCTCAGTGCTCGGGGTGCTCGGTGCTCAGTACTCAGGGTGCTCAGGACTCAGCGTGCTTTGTGCTCAGTGCTCAGGGTGCTGGGTGCTCAGTACTCAGGGTGCTGGGTGCTCAGTACTCACGGTGCTGGGTGCTCAGTACTCTTGTAGCTGTGTGCTCAGTACTCAGGGTGCTGGGTGCTCAGTGCTCGGGGTGCTCGGTGCTCAGTACTCAGGGTGCTGGGTGCTCAGTGCTCAGGGTGCTGGGTGCTCAGTACTCACGGTGCTCAGTACTCAGTACTCAGGGTGCTGGGTGCTCAGTACTCAGCGCTCGGGGTCCTGGGTGCTCAGTGCTCTGGGTGCTTAGTGCACAGTACTCAGGGTGCTGGGTGCTCAGTATTCAGGGTGCTCAGTGCTCGGGGTGCTGGGTGCTCAGTACTCAGGTGCTGGGTGCTCAGTACTCAGGGTGCTGGGTGCTCATTCTCGGGGTGCTGGGTGCTCATTCTCGGGGTGCTGGTTGCTCAGTGCTCAGGGTCCTCGGTGCTCAGTACTCAGGGTGCTCAGTACTCAGCGTGCTTTGTGCTCAGTGCTCAGGGTGCTGGGTTGCTCAGTACTCAGGGTGCTGGGTGCCCAGTACTCACTGTGCTGGGTGCTCAGTACTCGGGGTGCTCGGTGCTCATTACTCAGGGTGCTGGGTGCTCAGTGCTCGGGGTGCTCGCTGCTCAGTACTCTTGTTGCTGGGTGCTCAGTACTCAGGGTGCTGGGTGCTCAGTGCTCAGGGTGCTCAGTACTCAGTACTCAGGGTGCTGGGTGCTCAGTGCTTGGGTTGCTGGGTGCTCAGTGCTCAGGGTGCTGGGTGCTCAGTGCTCGGGGTGCTGGGTGCTCAGTACTCGGGGTGCTCGGTGCTCAGTACTCAGGGTGCTGGGTGCTCAGTACTCATGGTGCTGGGTGCTCAGTACTCAGGGTGCTGGGTGCTCTGCACTCAGGGTGCTGGGTGCTCAGTACTCAGGGTGCTGGGTGCTCAGTGCTCAGGGTACTGTGTGCTCAGTACTCAGGGTGCTGGGTGCTCAGTACTCAGGGTGCTGGGTGCTCAGTGCTCAGGGTGATCGGTGCTCAGTCCTCAGGGTGCTCAGTACTCAGGATGCTGGGTGCTCAGGGCTCAGGTTGCTCAGTACTCAGGGTGCTGGGTGCTCAGTACTCAGGGTGCTCAGTGCGCTTGGAGCTCGGTGCTCAGTACTCAGAGTGCTGGGTGCTCAGTACTCAGTGCTCGGGGTCCTGGGTGCTCAGAGCTCTGGGTGCTTAGTGCACAGTACTCAGGGTGCTGGGTGCTCAGTATTCAGGGTGCTCAGTGCTCGGGGTGCTGGGTGCTCAGTACTCAGGGTGCTGGGTGCTCAGTACTCAGGGTGCTGGGTGCTCATTCTCGGGGTGCTGGGTGCTCATTCTCGGGGTGCTGGGTGCTCAGTGCTCGGGGTGCTGGGTGCTCAGTGCTCAGGGTCCTCGGTGCTCAGTACATAGGGTGCTCAGTACTCAGCGTGCTTTGTGCTCAGTGCTCAGGGTGCTGGGTGCTCAGTACTCAGGGTGCTGGGTGCTCAGTACTCACTGTGCTGGGTGCTCAGTACTCGGGGTGCTCGGTGCTCATTACTCAGGGTGCTGGGTGCTCAGTGCTCGGGGTGCTCGCTGCTCAGTACTCTTGTTGCTGGGTGATCAGTACTCAGGGTGCTGGGTGCTCAGTGCTCGGGGTGCTCGGTGCTCAGTACTCAGGGTGCTGGTGCTCAGTGCTTGGGGTGCTGGGTGCTCAGTGCTCAGGGTGCTGGGTGCTCAGTGCTCGGGGTGCTGGGTGCTCAGTACTCGGGGTGCTCGGTGCTCAGTACTCAGGGTGCTGGGTGCTCAGTACTCATGGTGCTGGGTGCTCAGTACTCAGGGTGCTGGGTGCTCAGTGCTCGGGGTGCTCGGTGCTCAGTACTCAGGGTGCTGGGTGCTCAGTACTCAGGGTGCTCAGTACTCAGTACTCAGGGTGCTGGGTGCTCAGTGCTTGGGGTGCTGGGTGCTCAGTACTCAGGGTGCTGGGTGCTCAGTGCTCGGGGTGCTGGGTGCTCAGTACTCGGGGTGCTCGGTGCTCATTACTCAGGGTGCTGTGTGCTCAGTACTCATGGTGCTGGGTGCTCAGTACTCAGGGTGCTGGGTGCTCAGTACTCAGGGTGCTGGGTGCTCAGTACTCAGGGTGCTGGGTGCTCAGTGCTCAGGGTGCTGTGTGCTCAGTACTCAGGGTGCTGGGTGCTCAGTACTCAGGGTGCTGGGTGCTCAGTGCTCAGGGTGCTGTTTGCTCAGTGCTCGGGGTGCTCGGTGCTCAGTACTCAGGGTGCTGGGTGCTCAGTGCTCAGGGTGCTGGGTGCTCAGTACTCCGGGGTGCTCGGTGCTCAGTACTCAGTGTGCTGGGTGCTCAGTGCTCAGGGTCCTTGGTGCTCAGTACTCAGGGTGCTCAGTAATCAGCGTGCTTTGTGCTCAGTGCTCAGAGTGCTGGATGCTCAGTACTCAGCGTGCTCGGTGCTCAGTACTCAGGGTGCTCAGTGCTCAGTACTCAGCGTGCTGGGTGCTTAGTGCTCAGGGTGCTCGTGCTCAGTACTCAGGGTGCTCAGTGCTCAGTACTCAGCGTGCAGGGTGCTCAGTGCTCAGGGTGCTGGGTGCTCTGTACTCAGGGTGCTGGGTGCTTAGTACTCAGGGTGCTCGGTCCTCAGTGCTCAGGGTGCTGGGTGCTCAGTACTCAGGGTGCTGGGTGCTCAGTGCTCAGGGTGCTCAGTGCTCAGTACTCAGGGTGCTCGGTGCTCAGTGCTCAGGGTGCTCAGTGCTCAGTACTCAGGGTGCTCTGTGCTCTGGGTGCTGGGTGCTCAGTGCTCGGGGTGCTGGGTGCTCAGTGCTCAGGGTGCTGGGTGCTCAGTACTCAGGGTGCTCAGTGTTCAGGGTGCTGGTTGCTCAGTGCTCGGGGTGCTGGCTACTCAGTGCTCAGTACACTGGGTGCTGAGTGCTCAGTGCTCGGGGTGCTGGGTGCTCAGTGCTCAGTACTCAGGGTGCTGGGTGCTCATTGCTCAGGGTGCTGGTGCTCAGTATTCAGGGTGCTGGGTGCTCAGTGCTCAGGGTGCTGGGTGCTCAGTACTTAGGGTGCTAGGGTCCTCAGTGCTCAGGGTGCTGGGTGCTCAGTGCTCGGTGTGCTCAGTACTCAGGGTGCTGTGTGTTCAGTGCTCAGGGTACTGGGTGTTCAGTACTCAGGGTGCTCGGTGCTTAGTACTCAGGGTGCTGGGTGCTCAGTACTCCGGTGCTGGGTGCTCAGTGCTCGGGGTGCTCGGTGCTCAGTTCTCAGGGTGTTGGGTGCTCAGTACTCAGGGTGCTCATTGCTCAGAATGCTGGGTGCTCAGTACTCAGGGGTGCTGGGTGCTCAGTGCTCAGGGTGCTGGGTGCTCAGTACTCAGGGTGCTGGGTCCTCATTGCTCAGGGTGCTGGGTGCTCAGTACTCAGGGTGCTGGGTGCTCAGTACTCAGGGTGCTCAGTGCTCAGTACTCAGGGTGCTCAGTGCTCAGTACTCAGGGTGCTCAGTGCTCAGGGTGCTGGGTACTCAGTGCTCGGGGTGATGGGTGCTCAGTGCTCAGGGTGCTGTGTGCTCAGTTACTCAGGGTGCTCAGTACACAGGGTGCTGGGTGCTCAGTGATCAGGGTGCTGGGTGCTTAGTGCTCAGGGTGCTGGGTGCTCAGTGCTCGGTGTACTGGGTGCTCGGTGCTCGGGGTGCTGGGTGCTCAGTGCTCGGTGTGCTTGGTGCTCAGTGCTCGGGGTGCTGGGTGCTGAGTGCTCGGTGTGCTGGGTGCTGAGTGCTCGGGGTGCTGGGTGCTCAGTGCTCGGGGTGCTGGGTGCTCAGTACTCAGGGTGCTCGGTGCTCAGTACTCAGGTTGCTGGCTGCTCAGTGCTCAGGGTGCTGGGTGCTCAGTACTCAGGGTGCTGGGTGCTCGGTGCTCAGTACACTGGGTGATCAGTACTCAGGGTGCTGGGTGCTCAGTACTCAGGGTGCTCGGTGCTCAGTACTCAGGGTGCTTGGTGCTCATTTCTCGGGGTGCTGGGTGCTCATTAATCAGGGTGCTGGGTGCTCAGTACTCAGGGTGCTCAGTGCTTGGGGTGCTGGGTGCTCAGTACTCAGGGTGCTCAGTGCTTTGGGTGCAGGGTGCTCAGTACTCAGGGTGCTGGGTGCTGAGTACTCAGGTTGCTGGGTGCTCAGTGCTCGGGGTGCTGGGGTGCTCAGTGCTCAGGGTGCTGGGTGCTCAGTGCTCAGGGTGCTGGGTGCTCAGTGCTCGGGGTGCTGGGTGCTCAGTGCCCGGGGTGCTCGGTGCTCAGTGCTCGGGGTGCTGGGTGCTCAGTACTCGGGGTGCTCAGTGCTCAGTACTCAGGGTGCTGGGTGCTCAGTGCTCAGGGTGCTGGGTGCTCAGTGCTCGGGGTGCTGGGTGCTCGGTGCTCAGGTTGCTGGGTGCTCAGTACTCGGGGTGCTGGTTGCTCAGTACTCAGGGTGCTGGGTGCTCATTGCTCGGGGTGCTGGGTGCTCAGAGCTCGGGGAGCTGGGTGCTCAGTGCTCGGGGCGCTGGGTGCTCAGTGCTCGGGGTGCTCGGTGCTCAGTACTCAGGGTGCAGGGTGCTAAGTGCTCAGGGTGCTCGGTGCTCAGTACTCAGGGTGCTGGGTGCTCAGTGCTCGGTGTGCTCCGTGCTCAGTACGTTGGGTGCTCAGTACTCAGGGTGCTGGGTGCTCAGTGCTCAGGGTGATCGGTGCTCAGTACTCAGGGTGCTCAGTACTCAGGGTGCTGGGTGCTCAGGGCTCGGGGTGCTGGGAGCTCAGTACTCAGGGTGCTTGGTGCTCAGTGCTCGGGGTGCTGGGTGCTGAGTGCTCAGGGTGCTGGGTGCTCAGTACTCGGGGTGCTCGGTGCTCAGTACTCAGGGTGCTGGGTGCTCAGTACTCAGGGTGCTGGGTGCTCAGTGCTCTGGGTGCTCGCTGCTCAGTACTCAGGGTGCTGGGTGCTCAGTGCTCAGGGTGCTGGGTGCTCAGTACTCAGGGTGCTGGGTGCTCAGTGCTCAGGGTGATCGGTGCTCAGTGCTCAGGTTGCTCAGTACTCAGGGTGCTGGGTGCTCAGTACTCAGGGTGCTGGGTGCTCAGTACTCAGGGTGCTCAGTGCTCGGGGAGCTCGGTGCTCAGTACTCAGAGTGCTGGGTGCTCAGTACTCAGCGCTCGGGGTCCTGGGTGCTCAGTGCTCTGGGTGCTTAGTGCACAGTACTCAGGGTGCTGGGTGCTCAGTATTCAGGGTGCTCAGTGCTCGGGGTGCTGGGTGCTCAGTACTCAGGGTGCTGGGTGCTCAGTACTCAGGGTGCTGGGTGCTCATTCTCGGGGTGCTGGTTGCTCAGTGCTCAGGGTCCTCGGTGCTCAGTACTCAGGGTGCTCAGTACTCAGCGTGCTTTGTGCTCAGTGCTCAGGGTGCTGGGTGCTCAGCACTCAGGGTGCTGGGTGCTCAGTACTCACTGTGCTGGGTGCTCAGTACTCGGGGTGCTCGGTGCTCATTACTCAGGGTGCTGGGTGCTCAGTGCTCGGGGTGCTCGCTGCTCAGTACTCTTGGTGCTGGGTGCTCAGTACTCAGGGTGCTGGGTGCTCAGTGCTCAGGGTGCTCAGTACTCAGTACTCAGGGTGCTGGGTGCTAAGTGCTTGGGTTGCTGGGTGCTCAGTGCTCAGGGTGCTGGGTGCTCAGTGCTCGGGGTGCTGGGTGCTCAGTACTTGGGGTGCTCGGTGCTCAGTACTCAGGGTGCTGGGTGCTCAGTACTCATGGTGCTGGGTGCTCAGTACTCAGGGTGCTGGGTGCTCTGTACTCAGGGTGCTGGGTGCTCAGTACTCAGGGTGCTGGGTGCTCAGTGCTCAGGGTACTGTGTGCTCAGTACTCAGGGTTGCTGGGTGCTCAGTACTCAGGGTGCTGGGTGCTCAGTGCTCAGGGTGCTGTGTGCTCAGTGCTCGGGTTGCTCGGTGCTCAGTACTCAGGGTGCTGGGTGCTCAGCGCTCAGGGTGCTGGGTGCTCAGTACTCAGGGTGCTCGGTGCTCAGTACTCAGGGTGCTGGGTGCTCAGTGCTCAGGGTCCTCGGTGCTCAGTACTCAGGGTGCTCAGTACTCAGCGTGCTTTGTGCTCAGTGCTCAGAGTGCTGGATGCTCATTACTCAGGGTGCTTGGTGCTCAGTACTCAGGGTGCTCAGTGCTCAGTACTCAGCGTGCTGGGTGCTCAGTGCTCAGGGTGCTCGGTGCTCAGTACTCAGGGTGCTCAGTGCTCAGTACTCAGCGTGCAGGGTGCTCAGTGCTCAGGGTGCTGGGTGCTCAGTACTCAGGGTGCTGGGTGCTTAGTACTCAGGGTGCTCGGTCCTCAGTGCTCAGGGTGCTGGGTGCTCAGTACTCAGGGTGCTGGGTGCTCAGTGCTCAGGGTGCTCAGTGCTCAGTACTCAGGGTGCTCGGTGCTCAGTGCTCAGGGTGCTCAGTGCTCAGTACTCAGGGTGCTCAGTGCTCTGGGTGCTGGGTGCTCAGTGCTCGGGGTGCTGGGTGCTCAGTGCTCAGGGTGCTGGGTGCTCAGTACTCAGGGTGCTCAGTGCTCAGGGTGCTGTGTGCTCAGTGCTCGGGGTGCTGGGTACTCAGTGCTCAGTACACAGGTGCTGAGTGCTCAGTGCTCGGGGTGCTGGGTGCTCAGTGCTCAGGGTGCTGGGTGCTCAGTGCTCAGGGTGCTGGGTGCTCAGTGCTCAGGGTGCTGGGTGCTCAGTACTCAGGGTGCTGGGTCCTCAGTGCTCAGGGTGCTGGGTGCTCAGTGTTCGGGGTGCTCAGTACTCAGGGTGCTGTGTGTTCAGTGCTCAGGGTACTGGGTGCTCAGTACTCAGGGTGCTCGGTGCTTAGTACTCAGGGTGCTGGGTGCTCAGTACTCGGGTGCTCAGTGCTCAGTACCCAAGGTGCTCATTGCTCAGGGTGCTGGGTGCTCAGTACTCAGGGTGCTGGGTGCTCAGTACTCAGGGTGCTCAGTGATCAGTACTCAGGGTGCTCAGTGCTCAGTACTCAGGGGTGCTCAGTGCTCAGGGTGCTGGGTGCTCAGTGCTCGGGTTGCTGGGTGCTCAGTTCTCAGGGTGCTGTGTGCTCAGTACTCAGGGTGCTCAGTACTCAGGGTGCTGGGTGCTCAGTGCTCAGGGTGCTGGGTGCTCAGTGCTCAGGGTGCTCCGTGCTCAGTGCTCAGCGTGCTCGGTGCTCAGTGCTCAGGTTGCTGGGTGCTCAGTACTAAGGGTGCTGTGTGCTCAGTACTCACGGTGCTCAGTGCTCAGTACTCAGGGGTGCTCAGTGCTCAGGGTGCTGGGTGCTCAGTGCTCGGGGTGCTGGGTACTCAGTCCTCAGTGTGCTGGGATGCTCAGTGCTCAGGGTGCTCGGTGCTCAGTGCTCAGGGTGCTGGGTGCTCAGTACTCAGGGTGGTGGGTGCTCAGTGCTCGGGGTTCTGGGTGCTCAGTACTCAGGGTGCTGGGTGCTCAGTGCTCAGGGTGCTGGGTGCTCAGTGCTCAGGGTGCTCGGTGCTTAGTACTCATGGTGCTCTGTGCTCGGGGTGCTGGGTGCTCAGTGCTCGGTGTGCTGGGTGCTCTGTGCTCGGGGTGCTGGTGCTGAGTGCTCGGTGTGCTGGGTGCTCCATGCTCGGGGTGCTGGGTGCTCAGTGCTCAGGGTGCTGGGTGCTCATTACTCGGGGTGCTCGGTGCTCAGTACTCAGGGTGCTGGGTGCTCAGTGCTCAGGGTGCTGGGTGCTCAGTACTCAGGAGCTGGGTGCTCGGTGCTCAGTACACTGGCTGCTCAGTACTCAGGTTGCTGGGTGCTCAGTACTCCAGGGTGCTGGGTGCTCAGTTCTCGGGGTGCTGGGTGCTCATTAATCAGGGTGCTGGGTGCTCAGTACTCAGGGTGCTCAGTGCTTGGGGTGCTGGGTGCTCAGTACTCAGGGTGCTCAGTACTATGGGTGCAGGGTGCTCAGTACTCAGGGTGCTGGTTGCTCAGTGCTCAGGGTGCTGGGTGCTGAGTACTCAGGTTGCTGGGTGCTCAGTACTCAGGGTGCTGGGTGCTCAGTGCTCGGGGTGCTGGGTGCTCAGTGCTCGGGTTGCTGGGTGCTCAGTCCTCGGGGTGCTGGGTGCTCAGTGCTCGGGGTGCTGGGTGCTCAGTGCTCAGGGTGCTCGGTGCTCAGTGCTCGGGGTGTTGGGTGCTCAGTGCTCGGGGTGCTCGGTGCTCAGTGCTCAGGATGCTGGGTGCTCAGTACTCGGGGTGCTCAGTGCTCAGTACTCAGGGACCTGGGTGCTCAGTGCTCAGGGTGCTGGGTGCTCAGTGCTCGGGGTGCTGGGTGCTCGGTGCTCAGGTTGCTGGGTGCTCAGTGCTCGGGGAGCTGGGTGCTGAGTGCTCAGGGTGCTGGGTGCTCAGTACTCGGGGTGCTCGGTGCTCAGTACTCAGGGTGCTGGGTGCTCAGTACTCAGGGTGCTGGGTGCTCAGTGCTCAGGGTGCTCGCTGCTCAGTACTCAGGGTGCTCAGTACTCAGCGTGCTTTGTGCTCAGTGCTCAGGGTGCTGGGTGCTCAGTACTCAGGGTGCTGGGTGCTCAGTACTCACGGTGCTGGGTGCTCAGTACTCGGGGTGCTCGGTGCTCATTACTCAGGGTGCTGGGTGCTCAGTGCTCGGGGTGCTCGCTGCTCCAGTACTCTTGTTGCTGGGTGCTCAGTACTCAGGGTGCTGGGGGCTCAGTGCTCGGGGTGCTCGGTGCTCAGTACTCAGGGTGCTGGGTGCTCAGTGCTCAGGGTGCTGTGTGCTCAGTGCTCGGGGTGATCGCTGCTCAGTACTCAGGGTGCTGGGTGCTCAGTGCTCAGGGTGCTGGGTGCCCAGTACTCGGGGTGCTCGGTGCTCAGTACTCAGGGTGCTGCGTGCTCAGGGTCCTCAGTGCTCAGTACTCAGGGTGCTCAGTACTCAGCATGCTTTGTGCTCAGTGCTCAGAGTGCTGGGTGCTCAGTACTCAGGGTGCTCGGTGCTCAGTACTCAGGGTGCTCAGTGCTCAGTACTCAGCGTGCTGGGTGCTCAGTGCTCAGGGTGCTCGGTGCTCAGTACTCTGGGTGCTCAGTGCTCAGTACTCAGCGTTCAGGGTGCTCAGTGCTCAGGGTGCTGGGTGCTCAGTACTCAGGGTGTTGGGTGCTTAGTACTCAGGGTGCTCGGTCCTCAGTGCTCAGGGGGCTGGGTGCTCAGTACTCAGGGGTGCTGGGTGCTCAGTGCTCAGGGTGCTCAGTGCTCAGTACTCAGGGTGCTCGGTGCTCAGTGCTCAGGGTGCTCGGTGCTCAGTGCTCAGGGTGCTCAGTGCTCTGGGTGCTGGGTGCTCAGTGCTCGGGGTGCTGGGTGCTGAGTGCTCAGGGTGCTGGGTGCTCAGTTCTCAGGGTGCTCAGTGCTCAAGGTGCTGGGTGCTCAGTGCTCGGGGTGCTGGGTGCTCAGTGCTCAGGGTCCTGGGGTGCTCAGTACTCAGGGTGCTCAGTGCTCAGGGTGCTGGGTGCTCAGTGCTCAGGGTGCTGGGTGCTCAGTACTCAGGGTGCTCAGTACACAGGGTGCTGAGTGCTCAGTGCTCGGGGTGCTGGGTGCTCAGTGCTCAGTACTCAGGGTGCTGGGTGCTCAGTGTTCAGGGTGCTGGGTGTTCAGTACTCAGGGTGCTGGGTGCTCAGTGCTCAGGTGCTCGGTGCTCAGTACTCAGGGTGCTCAGTGCTTGGGGTGCTGGGTGCTCAGTACTCAGGGTGCTCAGTGCTTGGGGTGCAGGGTGCTCAGTACTCAGGGTGCTGGTTGCTCACTGCTCAGGGTGCTGGGTGCTGAGTACTCAGGTTGCTGGGTGCTCAGTACTCAGGGTGCTGGGTGCTCAGTGCTCGGGGTGCTGGGTGGTCAGTGCTCGGGTTGCTGGGTGCTCAGTGCTCGGGGTGCTGGGTGCTCAGTGCTCGGGGTGCTGGGTGCTCAGTGCTCAGGGTGCTGGGTGCTCAGTGCTCGGGGTGCTGGGTGCTCAGTGCTCGGGGTGCTCGGTGCTCAGTGCTCGGGGTGCTGGGTGCTCAGTACTCGGGGTGCTCAGTGCTCAGTACTCAGGGTGCTGGGTGCTCAGTGCTCAGGGTGCTGGGTGCTCAGTGCTCGGGGTGCTGGGTGCTCAGTGCTCAGGGTGCTCGGTGCTCAGTACTCAGGTTGCTGGGTGCTCAGTACTCAGGGTGCTGGGTGCTCAGTGCTCAGGGTGATCGGTGCTCAGTACTCAGGGTGCTCAGTACTCAGGGTGCTGGGTGCTCAGGGCTCGGGGTGCTGGGAGCTCAGTACTCAGGGTGCTGGGTGCTCAGTGCTCGGGGTGCTGGGTGCTGAGTGCTCAGGGTGCTGGGTGCTCAGTACTCGGGGTGCTCGGTGCTCAGTACTCAGGGTGCTGGGTGCTCAGTGCTCAGGGTGCTCGCTGCTCAGTACTCAGGGTGCTGTGTGCTCAGTGCTCAGGGTGCTGGGTGCTCAGTACTCAGGGTGCTGGGTGCTCAGTGCTCATGGTGATCGGTGCTCAGTGCTCAGGTTGCTCAGTACTCAGGGTGCTGGGTGCTCAGTACTCAGGTTGCTGGGTGCTCAGTACTCAGGGTGCTCAGTGCTCGGGGAGCTCGGTGCTCAGTACTCAGAGTGCTGGGTGCTCAGTACTCAGTGCTCGGGGTCCTGGGTGCTCAGTGCTCTGGGTGCTTAGTGCACAGTACTCAGGGTGCTGGGTGCTCAGTACTCAGGGTGCTGGGTGCTCAGTAATCAGGGTGCTGGGTGCTCATTCTCGGGGTGCTGGGTGCTCATTCTCGGGGTGCTGGGTGCTCAGTGCTCGGGGTGCTGGGTGCTCAGTGCTCAGGGTCCTCGGTGCTCAGTACTCAGGGTGCTCAGTACTCAGCGTGCTTTGTGCTCAGTGCTCAGGGTGCTGGGTGCTCAGTACTCAGGGTGCTGGGTGCTCAGTACTCACGGTGCTGGGTGCTCAGTACTCGGGGTGCTCGGTGCTCATTACTCAGGGTGCTGGGTGCTCAGTGCTCGGGGTGCTCGCTGCTCAGTACTCTTGTTGCTGGGTGCTCAGTACTCAGGGTGCTGGGTGCTCAGTGCTCGGGGTGCTCGGTGCTCAGTACTCAGGGTGCTGGGTGCTCAGTGCTCAGGGTGCTGGGTGCTCAGTACTCAGGGTGCTCAGTACTCAGTACTCAGGGTGCTGGGTGCTCAGTGCTTGGGGTGCTGGGTGCTCAGTGCTCAGGGTGCTGGCTGCTCAGTGCTCGGGGTGCTGGGGTGCTCAGTACTCGGGGTGCTCGGTGCTCAGTACTCAGGTGCTGGGTGCTCAGTACTCATGGTGCTGGGTGCTCAGTACTCAGGGTGCTGGGTGCTCAGTACTCAGGGTGCTGGGTGCTCAGTACTCAGGGAGCTGGGTGCTCAGTGCTCAGGGTGCTGTGTGCTCAGTACTCGGGGTGCTGGGTGCTCAGTACTCAGGGTGCTGTGTGCTCAGTACTCAGGGTGCTGGGTGCTCAGTACTCAGGGTGCTGGGTGCTCAGTGCTCAGGGTGCTGGGTGCTCAGTGCTCAGGGTGCTCCGTGCTCAGTGCTCAGCGTGCTCGGTGCTCAGTGCTCAGGTTGCTGGGTGCTCAGTACTAAGGGTGCTGTGTGCTCAGTACTCACGGTGCTCAGTGCTCAGTACTCAGGGTGCTCAGTGCTCAGGGTGCTGGGTGCTCAGTGCTCGGGGTGCTGGGTACTCAGTCCTCAGGGTGCTGGATGCTCAGTGCTCAGGGTGCTCGGTGCTCAGTGCTCAGGGTGCTGGGTGCTCAGTACTCACGGGTGGTGGGTGCTCAGTGCTCGGGGTTCTGGGTGCTCAGTACTCAGGGTGCTGGGTGCTCAGTGCTCAGGGTGCTGGGTGCTCAGTGCTCAGGGTGCTCGGTGCTTAGTACTCATGGTGCTCTGTGCTCGGGGTGCTGGGTGCTCAGTGCTCGGTGTGCTGGGTGCTCTGTGCTCGGGGGTGCTGGGTGCTGAGTGCTCGGTGTGCTGGGTGCTCCATGCTCGGGTGCTGGGTGCTCAGTGCTCAGGGTGCTGGGTGCTCATTACTCGGGGTGCTCGGTGCTCAGTACTCAGGTGCTGGGTGCTCAGTGCTCAGGGTGCTGGGTGCTCAGTACTCAGGGAGCTGGGTGCTCGGTGCTCAGTACACTGGCTGCTCAGTACTCAGGTTGCTGGGTGCTCAGTACTCAGGGTGCTGGGTGCTCAGTTCTCGGGGTGCTGGGTGCTCATTAATCAGGGTGCTGGGTGCTCAGTACTCAGGGTGCTCAGTGCTTGGGGTGCTGGGTGCTCAGTACTCAGGGTGCTCAGTACTATGGGTGGCAGGGTGCTCAGTACTCAGGGTGCTGGTTGCTCAGTGCTCAGGGTGCTGGGTGCTGAGTACTCAGGTTGCTGGGTGCTCAGTACTCAGGGTGCTGGGTGCTCAGTGCTCGGGGTGCTGGGTGCTCAGTGCTCGGGTTGCTGGGTGCTCAGTCCTCGGGGTGCTGGGTGCTCAGTGCTCGGGGTGCTGGGTGCTCAGTGCTCAGGGTGCTCGGTGCTCAGTGCTCGGGTGCTGGGTGCTCAGTGCTCGGGGTGCTCGGTGCTCAGTGCTCAGGATGCTGGGTGCTCAGTACTCGGGGTGCTCAGTGCTCAGTACTCAGGGACCTGGGTGCTCAGTGCTCAGGGTGCTGGGTGCTCAGTGCTCGGGGTGCTGGGTGCTCGGTGCTCAGGTTGCTGGGTGCTCAGTGCTCGGGGAGCTGGGTGCTGAGTGCTCAGGGTGCTGGGTGCTCAGTACTCGGGGTGCTCGGTGCTCAGTACTCAGGGTGCTGGGTGCTCAGTACTCAGGGTGCTGGGTGCTCAGTGCTCAGGGTGCTCGCTGCTCAGTACTCAGGGTGCTCAGTACTCAGCGTGCTTTGTGCTCAGTGCTCAGGGTGCTGGGTGCTCAGTACTCAGGGGTGCTGGGTGCTCAGTACTCACGGTGCTGGGTGCTCAGTACTCGGGGTGCTCGGTGCTCATTACTCAGGGTGCTGGGTGCTCAGTGCTCGGGGTGCTCGCTGCTCAGTACTCTTGTTGCTGGGTGCTCAGTACTCAGGGTGCTGGGGGCTCAGTGCTCGGGGTGCTCGGTGCCCAGTACTCAGGGTGCTGGGTGCTCAGTGCTCAGGGTGCTGTGTGCTCAGTGCTCGGGGTGATTGCTGCTCAGTACTCAGGGTGCTGGGTGCTCAGTGCTCAGGGTGCTGGGTGCTCAGTACTCGGGGTGCTCGGTGCTCAGTACTCAGGGTGCTGCGTGCTCAGGGTCCTCAGTGCTCAGTACTCAGGGTGCTCAGTACTCAGCATGCTTTGTGCTCAGTGCTCAGAGTGCTGGGTGCTCAGTACTCAGGGTGCTCGGTGCTCAGTACTCAGGGTGCTCAGTGCTCAGTACTCAGCGTGCTGGGTGCTCAGTGCTCAGGGTGCTCGGTGCTCAGTACTCTGGGTGCTCAGTGCTCAGTACTCAGCGTTCAGGGTGCTCAGTGCTCAGGGTGCTGGGTGCTCAGTACTCAGGGTGTTGGGTGCCTTAGTACTCAGGTTGCTCGGTCCTCAGTGCTCAGGGGGCTGGGTGCTCAGTACTCAGGGTGCTGGGTGCTCAGTGCTCAGGGTGCTCAGTGCTCAGTACTCAGGGTGCTCGGTGCTCAGTGCTCAGGGTGCTCAGTGCTCAGTACTCAGGGTGCTCAGTGCTCTGGGTGCTGGGTGCTCAGTGCTCGGGGTGCTGGGTGCTGAGTGCTCAGGGTGCTGGGTGCTCAGTTCTCAGGGTGCTCAGTGCTCAAGGTGCTGGGTGCTCAGTGCTCGGGGTGCTGGGTGCTCAGTGCTCAGGGTCCTGGGTGCTCAGTACTCAGGGTGCTCAGTGCTCAGGGTGCTGGGTGCTCAGTGCTCAGGGTGCTGGGTGCTCAGTACTCAGGGTGCTCAGTACACAGGGTGCTGAGTGCTCAGTGCTCGGGGTGCTGGGTGCTCAGTGCTCAGTACTCAGGGTGCTGGGTGCTCAGTGTTCAGGGTGCTGGGTGTTCAGTACTCAGGGTGCTGGGTGCTCAGTGCTCAGGGTGCTCGGTGCTCAGTACTCAGGGTGCTCAGTGCTTGGGGTGCTGGGTGCTCAGTACTCAGGGTGCTCAGTGCTTGGGGTGCAGGGTGCTCAGTACTCAGGGTGCTGGTTGCTCACTGCTCAGGGTGCTGGGTGCTGAGTACTCAGGTTGCTGGGTGCTCAGTACTCAGGGTGCTGGGTGCTCAGTGCTCGGGGTGCTGGGTGGTCAGTGCTCGGGTTGCTGGGTGCTCAGTGCTCGGGGTGCTGGGTGCTCAGTGCTCGGGGTGCTGGGTGCTCAGTGCTCAGGGTGCTGGGTGCTCAGTGCTCGGGGTGCTGGGTGCTCAGTGCTCGGGGTGCTCGGTGCTCAGTGCTCGGGGTGCTGGGTGCTCAGTACTCGGGGTGCTCAGTGCTCAGTACTCAGGGTGCTGGGTGCTCAGTGCTCAGGGTGCTGGGTGCTCAGTGCTCGGGGTGCTGGGTGCTCAGTGCTCAGGGTGCTCGGTGCTCAGTACTCAGGTTGCTGGGTGCTCAGTACTCAGGGTGCTGGGTGCTCAGTGCTCAGGGTGATCGGTGCTCAGTACTCAGGGTGCTCAGTACTCAGGGTGCTGGGTGCTCAGGGCTCGGGGTGCTGGGAGCTCAGTACTCAGGGTGCTGGGTGCTCAGTGCTCGGGGTGCTGGGTGCTGAGTGCTCAGGGTGCTGGGTGCTCAGTACTCGGGGTGCTCGGTGCTCAGTACTCAGGGTGCTGGGTGCTCAGTGCTCAGGGTGCTCGCTGCTCAGTACTCAGGGTGCTGTGTGCTCAGTGCTCAGGGTGCTGGGTGCTCAGTACTCAGGGTGCTGGGTGCTCAGTGCTCATGGTGATCGGTGCTCAGTGCTCAGGTTGCTCAGTACTCAGGGTGCTGGGTGCTCAGTACTCAGGTTGCTGGGTGCTCAGTACTCAGGGTGCTCAGTGCTCGGGGAGCTCGGTGCTCAGTACTCAGAGTGCTGGGTGCTCAGTACTCAGTGCTCGGGGTCCTGGGTGCTCAGTGCTCTGGGTGCTTAGTGCACAGTACTCAGGGTGCTGGGTGCTCAGTACTCAGGGTGCTGGGTGCTCAGTAATCAGGGTGCTGGGTGCTCATTCTCGGGGTGCTGGGTGCTCATTCTCGGGGTGCTGGGTGCTCAGTGCTCGGGGTGCTGGGTGCTCAGTGCTCAGGGTCCTCGGTGCTCAGTACTCAGGGTGCTCAGTACTCAGCGTGCTTTGTGCTCAGTGCTCAGGGTGCTGGGTGCTCAGTACTCAGGGTGCTGGGTGCTCAGTACTCACGGTGCTGGGTGCTCAGTACTCGGGGTGCTCGGTGCTCATTACTCAGGGTGCTGGGTGCTCAGTGCTCGGGGTGCTCGCTGCTCAGTACTCTTGTTGCTGGGTGCTCAGTACTCAGGGTGCTGGGTGCTCAGTGCTCGGGGTGCTCGGTGCTCAGTACTCAGGGTGCTGGGTGCTCAGTGCTCAGGGTGCTGGGTGCTCAGTACTCAGGGTGCTCAGTACTCAGTACTCAGGGTGCTGGGTGCTCAGTGCTTGGGGTGCTGGGTGCTCAGTGCTCAGGGTGCTGGCTGCTCAGTGCTCGGGGTGCTGGGTGCTCAGTACTCGGGGTGCTCGGTGCTCAGTACTCAGGGTGCTGGGTGCTCAGTACTCATGGTGCTGGGTGCTCAGTACTCAGGGTGCTGGGTGCTCAGTACTCAGGGTGCTGGGTGCTCAGTACTCAGGGAGCTGGGTGCTCAGTGCTCAGGGTGCTGTGTGCTCAGTACTCGGGGTGCTGGGTGCTCAGTACTCAGGGTGCTGTGTGCTCAGTACTCAGGGTGCTGGGTGCTCAGTACTCAGGGTGCTGGGTGCTCAGTACTCAGGGTGCTGGGTGCTCAGTGTTTAGGGTCCTCGGTGCTCAGTACTCAGGGTGCTCAGTACTCAGCGTGCTTTGTGCTCAGTGCTCAGAGTGCTGGATTCTCAGTACTCAGGGTGCTTGGTGCTCAGTACTCAGGGTGCTCAGTGCTCAGTACTCAGCGTGCTGGGTGCTCAGTGCTCAGGGTGCTCGGTGCTCAGTACTCAGGGTGCTCAGTGCTCAGTACTCAACGTGAAGGGTGCTCAGTGCTCAGGGTGCTGGGTGCTCAGTACTCAGGGTGCTGGGTGCTTAGTACTCAGGGTGCTCGGTCCTCAGTGCTCAGGGTGCTGGGTGCTCAGTACTCAGGGTGCTGGGTGCTCAGTGCTCAGGGTGCTCAGTGCTCAGTACTCAGGGTGCTCGGTGCTCAGTGCTCAGGGTGCTTAGTGCTCAGTACTCAGGGTGCACAGTGATCTGGGTGCTGGGTGCTCAGTGCTCGGGGTGCTGGGTGCTCAGTGCTCAGGGTGCTGGGTGCTCAGTACTCAGGGTGCTCAGTGCTCAGGGTGCTGGGTGCTCAGTGCTCGGGGTGCTGGGTACTCAGTGCTCAGTACACAGGGTGCTGAGTGCTCAGTGCTCGGGGTGCTGGGTGCTCAGTGCTCAGTACTCAGGGTGCTGGGTGCTCAGTTCTCAGGGTGCTGGGTGCTCAGTACTCAGGGTGCTGGGTGCTCAGTGCTCAGGGTGCTGGGTGCTCAGTACTCAGGGTGCTGGGTCCTCAGTGCTCAGGGTGCTGGGTGCTCAGTGCTCGGGGTGCTCAGTACTCAGGGTGCTGTGTGTTCAGTGCTCAGGGTACTGGGTGCTCAGTACTCAGGGTGCTCGGTGCTTAGTACTCATGGTGCTGGGTGCTCAGTACTCCGGGTGCTGGGTGCTCAGTGCTCGGGGTGCTCGGTGCTCAGTGCTCAGGGTGCTGGGTGCTCAGTACTCAAGGTGCTCATTGCTCAGGGTGCTGGGTGCTCAGTACTCAGGGTGCTGGGTGCTCAGTACTCAGGGTGCTCAGTGCTCAGTACTCAGGGTGCTCAGTGCTCAGTACTCAGGGTGCTCAGTGCTCAGGGTGCTGGGTGCTCAGTGCTCGGGGTGCTGGGTGCTCAGTTCTCAGGGTGCTGTGTGCTCAGTACTCAGGGTGCTCAGTACTCAGGGTGCTGGGTGCTCAGTGCTCAGGGTGCTCCGTGCTCAGTGCTCAGGGTGCTCCGTGCTCAGTGCTCAGGGTGCTCGGTGCTCAGTGCTCAGGTTGCTGGGTGCTCAGTACTCAGGGTGCTGTGTGCTCAGTACTCAGGGTGCTCAGTGCTCAGTACTCAGTGTGCTCAGTGCTCAGGGTGCTGGGTGCTCAGTGCTCGGGGTGCTGGGTACTCAGTCCTCAGGGTGCTGGATGCTCAGTGCTCAGGGTGCTCGGTGCTCAGTGCTCAGGGTGCTGGGTGCTCAGTGCTCTGTGTGCTCGGTGCTCAGTACGTTGGGTGCTCAGCACTCAGGGTGCTGGGTGCTCAGGGCTCAGGGAGATCGGTGCTCAGTTCTCAGGTTGCTCAGTACTCAGGGTGCTGGGTGCTCAGTACTCAGGGTGCTGGGTGCTCAGTACTCAGGGTGCTCAGTGCTCGGGAGCTCGGTGCTCAGTACTCAGAGTGCTGGGTGCTCAGTACTCAGTGCTCGGGGTCCTGGGTGCTCAGTGCTCTGGGTGCTTAGTGCACAGTACTCAGGGTGCTGGGTGCTCAGTATTCAGGGTGCTCAGTGCTCGGGGTGCTGGGTGCTCAGTACTCAGGGTGCTGGGTGCTCAGTACTCAGGGTGCTAGGTGCTCATTCTCGGGGTGCTGGGTGCTCATTCTCGGGGTGCTGGGTGCTCAGTGCTCGGGGTGCTGGGTGCTCAGTGCTCAGGGTCCTCGGTGCTCAGTACTCAGGGTGCTCAGTACTCAGCGTGCTTTGTGCTCAGTGCTCAGGGTGCTGGGTGCTCAGTACTCAGGGTGCTGGGTGCTCAGTACTCACGGTGCTGGGTGCTCAGTACTCGGGGTGCTCGGTGCTCATTACTCAGGGTGCTGGGTGCTCAGTGCTCGGGGTGCTCGGTGCTCAGTACTCAGGGTGCTCAGGACTCAGCGTGCTTTGTGCTCAGTGCTCAGGGTGCTGGGTGCTCAGTACTCAGGGTGCTGGGTGCTCAGTACTCACGGTGCTGGGTGCTCAGTACTCTTGTTGCTGTGTGCTCAGTACTCAGGGTGCTGGGTGCTCAGTGCTCGGGGTGCTCGGTGCTCAGTACTCAGGGTGCTGGGTGCTCAGTGCTCAGGGTGCTGGGTGCTCAGTACTCACGGTGCTCAGTACTCAGTACTCAGGGTGCTGGGTGCTCAGTACTCAGCGCTCGGGGTCCTGGGTGCTCAGTGCTCTGGGTGCTTAGTGCACAGTACTCAGGGTGCTGGGTGCTCAGTATTCAGGGTGCTCAGTGCTCGGGGTGCTGGGTGCTCAGTACTCAGGGTGCTGGGTGCTCAGTACTCAGGGTGCTGGGTGCTCATTCTCGGGGTGCTGGGTGCTCATTCTCGGGGTGCTGGTTGCTCAGTGCTCAGGGTCCTCGGTGCTCAGTACTCAGGGTGCTCAGTACTCAGCGTGCTTTGTGCTCAGTGCTCAGGGTGCTGGGTGCTCAGTACTCAGGGTGCTGGGTGCCCAGTACTCACTGTGCTGGGTGCTCAGTACTCGGGGTGCTCGGTGCTCATTACTCAGGGTGCTGGGTGCTCAGTGCTCGGGGTGCTCGCTGCTCAGTACTCTTGTTGCTGGGTGCTCAGTACTCAGGGTGCTGGGTGCTCAGTGCTCAGGGTGCTCAGTACCTCAGTACTCAGGGTGCTGGGTGCTCAGTGCTTGGGTTGCTGGGTGCTCAGTGCTCAGGGTGCTGGGTGCTCAGTGCTCGGGGTGCTGGGTGCTCAGTACTCGGGGTGCTCGGTGCTCAGTACTCAGGGTGCTGGGTGCTCAGTACTCATGGTGCTGGGTGCTCAGTACTCAGGGTGCTGGGTGCTCTGCACTCAGGGTGCTGGGTGCTCAGTACTCAGGGTGCTGGGTGCTCAGTGCTCAGGGTACTGTGTGCTCAGTACTCAGGGTGCTGGGTGCTCAGTACTCAGGGTGCTGGGTGCTCAGTGCTCAGGGTGCTGTGTGCTCAGTGCTCGGGGTGCTCGGTGCTCAGTACTCAGGGTGCTGGGTGCTCAGCGCTCAGGGTGCTGGGTGCTCAGTACTCAGGGTGCTCGGTGCTCAGTACTCAGGGTGCTGGGTGCTCAGTGCTCAGGGTCCTCGGTGCTCAGTACTCAGGGTGCTCAGTACTCAGCGTGCTTTGTGCTCAGTGCTCAGAGTGCTGGATGCTCATTACTCAGGGTGCTTGGTGCTCAGTACTCAGGGTGCTCAGTGCTCAGTACTCAGCGTGCTGGGTGCTCAGTGCTCAGGGTGCTCGGTGCTCAGTACTCAGGGTGCTCAGTGCTCAGTACTCAGCGTGCAGGGTGCTCAGTGCTCAGGGTGCTGGGTGCTCAGTACTCAGGGTGCTGGGTGCTTAGTACTCAGGGTGCTCGGTCCTCAGTGCTCAGGGTGCTGGGTGCTCAGTACTCAGGGTGCTGGGTGCTCAGTGCTCAGGGTGCTCAGTGCTCAGTACTCAGGGTGCTCGGTGCTCAGTGCTCAGGGTGCTCAGTGCTCAGTACTCAGGGTGCTCAGTGCTCTGGGTGCTGGGTGCTCAGTGCTCGGGGTGCTGGGTGCTCAGTGCTCAGGGTGCTGGGTGCTCAGTACTCCGGGTGCTGGGTGCTCAGTGCTCGGGGTGCTCGGTGCTCAGTGCTCAAGGTGCTGGGTGCTCAGTACTCAGGGTGCTCATTGCTCAGGGTGCTGGGTCCTCAGTACTAAGGGTGCTGGGTGCTCAGTGCTCAGGGTGCTCGGTGCTCGGGGCGCTGGGTGCTCAGTGCTCGGGGTTCTCGGAGCTCAGTACCCAGGGTGCTGGGTGCTCAGTGCTCGGGGTGATCGGTGCTCAGTACTCAGGGTGCTGGGTGCTCAGTGCTCTGGGTGCTCGGTGCTCAGTACGTTGGATGCTCACTACTAAGGGTGCTGGTTGCTCAGTGCTCAGGGTGCTGGGTGCTCATTGCTCAGGGTGCTGGGTGCTCAGTGCTCAGGGTGCTGGGTGCTCAGTACTCAGGGTGCTGGGTTCTCAGTGCTCGGGGTGCTGGGTGCTGAGTGCTCAGGGTGCTGGGTGCTCAGTTCTCAGGGTGCTCAGTGCTCAAGGTGCTGGGTGCTCAGTGCTCGGGGTGCTGGGTGCTCAGTGCTCAGGGTCCTGGGTGCTCAGTACTCAGGGGTGCTCAGTGCTCAGGGTGCTGGGTGCTCAGTGCTCAGGGTGCTGGGTGCTCAGTACTCAGGGTGCTCAGTACACAGGGTGCTGAGTGCTCAGTGCTCGGGGTGCTGGGTGCTCAGTGCTCAGTACTCAGGGTGCTGGGTGCTCAGTGTTCAGGGTGCTGGGTGTTCAGTACTCAGGGTGCTGGGTGCTCAGTGCTCAGGGTGCTCGGTGCTCAGTACTCAGGGTGCTCAGTGCTTGGGGTGCTGGGTGCTCAGTACTCAGGGTGCTCAGTGCTTGGGGTGCAGGGTGCTCAGTACTCAGGGTGCTGGTTGCTCACTGCTCAGGGTGCTGGGTGCTGAGTACTCAGGTTGCTGGGTGCTCAGTACTCAGGGTGCTGGGTGCTCAGTGCTCGGGGTGCTGGGTGTTCAGTGCTCGGGTTGCTGGGTGCTCAGTGCTCGGGGTGCTGGGTGCTCAGTGCTCGGGGTGCTGGGTGCTCAGTGCTCAGGGTGCTGGGTGCTCAGTGCTCGGGGTGCTGGGTGCTCAGTGCTCGGGGTGCTCGGTGCTCAGTGCTCGGGGTGCTGGGTGCTCAGTACTCGGGGTGCTCAGTGCTCAGTACTCAGGGTGCTGGGTGCTCAGTGCTCAGGGTGCTGGGTGCTCAGTGCTCGGGGTGCTGGGTGCTCGGTGCTCAGGTTGCTGCGTGCTCAGTACTCGGGGTGCTGGGTGCTCAGTACTCAGGGTGCTGGGTGCTCATTGCTCGGGGTGCTGGGTGCTCAGTGCTACGGGTGCTGGGTGCTCAGTGCTCGGGGAGCTGGGTGCTCAGTGCTCGGGGCGCTGGGTGCTCTGTGCTCGGGGTGCTCGGTGCTCAGTACTCAGGGTGCTGGGTGCTCAGTGCTCAGGGTGCTCGGTGCTCAGTACTCAGGGTGCTGGGTGCTCAGTGCTCAGGGTGCTCGGTGCTCAGTACTCAGGTTGCTGGGTGCTCAGTACTCAGGGTGCTGGGTGCTCAGTGCTCAGGGTGATCGGTGCTCAGTACTCAGGGTGCTCAGTACTCAGGGTGCTGGGTGCTCAGGGCTCGGGGTGCTGGGAGCTCAGTACTCAGGGTGCTGGGTGCTCAGTGCTCGGGGTGCTGGGTGCTGAGTGCTCAGGGTGCTGGGTGCTCAGTACTCGGGGTGCTCGGTGCTCAGTACTCAGGGTGCTGGGTGCTCAGTGCTCAGGGTGCTCGCTGCTCAGTACTCAGGGTGCTGTGTGCTCAGTGCTCAGGGTGCTGGGTGCTCAGTACTCAGGGTGCTGGGTGCTCAGTGCTCATGGTGATCGGTGCTCAGTGCTCAGGTTGCTCAGTACTCAGGGTGCTGGGTGCTCAGTACTCAGGTTGCTGGGTGCTCAGTACTCAGGGTGCTCAGTGCTCGGGGAGCTCGGTGCTCAGTACTCAGAGTGCTGGGTGCTCAGTACTCAGTGCTCGGGGTCCTGGGTGCTCAGTGCTCTGGGTGCTTAGTGCACAGTACTCAGGTGCTGGGTGCTCAGTATTCAGGGTGCTCAGTGCTCGGGGTGCTGGGTGCTCAGTACTCAGGGTGCTGGTGCTCAGTAATCAGGGTGCTGGGTGCTCATTCTCGGGGTGCTGGGTGCTCATTCTCGGGGTGCTGGGTGCTCAGTGCTCGGGGTGCTGGGTGCTCAGTGCTCAGGGTCCTCGGTGCTCAGTACTCAGGGTGCTCAGTACTCAGCGTGCTTTGTGCTCAGTGCTCAGGGTGCTGGGTGCTCAGTACTCAGGGTGCTGTTTGCTCAGTACTCACGGTGCTGGGTGCTCAGTACTCGGGGTGCTCGGTGCTCATTACTCAGGGTGCTGGGTGCTCAGTGCTCGGGGTGCTCGCTGCTCAGTACTCTTGTTGCTGGGTGCTCAGTACTCAGGGTGCTGGGTGCTCAGTGCTCGGGGTGCTCGGTGCTCAGTACTCAGGGTGCTGGGTGCTCAGTGCTCAGGGTGCTGGGTGCTCAGTACTCAGGGTGCTCAGTACTCAGTACTCAGGGTGCTGGGTGCTCAGTACTCATGGTGCTGGGTGCTCAGTACTCAGGGTGCTGGGTGCTCAGTACTCAGGGTGCTGGGTGCTCAGTACTCAGGGAGCTGGGTGCTCAGTGCTCAGGGTGCTGTGTGCTCAGTACTCGGGGTGCTGGGTGCTCAGTACTCAGGGTGCTGTGTGCTCAGTACTCAGGGTGCTGGGTGCTCAGTACTCAGGGTGCTGGGTGCTCAGTACTCAGGGTGCTGGGTGCTCAGTGTTTAGGGTCTCGGTGCTCAGTACTCAGGGTGCTCAGTACTCAGCGTGCTTTGTGCTCAGTGCTCAGAGTGCTGGATTCTCAGTACTCAGGGTGCTTGGTGCTCAGTACTCAGGGTGCTCAGTGCTCAGTACTCAGCGTGCTGGGTGCTCAGTGCTCAGGGTGCTCGGTGCTCAGTACTCAGGGTGCTCAGTGCTCAGTACTCAACGTGAAGGGTGCTCAGTGCTCAGGGTGCTGGGTGCTCAGTACTCAGGGTGCTGGGTGCTTAGTACTCAGGGTGCTCGGTCCTCAGTGCTCAGGGTGCTGGGTGCTCAGTACTCAGGGTGCTGGGTGCTCAGTGCTCAGGGTGCTCAGTGCTCAGTACTCAGGGTGCTCGGTGCTCAGTGCTCAGGGTGCTTAGTGCTCAGTACTCAGGGTGCACAGTGATCTGGGTGCTGGGTGCTCAGTACTCAGGGTGCTCAGTGCTCAGGGTGCTGGGTGCTCAGTGCTCGGGGTGCTGGGTACTCAGTGCTCAGTACACAGGGTGCTGAGTGCTCAGTGCTCGGGGTGCTGGGTGCTCAGTGCTCAGGGTGCTGGGTGGCTCAGTACTCAGGGTGCTCAGTGCTCAGGGTGCTGGGTGCTCAGTGCTCGGGGTGCTGGGTACTCAGTGCTCAGTACACAGGGTGCTGAGTGCTCAGTGCTCGGGGTGCTGGGTGCTCAGTGCTCAGTACTCAGGGTGCTGGGTGCTCAGTTCTCAGGGTGCTGGGTGCTCAGTACTCAGGGTGCTGGGTGCTCAGTGCTCAGGGTGCTGGGTGCTCAGTACTCAGGGTGCTGGGTCCTCAGTGCTCAGGGTGCTGGGTGCTCAGTGCTCGGGGTGCTCAGTACTCAGGGTGCTGTGTGTTCAGTGCTCAGGGTACTGGGTGCTCAGTACTCAGGGTGCTCGGTGCTTAGTACTCATGGTGCTGGGTGCTCAGTACTCCGGGTGCTGGGTGCTCAGTGCTCGGGGTGCTCGGTGCTCAGTGCTCAGGGTGCTGGGTGCTCAGTACTCAAGGTGCTCATTGCTCAGGGTGCTGGGTGCTCAGTACTCAGGGTGCTGGGGTGCTCAGTACTCAGGGTGCTCAGTGCTCAGTACTCAGGGTGCTCAGTGCTCAGTACTCAGGGTGCTCAGTGCTCAGGGTGCTGGGTGCTCAGTGCTCGGGGTGCTGGGTGCTCAGTTCTCAGGGTGCTGTGTGCTCAGTACTCAGGGTGCTCAGTACTCAGGGTGCTGGGTGCTCAGTGCTCAGGGTGCTCCGTGCTCAGTGCTCAGGGTGCTCCGTGCTCAGTGCTCAGGGTGCTCGGTGCTCAGTGCTCAGGTTGCTGGGTGCTCAGTACTCAGGGTGCTGTGTGCTCAGTACTCAGGGTGCTCAGTGCTCAGTACTCAGTGTGCTCAGTGCTCAGGGTGCTGGGTGCTCAGTGCTCGGGGTGCTGGGTACTCAGTCCTCAGGGTGCTGGATGCTCAGTGCTCAGGGTGCTCGGTGCTCAGTGCTCAGGGTGCTGGGTGCTCAGTGCTCTGTGTGCTCGGTGCTCAGTACGTTGGGTGCTCAGCACTCAGGGTGCTGGGTGCTCAGGGCTCAGGGTGATCGGTGCTCAGTGCTCAGGTTGCTCAGTACTCAGGGTGCTGGGTGCTCAGTACTCAGGGTGCTGGGTGCTCAGTACTCAGGGTGCTCAGTGCTCGGGGAGCTCGGTGCTCAGTACTCAGAGTGCTGGGTGCTCAGTACTCAGTGCTCGGGGTCCCTGGGTGCTCAGTGCTCTGGGTGCTTAGTGCACAGTACTCAGGGTGCTGGGTGCTCAGTATTCAGGGTGCTCA
Source organism: Microtus oregoni (assembly GCF_018167655.1). Taxonomy (NCBI): domain Eukaryota; kingdom Metazoa; phylum Chordata; class Mammalia; order Rodentia; family Cricetidae; genus Microtus; species Microtus oregoni. The sequence goes on from NW_024544550.1 coordinate 3,816,452, forward strand.
GTGCTCGGGGTTGCTGGGTGCTCAGTACTCAGGGTGCTGGGTGCTCAGTACTCAGGGTGCTAGGTGCTCATTCTCGGGGTGCTGGGTGCTCATTCTCGGGGTGCTGGGTGCTCAGTGCTCGGGGTGCTGGGTGCTCAGTGCTCAGGGTCCTCGGTGCTCAGTACTCAGGGTGCTCAGTACTCAGCGTGCTTTGTGCTCAGTGCTCAGGGTGCTGGGTGCTCAGTACTCAGGGTGCTGGGTGCTCAGTACTCACGGTGCTGGGTGCTCAGTACTCGGGGTGCTCGGTGCTCATTACTCAGGGTGCTGGGTGCTCAGTGCTCGGGGTGCTCGGTGCTCAGTACTCAGGGTGCTCAGGACTCAGCGTGCTTTGTGCTCAGTGCTCAGGGTGCTGGTGCTCAGTACTCAGGGTGCTGGGTGCTCAGTACTCACGGTGCTGGGTGCTCAGTACTCTTGTTGCTGTGTGCTCAGTACTCAGGGTGCTGTGTGCTCAGTGCTCAGGGTGCTGGGTGCTCAGTACTCAGGGTGCTGGGTGCTCAGTGCTCATGGTGATCGGTGCTCAGTGCTCAGGTTGCTCAGTACTCAGGGTGCTGGGTGCTCAGTACTCAGGTTGCTGGGTGCTCAGTACTCAGGGTGCTCAGTGCTCGGGGAGCTCGGTGCTCAGTACTCAGAGTGCTGGGTGCTCAGTACTCAGTGCTCGGGGTCCTGGGTGCTCAGTGCTCTGGGTGCTTAGTGCACAGTACTCAGGGTGCTGGGTGCTCAGTATTCAGGGTGCTCAGTGCTCGGGGTGCTGGGTGCTCAGTACTCAGGGTGCTGGGTGCTCAGTAATCAGGGTGCTGGGTGCTCATTCTCGGGGTGCTGGGTGCTCATTCTCGGGGTGCTGGGTGCTCAGTGCTCGGGGTGCTGGGTGCTCAGTGCTCAGGGTCCTCGGTGCTCAGTACTCAGGGTGCTCAGTACTCAGCGTGCTTTGTGCTCAGTGCTCAGGGTGCTGGGTGCTCAGTACTCAGGGTGCTGTTTGCTCAGTACTCACGGTGCTGGGTGCTCAGTACTCGGGGTGCTCGGTGCTCATTACTCAGGGTGCTGGGTGCTCAGTGCTCGGGGTGCTCGCTGCTCAGTACTCTTGTTGCTGGGTGCTCAGTACTCAGGGTGCTGGGTGCTCAGTGCTCGGGGTGCTCGGTGCTCAGTACTCAGGGTGCTGGGTGCTCAGTGCTCAGGGTGCTGGGTGCTCAGTACTCAGGGTGCTCAGTACTCAGTACTCAGGGTGCTGGGTGCTCAGTACTCATGGTGCTGGGTGCTCAGTACTCAGGGTGCTGGGTGCTCAGTACTCAGGGTGCTGGGTGCTCAGTACTCAGGGAGCTGGGTGCTCAGTGCTCAGGGTGCTGTGTGCTCAGTACTCGGGGTGCTGGGTGCTCAGTACTCAGGGTGCTGTGTGCTCAGTACTCAGGGTGCTGGGTGCTCAGTACTCAGGGTGCTGGGTGCTCAGTACTCAGGGTGCTGGGTGCTCAGTGTTTAGGGTCCTCGGTGCTCAGTACTCAGGGTGCTCAGTACTCAGCGTGCTTTGTGCTCAGTGCTCAGAGTGCTGGATTCTCAGTACTCAGGGTGCTTGGTGCTCAGTACTCAGGGTGCTCAGTGCTCAGTACTCAGCGTGCTGGGTGCTCAGTGCTCAGGGTGCTCGGTGCTCAGTACTCAGGGTGCTCAGTGCTCAGTACTCAACGTGAAGGGTGCTCAGTGCTCAGGGTGCTGGGTGCTCAGTACTCAGGGTGCTGGGTGCTTAGTACTCAGGGTGCTCGGTCCTCAGTGCTCAGGGTGCTGGGTGCTCAGTACTCAGGGTGCTGGGTGCTCAGTGCTCAGGGTGCTCAGTGCTCAGTACTCAGGGTGCTCGGTGCTCAGTGCTCAGGGTGCTTAGTGCTCAGTACTCAGGGTGCACAGTGATCTGGGTGCTGGGTGCTCAGTACTCAGGGTGCTCAGTGCTCAGGGTGCTGGGTGCTCAGTGCTCGGGGTGCTGGGTACTCAGTGCTCAGTACACAGGGTGCTGAGTGCTCAGTGCTCGGGGTGCTGGGTGCTCAGTGCTCAGGGTGCTGGGTGCTCAGTACTCAGGGTGCTCAGTGCTCAGGGTGCTGGGTGCTCAGTGCTCGGGGTGCTGGGTACTCAGTGCTCAGTACACAGGGTGCTGAGTGCTCAGTGCTCGGGGTGCTGGGTGCTCAGTGCTCAGTACTCAGGGTGCTGGGTGCTCAGTTCTCAGGGTGCTGGGTGCTCAGTACTCAGGGTGCTGGGTGCTCAGTGCTCAGGGTGCTGGGTGCTCAGTACTCAGGGTGCTGGGTCCTCAGTGCTCAGGGTGCTGGGTGCTCAGTGCTCGGGGTGCTCAGTACTCAGGGTGCTGTGTGTTCAGTGCTCAGGGTACTGGGTGCTCAGTACTCAGGGTGCTCGGTGCTTAGTACTCATGGTGCTGGGTGCTCAGTACTCCGGGTGCTGGGTGCTCAGTGCTCGGGGTGCTCGGTGCTCAGTGCTCAGGGTGCTGGGTGCTCAGTACTCAAGGTGCTCATTGCTCAGGGTGCTGGGTGCTCAGTACTCAGGGTGCTGGGTGCTCAGTACTCAGGGTGCTCAGTGCTCAGTACTCAGGGTGCTCAGTGCTCAGTACTCAGGGTGCTCAGTGCTCAGGGTGCTGGGTGCTCAGTGCTCGGGGTGCTGGGTGCTCAGTTCTCAGGGTGCTGTGTGCTCAGTACTCAGGGTGCTCAGTACTCAGGGTGCTGGGTGCTCAGTGCTCAGGGTGGCTCCGTGCTCAGTGCTCAGGGTGCTCCGTGCTCAGTGCTCAGGGTGCTCGGTGCTCAGTGCTCAGGTTGCTGGGTGCTCAGTACTCAGGGTGCTGTGTGCTCAGTACTCAGGGGTGCTCAGTGCTCAGTACTCAGTGTGCTCAGTGCTCAGGGTGCTGGGTGCTCAGTGCTCGGGGTGCTGGGTACTCAGTCCTCAGGGTGCTGGATGCTCAGTGCTCAGGGTGCTCGGTGCTCAGTGCTCAGGGTGCTGGGTGCTCAGTGCTCTGTGTGCTCGGTGCTCAGTACGTTGGGTGCTCAGCACTCAGGGTGCTGGGTGCTCAGGGCTCAGGGTGATCGGTGCTCAGTGCTCAGGTTGCTCAGTACTCAGGGTGCTGGGTGCTCAGTACTCAGGGTGCTGGGTGCTCAGTACTCATGGTGCTCAGTGCTCGGGGAGCTCGGTGCTCAGTACTCAGAGTGCTGGGTGCTCAGTACTCAGTGCTCGGGGTCCTGGGTGCTCAGTGCTCTGGGTGCTTAGTGCACAGTACTCAGGGTGCTGGGTGCTCAGTATTCAGGGTGCTCAGTGCTCGGGGTGCTGGGTGCTCAGTACTCAGGGTGCTGGGTGCTCAGTACTCAGGGTGCTAGGTGCTCATTCTCGGGGTGCTGGGTGCTCATTCTCGGGGTGCTGGGTGCTCAGTGCTCGGGGTGCTGGGTGCTCAGTGCTCAGGGTCCTCGGTGCTCAGTACTCAGGGTGCTCAGTACTCAGCGTGCTTTGTGCTCAGTGCTCAGGGTGCTGGGTGCTCAGTACTCAGGGTGCTGGGTGCCTCAGTACTCACGGTGCTGGGTGCTCAGTACTCGGGGTGCTCGGTGCTCATTACTCAGGGTGCTGGGTGCTCAGTGCTCGGGGTGCTCGGTGCTCAGTACTCAGGGTGCTCAGGACTCAGCGTGCTTTGTGCTCAGTGCTCAGGGTGCTGGGTGCTCAGTACTCAGGGTGCTGGGTGCTCAGTACTCACGGTGCTGGGTGCTCAGTACTCTTGTTGCTGTGTGCTCAGTACTCAGGGTGCTGGGTGCTCAGTGCTCGGGGTGCTCGGTGCTCAGTACTCAGGGTGCTGGGTGCTCAGTGCTCAGGGTGCTGGGTGCTCAGTACTCACGGTGCTCAGTACTCAGTACTCAGGGTGCTGGGTGCTCAGTACTCAGCGCTCGGCGTCCTGGGTGCTCAGTGCTCTGGGTGCTTAGTGCACAGTACTCAGGGTGCTGGGTGCTCAGTATTCAGGGTGCTCAGTGCTCGGGGTGCTGGGTGCTCAGTACTCAGGGTGCTGGGTGCTCAGTACTCAGGGTGCTGGTGCTCATTCTCGGGGTGCTGGGTGCTCATTCTCGGGGTGCTGGTTGCTCAGTGCTCAGGGTCCTCGGTGCTCAGTACTCAGGGTGCTCAGTACTCAGCGTGCTTTGTGCTCAGTGCTCAGGGTGCTGGGTGCTCAGTACTCAGGGTGCTGGGTGCCCAGTACTCACTGTGCTGGGTGCTCAGTACTCGGGGTGCTCGGTGCTCATTACTCAGGGTGCTGGGTGCTCAGTGCTCGGGGTGCTCGCTGCTCAGTACTCTTGTTGCTGGGTGCTCAGTACTCAGGGTGCTGGGTGCTCAGTGCTCAGGGTGCTCAGTACTCAGTACTCAGGGTGCTGGGTGCTCAGTGCTTGGGTTGCTGGGTGCTCAGTGCTCAGGGTGCTGGGTGCTCAGTGCTCGGGGTGCTGGGTGCTCAGTACTCGGGGTGCTCGGTGCTCAGTACTCAGGGTGCTGGGTGCTCAGTACTCATGGTGCTGGGTGCTCAGTACTCAGGGTGCTGGGTGCTCTGCACTCAGGGTGCTGGGTGCTCAGTACTCAGGGTGCTGGGTGCTCAGTGCTCAGGGTACTGTGTGCTCAGTACTCAGGGTGCTGGGTGCTCAGTACTCAGGGTGCTGGGTGCTCAGTGCTCAGGGTGCTGTGTGCTCAGTGCTCGGGGTGCTCGGTGCTCAGTACTCAGGGTGCTGGGTGCTCAGCGCTCAGGGTGCTGGGTGCTCAGTACTCAGGGTGCTCGGTGCTCAGTACTCAGGGTGCTGGGTGCTCAGTGCTCAGGGTCCTCGGTGCTCAGTACTCAGGGTGCTCAGTACTCAGCGTGCTTTGTGCTCAGTGCTCAGAGTGCTGGATGCTCATTACTCAGGGTGCTTGGTGCTCAGTACTCAGGGTGCTCAGTGCTCAGTACTCAGTGTGCTGGGTGCTCAGTGCTCAGGGTGCTCGGTGCTCAGTACTCAGGGTGCTCAGTGCTCAGTACTCAGCGTGCAGGGTGCTCAGTGCTCAGGGTGCTGGGTGCTCAGTACTCAGGGTGCTGGGTGCTTAGTACTCAGGGTGCTCGGTCCTCAGTGCTCAGGGTGCTGGGTGCTCAGTACTCAGGGTGCTCGGTGCTCAGTGCTCAGGGTGCTCAGTGCTCAGTACTCAGGGTGCTCAGTGCTCTGGGTGCTGGGTGCTCAGTGCTCGGGGGTGCTGGGTGCTCAGTGCTCAGGGTGCTGGGTGCTCAGTACTCAGGGTGGCTCAGTGCTCAGGGTGCTGGGTGCTCAGTGCTCGGGGTGCTGGGTACTCAGTGCTCAGTACACAGGGTGCTGAGTGCTCAGTGCTCGGGGTGCTGGGTGCTCAGTGCTCAGGGTGCTGGGTGCTCAGTGCTCAGGGTGCTGGGGTGCTCAGTGCTCAGGGTGCTGGGTGCTCAGTACTCAGGGTGCTGGGTCCTCAGTGCTCAGGGTGCTGGGTGCTCAGTGTTCGGGGTGCTCAGTACTCAGGGTGCTGTGTGTTCAGTGCTCAGGGTACTGGGTGTTCAGTACTCAGGGTGCTCGGTGCTTAGTACTCAGGGTGCTGGGTGCTCAGTACTCCGGGTGCTGGGTGCTCAGTGCTCGGGGTGCTCGGTGCTCAGTGCTCAGGGTGCTGGGTGCTCAGTACTCAAGGTGCTCATTGCTCAGGGTGCTGGGTGCTCAGTACTCAGGGTGCTGGGTGCTCAGTGCTCAGGGTGCTGTGTGCTCAGTGCTCGGGGTGCTCGCTGCTCAGTACTCAGGGTGCTGGGTGCTCAGTGCTCAGGGTGCTGGGTGCTCAGTATTCGGGTTGCTCGGTGCTCAGTACTCAGGGTGCTGGGTGCTCAGTGCTCAGGGTCCTCAGTGCTCAGTACTCAGGGTGCTCAGTACTCAGCATGCTTTGTGCTCAGTGCTCAGAGTGCTGGGTGCTCAGTACTCAGGGTGCTCGGTGCTCAGTACTCAGGGTGCTCAATGCTCAGTACTCAGCGTGCTGGGTGCTCAGTGCTCAGGGTGCTCGGTTCTCAGTACTCTGGGTGCTCAGTGCTCAGTACTCAGCGTTCAGGGTGCTCAGTGCTCAGGGTGCTGGGTGCTCAGTACTCAGGGTGTTGGGTGCTTACTACTCAGGGTGCTTGGTCCTCAGTGCTCAGGGGGCTGGGTGCTCAGTACTCAGGGTGCTGGGTGCTCAGTGCTCAGGGTGCTCAGTGCTCAGTACTCAGGGTCCTCGGTGCTCAGTGCTCAGGGTGCTCAGTGCTCAGTACTCAGGGTGCTCAGTGCTCTGGGTGCTGGGTGCTCAGTGCTCGGGGGTGCTGGGTGCTCAGTGCTCAGGGTGCTGGGTGCTCAGTTCTCAGGGTGCTCAGTGCTCAGGGTGCTGGGTGCTCAGTGCTCGGGGTGCTGGTTGCTCAGTTCTCAGGGTCCTGGGTGCTCAGTACTCAGGGTGCTCAGTGCTCAGGGTGCTGGGTGCTCAGTGCTCAGGGTGCTGGGTGCTCAGTACTCAGGGTGCTCAGTACACAGGGTGCTGAGTGCTCAGTGCTTGGGGTGCTGGGTGCTCAGTGCTCAGTACTCAGGGTGCTGGGTGCTCAGTGCTCAGGGTGCTGGGTGTTCAGTACTCGGGGTGCTGGGTGCTCAGTGCTCAGGGTGGTCGGTGCTCAGTACTCAGGGTGCTCAGTGCTTGGGGTGCTGGGTGCTCAGTACTCAGGGTGCTCAGTGCTTGGGGTGCAGGGTGCTCAGTACTCAGGGTGCTGGTTGCTCAGTGCTCAGGGTGCTGGGTGCTGAGTACTCAGGTTGCTGGGTGCTCAGTACTCAGGGTGCTGGGTGCTCAGTGCTCGGGGTGCGGGGTGCTCAGTGCTCGGGTTGCTGGGTGCTCAGTGCTCGGGGTGCTGGGTGCTCAGTGCTCGGGGTGCTGGGGTGCTCAGTGCTCAGGGTGCTGGGTGCTCAGTGCTCGGGGTGCTGGGTGCTCAGTGCTCGGGGTGCTCGGTGCTCAGTGCTCGGGGTGCTGGGTGCTCAGTACTCGGGGTGCTCAGTGCTCAGTACTCAGTGTGCTGGGTGCTCAGTGCTCAGGGTGCTGGGTGCTCAGTGCTCGGGGTGCTGGGTGCTCGGTGCTCAGGTTGCTGCGTGCTCAGTACTCGGGGTGCTGGGTGCTCAGTACTCAGGGTGCTGGGTGCTCATTGCTCGGGGTGCTGGGTGCTCAGTGCTACGGGTGCTGGGTGCTCAGTGCTCGGGGAGCTGGGTGCTCAGTGCTCGGGGCGCTGGGTGCTCTGTGCTCGGGGTGCTCGGTGCTCAGTACTCAGGGTGCTGGGTGCTCAGTGCTCAGGGTGCTCGGTGCTCAGTACTCAGGGTGCTGGGTGCTCAGTGCTCAGGGTGCTCGGTGCTCAGTACTCAGGTTGCTGGGTGCTCAGTACTCAGGGTGCTGGGTGCTCAGTGCTCAGGGTGATCGGTGCTCAGTACTCAGGGTGCTCAGTACTCAGGGTGCTGGGTGCTCAGGGCTCGGGGTGCTGGGAGCTCAGTACTCAGGGTGCTGGGTGCTCAGTGCTCGGGGTGCTGGGTGCTGAGTGCTCAGGGTGCTGGGTGCTCAGTACTCGGGGTGCTCGGTGCTCAGTACTCAGGGTGCTGGGTGCTCAGTACTCAGGGTGCTGTTTGCTCAGTGCTCAGGGTGCTCGCTGCTCAGTACTCAGGGTGCTGTGTGCTCAGTGCTCAGGGTGCTGGGTGCTCAGTACTCAGGGTGCTGGGTGCTCAGTGCTCATGGTGATCGGTGCTCAGTGCTCAGGTTGCTCAGTACTCAGGGTGCTGGGTGCTCAGTACTCAGGGTGCTGGGTGCTCAGTACTCAGGGTGCTCAGTGCTCGGGGAGCTCGGTGCTCAGTACTCAGAGTGCTGGGTGCTCAGTACTCAGTGCTCGGGGTCCTGGGTGCTCAGTGCTCTGGGTGCTTAGTGCACAGTACTCAGGGTGCTGGGTGCTCAGTATTCAGGGTGCTCAGTGCTCGGGGTGCTGGGTGCTCAGTACTCAGGGTGCTGGGTGCTCAGTAATCAGGGTGCTGGGTGCTCATTCTCGGGGTGCTGGGTGCTCATTCTCGGGGTGCTGGGTGCTCAGTGCTCGGGGTGCTGGGTGCTCAGTGCTCAGGGTCCTCGGTGCTCAGTACTCAGGGTGCTCAGTACTCAGCGTGCTTTGTGCTCAGTGCTCAGGGTGCTGGGTGCTCAGTACTCCGGGTGCTGGGTGCTCATTACTCACGGTGCTGGGTGCTCAGTACTCGGGGTGCTCGGTGCTCATTACTCAGGGTGCTGGGTGCTCAGTGCTCGGGGTGCTCGCTGCTCAGTACTCTTGTTGCTGGGTGCTCAGTACTCAGGGTGCTGGGTGCTCAGTGCTCGGGGTGCTCGGTGCTCAGTACTCAGGCTGCTGGGTGCTCAGTGCTCAGGGTGCTGGGTGCTCAGTACTCAGGGTGCTCAGTACTCAGTACTCAGGGTGCTGGGTGCTCAGTGCTTGGGGTGCTGGGTGCTCAGTGCTCAGGGTGCTGGGTGCTCAGTGCTCGGGGTGCTGGGTGCTCAGTACTCGGGGTGCTCGGTGCTCAGTACTCAGGGTGCTGGGTGCTCAGTACTCATGGTGCTGGGTGCTCAGTACTCAGGGTGCTGGGTGCTCAGCACTCAGGGTGCTGGGTGCTCAGTACTCAGGGTGCTGGGTGCTCAGTGCTCAGGGTGCTGTGTGCTCAGTACTCGGGGTGCTGGGTGCTCAGTACTCAGGGTGCTGGGTGCTCAGTACTCAGGGTGCTGGGTGCTCAGTACTCAGGGTGCTGGGTGCTCAGTACTCAGGGTGCTGGGTGCTCAGTGTTCAGGGTCCTCGGTGCTCAGTACTCAGGGTGCTCAGTACTCAGCGTGCTTTGTGCTCAGTGCTCAGAGTGCTGGATTCTCAGTACTCAGGGTGCTTGGTGCTCAGTACTCAGGGTGCTCAGTGCTCAGTACTCAGCGTGCTGGGTGCTCAGTGCTCAGGGTGCTCGGTGCTCAGTACTCAGGGTGCTCAGTGCTCAGTACTCAGCGTGAAGGGTGCTCAGTGCTCAGGGTGCTGGGTGCTCAGTACTCAGGGTGCTGGGTGCTTAGTACTCAGGGTGCTCGGTCCTCAGTGCTCAGGGTGCTGGGTGCTCAGTACTCAGGGTGCTGGGTGCTCAGTGCTCAGGGTGCTCAGTGCTCAGTACTCAGGGTGCTCGGTGTTCAGTGCTCAGGGTGCTCAGTGCTCAGTACTCAGGGTGCACAGTGATCTGGGTGCTGGGTGCTCAGTGCTCGGGGTGCTGGGTGCTCAGTGCTCAGGGTGCTGGGTGCTCAGTACTCAGGGTGCTCAGTGCTCAGGGTGCTGGGTGCTCAGTGCTCGGGGTGCTGGGTACTCAGTGCTCAGTACACAGGGTGCTGAGTGCTCAGTGCTCGGGGTGCTGGGTGCTCAGTGCTCAGTACTCAGGGTGCTGGGTGCTCAGTTCTCAGGGTGCTGGGTGCTCAGTACTCAGGGTGCTGGGTGCTCAGTGCTCAGGGTGCTGGGTGCTCAGTACTCAGTGTGCTGGGTCCTCAGTGCTCAGGGTGCTGGGTGCTCAGTGCTCGGGGTGCTCAGTACTCAGGGTGCTGTGTGTTCAGTGCTCAGGGTACTGGGTGCTCAGTACTCAGGGTGCTCGGTGCTTAGTACTCAGGGTGCTGGGTGCTCAGTACTCCGGGTGCTGGGTGCTCAGTGCTCGGGGTGCTCGGTGCTCAGTGCTCAGGGTGCTAGGTGCTCAGTACTCAAGGTGCTCATTGCTCAGGGTGCTGGGTGCTCAGTACTCAGGGTGCTGGGTGCTCAGTACTCAGGGTGCTCAGTGCTCAGTACTCAGGGTGCTCAGTGCTCAGTACTCAGGGTGCTCAGTGCTCAGGGTGCTGGGTGCTCAGTGCTCGGGGTGCTGGGTGCTCAGTTCTCAGGGTGCTGTGTGCTCAGTACTCAGGGTGCTCAGTACTCAGGGTGCTGGGTGCTCAGTGCTCAGGGTGCTGGGTGCTCAGTGCTCAGGGTGCTCCGTGCTCAGTGCTCAGGGTGCTCGGTGCTCAGTGCTCAGGTTGCTGGGTGCTCAGTACTCAGGGTGCTGTGTGCTCAGTACTCAGGGTGCTCAGTGCTCAGTACTCAGGGTGCTCAGTGCTCAGGGTGCTGGGTGCTCAGTGCTCGGGGTGCTGGGTACTCATTCCTCAGGGTGCTGGATGCTCAGTGCTCAGGGTGCTCGGTGCTCAGTGCTCAGGGTGCTGGGTGCTCAGTGCTCTGTGTGCTCGGTGCTCAGTACGTTGGGTGCTCAGCACTCAGGGTGCTGGGTGCTCAGGGCTCAGGGTGATCGGTGCTCAGTGCTCAGGTTGCTCAGTACTCAGGGTGCTGGGTGCTCAGTACTCAGGGTGCTGGGTGCTCAGTACTCAGGGTGCTCAGTGCTCGGGGAGCTCGGTGCTCAGTACTCAGAGTGCTGGGTGCTCAGTACTCAGTGCTCGGGGTCCTGGGTGCTCAGTGCTCTGGGTGCTTAGTGCACAGTACTCAGGGTGCTGGGTGCTCAGTATTCAGGGTGCTCAGTGCTCGGGGTGCTGGGTGCTCAGTACTCAGAGTGCTGGGTGCTCAGTACTCAGGGTGCTGGGTGCTCATTCTCGGGGTGCTGGGTGCTCATTCTCGGGGTGCTGGGTGCTCAGTGCTCGGGGTGCTGGGTGCTCAGTGCTCAGGGTCCTCGGTGGTCAGTACTCAGGGTGCTCAGTACTCAGCGTGCTTTGTGCTCAGTGCTCAGGTTGCTGGGTGCTCAGTACTCAGGGTGCTGGGTGCTCAGTACTCACGGTGCTGGGTGCTCAGTACTCGGGGTGCTCGGTGCTCATTACTCAGGGTGCTGGGTGCTCAGTGCTCAGGGTGCTCGGGGCTCAGTACTCAGGGTGCTCAGTACTCAGCGTGCTTTTTGCTCAGTGCTCAGGGTGCTGGGTGCTCAGTACTCAGGGTGCTGGGTGCTCAGTACTCACGGTGCTGGGTGCTCAGTACTCTTGTTGCTGGGTGCTCAGTACTCAGGGTGCTGGGTGCTCAGTGCTCGGGGTGCTCGGTGCTCAGTACTCAGGGTGCTGGGTGCTCAGTGCTCAGGGTGCTGGGTGCTCAGTACTCAGGGTGCTCAGTACTCAGTACTCAGGGTGCTGGGTGCTCAGTGCTTGGGGTGCTGGGTGCTCAGTGCTCAGGGTGCTGGGTGCTCAGTGCTCGGGGTGCTGGGTGCTCAGTACTCGGGGTGCTCGGTGCTCAGTACTCAGGGTGCTGGGTGCTCAGTACTCATGGTGCTGGGTGCTCAGTACTCTGGGTGCTGGGTGCTCAGTACTCAGGGTGCTGGGTGCTCAGTACTCAGGGTGCTGGGTGCTCAGTGCTCAGGGTGCTGTGTGCTCAGTACTCAGGGTGCTGTGTGCTCAGTACTCAGGGTGCTGGCTGCTCAGTGCTCAGGGTGCTGTGTGCTCAGTGCTCGGGGTGCTCGGTGCTCAGTACTCAGGGTGCTGGGTGCTCAGTGCTCAGGGTGCTGGGTGCTCAGTACTCGGGGTGCTCGGTGCTCAGTACTCTGGGTGCTGGGTGCTCAGTGCTCAGGGTCCTCGGTGCTCAGTATTCAGGGTGCTCAGTACTCAGCGTGCTTTGTGCTCAGTGCTCAGAGTGCTGGATGCTCAGTACTCAGGGTGCTTGGTGCTCAGTACTCAGGGTGCTCAGTGCTCAGTACTCAGCGTGCTGGGTGCTCAGTGCTCAGGGTGCTCGGTGCTCAGTACTCAGGGTGCTCAGTGCTCAGTACTCAGCGTGCAGGGTGCTCAGTGCTCAGGGTGCTGGGTGCGCAGTACTCAGGGTGCTGGGTGCTCAGTGCTCAGGGTGCTGGGTGCTCAGTACTCAGGGTGCTGGGTCCTCAGTGCTCAGGGTGCGCAGTGCTCAGGGTGCTGGGTGCTCAGTACTCGGGGTGCTGGGTACTCAGTGCTCAGTACACAGGGTGCTGAGTGCTCAGTGCTCGAGGTGCTGGGTGCTCAGTGCTCAGTACTCAGGGTGCTGGGTGCTCAGTGCTCAGGGTGCTGGGTGCTCAGTACTCAGGGTGCTGGGGGCTCAGTGCTCAGGGTGCTGGGTGCTCAGTACTCAGGGTGCTGGGTCCTCAGTGCTCAGGGTGCTGGGTGTTCAGTACTCAGGGTGCTCGGTGCTTAGTACTCAGGGTGCTGGGTGCTCAGTACTCCGGGTGCTGGGTGCTCAGTGTTCGGGGTTCTCGGTGCTCAGTGCTCAGGGTGCTGGGTGCTCAGTACTCAAGGTGCTCATTGCTCAGGGTGCTGGGTGCTCAGTACTCAGGGTGCTGGGTGCTCAGTACTCAGGGTGCTCAGTGCTCAGTACTCAGGGTGCTCAGTGCTCAGTATTCAGGGTGCTCAGTGCTCAGGGTGCTGGGTGCTCAGTGCTCGGGGTGCTGGGTGCTCAGTTCTCAGGGTGCTGTGTGCTCAGTACTCAGGGTGCTCAGTACTCAGGGTGCTGGGTGCTCAGTGCTCAGGGTGCTGGGTGCTCAGTACTCACGGTGCTGGGTGCTCAGTACTCGGGGTGCTCGGTGCTCATTACTCAGGGTGCTGGGTGCTCAGTGCTCGGGGTGCTCGCTGCTCAGTACTCTTGTTGCTGGGTGCTCAGTACTCAGGGTGCTGGGTGCTCAGTGCTCGGGGTGCTCGGTGCTCAGTACTCACGGTGCTGGGTGCTCAGTACTCAGGGTGCTCAGTGCTCAGGGTGCTGGGTGCTCAGTGCTCGGGGTGCTGAGTACTCAGTCCTCAGGGTGCTGGATGCTCAGTGCTCAGGGTGCTCGGTGCTCAGTGCTCAGGGTGCTGGGTGCTCAGTGCTCTGTGTGCTATGTGCTCAGTACGTTGGGTGCTCAGCACTCAGGGTGCTGGGTGCTCAGGGCTCAAGGTGATCGGTGCTCAGTGCTCAGGTTGCTCAGTACTCAGGGTGCTGGGTGCTCAGTACTCAGGGTGCTGGGGTGCTCAGTACTCAGTGTGCTCAGTGCTTGGGGAGCTCGGTGCTCAGTACTCAGGGTGCTGGGTGCTCAGTACTCAGGGTGCTGGGTGCTCATTCTCGGGGTGCTGGGTGCTCAGTGCTCAGGGTGCTGGGTGCTCAGTACTCAGGGTGCTGGGTGCTCAGTGCTCAAGGTGCTGTGTGCTCAGTGCTCTGGGTGCTTAGTGCACAGTACTCAGGGTGCTGTGTGCTCAGTATTCAGGGTGCTCAGTGCTCGGGGTGCTGGGTGCTCAGTACTCAGGGTGCTGGGTGCTCAGTACTCAGGGTGCTGGGTGCTCATTCTCGGGGTGCTGGGTGCTCATTCTCGGGGTGCTGGGTGCTCAGTGCTCGGGGTGCTGGGTGCTCAGTGCTCAGGGTACTCGGTGCTCAGTACTCAGGGTGCTCAGTACTCAGCGTGCTTTGTGCTCAGTGCTCAGGGTGCTGGGTGCTCAGTACTCAGGGTGCTGGGTGCTCAGTACTCACGGTGCTGGGTGCTCAGTACTCGGGGTTCTCGGTGCTCATTACTCAGGGTGCTGGGTGCTCAGTGCTCGGGGTGCTCGGTGCTCAGTACTCAGGGTGCTCAGTACTCAGCGTGCGTTGTGCTCAGTGCTCAGGGTGCTGGGTGCTCAGTACTCAGGGTGCTGGGTGCTCAGTACTCACGGTGCTGGGTGCTCAGTACTCTTGTTGCTGGGTGCTCAGTACTCAGGGTGCTGGGTGCTCAGTGCTCGGGGTGCTCGGTGCTCAGTACTCAGGGTGCTGGGTGCTCAGTGCTCAGGGTGCTGGGTGCTCAGTACTCAGGGTGCTCAGTACTCAGTACTCAGGGTGCTGGGTGCTCAGTGCTTGGGGTGCTGGGGTGCTCAGTGCTCAGGGTGCTGGGTGCTCAGTGCTCGGGGTGCTGGGTGCTCAGTACTCGGTGTGCTCGGTGCTCAGTACTCAGGGTGCTGGGTGCTCAGTACTCATGGTGCTGGGTGCTCAGTACTCAGGGTGCTGGGTGCTCAGTACTCAGGGTGTTGGGTGCTCAGTACTCAGGGTGCTGGGTGCTCAGTGCTCAGGGTGCTGTGTGCTCAGTACTCAGGGTGCTGTGTGCTCAGTACTCAGGGTGCTGGGTGCTCAGTGCTCAGGGTGCTGTGTGCTCAGTGCTCGGGGTGCTCGGTGCTCAGTACTCAGGGTGCTGGGTGCTCAGTGCTCAGGGTGATGGGTGCTCAGTACTCGGGGTGCTCGGTGCTCAGTACTCAGGGTGCTGGGTGCTCAGTGCTCAGGGTCCTCGGTGCTCAGTATTCAGGGTGCTCAGTACTCTGCGTGCTTTGTGCTCAGTGCTCAGAGTGCTGGATGCTCAGTACTCAGGGTGCTTGGTGCTCAGTACTCAGGGTGCTCAGTGCTCAGTACTCAGCGTGCTGGGTGCTCAGTGCTCAGGGTGCTGGGTGCTCAGTACTCGGGGTGCTCAGTGCTCAGTACTCAGGGTGCTGGGTGCTCAGTGCTCAGGGGTGCTGGGTGCTCAGTGCTCGGGGTGCTGGGTGCTCGGTGCTCAGGTTGCTGGGTGCTCAGTACTCGGGGTGCTGGGTGCTCAGTACTCAGGGGGCTGGGTGCTCATTGCTCGGGGTGCTGGGTGCTCAGTGCTACGGGTGCTGGGTGCTCAGTGCTCGGGGTGCTGGGTGCTCAGTGCTCGGGGCGCTGGGTGCTCAGTGCTCGGGGTGCTCGGTGCTCAGTACTCAGGGTGCTGGGTGCTCAGTGCTCCGGGTGCTCGGTGCTCAGTACTCAGGGTGCTCAGTACTCAGGGTGCTGGGTGCTCAGGGCTCGGGGTGCTGGGAGCTCAGTACTCAGGGTGCTGGGTGCTCAGTGCTCGGTGTGCTGGGTGCTGAGTGCTCAGGGTGCTGGGTGCTCAGTACTCGGGGTGCTCGGTGCTCAGTACTCAGGGTGCTGGGTGCTCAGTACTCAGGGTGCTGGGTGCTCAGTGCTCAGGGCGCTCGCTGCTCAGTACTCAGGGTGCTGGGTGCTCAGTGCTCAGGGTGCTGGGTGCTCAGTACTCAGGGTGCTGGGTGCTCAGTGCTCAGGGAGATCGGTGCTCAGTCCTCAGGGTGCTCAGTACTCAGGGTGCTGGGTGCTCAGTGCTCAGGTTGCTCAATACTCAGGGTGCTGGGTGCTCAGTACTCAGGGTGCTCAGTGCTCGGGGAGCTCGGTGCTCAGTACTCAGAGTGCAGGGTGCTCAGTACTCAGTGCTCGGGGTCCTGTGTGCTCAGTGCTCTGGGTGCTTAGTGCACAGTACTCAGGGTGCTGGGTGCTCAGTATTCAGGGTGCTCAGTGCTCGGGGTACTGGGTGCTCAGTACTCAGGTTGCTGGGTGCTCAGTACTCAGGGTGCTGGGTGCTCATTCTCGGGGTGCTGGGTGCTCATTCTCGGGGTGCTGGGTGCTCAGTGCTCGGGGTGCTGGGTGCTCAGTGCTCAGGGTACTCGGTGCTCAGTACTCAGGGTGCTCAGTACTCAGCGTGCTTTGTGCTCAGGGATCAGGGTGCTGGGTGCTCAGTACTCAGGGTGCTGCGTGCTCAGTACTCACGGTGCTGGGTGCTCAGTACTCGAGTTGCTCGGTGCTCATTACTCAGGGTGCTGGGTGCTCAGTGCTCGGGGTGCTCGCTGCTCAGTACTCTTGTTGCTGGGTGCTCAGTACTCAGGGTGCTGGGTGCTCAGTGCTCGGGGTGCACGGTGCTCAGTACTCAGGGTGCTGGGTGCTCAGTGCTCAGGGTGCTGGGTGCTCAGTACTCAGGGTGCTCAGTACTCAGTACTCAGGGTGCTGGGTGCTCAGTGCTTGGGGTTCTGGGTGCTCAGTGCTCAGGGTGCTGGGTGCTCAGTGCTCGGGGTGCTGGGTCCTCAGTGCTCAGGGTGCTGGGTGCTCAGTACATAAGGTGCTGGGTCCTCAGTGCTGAGGGTGCTGGGTGCTCAGTACTCTGTGTGCTCAGTGCTCAGGGTGCTGGGTGCTCAGAACTCAGGGTGCTGGGTGCTCAGTACTCAGGGTGCTTGGTGCTCAGTACTCAGGGTGCTGGGTGCTCAGTACTCAGGGTGCTGGGTGCTCAGTACTCAGGGTGCTGGGTGCTCAGTACTCAGGGTGCTGGGTGCTCACCACTCAGGGTGCTGGGTGCTCAGTGCTCAGGGTGCTGTGTGCTCAGTACTCAGGGTGCTGGGTGCTCAGTACTCAGGGTGCTCGGTGCTCAGTGCTCAGGGTGCTGTGTGCTCAGTGCTCGGGGTGCTCGGTGCTCAGTACTCAGGGTGCTGGGTGCTCAGTGCTCAGGGTGCTTGGTGCTCAGTACTCGGGGTGCTCGGTGCTCAGTACTCAGGGTGCTGGGTGCTCAGTGCTCAGGGTCCTCGGTGCTCAGTACTCAGTGTGCTCAGTACTCAGCGTGCTTTGTGCTCAGTGCTCAGAGTGCTCGGTGCTCAGTATTCAGGGTGCTCAGTGCTCAGTACTCAGCGTGCTGGGTGCTCAGTGCTCAGGGTGCTCGGTGCTCAGTACTCAGGGTGCTGGGTGCTTAGTACTCAGGGTGCTCGGTCCTCAGTGCTCAGGGTGCTGGGTGCTCAGTACTCAGGGTGCTGGGTGCTCAGTGCTCTGGGTGCTCAGTGCTCAGTACTCAGGGTGCTCGGTGCTCAGTGCTCAGGGTGCTCAGTGCTCAGTACTCTGGGTTCTCAGTGCTCTGGGTGCTGGGTGCTCAGTGCTCGGGGTGCTGGGTGCTCAGTGCTCGGGGTGCTGGGTGCTCAGTGCTCAGGGTGCTGGGTGCTCAGTACTCAGGGTGCTCAGTGCTCAGGGTGCTGGGTGCTCAGTGCTCGGGGTGCTGGGTACTCAGTGCACAGTACACAGGGTGTTGAGTGCTCAAAGCTCGGGGTGCTGGGTGCTCAGTGCTCAGTGCTCAGGGTGCTCGGTGCTCAGTACTCAGGGTGCTCAGTGCTCAGTACTCAGCGTGCAGGGTGCTCAGTGCTCAGGGTGCTGGGTGCTCAGTACTCAGGGTGCTGGGTGCTCAGTGCTCAGGGTGCTAGGTGCTCAGTACTCAGGGTGCTGGGTCCTCAGTGCTCAGGGTGCGCAGTGCTCAGGGTGCTGGGTGCTCAGTACTCGGGGTGCTGGGTACTCAGTGCTCAGTACACAGGGTGCTGAGTGCTCAGTGCTCGAGGTGCTGGGTGCTCAGTGCTCAGTACTCAGGGTGCTGGGTGCTCAGTGCTCAGGGTGCTGGGTGCTCAGTACTCAGGGTGCTGGTGCTCAGTGCTCAGGGTGCTGGGTGCTCAGTACTCAGGGTGCTGGGTCCTCAGTGCTCAGGGTGCTGGGTGTTCAGTACTCAGGGTGCTCGGTGATTAGTACTCAGGGTGCTGGGTGCTCAGTACTCCGGTTGCTGGGTGCTCAGTGCTCGGGGTGCTCGGTGCTCAGTGCTCAGGGTGCTGGGTGCTCAGTACTCAAGGTGCTCATTGCTCAGGGTGCTGGGTGCTCAGTACTCAGGTTGCTGGGTGCTCAGTACTCAGGGTGCTCAGTGCTCAGTACTCAGGGTGCTCAGTGCTCAGTACTCAGGGTGCTCAGTGCTCAGGGTGCTGGGTGCTCAGTGCTCGGGGTGCTGGGTGCTCAGTTCTCAGGGTGCTGTGTGCTCAGTACTCAGGGTGCTCAGTACTCAGGGTGCTGGGTGCTCAGTGCTCAGGGTGCTGGGTGCTCAGTACTCACGGTGCTGGGTGCTCAGTACTCGGGGTGCTCGGTGCTCATTACTCAGGGTGCTGGGTGCTCAGTGCTTGGGTGCTCGCTGCTCAGTACTCTTGTTTCTGGGTGCTCAGTACTCAGGGTGCTGGGTGCTCAGTGCTCGGGGTGCTCGGTGCTCAGTACTCACGGTGCTCGGTGCTCAGTGCTCAGGGTGCTGGGTGCTCAGTGCTCAGGGTGCTGGGTGCTCAGTGCTCAGGGTGCTCCGTGCTCAGTGCTCAGGGTGCTCGGTACTCAGTGCTCAGGTTGCTGGGTGCTCAGTACTCAGGGTGCTGGGTGCTCAGTACTCAGGGTGCTCAGTGCTCAGTACTCAGGGTGCTCAGTGCTCAGGGTGCTGGGTGCTCAGTGCTCGGGGTGCTGGGTACTCAGTCCTCAGGGTGCTGGATGCTCAGTGCTCAGGGTGCTCGGTGCTCAGTGCTCAGGGTGCTGGGTGCTCAGTACTCAGGGTGCTGGGTGCTCAGTGCTCGGGGTTCTGGGTGCTCAGTACTCAGGGTGCTGGGTGCTCAGTGCTCAGGGTGCTGGGTGCTCAGTGCTCAGGGTGCTCGGTGCTTAGTACTCATGGTGCTCGGTGCTCGGGGTGCTGGGTGCTCAGTGCTCGGTGTGCTGGGTGCTCAGTGCTCGGGGTGCTGGGTGCTGAGTGCTCGGTGTGCTGGGTGCTCCATGCTCGGGGTGCTGGGTGCTCAGTGCTCAGGGTGCTGGGTGCTCAGTACGCAGGGTGCTGGGTGCTCAGTACTCAGGGTGCTGAGTGCTCAGTTCTCGGGGTGCTGGGTGCTCATTAATCAGGGTGCTGGGTGCTCAGTACTCAGGGTGCTCAGTTCTTGGGGTGCTGGGTGCTCAGTACTCAGGGTGCTCAGTGCTATGGGTGCAGGGTGCTCAGTACTCAGGGTGCTGGTTGCTCAGTGCTCAGGGTGCTGGGTGCTGAGTACTCAGGTTGCTGGGTGCTCAGTACTCAGGGTGCTGGGTGCTCAGTGCTCGGGGTGCTGGGTGCTCAGTGCTCGGGTTGCTGGGTGCTCAGTGCTCGGGATGCTGGGTGCTCAGTGCTCGGGGTGCTGGGTGCTCAGTGCTCAGTGTGCTCGGTGCTCAGTGCTCGGGGTGCTGGGTGCTCAGTGCTCGGGGTGCTCGGTGCTCAGTGCTCGGGGTGCTGGGTGCTCAGTACTCGGGGTGCTCAGTGCTCAGTACTCAGGGTGCTGGTGCTCAGTGCTCAGGGTGCTGGGTGCTCAGTGCTCGGGGTGCTGGGTGCTCGGTACTCAGGTTGCTGGGTGCTCAGTACTCGGGGTGCTGGGTGCTCAGTACTCAGGGGCTGGGTGCTCATTGCTCGGGGTGCTGGGTGCTCAGTGCTACGGGTGCTGGGTGCTCAGTGCTCGGGGTGCTGGGTGCTCAGTGCTCGGGGCGCTGGGTGCTCAGTGCTCGGGGTGCTCGGTGCTCAGTACTCAGGGTGCTGGGTGCTCAGTGCTCCGGGTGCTCGGTGCTCAGTACTCAGGGTGCTCAGTACTCAGGGTGCTGGGTGCTCAGGGCTCGGGGTGC
Organism: Microtus oregoni; assembly: GCF_018167655.1. Classification (NCBI taxonomy): domain Eukaryota; kingdom Metazoa; phylum Chordata; class Mammalia; order Rodentia; family Cricetidae; genus Microtus; species Microtus oregoni. The sequence continues at coordinate 3,835,719 of NW_024544550.1, forward strand.
TGGAAGCTCAGTACTCAGGGTGCTGGGTGCTCAGTGCTCGGTGTGCTGGGTGCTGAGTGCTCAGGGTGCTGGGTGCTCAGTACTCGGGGTGCTCGGTGCTCAGTACTCAGGGTGCTGGGTGCTCAGTACTCAGGGTGCTGGGTGCTCAGTGCTCAGGTTGCTCGCTGCTCAGTACTCAGGGTGCTGGGTGCTCAGTGCTCAGGGTGCTGGGTGCTCAGTACTCAGGCTGCTGGGTGCTCAGTGCTCAGGGAGATCGGTGCTCAGTCCTCAGGGTGCTCAGTACTCAGGGTGCTGGGTGCTCAGTGCTCAGGTTGCTCAATACTCAGGGTGCTGGGTGCTCAGTACTCAGGGTGCTGGGTGCTCAGTACTCAGGGTGCTCAGTGCTCGGGGAGCTCGGTGCTCAGTACTCAGAGTGCAGGGTGCTCAGTACTCAGTGCTCGGGGTCCTGGGTGCTCAGTGCTCGGGGGTGCTGGGTCCTCAGTGCTCAGGGTGCTGGGTGCTCAGTACATAGGGTGCTGGGTCCTCAGTGCTCAGGGTGCTGGATGCTCAGTACTCTGTGTGCTCAGTGCTCGGGGTGCTCGGTACTCAGTACGCAGGGTGCTCAGTACTCAGCGTGCTTTGTGCTCAGTGCTCAGAGTGCTGGATGCTCAGTACTCAGGGTGCTTGGTGCTCAGTACTCAGGGTGCTCAGTGCTCAGTACTCAGCGTGCTGGGTGCTCAGTGCTCAGGGTGCTCGGTGCTCAGTACTCAGGGTGCTCAGTGCTCAGTGCTCAGGGTGCTCAGTGCTCAGTACATAGGGTGCTGGGTCCTCAGTGCTCAGGGTGCTGGGTGCTCAGTACTCTGTGTGCTCAGTGCTCGGGGTGCTCGGTGCTCAGTACGCAGGGTGCTCAGTACTCAGCGTGCTTTGTGCTCAGTGCTCAGGGTGCTCGGTGCTTAGTACTCATGGTGCTCGGTGCTCGGGGTGCTGGGTGCTCAGTGCTCGGTGTGCTGGGTGCTCAGTGCTCGGGGTGCTGGGTGCTGAGTGCTCAGTGTGCTGGGTGCTCCATGCTCGGGGGTGCTGGGTGCTCAGTGCTCAGGGTGCTGGGTGCTCAGTACGCAGGGTGCTGGGTGCTCAGTACTCAGGGTGCTGAGTGCTCAGTTCTCGGGGTGCTGGGTGCTCATTAATCAGGGTGCTGGTGCTCAGTACTCAGGGTGCTCAGTTCTTGGGGTGCTGGGTGCTCAGTACTCAGGGTGCTCAGTGCTATGGGTGCAGGGTGCTCAGTACTCAGGGTGCTGGTTGCTCAGTGCTCAGGGTGCTGGGTGCTGAGTACTCAGGTTGCTGGGTGCTCAGTACTCAGGGTGCTGGGTGCTCAGTGCTCGGGGTGCTGGGTGCTCAGTGCTCGGGTTGCTGGGTGCTCAGTGCTCGGGATGCTGGGTGCTCAGTGCTCGGGGTGCTGGGTGCTCAGTGCTCAGTGTGCTCGGTGCTCAGTGCTCGGGGTGCTGGGTGCTCAGTGCTCGGGGTGCTCGGTGCTCAGTGCTCGGGGTGCAGGGTGCTCAGTACTCGGGGTGCTCAGTGCTCAGTACTCAGGGTGCTGGGTGCTCAGTGCTCAGGGTGCTGGGTGCTCAGTGCTCGGGTGCTGGGTGCTCGGTGCTCAGGTTGCTGGGTGCTCAGTACTCGGGGTGCTGGGTGCTCAGTACTCAGGGGGCTGGGTGCTCATTGCTCGGGGTGCTGGGTGCTCAGTGCTACGGGTGCTGGGTGCTCAGTGCTCGGGGTGCTGGGTGCTCAGTGCTCGGGGCGCTGGGTGCTCAGTGCTCGGGGTGCTCGGTGCTCAGTACTCAGGGTGCTGGGTGCTCAGTGCTCCGGGTGCTCGGTGCTCAGTACTCAGGGTGCTCAGTACTCAGGGTGCTGGGTGCTCAGGGCTCGGGGTGCTGGAAGCTCAGTACTCAGGGTGCTGGGTGCTCAGTGCTCGGTGTGCTGGGTGCTGAGTGCTCAGGGTGCTGGGTGCTCAGTACTCGGGGTGCTCGGTGCTCAGTACTCAGGGTGCTGGGTGCTCAGTACTCAGGGTGCTGGGTGCTCAGTGCTCAGGTTGCTCGCTGCTCAGTACTCAGGGTGCTGGGTGCTCAGTGCTCAGGGTGCTGGGTGCTCAGTACTCAGGCTGCTGGGTGCTCAGTGCTCAAGGAGATCGGTGCTCAGTCCTCAGGGTGCTCAGTACTCAGGGTGCTGGGTGCTCAGTGCTCAGGTTGCTCAATACTCAGGGTGCTGGGTGCTCAGTACTCAGGGTGCTGGGTGCTCAGTACTCCAGGGTGCTCAGTGCTCGGGGAGCTCGGTGCTCAGTACTCAGAGTGCAGGGTGCTCAGTACTCAGTGCTCGGGGTCCTGGGTGCTCAGTGCTCGGGGTGCTGGGTCCTCAGTGCTCAGGGTGCTGGGTGCTCAGTACATAGGGTGCTGGTCCTCAGTGCTCAGGGTGCTGGGTGCTCAGTACTCTGTGTGCTCAGTGCTCGGGGTGCTCGGTGCTCAGTACGCAGGGTGCTCAGTACTCAGCGTGCTTTGTGCTCAGTGCTCAGAGTGCTGGATGCTCAGTACTCAGGGTGCTTGGTGCTCAGTACTCAGGGTGCTCAGTGCTCAGTACTCAGCTTGCTGGGTGCTCAGTGCTCAGGGTGCTCGGTGCTCAGTACTCAGGGTGCTCAGTGCTCAGTGCTCAGGGTGCTCAGTGCTCAGTACATAGGGAGCTGGGTCCTCAGTGCTCAGGGTGCTGGGTGCTCAGTACTCTGTGTGCTCAGTGCTCGGGGTGCTCGGTGCTCAGTACGCAGGGTGCTCAGTACTCAGCGTGCTTTGTGCTCAGTGCTCAGGGTGCTCGGTGCTTAGTACTCATGGTGCTCGGTGCTCGGGGTGCTGGGTGCTCAGTGCTCGGTGTGCTGGGTGCTCAGTGCTCGGGGTGCTGGGTGCTGAGTGCTCAGTGTGCTGGGTGCTCCATGCTCGGGGTGCTGGGTGCTCAGTGCTCAGGGTGCTTGGTGCTCAGTACGCAGGGTGCTGGGTGCTCAGTACTCAGGGTGCTGAGTGCTCAGTTCTCGGGGTGCTGGGTGCTCATTAATCAGGGTGCTGGGTGCTCAGTGCTCAGGTGCTCGGTGCTCAGTACTCAGGGTGCTGGGTGCTCAGTGCTCAGGGTGCTCGGTGCTCAGTACTCAGGGTGCTGGGTGCTCAGTGCTCAGTGTGCTCAGTGCTCAGTACGGTGGGTGCTCAGTACTCAGGGTGTTGGGTGCTCAGTGCTCAGGGTGATCGGTGCTCAGTACTCAGGGTGCTCAGTACTCAGGGTGCTGGGTGCTCAGGGCTCGGGGTGCTGGGAGCTCAGTACTCAGGGGCTGGGTGCTCATTGCTCGGGGTGCTGGGTGCTCAGTGCTACGGGTGCTGGGTGCTCAGTGCTCGGGGTGCTGGGTGCTCAGTGCTCGGGGCGCTGGGTGCTCAGTGCTCGGGGTGCTCGGTGCTCAGTACTCAGGGTGCTGGGTGCTCAGTGCTCCGGGTGCTCGGTGCTCAGTACTCAGGGTGCTCAGTACTCAGGGTGCTGGGTGCTCAGGGCTCGGGTGCTGGAAGCTCAGTACTCAGGGTGCTGGGTGCTCAGTGCTCGGTGTGCTGGGTGCTGAGTGCTCAGGGTGCTGGGTGCTCAGTACTCGGGGTGCTCGGTGCTCAGTACTCAGGGTGCTGCGGTGCTCAGTACTCAGGGTGCTGGGTGCTCAGTGCTCAGGTTGCTCGCTGCTCAGTACTCAGGGTGCTGGGTGCTCAGTGCTCAGGGTGCTGGGTGCTCAGTACTCAGGCTGCTGGGTGCTCAGTGCTCAGGGAGATCGGTGCTCAGTCCTCAGGTGCTCAGTACTCAGGGGTGCTGGGTGCTCAGTGCTCAGGTTGCTCAATACTCAGGGTGCTGGGTGCTCAGTACTCAGGGTGCTGGGTGCTCAGTACTCAGGGTGCTCAGTGCTCGGGGAGCTCGGTGCTCAGTACTCAGAGTGCAGGGTGCTCAGTACTCAGTGCTCGGGGTCCTGGGTGCTCAGTGCTCGGGTGCTGGGTCCTCAGTGCTCAGGGTGCTGGGTGCTCAGTACATAGGGTGCTGGGTCCTCAGTGCTCAGGGTGCTGGGTGCTCAGTACTCTGTGTGCTCAGTGCTCGGGGTGCTCGGTGCTCAGTACGCAGGGTGCTCAGTACTCAGCGTGCTTTGTGCTCAGTGCTCAGAGTGCTGGATGCTCAGTACTCAGGGTGCTTGGTGCTCAGTACTCAGGGTGCTCAGTGCTCAGTACTCAGCGTGCTGGGTGCTCAGTGCTCAGGGTGCTCGGTGCTCAGTACTCAGGGTGCTCAGTGCTCAGTGCTCAGGGTGCTCAGTGCTCAGTACTTAGGGTGCTCAGTGCTCTGGGTGCTGGGTGCTCAGTGCTCGGGGTGCTGGGTGCTCAGTGCTCAGGGTGCTGGGTGCTCAGTGCTCAGGGTGCTCCGTGCTCAGTGCTCAGGGTGCTCGTTGCTCAGTGCTCAGGTTGCTGGGTGCTCAGTACTCAGGGTGCTGTGTGCTCAGTACTCAGGGTGCTCAGTGCTCAGTACTTAGGGTGCTCAGTTCTCAGGGTGCTGTGTGCTCAGTACTCAGGGTGCTCAGTACTCTGGGTGCTGGGTGCTCAGTGCTCAGGGTGCTGGGTGCTCAGTGCTCAGGGTGCTCCGTGCTCAGTGCTCAGGGTGCTCGGTGCTCAGTGCTCAGGTTGCTGGGTGCTCAGTACTCAGGGTGCTGTGTGCTCAGTACTCAGGGTGCTCAGTGATCAGTACTCAGGGTGCTCAGGGTGCTGGGTGCTCAGTGCTCAGGGTGCTGGGTACACAGTCCTCAGGGTGCTGGATGCTCAGTGCTCAGGGTGCTCGGTGCTCAGTGCTCAGGGTGCTGGGTGCTCAGTACTCAGGGTGCTGGGTGCTCAGTGCTCGGGGTTCTGGGTGCTCAGTACTCAGGGTGGCTGGGTGCTCAGTGCTCAGGGTGCTGGGTGCTCAGTGCTCAGGGTGCTCGGTGCTTAGTACTCATGGTGCTCTGTGCTCGGGGTGCTGGGTGCTCAGTGCTCGGTGTGCTGGGTGCTCAGTACACGGGGTGCTGGGTGCTGAGTGCTCGGTGTGCTGGGTGCTCCATGCTCGGGGTGCTGGGTGCTCAGTACTCTGGGTGCTGGGTGCTCAGTACTCGGGGTGCTCGGTGCTCAGTACTCAGGGTGCTGGGTGCTCAGGGTGCTGGGTGCTCAGTACTCAGGGTGCTGGGTGCTCGGTGCTCAGTACACTGGGTGCTCATTACTCAGGGTGCTGGGTGCTCAGTACTCAGGGTGCTGGGTGCTCAGTTCTCGGGGTGCTGGGTGCTCATTAATCAGGGTGCTGGTGCTCAGTACTCAGGGTGCTGGGTGCTCGGGGTGCTGGGTGCTCAGTGCTCGGGTTGCTGGGTGCTCAGTGCTCGGGGTGCTGGGTGCTCAGTGCTCGGGGTGCTGGGTGCTCAGTGCTCAGGGTGCTCGGTGCTCAGTGCTCAGGGTGCTGGGTGCTCAGTGCTCGGGGGGCTCGGTGCTCAGTGCTCGGGGTGCTGGGTGCTCAGTACTCGGTTTGCACAGTGCTCAGTACTCAGGGTGCAGGGTGCTCAGTGCTCAGGGTGCTGGGTGCTCAGTGCTCGGGGTGCTGGGTGCTCGGTGCTCAGGTTGCTGGGTGCTCAGTACTCGGGGTGCTGGGTGCTCAGTACTCAGGGGGCTGGGTGCTCATTGCTCGGGGTGCTGGTGCTCAGTGCTACGGGTGCTGGGTGCTCAGTGCTCGGGGTGCTGGGTGCTCAGTGCTCGGGACGCTGGGTGCTCAGTGCTCGGGGTGCTCGGTGCTCAGTACTCAGGGTGCTGGGTGCTCAGTGCTCAGGGTGCTCGGTGCTCAGTACTCAGGGTGCTGGATGCTCAGTGCTCGGTGTGCTCGGTGCTCAGTACACAGGGTGCTCAGTACTCAGGCTGCTGGGTGCTCAGGGCTCGGGGTGCTGGGAGCTCAGAACTCAGGGTGCTGGGTGCTCAGTGCTCGGGGTGCTGCGTGCTGAGTGCTCAGGGTGCTGGGTGCTCAGGACTCGGGGTGCTCGGTGCTCAGTACTCAGGGTGCTGGGTGCTCAGTACTCAGGGTGCTGGGTGCTCAGTGCTCAGGGTGCTCGCTGCTCAGTACTCAGGGTGCTCAGTACTCAGTGTGCTTTGTGCTCAGTGCTCAGGGTGCTGGGTGCTCAGTACTCAGGGTGCTGGTGCTCAGTACTCACGGTGCTGGGTGCTCAGTACTCGGGTGCTCGGTGCTCATTACTCAGGGTGCTGGGTGCTCAGTGCTCGCGGTGCTCGCTGCTCAGTACTCTTGTTGCTGGGTGCTCAGTACTCAGGGTGCTGGGTGCTCAGTGCTCGGGGTGCACGGTGCTCAGTACTCAGGGTGCTGGGTGCTCAGTGCTCAGGGTGCTGGGTGCTCAGTACTCAGGGTGCTCAGTACTCAGTACTCAGGGTGCTGGGTGCTCAGTGCTTGGGCTGCTGGGTGCTCAGTGCTCAGGGTGCTGGGTGCTCAGTGCTCGCGGTGCTGGGTGCTCAGTACTCGGGGTGCTCGGTGCTCAGTACTCAGGTTGCTGGGTGCTCAGTACTCAGTGTGCTGGGTGCTCAGTACTCAGGGTGCTGGGTGCTCAGTGCTCAGGGTGCTGTGTGCTCAGTACTCAGGGTGCTTTGTGCTCAGTACTCAGGGTGCTGGGTGCTCAGTGCTCAGGGTGCTGTGTGCTCAGTGCTCGGGGTGCTCGCTGCTCAGTACTCAGGGTGCTGGGTGCTCAGTGCTCAGGGTGCTGGGTGCTCAGTACTCGGGGTGCTCGGTGCTCATTACTCAGGATGCTTTGTGCTCAGTGCTCAGGGTCCTCGGTGCTCAGTACTCAGGGTGCTCAGTACTCAGCATGCTTTGTGCTCAGTGCTCAGAGTGCTGGGTGCTCAGTACTCAGGGTGCTCGGTGCTCAGTACTCAGGGTGCTCAGTGCTCAGTACTCAGCGTGCTGGGTGCTCAGTGCTCAGGGTGCTCGGTGCTCAGTACTCAGGGTGCTCAGTGCTCAGTACTCAGCGTGCAGGGTGCTCAGTGCTCAGGGTGCTGTGTGCTCAGTACTCAGGGTATTGGGTGCTTAGTACTCAGGGTGCTGGGTGCTCAGTACTCAGGGTGCTGGGTGCTCAGTGCTCAGGGTGCTCAGTGCTCAGTACTCAGGGTGCTCGGTGCTTAGTGCTCAGGGTGCTCAGTGCTCAGTACTCAGGGTGCTCAGTGCTCTGGGTGCTGGGTGTTCAGTGCTCAGGGTGCTGGGTGCTCAGTGCTCAGGGTGCTCAGTGCTCAGTACTCAGGGTGCTCGGTGCTTAGTGTGCTTTGTGCTCAGTGCTCAGGGTGCTGGGTGCTCAGTGCTCAGGGTGCTGGGTGCTCAGTTCTCAGGGTGCTCAGTGCTCAGGGTGCTGGGTGCTCAGTTCTCAGGGTGCTCAGTGCTCAGGGTGCTGGGTGCTCAGTGCTCGGGGTGCTGGGTGCTCAGTGCTCAGGGTGCTGGGTGCTCAGTACTCAGGGTGCTCAGTGCTCAGGGTGCTGGGTGCTCAGTGCTCAGGGTGCTGGGTGCTCAGTACTTAGGGTGCTCAGTACACAGGGTGCTGAGTGCTCAGTGCGCGGGTGCTGGTGCTCAGTGCTCAGGGTGCTGGGTCCTCAGTGCTCAGGGTGCTGGGTGCTCAGTGCTCGGCGTGCTGGGTGCTCAGTGCTCGGGGTTCTCAGTGCTCAGTACTCAGGGTGCTCAGTGCTCAGTACTCAGGGTGCTCAGTGCTCAGGGTGCTGGGTGCTCAGTGATCGGGGAGCTGGGTGCTCAGTTCTCAGGGTGCTGTGTGCTCAGTACTCAGGGTGCTCAGTACTCAGGGTGCTGGGTGCTCAGTGCTCAGGGTGCTGGGTGCTCAGTGCTCAGGGTGCTCCGTGCTCAGTGCTCAGGTTGCTGGGTGCTCAGTACTCAGGGTGCTGGGTGCTCAGTACTCAGGGTGCTCAGTGCTCAGTACTCAGGGTGCTCAGTGCTCAGGGTGCTGGGTGCTCAGTGCTCGGGGTGCTGGGTGCTCAGTACTCGGGGTGCTCAGTGCTCAGTACTCAGGGTGCTGGGTGCTCAGTGCTCAGGGTGCTGGGTGCTCAGTGCTCGGGGTGCTGGGTGCTCGGTGCTCAGGTTGCTGGGTGCTCAGTACTCGGGGTGCTGGGTGCTCAGTACTCAGGGGCTGGGTGCTCATTGCTCGGGGTGCTGGGTGCTCAGTGCTACGGGTGCTGGGTGCTCAGTGCTCGGGGTGCTGGGTGGTCAGTGCTCAGGGCGCTGGGTGCTCAGTGCTCGGGGTGCTCGGTGCTCAGTACTCAGGGTGCTGGTGCTCAGTGCTCCGGGTGCTCGGTGCTCAGTACTCAGGGTGCTCAGTACTCAGGGTACTGGGTGCTCAGGGCTCGGGGTGCTGGGAGCTCAGTACTCAGGGTGCTGGGTGCTCAGTGCTCGGTGTGCTGGGTGCTGAGTGCTCAGGGTGCTGGGTGCTCAGTACTCGGGGTGCTCGGTGCTCAGTACTCAGGGTGCTGGGTGCTCAGTACTCAGGGTGCTGGGTGCTCAGTGCTCAGCGTGCTCGCTGCTCAGTACTCAGGGTGCTGGGTGCTCAGTGCTCAGGGTGCTGGGTGCTCAGTACTCAGGGTGCTGGGTGCTCAGTGCTCAGGGAGATCGGTGCTCAGTCCTCAGTGTGCTCAGTACTCAGGGTGCTGGGTGCTCAGTGCTCAGGTTGCTCAATACTCAGGGTGCTGGTTGCTCAGTACTCAGGGTGCTGGGTGCTCAGTACTCAGGGTGCTCATTGCTCGGGGAGCTCGGTGCTCAGTACTCAGAGTGCAGGGTGCTCAGTACTCAGTGCTCGGGGTCCTGGGTGCTCAGTGCTCTGGGTGCTTAGTGCACAGTACTCAGGGTGCTGGGTGCTCAGTATTCAGGGTGCTCAGTGCTCAGGTTGCTCAATACTCAGGGTACTGGGTGCTCAGTACTCAGGTTGCTGGGTGCTCAGTACTCAGGGTGCTGGGTGCTCATTCTCGGGGTGCTGGGTGCTCATTCTCGGGGTGCTGGGTGCTCAGTGCTCGGGGTGCTGGGTGCTCAGTGCTCAGGGTACTCGGTGCTCAGTACTCAGGGTGCTCAGTACTCAGCGTGCTTTGTGCTCAGTGATCAGGGTGCTGGGTGCTCAGTACTCAGGGTGCTGCGTGCTCAGTACTCACGGTGCTGGGTGCTCAGTACTCGGGGTGCTCGGTGCTCATTACTCAGGGTGCTGGGTGCTCAGTGCTCGGGGTGCTCGCTGCTCAGTACTCTTGTTGCTGGGTGCTCAGTACTCAGGGTGCTGGGTGCTCAGTGCTCGGGGTGCACGGTGCTCAGTACTCAGGGTGCTCAGTACTCAGTACTCAGGGTGCTGGGTGCTCAGTGCTCGGGGTGCTGGGTCCTCAGTGCTCAGGGTGCTGGGTGCTCAGTACTCTGTGTGCTCAGTGCTCAGGGTGCTGGTGCTCAGAACTCAGGGTGCTGGGTGCTCAGTACTCAGGGTGCTGGGTGCTCAGTACTCAGGGTGCTTGGTGCTCAGTACTCAGGGTGCTGGGTGCTCAGTACTCAGGGTGCTGGGTGCTCAGTACTCAGGGTGCTGGGTGCTCAGTACTCAGGGTGCTGGGTGCTCACCAGTCAGGGTGCTGGGTGCTCAGTGCTCAGGGTGCTGTGTGCTCAGTACTCAGGGAGCTGGGTGCTCAGTACTCAGGGTGCTCGGTGCTCAGTGCTCAGGGTGCTGTGTGCTCAGTGCTCGGGGTGCTCGGTGCTCAGTACTCAGGGTGCTGGGTGCTCAGTGCTCAGGGTGCTTGGTGCTCAGTACTCGGGGTGCTCGGTGCTCAGTACTCAGGGTGCTGGGTGCTCAGTGCTCAGGGTCCTCGGGGCTCAGTACTCAGGGTGCTCAGTACTCAGCGTGCTTTGTGCTCAGTGCTCAGAGGGCTCGGTGCTCAGTATTCAGGGTGCTCAGTGCTCAGTACTCAGCGTGCTGGGTGCTCAGTGCTCAGGGTGCTCGGTGCTCAGTACTCAGGGTGCTCAGTGCTCAGTACTCAGCGTGCAGGGTGCTCAGTGCTCAGGGTTCTGGGTGCTCAGTACTCAGGGTGCTGGGTGCTTAGTACTCAGGGTGCTCGGTCCTCAGTGCTCAGGGTGCTGGGTGCTCAGTACTCAGGGTGCTGGGTGCTCAGTGCTCAGGGTGCTCAGTGCTCAGTACTCAGGGTGCTCGGTGCTCAGTGCTCAGGGTGCTCAGTGCTTAGTACTCAGGGTGCTCAGTGCACTGGGTGCTGGGTGCTCAGTGCTCGGGGTGCTGGGTGCTCAGTGCTCAGGGTGCTGGGTGCTCAGTACTCAGGGTGCTCAGTGCTCAGGGTGCTGGGTGCTCAGTGGTCGGGGTGCTGGGTACTCAGTGCTCAGTACACAGGGTGCTGAGTGCTCAGTGCTCGGGGTGCTGGGTGCTCAGTGCTCAGTACTCAGGGTGCTGGGTGCTCAGTGCTCAGGGTGCTGGGTGCAGAGTAAGCAGGGTGCTGGGTGCTCTGTGCTCAGGGTGCTGGGTGCTCAGTACTCAGGGTGCTGGTAATCAGTGCTCAGGGTGCTGGGTGCTCAGTACTCAGGGTGCTGTGTGTTCAGTGCTCAGGTTACTGGGTGCTCAGTACTCAGGGGGCTCGGTGCTTAATACTCAGGGTGCTGGGTGCTCAGTACTCCGGGTGCTGGGTGCTCAGGGCTCGGGGTGCTCGGTGCTCAGTGCTCAGGGTGCTGGGTACTCAGTACTCAGGGTGCTCATTGCTCAGGGTGCTGGGTGCTGAGTACTCAGGTTGCTGGGTGCTCAGTACACAGGGTGCTGGGTGCTCAGTGCTCGGGTGCTGGGTGCTCAGTGCTCGGGTTGCTGGGTGCTCAGTGCTCGGGGTGCTGGGTGCTCAGTGCTCGGGGTGCTGGGTGCTCAGTGCTCAGGGTGCTCGGTGCTCAGTGATCGGGTGCTGGGTGCTCAGTGCTCGGGTGCTCAGTGCTCAGTACTCAGGGTGCTGGGTGCTTAGTGCTCAGGGTGCTGGGTGCTCAGTGCTCGGGGTGCTGGGTGCTCGGTGCTCAGGTTGCTGGGTGCTCAGTACTCGGGGTGCTGGGTGCTCAGTACTCAGGGGGCTGGGTGCTCATTGCTCGGGGTGCTGGGTGCTCAGTGCTACGAGTGCTGGTGCTCAGTGCTCAGGGTGCTCGGTGCTCAGTACTCAGGGTGCTGGGTGCTCAGTGCTCGGTGTGCTCGGTGCTCAGTACTCAGGGTGCTCAGTACTCAGGGTGCTGGGTGCTCAGGGCTCGGGGTGCTCGGTGCTCAGTACTCAGGGTGCTGGGTGCTCAGTACTCAGGGTGCTGGGTGCTCAGTGCTCAGGGTGCTCGCTGCTCAGTACTCAGAGTGCTCAGTACTCAGCGTGCTTTGTGCTCAGTGCTCAGGGTGCTGGGTGCTCAGTACTCAGGGTGCTGGGTGCTCAGTACTCACGGTGCTGGGTGCTCAGTACTCGGGGTGCTCGGTGCTCATTACTCAGGGTGCTGGGTGCTCAGTGCTCGGGGTGCTCGCTGCTCAGTACTCTTGTTGCTGGGTGCTCAGTACTCAGGGTGCTGGGTGCTCAGTTCTCTGGGTGCTCGGTGCTCAGTACTCAGGGTGCTGGGTGCTCAGTGCTCAGGGTGCTGGGTGCTCAGTACTCAGGGTGCTCAGTACTCAGTACTCAGGGTGCCGGGTGCTCAGTGCTTGGGGTGCTGGGTGCTCAGTGCTCAGGGTGCTGGGTGCTCAGTGCTCGGGGTGCTGGGTGCTCAGTACTCGGGGTGCTCGGTCCTCAGTACTCAGGGTGCTGGGTGCTCAGTACTCAGGGTGCTGGGTGCTCAGTACTCAGGGTGCTGGGTGCTCAGTACTCAGGGTGCTGGGTGCTCAGTACTCAGGGTGCTGGGTGCTCAGTACTCAGGGTGCTGGGTGCTCAGTGCTCAGGGTGCTGTGTGCTCAGTACTCAGGGTGCTGGGTGCTCAGTGCTCGGGGCGCTGGGTGCTCAGTGCTCGGGGTGCTCGTTGCTCAGTACTCAGGGTGCTGGGTGCTCAGTGCTCAGGGTGCTCGGTGCTCAGTACTCAGGGTGCTGGGTGCTCAGTGCTCGGTGTGCTCGGTGCTCAGTACGTTGGGTGCTCAGTACTCAGGGTGCTGGGTGCTCAGTGCTCAGGGTGATCGGTGCTCAGTACTCAGGGTGCTCAGTACTCAGGGTGCTGTGTGCTCAGGGCTCGGGGTGCTGGGAGCTCAGTACTCAGGGTGCTGGGTGCTCAGTGCTCGGGGTGCTGGGTGCTGAGTGCTCAGGGTGCTGGGTGCTCAGTACTCGGGGTGCTCGGTGCTCAGTACTCAGGGTGCTGGGTGCTCAGTACTCAGGGTGCTGGGTGCTCAGTGCTCAGGGTGCTCGCTGCTCAGTACTCAGGGTGCTGGGTGCTCAGTGCTCAGGGTGCTGGGTGCTCAGTACTCAGGGTGCTGGGTGCTCAGTGCTCAGGGTGATCGGTGCTCAGTCCTCAGGGTGCTCAGTACTCAGGGTGCTGGGTGCTCAGTGCTCAGGTTGCTCAATACTCAGGGTGCTGTGTGCTCAGTACTCAGGGTGCTGGGTGCTCAGTACTCAGGGTGCTCAGTGCTCGGGGAGCTCGGTGATCAGTACTCAGAATGCAGGGTGCTCAGTACTCAGTGCTCGGGGGTCCTGGGTGCTCAGTGCTCTGGGTGCTTAGTGCACAGTACTCAGGGTGCTGGGTGCTCAGTATTCAGTGTGCTCAGTGCTCGGGGTGCTGGGTGCTAAGTACTCAGGTTGCTGGGTGCTCAGTACTCAGGGTGCTGGGTGCTCATTCTCGGGGTGCTGGGTGCTCATTCTCGGGGTGCTGGGTGCTCAGTGCTCGGGGTGCTGGGTGCTCAGTGCTCAGGGTCCTCGGTGCTCAGTACTCAGGGTGCTCAGTACTCAGCGTGCTTTGTGCTCAGTGATCAGGGTGCTGGGTGCTCAGTACTCAGGGTGCTGCGTGCTCAGTACTCACGGTGCTGGGTGCTCAGTACTCGGGGTGCTCGGTGCTCATTACTCAGGGTGCTGGGTGCTCAGTGCTCGGGGTGCTCGCTGCTCAGTACTCAGGGTGCTGGGTGCTCAGTGCTCAGGGTGCTGGGTGCTCAGTACTCAGGGTGCTCATTACTCAGTACTCAGGGTGCTGGGTGCTCAGTGCTTGGGGTGCTGGGTGCTCAGTGCTCAGGGTGCTGGGTGCTCAGTGCTCGGGCTGCTTTGTGCTCAGTACTCGGATTGCTTGGTGCTCAGTACTCAGGGTGCTGGGTGCTCAGTACTCAGGGTGCTGGGTGCTCAGTACTCAGGGTGCTGGGTGCTCAGTGCTCAGGGTGCTGTGTGCTCAGTACTCAGGGTTCTGCGTGCTCAGTACTCAGGGTGCTGGGTGCTCAGTGCTCAGGGTGCTGTGTGCTCAGTGCTCGGGGGTGCTCGATGCTCAGTACTCAGGGTGCTGGGTGCTCAGTGCTCAGGGTTCTGGGTGCTCAGTACTCGGGGTGCTCGGTGCTCAGTATTCAGGGTGCTGGGTGCTCAGTGCTCAGGGTCCTCGGTGCTCAGTCCTCAGGGTGCTCAGTACTCAGCGTGCTTTGTGCTCAGTGCTCAGAGTGCTCGGTGCTCAGTATTCAGGGTGCTCAGTGCTCAGTACTCAGCGTGCTGGGTGCTCAGTGCTCAGGGTGCTCGGTGCTCAGTACTCAGGGTGCTCAGTGCTCAGTACTCAGCGTGCAGGGTGCTCAGTGCTCAGGGTTCTGGGTGCTCAGTACTCAGGGTGCTGGGTGCTTAGTACTCAGGGTGCTCGGTCCTCAGTGCTCAGGGTGCTGGGTGCTCAGTACTCAGGGTGCTGGGTGCTCAGTGCTCAGGGTGCTCAGTGCCCTGTACTCAGGGTGCTCGGTGCTCAGTGCTCAGGGTGCTCAGTGCTCAGTACTCAGGGTGCTCAGTGCTCTGGGTGCTGGGTGCTCAGTGCTCGGGGTGCTGGGTGCTCAGTGCTCAGGGTGCTGGGTGCTCAGTACTCAGGGTGCTCAGTGCTCTGGGTGCTGGGTGCTCAGTGCTCGGGGTGCTGGGTACTCAGTGCTCAGTACACAGGGTGCTGAGTGCTCAGTGCTCGGGGTGCTGGGTGCTCAGTGCTCAGTAATCAGGGTGCTGGGTGCTCAGTGCTCAGGGTGCTGGGTGCTCAGTACTCAGGGTGCTGGGTGCTCAGTGCTCAGGGTGCTGGGTGCTCAGTACTCAGGGTGCTGGGTCCTCAGTGCTCAGGGTGCTGGGTGCTCAGTGCTCGGGGTGCTCAGTACTCAGGGTGCTGTGTGTTCAGTGCTCAGGTTACTGGGTGCTCAGTACTCAGGGTGCTCGGTGCTTAGTACTCAGGGTGCTGGGTGCTCAGTACTCCGGGAGCTGGGTGCTCAGTGCTCGGGGTGCTCGGTGCTCAGTGCTCAGGGTGCTGGGTGCTCAGTACTCAGGGTGCTCATTGCTCAGCGTGCTGGGTGCTGAGTACTGAGGGTGCTGGGTGCTCAGTACTCAGGGTGCTCAGTGCTCAGTACTCAGGGTGCTCAGTGCTCAGTACTCAGGGTGCTCAGTGCTCAGGGTGCTGGGTGCTCAGTGCTCGGGGTGCTGGGTGCTCAGTTCTCAGGGTGCTGTGTGCTCAGTACTCAGGGTGCTCAGTAATCAGGGTGCTGGGTGCTCAGTGCTCAGGGTGCTGGGTGCTCAGTGCGCAGGGTGCTCCGTGCTCAGTGCTCAGGGTGCTCGGTGCTCAGTGCTCAGGTTGCTGGGTGCTCAGTACTCAGGGTGCTGCGTGCTCAGTACTCAGGGTGCTCAGTGCTCAGTACTCAGGGTGCTCAGTGCTCAGGGTGCTGGGTGCTCAGTGCTCGGGGTGCTGGGTACTCAGTCCTCAGGGTGCTGGATGCTCAGTGCTCAGGGGTGCTCGGTGCTCAGTGCTCAGGGTGCTGGGTGCTCAGTACTCAGGGTGCTCTGTGCTCAGTGCTCGGGGTTCTGGGTACTCAGTACTCAGGGTGCTGGGTGGTCAGTGCTCAGGGTGCTGGGTGCTCAGTGCTCAGGGTGCTTGGTGCTTAGTACTCATGGTGCTCGGTGCTCGGGGTGCTGGGGGCTCAGTGCTCAGGGTGCTCAGTGCTCAGTGCTCAGGGAGCTGGGTGCTCAGTACTCAGGGTGCTCTGTGCTCATTGCTCGGGGTTCTGGGTGCTCAGTACTCAGGGTGCTGGGTGGTCAGTGCTCAGGGTGCTGGGTGCTCAGTGCTCAGGGTTCTCGGTGCTTAGTACTCATGGTGCTCGGTGCTCGGGGTGCTGGGTGCTCAGTACTCGGGGTGCTCGGTGCTCAGTACTCAGGGTGCTGGGTGCTCAGTACTCAGGGTGCTCAGTGCTTGGGGTGCTGGGTGCTCAGTACTCAGTGTGCTCAGTGCTATGGGTGCAGGGTGCTCACTACTCAGGGTGCTGGTTGCTCAGTGCTCAGGGTGCTGGGTGCTGAGTATTCAGGTTGCTGGGTGCACAGTACTCAGGGTGCTGGGTGCTCAGTACTCGGGGTGCTGGGTGCTCAGTGCTCGGGTTGCTGGGTGCTCAGTGCTCAGGGTGCTGGGTGCTCAGTGCTCAGGGTGCTCGGTGCTCAGTGCTCGGGTTGCTGGGTGCTTAGTGCTCGGGGTGCTCAGTGCTCAGTGCTCGGGGTGCTGGGTGCTCAGTAATCGGGGTGCTCAGTGCTCAGTACTCAGGGTGCTGGGTGCTCAGTGCTCAGGGTGCTCGGTGCTCAGTGCTCGATGTGCTGGGTGCTTAGTGCTCGGGGTGCTCAGTGCTCAGTGCTCGGGGTGCTGGGTGCTCAGTAATCGGGGTGCTCAGTGCTCAGTACTCAGGGTGCTGGGTGCTCAGTGCTCAGGGTGCTGGGTGCTCAGTGCTCGGGGTGCTGGCTGCTCGGTGCTCAGGTTGCTGGGTGCTCAGTACTCGGGGTGCTGGGTGCTCAGTGCTCAGGTTGCTGTGTGCTCAGTGCTCGGGGTGCTCGCTGCTCAGTACTCAGGGTTCTGGGTGCTCAGTGCTCAGGGTGCTGTGTGCTCAGTGCTCGGGGTGCTCGCTGCTCAGTACTCAGGGTGCTGGGTGCTCAGTGCTCAGGGTGCTGGGTGCTCAGTACTCGGGGTGCTCGGTGCTCAGTACTCAGGGTGCTGGGTGCTCAGTGCTCAGGGTCCTCGGTGCTCAGTACTCAGGGTGCTCAGTACTCAGCATGCTTTGTGCTCAGTGCTCAGAGTGCTGGGTGCTCAGTACTCAGGGTGCTCGGTGCTCAGTACTCAGGGTGTTCAGTGCTCAGTACTCAGGGTGTTGTGTGCTTAGTACTCAGGGTGCTCGGTCCTCAGTGCTCAGGGTGCTGGGTTCTCAGTACTCAGGGTGCTGGGGTGCTCAGTGCTCAGGGTTCTCAGTGCTCAGTACTCAGGGTGCTCGGTGCTCAGTGCTCAGGGTGCTCAGTGCTCAGTACTCAGGGTGCTCAGTGCTCTGGGTGCTGGGTACTCAGTACTCGGGGTGCTGGGTGCTCAGTGCTCAGGGTGCTGGGTGCTCAGTTCTCAGGGTGCTCAGTGCTCAGGGTGCTGGGTGCTCAGTGCTCGGGGTGCTGGGTGCTCAGTGCTCAGGGTGCTGGGTGCTCAGTACTCAGGTTGCTCAGTGCTCAGGGTGCTGGGTGCTCAGTGCTCAGGGTGCTGGGTGCTCAGTACTCAGGGTGCTCAGTACACAGGGTGCTGAGTGCTCAGTGCTCGGGGGTGCTGGGTGCTCAGTGCACAGTACTCAGGGTGCTGGGTGCTCAGTGCTCAGGGTGCTGGGTGCTCAGTACTCAGGGTGCTGGGTGCTCAGTGCTCAGGGTGCTGGGTGCTCAGTACTCAGGGTGCTGGGTCCTCAGTGCTCAGGGTGCTGGGTGCTCAGTGCTCGGCGTGCTCAGTACTCAGGGTGCTGTGTGTTCAGTGCTCAGGGTACTGGGTGCTCAGTACTCAGGGTGCTCGTTGCTTAGTACTCAGGGTGCTGGGTGCTCAGTACTCCGGGTGCTGGGTGCTCAGTGCTCGGGGTGCTCGTTGCTCAGTGCTCAGTGTGCTGGGTGCTCAGTACTCCGGGTGCTCATTGCTCAGGGTGCTGGGTGCTCAGTACTCAGGGTGCTGCGTGCTCAGTACACAGTGCTCAGTACTCAGGGTGCTCAGTGCTCAGTACTCAGGGTGCTCAGTGCTCAGGGTGCTGGGTGCTCAGTGCTCGGGGAGCTGGGTGCTCAGTTCTGAGGGTGCTGTGTGCTCAGTACTCAGGGTGCTCAGTACTCACGGTGCTGTGTGCTCAGTGCTCAGGGTGCTGGGTGCTCAGTGCTCTGGGTGCTCCGTGCTCAGTGCTCAGGGTGCTCGGTGCTCAGTGCTCAGGTTGCTGGGTGCTCAGTACTCAGGGTGCTGGGTGCTCAGTACACAGGGTACACATTGCTCAGTACTCAGGGTGCTCAGTGCTCAGGGTGCTGGGTGCTCAGTGCTCGGGGTGCTGTGTACTCAGTCCTCAGGGTGCTGGATGCTCAGTGCTCAGGGTGCTCGGTGCTCAGTGCTCAGGGGTGCTCGGTGCTCAGTGCTCAGGGTGCTGGGTGCTCAGTACTCAGGGTGCTGGGTGCTCAGTGCTCAGGGTGATCGGTGCTCAGTCCTCAGGGTGCTCAGTACTCAGGGTGCTGGGTGCTCAGTGCTCAGGTTGCTCAATACTCAGGGTGCTGTGTGCTCAGTACTCAGGGTTCTCAGTGCTCAGGGTGCTGGGTGCTCAGTGCTCAGGGTGCTGGGTGCTCAGTACTCAGGGTGCTCAGTACACTGGGTGCTGAGTTCTCAGTGCTCGGGGTGCTGGGTGCTCAGTGCTCAGTACTCAGGGTGCTGGGTGCTCAGTGCTCAGGGTGCTGGGTGCTCAGTACTCAGGGTGCTGGGTGCTCAGTGCTCAGGGTGCTGGGTGCTCAGTACTCAGGGTGCTGGGTCCTCAGTGCTCAGGGTGCTGGGTGCTCAGTGCTCGGCGTGCTCAGTACTCAGGGTGCTGTGTGTTCAGTGCTCAGGGTACTGGGTGCTCAGTACTCAGGGTGCTCGGTGCTTAGTACTCAGGGTGCTGGGTGCTCAGTACTCCGGGTGCTCATTGCTCAGGGTGCTGGGTGCTCAGTACTCAGGGTGCTGGGTGCTCAGTACTCAGTGCTCAGTACTCAGGGGTGCTCAGTGCTCAGTACTCAGGGTGCTCAGTGCTCAGGGTGCTCGGTGCTCAGTGCTCAGGGTGCTGGGTGCTCAGTACTCCGGGTGCTCATTGCTCAGGGTGCTGGGTGCTCAGTACTCAGGGTGCTGCGTGCTCAGTACACAGTGCTCAGTACTCAGGGTGCTCAGTGCTCAGTACTCAGGGTGCTCAGTGCTCAGGGTGCTGGGTGCTCAGTGCTCGGGGAGCGGGGTGCTCAGTTCTGAGGGTGCTGTGTGCTCAGTACTCAGGGTGCTCAGTACTCACGGTGCTGTGTGCTCAGTGCTCAGGGTGCTGGGTGCTCAGTGCTCTGGGTGCTCCGTGCTCAGTGCTCAGGGTGCTCGGTGCTCAGTGCTCAGGTTGCTGGGTGCTCAGTACTCAGGGTGCTGGGTGCTCAGTACTCAGGGTGCACATTGCTCAGTACTCAGGGTGCTCAGTGCTCAGGGTGCTGGGTGCTCAGTGCTCGGGGTGCTGTGTACTCAGTCCTCAGGGTGCTGGATGCTCATTGCTCAGGGTGCTCGGTGCTCAGTGCTCAGGGTGCTGGGTGCTCAGTACTCAGGGTGCTGGATGCTCAGTGCTCTGGGTTCTTGGTGCTCAGTACTCAGGGTGCTGGGTGCTCAGTGCTCAGGGTGCTGGGTGCTCAGTGCTTAGGGTGCTGGGTGCTCAGTACTCAGGGTGCTGGGTGCTCAGTGCTCAGGGTGATCGGTGCTCAGTCCTCAGGGTGCTCAGTACTCAGGGTGCTGGGTGCTCAGTGCTCAGGTTGCTCAATACTCAGGGTGCTGTGTGCTCAGTACTCAGGGTTCTCAGTGCTCAGGGTGCTGGGTGCTCAGTGCTCAGGGTGCTGGGTGCTCAGTACTCAGGGTGCTCAGTACACTGGGTGCTGAGTTCTCAGTGCTCGGGGTGCTTTGTGCTCAGTGCTCAGTACTCAGGGTGCTGGGTGCTCAGTGCTCAGGGTGCTGGGTGCTCAGTACTCAGGGTGCTGGGTGCTCAGTGCTCAGGGTGCTGGGTGCTCAGTACTCAGGGTGCTGGGTCCTCAGTGCTCAGGGTGCTGGGTGCTCAGTGCTCGGCGTGCTCAGTACTCAGGGTGCTGTGTGTTCAGTGCTCAGGGTACTGGGGTGCTCAGTACTCAGGGTGCTCGGTGCTTAGTACTCAGGGTGCTGGGTGCTCAGTACTCCGGGTGCTGGGTGCTCAGTGCTCAGGGTGCTCGGTGCTCAGTGCTCAGGGTGCTGGGTGCTCAGTACTCCGGGTGCTCATTGCTCAGGGTGCTGGGTGCTCAGTACTCAGGGTGCTGGGTGCTCAGTGCTCAGGGTGCTGGGTGCTCAGTGCTCTGGGTGCTCCGTGCTTAGTGCTCAGGGTGCTCGGTGCTCAGTACTCAGGGTGCTCAGTGCTCAGTACTCAGCGTGCAGGGTGCTCAGTGCTCAGGGTTCTGGGTGCTCAGTACTCAGGGTGCTGGGTGCTTAGTACTCAGGGTGCTCGGTCCTCAGTGCTCAGGGTGCTGGGTGCTCAGTACTCAGGGTGCTGGGTGCTCAGTGCTCAGGGTGCTCAGTGCCCTGTACTCAGGGTGCTCGGTGCTCAGTGCTCAGGGTGCTCAGTGCTCAGTACTCAGGGTGCTCAGTGCTCTGGGTGCTGGGTGCTCAGTGCTCGGGGTGCTGGGTGCTCAGTGCTCAGGGTGCTGGGTGCTCAGTACTCAGGGTGCTCAGTGCTCTGGGTGCTGGGTGCTCAGTGCTCGGGGTGCTGGGTACTCAGTGCTCAGTACACAGGGTGCTGAGTGCTCAGTGCTCGGGGTGCTGGGTGCTCAGTGCTCAGTAATCAGGGTGCTGGGTGCTCAGTGCTCAGGGTGCTGGGTGCTCAGTACTCAGGGTGCTGGGTGCTCAGTGCTCAGGGTGCTGGGTGCTCAGTACTCAGGGTGCTGGGTCCTCAGTGCTCAGGGTGCTGGGTGCTCAGTGCTCGGGGTGCTCAGTACTCAGGGTGCTGTGTGTTCAGTGCTCAGGTTACTGGGTGCTCAGTACTCAGGGTGCTCGGTGCTTAGTACTCAGGGTGCTGGGTGCTCAGTACTCCGGGAGCTGGGTGCTCAGTGCTCGGGGTGCTCGGTGCTCAGTGCTCAGGGTGCTGGGTGCTCAGTACTCAGGGTGCTCATTGCTCAGCGTGCTGGGTGCTCAGTACTGAGGGTGCTGGGTGCTCAGTACTCAGGGTGCTCAGTGCTCAGTACTCAGGGTGCTCAGTGCTCAGTACTCAGGGTGCTCAGTGCTCAGGGTGCTGGGTGCTCAGTGCTCGGGGTGCTGGGTGCTCAGTTCTCAGGGTGCTGTGTGCTCAGTACTCAGGGTGCTCAGTAATCAGGGTGCTGGGTGCTCAGTGCTCAGGGTGCTGGGTGCTCAGTGCGCAGGGTGCTCCGTGCTCAGTGCTCAGGGTGCTCGGTGCTCAGTGCTCAGGTTGCTGGGTGCTCAGTACTCAGGGTGCTGCGTGCTCAGTACTCAGGGTGCTCAGTGCTCAGTACTCAGGGTGCTCAGTGCTCAGGGTGCTGGGTGCTCAGTGCTCGGGGTGCTGGGTACTCAGTCCTCAGGGTGCTGGATGCTCAGTGCTCAGGGTGCTCGGTGCTCAGTGCTCAGGGTGCTGGGTGCTCAGTACTCAGGGTGCTCTGTGCTCAGTGCTCGGGGTTCTGGGTACTCAGTACTCAGGGTGCTGGGTGGTCAGTGCTCAGGGTGCTGGGTGCTCAGTGCTCAGGGTGCTTGGTGCTTAGTACTCATGGTGCTCGGTGCTCGGGGTGCTGGGGGCTCAGTGCTCAGGGTGCTCAGTGCTCAGTGCTCAGGGTGCTGGGTGCTCAGTACTCAGGGTGCTCTGTGCTCATTGCTCGGGGTTCTGGGTGCTCAGTACTCAGGGTGCTGGGTGGTCAGTGCTCAGGGTGCTGGGTGCTCAGTGCTCAGGGTTCTCGGTGCTTAGTACTCATGGTGCTCGGTGCTCGGGGTGCTGGGTGCTCAGTACTCGGGGTGCTCGGTGCTCAGTACTCAGGGTGCTGGGTGCTCAGTACTCAGGGTGCTCAGTGCTTGGGGTGCTGGGTGCTCAGTACTCAGGGTGCTCAGTGCTATGGGTGCAGGGTGCTCACTACTCAGGGTGCTGGTTGCTCAGTGCTCAGGGTGCTGGGTGCTGAGTATTCAGGTTGCTGGGTGCACAGTACTCAGGGTGCTGGGTGCTCAGTACTCGGGGTGCTGGGTGCTCAGTGCTCGGGTTGCTGGGTGCTCAGTGCTCGGGGTGCTGGGTGCTCAGTGCTCAGGGTGCTCGGTGCTCAGTGCTCGGGGTGCTGGGTGCTTAGTGCTCGGGGTGCTCAGTGCTCGGGGTGCTGGGTGCTCAGTAATCGGGGGTGCTCAGTGCTCAGTACTCAGGGTGCTGGGTGCTCAGTGCTCAGGGTGCTCGGTGCTCAGTGCTCGATGTGCTGGGTGCTTAGTGCTCGGGGTGCTCAGTGCTCAGTGCTCGGGGTGCTGGGTGCTCAGTAATCGGGGTGCTCAGTGCTCAGTACTCAGGGTGCTGGGTGCTCAGTGCTCAGGGTGCTGGGTGCTCAGTGCTCGGGGTGCTGGCTGCTCGGTGCTCAGGTTGCTGGGTGCTCAGTACTCGGGGTGCTGGGTGCTCAGTGCTCAGGTTGCTGTGTGCTCAGTGCTCGGGGTGCTCGCTGCTCAGTACTCAGGGTTCTGGGTGCTCAGTGCTCAGGGTCCTGTGTGCTCAGTGCTCGGGGTGCTCGCTGCTCAGTACTCAGGGTGCTGGGTGCTCAGTGCTCAGGGTGCTGGGTGCTCAGTACTCGGGGTGCTCGGTGCTCAGTACTCAGGGTGCTGGGTGCTCAGTGCTCAGGGGTCCTCGGTGCTCAGTACTCAGGGTGCTCAGTACTCAGCATGCTTTGTGCTCAGTGCTCAGAGTACTGGGTGCTCAGTACTCAGGGTGCTCGGTGCTCAGTACTCAGGGTGTTCAGTGCTCAGTACTCAGCGTGCTGGGTGCTCAGTGCTCAGTGTGCTCGGTGCTCAGTACTCAGGGTGCTCAGTGCTCAGTACTCAGCGTGCAGGGTGCTCAGTGCTCAGGGTGCTGTGTGCTCAGTACTCAGGGTGTTGTGTGCTTAGTACTCAGGGTGCTCGGTCCTCAGTGCTCAGGGTGCTGGGTTCTCAGTACTCAGGGTGCTGGGTGCTCAGTGCTCAGGGTTCTCAGTGCTCAGTACTCAGGGTGCTCGGTGCTCAGTGCTCAGGGTGCTCAGTGCTCAGTACTCAGGGTGCTCAGTGCTCTGGGTGCTGGGTACTCAGTACTCGGGGTGCTGGGTGCTCAGTGCTCAGGGTGCTGGGTGCTCAGTTCTCAGGGTGCTCAGTGCTCAGGGTGCTGGGTGCTCAGTGCTCGGGGTGCTGGGTGCTCAGTGCTCAGGGTGCTGGGTGCTCAGTACTCAGGTTGCTCAGTGCTCAGGGTGCTGGGTGCTCAGTGCTCAGGGTGCTGGGTGCTCAGTACTCAGGGTGCTCAGTACACAGGGTGCTGAGTGCTCAGTGCTCGGGGTGCTGGGTGCTCAGTGCACAGTACTCAGGGTGCTGGGTGCTCAGTGCTCAGGGTGCTGGGTGCTCAGTACTCAGGGTGCTGGGTGCTCAGTGCTCAGGGTGCTGGGTGCTCAGTACTCAGGGTGCTGGGTCCTCAGTGCTCAGGGTGCTGGGTGCTCAGTGCTCGGCGTGCTCAGTACTCAGGGTGCTGTGTCTTCAGTGCTCAGGGTACTGGGTGCTCAGTACTCAGGGTGCTCGGTGCTTAGTACTCAGGGTGCTGGGTGCTCAGTACTCCGGGTGCTGGGTGCTCAGTGCTCGGGGTGCTCGTTGCTCAGTGCTCAGGGTGCTGGGTGCTCAGTACTCCGGGTGCTCATTGCTCAGGGTGCTGGGGTGCTCAGTACTCAGGGTGCTGCGTGCTCAGTACACAGTGCTCAGTACTCAGGGTGCTCAGTGCTCAGTACTCAGGGTGCTCAGTGCTCAGGGTGCTGGGTTCTCAGTGCTCGGGGAGCTGGGTGCTCAGTTCTGAGGGTGCTGTGTGCTCAGTACTCAGGGTGCTCAGTACTCACGGTGCTGTGTGCTCAGTGCTCAGGGTGCTGGGTGCTCAGTGCTCTGGGTGCTCCGTGCTCAGTGCTCAGGGTGCTCGGTGCTCAGTGCTCAGGTTGCTGGGTGCTCAGTACTCAGGGTGCTGGGTGCTCAGTACACAGGGTACACATTGCTCAGTACTCAGGGTGCTCAGTGCTCAGGGTGCTGGGTGCTCAGTGCTCAGGGTGCTCGGTGCTCAGTGCTCAGGGTGCTGGGTGCTCAGTACTCAGGGTGCTGGATGCTCAGTGCTCTGGGTTCTGGGTGCTCAGTACTCAGGGTGCTGGGTGCTCAGTGCTCAGGGTGCTGGGTGCTCAGTGCTTAGGGTGCTGGGTGCTCAGTACTCAGGGTGCTGGGTGCTCAGTGCTCAGGGTGATCGGTGCTCAGTCCTCAGGGTGCTCAGTACTCAGGGTGCTGGGTGCTCAGTGCTCAGGTTGCTCAATACTCAGGGTGCTGTGTGCTCAGTACTCAGGGTTCTCAGTGCTCAGGGTGCTGGGTGCTCAGTGCTCAGGGTGCTGGGTGCTCAGTACTCAGGGTGCTCAGTACACTGGGTGCTGAGTTCTCAGTGCTCGGGGTGCTGGGTGCTCAGTGCTCAGTACTCAGGGTGCTGGGTGCTCAGTGCTCAGGGGTGCTGGGTGCTCAGTACTCAGGGTGCTGGGTGCTCAGTGCTCAGGGTGCTGGGTGCTCAGTACTCAGGGTGCTGGGTCCTCAGTGCTCAGGGTGCTGGGTGCTCAGTGCTCGGCGTGCTCAGTACTCAGGGTGCTGTGTGTTCAGTGCTCAGGGTACTGGGTGCTCAGTACTCAGGGTGCTCGGTGCTTAGTACTCAGGGTGCTGGGTGCTCAGTACTCCGGGTGCTCATTGCTCAGGGTGCTGGGTGCTCAGTACTCAGGGTGCTGGGTGCTCAGTACTCAGTGCTCAGTACTCAGGGTGCTCAGTGCTCAGTACTCAGGGTGCTCAGTGCTCAGGGTGCTCGGTGCTCAGTGCTCAGGGTGCTGGGTGCTCAGTACTCCGGGTGCTCATTGCTCAGGGTGCTGGGTGCTCAGTACTCAGGGGTGCTGCGTGCTCAGTACACAGTGCTCAGTACTCAGGGTGCTCAGTGCTCAGTACTCAGGGTGCTCAGTGCTCAGGGTGCTGGGTGCTCAGTGCTCGGGGAGCGGGGGTGCTCAGTTCTGAGGGTGCTGTGTGCTCAGTACTCAGGGTGCTCAGTACTCACGGTGCTGTGTGCTCAGTGCTCAGGGTGCTGGGTGCTCAGTGCTCTGGGTGCTCCGTGCTCAGTGCTCAGGGTGCTCGGTGCTCAGTGCTCAGGTTGCTGGGTGCTCAGTACTCAGGGTGCTGGGTGCTCAGTACTCAGGGTGCACATTGCTCAGTACTCAGGGTGCTCAGTGCTCAGGGTGCTGGGTGCTCAGTGCTCGGGGTGCTGTGTACTCAGTCCTCAGGGTGCTGGATGCTCAGTGCTCAGGGTGCTCGGTGCTCAGTGCTCAGGGTGCTGGGTGCTCAGTACTCAGGGTGCTGGATGCTCAGTGCTCTGGGTTCTTGGTGCTCAGTACTCAGGGTGCTGGGTGCTCAGTGCTCAGGGTGCTGGGTGCTCAGTGCTTAGGGTGCTGGGTGCTCAGTACTCAGGGTGCTGGGTGCTCAGTGCTCAGGGTGATCGGTGCTCAGTCCTCAGGGTGCTCAGTACTCAGGGTGCTGGGTGCTCAGTGCTCAGGTTGCTCAATACTCAGGGTGCTGTGTGCTCAGTACTCAGGGTTCTCAGTGCTCAGGGTGCTGGGTGCTCAGTGCTCAGGGTGCTGGGTGCTCAGTACTCAGGGTGCTCAGTACACTGGGTGCTGAGTTCTCAGTGCTCGGGGTGCTGGGTGCTCAGTGCTCAGTACTCAGGGTGCTGGGTGCTCAGTGCTCAGGGTGCTGGGTGCTCAGTACTCAGGGTGCTGGGTGCTCAGTGCTCAGGGTGCTGGGTGCTCAGTACTCAGGGTGCTGGGTCCTCAGTGCTCAGGGTGCTGGGTGCTCAGTGCTCGGCGTGCTCAGTACTCAGGGTGCTGTGTGTTCAGTGCTCAGGGTACTGGGTGCTCAGTACTCAGGGTGCTCGGTGCTTAGTACTCAGGGTGCTGGGTGCTCAGTACTCCGGGTGCTGGGTGCTCAGTGCTCAGGGTGCTCGGTGCTCAGTGCTCAGGGTGCTGGGTGCTCAGTACTCCGGGTGCTCATTGCTCAGGGTGCTGGGTGCTCAGTACTCAGGGTGCTGGGTGCTCAGTGCTCAGGGTGCTGGGTGCTCAGTGCTCTGGGTGCTCCGTGCTCAGTGCTCAGGGTGCTCGGTGCTCAGTACTCAGGGTGCTCAGTGCTCAGTACTCAGCGTGCAGGGTGCTCAGTGCTCAGGGTTCTGGGTGCTCAGTACTCAGGGTGCTGGGTGCTTAGTACTCAGGGTGCTCGGTCCTCAGTGCTCAGGGTGCTGGGTGCTCAGTACTCAGGGTGCTGGGTGCTCAGTGCTCAGGGTGCTCAGTGCCCTGTACTCAGGGTGCTCGGTGCTCAGTGCTCAGGGTGCTCAGTGCTCAGTACTCAGGGTGCTCAGTGCTCTGGGTGCTGGGTGCTCAGTGCTCGGGGTGCTGGGTGCTCTGTGCTCAGGGTGCTGGGTGCTCAGTACTCAGGGTGCTCAGTGCTCTGGGTGCTGGGTGCTCAGTGCTCGGGGTGCTGGGTACTCAGTGCTCAGTACACAGGGTGCTGAGTGCTCAGTGCTCGGGGTGCTGGGTGCTCAGTGCTCAGTAATCAGGGTGCTGGGTGCTCAGTGCTCAGGGTGCTGGGTGCTCAGTACTCAGGGTGCTGGGTGCTCAGTGCTCAGGGTGCTGGGTGCTCAGTACTCAGGGTGCTGGGTCCTCAGTGCTCAGGGTGCTGGGTGCTCAGTGCTCGGGGTGCTCAGTACTCAGGGTGCTGTGTGTTCAGTGCTCAGGTTACTGGGTGCTCAGTACTCAGGGTGCTCGGTGCTTAGTACTCAGGGTGCTGGGTGCTCAGTACTCCGGGAGCTGGGTGCTCAGTGCTCGGGGTGCTCGGTGCTCAGTGCTCAGGGTGCTGGGTGCTCAGTACTCAGGGTGCTCATTGCTCAGCGTGCTGGGTGCTCAGTACTGAGGGTGCTGGGTGCTCAGTACTCAGGGTGCTCAGTGCTCAGTACTCAGGGTGCTCAGTGCTCAGTACTCAGGGTGCTCAGTGCTCAGGGTGCTGGGTGCTCAGTGCTCGGGGTGCTGGGTGCTCAGTTCTCAGGGTGCTGTGTGCTCAGTACTCAGGGTGCTCAGTAATCAGGGTGCTGGGTGCTCAGTGCTCAGGGTGCTGGGTGCTCAGTGCGCAGGGTGCTCCGTGCTCAGTGCTCAGGGTGCTCGGTGCTCAGTGCTCAGGTTGCTGGGTGCTCAGTACTCAGGGTGCTGCGTGCTCAGTACTCAGGGTGCTCAGTGCTCAGTACTCAGGGTGCTCAGTGCTCAGGGTGCTGGGTGCTCAGTGCTCGGGGTGCTGGGTACTCAGTCCTCAGGGTGCTGGATGCTCAGTGCTCAGGGTGCTCGGTGCTCAGTGCTCAGGGTGCTGGGTGCTCAGTACTCAGGGTGCTCTGTGCTCAGTGCTCGGGGTTCTGGGTACTCAGTACTCAGGGTGCTGGGTGGTCAGTGCTCAGGGTGCTGGGTGCTCAGTGCTCAGGGTGCTTGGTGCTTAGTACTCATGGTGCTCGGTGCTCGGGGTGCTGGGGGCTCAGTGCTCAGGGTGCTCAGTGCTCAGTGCTCAGGGTGCTGGGTGCTCAGTACTCAGGGTGCTCTGTGCTCATTGCTCGGGGTTCTGGGTGCTCAGTACTCAGGGTGCTGGGGTGGTCAGTGCTCAGGGTGCTGGGTGCTCAGTGCTCAGGGTTCTCGGTGCTTAGTACTCATGGTGCTCGGTGCTCGGGGTGCTGGGTGCTCAGTACTCGGGGTGCTCGGTGCTCAGTACTCAGGGTGCTGGGTGCTCAGTACTCAGGGTGCTCAGTGCTTGGGGTGCTGGGTGCTCAGTACTCAGGGTGCTCAGTGCTATGGGTGCAGGGTGCTCACTACTCAGGGTGCTGGTTGCTCAGTGCTCAGGGTGCTGGGTGCTGAGTATTCAGGTTGCTGGGTGCACAGTACTCAGGGTGCTGGGTGCTCAGTACTCGGGGTGCTGGGTGCTCAGTGCTCGGGTTGCTGGGTGCTCAGTGCTCGGGGTGCTGGGTGCTCAGTGCTCAGGGTGCTCGGTGCTCAGTGCTCGGGGTGCTGGGTGCTTAGTGCTCGGGGTGCTCAGTGCTCGGGGGTGCTGGGTGCTCAGTAATCGGGGTGCTCAGTGCTCAGTACTCAGGGTGCTGGGTGCTCAGTGCTCAGGGTGCTCGGTGCTCAGTGCTCGATGTGCTGGGTGCTTAGTGCTCGGGGTGCTCAGTGCTCAGTGCTCGGGGTGCTGGGTGCTCAGTAATCGGGGTGCTCAGTGCTCAGTACTCAGGGTGCTGGGTGCTCAGTGCTCAGGGTGCTGGGTGCTCAGTGCTCGGGGTGCTGGCTGCTCGGTGCTCAGGTTGCTGGGTGCTCAGTACTCGGGGTGCTGGGTGCTCAGTGCTCAGGTTGCTGTGTGCTCAGTGCTCGGGGTGCTCGCTGCTCAGTACTCAGGGTTCTGGGTGCTCAGTGCTCAGGGTGCTGTGTGCTCAGTGCTCGGGGTGCTCGCTGCTCAGTACTCAGGGTGCTGGGTGCTCAGTGCTCAGGGTGCTGGGTGCTCAGTACTCGGGGTGCTCGGTGCTCAGTACTCAGGGTGCTGGGTGCTCAGTGCTCAGGGTCCTCGGTGCTCAGTACTCAGGGTGCTCAGTACTCAGCATGCTTTGTGCTCAGTGCTCAGAGTACTGGGTGCTCAGTACTCAGGGTGCTCGGTGCTCAGTACTCAGGGTGTTCAGTGCTCAGTACTCAGCGTGCTGGGTGCTCAGTGCTCAGTGTGCTCGGTGCTCAGTACTCAGGGTGCTCAGTGCTCAGTACTCAGCGTGCAGGGTGCTCAGTGCTCAGGGTGCTGTGTGCTCAGTACTCAGGGTGTTGTGTGCTTAGTACTCAGGGTGCTCGGTCCTCAGTGCTCAGGGTGCTGGGTTCTCAGTACTCAGGGTGCTCGGTGCTCAGTGCTCAGGGTTCTCAGTGCTCAGTACTCAGGGGTGCTCGGTGCTCAGTGCTCAGGGTGCTCAGTGCTCAGTACTCAGGGTGCTCAGTGCTCTGGGTGCTGGGTACTCAGTACTCGGGGTGCTGGGTGCTCAGTGCTCAGGGTGCTGGGTGCTCAGTTCTCAGGGTGCTCAGTGCTCAGGGTGCTGGGTGCTCAGTGCTCGGGGTGCTGGGTGCTCAGTGCTCAGGGTGCTGGGTGCTCAGTACTCAGGTTGCTCAGTGCTCAGGGTGCTGGGTGCTCAGTGCTCAGGGTGCTGGGTGCTCAGTACTCAGGGTGCTCAGTACACAGGGTGCTGAGTGCTCAGTGCTCGGGGTGCTGGGTGCTCAGTGCACAGTACTCAGGGTGCTGGGTGCTCAGTGCTCAGGGTGCTGGGTGCTCAGTACTCAGGGTGCTGGGTGCTCAGTGCTCAGGGTGCTGGGTGCTCAGTACTCAGGGTGCTGGGTCCTCAGTGCTCAGGGTGCTGGGTGCTCAGTGCTCGGCGTGCTCAGTACTCAGGGTGCTGTGTGTTCAGTGCTCAGGGTACTGGGTGCTCAGTACTCAGGGTGCTCGGTGCTTAGTACTCAGGGTGCTGGGTGCTCAGTACTCCGGGTGCTGGGTGCTCAGTGCTCGGGGTGCTCGTTGCTCAGTGCTCAGGGTGCTGGGTGCTCAGTACTCCGGGTGCTCATTGCTCAGGGTGCTGGGTGCTCAGTACTCAGGGTGCTGCGTGCTCAGTACACAGTGCTCAGTACTCAGGGTGCTCAGTGCTCAGTACTCAGGGTGCTCAGTGCTCAGGGTGCTGGGTGCTCAGTGCTCGGGGAGCTGGGTGCTCAGTTCTGAGGGTGCTGTGTGCTCAGTACTCAGGGTGCTCAGTACTCACGGTGCTGTGTGCTCAGTGCTCAGGGTGCTGGGTGCTCAGTGCTCTGGGTGCTCCGTGCTCAGTGCTCAGGTTGCTCGGTGCTCAGTGCTCAGGTTGCTGGGTGCTCAGTACTCAGGGTGCTGGGTGCTCAGTACACAGGGTACACATTGCTCAGTACTCAGGGTGCTCAGTGCTCAGGGTGCTGGGTGCTCAGTGCTCGGGGTGCTGTGTACTCAGTCCTCAGGGTGCTGGATGCTCAGTGCTCAGGGTGCTCGGTGCTCAGTGCTCAGGGTGCTGGGTGCTCAGTACTCAGGGTGCTGGATGCTCAGTGCTCTGGGTTCTGGGTGCTCAGTACTCAGGGTGCTGGGTGCTCAGTGCTCAGGGTGCTGGGTGCTCAGTGCTTAGGGTGCTGGGTGCTCAGTACTCAGGGTGCTGGGTGCTCAGTGCTCAGGGTGATCGGTGCTCAGTCCTCAGGGTGCTCAGTACTCAGGGTGCTGGGTGCTCAGTGCTCAGGTTGCTCAATACTCAGGGTGCTGTGTGCTCAGTACTCAGGGTTCTCAGTGCTCAGGGTGCTGGGTGCTCAGTGCTCAGGGTGCTGGGTGCTCAGTACTCAGGGTGCTCAGTACACTGGGTGCTGAGTTCTCAGTGCTCGGGTTGCTGGGTGCTCAGTGCTCAGTACTCAGGGTGCTGGGTGCTCAGTGCTCAGGGTGCTGGGTGCTCAGTACTCAGGGTGCTGGGTGCTCAGTGCTCAGGGTGCTGGGTGCTCAGTACTCAGGGTGCTGGGTCCTCAGTGCTCAGGGTGCTGGGTGCTCAGTGCTCGGCGTGCTCAGTACTCAGGGTGCTGTGTGTTCAGTGCTCAGGGTACTGGGTGCTCAGTACTCAGGGGTGCTCGGTGCTTAGTACTCAGGGTGCTGGGTGCTCAGTACTCCGGGTGCTGGGTGCTCAGTGCTCAGGGTGCTCGGTGCTCAGTGCTCAGGGTGCTGGGTGCTCAGTACTCCGGGTGCTCATTGCTCAGGGTGCTGGGTGCTCAGTACTCAGGGTGCTGGGTGCTCAGTACTCAGTGCTCAGTACTCAGGGTGCTCAGTGCTCAGTACTCAGGGTGCTCAGTGCTCAGGGTGCTCGGTGCTCAGTGCTCAGGGTGCTGGGTGCTCAGTACTCCGGGTGCTCATTGCTCAGGGTGCTGGGTGCTCAGTACTCAGGGTGCTGCGTGCTCAGTACACAGTGCTCAGTACTCAGGGTGCTCAGTGCTCAGTACTCAGGGTGCTCAGTGCTCAGGGTGCTGGGTGCTCAGTGCTCGGGGAGCGGGGTGCTCAGTTCTGAGGGTGCTGTGTGCTCAGTACTCAGGGTGCTCAGTACTCACGGTGCTGTGTGCTCAGTGCTCAGGGTGCTGGGTGCTCAGTGCTCTGGGTGCTCCGTGCTCAGTGCTCAGGGTGCTCGGTGCTCAGTGCTCAGGTTGCTGGGTGCTCAGTACTCAGGGTGCTGGGTGCTCAGTACTCAGGGTGCACATTGCTCAGTACTCAGGGTGCTCAGTGCTCAGGGTGCTGGGTGCTCAGTGCTCGGGGTGCTGTGTACTCAGTCCTCAGGGTGCTGGATGCTCAGTGCTCAGGGTGCTCGGTGCTCAGTGCTCAGGGTGCTGGGTGCTCAGTACTCAGGGTGCTGGATGCTCAGTGCTCTGGGTTCTTGGTGCTCAGTACTCAGGGTGCTGGGTGCTCAGTGCTCAGGGTGCTGGGTGCTCAGTGCTTAGGGTGCTGGGTGCTCAGTACTCAGGGTGCTGGGGTGCTCAGTGCTCAGGGTGATCGGTGCTCAGTCCTCAGGGTGCTCAGTACTCAGGGTGCTGGGTGCTCAGTGCTCAGGTTGCTCAATACTCAGGGTGCTGTGTGCTCAGTACTCAGGGTTCTCAGTGCTCAGGGTGCTGGGTGCTCAGTGCTCAGGGTGCTGGGTGCTCAGTACTCAGGGTGCTCAGTACACTGGGTGCTGAGTTCTCAGTGCTCGGGGTGCTGGGTGCTCAGTGCTCAGTACTCAGGGTGCTGGGTGCTCAGTGCTCAGGGTGCTGGGTGCTCAGTACTCAGGGTGCTGGGTGCTCAGTGCTCAGGGTGCTGGGTGCTCAGTACTCAGGGTGCTGGGTCCTCAGTGCTCAGGGTGCTGGGTGCTCAGTGCTCGGCGTGCTCAGTACTCAGGGTGCTGTGTGTTCAGTGCTCAGGGGTACTGGGTGCTCAGTACTCAGGGTGCTCGGTGCTTAGTACTCAGGGTGCTGGGTGCTCAGTACTCCGGGTGCTGGGTGCTCAGTGCTCAGGGTGCTCGGTGCTCAGTGCTCAGGGTGCTGGGTGCTCAGTACTCCGGGTGCTCATTGCTCAGGGTGCTGGGTGCTCAGTACTCAGGGTGCTGGGTGCTCAGTACTCAGTGCTCAGTACTCAGGGTGCTCAGTGCTCAGTACTCAGGGTGCTCAGTGCTCAGGGTGCTGGGTGCTCAGTGCTCGGGGAGCTGTGTGCTCAGTTCTGAGGGGTGCTGTGTGCTCAGTACTCAGGGTGCTCAGTACTCAGGGGTGCTGGGTGCTCAGTGCTCAGGGTGCTGGGTGCTCAGTGCTCAGGGTGCTCCGTGCTCAGTGCTCAGGGTGCTCGGTGCTCAGTGCTCAGGTTGCTGGGTGCTCAGTACTCAGGGTGCTGGGTGCTCAGTACTCAGGGTGCACAGTGCTCAGTACTCAGGGTGCTCAGTGCTCAGGGTGCTGGGTGCTCAGTGCTCGGGATGCTCGGTGCTCAGTGCTCAGGGTGCTGGGTGCTCAGTGCTCAGGGTGCTGGGTGCTCAGTACTCAGGGTGCACAGTGCTCAGTACTCAGGGTGCTCAGTGCTCAGGGTGCTGGGTGCTCAGTGCTCGTTGTGCTGGGTGCTCAGTGCTTGGGGTGCTGGGTCCTGAGTGCTCGGTGTGCTGGGTGCTCCATGCTCGGGGTGCTGGATGCTCAGTGCTCAGGGTGCTGGGTGCTCAGTACTCAGGGTGCTGGGTGCTCAGTACTCAGGGTGCTGGGTGCTCAGTTCTCGGGGTGCTGGGGTGGCTCATTAATCAGGGTGCTGGGTGCTCAGTACTCAGGGTGCTCAGTGCTTGGGGTGCTGGGTGCTCAGTACTCAGGGTGCTCAGTGCTATGGGTGCAGGGTGCTCAGTACTCAGGGTGCTGGTTGCTCAGTGCTCAGGGGTGCTGGGTGCTGAGTACTCAGGTTGCTGGGTGCTCAGTACTCAGGGTGCTGGGTGCTCAGTGCTCGGGGTGCTGGGTGCTCAGTGCTCGGGTTGCTGGGTGCTCAGTGCTCGGGGTGCTCGGTGCTCAGTGCTCGGGGTGCTGGGTGCTCAGTACTCGGGGGTGCTCAGTGCTCAGTACTCAGGGTGCTGGGTGCTCAGTACTCAGGGTGCTCAGTGCTTGGGGTGCTGGGTGCTCAGTACTCAGTGTGCTCAGTGCTATGGGTGCAGGGTGCTCAGTACTCAGGGTGCTGGTTGCTCAGTGCTCAGGGTGCTGGGTGCTGAGTATTCAGGTTGCTGGGTGCACAGTACTCAGGGTGCTGGGTGCTCAGTACTCGGGGTGCTGGGTGCTCAGTGCTCGGGTTGCTGGGTGCTCAGTGCTCGGGGTGCTGGGTGCTCAGTGCTCAGGGGTGCTCGGTGCTCAGTGCTCGGGGGTGCTGGGTGCTTAGTGCTCGGGGTGCTCAGTGCTCAGTGCTCGGGGTGCTGGGGTGCTCAGTAATCGGGGTGCTCAGTGCTCAGTACTCAGGGTGCTGGGTGCTCAGTGCTCAGGGTGCTCGGTGCTCAGTGCTCGATGTGCTGGGTGCTTAGTGCTCGGGGTGCTCAGTGCTCAGTGCTCGGGGTGGCTGGGTGCTCAGTAATCGGGGTGCTCAGTGCTCAGTACTCAGGGTGCTGGGTGCTCAGTGCTCAGGGTGCTGGGTGCTCAGTGCTCGGGGTGCTGGCTGCTCGGTGCTCAGGTTGCTGGGTGCTCAGTACTCGGGGTGCTGGGTGCTCAGTGCTCAGGGTGCTGTGTGCTCAGTGCTCGGGGTGCTCGCTGCTCAGTACTCAGGGTTCTGGGTGCTCAGTGCTCAGGGTGCTGTGTGCTCAGTGCTCGGGGTGCTCGCTGCTCAGTACTCAGGGTGCTGGGTGCTCAGTGCTCAGGGTGCTGGGTGCTCAGTACTCGGGGGTGCTCGGTGCTCAGTACTCAGGGTGCTGGGTTGCTCAGTGCTCAGGGTCCTCGGTGCTCAGTACTCAGGGTGCTCAGTACTCAGCATGCTTTGTGCTCAGTGCTCAGAGTGCTGGGTGCTCAGTACTCAGGGTGCTCGGTGCTCAGTACTCAGGGTGCTCAGTGCTCAGTACTCAGCGTGCTGGGTGCTCAGTGCTCAGTGTGCTCGGTGCTCAGTACTCAGGGTGCTCAGTGCTCAGTACTCAGCGTGCAGGGTGCTCAGTGCTCAGGGTGCTGTGTGCTCAGTACTCAGGGTGTTGTGTGCTTAGTACTCAGGGTGCTCGGTCCTCAGTGCTCAGGGTGCTGGGTTCTCAGTACTCAGGGTGCTGGGTGCTCAGTGCTCAGGGTGCTCAGTGCTCAGTACTCAGGGTGCTCGGTGCTCAGTGCTCAGGGTGCTCAGTGCTCAGTACTCAGGGTGCTCAGTGCTCTGGGTGCTGGGTACTCAGTACTCGGGGGTGCTGGGTGCTCAGTGCTCAGGGTGCTGGGTGCTCAGTTCTCAGGGTGCTCAGTGCTCAGGGTGCTGGGTGCTCAGTGCTCGGGGTGCTGGGTGCTCAGTGCTCAGGGTGCTGGGTGCTCAGTACTCAGGTTGCTCAGTGCTCAGGGTGCTGGGTGCTCAGTGCTCAGGGTGCTGGGTGCTCAGTACTCAGGGTGCTCAGTACACAGGGTGCTGAGTGCTCAGTGCTCGGGGTGCTGGGTGCTCAGTGCTCAGTACTCAGGGTGCTGGGTGCTCAGTGCTCAGGGTGCTGGGTGCTCAGTACTCAGGGTGCTGGGGTGCTCAGTGCTCAGGGTGCTGGGTGCTCAGTACTCAGGGTGCTGGGTCCTCAGTGCTCAGGGTGCTGGGTGCTCAGTGCTCGGCGTGCTCAGTACTCAGGGTGCTGTGTGTTCAGTGCTCAGGGTACTGGGTGCTCAGTACTCAGGGTGCTCGGTGCTTAGTACTCAGGGTGCTGGGTGCTCAGTACTCCGGGTGCTGGGTGCTCAGTGCTCGGGGTGCTCGTTGCTCAGTGCTCAGGGTGCTGGGTGCTCAGTACTCCGGGTGCTCATTGCTCAGGGTGCTGGGTGCTCAGTACTCAGGGTGCTGCGTGCTCAGTACACAGTGCTCAGTAATCAGGGTGCTCAGTGCTCAGTACTCAGGGTGCTCAGTGCTCAGGGTGCTGGGTGCTCAGTGCTCGGGGAGCTGGGTGCTCAGTTCTGAGGGTGCTGTGTGCTCAGTACTCAGGGTGCTCAGTACTCACGGTGCTGTGTGCTCAGTGCTCAGGGTGCTGGGTGCTCAGTGCTCAGGGTGCTCCGTGCTCAGTGCTCAGGGTGCTCGGTGCTCAGTGCTCAGGTTGCTGGGTGCTCAGTACTCAGGGTGCTGGGTGCTCAGTACTCAGGGTGCACATTGCTCAGTACTCAGGGTGCTCAGTGCTCAGGGTGCTGGGTGCTCAGTGCTCGGGGTGCTGTGTACTCAGTCCTCAGGGTGCTGGATGCTCAGTGCTCAGGGTGCTCGGTGCTCAGTGCTCAGGGTGCTGGGTGCTCAGTACTCAGGGTGCTGGATGCTCAGTGCTCTGGGTTCTGGGTGCTCAGTACTCAGGGTGCTGGGTGCTCAGTGCTCAGGGTGCTGGGTGCTCAGTGCTCAGGGTGCTGGGTGCTCAGTACTCAGGGTGCTGGGTGCTCAGTGCTCAGTTTGATCGGTGCTCAGTCCTCAGGGTGCTCAGTACTCAGGGTGCTGGGTGCTCAGTGCTCAGGTTGCTCAATACGCAGGGTGCTGTGTGCTCAGTACTCAGGGTTCTCAGTGCTCAGGGTGCTGGGTGCTCAGTGCTCAGGGTGCTGGGTGCTGAGTACTCAGGGTGCTCAGTACACAGGGTGCTGAGTTCTCAGTGCTCGGGGTGCTGGGTGCTCAGTGCTCAGTACTCAGGGTGCTGGGTGCTCAGTGTTCAGGGTGCTGGGTGCTCAGTACTCAGGGTGCTGGGTGCTCAGTGCTCAGGGTGCTGGGTGCTCAGTACTCAGGGTGCTGGGTGCTCAGTGCTCAGGGTGCTCGGTGCTCAGTGCTCAGGGTGCTGGGTGCTCAGTACTCCGGGTGCTCATTGCTCAGGGTGCTGGGTGCTCAGTACTCAGGGTGCTGGGGTGCTCAGTACTCAGTGCTCAGTACTCAGGGTGCTCAGTGCTCAGTACTCAGGGTGCTCAGTGCTCAGGGTGCTGGGTGCTCAGTGCTCGGGTAGCTGTGTGCTCAGTTCTGAGGGTGCTGTGTGCTCAGTACTCAGGGTTCTCAGTACTCAGGGTGCTGGGTGCTCAGTGCTCAGGGTGCTGGGTGCTCAGTGCTCAGGGTGCTCCGTGCTCAGTGCTCAGGGTGCTCGGTGCTCAGTGCTCAGGTTGCTGGGTGCTCAGTACTCAGGGTGCTGGGTGCTCAGTACTCAGGGTGCACAGTGCTCAGTACTCAGGGTGCTCAGTGCTCAGGGTGCTGGGTGCTCAGTGCTCGGGGGTGCTGGGTACTCAGTCCTCAGGGTGCTGGATGCTCAGTGCTCAGGGTGCTCGGTGCTCAGTGCTCAGGGTGCTGGGTGCTCAGTGCTCAGGGTGCTGGGTGCTCAGTACTCAGGGTGCACAGTGCTCAGTACTCAGGGTGCTCAGTGCTCAGGGTGCTGGGTGCTCAGTGCTCGTTGTGCTGGGTGCTCAGTGCTCGGGGTGCTGGGTCCTGAGTGCTCGGTGTGCTGGGTGCTCCATGCTCGGGGTGCTGGATGCTCAGTGCTCAGGGTGCTGGGTGCTCAGTACTCAGGGTGATGGGTGCTCAGTACTCAGGGTGCTGGGTGCTCAGTTCTCGGGGTGCTGGGTGCTCATTAATCAGGGTGCTGGGTGCTCAGTACTCAGGGTGCTCAGTGCTTGGGGTGCTGGGTGCTCAGTACTCAGGGTGCTCAGTGCTATGGGTGCAGGGTGCTCAGTACTCAGGGTGCTGGTTGCTCAGTGCTCAGGGTGCTGGGGTGCTGAGTACTCAGGTTGCTGGGTGCTCAGTACTCAGGGTGCTGGGTGCTCAGTGCTCGGGGTGCTGGGTGCTCAGTGCTCGGGTTGCTGGGTGCTCAGTGCTCGGGGTGCTGGGTGCTCAGTGCTCGGGGTGCTGGGTGCTCAGTGCTCAGGTTGCTCGGTGCTCAGTGCTCGGGGTGCTGGGTGCTCAGTGCTCGGGGTGCTCGGTGCTCAGTGCTCGGGGTGCTGGGTGCTCAGTACTCGGGGTGCTCAGTGCTCAGTACTCAGGGTGCTGGGTGCTCAGTGCTCAGGGTGCTGGGTGCTGAGTATTCAGGTTGCTGGGTGCACAGTACTCAGGGTGCTGGGTGCTCAGTACTCGGGGTGCTGGGTGCTCAGTGCTCGGGTTGCTGGGTGCTCAGTGCTCGGGGTGCTGGGTGCTCAGTGCTCAGGGTGCTCGGTGCTCAGTGCTCGGGGTGCTGGGTGCTTAGTGCTCGGGGTGCTCAGTGCTCAGTGCTCGGGGGTGCTGGGGTGCTCAGTAATCGGGGGGTGCTCAGTGCTCAGTACTCAGGGTGCTGGGTGCTCAGTGCTCAGGGTGCTCGGTGCTCAGTGCTCGATGTGCTGGGTGCTTAGTGCTCGGGGTGCTCAGTGCTCAGTGCTCGGGGTGCTGGGTGCTCAGTAATCGGGGTGCTCAGTGCTCAGTACTCAGGGTGCTGGGTGCTCAGTGCTCAGGGTGCTGGGTGCTCAGTGCTCGGGGTGCTGGCTGCTCGGTGCTCAGGTTGCTGGGTGCTCAGTACTCGGGGTGCTGGGTGCTCAGTGCTCAGGGTGCTGTGTGCTCAGTGCTCGGGGTGCTCGCTGCTCAGTACTCAGGGTTCTGGGTGCTCAGTGCTCAGGGTGCTGTGTGCTCAGTGCTCGGGGTGCTCGCTGCTCAGTACTCAGGGTGCTGGGTGCTCAGTGCTCAGGGTGCTGGGTGCTCAGTACTCGTTGTGCTCGGTGCTCAGTACTCAGGGTGCTGGGTGCTCAGTGCTCAGGGTCCTCGGTGCTCAGTACTCAGGGTGCTCAGTACTCAGCATGCTTTGTGCTCAGTGCTCAGAGTGCTGGGTGCTCAGTACTCAGGGTGCTCGGTGCTCAGTACTCAGGGTGCTCAGTGCTCAGTACTCAGCGTGCTGGGTGCTCAGTGCTCAGTGTGCTCGGTGCTCAGTACTCAGGGTGCTCAGTGCTCAGTACTCAGCGTGCAGGGTGCTCAGTGCTCAGGGTGCTGTGTGCTCAGTACTCAGGGTGTTGTGTGCTTAGTACTCAGGGTGCTCGGTCCTCAGTGCTCAGGGTGCTGGGTTCTCAGTACTCAGGGTGCTGGGTGCTCAGTGCTCAGGGGTGCTCAGTGCTCAGTACTCAGGGTGCTCGGTGCTCAGTGCTCAGGGTGCTCAGTGCTCAGTACTCAGGGTGCTCAGTGCTCTGGGTGCTGGGTACTCAGTACTCGGGGTGCTGGGTGCTCAGTGCTCAGGGTTGCTGGGTGCTCAGTTCTCAGGGGTGCTCAGTGCTCAGGGTGCTGGGTGCTCAGTGCTCGGGGTGCTGGGTGCTCAGTGCTCAGGGTGCTGGGTGCTCAGTACTCAGGTTGCTCAGTGCTCAGGGTGCTGGGTGCTCAGTGCTCAGGGTGCTGGGTGCTCAGTACTCAGGGTGCTCAGTACACAGGGTGCTGAGTGCTCAGTGCTCGGGGTGCTGGGTGCTCAGTGCTCAGTACTCAGGGTGCTGGGTGCTCAGTGCTCAGGGTGCTGGGTGCTCAGTACTCAGGGTGCTGGGTGCTCAGTGCTCAGGGTGCTGGGTGCTCAGTACTCAGGGTGCTGGGTCCTCAGTGCTCAGGGTGCTGGGTGCTCAGTGCTCGGCGTGCTCAGTACTCAGGGTGCTGTGTGTTCAGTGCTCAGGGTACTGGGTGCTCAGTACTCAGGGTGCTCGGTGCTTAGTACTCAGGGTGCTGGGTGCTCAGTACTCCGGGTGCTGGGTGCTCAGTGCTCGGGGTGCTCGTTGCTCAGTGCTCAGGGTGCTGGGTGCTCAGTACTCCGGGTGCTCATTGCTCAGGGTGCTGGGTGCTCAGTACTCAGGGTGCTGCGTGCTCAGTACACAGTGCTCAGTAATCAGGGTGCTCAGTGCTCAGTACTCAGGGTGCTCAGTGCTCAGGGTGCTGGGTGCTCAGTGCTCGGGGAGCTGGGTGCTCAGTTCTGAGGGTGCTGTGTGCTCAGTACTCAGGGTGCTCAGTACTCACGGTGCTGTGTGCTCAGTGCTCAGGGTGCTGGGTGCTCAGTGCTCAGGGTGCTCCGTGCTCAGTGCTCAGGGTGCTCGGTGCTCAGTGCTCAGGTTGCTGGGTGCTCAGTACTCAGGGTGCTGGGTGCTCAGTACTCAGGGTGCACATTGCTCAGTACTCAGGGTGCTCAGTGCTCAGGGTGCTGGGTGCTCAGTGCTCGGGGTGCTGTGTACTCAGTCCTCAGGGTGCTGGATGCTCAGTGCTCAGGGTGCTCGGTGCTCAGTGCTCAGGGTGCTGGGTGCTCAGTACTCAGGGTGCTGGATGCTCAGTGCTCTGGGTTCTGGGTGCTCAGTACTCAGGGTGCTGGGTGCTCAGTGCTCAGGGTGCTGGGTGCTCAGTGCTCAGGGTGCTGGGTGCTCAGTACTCAGGGTGCTGGGTGCTCAGTGCTCAGTTTGATCGGTGCTCAGTCCTCAGGGTGCTCAGTACTCAGGGTGCTGGGTGCTCAGTGCTCAGGTTGCTCAATACGCAGGGTGCTGTGTGCTCAGTACTCAGGGTTCTCAGTGCTCAGGGTGCTGGGTGCTCAGTGCTCAGGGTGCTGGGGTGCTCAGTACTCAGGGTGCTCAGTACACAGGGTGCTGAGTTCTCAGTGCTCGGGGGTGCTGGGTGCTCAGTGCTCAGTACTCAGGGTGCTGGGGTGCTCAGTGTTCAAGGTGCTGGGTGCTCAGTACTCAGGGTGCTGGGTGCTCAGTGCTCAGGGTGCTGGGTGCTCAGTACTCAGGGTGCTGGGTGCTCAGTGCTCAGGGTGCTCGGTGCTCAGTGCTCAGGGTGCTGGGTGCTCAGTACTCCGGGTGCTCATTGCTCAGGGTGCTGGGTGCTCAGTACTCAGGGTGCTGGGTGCTCAGTACTCAGTGCTCAGTACTCAGGGTGCTCAGTGCTCAGTACTCAGGGTGCTCAGTGCTCAGGGTGCTGGGTGCTCAGTGCTCGGGTAGCTGTGTGCTCAGTTCTGAGGGTGCTGTGTGCTCAGTACTCAGGGTTCTCAGTACTCAGGGTGCTGGGTGCTCAGTGCTCAGGGTGCTGGGTGCTCAGTGCTCAGGGTGCTCCGTGCTCAGTGCTCAGGGTGCTCGGTGCTCAGTGCTCAGGTTGCTGGGTGCTCAGTACTCAGGGTGCTGGGTGCTCAGTACTCAGGGTGCACAGTGCTCAGTACTCAGGGTGCTCAGTGCTCAGGGTGCTGGGTGCTCAGTGCTCGGGGTGCTGGGTACTCAGTCCTCAGGGTGCTGGATGCTCAGTGCTCAGGGTGCTCGGTGCTCAGTGCTCAGGGTGCTGGGTGCTCAGTGCTCAGGGTGCTGGGTGCTCAGTACTCAGGGTGCACAGTGCTCAGTACTCAGGGTGCTCAGTGCTCAGGGTGCTGGGTGCTCAGTGCTCGTTGTGCTGGGTGCTCAGTGCTCGGGGTGCTGGGTCCTGAGTGCTCGGTGTGCTGGGTGCTCCATGCTCGGGGTGCTGGATGCTCAGTGCTCAGGGTGCTGGGTGCTCAGTACTCAGGGTGATGGGGTGCTCAGTACTCAGGGTGCTGGGTGCTCAGTTCTCGGGGTGCTGGGTGCTCATTAATCAGGGTGCTGGGTGCTCAGTACTCAGGGGTGCTCAGTGCTTG
Source organism: Microtus oregoni (assembly GCF_018167655.1). Classification (NCBI taxonomy): domain Eukaryota; kingdom Metazoa; phylum Chordata; class Mammalia; order Rodentia; family Cricetidae; genus Microtus; species Microtus oregoni. Next base: position 3,876,043 of record NW_024544550.1, read on the forward strand.
GGGTGCTGGGTGCTCAGTACTCAGGGTGCTCAGAGCTATGGGTGCAGGGTGCTCAGTACTCAGGGTGCTGGTTGCTCAGTGCTCAGGGTGCTGGGTGCTGAGTACTCAGGTTGCTGGGTGCTCAGTACTCAGGGTGCTGGGTGCTCAGTGCTCGGGGTGCTGGGTGCTCAGTGCTCGGGTTGCTGGGTGCTCAGTGCTCGGGGTGCTGGGTGCTCAGTGCTCGGGGTGCTGGGTGCTCAGTGCTCAGGTTGCTCGGTGCTCAGTGCTCGGGGTGCTGGGTGCTCAGTGCTCGGGGTGCTCGGTGCTCAGTGCTCGGGGTGCTGGGTGCTCAGTACTCGGGGTGCTCAGTGCTCAGTACTCAGGGTGCTGGGTGCTCAGTGCTCAGGGTGCTGGGTGCTGAGTATTCAGGTTGCTGGGTGCACAGTACTCAGGGTGCTGGGTGCTCAGTACTCGGGGTGCTGGGTGCTCAGTGCTCGGGTTGCTGGGTGCTCAGTGCTCGGGGTGCTGGGTGCTCAGTGCTCAGGGTGCTCGGTGCTCAGTGCTCGGGGGTGCTGGGTGCTTAGTGCTCGGGGTGCTCAGTGCTCAGTGCTCGGGGTGCTGGGTGCTCAGTAATCGGGGTGCTCAGTGCTCAGTACTCAGGGTGCTGGGTGCTCAGTGCTCAGGGTGCTCGGTGCTCAGTGCTCGATGTGCTGGGTGCTTAGTGCTCGGGGTGCTCAGTGCTCAGTGCTCGGGGTGCTGGGTGCTCAGTAATCGGGGTGCTCAGTGCTCAGTACTCAGGGTGCTGGGTGCTCAGTGCTCAGGGTGCTGGGTGCTCAGTGCTCGGGGTGCTGGCTGCTCGGTGCTCAGGTTGCTGGGTGCTCAGTACTCGGGGTGCTGGGTGCTCAGTGCTCAGGGTGCTGTGTGCTCAGTGCTCGGGGTGCTCGCTGCTCAGTACTCAGGGTTCTGGGGTGCTCAGTGCTCAGGGTGCTGTGTGCTCAGTGCTCGGGGGTGCTCGCTGCTCAGTACTCAGGGTGCTGGGTGCTCAGTGCTCAGGGTGCTGGGTGCTCAGTACTCGGGGTGCTCGGTGCTCAGTACTCAGGGTGCTGGGTGCTCAGTGCTCAGGGTCCTCGGTGCTCAGTACTCAGGGTGCTCAGTACTCAGCATGCTTTGTGCTCAGTGCTCAGAGTGCTGGGTGCTCAGTACTCAGGGTGCTCGGTGCTCAGTACTCAGGGTGCTCAGTGCTCAGTACTCAGCGTGCTGGGTGCTCAGTGCTCAGTGTGCTCGGTGCTCAGTACTCAGGGTGCTCAGTGCTCAGTACTCAGCGTGCAGGGTGCTCAGTGCTCAGGGTGCTGTGTGCTCAGTACTCAGGGTGTTGTGTGCTTAGTACTCAGGGTGCTCGGTCCTCAGTGCTCAGGGTGCTGGGTTCTCAGTACTCAGGGTGCTGGGTGCTCAGTGCTCAGGGTGCTCAGTGCTCAGTACTCAGGGTGCTCGGTGCTCAGTGCTCAGGGTGCTCAGTGCTCAGTACTCAGGGTGCTCAGTGCTCTGGGTGCTGGGTACTCAGTACTCGGGGTGCTGGGTGCTCAGTGCTCAGGGTGCTGGGTGCTCAGTTCTCAGGGGTGCTCAGTGCTCAGGGTGCTGGGTGCTCAGTGCTCGGGGTGCTGGGTGCTCAGTGCTCAGGGGTGCTGGGTGCTCAGTACTCAGGTTGCTCAGTGCTCAGGGTGCTGGGTGCTCAGTGCTCAGGGTGCTGGGTGCTCAGTACTCAGGGTGCTCAGTACACAGGGTGCTGAGTGCTCAGTGCTCGGGGTGCTGGGTGCTCAGTGCTCAGTACTCAGGGTGCTGGGTGCTCAGTGCTCAGGGTGCTGGGTGCTCAGTACTCAGGGTGCTGGGTGCTCAGTGCTCAGGGTGCTGGGTGCTCAGTACTCAGGGTGCTGGGTCCTCAGTGCTCAGGGTGCTGGGTGCTCAGTGCTCGGCGTGCTCATTACTCAGGGTGCTGTGTGTTCAGTGCTCAGGGTACTGGGTGCTCAGTACTCAGGGTGCTCGGTGCTTAGTACTCAGGGTGCTGGGTGCTCAGTACTCCGGGTGCTGGGTGCTCAGTGCTCGGGGTGCTCGTTGCTCAGTGCTCAGGGTGCTGGGTGCTCAGTACTCCGGGTGCTCATTGCTCAGGGTGCTGGGTGCTCAGTACTCAGGGTGCTGCGTGCTCAGTACACAGTGCTCAGTAATCAGGGTGCTCAGTGCTCAGTACTCAGGGTGCTCAGTGCTCAGGGTGCTGGGTGCTCAGTGCTCGGGGAGCTGGGTGCTCAGTTCTGAGGGTGCTGTGTGCTCAGTACTCAGGGTGCTCAGTACTCACGGTGCTGTGTGCTCAGTGCTCAGGGTGCTGGGTGCTCAGTGCTCAGGGTGCTCCGTGCTCAGTGCTCAGGGTGCTCGGTGCTCAGTGCTCAGGTTGCTGGGGGCTCAGTACTCAGGGTGCTGGGTGCTCAGTACTCAGGGTGCACATTGCTCAGTACTCAGGGTGCTCAGTGCTCAGGGTGCTGGGTGCTCAGTGCTCGGGGTGCTGTGTACTCAGTCCTCAGGGTGCTGGATGCTCAGTGCTCAGGGTGCTCGGTGCTCAGTGCTCAGGGTGCTGGGTGCTCAGTACTCAGGGTGCTGGATGCTCAGTGCTCTGGGTTCTGGGTGCTCAGTACTCAGGGTGCTGGGTGCTCAGTGCTCAGGGTGCTGGGTGCTCAGTGCTCAGGGTGCTGGGTGCTCAGTACTCAGGGTGCTGGGTGCTCAGTGCTCAGTTTGATCGGTGCTCAGTCCTCAGGGTGCTCAGTACTCAGGGTGCTGGGTGCTCAGTGCTCAGGTTGCTCAATACGCAGGGTGCTGTGTGCTCAGTACTCAGGGTTCTCAGTGCTCAGGGTGCTGGGTGCTCAGTGCTCAGGGTGCTGGGTGCTCAGTACTCAGGGGTGCTCAGTACACAGGGTGCTGAGTTCTCAGTGCTCGGGGTGCTGGGTGCTCAGTGCTCAGTACTCAGGGTGCTGGGTGCTCAGTGTTCAGGGTGCTGGGTGCTCAGTACTCAGGGTGCTGGGTGCTCAGTGCTCAGGGTGCTGGGTGCTCAGTACTCAGGGTGCTGGGTGCTCAGTGCTCAGGGTGCTCGGTGCTCAGTGCTCAGGGTGCTGGGTGCTCAGTACTCCGGGTGCTCATTGCTCAGGGTGCTGGGTGCTCAGTACTCAGGGTGCTGGGTGCTCAGTACTCAGTGCTCAGTACTCAGGGTGCTCAGTGCTCAGTACTCAGGGTGCTCAGTGCTCAGGGTGCTGGGTGCTCAGTGCTCGGGTAGCTGTGTGCTCAGTTCTGAGGGTGCTGTGTGCTCAGTACTCAGGGTTCTCAGTACTCAGGGTGCTGGGTGCTCAGTGCTCAGGGTGCTGGGTGCTCAGTGCTCAGGGTGCTCCGTGCTCAGTGCTCAGGGTGCTCGGTGCTCAGTGCTCAGGTTGCTGGGTGCTCAGTACTCAGGGTGCTGGGTGCTCAGTACTCAGGGTGCACAGTGCTCAGTACTCAGGGTGCTCAGTGCTCAGGGTGCTGGGTGCTCAGTGCTCGGGGTGCTGGGTACTCAGTCCTCAGGGTGCTGGATGCTCAGTGCTCAGGGTGCTCGGTGCTCAGTGCTCAGGGTGCTGGGTGCTCAGTGCTCAGGGTGCTGGGTGCTCAGTACTCAGGGTGCACAGTGCTCAGTACTCAGGGTGCTCAGTGCTCAGGGTGCTGGGTGCTCAGTGCTCGTTGTGCTGGGTGCTCAGTGCTCGGGGTGCTGGGTCCTGAGTGCTCGGTGTGCTGGGTGCTCCATGCTCGGGGTGCTGGATGCTCAGTGCTCAGGGTGCTGGGTGCTCAGTACTCAGGGTGATGGGTGCTCAGTACTCAGGGTGCTGGGGTGCTCAGTTCTCGGGGTGCTGGGTGCTCATTAATCAGGGTGCTGGGTGCTCAGTACTCAGGGTGCTCAGTGCTTGGGGTGCTGGGTGCTCAGTACTCAGGGTGCTCAGTGCTATGGGTGCAGGGTGCTCAGTACTCAGGGTGCTGGTTGCTCAGTGCTCAGGGTGCTGGGTGCTGAGTACTCAGGTTGCTGGGTGCTCAGTACTCAGGGTGCTGGGTGCTCAGTGCTCGGGGTGCTGGGTGCTCAGTGCTCGGGTTGCTGGGTGCTCAGTGCTCGGGGTGCTGGGTGCTCAGTGCTCGGGGTGCTGGGTGCTCAGTGCTCAGGTTGCTCGGTGCTCAGTGCTCGGGGTGCTGGGTGCTCAGTGCTCGGGGTGCTCGGTGCTCAGTGCTCGGGGTGCTGGGTGCTCAGTACTCGGGGTGCTCAGTGCTCAGTACTCAGGGTGCTGGGTGCTCAGTGCTCAGGGTGCTGGGTGCTCAGTGCTCGGGGTGCTGGGTGCTCGGTGCTCAGGTTGCTGGGTGCTCAGTACTCGGGGTGCTGGGTGCTCAGTACTCAGGGGGCTGGGTGCTCATTGCTCGGGGTGCTGGGTGCTCAGTGCTACGGGTGCTGGGTGCTCAGTGCTCGGGGTGCTGGGTGCTCAGTGCTCGGGGCGCTGGGTGCTCAGTGCTCGGGGTGCTCGGTGCTCAGTACTCAGGGTGCTGGGTGCTCAGTGCTCAGGGGTGCTCGGTGCTCAGTACTCAGGGTGCTGGGTGCTCAGTGCTCGGTGTGCTCGGTGCTCAGTACTCAGGGTGCTCAGTACTCAGGGTGCTGGGTGCTCAGGGCTCGGGGTGCTGGGAGCTCAGTACTCAGGGTGCTGGGTGCTCAGTGCTCGGGGTGATGGGTGCTGAGTGCTCAGGGTGCTGGGTGCTCAGTACTCGGGGTGCTCGGTGCTCAGTACTCAGGGTGCTGGGTGCTCAGTACTCAGGGTGCTGGGTGCTCAGTGCTCAGGGTGCTCGCTGCTCAGTACTCATGGTGCTGAGTGCTCAGTGCTCAGGGTGCTGGGTGCTCAGTACTCAGGGTGCTGGGTGCTCAGTGCTCAGGGTGATCGGTGCTCAGTCCTCAGGGTGCTCAGTACTCAGGGTGCTGGGTGCTCAGTGCTCAGGTTGCTCAATACTCAGGGTGCTGTGTGCTCAGTACTCAGGGTGCTGGGTGCTCAGTACTCAGGGTGCTCAGTGCTCGGGGAGCTCGGTGCTCAGTACTCAGAGTGCAGGGTGCTCAGTACTCAGTGCTCGGGGTCCTGGGTGCTCAGTGCTCTGGGTGCTTAGTGCACAGTACTGAGGGTGCTGGGTGCTCAGTATTCAGGGTGCTCAGTGCTCGGGGTGCTGGGTGCTCAGTACTCAGGTTGATGGGTGCTCAGTACTCAGGGTGCTGGGTGCTCATTCTCGGGGTGCTGGGTGCTCATTCTCGGGGTGCTGGGTGCTCAGTGCTCGGGGTGCTGGGTGCTCAGTGCTTAGGGTCCTCTGTGCTCAGTACTCAGGGTGCTCAGTACTCAGCGTGCTTTGTGCTCAGTGATCAGGGTGCTGGGTGCTCAGTACTCAGGGTGCTGCGTGCTCAGTACTCACGGTGCTGGGTGCTCAGTACTCGGGGTGCTCGGTGCTCATTACTCAGGGTGCTGGGTGCTCAGTGCTCGGGGTGCTCGCTGCTCAGTACTCTTGTTGCTGGGTGCTCAGTACTCAGGGTGCTGGGTGCTCAGTACTCAGGGTGCTGAGTGCTCAGTGCTCAGGGTGCTGGGTGCTCAGTACTCAGGGTGCTCAGTACTCAGTACTCAGGGTGCTTGGTGCTCAGTGCTTGGGGTGCTGGGTGCTCAGTGCTCAGGGTGCTGGGTGCTCAGTGCTCGGGGTGCTGGGTGCTCAGTACTCGGGGTGCTTGGTGCTCAGTACTCAGGGTGCTGGGTGCGCAGTACTCAGGGTGCTGTGTGCTCAGTGCTCGGGGTGCTCGGTGCTCAGTACTCAGGGTGCTGGGTGCTCAGTGCTCAGGGTGCTGGGTGCTCAGTATTCGGGGTGCTCGGTGCTCAGTACTCAGGGTGCTGGGTGCTCAGTACTCAGGGGTGCTGGGGTGCTCAGTGCTCAGGGTGCTGTGTGCTCAGTACTCAGGGTGCTGGGTGCTCAGTACTCAGGGTGCTGGGTGCGCAGTGCTCAGGGTGCTGTGTGCTCAGTGCTCGGGGTGCTCGGTGCTCAGTACTCAGGGTGCTGGGTGCTCAGTGCTCAGGGTGCTGGGTGCTCAGTACTCGGGGTGCTCTGTGCTCAGTACTCAGGGTGCTGGGTGCTCAGTCCTCAGGGTCCTCGGTGCTCAGTACTCAGGGTGCTCAGTACTCAGCGTGCTTTGTGCTCAGTGCTCAGAGTGCTCGGTGCTCAGTATTCAGGGTGCTCAGTGCTCAGTACTCAGCGTGCTGGGTGCTCAGTGCTCAGGGTGCTCGGTGCTCAGTACTCAGAGTGCTCAGTGCTCAGTACTCAGCGTGCAGGGTGCTCAGTGCTCAGGGTTCTGGGTGCTCAGTACTCAGGGTGCTGGGTGCTTAGTACTCAGGGTGCTCGGTCCTCAGTGCTCAGGGTGCTGGGTGCTCAGTACTCAGGGTGCTGGGTGCTCAGTGCTCAGGGTGCTCAGTGCTCAGTACTCAGGGTGCTCGGTGCTCAGTGCTCAGGGTGCTCAGTGCTCAGTACTCAGGGTGCTCAGTGCTCTGGGTGCTGGGTGCTCAGTGCTCGGGGTGCTGGGTGCTCAGTGCTCAGGGTGCTGGGTGCTCAATACTCAGGGTGCTCGGTCCTCAGTGCTCAGGGTGCTGGGTGCTCAGTACTCAGGGTGCTGGGTGCTCAGTGCTCAGGGTGCTCAGTGCTCAGTACTCAGGGTGCTCGGTGCTCAGTGCTCAGGGTGCTCAGTGCTCAGTACTCAGGGTGCTCAGTGCTCTGGGTGCTGGCTGCTCAGTGCTCAGGGTGCTGGGTGCTCAGTGCTCGCTGTGCTGGGTACTCAGTGCTCAGTACACAGGGTGCTGGGTGCTCAGTGCTCAGTACTCAGGGTGCTGGGTGCTCAGTGCTCAGGGTGCTGGGTGCTCAGTACTCAGGGTGCTGGGTGCTCAGTGCTCAGGTTGCTGGGTGCTCAGTACTCAGGGTGCTGGGTCCTCAGCGCTCAGGGTGCTGGGTGCTCAGTGCTCGGGGTGCTCAGTACTCAGGGTGCTGTGTGTTCAGTGCTCAGGTTACTGGGTGCTCAGTACTCAGGGTGCTCGGTGCATAGTACTCAGGGTGCTGGGTGCTCAGTACTCCGGGTGCTGGGTGCTCAGTGCTCGGGGTGCTCGGTGCTCAGTGCTCAGGGTGCTGGGTGCTCAGTACTCAGGGTGCTCATTGCTCAGCGTGCTGGGTGCTCAGTACTCAGGGTGCTGGGTGCTCAGTACTCAGGGTGCTCAGTGCTCTGTACTCAGGGTGCTCAGTGCTCAGTACTCAGGATGCTCAGTGCTCAGGGTGCTGGGTGCTCAGTGCTCGGGGTGCTGGGTGCTCAGTTCTCAGGGTGCTGTGTGCTCAGTACTCAGGGTGCTCAGTACTCAGGGTGCTGGGTGCTCAGTGCTCAGGGTGCTGGGTGCTCAGTGCTCAGGGTGCTCCGTGCTCAGTGCTCAGGGTGCTCGGTGCTCAGTACTCAGGTTGCTGGGTGCTCAGTACTCAAGGTGCTGCGTGCTCAGTACTCAAGGTGCACAGTGCTCAGTACTCAGGGTGCTCAGTGCTCAGGGTGCTGGGTGCTCAGTGCTCGGGCTGCTGGGTACTCAGTCCTCGGGGTGCTGGATGCTCAGTGCTCAGGGTGCTCGGTGCTCAGTGCTCAGGGTGCTGGGTGCTCAGTACTCAGGGTGCTGGGTGCACAGTGCTCAGGGTTCTGGGTGCTCAGTACTCAGGTTGCTGGGTGCTCAGTGCTCAGGGTGCTGGGTGCTCAGTGCTCAGGGTGCTCGGTGCTTAGTACTCATGTTGCTCGGTGCTCGGGGTGCTGGGTGCTCAGTGCTCGGTGTGCTGGGTGCTCAGTGCTCAGGGGGCTGGGTCCTGAGTGCTCGGTGTGCTGGGTGCTCCATTGTCGGGGTGCTGGGTGCTCAGTGCTCAGGGTGCTGGGTGCTCAGTACTCAGGGTGCTGGGTGCTCAGTACTCAGGGTGCTGGGTGCTCAGTTCTCGGGGTGCTGGGTGCTCATTAATCAGGGTGCTGCGTGCTCAGTACTCAGGGTGCTCAGTGCTTGGGGTGCTGGGTGCTCAGTACTCAGGGTGCTCAGTGCTATGGGTGCAGGGTGCTCAGTACTCAGGGTGCTCGTTGCTCAGTGCTCAGGGTGCTGGGTGCTGAGTACTCAGGTTGCTGGGTGCTCAGTACTCAGGGTGCTGGGTGCTCAGTGCTCGGGGTGCTGGGTGCTCAGTGCTCGGGTTGCTGGGTGCTCAGTGCTCGGGGTGCTGGGTGCTTAGTCCTCGGGGTGCTGGGTGCTCAGTGCTCAGGGTGCTCGGTGCCCAGTGCTCGGGGTGCTGGGTGCTCAGTGCTCGGGGTGCTGGGTGCTCAGTACTCTGGGTGCTCAGTGCTCAGTACTCAGGGTGCTGGGTGCTCAGTGCTCAGGGTGCTGGGTGCTCAGTGCTCGGGGTGCTGGGTGCTCGGTGCTCAGGTTGCTGGGTGCTCAGTACTCGGGGTGCTGGGTGCTCAGTACTCAGGGGGCTATGTGCTCATTGCTCGGGGTGCTGGGTGCTCAGTGCTACGGGTGCTGGGTGGTCAGTGCTCGGGGTGCTGGGTGCTCAGTGCTCGGGGCGCTGGGTGCTCAGTGCTCGGGGTGCTCGGTGCTCAGTACTCAGGGTGCTGGGTGCTCAGTGCTCAGGGTGCTCGGTGCTCAGTACTCAGGGTGCTGGGTGCTCAGTGCTCGGTGTGCTCGGTGCTCAGTACGTTGGGTGCTCAGTACTCAGGGTGCTGGGTGCTCAGTGCTCAGGGTGATCGGTGCTCAGTACTCAGGGTGCTCAGTACTCAGGGTGCTCAGTACTCAGGGTGCTGGGTGCTCAGGGCTCGGGGTGCTGGGAGCTCAGTACTCAGGGTGCTGGGTGCTCAGTGCTCAGGGTGCTGGGTGCTGAGTGCTCAGGGTGCTGGGTGCTCAGTACTCAGGGTGCTCGGTGCTGAGTACTCAGGGTGCTGGGTGCTCAGAACTCAGGGTGCTGGGTGCTCAGTGCTCAGGGTGCTCGCTGCTCAGTACTCAGGGTGCTGGGTGCTCAGTGCTCAGGGTGCTGGGTGCTCAGTACTCAGGGTGCTGGGTGCTCAGTGCTCAGGGTGATCGGTGCTCAGTCCTCTGGGTGCTCAGTACTCAGGGTGCTGGGTGCTCAGTGCTCAGGTTGCTCAATACTCAGGGTGCTGTGTGCTCAGTACTCAGGGTGCTGGGTGCTCAGTACTCAGGGTGCTCAGGGCTCGGGGAGCTCGGTGCTCAGTACTCAGAGTGCAGGGTGCTCAGTACTCAGTGCTCGGGGTCCTGGGTGCTCAGTGCTCTGGGTGCTTAGTGCACAGTACTCTGGGTGCTGGGTGCTCAGTATTCAGGGTGCTCAGTGCTCGGGGTGCTGGGTGCTCAGTACTCAGGATGATGGGTGCTCAGTACTCAGGGTGCTGGGTGCTCATTCTCGGGGTGCTGGGTGCTCATTCTCGGGGTGCTGGGTGCTCAGTGCTCGGGGTGCTGGGTGCTCAGTGCTCAGGGTCCTCGGTGCTCAGTACTCAGGGTGCTCAGTACTCAGCGTGCTTTGTGCTCAGTGATCAGGGTGCTGGGTGCTCAGTACTCGGGGTGCTTGGTGCTCAGTACTCAGGGTGCTGGGTGCTCAGTACTCAGGGTGCTGGTTGCTCAGTACTCAGGGTGCTGGGTGCTCAGTACTCAGGGTGCTGGGTGCTCAGTGCTCAGGGTGCTGTGTGCTCAGTACTCAGGGTGCTGGGTGCTCAGTACTCAGGGTGCTGGGTGCTCAGTGCTCAGGGTGCTGTGTGCTCAGTGCTCGGGGTGCTCGGTGCTCAGTACTCAGGGTGCTGGGTGCTCAGTGCTCAGGGTGCTGGGTGCTCAGTACTCGGGGTGCTCGGTGCTCAGTACTCAGGGTGCTGGGTGCTCAGTGCTCAGGTTCCTCGGTGCTCAGTACTCAGGGTGCTCAGTAATCAGCGTGCTTTGTGCTCAGTGCTCAGAATGCTCGGTGCTCAGTATTCAGGGTGCTCAGTGCTTAGTACTCAGCGTGCTGTTTGCTCAGTGCTCAGGGTGCTCGGTGCTCAGTACTCAGGGTGCTCAGAGCTCAGTACTCAGCGTGCAGGGTGCTCAGTGCTCAGGGTTCTGGGTGCTCAGTACTCAGGGTGCTGGGTGCTTAGTACTCAGGGTGCTCGGTCCTCAGTGCTCAGGGTGCTGGGTGCTCAGTACTCAGGGTGCTGGGTGCTCAGTGCTCAGGGTGCTCAGTGCTCAGTGCTCAGGGTGCTTGCTGCTCAGTGCTCAGGGTGCTGGGTGCTCAGTGCTCAGGGTGCTGGTTGCTCAGTACTCAGGGTGCTGGGTGCTCAGTGCTCAGGTTGCTCAGTAACTCAGGGTGCTGGGTGCTCAGTACTCAGGGTGCTGGGTGCTCAGTGCTCGGGGTGCTGGGTGCTCAGTACTCAGGGTGCTATTTGCTCAGTGCTCAGGGTGCTGGGTACTCAGGACTCAGGGTGCTGGGTGCTCAGTACTCAGGGTGCTCAGTGCTCAGGGAGCTCGGTGCTCAGTACTCAGGGTGCTGGGTGCTCAGTACTCAGTGCTCGGGGTCCTGGGTGCTCAGCGCTCTGGGTGCTTAGTGCACAGTACTCAGGGTGCTGGGTGCTCATTACTCAGGGTGCTGGGTGCTCAGTACTCAGGGGGCTGAGTGCTCATTCTCGGTTGCTGGTGTGCTCAGTGCTCGGGTGCTGGGTGCTCAGTACTCAGGGTGCTGGGTGCTCAGTGCTCAGGGTGCTCGGTTCTCAGTACTCAGGGTGCTGGGTGCTCATTCTCAGGGTGCTGGGTGCTCAGTGCTCAGGGGTGCTGTGTGCTCAGTGCTCAGGGTCCTCGGTGCTAGTACTCAGTGCTCGGGGTCCTGGGTGCTCAGCGCTCTGGGTGCTTAGTGCACAGTACTCAGGGTGCTGGGTACTCAGTACTCAGGGTGCTCGGTTCTCAGTACTCAGGGTGCTGGGTGCTCATTCTCGGGGTGCGTGGGTGCTCAGTGCTCAGGGTGCTGGGTGCTCAGTGCTCAGGGTATTCGGTGCTCAGTATTCAGGGTGCTCAGTACTCAGCATGCTTTGTGCTCAGTGCTCAGGGTGCTGGGTGCTCAATACTCAGGGTGCTGGGTGCTCAGTACTCACGGTGCTGGGTGCTCAATACTCGGGGTGCTGGGTGCTCATTACTCAGGGTGCTGCGTGCTCAGTGCTCAGGGTGCTCGCTGCTCAGTACTCTTGGTGCTGGGTGCTCAGTACTCAGGGTGCTGGGTGCTCAGTGCTCAGGATGCTGGGTGCTCAGTACTCAGGGCGCTCAGTACTCAGTACTCAGGGTGCTGGGTGCTCAGTGCTTGGGGTGCTGGGTGCTCAGTGCTCGGTGTGCTCGGTGCTCAGTACTCAGGGTGCTGGGTGCTCAGTGCTCAGGATGCTGGGTGCTCAGTACTCAGGGTGCTCAGTACTTAGTACTCAGGGTGCTGGGTGCTCAGTGCTTGGGTGCTGGGTGCTCAGTGCTCAGGGTGCTGGGTGCTCAGTGCTCGGGGTGCTGGGTGCTCAGTACTCGGGGGTGCTCGGTGCTCAGTACTCAGGGTGGCTGGGTGCTCAGTACTCAGGGTGCTGGGTGCTCAGTACTCAGGGTGCTCGGTCCTCAGTACTCAGGGTGCTGGGTGCTCAGTACTCAGGGTGCTGGGTGCTCAGTGCTCAGGGTGCTGGGTGCTCAGTACTCAGGGTGCTGGGTGCTCAGTACTCAGGGTGCTGGGTGCTCAGTGCTCAGGGTGCTTGGTGCTCAGTGTTCGGGGGTGCTCGGTGCTCAGTACTCAAGGGTGCTGGGGTGCTCAGTGCTCACGGTGCTGGGTGCTCAGTCCTCGGGTGTGCTCCATGCTCAGTGCTCAGGGTGCTGGGGTGCTCAGTACTCAGGGTGCTCGGTGATCAGTACTAAGGGTGCTCAGTGCTCAGTACTCAGGGGTGCTGGGTGCTCAGTGCTCAGGGTGCTGGGTGCTCAGTGCTCGGGTTGCTGGGTGCTCAGTACTCAGGGTGCTGGGTGCTCAGTACTCAGGGTGCTGGGGTGCTCAGAACTCGGGTTGCTGGGTGCCTCAGTGCTCAGCGTGCTGGGTGCTCAGTACTCAGGGTGCTCGGTGCTCATTGCTTGGGGTGCTGGGTGGTCAGTACTCAGGGTGCTGGGTGCTCAGTGCTCAGGGTGCTGGGTGCTCAGTGCTCAGGGTGCTGGGTGCTCAGTACTCAGTGCTCAGGATGCTGGGTGGCTCATTGCGCGGGCTGCTGGGTGCTCATTGCTCAGGGTGCTGGTGCTCAGTACTCAGGGTGCTGGGTTCTCAGTACTCAGGGTGCTGGGCTGCCCAGTGCTAGGGGTGCTGGGTGCTAAGTGCTCGGGGTCTGGGTGCTCAGTACTCAGGGTTCTGGGTGCTCATTGCTCGGGTGCTGTGTGCTCAGTGCTCGGGTGCTGGGTGCTCAGTACTCAGGGTGCTGGGGGCTCAGTACTCAGGGTGCTGGGTGATCAGTACTCAGGGTGATCTGTTCTCAGTACTCAGGGTGCTGGGTGCTCAGTGCTCGGGGTGCTGGGTGCTCAGTACACGGGGTGCTCAGTACTCAGGGTGCTTAGTGCACAGTACTCAGGGTGCTGGGGTGCTCATTACTCAGGGTGCTGGGTGCTCAGTACTCAGGGGTGCTGGGTGCTCATTCTCGGGTTGCTGGGTGCTCAGTGCTCGGGGTGCTGGGTGCTCAGTACTGCGGTGCTGGGTGCTCAGTGCTCAGGGTGCTCGGTTCTCAGTACTCAGGGTGCTGGGTGCTCATTCTCGGGGTGCTGGGTGCTCAGTGCTCAGGGTGCTGGGTGCTCAGTGCTCAGGGTCCTCGGTGCTCAGTACTCAGTGCTCGGGGTCCTGGGTGCTCAGCGCTCTGGGTGCTTAGTGCACAGTACTCAGGGTGCTGGTGCTCAGTACTCAGGGTGCTCGTTCTCAGTACTCAGGGTGGCTGGGTGCTCATTCTCGGGGTGCTGGGTGCTCAGTGCTCAGGGTGCTGGAGTGCTCAGTGCTCAGGGTCCTCGGTGCTCAGTATTCAGGGTGCTCAGTACTCAGCGTGCCTTTGTGCTCAGTGCTCAGGTGTGGCTGGGTGCTCAATACTCAGGGTGCTGGGTGCTCAGTACTCACGGTGCTGGGTGCTCAGTACTCGGGGTGCTCGGTTGCTCATTACTCAGGGTGCTGGGTGCTCAGGGCTCGGGGTGCACGCTGCTCAGTACTCTTGGTGCTGGGTGCTCAGTACTCAGGGTGCTGTATGCCCAGTGCTCGGGGGTGCTCGGTGCTCAGTACTCAGGGTGCTGGGTGCTCAGTGCTCAGGATGCTGTGTGCTCAGTACTCAGGGTGCTCAGTACTCAGTACTCGGGGTGCTGGGTGCTCAGTGCTTGGGGTGCTGGGTGCTCATTGCTCGGGGGTGCTCGGTGCTCAGTACTCAGGGTGCTGGGTGCTCAGTGCTCAGGATGCTGGGTGCTCAGTACTCAGGGTGCTCAGTACTCAGTACTCAGGGTGCTGGGGTGCTCAGTGCTTGGGGTGCTGGGTGCTCAGTGCTCAGGGTGCTGGGTGCTCAGTGGCTCGGGGTGCTGGGTTCTCAGTACTCGGGGTGCTCGGTGCTCAGTACTCAGGGTGCTGGGTGCTCAGTACTCAGGGTGCTGGGTGCTCAGTACTCAGGGTGCTGGGTCCTCAGTACTCAGGGTTGCAGGGTGCTCAGTACTCAGGGTGCTGGGCTTGCTCAGTGCTCAGGGTGCTGTGTGCTCAGTACTCAGGGTGCTGGGTGCTCAGTGCTCAGGGTGCTGGGTGCTCAGTGCCTCAGGGTGCTGGGTGCTCAGTACTCAGGGTGCTCAGTGCTCAGGGTGCTGGGTGCTCAGTGCTCGGGGTGCTGGGTACTCAGTCCTCAGGGTGCTGGATGCTCAGTGCTCAGGGTGCTCGTTGCTCAGTGCTCAGGGTGCTGGGTGCTCAGTGCTCAGGGTGCTGGGTGCTCAGTACTCAGGGTGCACAGTGCTCAGTACTCAGGGTGCTCAGTGCTCAGGGTGCTGGGGTGCTCAGTGCTCGTTGTGCTGGGTGCTCAGTGCTCGGGGGTGCTGGGTCCTGAGTGCTCGGTGTGCTGGGTGCTCAGTACTCAGGGTGCTTGTTGCTCAGTGCTCAGGGGTGCTGGGTGCTGAGTACTCAGGTTGCCTGGATGCTCAGTACTCAGGGTGCTGGGTGCTCAGTGCTCGGGGGTGCTGGGTGCTCAGTGCTCGGGTTTGCTGGGTGCTCAGTGCTCGGGTGCTGGGTGCTCAGTGCTCGGGTGCTGGGTGCTCAGTGCTCAGGTTGCTCGGTGCTCAGTGCTCGGGGGTGCTGGGTGCTCAGTGCTCGGGGTGCTCGGTGCTCAGTGCTCGTTGTGCTGGGGTGCTCAGTACTCGGGGTGCTCAGTGCTCAGTACTCAGGGTGCTGGGGTGCTCAGTGCTCAGGGTGCTGGGTGCTCAGTGCTCGGGGGTGGCTGGTGCTCGGTGCTCAGGTTGCTGGGTGCTCAGTACTCGGGTGCTGGGTGCTCAGTACTCAGGGGGCTGGGTGCTCATTGCTCGGGGTGCTGGGTGCTCAGTGCTACGGGTTGCTGGGTGCTCAGTGCTCGGGGTGCTGGGTGCTCAGTGCTCGGGGCGCTGGGTGCTCAGTGCTCGGGGGTGCTCGGTGCTCAGTACTCAGGGTGCTGGGTGCTCAGTGCTCAGGGTGCTCGGTGCTCAAGTACTCAGGGGGGTGCTGGGTGCTCAGTGCTCGGTGTGCTCGGTGCTCAGTACTCAGGGTGCTCAGTACTCAGGGTGCTGGGTGCTCAGGGCTCGGAGTGCTGGGAGCTCAGTACTCAGGGTGCTGGGTGCTCAGTGCTCGGGGTGCTGGGTGCTGAGTGCTCAGGGTGCTGGGTGCTCAGTACTCGGGGTGCTTGGTGTGCTCAGTACTCAGGGTGGCTGGGTGCTCAGTACTCAGGGTGCTGGGTGCTCAGTGCTCAGGGTGCTCGCTGCTCAGTACTCAGGGTGCTGGGTGCTCAGTGCTCAGGGTGCTGGGTGCTCAGTACTCAGGGTGCTGGGTGCTCAGTGCTCAGGGTGATCGGTTGCTCAGTCCTCAGGGTGCTCAGTACTCAGGGTGCTGGGTGCTCAGTGCTCAGGTTGCTCAATACTCAGGGTGCTGTGTGCTCAGTACTCAGGGTGCTGGGGTGCTCAGTACTCAGGGGGTGCTGCAGTGCTCGGGGAGCTCGGTGCTCAGTACTCAGAGTGCAGGGTGCTCAGTACTCAGTGCTCGGGGTCCTGGGTGCTCAGTGCTCTGGGTGCTTAGTGCACAGTACTGAGGGTGCTGGGGTGCTCAGTATTCAGGGTGCTCAGTGCTCGGGGTGCTGGGTGCTCAGAACTCAGGTTGATGGGTGCTCAGTACTCAGGGTGCTGGGTGCTCATTCTCGGGGTGCTGGGTGCTCATTCTCGGGGTGCTGGGTGCTCAGTGCTCGGGGTGCTGGGTGCTCAGTGCTCAGGGTCCTCTGTGCTCAGTACTCAGGGTGCTCAGTACTCAGCGTGCTTTGTGCTCAGTGATCAGGGTGCTGGGTGTTCAGTACTCAGGGTGCTGCGTGCTCAGTACTCACGGTGCTGGGTGCTCAGTACTCGGGGTGCTCGGTGCTCATTACTCAGGGTGCTGGGTGCTCAGTGCTCGGGGTGCTCGCTGCTCAGTACTCTTGTTGCTGGGTGCTCAGTACTCAGGGTGCTGGGTGCTCAGTACTCAGGGTGCTGGGTGCTCAGTGCTCAGGGTGCTGGGTGCTCAGTACTCAGGGTGCTCAGTACTCAGTACTCAGGGTGCTTGGTGCTCAGTGCTTGGGGTGCTGGGTGCTCAGTGCTCAGGGGTGCTGGGTGCTCAGTGCTCGGGGTGCTGGGTGCTCAGTACTCGGGGTGCTTGGGTGCTCAGTACTCAGGGTGCTGGGTGCTCAGTACTCAGGGTGCTGGGTGCTCAGTACTCAGGGTGCTGGGTGCTCAGTACTCAGGGTGCTGGGTGCTCAGTACTCAGGGTGCTGGGGTGCTCAGTGCTCAGGGTGCTGTGTGCTCAGTACTCAGGGTGCTGGGTGCTCAGTACTCAGGGTGCTGGGTGCGCAGTGCTCAGGGTGCTGTGTGCTCAGTGCTCGGGGTGGCTCGGTGCTCAGTACTCAGGGTGCTGGGTGCTCAGTGCTCAGGGTGCTGGGTGCTCAGTACTCGGGGTGCTCGGTGCTCAGTACTCAGGGTGCTGGGTGCTCAGTGCTCAGGGTCCTCGGTGCTCAGTACTCAGGGTGCTCAGTACTCAGCGTGCTTTGTGCTCAGTGCTCAGAGGTGCTCGGTGCTCAGTATTCAGGGTGCTCAGTGCTCAGTACTCAGCGTGCTGGGTGCTCAGTGCTCAGGGTGCTCGGTGCTCAGTACTCAGAGTGCTCAGTGCTCAGTACTCAGCGTGCAGGGTGCTCAGTGCTCAGGGTTCTGGGTGCTCAGTACTCAGGGTGCTGGGTGCTTAGTACTCAGGGTGCTCGGTCCTCAGTGCTCAGGGTGCTGGGTGCTCAGTACTCAGGGTGCTGGGTGCTCAGTGCTCAGGTGCTCAGTGCTCAGTTACTCAGGGTGCTCGGTGCTCAGTGCTCAGGGTGCTCAGTGCTCAGTACTCAGGGTGCTCAGTGCTCTGGGTGCTGGGTGCTCAGTGCTCGGGGTGCTGGGTGCTCAGTGCTCAGGGTGCTGGGTGCTCAATACTCAGGGTGCTCGGTCCTCAGTGCTCAGGGTGCTGGGTGCTCAGTACTCAGGTGCTGGGTGCTTCAGTGCTCAGGGTGCTCAGTGCTCAGTACTCAGGGTGCTCGGTGCTCAGTTGCTCAGGGTGCTCAGTACTCAGGGTGCTCAGTGCTCTGGGTGCTGGGTGCTCAGTGCTCAGGGTGCTGGGGTGCTCAGTGCTCGCTGTGCTGTGTACTCAGTGCTCAGTACACAGGGTGCTGGGTGCTCAGTGCTCAGTACTCAGGGTGCTGGGTGCTCAGTGCTCAGGGTGCTGGGTGCTCAGTACTCAGGGTGGCTGGGTGCTCAGTGCTCAGGTTGCTGGGGTGCTCAGTACTCAGGGTGCTGGGTCCTCAGCGCTCAGGGTGCTGGGTGCTCAGTGCTCGGGGTGCTCAGTACTCAGGGTGCTGTGTGTTCAGTGCTCAGGTTACTGGGTGCTCAGTACTCAGGGTGCTCGGTGCATAGCTACTCAGGGTGCTGGGTGCTCAGTACTCCGGGTGCTGGGTGCTCAGTGCTCGGGGTGCTCGGTGCTCAGTGCTCAGGGTGCTGGGTGCTCAGTACTCAGGGTGCTGGGTGCTCAGTACTCAGGGTGCTCAGTGCTCTGCACTCAGGGTGCTCAGTGCTCAGTACTCAGGATGCTCAGTGCTCAGGGTGCTGGGTGCTCAGTGCTCGGGGTGCTGGGTGCTCAGTTCTCAGGGTGCTGTGTGCTCAGTACTCAGGGTGCTCAGTACTCAGGGTGCTGGGTGCTCAGTGCTCAGGGTGCTGGGTGCTCAGTGCTCAGGGTGCTCCGTGCTCAGTGCTCAGGGTGCTCGGTGCTCAGTACTCAGGTTGCTGGGTGCTCAGTACTCAAGGTGCTGCGTGCACAGTACTCAGGGTGCACAGTGCTCAGTACTCAGGGTGCTCAGTGCTCAGGGTGCTGGGTGCTCAGTGCTCGGGGCTGCTGGGTACTCAGTCCTCGGGGTTCTGGATGCTCAGTGCTCAGGGTGCTCGGTGCTCAGTGCTCAGGGTGCTGGGTGCTCAGTACTCAGGGTGCTGGGGTGCACAGTGCTCGGGGTTCTGGGTGCTCAGTACTCAGGTTGCTGGGTGCTCAGTGCTCAGGGTGCTGGGGTGCTCAGTGCTCAGGGTGCTCGGTGCTTAGTACTCATGTTGCTCGGTGCTCGGGGTGCTGGGTGCTCAGTGCTCGGTGTGCTGTGGTGCTCAGGTGCTCAGGGGGCTGGGTCCTGAGTGGCTCGGTGTGCTGGGTGCTCCATTGTCGGGGTGCTGGGTGCTCAGTGCTCAGGGTGCTGGGTGCTCAGTACTCAGGGTGCTGGGTGCTCAGTACTCAGGGTGCTGGGTGCTCAGTTCTCGGGGTGCTGGGTGCTCATTAATCAGGGTGCTGCGTGCTCAGTACTCAGGGTGCTCAGTGCTTGGGGTGCTAGGTGCTCAGTACTCAGGGTGCTCAGTGCTATGGGTGCAGGGTGCTCAGTACTCAGGGTGCTCGTTGCTCAGTGCTCAGGGTGCTGGGTGCTGAGTACTCAGGTGCTGGGTGCTCAGTACTCAGGGTGCTGGGTGCTCAGTGCTCGGGGGTGCTGGGTGCTCAGTGCTCGGGTTGCTGGGTGCTCAGTGCTCGGGGGTGCTGGGTGCTCAGTCCTCGGGGTGCTGGGTGCTCAGTGCTCAGGGTGCTCGGTGCTCAGTGCTCGGGGTGCTGGGTGCTCAGTGCTCGGGGTGCTCGGTGCTCAGTGCTCGGGGGTGCTGGGTGCTCAGTACTCTGGGTGCTCAGTGCTCAGTACTCAGGGTGCTGGGTGCTCAGTGCTCAGGGTGCTGGGTGCTCAGTGCTCGGGGGGTGCTGGCTGCTCGGTGCTCAGGTTGCTGGGTGCTCAGTACTCGGGGGTGCTGGGTGCTCAGTACTCAGGGGGCTATGTGCTCATTGCTCGGGGTGCTGGGTGCTCAGTGCTACGGGTGCTGGGTGCTCAGTGCTCGGGTTGCTGGTGCTCAAGTGCTCGGGGCGCTGGGTGCTCAGTGCTCGGGGTGCTCGGTGCTCAGTACTCAGGGTGCTGGGTGCTCAGTGCTCAGGGTGCTCGGTGCTCAGTACTCATGGGTGCTGGGTGCTCAGTGCTCGGTGTGCTCGGTGCTCAGTACGTTGGGTGCTCAGTACTCAGGGTGCTGGGTGCTCAGTGCTCAGGGTGATCGGTGCTCAGTACTCAGGGTGCTCAGTATTCAGGGTGCTCAGTACTCAGGGTGCTGGGTGCTCAGGGCTCGGGGGTGCTGGGAGCTCAGTACTCAGGGTGCTCAGTACTCAGGGTGCTCAGTGCTACGGGTGCTGGGTGCTCAGTGCTCGGGTTGCTGGGTGCTCAGTGCTCGGGGCGCTGGGTGCTCAGTGCTCGGGGTGCTCGGTGCTCAGTGCTCAGGGTGCTGGGTGCTGAGTGCTCAGGGGTGCTGGGTGCTCAGTACTCAGGGTGCTCGGTGCTGAGTACTCAGGGTGCTGGGTGCTCAGAACTCAGGGTGCTGGGTGCTCAGTGCTCAGGGTGCTCGCTGCTCAGTACTCAGGGTGCTGGGTGCTCAGTGCTCAGGGTGCTGGGTGCTCAGTACTCAGGGTGGCTGGGTGCTCAGTGCTCAGGGTGATCGGTGCTCAGTCCTCTGGGTGCTCAGTACTCAGGGTGCTGGGTGCTCAGTGCTCAGGTTGCTCAATACTCAGGGTGCTGTGTGCTCGAGTACTCAGGGTGCTGTGTGCTCAGTACTCAGGGTGCTCAGGGCTCGGGGAGCTCGGTGCTCAGTACTCAGAGTGCAGGGTGCTCAGTACTCAGTGCTCGGGGTCCTGGGTGCTCAGTGCTCTGGGTGCTTAGTGCACAGTACTCAGGGTGCTGGGTGCTCAGTATTCAGGGTGCTCAGTGCTCGGGGTGCTGGGTGCTCAGTACTCAGGTTGATGGGTGCTCAGTACTCAGGGTGGCTGGGTGCTCATTCTCGTGGTGCTGGGTGCTCATTCTCGGGCTGCTGGGTGCTCAGTGCTCGGGGTGCTGGGTGCTCAGTGCTCAGGGTCCTCGGTGCTCAGTACTCAGGGTGCTCAGTACTCAGCGTGCTTTGTGCTCAGTGATCAGGGTGCTGGGTGCTCAGTACTCGGGGTGCTTGGTGCTCAGTACTCAGGGTGCTGGGTGCTCAGTACTCAGGGTGCTGGTTGCTCAGTACTCAGGGTGCTGGGTGCTCAGTACTCAGGGTGCTGGGTGCTCAGTGCTCAGGGTGCTGTGTGCTCAGTACTCAGGGTGCTGGGTGCTCAGTACTCAGGGTGCTGGGTGCTCAGTGCTCAGGGTGCTGTGTGCTCAGTGCTCGGGGTGCTCGGTGCTCAGTACTCAGGGTGCTGGGTGCTCAGTGCTCAGGGTGCTGGGGTGCTCAGTACTCGGGGTGCTCGGTGCTCAGTACTCAGGGTGCTGGGTGCTCAGTGCTCAGGTTCCTCGGTGCTCAGTACTCAGGGTGCTCAGTAATCAGCGTGCTTTGTGCTCAGTGCTCAGAGTGCTCGGTGCTCAGTATTCAGGGTGCTCAGTGCTTAGTACTCAGCGTGCTGGTTGCTCAGTGCTCAGGGGTGCTCGGTGCTCAGTACTCAGGGTGCTCAGAGCTCAGTACTCAGCGTGCAGGGTGCTCAGTGCTCAGGGTTCTGGGTGCTCAGTACTCAGGGTGCCTGGGTGCTTAGTACTCAGGGGTGCTCGGGTCCCTCAGTGCTCAGGGTGCTGGGTGCTCAGTACTCAGGGTGCTGGGTGCTCAGTGCTCAGGGTGCTCAGTGCTCAGTGCTCAGGGTGCTGGGTGCTCAGTACTCAGGGTGCTGGGTGCTCAGTGCTCAGGTTGCTCAGTACTCAGGGTGCTGGGTGCTCAGTACTCAGGGTGGCTGGGTGCTCAGTGCTCGGGGTGCTGGGTGCTCAGTACTCAGGTGCTGGTTGCTCAGTGCTCAGGGGTGCTGGGTACTCAGGACTCAAGGTGCTGGGGTGCTCAGTACTCAGGGTGCTCAGTGCTCAGGGAGCTCGGTGCTCAGTACTCAGGGTGCTGGGTGCTCAGTGACTCAGTGCTCGGGGTCCTGGGTGCTCAGCGCTCTGGGTGCTTAGTGCACAGTACTCAGGGTGCTGGGTGCTCATTACTCAGGGTGCTGGGTGCTCAGTACTCAGGGTGCTGGGTGCTCATTCTCGGGGTTGCTGGGTGCTCAGTGCTCGGGGTGTGCTGGTGCTCAGTACTCAGGGTGCTGGGTGCTCAGTGCTCAGGGTGCTCGGTTTCTCAGTACTCAGGGTGCTGGGTGCTCATTCTCAGGGTGCTGGGTGCTCAGTGCTCAGGGTGCTGTGTGCTCAGTGCTCAGGGTCCTCGGTGCTAGTACTCAGTGCTCGGGGTCCTGGGTGCTCAGCGCTCTGGGTGCTTAGTGCACAGTACTCAGGGTGCTGGGTACTCAGTACTCAGGGTGCTCGGTTCTCAGTACTCAGGGTGCTGGGTGCTCATTCTCGGGGTGCTGGGGTGCTCAGTGCTCAGGGTGCTGGGTGCTCAGTGCTCAGGGTATTCGTTGCTCAGTATTCAGGGTGCTCAGTACTCAGCATGCTTTGTGCTCAGTGCTCAGGGTGCTGGGTGCTCAATACTCAGGGTGCTGGGTGCTCAGTACTCACGGTGCTGGGTGCTCAATACTCGGGGTGCTGGGTGCTCATTACTCAGGGTGCTGCGTGCTCAGTGCTCAGGGTGCTCGCTGCTCAGTACTCTTGGTGCTGGGTGCTCAGTACTCAGGGTGCCTGGGGTGCTCAGTGCTCAGGATGCTGGGTGCTCAGTACTCAGGGCGCTCAGTACTCAGTACTCAGGGTGCTGGGGTGCTCAGTGCTTGGGGTGCTGGGTGCTCAGTGCTCGGTGTGCTCGGTGCTCAGTACTCAGGGTGCTGGGTGCTCAGTGCTCAGGATGCTGGGTGCTCAGTACTCAGGGTGTTCAGTACTTAGTACTCAGGGTGCTGGGTGCTCAGTGCTTGGGGTGCTGGGTGCTCAGTGCTCAGGGTTCTGGGTGCTCAGTGCTCGGGGTGCTGGGTGCTCAGTACTCGGGGTGCTCGGGTGCTCAGTACTCTGGGTGCTGGGTGCTCAGTACTCAGGGTGCTGGGTGCTCAGTACTCAGGGTGCTGGGTCCTCAGTACTCAGGGTGACTGGGTGCTCAGTACTCAGGGTGCTGGGTGCTCAGTGCTCAGGGTGCTGGGTGCTCAGTACTCAGGGTGCTGGGTGCTCAGTACTCAGGGTGCTGGGTGCTCAGTGCTCAGGGTGCTTGGTGCTCAGTGTTCGGGGGTGCTCGGTGCTCAGTACTCAGGGTGCTGGGTGCTCAGTGCTCGGGGGTGCTGGGTGCTCAGTGCTCAGGGGTGCTGGGTGCTCAGTACTCGGGGAGCTCGGTGCTCAGTACTCAAGGTGCTGGGTGCTCAGTGCTCGGGGTGCTCGGTGCTCAGTACTCAGGGTGCTGGGTGCTCAGTGCTCGGGGTGCTCGGTGCTCAGTACTCAAGGTGCTGGGTGCTCAGTGCTCACGGTGCTGGGTGCTCAGTCCTCGGGGTGCTCCATGCTCAGTGCTCAGGGGTGCTGAGTGCTCAGTACTCAGGGTGCTCGGTGCTCAGTACTAAGGGTGCTCAGTGCTCAGTACTCAGGGTGCTGGGTGCTCAGTGCTCAGGGTGCTGGGTGCTCAGTGCTCGGGTTGCTGGGTGCTCAGTACTCAGGGTGCTGGGTGCTCAGTACTCAGGGTGCTGGGTGCTCAGAACTCGGGTTGCTGGGGTGCTCAGTGCTCAGCGTGCTGGGTGCTCAGTACTCAGGGTGCTCGGTGCTCAGTGCTTGGGGTGCTGGGTGGTCAGTACTCAGGGGTGCTGGGTGCTCAGTGCTCAGGGTGCTGGGTGCTCAGTGCTCAGGGTGCTGGGTGCTCAGTACTCAGTGCTCAGGATGCTGGGTGCTCATTGCGCGGGCTGCTGGGTGCTCATTGCTCAGGGTGCTGGGTGCTCAGTACTCAGCGTGCTATGTTCTCAGTACTCAGGGTGCTGGGTGCCCAGTGCTAGGGGTGCTGGGTGCTAAGTGCTCGGGGTCTGGGTGCTCAGTACTCAGGGTTCTGGGTGCTCATTCTCGGGGTGCTGTGTGCTCAGTGCTCGGGGTGCTGGGTGCTCAGTACTCAGGGTGCTGGGGGCTCAGTACTCAGGGTGCTGGGGGGCTCAGTACTCAGGGTGCTGGGTGCTCAGTACTCAGGGTGATCTGTTCTCAGTACTCAGGGTGCTGGGTGCTCAGTGCTCAGGGGGTGCTGGGTGCTCAGTACACGGGGTGCTCAGTACTCAGGGGTGCTTAGTGCACAGTTACTCAGGGTGCTGGGTGCTCATTACTCAGGGTGCTGGGTGCTCAGTACTCAGGGTGCTGGGTGCTCATTCTCGGGTTGCTGGTGCTCAGTGCTCGGGGTGCTGGGTGCTCAGTACTCGGGGTGCTGGGTGCTCAGTGCTCAGGGTGCTCGGTTCTCAGTACTCAGGGTGCTGGGTGCTCATTCTCGGGGGTGCTGGGTGCTCAGTGCTCAGGGTGCTGGGTGCTCAGTGCTCAGGGTCCTCGGTGCTCAGTACTCAGTGCTCGGGGTCCTGGGTGCTCAGCGCTCTGGGTGCTTAGTGCACAGTACTCAGGGTGCTGGTGCTCAGTACTCAGGGTGCTCGGTTCTCAGTACTCAGGGTGCTGGGTGCTCATTCTCGGGGTGCTGGGTGCTCAGTGCTCAGGGTGCTGGGTGCTCAGTGCTCAGGGTCCTCGGTGCTCAGTATTCAGGGTGCTCAGTACTCAGCGTGCTTTGTGCTCAGTGCTCAGGGTGCTGGGTGCTCAATACTCAGGGTGCTGGGTGCTCAGTACTCACGGTGCTGGGTGCTCAGTACTCGGGTGCTCAGTGCTCATTACTCAGGGTGCTGGGTGCTCAGGGCTCGGGGTGCACGCTGCTCAATACTCTTGGTGCTGGGTGCTCAGTACTCAGGGTGCTGTATGCCCAGTGCTCGGGGTGCTCGGTGCTCAGTACTCAGGGTGCTGGGGTGCTCAGTGCTCAGGATGCTGTGTGCTCAGTACTCAGGGTGCTCAGTACTCAGTACTCGGGGTGCTGGGTGCTCAGTGCTTGGGGTGCTGGGTGCTCATTGCTCGGGGTGCTCGGTGCTCAGTACTCAGGGTGCTGGGTGCTCAGTGCTCAGGATGCTGGGTGCTCAGTACTCAGGGTGCTCAGTACTCAGTACTCAGGGTGCTGGGGTGCTCAGTGCTTGGGGTGCTGGGTGCTCAGTGCTCAGGGTGCTGGGTGCTCAGTGCTCGGGGTGCTGGGTGCTCAGTACTCGGGGTGCTCGGTGCTCAGTACTCAGGGTGCTGGGTGCTCAGTACTCAGGGTGCTGGGTGCTCAGTACTCAGGGTGCTGGGTCCTCAGTACTCAGGGTGCAGGGGTGCTCAGTACTCAGGGTGCTGGGTGCTCAGTGCTCAGGGTGCTGTGTGCTCAGTACTCAGGGTGCTGGGTGCTCAGTGCTCAGGGGTGCTGGGTGCTCAGTACTCGGGGAGCTCGGTGCTCAGTACTCAAGGTGCTGGGTGCTCAGTGCTCGGGGGTGCTCGGTGCTCAGTACTCAGGTTTCTGGGTGCTCAGTGCTCGGGGTGCTCGGTGCTCAGTACTCAAGGTGCTGGGTGCTCAGTGCTCACGGTGCTGGGTGCTCAGTCCTCGGGGTGCTCCATGCTCAGTGCTCAGGGTGCTGGGTGCTCAGTACTCAGGGTGCTCGGTGCTCAGTACTAAGGGGTGCTCAGTGCTCAGTACTCAGGGTGCTGGTGCTCAGTGCTCAGGGTGCTGGGGTGCTCAGTGCTCGGGTTGCTGGGTGCTCAATACTCAGGGTGCTGGGTGCTCAGTACTCAGGGTGCTGGGTGCTCAGAACTCGGGGTGCTGGGTGCTCAGTGCTCAGCGTGCTGGGTGCTCAGTACTCAGGGTGGTCGGTGCTCAGTGCTTGGGGTGCTGGGTGCTCAGTACTCAGGGTGCTGGGCGTGCTCAGTTGTCAGGGTGCTGGGTGCTCAGTGCTCAGGGTGCTGGGTGCTCAGTACTCAGTGCTCAGGATGCTGGGTGCTCATTGCTCGGGCTGCTGGGTGCTAATTGCTCAGGGTGCTGGGTGCTCAGTACTCAGGGTGCTGGGTTCTCAGTACTCGGGGGTGCTGGGTGCACAGTGCTAGGGGTGCTGGGTGCTCAGTGCTCGGGGTCTGGGTGCTCAGTACTCAGGGTTCTGTGTGCTCATTCTCGGGGTGCTGTGTGCTCAGTGCTCGGGGTGCTGGGTGCTCAGTACTCAGGGTGCTGGGGGCTCAGTACTCAGGGTGCTGGGTGCTCAGTACTCAGTGTGATCTGTTCTCAGTACTCAGGGTGCTGGGTGCTCAGTGCTCGGGGTGCTGGGTGCTCAGTACACGGGGTGCTCAGTACTCAGGGTGCTTAGTGCACAGTACTCAGGGTGCTGGGTGCTCATTACTCAGGGTGCTGCGTGCTCAGTACTCAGGGTGCTGGGGTGCTCATTCTCGGGTTGCTGGGTGCTCAGTGCTCGGGGTGCTGGGTGCTCAGTACTCGGGGTGCTGTGTGCTCAGTGCTCAGGGTGCTCGGTTCTCAGTATTCAGGGTGCTGGGTGCTCAGTGCTTGGGGTGCTGGGTGCTCAGTGCTCCCGGGGTGCTGGGTGCTCAGTGCTCGGGGTGCTGGGTGCTCAGTACTCGGGGTGCTCGGTGCTCAGTACTCAGGGTGCTGGGTGCTCAGTACTCAGGGTGCTGGGTGCTCAGTACTCAGGGTGCTGGGTCCTCAGTACTCAGGGTGCAGGGTGCTCAGTACTCAGGGTGCTGGGTGCTCAGTGCTCAGGGTGCTGTGTGCTCAGTACTCAGGGTGCTGGGTGCTCAGTGCCTCAGGGTGCTGGGTGCTCAGTACTCGGGGAGCTCGGTGCTCAGTACTCAAGGTGCTGGGTGCTCAGTGCTCGGGGTGCTCGGTGCTCATGTACTCAGGTTTCTGGGTGCTCAGTGCTCGGGGTGCTCGGTGCTCAGTACTCAAGGTGCTGGGTGCTCAGTGCTCACGGTGCTGGGTGCTCGAGTCCTCGGGGTGCTCCATGCTCAGTGCTCAGGGTGCTGGGTGCTCAGTACTTCAGGGTGCTCGGTGCTCAGTACTAAGGGTGCTCAGTGCTCAGTACTCAGGGTGCTGGGTGCTCAGTGCTCAGGGTGCTGGGTGCTCAGTGCTCGGGTTGCTGCGTGCTCAATACTCAGGGTGCTGGGTGCTCAGTACTCAGGGTGCTGGGTGCTCAGAACTCGGGGTGCTGGGTGCTCAGTGCTCAGCGTGCTGGGTGCTCAGTACTCAGGGGTGGTCGGTGCTCAGTGCTTGGGGTGCTGGGTGCTCAGTACTCAGGGTTGCTGGGTGCTCAGTTGTCAGGGTGCTGGGTTGCTCAGTGCTCAGGGTGCTGGGTGCTCAGTACTCAGTGGCTCAGGATGCTGGGTGCTCATTGCTCGGGCTGCTGGGTGCTAATTGCTCAGGGTGCTGGGTGCTCAGTACTCAGGGTGCTGGGTTCTCAGTACTCGGGGTGCTGGGTGCACAGTGCTAGGGGTGCTGGGTGCTCAGTGCTCGGGGTCTGGGTGCTCAGTACTCAGGGTTCTGTGTGCTCATTCTCGGGGTGCTGTGTGCTCAGTGCTCGGGGTGCTGGGTGCTCAGTACTCAGGGTGCTGGGGGCTCAGTACTCAGGGTGCTGGGTGCTCAGTACTCAGTGTGATCTGTTCTCAGTACTCAGGGTGCTGGGTGCTCAGTGCTCGGGGTGCTGGGTGCTCAGTACACGGGGTGCTCAGTACTCAGGGTGCTTAGTGCACAGTACTCAGGGTGCTGGGTGCTCATTACTCAGGGTGCTGCGTGCTCAGTACTCAGGGTGCTGGGTGCTCATTCTCGGGTTGCTGGGTGCTCAGTGCTCGGGGGTGCTGGGTGCTCAGTACTCGGGGTGCTGTGTGCTCAGTGCTCAGGGTGCTCGGTTCTCAGTATTCAGGGTTCTGGGTGCCCATTCTCGGGGTGCTGGGTGCTCAGTGCTCAGGGTGCTGGGTGCTCAGTGCTCAGGGTCCTCGGGTGCTCAGTACTCAGTCCTCGGGGGTCCTGGGTGCTCAGCGCTCTGGGTGCTTAGTGCACAGTACTCAGGGTGCTGGGTGCTCAGTACTCAGGGTGCTCGGTTCTCAGTACTCAGGGTGCTGGGTGCTCATTCTCGGGGAGCTGGGTGCTCAGTGCTCAGGGTGCTGGTTGCTCAGTGCTCAGGGTCCTCGGTGCTCAGTATTCAGGGTGCTCAGTACTCAGCGTGTTTGTGCTCAGTGCTCAGGGTGCTGGGTGCTCAATACTCAGGGTGCTGGGTGCTCAGTACTCACGGTGCTGGGTGCTCAGTGCTCGGGGGTGCTCGCTGCTCAGTACTCTTGGTGCTGGGTGCTCAGTACTCAGGGTGCTGGGTGCTCAGTGCTCGGGGTGCTCGGTGCTCAGTACTCAGGGTGCTGGGTGCTCAGTGCTCAGGATAATGGGTGCTCAGTACTCAGGGTGCTCAGTACTCAGTACTCAGGGTGCTGGGGTGCTCAGTGCTTGGGGTGCTGGGTGCTCATTGCTCGGGGGTGCTCGGTGCTCAGAACTCAGGGTGCTGGGTGCTCAGTGCTCAGGATGCTGGGTGCTCAGTACTCAGGGTGCTCAGTACTCAGTACTCAGGGTGCTGGGTGCTCAGTGCTTGGGGTGCTGGGTGCTCATTGCTCGGGGTGCTGGGGTGCTCAGTTCTCAGGGTGCTGGGTGCTCAGTGCTCGGGGTGCTGGGTGCTCAGTACTCCGGAGTGCTCGGTGCTCAGTACTCAGGGTGCTGGGTGCTCAGTACTCTTGGTGCTGGGTGCTCAGTACTCAGGGTGCTGGGTGCTCAGTGCTCAGGGTGCTGTGTGCTCAGTACTCAGGGTGCTGGGTGCTCAGTACTCGGGGAGCTCGGTGCTCAGTACTCAAGGTGCTGGGGTGCTCAGTGCTCGGGGTGCTAGGTGCTCAGTACTCAGGGTGCTGGGTGCTCAGTGCTCGGGGTTGCTCGGTGCTCAGTACTCAAGGTGCTGGGTGCTCAGTGCTCACGGTGCTGGGTGCTCAGTCCTCGGGGTGCTCCATGCTCAGTGCTCAGGGTGCTGGGTGCTCAGTACTCAGGGTGCTCGGTGCTCAGTACTAAGGGTGCTCAGTGCTCAGTACTCAGGGTGCTGGGTGCTCAGTGCTCAGGGTGCTGGGTGCTCAGTGCTTGGGGTGCTGGGTGCTCAGTACTCAGGGTGCTGGGTGCTCAGTGCTCAGTGTGCTGGGTGCTCAGTGCTCATGGTGCTCGGTTCTCAGTACTCAGGGTGCTGGGTGCTCATTCTCGGGGTGCTGGGTGCTCAGTGCTCAGGGTGCTGGGTGCTCAGTGCTCAGGGTCCTCGGTGCTCAGTACTCAGTGCTCGGGGTCCTGGGTGCTCAGCGCTCTGGTGCTTAGTGCACAGTACTCAGGAGGGCTGGTGCTCAGTACTCAGGGTGCTCGGTTCTCAGTACTCAGGGTGCTGGGTGCTCATTCTCGGGGTGCTGGGTGCTCAGTGCTCAGGGTGCTGGGTGCTCAGTGCTCAGGGTCCTCGGTGCTCAGTATTCAGGGTGCTCAGTACTCAGCGTGCTTTGTGCTCAGTGCTCAGGGTGCTGGGTGCTCAGTCCTCGGGGTGCTCCATGCTCAGTGCTCGGGGTGCTCGGTGCTCAGTACTCAAGGTGCTGGGTGCTCAGTGCTCACGGTGCTGGGTGCTCAGTCCTCGGGGTGCTCCATGCTCAGTGCTCAGGGTGCTGGGTGCTCAGTACTCAGGGTGCTCGGTGCTCAGTACTAAGGGTGCTCAGTGCTCAGTACTCAGGGTGCTGGGTGCTCAGTGCTCAGGGTGCTGGGTGCTCAGTGCTCGGGTTGCTGGGTTGCTCAATACTCAGGGTGCTGGGCTGTCAGTAATCAGGGTGCTGGGTGCTCAGAACTCGGGGTGCTGGGTGCTCAGTGCTCAGCGTGCTGGGGTGCTCAGTACTCAGGGTGGTTGGTGCTCAGTGCTTGTGGGGTGCTGGGTGCTCAGTACTCAGGGTGCTGGGTGCTCAGTTGTCAGGGTGCTGGGTGCTCAGTGCTCAGGGTGCTGGGTGCTCAGTACTCAGTGCTCAGGATGCTGGGTGCTCATTGCTCGGGCTGCTGGGTGCTAATTGCTCAGGGTGCTGGGTGCTCAGTACTCAGGGTGCTGGGTTCTCAGTACTCGGGGTGCTGGGTGCACAGTGCTAGGGGTGCTGGGGTGCTCAGTGCTCGGGGTCTGGGTGCTCAGTACTCAGGGTTCTGTGTGCTCATTCTCGGGGGTGCTGTGTGCTCAGTGCTCGGGGTGCTGGGTGCTCAGTACTCAGGGTGCTGGGGGCTCAGTACTCAGGGTGCTGGGTGCTCAGTACTCAGTGTGATCTGTTCTCAGTACTCAGGGTGCTGGGTGCTCAGTGCTCGGGGTGCTGGGTGCTCAGTACACGGGGTGCTCAGTACTCAGGGTGCTTAGTGAACAGTACTCAGGGTGCTGGGTGCTCATTACTCAGGGTGCTGCGTGCTCAGTACTCAGGGTGCTGGGTGCTTCATTCTCGGGTTGCTGGGTGCTCAGTGATCGGGGTGCTGGGTGCTCAGTACTCGGGGTGCTGTGTGCTCAGTGCTCAGGGTGCTCGGTTCTCAGTATTCAGGGTTCTGGGTGCCCATTCTCGGGGTGGCTGGGTGCTCAGTGCTCAGGGTGCTGGGTGCTCAGTGCTCAGGGTCCTCGGTGCTCAGTACTCAGTCCTCGGGGTCCTGAGTGCTCAGCGCTCTGGGTGCTTAGTGCACAGTACTCAGGGTGCTGAGTGCTCAGTACTCAGGGTGCTCGGTTCTCAGTACTCAGGGTGCTGGGTGCTCATTCTCGGGGAGCTGGGTGCTCAGTGCTCAGGGTGCTGGTTGCTCAGTGCTCAGGGTCCTCGGTGCTCAGTATTCAGGGTGCTCAGTACTCAGCGTGTTTGTGCTCAGTGCTCAGGGTGCTGGGGTGCTCAATACTCAGGGTGCTGGTGCTCAGTACTAACGGTGCTGGGTGCTCAGTACTCGGGGTGCTGGGTGCTCATTACTCATTGTGCTGGGTGCTCAGTGCTCGGGGTGCTCGCTGCTCAGTACTCTTGGTGCTGGGTGCTCAGTACTCAGGGTGCTGGGTTGCTCAGTTCTCGGGGTGCTCGGTGCTCAGTACTCAGGGTGCTGGGTGCTCAGTGCTAAGGATGCTGGGTGCTCAGTACTCAGGGTGCTCAGTACTCAGTACTCAGGGTGCTGGGTGCTCAGTGCTTGGGGTGCTGGTTGCTCATTGCTCGGGGGTGCTCGGTGCTCAGAACTCAGGGTGCTGGGGTGCTCAGTGCTCAGGATGCTGGGTGCTCAGTTCTCAGGGTGCTCAGTACTCAGTACTCAGGGTGCTGGGTGCTCAGTGCTTGGGGTGCTGGGTGCTCATTGCTCGGGGTGCTGGGTGCTCAGTTCTCAGGGTGCTGGGTGCTCAGTGCTCGGGGTGCTGGGGTGCTCAGTACTCGGAGTGCTCGGTGCTCAGTACTCAGGGTGCTGGGTGCTCAGTACCTTGGTGCTGGGTGCTCAGTACTCAGGGTGCTGGGTGCTCAGTGCTCAGGGTGCTGTGTGCTCAGTACTCAGGGTGCTGGGTGCTCAGTGCTCAGGGTGCTGTGTGCTCAGTACTCAGGGTGCTGGGTGCTCAGTACTCAGGGTGCTGGGTGCTCAGTGCTCAGGGTGCTGGGTGCTCATTGCTCAGGGTGCTGGGTGCTCAGTGCTCGGGTGCTGGGTGCTCAGTACTCGGTGTGCTCGGTGCTCAGTACTCAGGGTGCTTTGTCCTCAGTACTCAGGGTGCTGGGTGGCTCAGTACTCAGGGTGCTGGGTGCTCAGTGCTCAGGGTGCTGTGTGCTCAGTACTCAGGGTGCTGGGTGCTCAGTACTCAGGGAGCTGGCTGCTCAGTGCTCAGGGTGCTTGGTGCTCAGTGCTCGGGGTGCTCGGTGCTCATTGCTCAGGGTGCTGGGTGCTCAGTACTCAGGGTGCTGGGTTCTCAGTACTCAGGGTGCTGGGTGCACAGTGCTAGGGTTGCTGGGTGCTCAGTGCTCAGGGTGCTGGGTGCTCAGTACTCAGGGGTTCCGGGTGCTCATTCTCGGGGTGCTGTGTGCTCAGTGCTCGGGGTGCTGGGTGCTCAGTACTCAGGGTGCTGGGTGCTCAGTACTCACGGGTGATCTGTTCTCAGTACTCAGGGTGCTGGGTGCTCAGTGCTCGGGGTGCTGGGTGCTCAGTACAAGGGGTGCTCAGTACTCAGGGTGCTGGGTGCTCAGTACTCAGGGTGCTGGGTGCTCAGTGCTCGGGGTGCTCGGTGCTCAGTACTCGGGGTGCTGGGTGCTCAGTACTCGGGGTGCTGGTTGCTCAGTGCTCAGGGTGCTGGGTGCTCAGTGCTCGGGGTGCTGGGTGCTCAGTGCTGAGTGTGCTGGCTGCTCAGTGCTCAGGGAGCTGGGTGCTCAGTACTCAGGGTTCTAGGTGCTCAGTACTCAGGGTGCTCAGTGCTCAGTACTCAGCATGCTGGGGTGCTCAGTGCTCAGGGTCCCTCGGTGCTCAGTACTCAGGGTGCTCAGTGCTCAGTACTCAGCGTGCTTTGTGCTCAGTGCTCAGGGTGCTGGGTGCTCAGTACTCAGAGTGGTGGGGTGCTCAGTACTCAGGGTGCTGGGTGCTCAGCACTCAGGGTGCTGGGTGCTCAGTGCTCGGGGTGCTCGGTGATCAGTACTCAGTGTGCTGGGTGCTCAGTGCTCAGGGTGCTGGGTACTCAGTACTCAGTGTGCTGGGTGCTCAGTGCTCAGGGTGCCTGGGTGCTCAGTGCTCAGGGTGCTGGGTGCTCAGTTCTCGGGGGTGCTGGGTGCTCAGTGCTCGGGGTCCTGGGTGCTCAGTACTCAGTGCTCGGGGTCCTGGGGTGCTCAGTACTCAGGGTCCTGGGTGCTCAGTACTCAGGGTGGCTCAGTGCTCGGGGAGCTCGGTGCTCAGTACTCAGGGTGCTGGGTGCTCAGTACTCAGTGCTCGGGGGTCCTGGGGTGCTCAGCGCTCTGGGGTGCTTAGTGCACAGTACTCAGAGTGCTGGGTGCTCAGTATTCAGGGTGCTCAGTGCTCGGGGTGCTGGGTGGCCTCATTACTCAGGGGTGCTGGGGTGCTCAGTACTCATGGTGCTGGGGTGCTCATTCTCGGGGGTGCTGGGTGCTCAGTGCTCGGGGTGCTGGGTGCTCACTACTCGGGGGTGCTGGGTGCTCAGTGCTCAGCGTGCTGGGTGCTCAGTACTCAGGGGTGCTCGGTTCTCAGTACTCAGGGTGCTGGGGTGCTCATTCTCGGGGTGCTGGGTGCTCAGTGCTCAGGGTGCTGGGTGCTCAGTGCTCGGGGTGCTGGGTGCTCAGTGCTCAGGGTGCTCTGTGCTCAGTACTCGGGGTGCTCTGTGCTCAGTACTCAGGGTGCTGGGTGCTCAGTACTCATGGTGCTGGGTGCTCAGTGCTCAGGGTGCTCGCTGCTCAAGTACTCAGTGTGCTGGGTGCTCAGTGCTCAGGGTCCTGGGTGCTCAGTACTCAGGGTGCTGGGTGCTCAGTGCTCAGGGTTATCGGTGCTCAGTCCTCAGGGTGCTCAGTTACTCTGGGTGCAGGGGTGCTCAGTGCTCAGGTTGCTCAGTACTCAGGGTGCTGGGTGCTCAGTACTCAGGGTTCTGGGTGCTCAGTACTCGGGGTGCTGGGTGCTCAGTACTCAGGGTGCTGGGTGCTCAGAGCACAGGGGTGCTGGGGTGCTCAGTACTCAGGGTGCTGGGTGCTCAGTACTCCAGGGTGCTCAGTGCCCGGGGAGCTCGGTGCTCAGTACTCAGGGTGCTGGGTGCTCAGTACTCAGTGCTCGGGGTCCTGGGTGCTCAGCGCTCTGGGTGCTTAGTGCACAGCACTCAGGGTGCTGGGTGCTCAGTACTCGGGGGTGCTGGGTGCTCAGTGCTCAGCGTGCTGGGTGCTCAGTTCTCAGGGTGCTCGGTTCTCATACTCAGGGTGCTGGGTGCTCATTCTCGGGGTGCTGGGTGCTCAGTGCTCAGGGTGCTGGGTGCTCAGTGCTCAGGGTGCTCAGTACTCAGCGTGCTTTGTGCTCAGTGCTCAGCGGTGCTGGGTGCTCAGTACTCAGGGTGCTGGGTGCTCAGTACTCAGGTTGCTGGGTGCTCCGTACTCAGGGGTGCTGGGTGCTCAGTACTCAGGGTACTGGCTGCTCAGTGCTCAGGGTGCTGGGTGCTCAGTACTCAGGGTGCTGGGTGCTAAGTGCTCAGGGTGCTTGGTGCTCAGTGCTCGGGTCGCTCAATGCTCAGTACTCAGGGTGCTGTGTGCTCAGTGCTAGGGGTGCTGGGTGCTCAGTGCTCAGGGTGCTGGGTGCTCAGTACTCGGGGTGCTCGGTGCTCAGTACTCAGGGTGCTGGGTGCTCAGTACTCAAGGTGCTGGGTGCTCAGTACTCAGGGTGCTCGGTGCTCAGTACTCAGGGTGCTGGGTGCTCAGTGCTCAGGTGCTGGGTTCTAAGCACTCAGGGGTGCTGGGTGCTCAGTACTCAGGGTGCTGGGTGCTCAGTACTCAGGGTGATGGGTGCTCAGTTCTCGGGGTGCTGGGTGCTCATTAATCAGGGTGCTGGGTGCTCAGTACTCAGGGTGCTCAGTGCTTGGGGTGCTGGGTGCTCAGTACTCAGGGTGCTCAGTGCTATGGGTGCTGGTTGCTCAGTGCTCAGGGTGCTGGGTGCTGAGTACTCAGGTTGCTGGGTGCACAGTACTCAGGGTGCTGGGTGCTCAGTACTCGGGGTGCTGGGTGCTCAGTGCTCGGGTTGCTGGGTGCTCAGTGCTCGGGGTGCTGGGTGCTCAGTGCTCGGGGTGCTCGGTGCTCAGTGCTCGGGGTGCTGGGTGCTCAGTATTCGGGGTTGCTGGGTGCTCAGTTCTCAGGGTGCTCGGTGCTCAGTTCTCGGGGTGCTGGGTGCTCAGTGGTCGGGGTGCTCGGTTGCTCAGTGCTCGGGGTGCTGGGTGCTCAGTACTCGGGGGTGCTCAGTGCTCAGTACTCAGGGTGCTGGGTGCTCAGTGCTCAGGGTGCTGGGTGCTCAGTACTCAGGGTGCTGGGTGCTCAGCACTCAGTGTGCTCAGTACTCAGGGTGCTGGGTGCTCAGTGCTCGGGGTGCTGGGTGCTCAGTACTCGGGGTGATCAGTACTCAGGGTACGGGGTGCTCAGTACTCAGGGTGCTGGGTGCTCAGAGCTCGGGGTGCTCGGTGCTCAGTACTCGGGGTGCTGGGTGCTCAGTGCTCAGGGTGCTGGGTGCTCAGTGCTCGGGGTGCTGGGTGCTCAGTGCTGAGGGTGCTGGCTGCTCAGTGCTCAGGGTGCTGGGTGCTCATTGCTCGGGGTGCTGGGTGCTCAGTGCTGAGTGTGCTGGCTGCTCAGTGCTCAGGGAGCTGGGTGCTCAGTACTCAGGGTTCTAGGTGCTCAGTACTCAGGGTGCTCAGTGCTCAGTACTCAGCGTGCTGGGTGCTCAGTGCTCAGGGTCCTCGGTGCTCAGTACTCAGGGTGCTCAGTGCTCAGTACTCAGCGTGCTTTGTGCTCAGTGCTCAGGGTGCTGGGTGCTCAGTACTCAGAGTGGTGGGTGCTCAGTACTCAGGGTGCTGGGTGCTCAGCACTCAGGGTGCTGGGTGCTCAGTGCTCGGGGTGCTCGGTGATCAGTACTCAGTGTGCTGGGTGCTCAGTGCTCAGGGTGCTGGGTACTCAGTACTCAGTGTGCTGGGTGCTCAGTGCTCAGGGTGCTGGGTGCTCAGTGCTCAGGGTGCTGGGTGCTCAGTTCTCGGGGTGCTGGGTGCTCAGTGCTCGGGGGGTCCTGGGTGCTCAGTACTCAGTGCTCGGGGGTCCTGGGTGCTCAGTACTCAGGGTCCTGGGTGCTCAGTACTCAGGGTGCTCAGTGCTCGGGGAGCTCGGTGCTCAGTACTCAGGGTGCTGGGTGCTCAGTACTCAGTGCTCGGGGTCCTGGGGTGCTCAGCGCTCTGGGTGCTTAGTGCACAGTACTCAGAGTGCTGGGTGCTCAGTATTCAGGGTGCTCAGTGCTCGGGGTGCTGGGTGCTCATTACTCAGGGTGCTGGGTGCTCAGTACTCATGGTGCTGGGTGCTCATTCTCGGGGTGCTGGGTGCTCAGTGCTCGGGGTGCTGGGTGCTCACTACTCGGGGTGCTGGGTGCTCAGTGCTCAGCGTGCTGGGTGCTCAGTACTCAGGGTGCTCGGTTCTCAGTACTCAGGGTGCTGGGTGCTCATTCTCGGGGTGCTGGGTGCTCAGTGCTCAGGGTGCTGGGTGCTCAGTGCTCGGGGGTGCTGGGGTGCTCAGTGCTCAGGGGTGCTCTGTGCTCAGTACTCGGGGGTGCTCTGTGCTCAGTACTCAGGGTGCTGGGTGCTCAGTACTCATGGTGCTGGGTGCTCAGTGCTCAGGTGCTCGCTGCTCAGTACTCAGTGTGCTGGGTGCTCAGTGCTCAGGGTCCTGGGTGCTCAGTACTCAGGGTGCTGGGTGCTCAGTGCTCAGGGTTATCGGTGCTCAGTCCTCAGGGTGCTCAGTACTCTGGTGCAGGGTGCTCAGTGCTCAGGTTGCTCAGTACTCAGGGTGCTGGGTGCTCAGTACTCAGGGTTCTGGGTGCTCAGTACTCGGGGTGCTGGGGGTGCTCAGTACTCAGGGTGCTGGGGTGCTCAGAGCACAGGGTGCTGGGTGCTCAGTACTCAGGGTGCTGGGTGCTCAGTACTCAGGGTGCTCAGTGCCCGGGGAGCTCGGTGCTCAGTACTCAGGGTGCTGGGTGCTCAGTACTCAGTGCTCGGGGTCCTGGGTGCTCAGCGCTCTGGGTGCTTAGTGCACAGCACTCAGGGTGCTGGGTGCTCAGTACTCGGGGTGCTGGGTGCTCAGTGCTCAGCGTGCTGGGTGCTCAGTTCTCAGGGTGCTCGGTTCTCAGTACTCAGGGTGCTGGGTGCTCATTCTCGGGGTGCTGGGTGCTCAGTGCTCAGGGTGCTGGGTGCTCAGTGCTCAGGGTGCTCAGTACTCAGCGTGCTTTGTGCTCAGTGCTCAGGGTGCTGGGTGCTCAGTACTCAGGGTGCTGGGGTGCTCAGTACTCAGGTTGCTGGGTGCTCCGTACTCAGGGTGCTGGGTGCTCAGTACTCAGGGTACTGGCTGCTCAGTGCTCAGGGTGCTGGGTGCTCAGTACTCAGGGTGCTGGGGTGCTAAGTGCTCAGGGTGCTTGGTGCTCAGTGCTCGGGTCGCTCAATGCTCAGTACTCAGGGTGCTGTGTGCTCAGTGCTAGGGGTGCTGGGTGCTCAGTGCTCAGGGTGCTGGGGTGCTCAGTACTCGGGGGTGCTCGGTGCTCAGTACTCAGGGTGCTGGGGTGCTCAGTACTCAAGGTGCTGGGTGCTCAGTACTCAGGGTGCTCGGTGCCTCAGTACTCAGGGTGCTGGGTGCTCAGTGCTCGCAGGTGCTGGGTTCTAAGAACTCAGGGGTGCTGGGTGCTCAGTACTCAGGGTGCTGGGTGCTCAGTACTCAGGGTGATGGGTGCTCAGTTCTCGGGGTGCTGGGTGCTCATTAATCAGGGTGCTGGGTGCTCAGTACTCAGGGTGCTCAGTGCTTGGGGTGCTGGGTGCTCAGTACTCAGGGTGCTCAGTGCTATGGGTGCTGGTTGCTCAGTGCTCAGGGTGCTGGGTGCTGAGTACTCAGGTTGCTGGGTGCACAGTACTCAGGGTCCTGGGTGCTCAGTACTCGGGGTGCTGGGTGCTCAGTGCTCGGGTTGCTGGGTGCTCAGTGCTCGGGGTGCTGGGTGCTCAGTGCTCGGGGTGCTCGGTGCTCAGTGCTCGGGGTGCTGGGTGCTCAGTACTCGGGTTGCTGGGTGCTCAGTTCTCAGGGTGCTCGGTGCTCAGTTCTCGGGGTGCTGGGTGCTCAGTGGTCGGGGTGGCTCGGTGCTCAGTGCTCGGGGTGCTGGGTGCTCAGTACTCGGGGTGCTCAGTGCTCAGTACTCAGGGTGCTGGGTGCTCAGTGCTCAGGGTGCTGGGTGCTCAGTACTCAGGGTGCTGGGTGCTCAGCACTCAGTGTGCTCAGTACTCAGGGTGCTGGGTGCTCAGTGCTCGGGGTGCTGGGGTGCTCAGTACTCAGGGTGCTCAGTACTCAGGGTGCTGGGTGCTCAGTGCTCGGGGTGCTGGATGCTCAGTGCTCAGGGTGATCGGTGCTCAGTACTCAGGATGCTCGGGTGCTCAGTACTCAGGGTGCTGGGTGCTCAGTACTCAGGGTGCTGGGTGCTCAGTCCTCAGGGTGCTCAGTGCTCAGGGTGCTGGGGGCTCAGTGCTCGGGGGTGCTCGGTGCTCAGTACTCAGGGTGCTGAGTGCTCAGTACTCAGGGTCCTGGGTGCTCAGTACTCAGGGTGCTGGGTGCTCAGTGCTCGGGGGTGTTGGGTGCTCAGTGCTCAGGGTGCTCAGTGCTCAGTACTCAGTGTTCTGGGTGCTCAGTACTCAGGGTGCTGGGTGCTCAGTGCTCGGGGTGCTGGGTGCTCATTACTCATGGTGCTGGGTGCTCAGTGCTCGGGGTGCTCGGTGCGCAGTACTCAAGGTGCTGGGTGCTCAGTGCTCACGGTGCTGGGTGCTCAGTCCTCGGGGAGCTCCGTGCTCAGTGCTCAGGGTGCTGGGTGCTCAGTACTCAGGGTGCTCGGTGCTCAGTACTAAGGTTACTCAGTGCTCAGTCCTCAGGGTGCTCAGTGCTCAGTGCTGGGGGTGCTGGGTGCTCAGTACTCAGGGTGCTGGGTGCTCAGTGCTCAGGTTGCTGGGTGCTCAGTACTCAGGGTGCTGCGTGCTCAGTACTCAGGTTGCTCAGTGCTCAGGGTGCTGAGTTCTCAGTGCTCGGGGGTGCTGGCTACTCAGGTCCTCAGGGTGCTGGATGCTCAGTGCTCAGGGTGCTCGGTGCTCAGTGCTCAGGGTGCTGGGTGCTCAGTACTCAGGGTGCTGGGTGCTCAGTGCTCGGGGTTCTGGGTGCTCAGTACTCAGGGTGCTGGGTGTTCAGTGCTCAGGGTGCTGGGTGCTCAGTGCTCAGGGTGCTCGGTGCTTAGTACTCATGGTGCTCGGTGCTCGGGGTGCTGGGTGCTCAGTGCTCGGTGTGCTGGGTCCTCAGTGCTTGGGGTGCTGGGTGCTGAGTGCTCGGTGTGCTGGGTGCTCCATGCTCAGGGTGCTGGGTGCTCAGTGCTCGGTGTGCTGGGTGCTCAGTACTCAGGGTGCTCGGTGCTCAGTACTCAGGGTGCTGGGTGCTCAGTGCTCAGGGTGCTGGGTGCTCAGTACTCAGGGTGCTGGGTGCTCGGTGCTCAGTACACTGGGTGCTCAGTACTCAGGGTGCTGGGTGCTCAGTACTCAGGGTGCTGGGTGCTCAGTTCTCAGGGTGCTGGGGGTGCTCATTAATCAGGGTGCTGGGTGCTCAGTACTCAGGGTGCTCAGTGCTTGGGGTGCTGGGTGCTCAGTACTCAGGGTGCTCAGTGCTATGGGTGCAGGGTGCTCAGTACTCAGGGGAGCTGGGTGCTGAGTACTCAGGTTCCTGGGTGCACAGTACTCAGGGGTGCTGGGTGCTCAGTACTCGGGGGTGCTGGGTGCTCAGTGCTCGGGTTGCTGGGTGCTCAGTGCTCGGGGTGCTGGGGTGCTCAGTGCTCGGGGTGCTGGGTGCTCAGTGGCTCAGGGGTGCTCGGTGCTCAGTGCTCGGGGTGCTGGGTGCTCAGTGCTCGGGATGCTCGGTGCTCAGTGCTCGGGGTGCTGGGTGCTCAGTATTCAGGGGTGCTCAGTGCTCGGGGTGCTGGGTGCTCATTTCTCAGGGTGCTGGGTGCTCAGTACTCATGGTGCTGGGTGCTCATTCTCGGGGTGCTGGGTGCTCAGTGCTCGGGGTGCTGGGTGCTCTCTACTCGGGGTGCTGGGTGCTCAGTGCTCAGCGTGCTGGGTGCTAAGTACACAGGGGTGATCGGTTCTCAGTACTCAGGGTGCTGGGTGCTCATTCTCGGGGTGCTGGGTGCTCAGTGCTCAGGGTGCTGGGTGCTCAGTGCTCGGGGTGCTGGGTGCTCAGTGCTCAGGGTGCTCTGTGCTCAGTACTCGGGGTGCTCGGTGCTCAGTACTCAGGGTGCTGGGTGCTCAGTACTCATGGTGCTGGGTGCTCAGTGCTCAGGGTGCTCGCTGCTCAGTACTCAGGGTGCTGGGTGCTCAGTGCTCAGGGTCCTGGGTGCTCAGTACTCAGGGTGCTGGGTGCTCAGTGCTCAGGGTGATCGGTGCTCAGTCCTCAGGGTGCTCAGTACTCAGGGTGCAGGGGTGCTCAGTGCTCAGGTTGCTCAGTACTCAGGGTGCTGGGTGCTCAGTACTCAGGGTGTGCTGCGTGCTCAGTACTCGGGGGTGCTCGGTGCTCAGTACTCAGGGTTGCTGGGTGCTCAGAGCACAGGGTGCTGGGTGCTCAGTACTCAGGGTGCTGGGTGCTCAGTTCTCAGGGTGCTCGGTTCTCAGTACTCAGGGTGCTGGGTGCTCAGTGCTCAGGGTGCTTGGTGCTCAGTGCTCGGGTCGCTCGGTGCTCAGTACTCAGGGTGCTGTGTGCTCAGTGCTAGGGGTGCTGGGTGCTCAGTGCTCAGGGTGCTGGGTGCTCAGTACTCGGGGTGCTCGGTGCTCAGTAACTCAGGGTGCTGCGTGCTCAGTACTCAAGGTGCTGGGTGCTCAGTACTCAGGGTGCTCGGTGCTCAGTACTCAGGGTGCTGGGGTGCTCAGTGCTCAGGTGCTGGGTTCTAAGCACTCAGGTGCTGGGTGCTCAGTACTCATGGTGCTGGGTGCTCAGTGCTCAGGGTGCTCGGTGCTCAGTACTCAGGGTGCTGGGTGCTCAGTGCTTGGGGTGCTGGGTGCTGAGTGCTCGGTGTGCTGGGTGCTCCATGCTCGGGGTGCTGGGTGCTCAGTGCTCTGTGTGCTGGGTGCTCAGTACTCGGGGTGCTCAGTGTTCAGTACTCAGGGTGCTGGGGTGCTCAGTGCTCAGGGTGCTGGTGCACAGTACTCAGGGGGCTGGGTGCTCGGTGCTCAGTACACTGGGTGCTCAGTACTCAGGGTGCTGGGTGCTCAGTACTCAGGGTGCTGGGGTGCTCAGTTCTCGGGGTGCTGGGTGCTCATTAATCAGGGGTGCTGGGTGCTCAGTACTCAGGGTGCTCAGTGCTTGGGGTGCTGGGTGCTCAGTACTCAGGGTGCTCAGTGCTATGGGTGCAGGGTGCTCAGTACTCAGGGTTGCTGGTTGCTCAGTGCTCAGGGTGCTGGGTGCTGAGTACTCAGGTTGCTGGGTGCACAGTACTCAGGGGTGCTGGGTGCTCAGTACTCGGGGTGCTGGGTGCTCAGTGCTCGGGTTGCTGGGGTGCTCAGTGCTCGGGGTGCTCGGTGCTCAGTGCTCGGGGTGCTGGGTGCTCAGTTCTCAGGGTGCTCGGTGCTCAGTGCTCGGGGTGCTGGGTGCTCAGTGCTCGGGGTGCTCGGTGCTCAGTGCTCGGGGTGCTGTTGCCGGGTGCTCGTGCCTCCAGGTGCTCTGGGTGCTCAGTACTCAGGGTGCTGGGTGCTCAGTGCTCAGGGTGCTGGGTGCTCAGTACTCAGGGTGCTGGGTGCTCAGCACTCAGTGTGCTCAGTACTCAGGGTGCTGGGTGCTCAGTGCTCGGGGTGCTGTGTGCTCAGTACTCAGGGTGCTCAGTATTCAGGGTGCTGGGTGCTCTGTGCTCGGGGTGCTGGATGCTCAGTGCTCAGGGTGATCGGTGCTCAGTACTCAGGATGCTGGGTGCTCAGTACTCAGGGTGCTTGGTGCTCAGTACTCAGGGTGCTGGGTGCTCAGTCCTCAGGGTGCTCAGTGCTCAGGGTACTGGGGGCTCAGTGCTCGGGGTGCTCGGTGCTCAGTACTCAGGGTGCTGAGTGCTCAGTACTCAGGGTCCTGGGTGCTCAGTACTCAGGGTGCTGGGTGCTCAGTGCTCGGGGGTGTTGGGTGCTCAGTGCTCAGGGTGTTCAGTGCTCAGTACTCAGGGTGCTGGGTGCTCAGTACTCAGGGTGCTGGGTGCTCAGTGCTCGGGGTGCTGGGTGCTCAGTACTCATGGTGCTGGGTGCTCAGTGCTCGGGGGTGCTCGGTGCTCAGTACTCAAGGTGCTGGGTGCTCAGTGCTCACGGTGCTGGGTGCTCAGTCCTCGGGGTGCTCCGTGCTCAGTGCTCAGGGTGCTGGGTGCTCAGTACTCAGGGTGCTCGGTGCTCAGTACTAAGGTTACTCAGTGCTCAGTCCCTCAGGGTGCTCAGTGCTCAGTGCTAGGGTGCTGGGTGCTCAGTACTCAGGGTGCTGGGTGCTCAGTGCTCAGGTTGCTGGGTGCTCAGTACTCAGGGTGCTGGGTGCTCAGTACTCAGGGCCCTGGGTGCTCATTGCTCTTGGTGCTGGGTGCTCAGTGCTACGGGTGCTGGGTGCTCAGTGCTCGGGGTGCTGGGTGCTCAGTGCTCGGGGCGCTGGGTACTCAGTGCTCGGGGTACTCGGTGCTCAGTACTCAGGGTGCTGGGTGCTCAGTGCTCAGGGTGCGCAGTGCTCAGTACTCAGTGTGCTGGGTGCTCAGGGGCTCGGGGTGCTGGGAGCTCAGTACTCAGGGTGCTGGGTGCTCAGTGCTCGGGGTGCTGGGTGCTCAGTACTCAGGGTGCTGGGTGCTCAGTGCTCAGGGTGCTGGGGTGCTCAGTAGTCAGGGTGCTGGGTGCTCAGTACTCAGGGTGCTCAGTGCTCGGGGAGCCTCGGTGCTCAGTACTCAGGGTGCTGGGTGCTCAGTACTCAGTGCTCGGGGTCCTGGGTGCTCAGCGCTCTGGGTGCTTAGTGCACAGTACTCAGAGTGCTGGGTGCTCAGTATTCAGGGTGCTCAGTGCTCGGGGTGCTGGGTGCTCATTACTCAGGGTGCTGGGTTGCTCAGTACTCATGGTGCTGGGTGCTCATTCTCGGGGTGCTGGGTGCTCAGTGCTCGGGGTGCTGGGTGCTCACTACTCGGGGTGCTGGGTGCTCAGTACTCAGGGTGCTCGGTTCTCAGTACTCAGGGTTGCTGGGTGGCTCATTCTCGGGGGGTGCTGGGTGCTCAGTGCTCAGGGTGCTGGGTGCTCAGTGCTCGGGGGTGCTGGTTGCTCAGTGCTCAGGGTGCTCTGTGCTCAGTACTCGGGGTGCTCGGTGCTCAGTACTCAGGGTGTTGGGTGCTCAGTACTCATGGTGCTGGGTGCTCAGTGCTCAAGGGTGCTCGCTGCTCAGTACTCAGGGTGCTGGGTGCTCAGTGCTCAGGGTCCTGGTGCTCAGTACTCAGGGTGCTGGGTGCTCAGTGCTCAGGGGTGATCGGTGCTCAGTCCTCAGGGTGCTCAGTACTCAGTGTGCAGGGTGCTCAGTGCTCAGGTTGCTCAGTACTCAGGGTGCTGGGTGCTCAGTACTCAGGGTGCTGCGTGCTCAGTACTCGGGGTGCTGGGTGCTCAGTACTCAGGGTGCCTGGGTGCTCAGAGCACAGGGTGCTGTGTGCTCAGTACTCAGGGTGCTGGGTGCTCAGTACTCAGGGTGCTCAGTGCCCGGGGAGCTCGGTGCTCAGTACTCAGGGTGCTGGGTGCTCAGTACTCAGTGCTCGGGGTCATGGGTGCTCAGCGCTCTGGGTGCTTAGTGCACAGTACTCAGGGTGCTGGGTGCTCAGTACTCGGGGTGCTGTGTGCTCAGTGCTCAGCGTGCTGGGTGCTCAGTTCTCAGGGTGCTCGGTTCTCAGTACTCAGGGTGCTGGGTGCTCATTCTCGGGGTGCTGGGTGCTCAGTGCTCAGGGTGCTGGGTGCTCAGTGCTCAGGGTCCTCGGTGCTCAGTACTCAGGGTGCTCAGTACTCAGCGTGATTTGTGCTCAGTGCTCAGGGTGCTGGGGTGCTCACTACTCAGGGTGCTGGGTGCTCAGTACTCAGGGTGCTGGGTGCTCCGTTCTCAGGGTGCTGGGTGCTCAGTACTCAGGGTGCTGGGTGCTCAGTGCTCAGGGTGCTGTGTGCTCAGTACTCAGGGTGCTGGGTGCTCACTACTCGAGGTGGTGCTGGTGTGGGCTCAGTACTCAGGGTGCTGGGTGCTCAGTGCTCAGGGTGCTGTGTGCTCAGTGCTCGGGTCGCTCGGTGCTCAGTACTCAGGGTGCTGTGTGCTCAGTGCCTAGGGGTGCTGGGTGCTCAGTGCTAGGGGTGGCTGGGTGCTCAGTACTCGGGGTGCTCGGTGCTCAGTACTCAGGGTGCTGGGTGCTCAGTACTCAAGGTGCTGGGTGCTCAGTACTCAGGGTGCTCGGTGCTCAGTACTCAGGGTGCTGGGTGCTCAGTGCTCAGGTGCTGGGTTCTAAGCACTCAGGGTGCTGGGTGCTCAGTACTCAGGGTGCTGGGTGCTCAGTGCTCAGGGTGCTGGGTGCTCAGTACTCAGGGTGCTAGGTGCTCAGAACTCAGTGTGCTCAGTACTCAGGTGCTGGGTGCTCAGTGCTTGGGGTGCTGGGTGCTGAGTGCTCGGTGTGCTGGGTGCTCCATGCTCGGGGTGCTGGGTGCTCAGTGCTCGGTGTGCTGGGTGCTCAGTACTTGGGGTTCTCAGTGTTCAGTACTCAGGGTGCTGGGTGCTCAGTGCTCAGGGTGCTGGGGTGCACAGTACTCAGGGGGCTGGGTGCTCGGTGCTCAGTACACTAGGTGCTCAGTACTCAGGGTGCTGGGTGCTCAGTACTCAGGGTGCTGGGTGCTCAGTTCTCGGGGTGCTGGGTGTTCATTAATCAGTTTTGCTGGGTGCTTCAGTACTCAGGGTGCTCAGTGCTTGGGGTGCTGGGGTGCTCAGTACTCA
Source organism: Microtus oregoni (assembly GCF_018167655.1). Taxonomy (NCBI): domain Eukaryota; kingdom Metazoa; phylum Chordata; class Mammalia; order Rodentia; family Cricetidae; genus Microtus; species Microtus oregoni. The sequence goes on from NW_024544550.1 coordinate 3,919,706, forward strand.
GGGTGCTCAGTGCTATGGGTGCAGGGTGCTCAGTACTCAGGGTGCTGGTTGCTCAGTGCTCAGGGTGCTGGGTGCTGAGTACTCAGGTTGCTGGGTGCACAGTACTCAGGGTGCTGGGTGCTCAGTACTCGGGGTGCTGGATGCTCAGTGCTCGGGTTGCTGGGTGCTCAGTGCTCGGGGTGCTCGGTGCTCAGTGCTCGGGGTGCTGGGTGCTCAGTTCTCAAGGGTGCTCGGTGCTCAGTGCTCAGGGTGCTGGGTGCTCAGTGCTCGGGGTGCTCGGTGCTCAGTGCTCGGGGTGCTGGGGTGCTCAGTACTCGGGGGGTGCTCAGTGCTCAGTACTCAGGGTGCTGGGTGCTCAGTGCTCAGGGTGCTGGGTGCTCAGTACTCAGGGTGCTGGGTGATCAGCACTCAGTGTGCTCAGTACTCAGGGTGCTGGGTGCTCAGTGCTCGGGGTGCTGGGTGCTCAGTACTCAGGGTGCTCAGTACTCAGGGTGCTGGGTGCTCAGTGCTCGGGGTGCTGGATGCTCAGTGCTCAGGGTGATCGGTGCTCAGTACTCAGGATGCTGGGTGCTCAGTACTCAGGGTGCTGGGTGCTCAGTACTCAGGGTGCTGGGTGCTCAGTCCTCAGGGTGCTCAGTGCTCAGGGTACTGGGGGGCTCAAGTGCTCGGGGTGCTCGGTGCTCAGTACTCAGGGTGCTGAGTGCTCAGTACTCAGGGTCCTGGGTGCTCAGTACTCAGGGTGCTGGGTGCTCAGTGCTCGGGGTGTTGGGTGCTCAGTGCTCAGGGGTGCTCAGTGCTCAGTACTCAGGTGCTGGGTGCTCAGTACTCAGGGTGCTGGGTGCTCAGTGCTCGGGGTGGCTGGGTGCTCAGTACTCATGGTGCTGGGTGCTCAGTGCTCGGGGGTGCTCGGTGCTCAGTACTCAAGGTGCTGGGTGCTCAGTGCTCACGGTGCTGGGTGCTCAGTCCTCGGGGTGCTCCGTGCTCAGTGCTCACGGGTGCTGGGTGCTCAGTACTCAGGGTGTTCGGTGCTCAAGTACTAAGGTTACTCAGTGCTCAGTCCTCAGGGTGCTCAGTGCTCAGTGCTGGGGGTGCTGGGTGCTCAGTACTCAGGGTGCTGTGTGCTCAGTGCTCAGGTTGCTGGGTGCTCAGTACTCAGGGTGCTGCGTTGCTCAGTACTCAGGGTGCTCAGTGCTCAGTACTCAGGGTGCTCAGTGCTCAGGGTGCTGAGTTCTCAGTGCTCGGGGTGCTGGCTACTCAGTCCTCAGGGTGCTGGATGCTCAGTGCTCAGGTGCTCGTTGCTCACGTGCTCAGGGTGCTGGGTGCTCAGTACTCGGGGTGCTGGGTGCTCTGTACTCACTGTGCTGGGTGCTCAGTGCTCGGGGTTCTGGGTGCTCAGTACTCAGGGTGCTGGGTGTTCAGTGCTCAGGGTGCTGGGTGCTCAGTGCTCAGGGTGCTCGGTGCTTAGTACTCATGGTGCTCGGTGCTCGGGGTGTTGGGTGCTCAGTGCTCGGTGTGCTGGGTCCTCAGTGCTTGGGGTGCTGGGTGGGGTGCTGAGTGCTCGGTGTGCTGGGTGCTCATGCTCAGGGTGCTGGGTGCTCAGTGCTCGGTGTGCTGGGTGCTCAGTACTCAGGGTGCTCGGTGCTCAGTACTCAGGGTGCTGGGTGCTCAGTACTCAGGGTGCTGGGTGCTCATTAATCAGGGTGCTGGTGCTCGGTGCTCAGTACACTGGGTGCTCAGTACTCAGGGTGCTGGGTGCTCAGTACTCAGGGTGCTGGGTGCTCAGTTTGTCAGGGTGCTGGGTGCTCAGTGCTCAGGGTGCTGGGGTGCTCAGTACTCAGTGCTCAGGATGCTGGGTGCTCATTGCTCGGGCTGCTGGGTGCTAATTGCTCAGGGTGCTGGGTGCTCAGTACTCAGGGTGCTGGGTTCTCAGTACTCGGGGTGGCTGGGTGCACAGTGCTAGGGGTGCTGGGTGCTCAGTGCTCGGGGTCTGGGTGCTCAGTACTCAGGGTTCTGTGTGCTCATTCTCGGGGTGCTGTGTGCTCAGTGCTCGGGGTGCTGGGTGCTCAGTACTCAGGGTGCTGGGGGCTCAGTACTCAGGGTGCTGGGTGCTCAGTACTCAGTGTGATCTGTTCTCAATACTCAGGGTGCTGGGTGCTCAGTGCTCGGGGTGCTGGGTGCTCAGTACACGGGGTGCTCAGTACTCAGGGTGCTTAGTGAACAGTACTCAGGGTGCTGGGTGCTCATTACTCAGGGTGCTGCGTGCTCAGTACTCAGGGTGCTGGGTTGCTCATTCTCGGGTTGCTGGGTGCTCAGTGCTCGGGGTGCTGGGTGCTCAGTACTCGGGGTGCTGTGTGCTCAGTGCTCAGGGTGCTCGGTTCTCAGTATTCAGGTTCTGGGTGCCCATTCTCGGGGTGCTGGGTGCTCAGTGCTCAGGGTGCTGGGTGCTCAGTGCTCAGGGTCCTCGGTGCTCAGTACTCAGTCCTCGGGGGTCCTGAGTGCTCAGCGCTCTGGGTGCTTGTAGTGCACAGTACTCAGGGGTGCTGAGTGCTCAGTACTCAGGGTGCTCGGTTCTCAGTACTCAGGGTGCTGGGTTGCTCATTCTCGGGGAGCTGGGGTGCTCAGTGCTCAGGGTGCTGGTTGCTCAGTGCTCAGGGTCCTCGGTGCTCAGTATTCAGGGGTGCTCAGTACTCAGCGTGTTTGTGCTCAGTGCTCAGGGTGCTGGGTGCTCAATACTCAGGTGCTGGGTGCTCCAGTACTAACGGTGCTGGGTGCTCAGTACTCGGGGTGCTGGGTGCTCATTACTCAATTGTGCTGGGTGCTCAGTGCTCGGGTGCTCGCTGCTCAGTACTCTTGGTGCTGGGTGCTCAGTACTCAGGGTGCTGGGTGCTCAGTGCTCGGGGTTGCTCGGTGCTCAGTACTCAGGGTGCTGGGTGCTCAGTGCTAAGGATGCTGGGTGCTCAGTACTCAGGGTGGCTCAGTACTCAGTACTCAGGGTGCTGGGTGCTCAGTGCTTGGGGTGCTGGGTGCTCATTGCTCGGGGTGCTCGGTGCTCAGAACTCAGGGGTGCTGGGTGCTCAGTGCTCAGGATGCTGGGTGCTCAGTACTCAGGGTGCTCAGTACTCAGTACTCAGGGTGCTGGGTGCTCAGTGCTTGGGGTGCTGGGTGCTCATTGCTCGGGGTGCTGGGTACTTAGTTCTCAGGGTGCTGGGTGCTCAGTGCTCGGGGTGCTGGGTGCTCAGTACTCGGAGTTGCTCTCGGTGCTCAGTACTCAGGGTGCTGGGTGCTCAGTACTCTTGGTGCTGGGTGCTCAGTACTCAGGGTGCTGGGTGCTCAGTGCTCAGGTGCTGTGTGCTCAGTACTCAGGGTGCTGGGGTGCTCAGTACTCAGGGTGCTGGGTGCTCAGTGCTCAGGGTGCTGGGTGCTCATTGCTCGGGGTGCTGGGTGCTCAGTGCTCAGGGTGCTGGGTGCTCAGTGCTCCGGGTGCTGGGTGCTCAGTACTCGGTGTGCTCGGTGCTCGGGTCAGTACTCAGGGTGCTTTGTCCTCAGTACTCAGGGTGCTGGGTGCTCAGTACTCAGGGTGCTGGGTGCTCAGTGCTCAGGTGGTTGCTGTGTGCTCAGTACTCAGGGTGCTGGGTGCTCAGTACTCAGGGAGCTGGCTGCTCAGTGCTCAGGGTGGCTTGGTGCTCAGTGCTCGGGGTGCTCGGTGCTCAGTACTCAGGGTGATGGTGCTCAGTGCTCGGGGTGCTGGGTGCTCAGTGCTCAGGGTGCTGAGTGTTCAGTACTCGGGAGCTCGGTGCTCAGTACTCAAGGTGCTGGGGTGCTCAGTGCTCGGGGTGCTCGGTGCTCAGTACTCAGGGTGCTGGGTGCTCAGTGCTCGGGTGTGCTCGGTGCTCAGTACTCAAGGTGCTGGGTGCTCAGTGCTCACGGTGCTGGGTGCTCAGTCCTCGGGGTGCTCCATGCTCAGTGCTCAGGGTGCTGGGGTGCTCAGTACTCAGGGTGCTCGGTGCTCAGTACTAAGGGTGCTCAGTGCTCAGTACTCAGGGTGCTGGGTGCTCAGTGCTCAGGGTGCTGGGTGCTCAGTGCTCGGGTTGATTGGTGCTCAGTACTCAGGGTGCTGGGTGCTCAGTACTCAGGGTGCTGGGTGCTCAGAACTCGGGGTGCTGGGTGCTCAGTGCTCAGCGTGCTGGGTGCTCAGTACTCAGGGTGCTCGGTGCTCAGTGCTTGGGGGTGCTGGGTGCTCAGTACTCAGGGTGCTGGGTGCTCAGTGCTCAGGGTCCTGGGTGCTCAGTGCTCAGGGTGCTGGGTGCTCAGTACTCAGTGCTCAGGATGCTGGGTGCCTCATTGCTGGGGCTGCTGGGTGCTCATTGCTCAGGGTGCTGGGTGCTCAGTACTCAGGGTGCTGGGTTCTCAGTACTCAGGGTGCTGGGTGCACAGTGCTAGGGTTGCTGGGGGTGCTCAGTGCTCAGGGTGCTGGGTGCTCAGTACTCAGGGTTCCGGGGTGCTCATTCTCGGGGTGCTGTGTGCTCAGTGCTCGGGGTGCTGGGTGCTCAGTACTCAGGGTGCTGGGTGCTCAGTACTCATGGTGATCTGTTCTCAGTACTCAGGGTGCTGGGTGCTCAGTGCTCGGGGTGCTGGGGTGCTCAGTACAAGGGGTGCTCAGTACTCAGGGTGCTGGGTGCTCAGTACTCAGGGTGCTGGGTGATCAGTGCTCGGGGGTGCTCGGTGCTCAGTACTCGGGGTGCTGGGTGCTCAGTACTCGGGGTGCTGGTTGCTCAGTGCTCAGGGTGCTGGGTGCTCAGTGCTCGGGGTGCAGGGTGCTCAGTTGTGAGTGTGCTGGCTGCTCAGTGCTCAGGGAGCTGGGTGCTCAGTACTCAGGGTTCTAGGTGCTCAGTACTCAGGGTGTTCAGTGCTCAGTACTCAGCGTGCTGGGTGCTCAGTGCTCAGGGTCCTCGGTGCTCAGTACTCAGGGTGCTCAGTGCTCAGTACTCAGCGTGCTTTGTGCTCAGTGCTCAGGGTGCTGGGTGCTCAGTACTCAGAGTGGTGGGTGCTCAGTACTCAGGGTGCTGGGTGCTCAGTGCTCAGGGTGCTGGGAGCTAGTGCTCAGGGTGCGGGGGTGCTCAGTTCTCGGGGTGCTGGGTGCTCAGTGCTCGGGGTCCTGGGTGCTCAGTACTCAGTGCTCGGGGTCCTCGGTGCTCAGTACTCAGGGTCCTGGGTGCTCAGTACTCAGGGTGCTCAGTGCTCGGGGAGCTCGGTGCTCAGTACTCAGGGTGCCTGGGTGCTCAGTACTCAGTGCTCGGGGTCCTGGGTGCTCAGCGCTCTGGGTGCTTAGTGCACAGTACTCAGAGTGCTGGGTGCTCAGTATTCAGGGTGCTCAGTGCTCGGGGTGCTGGGTGCTCATTACTCAGGGTGCTGGGTGCTCAGTACTCATGGTGCTGGGTGCTCATTCTCGGGGTGCTGGGTGCTCAGTGCTCGGGGTGCTGGGTGCTCACTACTCGGGGTTCTGGGTGCTCAGTGCTCAGCGTGCTGGGTGCTCAGTACTCAGGGTGCTCGGTTCTCAGTACTCAGGGTGCTGGGTGCTCATTCTCGGGGTGCTGGGTGCTCAGTGCTCAGGGTGCTGGGTGCTCAGTGCTCGGGGGTGCTGGTGCTCAGTGCTCAGGGTGCTCTGTGCTCAGTACTCGGGGTGCTCTGTGCTCAGTACTCAGGGTGCTGGGTGCTCAGTACTCATGGTGCTGGGTGCTCAGTGCTCAGGGTGCTCGCTGCTCAGTACTCAGTGTGCTGGGTGCTCAGTGCTCAGGGTCCTGGGTGCTCAGTGCTCAGGTTGCTCAGTACTCAGGGTGCTGGGTGCTCAGTACTCAGGGTTCTGGGGTGCTCAGTACTCGGGTGCTGGGTGCTCAGTACTCAGGGTGCTGGGTGCTCAGAGCACAGGGTGCTGGGTGCTCAGTACTCAGGGTGCTGGGTGCTCAGTACTCAGGGTGCTCAGTGCCCGGGGAGCTCGGTGCTCAGTACTCAGGGTGCTGGGTGCTCAGTACTCAGTGCTCGGGGTCCTGGGTGCTACAGCGCTCTGGGTGCTTAGTGCACAGCACTCAGGGTGCTGGGTGCTCAGTACTCGGGGTGCTGGGTGCTCAGTGCTCAGTCGTGCTGGGTGCTCAGTTCTCAGGGTGCTCGGTTCTCAGTACTCAGGGTGCTGGGTGCTCATTCTCGGGGTGCTGGGTGCTCAGTGCTCAGGGTGCTGGGTGCTCAGTGCTCAGGGTGCTCAGTACTCAGCGTGCTTTGTGCTCAGTGCTCAGGGTGCTGGGTGCTCAGTACTCAGGGTGCTGGGTGCTCAGTACTCAGGTTGCTGGGTGCTCCGTACTCAGGGTGCTGGGTGCTCAGTACTCAGGGTACTGGCTGCTCAGTGCTCAGGGTGCTGTGTGCTGCAGTACTCAGGGTGCTGGGTGCTCAGTACTCAGGTGCTGGGTGCTCAGTGCTCAGGGTGCTTGGTGCTCAGTGCTCGGGTCGCTCAATGCTCAGTACTCAGGGTGCTGTGTGCTCAGTGCTAGGGGTGCTGGGTGCTCAGTGCTCAGGTGCTGGGTGCTCAGTACTCGGGGTGCTCGGTGCTCAGTACTCAGGGTGCTGGGTGCTCAGTACTCAAGGTGCTGGGTGCTCAGTACTCAGGGTGCTCGGTGCTCAGTACTCAGGGTGCTGGGTGCTCAGTGCTCAGGTGCTGGGTTCTAAGCACTCAGGGTGCTGGGTGCTCAGTACTCAGGGTGCTGGGTGCTCAGTACTCAGGGTGATGGGTGCTCAGTTCTCGGGGTGCTGGGTGCTCATTAATCAGGGTGCTGGGTGCTCAGTACTCAGGTGCTCAGTGCTTGGGGTGCTGGGTGCTCAGTACTCAGGGTGCTCAGTGCTATGGGTGCTGGTTGCTCAGTGCTCAGGGTGCTGGGTGCTGAGTACTCAGGTTGCTGGGTGCACAGTACTCAGGGTGCTGGGTGCTCAGTACTCGGGGGTGCTGGGTGCTCAGTGCTCGGGTTGCTGGGTGCTCAGTGCTCGGGTGCTGCGGGTGCTCAGTGCTCGGGGGTGCTCGGTGCTCAGTGCTCGGGGTGCTGGGTGCTCAGTACTCGGGTTGCTGGGTGCTCAGTTCTCAGGGTGCTCGTGCTCAGTTCTCGGGGTGCTGGGTGCTCAGTGGTCGGGGTGCTCGGTGCTCAGTGCTCGGGGTGCTGGGTGCTCAGTACTCGGGGTGCTCAGTGCTCAGTACTCAGGGTGCTGGGTGCTCAGTGCTCAGGGTGCTGGGTGCTCAGTACTCAGGGTGCTGGGTGCTCAGCACTCAGTGTGCTCAGTACTCAGGGTGCTGGGTGCTCAGTGCTCGGGGTGCTGGGTGCTCAGTACTCAGGGTGCTCAGTACTCAGGGTTGCTGGGTGCTCAGTGCTCGGGTTGCTGGATGCTCAGTGCTCAGGGTGATCGGTGCTCAGTACTCAGGATGCTCGGTGCTCAGTACTCAGGGTGCTGGGTGCTCAGTACTCAGGGTGCTGGGTGCTCAGTCCTCAGGGTGCTCAGTGCTCAGGGTGCTGGGGGGCTCAGTGCTCGGGGTGCTCGGGTGCTCAGTACTCAGGGTGCTGAGTGCTCAGTACTCAGGGTCCTGGGTGCTCAGTACTCAGGGTGCTGGGTGCTCAGTGCTCGGGGTGTTGGGTGCCAGTGCTCAGGGTGCTCAAGTGCTCAGTACTCAGTGTTCTGGGTGCTCAGTACTCAGGGTGCTGGGTGCTCAGTGCTCGGGGTGCTGGGTGCTCAGTACTCATGGTGCTGGGGTGCTCAGTGCTCGGGGTGCTCGGTGCTCAGTACTCAAGGTGCTGGGTGCTCAGTGCTCACGGTGCTGGGTGCTCAGTCCCTCGGGGAGCTCCGTGCTCAGTGCTCAGGGTGCTGGGTGCTCAGTACTCAGGGTGCTCCGGTGCTCAGTACTAAGGTTACTCAGTGCTCAGTCCTCAGGGTGCTCAGTGCTCAGTGCTGGGGGTGCTGGGTGCTCAGTTCTCAGGGTGCTGGGTGCTCAGTGCTCAGGTTGCTGGGTGCCTCAGTACTCAGGGTGCTGCGTGCTCAGTACTCAGGTTGCTCAGTGCTCAGGGTGCTGAGTTCTCAGTGCTCGGGGTGCTGGCTACTCAGTCCTCAGGGTGCTGGATGCTCAGTGCTCAGGGTGCTCGGTGCTCAGTGCTCAGGGTGCTGGGTGCTCAGTACTCAGGGTGCTGGGTGCTCAGTGCTCGGGGTTCTGGGTGCTCAGTACTCAGGGTGCTGGGTGTTCAGTGCTCAGGGTGCTGGGGTGCTCAGTGCTCAGGGTGCTCGGTGCTTAGTACTCATGGTGCTCGGTGCTCGGGGTGCTGGGTGCTCAGTGCTCGGTGTGATGGGTCCTCAGTGCTTGGGGTGCTGGGTGCTGAGTGCTCGGTGTGCTGGGTGCTCCATGCTCAGGGTGGCTGGGTGCTCAGTGCTCGGTGTGGCTGGGTGCTCAGTACTCAGGGTGCTCGGTGGCTCAGTACTCAGGGTGCTGGGTGCTCAGTGCTCATGGGTGCTGGGTGCTCAGTACTCAAGGGTGCTGGGTGCTCGGGTGCTCAGTACACTGGGTGCTCAGTACTCAGGTGCTGGGTGCTCAGTACTCAGGGTGCTGGGTGCTCAGTTCTCAGGGTGCTGGGTGCTCATTAATCAGGGTGCTGGTTGGTGCTCAGTACTCAGGGTGCTCAGTGCTTGGGGTGCTGGGTGCTCAGTACTCAGGGTGCTCAGTGCTATGGGTGCAGGGTGCTCAGTACTCAGGGAGCTGGGTGCTGAGTACTCAGGTTCCTGGGTGCACAGTACTCAGGGTGCTGGGTGCTCAGTACTCGGGGTGCTGGGTGCTCAGTGCTCGGGTTGCTGGGTGCTCAGTGCTCGGGGTGCTGGGTGCTCAGTGCTCGGGGTGCTTGGGTGCTCAGTGCTCAGGGTGCTCGGTGCTCAGTGCTCGGGGTGCTGGTGCTCAGTGCTCGGGGATGCTCGGTGCTCAGTGCTCGGGTGCTGGGTGCTCAGTATTCAGGGTGCTCAGTGCTCGGGGTGCTGGGTGCTCATTTCTCAGGGTGCTGGGTGCTCAGTACTCATGGTGCTGGGTGCTCATTCTCGGGGTGCTGGGTGCTCAGTGCTCGGGGTGCTGGGTGCTCTCTTACTCGGGGTGCTGGGTGCTCAGTGCTCAGCGTGCTGGGTGCTAAGTACTCAGGGTGATCGGTTCTCAGTACTCAAGGTGCTGGGTGCTCATTCTCGGGGTGCTGGGTGCTCAGTGCTCAGGGTGCTGGGTGCTCAGTGCTCGGGGTGCTGGGTGCTCAGTGCTCAGGGTGCTCTGTGCTCAGTACTCGGGGTGCTCGGTGCTCAGTACTCAGGGTGCTGGGTGCTCAGTACTCATGGTGCTGGGGTGCTCAGTGCTCAGGGTGCTCGCCTGCTCAGTACTCAGGGTGCTGGGTGCTCAGTGCTCAGGGTCCTGGGTGCTCAGTACTCAGGGTGCTGGGTGCTCAGTGCTCAGGGTGATCGGTGCTCAGTCCTCAGGGTGCTCAGTACTCAGGGTGCAGGGTGCTCAGTGCTCAGGTTGCTCAGTACTCAGGGTGCTGGGTGCTCAGTACTCAGGGTGCTGCGTGCTCAGTACTCGGGGGTGCTGGGTGCTCAGTACTCAGGGTGCTGGGTGCTCAGTACTCAGGGTGCTGGGTGCTCAGAGCACAGGGTGCTGGGTGCTCAGTTCTCAGGGTGCTCGGTTCTCAGTACTCAGGGTGGCTGGGTGCTCAGTGCTCAGGGTGCTTGGTGCTCAGTGCTCGGGTCGCTCGGTGCTCAGTACTCAGGGTGCTGTGTGCTCAGTGCTAGGGGTGCTGGGTGCTCAGTGCTCAGGGTGCTGGGTGCTCAGTACTCGGGGTGCTCGGTGCTCAGTACTCAGGGTGCTGCGTGCTCAGTACTCAAGGTGCTGGGTGCTCAGTACTCAGGGTGCTCGGTGCTCAGTACTCAGGGTGCTGGGTGCTCAGTGCTCAGGTGCTGGGTTCTATGCACTCAGGGTGCTGGGTGCTCAGTACTCAGGGTGCTGGGTGCTCAGTGCTCAGTGTGCTCGGTGCTCAGTACTCAGGGTGCTGGGTGCTCAGTGCTTGGGGTGCTGGGTGCTGAGTGCTCGGTGTGCTGGGTGCTCCATGCTCGGGGTGCTGGGTGCTCAGTGCTCTGTGTGCTGGGTGCTCAGTACTCGGGGTGCTCAGTGTTCAGTACTCAGGGTGCTGGGTGCTCAGTGCTCAGGGTGCTGGGTGCACAGTACTCAGGGGGCTGGGTGCTCGGTGCTCAGTACACTGGGTGCTCAGTACTCAGGGTGCTGGGTGCTCAGTACTCAGGTGCTGGGTGCTCAGTTCTCGGGGGTGCTGGTGCTCATTAATCAGGGTGCTGGGGTGCTCAGTACTCAGGGTGCTCAGTGCTTGGGGTGCTGGGTGCTCAGTACTCAGGGTGCTCAGTGCTATGGGTGCAGGGTGCTCAGTACTCAGGGTGCTGGTTGCTCAGTGCTCAGGGTGCTGGGTGCTGAGTACTCAGGTTGCTGGGTGCACAGTACTCAGGGTGCTGGGTGCTCAGTACTCGGGGTGCTGGGTGCTCAGTGGCTCGGGTTGCTGGGTGCTCAGTGCTCGGGGTGCTCGGTGCTCAGTGCTCGGGCGTGCTGGGTGCTCAGTTCTCAGGGTGCTCGGTGCTCAGTGCTCGGGGTGCTGGGTGCTCAGTGCTCGGGGTGCTCGGTGCTCAGTGCTCGGGGTGCTGGTGCTCAGTACTCGGGGGTGCTCAGTGCTCAGTACTCAGGGTGCTGGGTGCTCAGTACTCAGGGTGCTGGGTGCTCAGCACTCAGTGTGCTCAGTACTCAGGGTGCTGGGTGCTCAGTGCTCGGGGTGCTGTGTGCTCAGTACTCAGGGTGCTCAGTACTCAGGGTGCTGGGTGCTCTGTGCTCGGGGTGCTGGATGCTCAGTGCTCAGGGTGATCGGTGGCTCAGTACTCAGGGATGCTGGGTGCTCAGTACTCAGGGTGCTTGGTGCTCAGTACTCAGGGTGCTGGGTGCTCAGTCCTCAGGGTGCTCAGTGCTCAGGGTACTGGGGGCTCAGTGCTCGGGGTGCTCGGTGCTCAGTACTCAGGGTGCTGAGTGCTCAGTACTCAGGGTCCTGGGTGCTCAGTACTCAGGGTGCTGGGTGCTCAGTGCTCGGGGTGTTGGGTGCTCAGTGCTCAGGGTGTTCAGTGCTCAGTACTCAGGGTGCTGGTGCTCAGTACTCAGGGTGCTGGGTGCTCAGTGCTCGGGTGCTGGGTGCTCAGTACTCATGGTTGCTGGGTGCTCAGTGCTCGGGGTGCTCGGTGCTCAGTACTCAAGGTGCTGGGTGCTCAGTGCTTCACGGTGCTGGGTGCTCAGTCCTCGGGGTGCTCCGTGCTCAGTGCTCAGGGTGCTGGGTGCTCAGTACTCAGGGTGCTCGGTGCTCAGTACTAAGGTTACTCAGTGCTCAGTCCTCAGGGTGCTCAGTGCTCAGTGGCTAGGGGTGCTGGGTGCTCAGTACTCAGGGTGCCTGGGTGCTCAGTGCTCAGGTTGCTGGGTGCTCAGTACTCAGGGTGCTGGGTGCTCAGTACTCAGGGCCCTGGGTGCTCATTGCTCTTGGTGATGGGTGCTCAGTGCTACGGGTGATGGGTGCTCAAGTGCTCGGGGTGCTGGGTGCTCAGTGCTCGGGGCGCTGGGTACTCAGTGCTCGGGGTACTCGGTGCTCAGTACTCAGGGTGCTGGGTGCTCAGTGCTCAGGGTGCTCAGTGCTCAGTACTCAGTGTGCTGGGTGCTCAGGGCTCGGGGTGCTGGGAGCTCAGTACTCAGGGTGCTGGGTGCTCAGTGCTCGGGGTGCTGGGTGCTCAGTACTCAGGGGTGCTGGGTGCTCAGTGCTCAGGGTGCTGGGTGCTCAGTAGTCAGGGTGCTGGGGTGCTCAGTACTCAGGGTGCTCAGTGCTCGGGGAGCTCGGTGCTCAGTACTCAGGGTGCTGGGGTGCTCAGTACTCAGTGCTCGGGGGTCCTGGGTGCTCAGCGCTCTGGGTGCTTAGTGCACAGTACTCAGAGTGCTGGGTGCTCAGTATTCAGGGTGCTCAGTGCTCGGGGTGCTGGGTGCTCATTACTCAGGGTGCTGGTTGCTCAGTACTCATGGTGCTGGGTGCTCATTCTCGCGGGTGCTGGGTGCTCAGTGCTCGGGGGTGCTGGGTGCTCACTACTCGGGGTGCTGGGTGCTCAGTACTCAGGGTGCTCGGTTCTCAGTACTCAGGGTGCTGGGTGCTCATTCTCGGGGTGCTGGGTGCTCAGTGCTCAGGGTGCTGGGTGCTCAGTGCTCGGGGTGCTGGTTGCTCAGTGCTCAGGGTGCTCTGTGCTCAGTACTCGGGGTGCTCGGGTGCTCAGTACTCAGGGTGTTGGGTGCTCAGTACTCATGGTGCTGGGTGCTCAGTGCTCAGGGTGCTCGCTGCTCAGTACTCAGGGTGCTGGGTGCTCTGTGCTCAGGGTCCTGGGTGCTCAGTACTCAGGGTGCTGGGTGCTCAGTGCTCAGGGTGATCGGTGCTCAGTCCTCAGGGTGCTCAGTACTCAGGGTTGCAGGGTGCTCAGTGCTCAGGTTGCTCAGTTACTCAGGGTGCTGGGGTGCTCAGTACTCAGGGTGCTGCGTGCTCAGTACTCGGGGTGCTGGGTGCTCAGTACTCAGGGTGCTGGGTGCTCAGAGCACAGGGTGCTGGGTGCTCAGTACTCAGGGTGCTGGGTGCTCAGTACTCAGGGTGCTCAGTGCCCGGGGAGCTCGGTGCTCAGTACTCAGGGTGCTGGGTGCTCAGTACTCAGTGCTCGGGGTCATGGAGTGCTCAGCGCTCTGGGTGCTTAGTGCACAGTACTCAGGGTGCTGGGTGCTCAGTACTCGGGGTGCTGTGTGCTCAGTGCTCAGCGTGCTGGGTGCTCAGTTCTCAGGGTGCTCGGTTCTCAGTACTCAGGGTGCTGGGTGCTCATTCTCGGGGTGCTGGGTGCTCAGTGCTCAGGGTGCTGGGTGCTCAGTGCTCAGGGTCCTCGGTGCTCAGTACTCAGGGTGCTCAGTACTCAGCGTGATTTGTGCTCAGTGCTCAGGGTGCTGGGTGCTCACTACTCAGGGTGCTGGGTGCTCAGTACTCAGGGTGCTGGGTGCTCCGTACTCAGGGTGCTGGGTGCTCAGTACTCAGGGTGCTGGGTGCTCAGTGCTCAGGGTGCTGTGTGCTCAGTACTCAGGGTGCTGGGTGCTCAGTACTCAGGGTGCTGTGGTTCTCAGTGCTCAGGGTGCTTGGTGCTCAGTGCTCGGGTCGCTCGGTGCTCAGTACTCAGGGTGCTGTGTGCTCAGTGCTAGGGGTGCTGGGTGCTCAGTGCTAGGGGTGCTGTGGTGCTCAGTACTCGGGGTGCTCGGTGCTCAGTACTCAGGGTGCTGGGTGCTCAGTACTCAAGGTGCTGGGTGCTCAGTACTCAGGGTGCTCGGTGCTCAGTACTCAGGGTGCTGGGTGCTCAGTGCTCAGGTGCTGGGTTCTAAGCATTCAGGGTGCTGGGTGCTCAGTACTCAGGGTGCTGGGGTGGCTCAGTGCTCAGGGTGCTGGGTGCTCAGTACTCAGGGTGCTGGGTGCTCAGAACTCAGTGTGCTCAGTACTCAGGGTGCTGGGGTGCTCAGTGCTTGGGGTGCTGGGTGCTGAGTGCTCGGTGTGCTGGGGTGCTCCATGCTCGGGGTGCTGGGTGCTCAGTGCTCGGTGTGCTGGGGTGCTCAGTACTTGGGGTTCTCAGTGTTCAGTACTCAGGGTGCTGGGTGCTCAGTGCTCAGGGTGCTGGGTGCACAGTACTCAGGGGGCTGGGTGCTCGGTGCTCAGTACACTAGGGTGCTCAGTACTCAGGGTGCTGGGTGCTCAGTACTCAGGGTGCTGGGTGCTCAGTTCTCGGGGTGCTGGGTGTTCATTAATCAGTTTGCTGGGTGCTCAGTACTCAGGGTGCTCAGTGCTTGGGGTGCTGGGTGCTCAGTACTCAGGGTGCTCAGTGCTATGGGTGCAGGGTGCTCAGTACTCAGGGTGCTGGTTGCTCAGTGCTCAGGGTGCTGGGTGCTGAGTACTCAGGTTGCTGGGTGCACAGTACTCAGGGTGCTGGGTGCTCAGTACTCGGGGTGCTGGATGCTCAGTGCTCGGGTTGCTGGGTGGCTCAGTGCTCGGGGGTGCTCGGTGCTCAGTGCTCGGGGTGCTGGGTGCTCAGTTCTCAGGGTGCTCGGTGCTCAGTGCTCAGGGTGCTGGGTGCTCAGTGCTCGGGGTGCTCGGTGCTCAGTGCTCGGGGTGCTGGGTGCTCAGTACTCGGGGTGCTCAGTGCTCAGTACTCAGGGTGCTGGGTGCTCAGTGCTCAGGGTGCTGGGTTGCTCAGTACTCAGGGTGCTGGGTGATCAGCACTCAGTGTGCTCAGTACTCAGGGTGCTGGGTGCTCAGTGCTCGGGGTGCTGGGTGCTCAGTACTCAGGGTGCTCAGTACTCAGGGTGCTGGGTGCTCAGTGCTCGGGGTGCTGGATGCTCAGTGCTCAGGGTGATCGGTGCTCAGTACTCAGGATGCTGGGTGCTCAGTACTCAGGGTGCTGGGTGCTCAGTACTCAGGGTGCTGGGTGCTCAGTCCTCAGGGTGCTCAGTGCTCAGGGTACTGGGGGCTCAGTGCTCGGGGGTGCTCGGTGCTCAGTACTCAGGGTGCTGAGTGCTCAGTACTCAGGGTCCTGGGTGCTCAGTACTCAGGGTGCTGGGTGCTCAGTGCTCGGGGTGTTGGGTGCTCAGTGCTCAGGGTGCTCAGTGCTCAGTACTCAGGGTGCTGGGTGCTCAGTACTCAGGGTGCTGGGTGCTCAGTGCTCGGGGTGCTGGGTGCTCAGTACTCATGGTGCTGGGGTGCTCAGTGCTCAGGGTGCTCGGTGCTCAGTACTCAAGGTGCTGGGTGCTCAGTGCTCACGGTGCTGGGTGCTCAGTCCTCGGGGTGCTCCGTGCTCAGTGCTCAGGGTGCTGGGTGCTCAGTACTCAGGGTGTTCGGTGCTCAGTACTAAGGTTACTCAGTGCTCAGTCCTCAGGGTGCTCAGTGCTCAGTGCTGGGCGTGCTGGGTGCTCAGTACTCAGGGTGCTGTGTGCTCAGTGCTCAGGTTGCTGGGTGCTCAGTACTCAGGGTGCTGCGTGCTCAGTACTCAGGGTGCTCAGTGCTCAGTACTCAGGGTGCTCAGTGCTCAGGGTGCTGAGTTCTCAGTGCTCGGGGTGCTGGCTACTCAGTCCTCAGGGTGCTGGATGCTCAGTGCTCAGGGTGCTCGTTGCTCAGTGCTCAGGGTGCTGGGTGCTCAGTACTCGGGGTGCTGGGGTGCTCTGTACTCACTGTGCTGGGTGCTCAGTGCTCGGGGTTTCTGGAAGTGCTCAGTACTCAGGGTGCTGGGTGTTCAGTGCTCAGGGTGCTGGGTGCTCAGTGCTCAGGGTGCTCGGTGCTTAGTACTCATGGTGCTCGGTGCTCCGGGTGCTGGGTGCTCAGTGCTCGGTGTGCTGGGTCCTCAGTGCTTGGGGTGCTGGGTGCTGAGTGCTCGGTGTGCTGGGTGCTCCATGCTCAGGGTGCTGGGTGCTCAGTACTCAGGGTGCTGGGTGCACAGTACTCAGGGTGCTGGGTGCTCATTAATCAGGGTGCTGGTGCTCGGTGCTCAGTACACTGGGTGCTCAGTACTCAGGGTGCTGGGTGCTCAGTACTCAGGGTGCTGGGTGCTCAGTTCTCGGGGTGCTGGGTGCTCATTAATCAGGGTGCTGGGTGCTCAGTACTCAGGGTGCTCAGTGCTTGGGGTGCTGGGTGCTCAGTACTCAGGGTGCTCAGTGCTATGGGTGCAGGGTGCTCAGTACTCAGGGTGCTGGTTGCTCAGTGCTCAGGGTGCTGGGTGCTGAGTACTCAGGTTCCTGGGTGCACAGTACTCAGGGGTGCTGGGTGCTCAGTGCTCGGGTTGCTGGGTGCTCAGTGCTCGGGGGTGCTGAGTGCTCAGTGCTCGGGGTGCTTGGTGCTCAGTGCTCAGGGTGCTCGGTGCTCAGTGCTCGGGGTGCTGGGTGCTCAGTGCTCGGGGTGCTCGGTGCTCAGTGCTCGGGGTGCTGGGTGCTCAGTACTCGGGGTGCTCAGTGCTCAGTACTCAGGGTGCTGGGTGCTCAGTGCTCAGGGTGCTGGGTGCTCAGTGCTCAGGGTGCTGGCTGCTCGGTGCTCAGGTTGCTGGGTGCTCAGTACTCGGGGTGCTGGGTGCTCAGTACTCAGGGCCCTGGGTGCTCATTGCTCGGGGTGCTGGGTGCTCAGTGCTACGGGGTGCTGGGTGCTCAGTGCTCGGGGTGCTGGGTGCTCAGTGCTCGGGGGCGCTGGGTGCTCAGTGCTCGGGGTACTCGGTGCTCAGTACTCAGGGTGCTGGGTGCTCAGTGCTCGGGGTGCTCGGTGATCAGTACTCCAGTGTGCTGGGTGCTCAGTGCTCAGGGTGCTGGGTACTCAGTACTCAGTGTGCTGGGTGCTCAGTGCTCAGGGTGCTGGGTGCTCAGTGCTCAGGGTGCTGGGTGCTCAGTGCTCGGGGTGCTGGGTGCTCAGTGCTCGGGGTCCTGGGTGCTCAGTACTCAGTGCTCGGGGTCCTGGGTGCTCAGTACTCAGGGTCCTGGGTGCTCAGTACTCAGGGTGCTCAGTGCTCGGGGAGCTCGGTGCTCAGTACTCAGGGTGCTGGGTGCTCAGTACTCAGTGCTCGGGGTCCTGGGTGCTCAGCGCTCTGGGTGCTTAGTGCACAGTACTCAGAGTGCTGCGTGCTCAGTATTCAGGGTGCTCAGTGCTCGGGGTGCTGGGTGCTCATTACTCAGGGTGCTGGGTGCTCAGTACTCATGGTGCTGGGTGCTCATTCTCGGGGTGCTGGGTGCTCAGTGCTCGGGGTGCTGGGTGCTCACTACTCGGGGTGCTGGGTGCTCAGTGCTCAGCGTGCTGGGTGCTCAGTACTCAGGGTGCTCTGTTCTCAGTACTCAGGGTGCTGGGTGCTCAGTACTCAGTGTGCTGGGTGCTCAGTGCTCAGGGTGCTGGGTGCTCAGTGCTCAGGGTGCTGGGTGCTCAGTGCTCAGGGTGCTCTGTGCTCAGTACTCGGGGTGCTCGGTGCTCAGTACTCAGGGTGCTGGGTGCTCAGTACTCATGGTGCTGGGTGCTCAGTGCTCAGGGTGCTCGCTGCTCAGTACTCAGTGTGCTGGGTGCTCAGTGCTCAGGGTCCTGGGTGCTCAGTACTCAGGGTGCAGGGTGCTCAGTGCTCAGGGTTGCTCAGTACTCAGGGTGCTGGGTGCTCAGTACTCCAGGGTTCTGGGTGCTCAGTACTCGGGGTGCTGGGTGCTCAGTACTCAGGGTGCTGGGTTCTCAGAGCACAGGGTGCTGGGTGCTCAGTACTCAGTGTGCTGGGTGCTCAGTACTCAGGGTGCTCAGTGCCCTGGGAGCTCGGTGCTCAGTACTCAGGGTGCTGGGTGCTCAGTACTCAGTGCTCGGGGTCCTGGGTGCTCAGCGCTCTGGGTGCTTAGTGCACAGTACTCAGGGTGCTGGGTGCTCAGTACTCGGGGGTGCTGGGTGCTCAGTGCTCAGCGTGCTGGGTGCTCAGTTCTCAGGGTGCTCGGTTCTCAGTACTCAGGGTGCTGGGTGCTCAGTGCTCAGGGTGATCGGTGCTCAGTCCTCAGGGTGCTCAGTACTCAGGGTGCAGGGTGCTCAGTGCTCAGGTTGCTCAGTACTCAGGGTGCTGGGTGCTCAGTACTCAGGGTGCTGCGTGCTCAGTACTCGGGGTGCTGGGTGCTCAGTACTCAGGGTGCTGGGGTGCTCAGAGCACAGGGTGCTGGGTGCTCAGTACTCAGGGTGCTGGGTGCTCAGTACTCAGGGTGCTCAGTGCCCGGGGAGCTCGGTGCTCAGTACTCAGGGTGCTGGGTGCTCAGTACTCAGTGCTCGGGGGTCCTGGGTGCTCAGCGCTCTGGGTGCTTAGTGCACAGTACTCAGGGTGCTGGGTGCTCAGTACTCGGGGTGCTGTGTGCTCAGTGCTCAGCGTGCTGGGTGCTCAGTTCTCAGGGTGCTCGGTTCTCAGTACTCAGGGTGCTGGGTGCTCATTCTCGGGTGTGCTGGGTGCTCAGTGCTCAGGGTGCTGGGTGCTCAGTGCTCAGGGTCCTCGGTGCTCAGTACTCAGGCGTGCTCAGTACTCAGCGTGATTTGTGCTCAGTGCTCAGGGTGCTGGGTGCTCACTACTCAGGGTGCTGGGTGCTCAGTACTCAGGGTGCTGGGTGCCCGTACTCAGGGTGCTGGGTGCTCAGTACTCAGGGTGCTGGGTGCTCAGTGCTCAGGGTGCTGTGTGCTCAGTACTCAGGGTGCTGGGTGCTCAGTACTCAGGGTGCTGGGTTCTCAGTGCTCAGGGTGCTTGTGCTCAGTGCTCGGGTCGCTCGGTGCTCAGTACTCAGGGTGCTGTTGTGCTCAGTGCTAGGGGTGCTGGGTGCTCAGTGCTCAGGGTGCTGGGTGCTCAGTACTCAGGGTGCTGGGTGCTCAGAACTCAGTGTGCTCAGTACTCAGGGTGCTGGGTGCTCAGTGCTTGGGGTGCTGGGTGCTCAGTACTCAGGGTGCTGGGTGCTCAGTGCTCAGGGTGCTGGGTGCTCAGTACTCAGGGTGCTGGGTGCTCAGAACTCAGTGTGCTCAGTACTCAGGGTGCTGGGTGCTCAGTGCTTGGGGTGCTGGGTGCTGAGTGCTCGGTGTGCTGGGTGCTCCATGCTCGGGGTGCTGGGTGCTCAGTTCTCGGTGTGCTGGGTGCTCAGTACTTGGGGTTCTCAGTGTTCAGTACTCAGGGTGCTGGGTGCTCAGTGCTCAGGGTGCTGGGTGCACAGTACTCAGGGGGCTGGCTGCTCGGTGCTCAGTACACTAGGTGCTCAGTACTCAGGGTGCTGGGTGCTCAGTACTCAGGGTGCTGGGTGCTCAGTTCTCGGGGTGCTGGGTGTTCATTAATCAGTTTGCTGGGTGCTCAGTACTCAGGGTGCTCAGTGCTTGGGGTGCTGGGTGCTCAGTACTCAGGGTGCTCAGTGCTATGGGTGCAGGGTGCTCAGTACTCAGGGTGCTGGTTGCTCAGTGCTCAGGGTGCTGGGTGCTGAGTACTCAGGTTGCTGGGGTGCACAGTACTCAGGGTGCTGGGTGCTCAGTACTCGGGGTGCTGGATGCTCAGTGCTCGGGTTGCTGGGTGCTCAGTGCTCGGGGTGCTCGGTGCTCAGTGCTCGGGGTGCTGGGTGCTCAGTTCTCAGGGTGCTCGGTGCTCAGTGCTCAGGGTGCTGCGTGCTCAGTGCTCGGGGGTGCTCGGTGCTCAGTGCTCGGGGGTGCTGGGTGCTCAGTACTCGGGGTGCTCAGTGCTCAGTACTCAGGGTGCTGGGGTGCTCAGTGCTCAGGGTGCTGGGTGCTCAGTACTCAGGGTGCTGGGTGCTCAGCACTCAGTGTGCTCAGTACTCAGGGTGCTGGGTGCTCAGTGCTCGGGGTGCTGGGTGCTCAGTACTCAGGGTGCTCAGTACTCAGGGTGCTGGGTGCTCAGTGCTCGGGGTGCTGGAATGCTCAGTGCTCAGGGTGATCGGTGCTCAGTACTCAGGATGCTGGGTGCTCAGTACTCAGGGTGCTGGGTGCTCAGTACTCAGGGTGCTGGGTGCTCAGTCCTCAGGGTGCTCAGTGCTCAGGGTACTGGGCCCTCAGTGCTCGGGGTGCTCGGTGCTCAGTACTCAGGGTGCTGAGTGCTCAGTACTCAGGGTCCTGGGTGCTCAGTACTCAGGGTGCTGGGGTGCTCAGTGCTCGGGGTGTTGGGTGCTCAGTGCTCAGGGTGCTCAGTGCTCAGTACTCAGGGTGCTGGGGTGCTCAGTACTCAGGGTGCTGGGTGCTCAGTGCTCGGGGTGCTGGGTGCTCAGTACTCATGTGCTGGGTGCTCAGTGCTCGGGGTGCTGGCTACTCAGTCCTCAGGGGTGCTGGATGCTCAGTGCTCAGGGTGCTCGTTGCTCAGTGCTCAGGGTGCTGGGTGCTCAGTACTCGGGGTGCTGGGTGCTCTGTACTCACTGTGCTGGGTGCTCAGTGCTCAGTGTGCTCGGTGCTTAGTACTCATGGTGCTCGGTGCTCGGGGGGTGCTGGGTGCTCAGTGCTCGGTGTGCTGGGTCCTCAGTGCTTGGGGTGCTGGGTGCTGAGTGCTCGGTGTGCTGGGTGCTCCATGCTCAGGGTGCTGGGTGCTCAGTGCTCGGGTGTGCTGGGTGCTCAGTACTCAGGGTGCTCGGTGCTCAGTACTCAGGGTGCTGGGTGCTCAGTACTCAGGGTGCTGGGTGCTCATTAATCAGGGTGCTGGGTGCTCGGTGCTCAGTACACTGGGTGCTCAGTACTCAGGGTGCTGGGTGCTCAGTACTCAGGGTGCTGGGTGCTCAGTTCTCGGGGTGCTGGGTGCTCATTAATCAGGGTGCTGGGTGCTCAGTACTCAGGGTGCTCAGTGCTTGGGGTGCTGGGTGCTCAGTACTCAGGGTGCTCAGTGCTATGGGTGCAGGGGTGCTCAGTACTCAGGGTGCTGGTTGCTCAGTGCTCAGGGTGCTGGGTGCTGAGTACTCAGGTTCCTGGGTGCACAGTACTCAGGGTGCTGGGGTGCTCAGTACTCGGGGTGCTGGGTGCTCAGTGCTCGGGTTGCTGGGTGCTCAGTGCTCGGGGTGCTGAGTGCTCAGTGCTCGGGGTGCTTGGTGCTCAGTGCTCAGGGTGCTCGGTGCTCAGTGCTCGGGGTGCTGGGTGCTCAGTGCTCGGGGTGCTCGGTGCTCAGTGCTCGGGGTGCTGGGTGCTCAGTACTCGGGGTGCTCAGTGCTCAGTACTCAGGGTGCTTGGTGCTCAGTGCTCAGGGGTGCTGGGTGCTCAGTGCTCGGGGTGCTCGGTGCTCAGTGCTCGGGGTGCTGGGTGCTCAGTTCTCAGGGTGCTCGGTGCTCAGTGCTCAGGGTGCTGCGTGCTCAGTGCTCGGGGTGCTCGGTGCTCAGTGGCTCGGGGGTGCTGGGGTGCTCAGTACTCGGGGTGCTCAGTGCTCAGTACTCAGGGTGCTGGGTGCTCAGTGCTCAGGGTGCTGGGGTGCTCAGTACTCAGGGTGCTGGGTGCTCAGCACTCAGTGTGCTCAGTACTCAGGGTGCTGGGGTGCTCAGTGCTCGGGGTGCTGGGTGCTCAGTACTCAGGGTGCTCAGTACTCAGGGTGCTGGGTGCTCAGTGCTCGGGGTGCTGGATGCTCAGTGCTCAGGGTGATCGGTGCTCAGTACTCAGGATGCTGGGTGCTCAGTACTCAGGGTGCTGGGTGCTCAGTACTCAGGGTGCTGGGTGCTCAGTCCTCAGGGTGCTCAGTGCTCAGGGGTACTGGGCCCTCAGTGCTCGGGGTGCTCGGTGCTCAGTACTCAGGGTGCTGAGTGCTCAGTACTCAGGGTCCTGGGTGCTCAGTACTCAGGGTGCTGGGTGCTCAGTGCTCGGGGTGTTGGGGTGCTCAGTGCTCAGGGTGCTCAGTGCTCAGTACTCAGGGTGCTGGGTGCTCAGTACTCAGGGTGCTGGGGTGCTCAGTGCTCGGGGTGCTGGGTGCTCAGTACTCATGGTGCTGGGTGCTCAGTGCTCGGGGTGCTGGCTACTCAGTCCTCAGGGTGCTGGATGCTCAGTGCTCAGGGTGCTCGTTGCTCAGTGCTCAGGGTGCTGGTGTGCTCAGTACTCGGGGTGCTGGGTGCTCTGTACTCACTGTGCTGGGTGCTCAGTGCTCAGTGTGCTCGGTGCTTAGTACTCATGGTGCTCGGTGCTCGGGGTGCTGGGTGCTCAGTGCTCGGTGTGCTGGGTCCTCAGTGCTTGGGGTGCTGGGTGCTGAGTGCTCGGTGTGCTGGGTGCTCCATGCTCAGGGTGCTGGGTGCTCAGTGCTCGGTGTGCTGGGGTGCTCAGTACTCAGGGTGCTCGGTGCTCAGTACTCAGGGTGCTGGGTGCTCAGTACTCAGGGTGCTGGGTGCTCATTAATCAGGGTGCTGGGTGCTCGGTGCTCAGTACACTGGGTGCTCAGTACTCAGGGTGCTGGGTGCTCAGTACTCAGGGTGCTGGGTGCTCAGTTCTCGGGGTGCTGGGTGCTCATTAATCAGGGTGCTGGGTGCTCAGTACTCAGGGTGCTCAGTGCTTGGGGTGCTGGGTGCTCAGTACTCAGGGTGCTCAGTGCTATGGGTGCAGGGTGCTCAGTACTCAGGGTGCTGGTTGCTCAGTGCTCAGGGTGCTGGGTGCTGAGTACTCAGGTTCCTGGGGTGCACAGTACTCAGGGTGCTGGGTGCTCAGTACTCGGGGTGCTGGGTGCTCAGTGCTCGGGTTGCTGGGTGCTCAGTGCTCGGGGTGCTGAGTGCTCAGTGCTCGGTGGTGCTTGGTGCTCAGTGCTCAGGGTGCTCGGTGCTCAGTGCTCGGGGTGCTGGGTGCTCAGTGCTCGGGGTGCTCGGTGCTCAGTGCTCGGGGTGCTGGGTGCTCAGTACTCGGGGGTGCTCAGTGCTCAGTACTCAGGGTGCTGGGTGCTCAGTGCTCAGGGTGCTGGGTGCTCAGTGCTCAGGGTGCTGGCTGCTCGGTGCTCAGGTTGCTGGGTGCTCAGTACTCGGGGTGCTGGGTGCTCAGTACTCAGGGCCCTGGGTGCTCATTGCTCGGGGTGCTGGGTGCTCAGTGCTACGGGTGCTGGGTGCTCAGTGCTCGGGGTGCTGGGTGCTCAGTGCTCGGGGCGCTGGGTGCTCAGTGCTCGGGGTACTCGAGTGCTCAGTACTCAGGGTGCTGGGTGCTCAGTGCTCGGGGTGCTCGGTGATCAGTACTCAGTGTGCTGGGTGCTCAGTGCTCAGGGTCCTGGGTACTCAGTACTCAGTGTGCTGGGTGCTCAGTGCTCAGGGTGCTGGGTGCTCAGTGCTCAGGGTGCTGGGTGCTCAGTGCTCGGGGTGCTGGGTGCTCAGTGCTCGGGGGTCCTGGGTGCTCAGTACTCAGTGCTCGGGGGTCCTGGGTGCTCAGTACTCAGGGTCCTGGGTGCTCAGTACTCAGGGGTGCTCAGTGCTCGGGGAGCTCGGTGCTCAGTACTCAGGGTGCTGGGTGCTCAGTACTCAGTGCTCGGGGTCCTGGGTGCTCAGCGCTCTGGGTGCTTAGTGCACAGTACTCAGAGTGCTGGGTGCTCAGTATTCAGGGGTGCTCAGTGCTCGGGGTGCTGGGTGCTCATTACTCAGGGTGCTGGGTGCTCAGTACTCATGGTGCTGGGTGCTCATTCTCGGGGTGCTGGGTGCTCAGTGCTCGGGGGTGCTGGGTGCTCACTACTCGGGGTGCTGGGTGCTCAGTGCTCAGCGTGCTGGGTGCTCAGTTCTCAGGGTGCTCGGTTCTCAGTACTCAGGGTGCTGGGTGCTCATTCTCGGGGGTGCTGGGTGCTCAGTGCTCAGGGTGCTGGGTGCTCAGTGCTCAGGGTGCTCAGTACTCAGCGTGCTTTGTGCTCAGTGCTCAGGGTGCTGGGTGCTCAGTACTCAGGGTGCTGGGTGCTCAGTACTCAGGTTGCTGGGTGCTCCGTACTCAGGGTGCTGGGTGCTCAGTACTCATGGTGCTGGGTGCTCAGTGCTCAGGGTGCTGTGTGCTCAGTACTCAGGGTGCTGGGTGCTCAGTACTCAGGGTGCTGGGTGCTCAGTGCTCAGGGTGCTTGGTGCTCAGTGCTCGGGTCGCTCAATGCTCAGTACTCAGGGTGCTGTGTGCTCAGTGCTAGGGGTGCTGGGTGCTCAGTGCTCAGGGTGCTGGGTGCTCAGTACTCGGGGTGCTCGGTGCTCAGTACTCAGGGTGCTGGGGTGCTCAGTACTCAAGGTGCTGGGGTGCTCAGTACTCAGGGTGCTCGGTGCTCAGTACTCAGGGTGCTGGGTGCTCAGTGCTCAGGTGCTGGGTTCTAAGCACTCAGGGTGCTGGGTGCTCAGTACTCAGGGTGCTGGGTGCTCAGTACTCAGGGTGCTGGGTGCTCAGTTCTCGGGGTGCTGGGTGCTCATTAATCAGGGTGCTGGGTGCTCAGTACTCAGGGTGCTCAGTGCTTGGGGGTGCTGGGTGCTCAGTACTCAGGGTGCTCAGTGCTATGGGTGCAGGGTGCTCAGTACTCAGGGTGCTGGTTGCTCAGTGCTCAGGGTGCTGGGTGCTGAGTACTCAGGTTGCTGGGTGCACAGTACTCAGTGTGCTGGGTGCTCAGTACTCGGGGTGCTGGGTGCTCAGTGCTCGGGTTGCTGGGTGCTCAGTGCTCGGGGTGCTGGGTGCTCAGTGCTCGGGGTGCTCGGTGCTCAGTGCTCGGGGGTGCTGGGTGCTCAGTACTCGCGTTGCTGGGTGCTCAGTTCTCAGGGTGCTCGGTGCTCAGTGCTCGGGGTGCTGGGTGCTCAGTGCTCGGGGGTGCTCGGTGCTCAGTGCTCGGGGGTGCTGGGTGCTCAGTACTCGGGGTGCTCAGTGCTCAGTACTCAGGGTGCTGGGTGCTCAGTGCTCAGGGTGCTGCGTGCTCAGTACTCAGGGTGCTGGGTGCTCAGTACTCAGGGTGCTCGGTGCTCAGTACTAAGGTTACTCAGTGCTCAGTCCTCAGGGTGCTCAGTGCTCAGTGCTGGGGGTGCTGGGTGCTCAGTACTCAGGGTGCTGGGTGCTCAGTGCTCAGGTTGCTGGGTGCTCAGTACTCAGGGTGCTGCGTGCTCAGTACTCAGGTTGCTCAGTGCTCAGGGTGCTGAGTTCTCAGTGCTCGGGGTGCTGGCTACTCAGTCCTCAGGGTGCTGGATGCTCAGTGCTCAGGGTGCTCGGTGCTCAGTGCTCAGGGTGCTGGGTGCTCAGTACTCAGGGTGCTGGGTGCTCAGTGCTCGGGGTTCTGGGTGCTCAGTACTCAGTGTGCTGGGTGTTCAGTGCTCAGGGTGCTGGGTGCTCAGTGCTCAGGGTGCTCGGTGCTTAGTACTCATGGTGCTCGGTGCTCGGGGTGCTGGGTGCTCAGTGCTCGGTGTGCTGGGTCCTCAGTGCTTGGGGTGCTGGGGTGCTGAGTGCTCGGTGTGCTGGGTGCTCCATGCTCAGGGTGCTGGGTGCTCAGTGCTCGGGGGTGCTGGGTGCTCAGTTCTCGGTGTGCTGGGTGCTCAGTACTTGGGGTTCTCAGTGTTCAGTACTCAGGGTGCTGGGTGCTCAGTGCTCAGGGTGCTGGGTGCACAGTACTCAGGGGGGCTGGCTGCTCGGTGCTCAGTACACTAGGTGCTCAGTACTCAGGGTGCTGGGTGCTCAGTACTCAGGGTGCTGGGTGCTCAGTTCTCGGGGTGCTGGGTGTTCATTAATCAGTTTGCTGGGTGCTCAGTACTCAGGGTGCTCAGTGCTTGGGGTGCTGGGGTGCTCAGTACTCAGGGTGCTCAGTGCTATGGGTGCAGGGTGCTCAGTACTCAGGGTGCTGGTTGCTCAGTGCTCAGGGTGCTGGGTGCTGAGTACTCAGGTTGCTGGTGTGCACAGTACTCAGGGTGCTGGGTGCTCAGTACTCGGGGTGCTGGATGCTCAGTGCTCGGGTTGCTGGGTGCTCAGTGCTCGGGGTGCTCGGTGCTCAGTGCTCGGGGTGCTGGGTGCTCAGTTCTCAGGGTGCTCGGTGCTCAGTGCTCAGGGTGCTGCGTGCTCAGTGCTCGGGGGTGCTCGGGTGCTCAGTGCTCGGGGTGCTGGGGGTGCTCAGTACTCGGGGTGCTCAGTGCTCAGTACTCAGGGTGCTGGGGTGCTCAGTGCTCAGGGTGCTGGGTGCTCAGTACTCAGGGTGCTGGGTGCTCAGCACTCAGTGTGCTCAGTACTCAGGGTGCTGGGTGCTCAGTGCTCGGGGTGCTGGGTGCTCAGTACTCAGGGTGCTCAGTACTCAGGGTGCTGGGTGCTCAGTGCTCGGGGTGCTGGATGCTCAGTGCTCAGGGTGATCGGTGCTCAGTACTCAGGATGCTGGGGTGCTCAGTACTCAGGGTGCTGGGTGCTCAGTACTCAGGGTGCTGGGTGCTCAGTCCTCAGGGTGCTCAGTGCTCAGGGTACTGGGCCCCTCAGTGCTCGGGGTGCTCGGTGCTCAGTACTCAGGGTGCTGAGTGCTCAGTACTCAGGGTCCTGGGTGCTCAGTACTCAGGGTGCTGGGTGCTCAGTGCTCGGGGGTGTTGGGTGCTCAGTGCTCAGGGTGCTCAGTGCTCAGTACTCAGGGTGCTGGGTGCTCAGTACTCAGGGTGCTGGGTGCTCAGTGCTCGGGGTGCTGGGTGCTCAGTACTCATGGTGCTGGGTGCTCAGTGCTCGGGGTGCTGGCTACTCAGTCCTCAGGGTGCTGGATGCTCAGTGCTCAGGGGTGCTCGTTGCTCAGTGCTCAGGGTGCTGGGGTGCTCAGTACTCGGGGTGCTGGGTGCTCTGTACTCACTGTGCTGGGTGCTCAGTGCTCAGTGTGCTCGGTGCTTAGTACTCATGGTGCTCGGTGCTCGGGGTGCTGGGTGCTCAGTGCTCGGTGTGCTGGGTCCTCAGTGCTTGGGGTGCTGGGTGCTGAGTGCTAGGTGTGCTGGGGTGCTCCATGCTCAGGGTGCTGGGTGCTCAGTGCTCGGTGTGCTGGGTGCTCAGTACTCAGGGTGCTCGGTGCTCAGTACTCAGGGTGCTGGGTGCTCAGTACTCAGGGTGCTGGGGTGCTCATTAATCAGGGTGCTGGGTGCTCGGTGCTCAGTACACTGGGTGCTCAGTACTCAGGGTGCTGGGTGGCTCAGTACTCAGGGTGCTGGGTGCTCAGTTCTCGGGGGTGCTGGGTGCTCATTAATCAGGGTGCTGGGTGCTCAGTACTCAGGGTGCTCAGTGCTTGGGGTGCTGGGTGCTCAGTACTCAGGGGTGCTCAGTGCTATGGGTGCAGGGTGCTCAGTACTCAGGGTGCTGGTTGCTCAGTGCTCAGGGTGCTGGGTGCTGAGTACTCAGGTTCCTGGGTGCACAGTACTCAGGGTGCTGGGTGCTCAGTACTCGGGGTGCTGGGTGCTCAGTGCTCGGGTTGCTGGGTGCTCAGTGCTCGGGGTGCTGAGTGCTCAGTGCTCGGGGTGCTTGGTGCTCAGTGCTCAGGGTGCTCGGTGCTCAGTGCTCGGGGGTGCTGGGGTGCTCAGTGCTCGGGGTGCTCGGTGCTCAGTGCTCGGGGTGCTGGGTGCTCAGTACTCGGGGTGCTCAGTGCTCAGTACTCAGGGTGCTGGGTGCTCAGTGCTCAGGGTGCTGGGTGCTCAGTGCTCAGGGTGCTGGCTGCTCGGTGCTCAGGTTGCTGGGTGCTCAGTACTCGGGGTGCTGGGTGCTCAGTACTCAGGGCCCTGGGTGCTCATTGCTCGGGGTGCTGGGTGCTCAGTGCTACGGGTGCTGGGTGCTCAGTGCTCGGGGTGCTGGGTGCTCAGTGCTCGGGGCGCTGGGTGCTCAGTGCTCGGGGTACTCGGTGCTCAGTACTCAGGGTGCTGGGTGCTCAGTGCTCGGGGTGCTCGGTGATCAGTACTCAGTGTGCTGGGTGCTCAGTGCTCAGGGTCCTGGGTACTCAGTACTCAGTGTGCTGGGTGCTCAGTGCTCAGGGTGCTGGGTGCTCAGTGCTCAGGGTGCTGGGTGCTCAGTGCTCGGGGTGCTGGGTGCTCAGTGCTCGGGGGTCCTGGGTGCTCAGTACTCAGTGCTCGGGGTCCTGGGTGCTCAGTACTCAGGGTCCTGGGTGCTCAGTACTCAGGGGTGCTCAGTGCTCGGGGAGCTCGGTGCTCAGTACTCAGGGTGCTGGGGTGCTCAGTACTCAGTGCTCGGGGGTCCTGGGTGCTCAGCGCTCTGGGTGCTTAGTGCACAGTACTCAGAGTGCTGGGTGCTCAGTATTCAGGGTGCTCAGTGCTCGGGGTGCTGGGTGCTCATTACTCAGGGTGCTGGGTGCTCAGTACTCATGGTGCTGGGTGCTCATTCTCGGGGTGCTGGGTGCTCAGTGCTCGGGGTGCTGGGTGCTCACTACTCGGGGTGCTGGGTGCTCAGTGCTCAGCGTGCTGGGTGCTCAGTACTCAGGGTGCTCGGTTCTCAGTACTCAGGGTGCTGGGTGCTCAGTACTCAGTGTGCTGGGTGCTCAGTGCTCAGGGTGCTGGGTGCTCAGTGCTCGGGGGTGCTGGGTGCTCAGTGCTCAGGGTGCTCTGTGCTCAGTACTCGGGGTGCTCGGTGCTCAGTACTCAGGGTGCTGGGTGCTCAGTACTCATGGTGCTGGGTGCTCAGTGCTCAGGGTGCTCGCTGCTCAGTACTCAGTGTGCTGGGTGCTCAGTGCTCAGGGTCCTGGGTGCTCAGTACTCAGGGTGCTGGGTGCTCAGTGCTCAGGGTTATCGGTGCTCAGTCCTCAGGGTGCTCAGTACTCAGGGTGCAGGGTGCTCAGTGCTCAGGTTGCTCAGTACTCAGGGTGCTGGGTGCTCAGTACTCAGGGTTCTGGGTGCTCAGTACTCGGGGTGCTGGGTGCTCAGTACTCAGGGTGCTGGGTGCTCAGAGCACAGGGTGCTGGGTGCTCAGTACTCAGTGTGCTGGGTGCTCAGTACTCAGGGTGCTCAGTGCCCGGGGAGCTCGGTGCTCAGTACTCAGGGTGCTGGGTGCTCAGTACTCAGTGCTCGGGGTCCTGGGTGCTCAGCGCTCTGGGTGCTTAGTGCACAGTACTCAGGGTGCTGGGTGCTCAGTACTCGGGGTGCTGGGTGCTCAGTGCTCAGCGTGCTGGGTGCTCAGTTCTCAGGGTGCTCGGTTCTCAGTACTCAGGGTGCTGGGTGCTCATTCTCGGGGTGCTGGGTGCTCAGTGCTCAGGGTGCTGGGTGCTCAGTGCTCAGGGTGCTCAGTACTCAGCGTGCTTTGTGCTCAGTGCTCAGGGTGCTGGGTGCTCAGTACTCAGGGTGCTGGGTGCTCAGTACTCAGGTTGCTGGGTGCTCCGTACTCAGGGTGCTGGGTGCTCAGTACTCAGGGTGCTGGGTGCTCAGTGCTCAGGGTGCTGTGTGCTCAGTACTCAGGGTGCTGGGTGCTCAGTACTCAGGGTGCTGGGTGCTCAGTGCTCAGGGTGCTTGGTGCTCAGTGCTCGGGTCGCTCAATGCTCAGTACTCAGGGTGCTGTGTGCTCAGTGCTAGGGGTGCTGGGTGCTCAGTGCTCAGGGTGCTGGGTGCTCAGTACTCGGGGTGCTCGGTGCTCAGTACTCAGGGTGCTGGGTGCTCAGTACTCAAGGTGCTGGGTGCTCAGTACTCAGGGTGCTCGGTGCTCAGTACTCAGGGTGCTGGGTGCTCAGTGCTCAGGTGCTGGGTTCTAAGCACTCAGGGTGCTGGGTGCTCAGTACTCAGGGTGCTGGGTGCTCAGTACTCAGGGTGCTGGGTGCTCAGTTCTCGGGGTGCTGGGTGCTCATTAATCAGGGTGCTGGGTGCTCAGTACTCAGGGTGCTCAGTGCTTGGGGTGCTGGGTGCTCAGTACTCAGGGTGCTCAGTGCTATGGGTGCAGGGTGCTCAGTACTCAGGGTGCTGGTTGCTCAGTGCTCAGGGTGCTGGGTGCTGAGTACTCAGGTTGCTGGGTGCACAGTACTCAGTGTGCTGGGTGCTCAGTACTCGGGGTGCTGGGTGCTCAGTGCTCGGGTTGCTGGGTGCTCAGTGCTCGGGGTGCTGGGTGCTCAGTGCTCGGGGTGCTCGGTGCTCAGTGCTCGGGGTGCTGGGTGCTCAGTACTCGCGTTGCTGGGTGCTCAGTTCTCAGGGTGCTCGGTGCTCAGTGCTCGGGGTGCTGGGTGCTCAGTGCTCGGGGTGCTCGGTGCTCAGTGCTCGGGGTGCTGGGTGCTCAGTACTCGGGGGTGCTCAGTGCTCAGTACTCAGGGTGCTGGGTGCTCAGTGCTCAGGGTGCTGGGTGCTCAGTACTCAGGGTGCTGGGTGCTCAGTACTCAGGGTGCTCGGTGCTCAGTACTAAGGTTACTCAGTGCTCAGTCCTCAGGGTGCTCAGTGCTCAGTGCTGGGGGTGCTGGGTGCTCAGTACTCAGGGTGCTGGGTGCTCAGTGCTCAGGTTGCTGGGTGCTCAGTACTCAGGGTGCTGCGTGCTCAGTACTCAGGTTGCTCAGTGCTCAGGGTGCTGAGTTCTCAGTGCTCGGGGTGCTGGCTACTCAGTCCTCAGGGTGCTGGATGCTCAGTGCTCAGGGTGCTCGGTGCTCAGTGCTCAGGGTGCTGGGTGCTCAGTACTCAGGGTGCTGGGTGCTCAGTGCTCGGGGTTCTGGGTGCTCAGTACTCAGTGTGCTGGGTGTTCAGTGCTCAGGGTGCTGGGTGCTCAGTGCTCAGGGTGCTCGGTGCTTAGTACTCATGGTGCTCGGTGCTCGGGGTGCTGGGTGCTCAGTGCTCGGTGTGCTGGGTCCTCAGTGCTTGGGGTGCTGGGTGCTGAGTGCTCGGTGTGCTGGGTGCTCCATGCTCAGGGTGCTGGGTGCTCAGTGCTCGGTGTGCTGGGTGCTCAGTACTCAGGGTGCTCGGTGCTCAGTACTCAGGGTGCTGGGTGCTCAGTGCTCAGGGTGCTGGGTGCTCAGTACTCAGGGTGCTGGGTGCTCGGTGCTCAGTACACTGGGTGCTCAGTACTCAGGGGGCTGGGTGCTCAGTACTCAGGGTGCTGGGTGCTCAGTTCTCAGGGTGCTGGGTGCTCATTAATCAGGGTGCTGGGTGCTCAGTACTCAGGGTGCTCAGTGCTTGGGGTGCTGGGTGCTCAGTACTCAGGGTGCTCAGTGCTATGGGTGCAGGGTGCTCAGTACTCAGGGTGCTGGTTGCTCAGTGCTCAGGGTGCTGGGTGCTGAGTACTCAGGTTCCTGGGTGCACAGTACTCAGGGTGCTGGGTGCTCAGTACTCGGGGTGCTGGGTGCTCAGTGCTCGGGTTGCTGGGTGCTCAGTGCTCGGGGTGCTGGGTGCTCAGTGCTCGGGGTGCTGGGTGCTCAGTGCTCAGGGTGCTCGGTGCTCAGTGCTCGGGGGTACTGGGTGCTCAGTGCTCGGGGTGCTCGGTGCTCAGTGCTCGGGGTGCTGGGTGCTCAGTAGTCAGGGTGCTGGGTGCTCAGTACTCAGGGTGCTCAGTGCTCGGGGAGCTCGGTGCTCAGTACTCAGGGTGCTGGGTGCTCAGTACTCAGTGCTCGGGGTCCTGGGTGCTCAGCGCTCTGGGTGCTTAGTGCACAGTACTCAGAGTGCTGGGTGCTCAGTATTCAGGGTGCTCAGTGCTCGGGGTGCTGGGTGCTCATTTCTCAGGGTGCTGGGTGCTCAGTACTCATGGTGCTGGGTGCTCATTCTCGGGGTGCTGGGTGCTCAGTGCTCGGGGTGCTGGGTGCTCACTACTCGGGGTGCTGGGTGCTCAGTGCTCAGCGTGCTGGGTGCTAAGTACTCAGGGTGCTCGGTTCTCAGTACTCAGGGTGCTGGGTGCTCATTCTCGGGGTGCTGGGTGCTCAGTGCTCAGGGTGCTGGGTGCTCAGTGCTCGGGGTGCTGGGTGCTCAGTGCTCAGGGTGCTCTGTGCTCAGTACTCAGGGTGCTCGGTGCTCAGTACTCAGGGTGCTGGGTGCTCAGTACTCATGGTGCTGGGTGCTCAGTGCTCAGGGTGCTCGCTGCTCAGTACTCAGGGTGCTGGGTGCTCAGTGCTCAGGGTCCTGGGTGCTCAGTACTCAGGGTGCTGGGTGCTCAGTGCTCAGGGTGATCGGTGCTCAGTCCTCAGGGTGCTCAGTACTCAGGGTGCAGGGTGCTCAGTGCTCAGGTTGCTCAGTACTCAGGGTGCTGGGTGCTCAGTACTCAGGGTGCTGCGTGCTCAGTACTCGGGGTGCTGGGTGCTCAGTACTCAGGGTGCTGGGTGCTCAGAGCACAGGGTGCTGGGTGCTCAGTACTCAGGGTGCTGGGTGCTCAGTACTCAGGGTGCTCAATGCCCGGGGAGCTCGATGCTCAGTACTCAGGGTGCTGGGTGCTCAGTACTCAGTGCTCGGGGTCCTGGGTGCTCAGCGCTCTGGGTGCTTAGTGCACAGTACTCAGGGTGCTGGGTGCTCAGTACTCGGGGTGCTGGGTGCTCAGTGCTCAGCGTGCTGGGTGCTCAGTTCTCAGGGTGCTCGGTTCTCAGTACTCAGGGTGCTGGGTGCTCATTCTCGGGGTGCTGGGTGCTCAGTGCTCAGGGTGCTGGGTGCTCAGTGCTCAGGGTCCTCGGTGCTCAGTACTCAGGGTGCTCAGTACTCAGCGTGATTTGTGCTCAGTGCTCAGGGTGCTGGTTGCTCAGTGCTCAGGGTGCTTTTTGCTCAGTGCTCGGGTCGCTCGGTGCTCAGTACTCAGGGTGCTGTGTGCTCAGTGCTAGGGGTGCTGGGTGCTCAGTGCTCAGGGTGCTGGGTGCTCAGTACTCGGGGTGCTCGGTGCTCAGTACTCAGGGTGCTGCGTGCTCAGTACTCAAGGTGCTGGGTGCTCAGTACTCAGGGTGCTCGGTGCTCAGTACTCAGGGTGCTGGGTGCTCAGTGCTCAGGTGCTGGGTTCTAAGCACTCAGGGTGCTGGGTGCTCAGTACTCAGGGTGCTGGGTGCTCAGTGCTCAGGGTGCTGGGTGCTCAGTACTCAGGGTGCTGGGTGCTCAGCACTCAGTGTGCTCTGTACTCAGGGTGCTGGGTGCTCAGTGCTTGGGGTGCTGGGTGCTGAGTGCTCGGTGTGCTGGGTGCTCCATGCTCGGGGTGCTGGGTGCTCAGTGCTCGGTGTGCTGGGTGCTCAGTACTCGGGGTGCTCAGTGTTCAGTACTCAGGGTGCTGGGTGCTCAGTGCTCAGGGTGCTGGGTGCACAGTACTCAGGGGGCTGGGTGCTCGGTGCTCAGTACACTGGGTGCTCAGTACTCAGGGTGCTGGGTGCTCAGTACTCAGGGTGCTGGGTGCTCAGTTCTCGGGGTGCTGGGTGCTCATTAATCAGGGTGCTGGGTGCTCAGTACTCAGGGTGCTCAGTGCTTGGGGTGCTGGGTGCTCAGTACTCAGGGTGCTCAGTGCTATGGGTGCAGGGTGCTCAGTACTCAGGGTGCTGGTTGCTCAGTTCTCAGGGTGCTGGGTGCTGAGTACTCAGGTTGCTGGGTGCACAGTACTCAGGGTGCTGGGTGCTCAGTACTCGGGGTGCTGGGTGCTCAGTGCTCGGGTTGCTGGGTGCTCAGTGCTCGGGGTGCTCGGTGCTCAGTGCTCGGGGTGCTGGGTGCTCAGTTCTCAGGGTGCTCGGTGCTCAGTGCTCGGGGTGCTGGGTGCTCAGTGCTCGGGGTGCTCGGTGCTCAGTGCTCGGGGTGCTGGGTGCTCAGTACTCGGGGTGCTCAGTGCTCAGTACTCAGGGTGCTGGGTGCTCAGTGCTCAGTGTGCTGGGTGCTCAGTACTCAGGGTGCTGGGTGCTCAGCACTCAGTGTGCTCAGTACTCAGGGTGCTGGGTGCTCAGTGCTCGGGGTGCTGTGTGCTCAGTACTCAGGGTGCTCAGTACTCAGGGTGCTGGGTGCTCAGTGCTCGGGTTGCTGGATGCTCAGTGCTCAGGGTGATCGGTGCTCAGTACTCAGGATGCTGGGTGCTCAGTACTCAGGGTGCTTGGTGCTCAGTACTCAGGGTGCTGGGTGCTCAGTCCTCAGGTTGCTCAGTGCTCAGGGTACTGGGGGCTCAGTGCTCAGGGTGCTCGGTGCTCAGTACTCAGGGTGCTGAGTGCTCAGTACTCAGGGTCCTGGGTGCTCAGTACTCAGGGTGCTGGGTGCTCAGTGCTCGGGGTGTTGGGTGCTCAGTGCTCAGGGTGCTCAGTGCTCACTACTCAGGGTGCTGGGTGCTCAGTACTCAGGGTGCTGGGTGCTCAGTGCTCGGGGTGCTGGGTGCTCAGTACTCATGGTGCTGGGTGCTCAGTGCTCGGGGTGCTCGGTGCTCAGTACTCAAGGTGCTGGGTGCTCAGTGCTCACGGTGCTGGGTGCTCAGTCCTCGGGGTGCTCCGTGCTCAGTGCTCAGGGTGCTGGGTGCTCAGTACTCAGGGTGCTCGGTGCTCAGTACAAAGGTTACTCAGTGCTCAGTCCTCAGGGTGCTCAGTGCTCAGTGCTGGGGGTGCTGGGTGCTCAGTACTCAGGGTGCTGGGTGCTCAGTGCTCAGGTTGCTGCGTGCTCAGTACTCAGGGTGCTGGGTGCTCAGTACTCAGGGTCCTGGGTGCTCATTGCTCGGGGTGCTGGGTGCTCAGTGCTACGGGTGCTGGGTGCTCAGTGCTCGGGGTGCTGGGTGCTCAGTGCTCGGGGCGCTGGGTGCTCAGTGCTCGGGGTACTCGGTGCTCAGTACTCAGGGTGTTGGGTGCTCAGTGCTCAGGGTGCTCAGTGCTCAGTACTCAGTGTGCTGGGTGCTCAGGGCTCGGGGTGCTGGGAGCTCAGTACTCAGGGTGCTGGGTGCTCAGTGCTCGGGGTGCTGGGTGCTCAGTACTCAGGGTGCTGGGTGCTCAGTGCTCAGGGTGCTCAGTGCTCGGGGAGCTCGGTGCTCAGTACTCAGGGTGCTGGGTGCTCAGTACTCAGTGCTCGGGGTCCTGGGTGCTCAGCGCTCTGGGTGCTTAGTGCACAGTACTCAGAGTGCTGGGTGCTCAGTATTCAGGGTGCTCAGTGCTCGGGGTGCTGGGTGCTCATTACTCAGGGTGCTGGGTGCTCAGTACTCATGGTGCTGGGTGCTCATTCTCGGGGTGCTGGGTGCTCAGTGCTCGGGGTGCTGGGTGCTCACTACTCGGGGTGCTGGGTGCTCAGTACTCAGGGTGCTCGGTTCTCAGTACTCAGGGTGCTGGGTGCTCATTCTCGGGGTGCTGGGTGCTCAGTGCTCAGGGTGCTGGGTGCTCAGTGCTCGGGGTGCTGGGTGCTCAGTGCTCAGGGTGCTCTGTGCTTAGTACTCGGGGTGCTCGGTGCTCAGTACTCAGGGTGTTGGGTGCTCAGTACTCATGGTGCTGGGTGCTCAGTGCTCAGGGTGCTCGCTGCTTAGTACTCAGGGTGCTGGGTGCTCAGTGCTCAGGGTCCTGGGTGCTCAGTACTCAGGGTGCTGGGTGCTCAGTGCTCAGGGTGATCAGTGCTCAGTCCTCAGGGTGCTCAGTACTCAGGGTGCAGGGTGCTCAGTGCTCAGGTTGCTCAGTACTCAGGGTGCTGGGTGCTCAGTACTCAGGGTGCTGCGTGCAAAGTACTCGGGGTGCTGGGTGCTCAGTACTCAGGGTGCTGGG
The DNA here is from genome assembly GCF_018167655.1 of Microtus oregoni. Taxonomy (NCBI): domain Eukaryota; kingdom Metazoa; phylum Chordata; class Mammalia; order Rodentia; family Cricetidae; genus Microtus; species Microtus oregoni. The sequence goes on from NW_024544550.1 coordinate 3,954,860, forward strand.
TGCTCAGAGCACAGGGTGCTGGGTGCTCAGTACTCAGGGTGCTGGGTGCTCAGTACTCAGGGTGCTCAGTGCCCGGGGAGCTCGGTGCTCAGTACTCAGGGTGCTGGGTGCTCAGTACTCAGTGCTCGGGGTCCTGGGTGCTCAGCGCTCTGGGTGCTTAGTGCACAGTACTCAGGGTGCTGGGTGCTCAGTACTCGGGGTGCTGGGTGCTCAGTGCTCAGCGTGCTGGGTGCTCAGTTCTCAGGGTGCTCGGTTCTCAGTACTCAGGGTGCTGGGTGCTCATTCTCGGGGTGCTGGGTGCTCAGTGCTCAGGGTGCTGGGTGCTCAGTGCTCAGGGTCCTCGGTGCTCAGTACTCAGGGTGCTCAGTACTCAGCGTGATTTGTGCTCAGTGCTCAGGGTGCTGGGTGCTCACTACTCAGGGTGCTGGGTGCTCAGTACTCAGGGTGCTGGGTGCTCCGTACTCAGGGTGCTGGGTGCTCAGTACTCAGGGTGCTGTGTGCTCAGTGCTAGGGGTGCTGGGTGCTCAGTGCTCAGGGTGCTGGGTGCTCAGTACTCGGGGTGCTCGGTGCTCAGTACTCAGGGTGCTGGGTGCTCAGTACTCAAGGTGCTGGGTGCTCAGTACTCAGGGTGCTCGGTGCTCAGTACTCAGGGTGATGGGTGCTCAGTGCTCAGGTGCTGGGTTCTAAGCACTCAGGGTGCTGGGTGCTCAGTACTCAGGGTGCTGGGTGCTCAGTGCTCAGGGTGCTGGGTGCTCAGTACTCAGGGTGCTGGGTGCTCAGAACTCAGTGTGCTCAGTACTCAGGGTGCTGGGTGCTCAGTGCTTGGGGTGCTGGGTGCTGAGTGCTCGGTGTGCTGGGTGCTCCATGCTCGGGGTGCTGGGTGCTCAGTGCTCGGTGTGCTGGGTGCTCAGTACTTGGGGTTCTCAGTGTTCAGTACTCAGGGTGCTGGGTGCTCAGTGCTCAGGGTGCTGGGTGCACAGTACTCAGGGGGCTGGGTGCTCGGTGCTCAGTACACTAGGTGCTCAGTACTCAGGGTGCTGGGTGCTCAGTACTCAGGGTGCTGGGTGCTCAGTTCTCGGGGTGCTGGGTGTTCATTAATCAGGGTGCTGGGTGCTGAGTACTCAGGGTGCTCAGTGCTTGGGGTGCTGGGTGCTCAGTACTCAGGGTGCTCAGTGCTATGGGTGCAGGGTGCTCAGTACTCAGGGTGCTGGTTGCTCAGTGCTCAGGGTGCTGGGTGCTGAGTACTCAGGTTGCTGGGTGCACAGTACTCAGGGTGCTGGGTGCTCAGTACTTGGGGTGCTGGATGCTCAGTGCTCGGGTTGCTGGGTGCTCAGTGCTCGGGGTGCTCGGTGCTCAGTGCTCAGGGTGCTGGGTGCTCAGTTCTCAGGGTGCTCGGTGCTCAGTGCTCAGGGTGCTGGGTGCTCAGTGCTCGGGGTGCTCGGTGCTCAGTGCTCGGGGTGCTGGGTGCTCAGTACTCGGGGTGCTCAGTGCTCAGTACTCAGGGTGCTGGGTGCTCAGTGCTCAGGGTGCTGGGTGGTCAGTACTCAGGGTGCTGGGTGCTCAGCACTCAGTGTGCTCAGTACTCAGGGTGCTGGGTGCTCAGTGCTCGGGGTGCTGCGTGCTCAGTACTCAGGGTGCTCAGTACTCAGGGTGCTGGGTGCTCAGTGCTCGGGGTGCTGGATGCTCAGTGCTCAGGGTGATCGGTGCTCAGTACTCAGGATGCTGGGTGCTCAGTACTCAGGGTGCTGGGTGCTCAGTACTCAGGGTGCTGGGTGCTCAGTCCTCAGGGTGCTCAGTGCTCAGGGTACTGGGGGCTCAGTGCTCGGGGTGCTCGGTGCTCAGTACTCAGGGTGCTGAGTGCTCAGTACTCAGGGTCCTGGGTGCTCAGTACTCAGGGTGCTGGGTGCTCAGTGCTCGGGGTGTTGGGTGCTCAGTGCTCAGGGTGCTCAGTGCTCAGTACTCAGGGTGCTGGGTGCTCAGTACTCAGGGTGCTGGGTGCTCAGTGCTCGGGGTGCTGGGTGCTCAGTACTCAGGGTGCTGGGTGCTCAGTGCTCGGGGTGCTCGGTGCTCAGTACTCAGGGTGCTGGGTGCTCAGTACTCAGGGTGCTCGGTGCTCAGTACTAAGGTTACTCAGTGCTCAGTCCTCAGGGTGCTCAGTGCTCAGTGCTGGGGGTGCTGGGTGCTCAGTACTCAGGGTGCTGGGTGCTCAGTGCTCAGTTTGCTGGGTGCTCAGTACTCAGGGTGCTGCGTGCTCAGTACTCAGGGTGCTCAGTGCTCAGTACTCAGTGTGCTCAGTGCTCAGGGTGCTGAGTTCTCAGTGCTCGGGGTGCTGGCTACTCAGTCCTCAGGGTGCTGGATGCTCAGTGCTCAGGGTGCTCGTTGCTCAGTGCTCAGGGTGCTGGGTGCTCAGTACTCAGGGTGCTGGGTGCTCAGTGCTCGGGGTTCTGGGTGCTCAGTACTCAGGGTGCTGGGTGTTCAGTGCTCAGGGTGCTGGGTGCTCAGTGCTCAGGGTGCTCGGTGCTTAGTACTCATGGTGCTCGGTGCTCGGGGTCCTGGGTGCTCAGTGCTCGGTGTGCTGGGTCCTCAGTGCTTGGGGTGCTGGGTGCTGAGTGCTCGGTGTGCTGGGTGCTCCATGCTCAGGGTGCTGGGTGCTCAGTGCTCGGTGTGCTGCGTGCTCAGTACTCAGGGTGCTCGGTGCTCAGTACTCAGGGTGCTGGGTGCTCAGTACTCAGGGTGCTGGGTGCTCATTAATCAGGGTGCTGGGTGCTCGGTGCTCAGTACACTGGGTGCTCAGTACTCAGGGTGCTGGGTGCTCAGTACTCAGGGTGCTGGGTGCTCAGTTCTCGGGGTGCTGGGTGCTCATTAATCAGGGTGCTGGGTGCTCAGTACTCAGGGTGCTCAGTGCTTGGGGTGCTGGGTGCTCAGTACTCAGGGTGCTCAGTGCTATGGGTGCAGGGTGCTCAGTACTCAGGGTGCTGGTTGCTCAGTGCTCAGGGTGCTGGGTGCTGAGTACTCAGGTTCCTGGGTGCACAGTACTCAGGGTGCTGGGTGCTCAGTACTCGGGGTGCTGGGTGCTCAGTGCTCGGGGGGGTTGCTGGGTGCTCAGTGCTCGGGGTGCTGAGTGCTCAGTGCTCGGGGTGCTTGGTGCTCAGTGCTCAGGGTGCTCGGTGCTCAGTGCTCGGGGTGCTGGGTGCTCAGTGCTCGGGGTGCTCGGTGCTCAGTGCTCGGGGTGCTGGGTGCTCAGTACTCGGGGTGCTCAGTGCTCAGTACTCAGGGTGCTGGGTGCTCAGTGCTCAGGGTGCTGGGTGCTCAGTGCTCGGGGTGCTGGCTGCTCGGTGCTCAGGTTGCTGGGTGCTCAGTACTCAGGGTGCTGGGTGCTCAGTGCTCAGGGTGCTCAGTGCTCAGTACTCAGGGTGCTGGGTGCTCAGTGCTCGGTGTGCTCGGTGCTCAGTACGTTGGGTGCTCAGTACTCAGGGTGCTGGGTGCTCAGTGCTCAGGGTGATCGGTGCTCAGTACTCAGGGTGCTCAGTACTCAGGGTGCTGGGTGCTCAGGGCTCGGGGTGCTGGGTGCTCAGTGGTCGGGGTGCTGGGTGCTGAGTGCTCAGGGTGCTGGGTGCTCAGTATTCGGGGTGCTCGGTGCTCAGTACTCAGGGTGCTGGGTGCTCAGTACTCAGGGTGCTGGGTGCTCAGTGCTCAGGGTGCTTGCTGCTCAGTACTCAGGGTGCTGGGTGCTCAGTGCTCAGGGTGCTGGGTGCTCAGTAGTCAGGGTGCTTGGTGCTCAGTGCTGAGGGTGATCGGTGCTCAGTCCTCAGGGTGCTCAGTACTCAGGGTGCTGGGTGCTCAGTGCTCAGGTTGCTCAGTACTCAGGGTGCTGGGTGCTCAGTACTCAGGGTGCTGGGTGCTCAGTGCTCGGGGTGCTGGGTGCTCAGTACTCAGGGTGCTGGTTGCTCAGTGCTCAGGGTGCTGGGTGCTCAGTACTCAGGGTGCTGGGTGCTCAGTACTCAGGGTGCTCAGTGCTCGGGGAGCTCGGTGCTCAGTACTCAGGGTGCTGGGTTCTCATTACTCAGGGTGCTGGGTACTCAGTACTCAGGGTGCTGGGTGCTCATTCTCGGGTTGCTGGGTGCTCAGTGCTCGGGGTGCTGGGTGCTCAGTACTCGGTGTGCTGGGTGCTCAGTGCTCAGGGTGCTCGGTTCTCAGTACTCAGGGTGCTGGGTGCTCATTCTCAGGGTGCTGGGTTCTCAGTGCTCAGGGTGCTGGGTGCTCAGTGCTCAGGGTCCTCGGTGCTCAGTACTCAGTGCTCGGGGTCCTGGGTGCTCAGCGCTCTGGGTGATTAGTGCACAGTACTCAGGGTGCTGGGTTCTCATTACTCAGGGTGCTGGGTGCTCAGTACTCAGGGTGCTGGGTGCTCATTCTCGGGTTGCTGGGTGCTCAGTGCTCAGGTTGCTGGGTGCTCAGTCCTCAGGGTGCTGCGTGCTCAGTACTCAGGGTGCTCAGTGCTCAGTACTCAGGGTGCTCAGTGCTCAGGGTGCTGAGTTCTCAGTGCTCGGGGTGCTGGCTACTCAGTCCTCAGGGTGCTGGATGCTCAGTGCTCAGGGTGCTCGGTGCTCAGGGTGCTGGGTGCTCAGTACTCAGGGTCCTGGGTGCTCAGTGCTCGGGGTTCTGGGTGCTCAGTACTCAGGGTGCTGGGTGTTCAGTGCTCAGGGTGCTGGGTGCTCAGTGCTCAGGGTGCTTGGTGCTTAGTACTCATGGTGCTAGGTGCTCGGGGTGCTGGGTGCTCAGTGCTCGGTGTGCTGGGTCCTCAGTGCTTGGGGTGCTGGGTGCTGAGTGCTCGGTGTGCTGGGTGCTCCATGCTCAGGGTGCTGGGTGCTCAGTGCTCGGTGTGCTGGGTGCTCAGTACTCAGGGTGCTCAGTGCTCAGTACTCAGGGTGCTGGGTGCTCAGTTCTCAGGGTGCTGGGTGCTCATTAATCAGGGTGCTGGGTGCTCGGTGCTCAGTACACTGGGTGCTCAGTACTCAGGGTGCTGGGTGCTCAGTACTCAGGGTGCTGGGTGCTCAGTTCTCGGGGTGCTGGGTGCTCATTAATCAGGGTGCTGGGTGCTCAGTACTCAGGGTGCTCAGTGCTTGGGGTGCTGGGTGCTCAGTACTCAGGGTGCTCAGTGCTATGGGTGCAGGGTGCTCAGTACTCAGGGTGCTGGTTGCTCAGTGCTCAGGGTGCTGGGAGCTGAGTACTCAGGTTCCTGGGTGCACAGTACTCAGGGTGCTGGGTGCTCAGTACTCGGGGTGCTGGGTGCTCAGTGCTCAGGTTGCTGGGTGCTCAGTGCTCGGGGTGCTGAGTGCTCAGTGCTCGGGGTGCTGGGTGCTCAGTGCTCAGGGTGCTCGGTGCTCAGTGCTCGGGGTGCTGGGTGCTCAGTGCTCGGGGTGCTCGGTGCTCAGTGCTCGGGGTGCTGGGTGCTCAGTACTCAGGGTGCTCAGTGCTCAGTACTCAGGGTGCTGGGTGCTCAGTGCTCAGGGTGCTGGGTGCTCAGTGCTCGGGGTGCTGGCTGCTCGGTGCTCAGGTTGCTGGGTGCTCAGTACTCGGGGTGCTGGGTGCTCAGTACTCAGGGCCCTGGGTGCTCATTGCTCGGGTTGCTGGGTGCTCAGTGCTACGGGTGCTGGGTGCTCAGTGCTCGGGGTGCTGGGTGCTCAGTGCTCAGGGCGCTGGGTGCTCAGTGCTCGGGGTACTCGGTGCTCAGTACTCAGGGTGCTGGGTGCTCAGTGCTCAGGGTGCTCAGTGCTCAGTACTCAGGGTGCTGGGTGCTCAGTGCTCGGTGTGCTCGGTGCTCAGTACGTTGGGTGCTCAGTACTCAGGGTGCTGGGTGCTCAGTGCTCAGGGTGATCGGTGCTCAGTACTCAGGGTGCTGGGTGCTCAGGGCTCGGGGTGCTGGGAGCTCAGTACTCAGGGTGCTGGGTGCTCAGTGCTCGGTGTGCTCGGTGCTCAGTACGTTGGGTGCTCAGTACTCAGGGTGCTGGGTGCTCAGTGCTCAGGGTGATCATTGCTCAGTACTCAGGGTGCTGGGTGCTCAGGGCTCGGGGTGCTGGGAGCTCAGTACTCAGGGTGCTGGGTGCTCAGTGCTCGGGGTGCTGGGTGCTGAGTGCTCAGGGTGCTGGGTGCTCAGTACTCGGGGTGTTCGGTGCTCAGTACTCAGGGTGCTGGGTGCTCAGTACTCAGGGTGCTGGGTGCTCAGTGCTCAGGGTTCTTGCTGCTCAGTACTCAGGGTGCTGGGTGCTCAGTGCTCGGGGTGCTGGGTGCTCAGTACTCAGGGTGCTGGTTGCTCAGTGCTCAGGGTGCTGGGTGCTCAGTACTCAGGGTGCTGGGTGCTCAGTACTCAGGGTGCTCAGTGCTCGGGGAGCTCGGTGCTCAGTACTCAGGGTGCTGGGTTCTCATTACTCAGGGTGCTGGGTGCTCAGTGCTCAGGGTGCTGGGTGCTCATTCTCGGGTTGCTGGGTGCTCAGTGCTCGGGGTGCTGGGTGCTCAGTACTCGGGGTGCTGGGTGCTCAGTGCTCAGGGTGCTCGGTTCTCAGTACTCAGGGTGCTGGGTGCTCATTCTCAGGGTGCTGGGTTCTCAGTGCTCAGGGTGCTGGGTGCTCAGTGCTCAGGGTCCTCGGTGCTCAGTACTCAGTGCTCAGGGTGCTGGGTGCTCAGCGCTCTGGGTGATTAGTGCACAGTACTCAGGGTGCTGGGTGCTCAGTACTCAGGGTGCTCGGTTCTCAGTACTCAGGGTGCTGGGTGCTCATTCTTGGGGTGCTGGGTGCTCAGTGCTCAGGGTGCTGGGTGCTCAGTGCTCAGGGTCCTCGGTGCTCAGTATTCAGGGTGCTCAGTACTCAGCGTGCTTTGTGCTCAGTGCTCAGGGTGCTGGGTGCTCAATACTCAGGGTGCTGGGTGCTCAGTACTCACGGTGCTGGGTGCTCAGTACTCGGGGTGCTGGGTGCTCATTACTCAGGGTGCTGGGTGCTCAGTGCTCGGGGTGCTCGCTGCTCAGTACTCTTGGTGCTGGGGGCTCAGTACCCAGGGTGCTGTGTGCTCAGTGCTCGGGCTGCTCGGTGCTCAGTACTCAGTGTGCTGGGTGCTCAGTGCTCAGGATGCTGGGTGCTCAGTACTCAGGGTGCTCAGTACTCAGTATTCAGGGTGCTGTGTGCTCAGTGCTTGGGGTGCTGGGTGCTCAGTGCTCGGGGTGCTCGGTGCTCAGTACTCAGGGTGCTGGGTGCTCAGTGCTCAGGATGCTGGGTGCTCAGTACTCAGGGTGCTCAGTACTCAGTACTCAGGGTGCTGGGTGCTCAGTACTCAGGGTGCTGGGTGCTCAGTGCTCAGGATGCTGTGTGCTCATTACTCAGGGTGCTGGGTGCTCAGTACTCAGGGTGCTGGGTGCTCAGTGCTCAGGGTGCTTGGTGCTCAGTGCTCGGGGTGCTCGGTGCTCAGTACTCAGGGTGCTGGGTGCTCAGTGCTCGGGGTGCTGGGTGCTCAGTGCTCAGGGTGCTGGGTGCTCAGTACTCGGGGAGCTCGGTGCTCAGTACTCAAGGTGCTGGGTGCTCAGTGCTCGGGGTGCTCGGTGCTCAGTACTCAGGGTGCTGGGTGCTCAGTGCTCGGGGTGCTCAGTGCTCAGTACTCAAGGGGCTGGGTGCTCAGTGCTCACGTTGCTGGGTGCTCAGTCCTCGGGGTGCTCCATGCTCAGTGCTCAGGGTGCTGGGTGCTCAGTACTCAGGGTGCTCGGTGCTCAGTACTAAGGGTGCTCAGTGCTCAGTACTCAGGGTGCTGGGTGCTCAGTGCTCAGGGTGCTGGGTGCTCAGTGCTCGGGTTGCTGGGTGCTCAGTACTCAGGGTGCTGGGTGCTCAGTACTCAGGGTGCTGGGTGCTCAGAACTCGGGGTGCTGGGTGCTCAGTGCTCAGCGTGCTGGGTGCTCAGTACTCAGGGTGCTCGGTGCTCAGTGCTCGGGGTGCTGGGTGCTCAGTACTCAGGGTGCTGGGTGCTCAGTGCTCAGGATGCTGTGTGCTCAGTACTCAGGGTGCTGGGTGCTCAGTACTCAGGGTGCTGGGTGCTCATTCTCAGGGTGCTGGGTTCTCAGTGCTCAGGGTGCTGGGTGCTCAGTGCTCAGGTTCCTCGGTGCTCAGTACTCAGTGCTCGGGGTGCTGGGTGCTCAGCGCTCTGGGTGATTAGTGCACAGTACTCAGGGTGCTGGGTGCTCAGTACTCAGGGTGCTCGGTTCTCAGTACTCAGGGTGCTGGGTGCTCATTCTCGGGGTGCTGGGTGCTCAGTGCTCAGGGTGCTGGGTGCTCAGTGCTCAGGGTCCTCGGTGCTCAGTATTCAGGGTGCTCAGTACTCAGCGTGCTTTGTGCTCAGTGCTCAGGGTGCTGGGTGCTCAATACTCAGGGTGCTGGGTGCTCAGTACTCACGGTGCTGGGTGCTCAGTACTCGGGGTGCTGGGTGCTCATTACTCAGGGTGCTGGGTGCTCAGTGCTCGGGGTGCTCGCTGCTCAGTACTCTTGGTGCTGGGTGCTCAGTACCCAGGGTGCTGTGTGCTCAGTGCTCGGGCTGCTCGGTGCTCAGTACTCAGTGTGCTGGGTGCTCAGTGCTCAGGATGCTGGGTGCTCAGTACTCAGGGTGCTCAGTACTCAGTACTCAGGGTGCTGTGTGCTCAGTGCTTGGGGTGCTGGGTGCTCAGTGCTCGGGATGCTCGGTGCTCAGTACTCAGGGTGCTGGGTGCTCAGTGCTCAGGATGCTGGGTGCTCAGTACTCAGGGTGCTCAGTACTCAGTACTCAGGGTGCTGGGTGCTCAGTACTCAGGGTGCTGGGTGCTCAGTGCTCAGGATGCTGTGTGCTCATTACTCAGGGTGCTGGGTGCTCAGTACTCAGGGTGCTGGGTGCTCAGTGCTCAGGGTGCTTGGTGCTCAGTGCTCGGGGTGCTCGGTGCTCAGTACTCAGGGTGCTGGGTGCTCAGTGCTCGGGGTGCTGGGTGCTCAGTGCTCAGGGTGCTGGGTGCTCAGTACTCGGGGAGCTCGGTGCTCAGTACTCAAGGTGCTGGGTGCTCAGTGCTCGGGGTGCTCGGTGCTCAGTACTCAGGGTGCTGGGTGCTCAGTGCTCGGGGTGCTCAGTGCTCAGTACTCAAGGGGCTGGGTGCTCAGTGCTCACGTTGCTGGGTGCTCAGTCCTCGGGGTGCTCCATGCTCAGTGCTCAGGGTGCTGGGTGCTCAGTACTCAGGGTGCTCGGTGCTCAGTACTAAGGGTGCTCAGTGCTCAGTACTCAAGGTGCTGGGTGCTCAGTGCTCAGGGTGCTGGGTGCTCAGTGCTCGGGTTGCTGGGTGCTCAGTACTCAGGGTGCTGGGTGCTCAGTACTCAGGGTGCTGGGTGCTCAGAACTCGGGGTGCTGGGTGCTCAGTACTCAGGGTGCTCGGTGCTCAGTGCTTGGGGTGCTGGGTGCTCAGTACTCAGGGTGCTGGGTGCTCAGTGCTCAGGATGCTGTGTGCTCAGTACTCAGGGTGCTGGGTGCTCAGTACTCAGGGTGCTGGGTGCTCAGTGCTCAGGGTGCTTGGTGCTCAGTGCTCGGGGTGCTCGGTGCTCAGTACTCAGGGTGCTGGGTGCTCAGTGCTCGGGGTGCTGGGTGCTCAGTGCTCAGGGTGCTGGGTGCTCAGTACTCGGGGAGCTCGGTGCTCAGTACTCAAGGTGCTGGGTGCTCAGTGCTCGGGGTGCTCGGTGCTCAGTACTCAGGGTGCTGGGTGCTCAGTGCTCGGGGTGCTCAGTGCTCAGTACTCAAGGTGCTGGGTGCTCAGTGCTCACGGTGCTGGGTGCTCAGTCCTCGGGGTGCTCCATGCTCAGTGCTCAGTGTGCTGGGAGCTCAGTACTCAGGGTGCTCGGTGCTCAATACTAAGGGTGCTCAGTGCTCAGTACTCAGGGTGCTGGGTGCTCAGTGCTCAGGGTGCTGGGTGCTCAGTGCTCCGGTTGCTGGGTGCTCAGTACTCAGGGTGCTGGGTGCTCAGTACTCAGGGTGCTGGGTGCTCAGTACTCAGGGTGCTCAGTGCTCAGTACTCAGGGTGCTGGGTGCTCAGTGCTCAGGGTGCTGGGTGCTCAGTGCTCGGGGTGCTGGCTGCTCGGTGCTCAGGTTGCTGGGTGCTCAGTACTCGGGGTGCTGGGTGCTCAGTACTCAGGGCCCTGGGTGCTCATTGCTCGGGTTGCTGGGTGCTCAGTGCTACGGGTGCTGGGTGCTCAGTGCTCGGGGTGCTGGGTGCTCAGTGCTCAGGGCGCTGGGTGCTCAGTGCTCGGGGTACTCGGTGCTCAGTACTCAGGGTGCTGGGTGCTCAGTGCTCAGGGTGCTCAGTGCTCAGTACTCAGGGTGCTGGGTGCTCAGTGCTCGGTGTGCTCGGTGCTCAGTACGTTGGGTGCTCAGTACTCAGGGTGCTGGGTGCTCAGTGCTCAGGGTGATCGGTGCTCAGTACTCAGGGTGCTGGGTGCTCAGGGCTCGGGGTGCTGGGAGCTCAGTACTCAGGGTGCTGGGTGCTCAGTGCTCGGTGTGCTCGGTGCTCAGTACGTTGGGTGCTCAGTACTCAGGGTGCTGGGTGCTCAGTGCTCAGGGTGATCATTGCTCAGTACTCAGGGTGCTGGGTGCTCAGGGCTCGGGGTGCTGGGAGCTCAGTACTCAGGGTGCTGGGTGCTCAGTGCTCGGGGTGCTGGGTGCTGAGTGCTCAGGGTGCTGGGTGCTCAGTACTCGGGGTGTTCGGTGCTCAGTACTCAGGGTGCTGGGTGCTCAGTACTCAGGGTGCTGGGTGCTCAGTGCTCAGGGTTCTTGCTGCTCAGTACTCAGGGTGCTGGGTGCTCAGTGCTCGGGGTGCTGGGTGCTCAGTACTCAGGGTGCTGGTTGCTCAGTGCTCAGGGTGCTGGGTGCTCAGTACTCAGGGTGCTGGGTGCTCAGTACTCAGGGTGCTCAGTGCTCGGGGAGCTCGGTGCTCAGTACTCAGGGTGCTGGGTTCTCATTACTCAGGGTGCTGGGTGCTCAGTGCTCAGGTGCTGGGTGCTCATTCTCGGGTTGCTGGGTGCTCAGTGCTCGGGGTGCTGGGTGCTCAGTACTCGGGGTGCTGGGTGCTCAGTGCTCAGGGTGCTCGGTTCTCAGTACTCAGGGTGCTGGGTGCTCATTCTCAGGGTGCTGGGTTCTCAGTGCTCAGGGTGCTGGGTGCTCAGTGCTCAGGGTCCTCGGTGCTCAGTACTCAGTGCTCAGGGTGCTGGGTGCTCAGCGCTCTGGGTGATTAGTGCACAGTACTCAGGGTGCTGGGTGCTCAGTACTCAGGGTGCTCGGTTCTCAGTACTCAGGGTGCTGGGTGCTCATTCTTGGGGTGCTGGGTGCTCAGTGCTCAGGGTGCTGGGTGCTCAGTGCTCAGGGTCCTCGGTGCTCAGTATTCAGGGTGCTCAGTACTCAGCGTGCTTTGTGCTCAGTGCTCAGGGTGCTGGGTGCTCAATACTCAGGGTGCTGGGTGCTCAGTACTCACGGTGCTGGGTGCTCAGTACTCGGGGTGCTGGGTGCTCATTACTCAGGGTGCTGGGTGCTCAGTGCTCGGGGTGCTCGCTGCTCAGTACTCTTGGTGCTGGGGGCTCAGTACCCAGGGTGCTGTGTGCTCAGTGCTCGGGCTGCTCGGTGCTCAGTACTCAGTGTGCTGGGTGCTCAGTGCTCAGGATGCTGGGTGCTCAGTACTCAGGGTGCTCAGTACTCAGTATTCAGGGTGCTGTGTGCTCAGTGCTTGGGGTGCTGGGTGCTCAGTGCTCGGGGTGCTCGGTGCTCAGTACTCAGGGTGCTGGGTGCTCAGTGCTCAGGATGCTGGGTGCTCAGTACTCAGGGTGCTCAGTACTCAGTACTCAGGGTGCTGGGTGCTCAGTACTCAGGGTGCTGGGTGCTCAGTGCTCAGGATGCTGTGTGCTCATTACTCAGGGTGCTGGGTGCTCAGTACTCAGGGTGCTGGGTGCTCAGTGCTCAGGGTGCTTGGTGCTCAGTGCTCGGGGTGCTCGGTGCTCAGTACTCAGGGTGCTGGGTGCTCAGTGCTCGGGGTGCTGGGTGCTCAGTGCTCAGGGTGCTGGGTGCTCAGTACTCGGGGAGCTCGGTGCTCAGTACTCAAGGTGCTGGGTGCTCAGTGCTCGGGGTGCTCGGTGCTCAGTACTCAGGGTGCTGGGTGCTCAGTGCTCGGGGTGCTCAGTGCTCAGTACTCAAGGGGCTGGGTGCTCAGTGCTCACGTTGCTGGGTGCTCAGTCCTCGGGGTGCTCCATGCTCAGTGCTCAGGGTGCTGGGTGCTCAGTACTCAGGGTGCTCGGTGCTCAGTACTAAGGGTGCTCAGTGCTCAGTACTCAGGGTGCTGGGTGCTCAGTGCTCAGGGTGCTGGGTGCTCAGTGCTCGGGTTGCTGGGTGCTCAGTACTCAGGGTGCTGGGTGCTCAGTACTCAGGGTGCTGGGTGCTCAGAACTCGGGGTGCTGGGTGCTCAGTGCTCAGCGTGCTGGGTGCTCAGTACTCAGGGTGCTCGGTGCTCAGTGCTCGGGGTGCTGGGTGCTCAGTACTCAGGGTGCTGGGTGCTCAGTGCTCAGGATGCTGTGTGCTCAGTACTCAGGGTGCTGGGTGCTCAGTACTCAGGGTGCTGGGTGCTCATTCTCAGGGTGCTGGGTTCTCAGTGCTCAGGGTGCTGGGTGCTCAGTGCTCAGGTTCCTCGGTGCTCAGTACTCAGTGCTCGGGGTGCTGGGTGCTCAGCGCTCTGGGTGATTAGTGCACAGTACTCAGGGTGCTGGGTGCTCAGTACTCAGGGTGCTCGGTTCTCAGTACTCAGGGTGCTGGGTGCTCATTCTCGGGGTGCTGGGTGCTCAGTGCTCAGGGTGCTGGGTGCTCAGTGCTCAGGGTCCTCGGTGCTCAGTATTCAGGGTGCTCAGTACTCAGCGTGCTTTGTGCTCAGTGCTCAGGGTGCTGGGTGCTCAATACTCAGGGTGCTGGGTGCTCAGTACTCACGGTGCTGGGTGCTCAGTACTCGGGGTGCTGGGTGCTCATTACTCAGGGTGCTGGGTGCTCAGTGCTCGGGGTGCTCGCTGCTCAGTTCTCTTGGTGCTGGGTGCTCAGTACCCAGGGTGCTGTGTGCTCAGTGCTCGGGCTGCTCGGTGCTCAGTACTCAGTGTGCTGGGTGCTCAGTGCTCAGGATGCTGGGTGCTCAGTACTCAGGGTGCTCAGTACTCAGTACTCAGGGTACTGTGTGCTCAGTGCTTGGGGTGCTGGGTGCTCAGTGCTCGGGATGCTCGGTGCTCAGTACTCAGGGTGCTGGGTGCTCAGTGCTCAGGATGCTGGGTGCTCAGTACTCAGGGTGCTCAGTACTCAGTACTCAGGGTGCTGGGTGCTCAGTACTCAGGGTGCTGGGTGCTCAGTGCTCAGGATGCTGTGTGCTCATTACTCAGGGTGCTGGGTGCTCAGTACTCAGGGTGCTGGGTGCTCAGTGCTCAGGGTGCTTGGTGCTCAGTGCTCGGGGTGCTCGGTGCTCAGTACTCAGGGTGCTGGGTGCTCAGTGCTCGGGGTGCTGGGTGCTCAGTGCTCAGGGTGCTGGGTGCTCAGTACTCGGGGAGCTCGGTGCTCAGTACTCAAGGTGCTGGGTGCTCAGTGCTCGGGGTGCTCGGTGCTCAGTACTCAGGGTGCTGGGTGCTCAGTGCTCGGGGTGCTCAGTGCTCAGTACTCAAGGGGCTGGGTGCTCAGTGCTCACGTTGCTGGGTGCTCAGTCCTCGGGGTGCTCCATGCTCAGTGCTCAGGGTGCTGGGTGCTCAGTACTCAGGGTGCTCGGTGCTCAGTACTAAGGGTGCTCAGTGCTCAGTACTCAAGGTGCTGGGTGCTCAGTGCTCAGGGTGCTGGGTGCTCAGTGCTCGGGTTGCTGGGTGCTCAGTACTCAGGGTGCTGGGTGCTCAGTACTCAGGGTGCTGGGTGCTCAGAACTCGGGGTGCTGGGTGCTCAGTACTCAGGGTGCTCGGTGCTCAGTGCTTGGGGTGCTGGGTGCTCAGTACTCAGGGTGCTGGGTGCTCAGTGCTCAGGATGCTGTGTGCTCAGTACTCAGGGTGCTGGGTGCTCAGTACTCAGGGTGCTGGGTGCTCAGTGCTCAGGGTGCTTGGTGCTCAGTGCTCGGGGTGCTCGGTGCTCAGTACTCAGGGTGCTGGGTGCTCAGTGCTCGGGGTGCTGGGTGCTCAGTGCTCAGGGTGCTGGGTGCTCAGTACTCGGGGAGCTCGGTGCTCAGTACTCAAGGTGCTGGGTGCTCAGTGCTCGGGGTGCTCGGTGCTCAGTACTCAGGGTGCTGGGTGCTCAGTGCTCGGGGTGCTCAGTGCTCAGTACTCAAGGTGCTGGGTGCTCAGTGCTCACGGTGCTGGGTGCTCAGTCCTCGGGGTGCTCCATGCTCAGTGCTCAGTGTGCTGGGAGCTCAGTACTCAGGGTGCTCGGTGCTCAATACTAAGGGTGCTCAGTGCTCAGTACTCAGGGTGCTGGGTGCTCAGTGCTCAGGGTGCTGGGTGCTCAGTGCTCCGGTTGCTGGGTGCTCAGTACTCAGGGTGCTGGGTGCTCAGTACTCAGGGTGCTGGGTGCTCAGAACTCGGGGTGCTGGGTGCTCAGTGCTCAGCGTGCTGGGTGCTCAGTACTCAGGGTGCTCGGTGCTCAGTGCTTGGGGTGCTGGGTGCTCAGTACTCAGGGTGCTGGGTGCTCAGTGCTCAGGGTGCTGGGTGCTCAGTACTCAGTGCTCAGGATGCTGGGTGCTCATTGCTCGCGCTGCTGGGTGCTCATTGCTCAGGGTGCTTGGTGCTCAGTACTCAGGGTGCTGGGTTCTCAGTACTCAGGGTGCTGGGTGCACAGTGCTAGGGGTGCTGGGTGCTCAGTGCTCGGGGTCTGGGTGCTCAGTACACAGGGTTCTGGGTGCTCATTCTCGGGGTGCTGTGTGCTCAGTGCTCGGGGTGCTGGGTGCTCAGTACTCAGGGTGCTTCGGGCTCAGTACTCAGGGTGCTGGGTGCTCAGTCCTCAGGGTGATCTGTTCTCAGTACTCAGGGTGCTGGGTGCTCAGTGCTCGGGGTGCTGGGTGCTCAGTACACGGGGTGCTCAGTACTCAGGGTGCTGGGTGCTCAGTACTCAGGGTGCTGGGTGCTCAGTGCTCGGGGTGCTCGGTGCCCAGTACTCGGGGTGCTGAGTGCTCAGTACTCGGGGTGCTGGGTGCTCAGTGCTCAGGGTGCTGGGTGCTCAGTGCTCGGGTTGCTAGGTGCTCAGTGCTGAGGGTGCTGGCTACTCAGTGCTCAGGGAGCTGGGTGCTCATTACTCAGGGTGCTAGGTGCTCAGTACTCAGGGTGCTCAGTGCTCAGTACTCAGCGTGCTTTGTGCTCAGTGCTCAGGGTGCTGGGTGCCCAGTACTCAGGGTGCTGGGTGCTCAGTACTCAGGGTGCTGTGTGCTCAGTACTCAGGGTGCTGGGTGCTCAGTGCTCGGGGTGCTCGGTGATCAGTACTCAGGGTGCTGGGTGCTCAGTGCTCAGGGTGCTGGGTACTCAGTGCTCAGGGTGCTGGGTGCTCAGTGCTCAGGGTGCTGGGTGCTCAGTGCTCAGGGTGCTGGGTGCTCAGTGCTCAGGGTGCTGGGTGCTCAGTGCTCGGGGTGCTTGGTGCTCAGTGCTCGGGGTGCTGGGTGCTCAGTGCTCGGGGTGCTGGGTGCTCAGTGCTCAGGGTGCTGGGTGCTCATTGCTCAGGGTGCTGGGTGCTCAGTACTCAGGGTGCTGGGTGCTCAGTGCTCAGGGTGATCGGTGCTCAGTCCTCAGGGTGCTCAGTACACAGGGTGCTGGGTGCTCAGTGCTCAGGATGCTCAGTACTCAAGGTGCTGGGTGCTCAGTACTCAGGGTGCTGGGTGCTCAGTGCTCGGGGTACTGGGTGCTCAGTACTCATGGTGCTGGGTGCTCAGTGCTCAGGGTGCTGGGTGCTCAGTAGTCAGGGTGCTGGGTGCTCAGTACTCAGGGTGCTCAGTGCTCGGGGAGCTCGGTGCTCAGTACTCAGGGTGCTGGGTGCTCAGTACTCAGTGCTCGGTGTCCTGGGTGCTCAGCGCTCTGGGTGCTTAGTGCACAGTACTCAGGGTGCTGGGTGCTCAGTATTCAGGGTGCTCAGTGCTCGGGGTGCTGGGTGCTCATTACTCAGGGTGCTGGGTGCTCAGTACTCATGGTGCTGGGTGCTCATTCTCGGGGTGCTGGGTGCTCAGTGCTCGGGGTGCTGGGTGCTCACTACTCGGGGGTGCTGGGTGCTCAGTGCTCAGCGTGCTGGGTGCTCAGTACTCAGGGTGCTCGGTTCTCAGTACTCAGGGTGCGGGGTGCTCAGTACTCAGGGTGCTGGGTGCTCAGTGCTCAGGTTGCTCAGTACTCAGGGTGCTGGGTGCTCAGTACTCAGGGTGCTGGTTGCTCAGTGCTCGGTGTGCTGGGTGCTCAGTGCTCGGGGTGCTGGGTGCTCAGTGCTCAGGGTGCTCTGTGCTCAGTACTCGGGGTGCTCGGTGCTCAGTACTCAGGGTGCTGGGTGCTCAGTACTCAGGGTGCTGGGTGCTCAGTACTCAGGGTGCTGGGTGCTCAGTGCTCAGCGTGCTAGGTGCTCAGTACTCAGGGTGCTCGGTTCTCAGTACTCAGGGTGCGGGGTGCTCATTCTCGGGGTGCTGGGTGCTCAGTGCTCAGGGTGCTGGGTGCTCAGTGCTCGGGGTGCTCGGTGCTCAGTGCTCAGGGTGATCTGTGCTCAGTACTCGGGGTGTTCGTTGCTCAGTACTCAGGGTGCTGGGTGCTCAGGTACTCAGGGTGCTGGGTGCTCAGTGCTCAGGGTGCTCGCTGCTCAGTACTCAGGGTGCTGGGTGCTCAGTGCTCAGGGTCCTGGGTGCTCAGTACTCAGGGTGCTGGGTGCTCAGTGCTCAGGGTGATCGGTGCTCAGTCCTCAGGGTGCTCAGTACTCCGGGTGCTTGGTGCTCAGTGCTCAGGTTGCTCAGTACTCAGGGTGCTGGGTGCTCAGTACTCAGGGTGCTGGTTGCTCAGTGCTCGGGGTGCTGGGTGCTCAGTACTCAGGGTGCTGGGTGCTCAGAGCTCAGGGTGCTGGGTGCTCAGTACTCAGGGTGCTGGGTGCTCAGTACTCAGGGTGCTCACTGCCCGGGGAGCTCGGTGCTCAGTACTCAGGGTGCTGGGTGCTCAGTACTCAGTGCTCGGGGTCCTGGGTGCTCAGCGCTCTGGGTGATTAGTGCACAGTACTCAGGGTGCTGGGTGCTCATTACTCAGGGTGCTGGGTGCTCAGTACTCAGGGTGCTGGGTGCTCATTCTCGGGGTGCTGGGTGCTCAGTGCTCGGGGTGCTGGGTGCTCAGTACTCGGGGTGCTGGGTGCTCGGTGCTCAGCGTGCTGGGTGCTCAGTTCTCAGGGTGCTCGGTTCTCAGTACTCAGGGTGCTGGGTGCTCATTCTCGGGGTGCTGGGTGCTCAGTGCTCAGGGTGCTGGGTGCTCAGTGCTCAGGGTCCTCGGTGCTCAGTACTCAGGGTGCTCAGTACTCAGCGTGCTTTGTGCTCAGTGCTCCGGGTGCTGGGTGCTCAGTGCTCAGGTGCTGGGTGCTAAGTACTCAGGGTGCTGGGTGCTCAGTACTCAGGGTGCTGGGTGCTCAGTGCTCAGGGTGCTGGGTGCTCAGTACTCAGGGTGGTGGGTGCTCAGCACTCAGTGTGCTCAGTACTCAGGGTGCTGGGTGCTCAGTGCTCGGGGTGCTGGGTGCTCAGTACTCAGGGTGCTCAGTACTCAGGGTGCTGGGTGCTCAGTGCTCGGGGTGCTGGATGCTCAGTGCTCAGGGTGATCGGTGCTCAGTACTCAGGGTGCTCGGTGCTCAGTGCTTGGGGTGCTGGGTGCTCAGTACTCAGGGTGCTGGGTGCTCAGTGCTCAGGGTGCTGGGTGCTCAGTACTCAGTGCTCAGGATGCTGGGTGCTCATTGCTCGGGCTGCTGGGTGCTCATTGCTCAGGGTGCTTGGTGCTCAGTACTCAGGGTGCTGGGTTCTCAGTACTCAGGGTGCTGGGTGCACAGTGCTAGGGGTGCTGGGTGCTCAGTGCTCGGGGTCTGGGTGCTCAGTACTCAGGGTTCTGGGTGCTCATTCTCGGGGTGCTGTGTGCTCAGTGCTCGGGGTGCTGGGTGCTCAGTAATCAGGGTGCTGGGGGCTCAGTACTCAGGGTGCTGGGTGCTCAGTCCTCAGGGTGATCTGTTCTCAGTACTCAGGGTGCTGGGTGCTCAGTGCTCGGGTGCTGGGTGCTCAGTACACGGGGTGCTCAGTACTCAGGGTGCTGGGTGCTCAGTACTCAGGGTGCTGGGTGCTCAGTGCTAGGGGTGCTCGGTGCCCAGTACTCGGGGTGCTGGGTGCTCAGTACTCGGGGTGCTGGGTGCTCAGTGCTCAGGGTGCTGGGTGCTCAGTGCTCGGGTTGCTGGGTGCTCAGTGCTGAGTGTGCTGGCTACTCAGTGCTCAGGGAGCTTGGTGCTCAGTACTCAGGGTGCTAGGTGCTCAGTACTCAGGGTGCTCAGTGCTCAGTACTCAGCGTGCTTTGTGCTCAGTGCTCAGGGTGCTGGGTGCTCAGTACTCAGGGTGCTGGGTACTCAGTACTCAGGGTGCTGGGTGCTCAGTACTCAGGGTGCTGGGTGCTCAGTGCTCGGGGTTCTCGGTGATCAGTACTCAGGGTGCTGGGTGCTCAGTGCTCAGGGTGCTGGGTACTCAGTACTCAGGGTGCTGGGTGCTCAGTGCTCAGGGTGCTGGGTGCTCAGTGCTCAGGGTGCTGGGTGCTCAGTGCTCGGGGTGCTGGGTGCTCAGTGCTCGGGGTGCTGGGTGCTCAGTGCTCGGGGTGCTGGGTGCTCAGTGCTCAGGGTGCTGGGGTGCTCAGTACTCAGGGTGCTGGGTGCTCAGTGCTCAGGGTGCTGGGTGCTCATTGCTCAGGGTGCTGGGTGCTCAGTACTCAGGGTGCTGGGTGCTCAGTGCTCAGGGTGATCGGTGCTCAGTCCTCAGGGTGCTCAGTACTCAGGGTGCTGGGTGCTCAGTGCTCAGGATGCTCAGTACTCAAGGTGCTGGGTGCTCAGTACACAGGGTGCTGGGTGCTCAGTGCTCGGGGTACTGGGTGCTCAGTACTCAGGGTGCTGGGTGCTCAGTGCTCAGGGTGCTGGGTGCTCAGTAGTCAGGGTGCTGGGTGCTCAGTACTCAGGGTGCTCAGTGCTCGGGGAGCTCGGTGCTCAGTACTCAGGGTGCTGGGTGCTCAGTACTCAGTGCTCGGGGTCCTGGGTGCTCAGCGCTCTGGGTGCTTAGTGCACAGTACTCAGGGTGCTGGGTGCTCAGTATTCAGGGTGCTCAGTGCTCGGGGTGCTGGGTGCTCACTACTCGGGGTGCTGGGTGCTCAGTGCTCAGCGTGCTGGGTGCTCAGTACTCAGGGTGCTCGGTTCTCAGTACTCAGGGTGCGGGGTGCTCATTCTCGGGGTGCTGGGTGCTCAGTGCTCAGGGTGCTGGGTGCTCAGTGCTCGGGGTGCTGGGTGCTCAGTGCTCAGGGTGCTGGGTGCTCCGTACTCAGGGTGCTGGGTGCTCAGTACTCAGGGTGCTGGGTGCTCAGTGCTCAGGGTGCTGTGTGCTCAGTACTCAGGGTGCTGGGTGCTCAGTACTCAGGGTGCTCACTGCCCGGGGAGCTCGGTGCTCAGTACTCAGGGTGCTGGGTGCTCAGTACTCAGGGTGCTGGGTGCTCAGAGCTCATGGTGCTGGGTGCTCAGTACTCAGGGTGCTGGGTGCTCAGTACTCAGGGTGCTAGGTGCTCAGGACTCAGGGTGCTGGGTGCTCAGTACTCAGTGCTCGGGGTCCTGGGTGCTCAGCGCTCTGGGTGATTAGTGCACACTACTCAGGGTGCTGGGTGCTCATTACTCAGGGTGCTGGGTGCTCAGTACTCAGGGTGCTGGGTGCTCATTCTCGGGGTGCTTGGTGCTCAGTGCTCGGGGTGCTGGGTGCTCAGTACTCGGGGTGCTGGGTGCTCAGTGCTCAGCGTGCTGGGTGCTCAGTTCTCAGGGTGCTCGGTTCTCAGTACTCAGGGTGCTGGGTGCTCATTCTCAGGGTGCTGGGTGCTCAGTGCTCAGGGTGCTGGGTGCTCAATGCTCAGGGTCCTCGGTGCTCAGTACTCAGGGTGCTCAGTACTCAGCGTGCTTTGTGCTCAGTGCTCAGGGTGCAGGGTGCTCAGTACTCAGGGTGCTGGGTGCTCAGTACTCAGGGTGCTGGGTGCTCCGTACTCAGGGTGCTGGGTGCTCAGTACTCAGGGTGCTGGGTGCTCAGTGCTCAGGGTGCTGTGTGCTCAGTACTCAGGGTGCTGGGTGCTCAGTACTCAGGGTGCTGGGTGCTCAGTGCTCAGGGTGCTTGGTGCTCAGTGCTCGGGTCACTCGGTGCTCAGTACTCAGGGTGCTGGGTGCTCAGTGCTCAGGGTGCTGGTTGCTCAGTGCTCAGGGTGCTGGGTGCTCAGTACTCGGGGTGCTCTGTGCTCAGTACTCAGGGTGCTGGGTGCTCAGTACTCAGGGTGCTGCGTGCTCAGTACTCAGGGTGCTGGTTGCTCAGTGCTCAGGGTGCTGGGTGCTCAGTACTCAGGGTGGTGGGTGCTCAGCACTCAGTGTGCTCAGTACTCAGGGTGCTGGGTGCTCAGTGCTCGGGGTGCTGGGTGCTCAGTACTCAGGGTGCTCAGTACTCAGGGTGCTGGGTGCTCAGTGCTCGGGGTGCTGGATGCTCAGTGCTCAGGGTGATCGGTGCTCAGTACTCAGGATGCTGGGTGCTCAGTACTCAGGGTGCTGGGTGCTCAGTACTCAGGTTGCTGGGTGCTCAGTGCTCAGGTGCTGGGTGCTAAGTACTCAGGGTGCTGGGTGCTCAGTACTCAGGGTGCTGGTTGCTCAGTGCTCAGGGTGCTGGGTGCTCAGTACTCAGGGTGGTGGGTGCTCAGCACTCAGTGTGCTCAGTACTCAGGGTGCTGGGTGCTCAGTGCTCGGGGTGCTGGGTGCTCAGTACTCAGGGTGCTCAGTACTCAGGGTGCTGGGTGCTCAGTGCTCGGGGTGCTGGATGCTCAGTGCTCAGGGTGATCGGTGCTCAGTACTCAGGATGCTGGGTGCTCAGTACTCAGGGTGCTGGGTGCTCAGTACTCAGGTTGCTGGGTGCTCAGTGCTCGGGGTGCTGGGTGCTCAGTACTCATGGTGCTGTGTGCTCAGTGCTCGGGATGCTCGGTGCTCAGTACTCAAGGTGCTGGGTGCTCAGTGCTCACGGTGCTGGGGGCTCAGTCCTCGGGGTGCTCCGTGCTCAGTGCTCAGGGTGCTGGGTGCTCAGTACTCAGGGTGCTCGGTGCTCAGTACTAAGGGTACTCAGTGCTCAGTCCTCAGGGTGCTCAGTGCTCAGTGCTCGGGGTGCTGGGTGCTCAGTACTCAGGGTGCTGGGTGCTCAGTACTCAGGGTGCTGGGTGCTCAGTGCTCAGTACTCAGCGTGCTGGGTGCTCAGTGCTCGGGGTGCTGGGTCCTCAGTGCTCAGGGTGCTCAGTGCTCAGTGCTCAGGGTGCTGGGTGCTCAGTGCTCGGGGTGCTGGGTGCTCAATGCTCAGGGTGCTGGTTTCTCAGTACTCAGTGTGCTCAGTGCTCAGGGTGCTGGGTGCTCAGAACTCAGGGTGCTGGGTGCTCAGTACTCAGGGTGCTGGGTGCACAGTACTCAGGGTGCTTGCTGGTCAGTACTCAGGGTGCTGGGTGCTCAGTGCTCAGGGTGCTCGGTGCTCAGTTCTCAGGGTGCTCGGTGCTCAGTGTTTGGGGTACTGGGTGCTCAATACTCAGGGTGCTGGGTGCTCAGTGCTCAGGGTGCTGGCTGCTCAGTGCTCAGTGTGCTGGGTGCTCAGTACTCAATGCTCAGGATGCTGGGTGCTCAGTGCTCAGGGTGCTGGGTGCTCAGTGCTCAGGGTGCTCAGTGCTCAGTGCTCAGTACTCAGGGTGCTGGGTGCTCAGTACTCAGGGTGCTGGGTGGTCAGTGCTCGGGGTACCCGGTGCTCAGTGCTCGGGGTGCTCGATGCTCAATACTCAGGGTGCTGGTTGCTCAGTGCTCAGGGTGCTGGGTGCTCAGTGCTCAGTGTGCTGGGTGCTCAGTGCTCAGCGTGCTTGATGCTCAGTACTCAGGGTGCTGGGTGCTCAGTGCTCAGGGTGCTGGGTGCTCAGTGCTCGGGTTGCTGGGTGCTCAGTACTCAGGGTGCTGGGTGCTCAGTACTCAGGGTGCTCAGTACTCAGGGTGCTGGGTGCTCAGTGCTCAGGATGCTCAGTACTCAAGGTGCTGGGTGCTCAGTACACAGGGTGCTGGGTGCTCAGTGCTCGGGGGTACTGGGTGCTCAGTACTCAGGGTGCTGGGTGCTCAGTGCTCAGCGTGCTGGGTGCTCAGTAGTCAGGGGTGCTGGGTGCTCAGTACTCAGGGGTGCTCAGTGCTCGGGGAGCTCGGTGCTCAGTACTCAGGGTGCTGGGTGCTCAGTACTCAGTGCTCGGGGTCCTGGGTGCTCAGCGCTCTGGGTGCTTAGTGCACAGTACTCAGGGTGCTGGGTGCTCAGTATTCAGGGTGCTCAGTGCTCGGGGTGCTGGGTGCTCACTACTCGGGGTGCTGGGTGCTCAGTGCTCAGCGTGCTGGGTGCTCAGTACTCAGGGTGCTCGGTTCTCAGTACTCAGGGTGCGGGGTGCTCATTCTCGGGGTGCTGGGTGCTCAGTGCTCAGGGTGCTGGGTGCTCAGTGCTCGGGGTGCTGGGTGCTCAGTTCTCAGGGTGCTGGGTGCTCCGTACTCAGGGTGCTGGGTGCTCAGTACTCAGGGTGCTGGGTGCTCAGTGCTCAGGGTGCTGTGTGCTCAGTACTCAGGGTGCTGGGTGCTCAGTACTCAGGGTGCTCACTGCCCGGGGAGCTCGGTGCTCAGTACTCAGGGTGCTGGGTGCTCAGTACTCAGGGTGCTGGGTGCTCAGAGCTCATGGTGCTGGGTGCTCAGTACTCAGGGTGCTGGGTGCTCAGTACTCAGGGTGCTAGGTGCTCAGGACTCAGGGTGCTGGGTGCTCAGTACTCAGTGCTCGGGGGTCCTGGGTGCTCAGCGCTCTGGGTGATTAGTGCACACTACTCAGGGTGCTGGGTGCTCATTACTCAGGGTGCTGGGTGCTCAGTACTCAGGGTGCTGGGTGCTCATTCTCGGGGTGCTGGGTGCTCAGTGCTCGGGGTGCTGGGTGCTCAGTACTCGGGGTGCTGGGTGCTCAGTGCTCAGCGTGCTGGGTGCTCAGTTCTCAGGGTGCTCGGTTCTCAGTACTCAGGGTGCTGGGTGCTCATTCTCAGGGTGCTGGGTGCTCAGTGCTCAGGGTGCTGGGTGCTCAATGCTCAGGGTCCTCGGTGCTCAGTACTCAGGGTGCTCAGTACTCAGTGTGCTTTGTGCTCAGTGCTCAGGGTGCAGGGTGCTCAGTACTCAGGGTGCTGGGTGCTCAGTACTCAGGGTGCTGGGTGCTCCGTACTCAGGGTGCTGGGTGCTCAGTACTCAGGGTGCTGGGTGCTCAGTGCTCAGGGTGCTGTGTGCTCAGTACTCAGGGTGCTGGGTGCTCAGTACTCAGGGTGCTGGGTGCTCAGTGCTCAGGGTGCTTGGTGCTCAGTGCTCGGGTCGCTCGGTGCTCAGTACTCAGGGTGCTGGGTGCTCAGTGCTCAGGGTGCTGGGTGCTCAGTGCTCAGGGTGCTGGGTGCTCAGTACTCGGGGTGCTCTGTGCTCAGTACTCAGGGTGCTGGGTGCTCAGTACTCAGGGTGCTGCGTGCTCAGTACTCAGGGTGCTCGGTGCTCAGTACTCAGGGTGCTGGGTGCTCAGTGCTCAGGTGCTGGGTGCTAAGTACTCAGGGTGCTGGGTGCTCAGTACTCAGGGTGCTGGTTGCTCAGTGCTCAGGGTGCTGGGTGCTCAGTACTCAGGGTGGTGGGTGCTCAGCACTCAGTGTGCTCAGTACTCAGGGTGCTGGGTGCTCAGTGCTCGGGGTGCTGGGTGCTCAGTACTCAGGGTGCTCAGTACTCAGGGTGCTGGGTGCTCAGTGCTCGGGGTGCTGGATGCTCAGTGCTCAGGGTGATCGGTGCTCAGTACTCAGGATGCTGGGTGCTCAGTACTCAGGGTGCTGGGTGCTCAGTACTCAGGTTGCTGGGTGCTCAGTGCTCGGGGTGCTGGGTGCTCAGTACTCATGGTGCTGTGTGCTCAGTGCTCGGGGTGCTCGGTGCTCAGTACTCAAGGTGCTGGGTGCTCAGTGCTCACGGTGCTGGGGGCTCAGTCCTCGGGGTGCTCCGTGCTCAGTGCTCAGGGTGCTGGGTGCTCAGTACTCAGGGTGCTCGGTGCTCAGTACTAAGGGTACTCAGTGCTCAGTCCTCAGGGTGCTCAGTGCTCAGTGCTCGGTGTGCTGGGTGCTCAGTACTCAGGGTGCTGGGTGCTCAGTACTCAGGGTGCTGGGTGCTCAGTGCTCAGTACTCAGCGTGCTGGGTGCTCAGTGCTCGGGGGTGCTGGGGTCCTCAGTGCTCAGGGTGCTCAGTGCTCAGTGCTCAGGGTGCTGGGTGCTCAGTGCTCGGGGTGCTGGGTGCTCAATGCTCAGGGTGCTGGTTTCTCAGTACTCAGTGTGCTCAGTGCTCAGGGTGCTGGGTGCTCAGAACTCAGGGTGCTGGGTGCTCAGTACTCAGGGTGCTGGGTGCACAGTACTCAGGGTGCTTGCTGGTCAGTACTCAGGGTGCTGGGTGCTCAGTGCTCAGGGTGCTCGGTGCTCAGTTCTCAGGGTGCTCGGTGCTCAGTGTTTGGGGTACTGGGTGCTCAATACTCAGGGTGCTGGGTGCTCAGTGCTCAGGGTGCTGACTGCTCAGTGCTCAGTGTGCTGGGTGCTCAGTACTCAATGCTCAGGATGCTGGGTGCTCAGTGCTCAGGGTGCTGGGTGCTCAGTGCTCAGGGTGCTCAGTGCTCAGTGCTCAGTACTCAGGGTGCTGGGTGCTCAGTACTCAGGGTGCTGGGTGGTCAGTGCTCGGGGTACCCGGTGCTCAGTGCTCGGGGTGCTCGATGCTCAATACTCAGGGTACTGGGTGCTCAGTGCTCAGGGTGCTGGGTGCTCAGTGCTCAGTGTGCTGGGTGCTCAGTGCTCAGCGTGCTTGATGCTCAGTACTCAGGGTGCTGGGTGCTCAGTGCTCAGGGTGCTGGGTGCTCAGTGCTCGGGTTGCTGGGTGCTCAGTACTCAGGGTGCTGGGTGCTCAGTACTCAGGGTGCTGGGTGCTCAGTACTCGGGGTGCTGGGTGCTCAGTGCTCAGCGTGCTGGGTGCTCAGTACTCAGGGTGCTCGGTGCTCAGTGCTTGGTGTGCTGGGTGCTCAGTACTCACGGTGCTGGGTGCTCAGTGCTCAGGGTGCTGGGTGCTCAGTGCTCAGGGTGCTGGGTGCTCAGTACTCAGTCCTCAGGATGCTGGGTGCTCAGTGCTCGGGCTGCTGGGTGCTCAGTGCTCAGTGTGCTGGGTGCTTAGTACTCATGGTGCTGGGTTCTCAGTACTCAGGGTGCTGGGTGCACAGTGCTAGGGGTGCTGGGTGCTCAGTGCTCGGGGTCTGGGTGCTCAGTACTCAGGGTGCTGGGTGCTCATTCTCGGGGTGCTGGGTGCTCAGTGCTCGGGGTGCTGGGTGCTCAGTACTCAGGGTGCTGGGGGCTCAGTACTCAGGTTGCTGGGTGCTCAGTACTCAGGGTGATCTGTTCTCAGTACTCAGGGTGCTGGGTGCTCAGTGCTCGGGGTGCTGGGTGCTCAGTACACGGGGTGCTCAGTACTCAGTGTGCTGGGTGCTCAGTGCTCGGGGTGCTCGGTGCTCAGTACTCGGGGTGCTGGGTGCTCAGGGCTCGGGGTGCTGGGTGCTCAGTGCTCAGGGTGCTGGGTGTTCAGTACTCAGGGTGCTGGGTGCTCAGCACTCAGTGTGCTCAGTACTCAGGGTGCTGGGTGCTCAGTGCTCGGGGTGCTGGGTGCTCAGTACTCAGGGTGCTCAGTACTCAGGGTGCTGGGTTCTCAGTGCTTGGGGTGCTGGATGCTCAGTGCTCAGGGTGATCGGTGCTCAGTACTCAGGATGCTGGGTGCTCAGTACTCAGGGTGCTGGGTGCTCAGTACTCAGGGTGCTGGGTGCTCAGTGCTCGGGGTGTTGGGTGCTCAGTGCTCAGGGTGCTCAGTGCTCAGTACTCAGGGTGCTGGGTGCTCAGTACTCAGGGTGCTGAGTGCTCAGTGCTCGGGGTGCTGGGTGCTCACTACTCGGGGTGCTGGGTGCTCAGTGCTCAGCGTGCTGGGTGCTCAGTACTCAGGGTGCTCGGTTCTCAGTACTCAGGGTGCGGGGTGCTCATTCTCGGTGTGCTGGGGTGCTCAGTGCTCAGGGTGCTGGGTGCTCAGTGCTCGGGGTGCTGGGTGCTCAGTGCTCAGGGTGCTGGGTGCTCCGTACTCAGGGTGCTGGGTGCTCAGTACTCAGGGTGCTGGGTGCTCAGTGCTCAGGGTGCTGTGTGCTCAGTACTCAGGGTGCTGGGTGCTCAGTACTCAGGGTGCTCACTGCCCGGGGAGCTCGGTGCTCAGTACTCAGGGTGCTGGGTGCTCAGTACTCAGGGTGCTGGGTGCTCAGAGCTCATGGTGCTGGGTGCTCAGTACTCAGGGTGCTGGGTGCTCAGTACTCAGGGTGCTGGGTGCTCAGGACTCAGGGTGCTGGGTGCTCAGTACTCAGTGCTCGGGGTCCTGGGTGCTCAGCGCTCTGGGTGATTAGTGCACACTACTCAGGGTGCTGGGTGCTCATTACTCAGGGTGCTGGGTGCTCAGTACTCAGGGTGCTGGCTGCTCATTCTCGAGGTGCTGGGTGCTCAGTGCTCGGGGTGCTGGGTGCTCAGTACTCGGGGTGCTGGGTGCTCAGTGCTCAGCGTGCTGGGTGCTCAGTTCTCAGGGTGCTCGGTTCTCAGTACTCAGGGTGCTGGGTGCTCATTCTCAGGGTGCTGGGTGCTCAGTGCTCAGGGTGCTGGGTGCTCAATGCTCAGGGTCCTCGGTGCTCAGTACTCAGGGTGCTCAGTACTCAGCGTGCTTTGTGCTCAGTGCTCAGGGTGCAGGGTGCTCAGTACTCAGGGTGCTGGGTGCTCAGTACTCAGGGTGCTGGGTGCTCCGTACTCAGGGTGCTGGGAGCTCAGTACTCAGGGTGCTGGGTGCTCAGTGCTCAGGGTGCTGTGTGCTCAGTACTCAGGGTGCTGGGTGCTCAGTACTCAGGTTGCTGGGTGCTCAGTGCTCAGGGTGCTTGGTGCTCAGTGCTCGGGTCGCTCGGTGCTCAGTACTCAGGGTGCTGGGTGCTCAGTGCTCAGGGTGCTGGGTGCTCAGTGCTCAGGGTGCTGGGTGCTCAGTACTCGGGGGTGCTCTGTGCTCAGTACTCAGGGTGCTGGGTGCTCAGTACTCAGGGTGCTGCGTGCTCAGTACTCAGGGTGCTCGGTGCTCAGTACTCAGGGTGCTGGGTGCTCAGTGCTCAGGTGCTGGGTGCTAAGTACTCAGGGTGCTGGGTGCTCAGTACTCAGGGTGCTGGGTGCTCAGTGCTCAGGGTGCTGGGTGCTCAGTACTCAGGGTGGTGGGTGCTCAGCACTCAGTGTGCTCAGTACTCAGGGTGCTGGGTGCTCAGTGCTCGGGGTGCTGGGTGCTCAGTACTCAGGGTGCTCAGTACTCAGGGTGCTGGGTGCTCAGTGCTCGGGGTGCTGGATGCTCAGTGCTCAGGGTGATCGGTGCTCAGTACTCAGGATGCTGGGTGCTCAGTTCTCAGGGTGCTGGGTGCTCAGTACTCAGGTTGCTGGGGTGCTCAGTGCTCGGGGTGCTGGGTGCTCAGTACTCATGGTGCTGTGTGCTCAGTGCTCGGGGTGCTCGGTGCTCAGTACTCAAGGTGCTGGGTGCTCAGTGCTCACGGTGCTGGGGGGCTCAGTCCTCGGGGTGCTCCGTGCTCAGTGCTCAGGGGTGCTGGGTGCTCAGTACTCAGGGTGCTCGGTGCTCAGTACTAAGGGTACTCAGTGCTCAGTCCTCAGGGTTCTCAGTGCTCAGTGCTCGGGGTGCTGGGTGCTCAGTACTCAGGGTGCTGGGTGCTCAGTACTCAGGGTGCTGGGTGCTCAGTGCTCAGTACTCAGCGTGCTGGGTGCTCAGTGCTCAGGGTGCTGGGTGCTCAGTGCTCAGTGTGCTGGGTGCTCAGTGCTCAGCGTGCTTGATGCTCAGTACTCAGGGTGCTGGGTGCTCAGTGCTCAGGGTGCTGGGTGCTCAGTGCTCGGGTTGCTGGGTGCTCAGTACTCAGGGTGCTGGGTGCTCAGTACTCAGGGTGCTGGGTGCTCAGTACTCGGGGTGCTGGGTGCTCAGTGCTCAGCGTGCTGGGTGCTCAGTACTCAGGGTGCTCGGTGCTCAGTGCTTGGGGTGCTGGGTGCTCAATACTCACGGTGCTGGGTGCTCAGTGCTCAGGGGTGCTGGGTGCTCAGTGCTCAGGGTGCTGGGTGCTCAGTACTCAGTCCTCAGGATGCTGGGTGCTCAGTGCTCGGGCTGCTGGGTGCTCAGTGCTCAGTGTGCTGGGTGCTCAGTACTCATGGTGCTGGGTTCTCAGTACTCAGGGTGCTGGGTGCACAGTGCTAGGGGTGCTGGGTGCTCAGTGCTCGGGGTCTGGGTGCTCAGTACTCAGGGTGCTGGGTGCTCATTCTCGGGGTGCTGGGTGCTCAGTGCTCGGGGTGCTGGGTGCTCAGTACTCAGGGTGCTTGGTGCTCAGTACTCAGGTTGCTGGGGTGCTCAGTACTCAGGGTGATCTGTTCTCAGTACTCAGGGTGCTGGGTGCTCAGTGCTCGGGGTGCTCGGTGCTCAGTACTCGGGGTGCTGGGTGCTCAGTGCTCGGGGTGCTGGGTGCTCAGTGCTCAGGGTGCTGGGTGTTCAGTACTCAGGGTGCTGGGGTGCTCAGCACTCAGTGTGCTCAGTACTCAGGGTGCTGGGTGCTCAGTGCTCGGGGTGCTGGGTGCTCAGTACTCAGGGTGCTCAGTACTCAGGGTGCTGGGTTCTCAGTGCTCGGGGTGCTGGATGGTCAGTGCTCAGGGTGATCGGTGCTCAGTACTCAGGATGCTGGTGCTCAGTACTCAGGGTGCTGGGTGCTCAGTACTCAGGGTGCTGGGTGCTCAGTACTCGGGGTGTTGGGTGCTCAGTGCTCAGGGTGCTCAGTGCTCAGTACTCAGGGTGCTGGGTGCTCAGTACTCAGGGTGCTGAGTGCTCAGTGCTCGGGGTGCTGGGTGCTCAGTACTCATGGTGCTGGGGTGCTCAGTGCTCGCGGTGCTCGGTGCTCAGTACTCAAGGTCCTGGGTGCTCAGTGCTCACGGTGCTGGGTGCTCAGTCCTCGGGGTGCTCCGTGCTCAGTGCTCAGGGTGCTGGGTGCTCAGTACTCAGGGTGCTCGGTGCTCAGTACTAAGGGGTACTCAGTGCTCAGTCCTCAGGGTGCTCAGTGCTCAGTGCTTGGGGTGCTGGGTGCTCAGTACTCAGGGTGCTGGGTGCTCAGTACTCAGGGTGCTGGGTGCTCAGTGCTCAGTACTCAGCGTGCTGGGTGCTCAGTGCTCGGGGTGCTGGGTCCTCAGTGCTCAGGGTGCTCAGTGCTCAGTGCTCGGGGTGCTGGGTGCTCAGTGCTCGGGGTGCTGGGTGCTCAATGCTCAGGGTGCTGGTTGCTCAGTACTCAGTGTGCTCAGTTCTCAGGGTGCTGGGTGCTCAGAACTCAGGGTGCTGGGTGCTCAGTACTCAGGGTGCTGGGTGCACAGTACTCAGGGTGCTTGCTGGTCAGTACTCAGGGTGCTCAGTGCTCAGGGTGCTCGGTGCTCAGTTCTCAGGGTGCTCGGTGCTCAGTGTTTGGGGTGCTGGGTGCTCAATACTCAGGGTGCTGGGTGCTCAGTGCTCAGGGTGCTGGCTGCTCAGTGCTCAGTGTGCTGGGTGCTCAGTACTCAATGCTCAGGATGCTGGGTGCTCAGTGCTCAGGGTGCTGGGTGCTCAGTGCTCAGGGTGCTCAGTGCTCAGTGCTCAGTACTCAGGGTGCTGGGTGCTCAGTACTCAGGGTGCTGGGTGGTCAGTGCTCGGGGTACCCGGTGCTCAGTGCTCGGGGTGCTCGATGCTCAATACTCAGGGTGCTGGGTGCTCAGTGCTCAGGGTGCTGGGTGCTCAGTGCTCAGTGTGCTGGGTGCTCAGTGCTCAGCGTGCTTGATGCTCAGTACTCAGGGTGCTGGGTGCTCAGTGCTCAGGGTGCTGGGTGCTCAGGTTGCTGGGTGCTCAGTACTCAGGGTGCTGGGTGCTCAGTACTCAGGGTGCTGGGTGCTCAGTACTCGGGGTGCTGGGTGCTCAGTGCTCAGCGTGCTGGGTGCTCAGTACTCAGGGTGCTCGGTGCTCAGTGCTTGGGGTGCTGGGTGCTCAGTACTCACGGTGCTGGGTGCTCAGTGCTCAGGGTGCTGGGTGCTCAGTGCTCAGGGTGCTGGGTTCTCAGTACTCAGGGTGCTGAGTGCACAGTGCTAGGGGTGCTGGGTGCTCAGTGCTCGGGGTCTGGATGCTCAGTACTCAGGGTGCTGGGTGCTCATTCTCGGGGTGCTGGGTGCTCAGTGCTGGGGTGCTGGGTGCTCAGTCCTCAGGGTGCTGGGTGCTCAGTACTCAGGGTGTTCGGTGCTCAGTACTCAGGGTGCTGGGTTCTCAGTCCTCAGGGTGCTGGGTGCTCAGTACTCAGTTTGCTGGGTGCTCAGTGCTCAGGGTGATCGGTGCTCAGTTCTCAGGGTGCTCAGTACTCAGGGTGCAGGGGTGCTCAGTACTCAGGGTGCTGGGTGCTCAGTGCTCGGGGTGCTGGGTGCTCAGTACTAAGGGTGCTGGGTGCTCAGTGCTCAGGGTGCTGGGTGCTCAGTACTCAGGGTGCTGGGTGCTCAGTACTCAGGGTGCTCAGTGCTCGGGGAGCTCGGTGCTCAGTACTCAGGGTGCTGGGTGCTCAGTACTCAGTGCTCGGGGTCCTGGGTTCTCAGCGCTCTGGGTGCTTAGTGCACAGTACTCAGGGTGCTGGGTGCTCAGTATTCAGGGTGCTCAGTGCTCGGGATGCTGGGTGCTCATTATTCAGGGTGCTGGGTGCTCAGTACTCAGGGTTCTGGGTGCTCATTCTCGGGGTGCTGGGTGCTCAGTGCTCGGGGTGCTGGGTGCTCAGTACTCGGGGTGCTGGGTGCTCAGTACTCAGGGTGCTCGGTTCTCAGTACTCAGGGTGCTGGGTGCTCATTCTCGGGGTGCTTGGTGCTCAGTGCTCAGGGTGCTGGGTGCTCAGTGCTCAGGGTCCTCGGTGCTCAGTACTCAGGGTGCTCAGTACTCAGCGTGCTTTGTGCTCATTACTCAGGGTGCTGGGTGCTTAGTGCTCGGGGTGCTCGCTGCTCAGTACTCTTGGTGCTGGGTGCTCAGTACTCAGGGTGCTGGGTGCTCAGTGCTCGGGGTGCTTGGTGCTCAGTGCTCAGGATGCTCGGTGCTCAGTACTTTTGGTGCTGGGTGCTCAGTACTCAGGGTGCTGGGTGCTCAGTGCTCGGGGTGCTCGGTGCTCAGTACTCAGGGTGCTGGGTGCTCAGTGCTCAGGATGCTGGGTGCTCAGTACTCAGGGTGCTCAGTACTCAGTGCTCAGGGTGCTGGGTGCTCAGTGCTCGGAGTGCTGGGTGCTCAGTACTCGGGGGTGCTCGGTGTTCAGTACTCAGGGTGCTTGGTGCTCAGTACTCAGGGTGCTGGGTGCTCAGTACTCAGGGTGCTGGGTGCTCAGTACTCAGGGTGCTGTCTGCTCAGTACTCAGGGTGCTGGGTGCTCAGTGCTCAGTGTGCTGTGTGCTCAGTACTCAGGGTTTTCGGTGCTCAGTACTCAGGGTGCTGGGTGCTCAGTGCTCAGTGTGCTGGGTGCTCAGTACTCAGGGTGCTGGGTGCTCAGTGCTCAGGGTGATCGGTGCTCAGTCCTCAGGGTGCTCAGTACTCAGGGTGATGGGTGCTCAGTGCTCAGGATGCTCAGTACTCAGGGTGCTGGGTGCTCAGTACTCAGGGTGCTGGGTGCTCAGTGCTCGGGGTGCTGGGTGCTTAGTGCTCGGGTTGCTGGGTGCTCAGTACTCAGGGTGCTGGGTGCTTAGTGCTCGGGTTGCTGGGTGCTCAGTACTCAGGGTGCTGGGTGCTCAGTCCTCGGGGTGCTCTGTGCTCAATGCTCAGGGTGCTGGGTGCTCAGTACTCAGGGTGCTCGGTGCTCAGTCCTAAGGGTGCTGAGTGTTCAGTACTCATGTTGCTCAGTGCTCAGTGCTCGGGGTGTTGGGTGCTCAGTACTCAGGGTGCTGGGTGCTCAGTACTCAGGGTGCTGGGTGCTCAGTGCTCAGTACTCAGCGTGCTGGGCGCTCAGTGCTCGGGGTGCTGGGTCCTCAGTGCTCAGGGTGCTGGGTGCTCAGTGCTCGGGGTGCTGGGTGCTCAGTGCTCAGGGTGCTTGGTGCTCAGTACTCAGGGTGCTGGGTGCTCAGTGCTCAGGGTGCTCAGTGCTCAGTGTTCGGGGTGCTGGGTGCTCAGTGCTCAGGGTGCTTGGTGCTCAGTACTCAGGGTGCTGGGTGCTCAGTGCTCAGGGTGCTCGGTGCTCAGTGCTCAGTGCTCAGGGTGCTCAGTGCTCAGTGCTCGGGGTGCTGGGTGCTCAGTGCTCAGGGTTCTCAGTCCTCAGTACTCAGTGCTCAGGGTGCTCAGTACACAGGGTGCTGGTTGCTCAGTACTCAGTGTGCTCAGTGCTCAGGGTGCTGGGTGCTCAGAACTCAGGGTGCTGGCTGCTCAGTGCTCAGGGTGCTGGGTGCTCAGTACTCAGTGCTCAGGATGCTGGGTGCTCAGTGCTCAGGGTGCTCAGTGCTCAGTGCTCAGTACTCAGGGTGCTGGGTGCTCAGTACTCAGGGTGCTGGGTGCTCAGTGCTCAGGGTTCTGGGTGCTCAGTGCTCAGGGTGCTGGGTGCTCAGTGCTCAGCGTGCTTGATGCTCAGTACTCAGGGTGCTGGGTGCTCAGTGCTCAGGGTGCTGGGTGCTCAGTGCTCGGGTTGCTGGGTGCTCAGTACTCAGGGTGCTGGGTGCTCAGTACTCGGGGTGCTGGGTGCTCAGTGCTCAGCGTGCTGGATGCTCAGTACTCAGGGTGCTCGGTGCTCAGTGCTTGGGGTGCTGGGTGCTCAGTATTCAGGGTGCTGGGTGCTCAGTGCTCAGGGTGCTGGGTGCTCAGTGCTCAGGGTGCTGGGTGCTCAGTACTCAGTGCTCAGGATGCTGGGTGCTCAGTGCTCGGGCTGCTGGGTGCTCAGTGCTCAGGGTGCTGGGAGCTCAGTACTCAGGATGCTGGGTTCTCAGTACTCAGGGTGCTGGGTGCACAGTGCTAGGGGTGCTGGGTGCTCAGTGCTCGGGGTCTGGGTGCTCAGTACTCAGGGTTCTGGGTGCTCATTCTCGGGGTGCTGGGTGCTCAGTGCTCGGGGTGCTGGGTGCTCAGTACTCAGGGTGCTGGGGGCTCAGTACTCTGGCTGCTGGGTGCTCAGTACTCAGGGTGATCTGTTCTCAGTACTCAGGGTGCTGGGTGCTCAGTGCTCCGGGGTGCTGGTTGCTCAGTACACGGGGTGCTCAGTACTCAGGGTGCTGGGTGCTCAGTACTCAGGGGGCTGGGTGCTCAGTGCTCGGGGTGCTCGGTGCTCATTACTCGGGGTGCTGGGTGCTCAGTACTCGGGGTGCTGGG
Organism: Microtus oregoni; assembly: GCF_018167655.1. Classification (NCBI taxonomy): domain Eukaryota; kingdom Metazoa; phylum Chordata; class Mammalia; order Rodentia; family Cricetidae; genus Microtus; species Microtus oregoni. Next base: position 3,988,627 of record NW_024544550.1, read on the forward strand.
TGATCAGTGCTCAGGGTGCTGGGTGCTCAGTGCTCGGGGTGCTGGGTGCTCAGTGCTGAGGGTGCTGGCTGCTCAGTGCTCAGGGAGCTGGGTGCTCAGTACTCAGGTTGCTAGGTGCTCAGTACTCAGGGTGCTCAGTGCTCAGTACTCAGCGTGCTGGATGCTCAGTGCTCAGGGTCCTCGGTGCTCAGTACTCAGGGTGCTCAGTGCTCAGTGCTCAGGGTGCTCGGGTGATCAGTACTCAGGGTGCTTGGTGCTCAGTGCTCAGGGTGCTGAGTACTCAGTACTCAGGGTGCTGTGTGCTCAGTGCTCAGGGTGCTGGGTGCTCAGTGCTCAGGGTGCTGGGTGCTCAGTGCTCGGGGTGCTGGGTGCTCAGTGCTCGGGGTGCTGGGTGCTCAGTGCTCGGGGTGCTGGGTGCTCAGTGCTCAGGGTGCTGGGGTGCTCAGTGCTGAGGGTGCTGGGTGCTCAGTCCTCAGGGTGCTGGGGTGCTCAGTACTCAGGGTTTTCGGTGCTCAGTACTCAGGGTGCTGGGTGCTCAGTGCTCAGGGTGCTGGGTGCTCAGTACTCAGGGTGCTGGGTGCTCAGTGCTCAGGGTGATCGGTGCTCAGTCCTCAGGGTGCTCAGTACTCAGGGTGATGGGTGCTCAGTGCTCAGGATGCTCAGTACTCAGGGTGCTGGGTGCTCGTACTCAGGGTGCTGGGTGCTCAGTGCTCGGGGGTGCTGGGTGCTCAGTACTCAGTGTGATGGGTGCTCAGGGTGCTGGGTGATCAGTACTCAGGGTGCTGGGTGCTCAGTACTCAGGGTGCTCAGTGCTCGGGGAGCTCGGTGCTCAGTACTCAGGGTGCTGGGTGCTCAGTACTCAGTGCTCGGGGTCCTGGGTTCTCAGCGCTCTGGGTGCTTAGTGCACAGTAACTCAGGGTGCTGGGTGCTCAGTATTCAGGGTGCTCAGTGCTCGGGGCGCTGGGTGCTCATTACTCAGGGTGCTGGGTGCTCAGTACTCGGGGTGCTCGGTGCTCAGTGCTCGGGGTGCTGGGGTGCTCAGTACTCGGGGGTGCTGGGTGCTCAGTACTCAGGGTGCTGGGTGCTCAGTGCTCAGGGTGCTGGGTGCTCAGTGCTCGGTGTGCTGGGTGCTCAGTGCTCGGGGTGCTGGGTGCTCAGTGCTCGGGGTGCTGGGTGCTCAGTACTCGTGGTGCTGGGTGCTCAGTGCTCAGGGTGCTCAGTCCTCAGTACTCAGTGCTCAGGGGTGCTCAGTACACAGGGTGCTGGTTGCTCAGTACTCAGTGTGCTCAGTGCTCAGGGTGCTGGGTGCTCAGAACTCAGGGTGCTGGCTGCTCAGTGCTCAGGGTGCTGGGTGCTCAGTACTCAGTGCTCAGGATGCTGGGTGCTCAGTGCTCAGGGTGCTGGGTGCTCAGTGCTCAGGGTGCTCAGTGCTCAGTGCTCAGTACTCAGCGTGCTGGGTGCTCAGTACTCAGGGTGCTGGGTGCTCAGTGCTCAGGGTTCTGGGTGCTCAGTGCTCAGGGTGCTGGGTGCTCAGTGCTCAGCGTGCTTGATGCTCAGTACTCAGGGTGCTGGGTGCTCAGTGCTCAGGGTGCTGGGTGCTCAGTGCTCGGGTTGCTGGGTGCTCAGTACTCAGGGTGCTGGGTGCTCAGTACTCAGGGTGCTGGGTGCTCAGTACTCGGGGTGCTGGGTGCTCAGTGCTCAGCGTGCTGGATGCTCAGTACTCAGGGTGCTCGGTGCTCAGTGCTTGGGGTGCTGGGTGCTCAGTATTCAGGGTGCTGGGTGCTCAGTGCTCAGGGTGCTGGGGTGCTCAGTGCTCAGGGTGCTGGGTGCTCAGTACTCAGTGCTCAGGATGCTGGGTGCTCAGTGCTCGGGCTGCTGGGTGCTCAGTGCTCAGGGTGCTGGGAGCTCAGTACTCAGGATGCTGGGTGCTCAGTGCTCAGGGTGCTGGGTGCTCAGTGCTCGGAGTGCTGGGTGCTCAGTACTCGGGGTGCTCGGTGCTCAGTACTCAGGTGCTGGGTGCTCAGTACTCAGGGTGCTGGGTGCTCAGTACTCAGGGTGCTGGGTGCTCAGTACTCAGGGTGCTGTCTGCTCAGTACTCAGGGTGCTGGGGTGCTCAGTGCTCAGTGTGCTCTGTGCTCAGTACTCAGGGTTTTCGGTGCTCAGTACTCAGGGTGCTGGGTGCTCAGTGCTCAGTGTGCTGGGGTGCTCAGTACTCAGGATGCTGGGTGCTCAGTGCTCAGGGTGATCGGTGCTCAGTCCTCAGGGTGCTCAGTACTCAGGGTGATGGGTGCTCAGTGCTCAGGATGCTCAGTACTCAGGGTGCTGGGTGCTCAGTACTCAGGGTGCTGGGTGCTCAGTGCTCGGGGTGCTGGGTGCTTAGTGCTCGGGTTGCTGGGTGCTCAGTACTCAGGGTGCTGGGTGCTTAGTGCTCGGGGTTGCTGGGTGCTCAGTACTCAGGGTGCTGGGTGCTCAGTCCTCGGGGTGCTCTGTGCTCAATGCTCAGGGTGCTGGGTGCTCAGTACTCAGGGTGCTCGGTGCTCAGTCCTAAGGGTGCTGAGTGTTCAGTACTCATGTTGCTCAGTGCTCAGTGCTCGGGGTGTTGGGTGCTCAGTACTCAGGGTGCTGGGTGCTCAGTACTCAGGGTGCTGGGTGCTCAGTGCTCAGTACTCAGCGTGCTGGGCGCTCAGTGCTCGGGGTGCTGGGTCCTCAGTGCTCAGGGTGCTGGGTGCTCAGTGCTCGGGGTGCTGGGTGCTCAGTGCTCAGGGTGCTTGGTGCTCAGTACTCAGGGTGCTGGGTGCTCAGTGCTCAGGGTGCTCAGTGCTCAGTGTTCGGGGTGCTGGGTGCTCAGTGCTCAGGGTGCTTGGTGCTCAGTACTCAGGGTGCTGGGTGCTCAGTGCTCAGGGTGCTCGGTGCTCAGTGCTCAGTGCTCAGGGTGCTCCAGTGCTCAGTGCTCGGGGTGCTGGGTGCTCAGTGCTCAGGGTTCTCAGTCCTCAGTACTCAGTGCTCAGGGTGCTCAGTACACAGGGTGCTGGTTGCTCAGTACTCAGTGTGCTCAGTGCTCAGGGTGCTGGGTGCTCAGAACTCAGGGTGCTGGCTGCTCAGTGCTCAGGGTGCTGGGTGCTCAGTACTCAGTGCTCAGGATGCTGGGTGCTCAGTGCTCAGGGTGCTCAGTGCTCAGTGCTCAGTACTCAGGGTGCTGGGTGCTCAGTACTCAGGGTGCTGGGTGCTCAGTGCTCAGGGTTCTGGGTGCTCAGTGCTCAGGGTGCTGGGTGCTCAGTGCTCAGCGTGCTTGATGCTCAGTACTCAGGGTGCTGGGTGCTCAGTGCTCAGGGTGCTGGGTGCTCAGTGCTCGGGTTGCTGGGTGCTCAGTACTCAGGGTGCTGGGTGCTCAGTACTCGGGGTGCTGGGTGCTCAGTGCTCAGCGTGCTGGATGCTCAGTACTCAGGGTGCTCGGTGCTCAGTGCTTGGGGTGCTGGGTGCTCAGTATTCAGGGTGCTGGGTGCTCAGTGCTCAGGGTGCTGGGTGCTCAGTGCTCAGGGTGCTGGGTGCTCAGTACTCAGTGCTCAGGATGCTGGGTGCTCAGTGCTCGGGCTGCTGGGTGCTCAGTGCTCAGGGTGCTGGGAGCTCAGTACTCAGGATGCTGGGTTCTCAGTACTCAGGGTGCTGGGTGCACAGTGCTAGGGGTGCTGGGTGCTCAGTGCTCGGGGTCTGGGGTGCTCAGTACTCAGGGTTCTGGGTGCTCATTCTCGGGGTGCTGGGTGCTCAGTGCTCGGGGTGCTGGGTGCTCAGTACTCAGGGTGCTGGGGGCTCAGTACTCTGGCTGCTGGGTGCTCAGTACTCAGGGTGATCTGTTCTCAGTACTCAGGGTGCTGGGTGCTCAGTGCTCCGGGTGCTGGTTGCTCAGTACACGGGGTGCTCAGTACTCAGGGTGCTGGTGTGCTCAGTACTCAGGGGGCTGGGTGCTCAGTGCTCGGGGTGCTCGGTGCTCAGTACTCGGGGTGCTGGGTGCTCAGTACTCGGGGGTGCTGGGTGATCAGTGCTCAGGGTGCTGGGTGCTCAGTGCTCGGGGTGCTGGGTGCTCAGTGCTGAGGGTGCTGGCTGCTCAGTGCTCAGGGAGCTGGGTGCTCAGTACTCAGGTTGCTAGGTGCTCAGTACTCAGGGTGCTCAGTGCTCAGTACTCAGCGTGCTGGATGCTCAGTGCTCAGGGTCCTCGGTGCTCAGTACTCAGGGTGCTCAGTGCTCAGTGCTCAGGGTGCTCGGTGATCAGTACTCAGGGTGCTTGGTGCTCAGTGCTCAGGGTGCTGAGTACTCAGTACTCAGGGTGCTGTGTGCTCAGTGCTCAGGGTGCTGGGTGCTCAGTGCTCAGGGTGCTGGGTGCTCAGTGCTCGGGGTGCTGGGTGCTCAGTGCTCGGGGTGCTGGGTGCTCAGTGCTCGGGGTGCTGGGTGCTCAGTGCTCAGGGTGCTGGGTGCTCAGTGCTGAGGGTGCTGGGTGCTCAGTCCTCAGGGTGCTGGGTGCTCAGTACTCAGGGTTTTCGGTGCTCAGTACTCAGGGTGCTGGGTGCTCAGTGCTCAGGGTGCTGGGTGCTCAGTACTCAGGGTGCTGGGTGCTCAGTGCTCAGGGTGATCGGTGCTCAGTCCTCAGGGTGCTCAGTACTCAGGGTGATGGGTGCTCAGTGCTCAGGATGCTCAGTACTCAGGGTGCTGGGTGCTCAGTACTCAGGGTGCTGGGTGCTCAGTGCTCGGGGTGCTGGGTGCTCAGTACTCAGTGTGCTGGGTGCTCAGGGTGCTGGGTGCTCAGTACTCAGGGTGCTGGGTGCTCAGTACTCAGGGTGCTCAGTGCTCGGGGAGCTCGGTGCTCAGTACTCAGGGTGCTGGGTGCTCAGTACTCAGTGCTCGGGGTCCTGGGTTCTCAGCGCTCTGGGTGCTTAGTGCACAGTACTCAGGGTGCTGGGTGCTCAGTATTCAGGGTGCTCAGTGCTCGGGGCGCTGGGGTGCTCATTACTCAGGGTGCTGGGTGCTCAGTACTCGGGGTGCTCGGTGCTCAGTGCTCGGGGTGCTGGGTGCTCAGTACTCGGGGTGCTGGGTGCTCAGTACTCAGGGTGCTGGGTGCTCAGTGCTCAGGGTGCTGGGTGCTCAGTGCTCGGGTGTGCTGGGTGCTCAGTGCTCGGGGTGCTGGGTGCTCAGTGCTCGGGGGTGCTGGGTGCTCAGTACTCGTGGTGCTGGGTGCTCAGTGCTCAGGGTGCTCAGTCCTCAGTACTCAGTGCTCAGGGTGCTCAGTACACAGGGTGCTGGTTGCTCAGTACTCAGTGTGCTCAGTGCTCAGGGTGCTGGGTGCTCAGAACTCAGGGTGCTGGCTGCTCAGTGCTCAGGGTGCTGGGTGCTCAGTACTCAGTGCTCAGGATGCTGGGTGCTCAGTGCTCAGGGTGCTGGGTGCTCAGTGCTCAGGGTGCTCAGTGCTCAGTGCTCAGTACTCAGCGTGCTGGGTGCTCAGTACTCAGGGTTGCTGGGTGCTCAGTGCTCAGGGTTCTGGGTGCTCAGTGCTCAGGGTGCTGGGTGCTCAGTGCTCAGCGTGCTTGATGCTCAGTACTCAGGGTGCTGGGTGCTCAGTGCTCAGGGTGCTGGGTGCTCAGTGCTCGGGTTGCTGGGTGCTCAGTACTCAGGGTGCTGGGTGCTCAGTACTCAGGGTGCTGGGTGCTCAGTACTCGGGGTGCTGGGTGCTCAGTGCTCAGCGTGCTGGATGCTCAGTACTCAGGGTGCTCGGTGCTCAGTGCTTGGGGTGCTGGGTGCTCAGTATTCAGGGTGCTGGGTGCTCAGTGCTCAGGGTGCTGGGTGCTCAGTGCTCAGGGTGCTGGGTGCTCAGTACTCAGTGCTCAGGATGCTGGGTGCTCAGTGCTCGGGCTGCTGGGTGCTCAGTGCTCAGGGTGCTGGGAGCTCAGTACTCAGGATGCTGGGTTCTCAGTACTCAGGGTGCTGGGTGCACAGTGCTAGGGGTGCTGGGGTGCTCAGTGCTCGGGGTCTGGGTGCTCAGTACTCAGGGTTCTGGGTGCTCATTCTCGGGGTGCTGGGTGCTCAGTGCTCGGGGTGCTGGGTGCTCAGTACTCAGGGTGCTGGGGGCTCAGTACTCTGGCTGCTGGGTGCTCAGTACTCAGGGTGATCTGTTCTCAGTACTCAGGGTGCTGGGTTCTCAGTGCTCCGGGTGCTGGTTGCTCAGTACACGGGGTGCTCAGTACTCAGGGTGCTGGGTGCTCAGTACTCAGGGGGCTGGGTGCTCAGTGCTCGGGGTGCTCGGTGCTCAGTACTCGGGGTGCTGGGTGCTCAGTACTCGGGGTGCTGGGTGATCAGTGCTCAGGGTGCTGGGTGCTCAGTGCTCGGGGTGCTGGGTGCTCAGTGCTGAGGGTGCTGGCTGCTCAGTGCTCAGGGAGCTGGGGTGCTCAGTACTCAGGTTGCTAGGTGCTCAGTACTCAGGGGTGCTCAGTGCTCAGTACTCAGCGTGCTGGATGCTCAGTGCTCAGGGTCCTCGGTGCTCAGTACTCAGGGTGCTCAGTGCTCAGTGCTCAGGGTGCTCGGTGATCAGTACTCAGGGTGCTTGGTGCTCAGTGCTCAGGGTGCTGAGTACTCAGTACTCAGGGTGCTGTGTGCTCAGTGCTCAGGGTGCTGGGTGCTCAGTGCTCAGGGTGCTGGGTGCTCAGTGCTCGGGGTGCTGGGTGCTCAGTGCTCGGGGGTGCTGGGTGCTCAGTGCTCGGGGGTGCTGGGTGCTCAGTGCTCAGGGTGCTGGGTGCTCAGTGCTGAGGGTGCTGGGTGCTCAGTCCTCAGGGTGCTGGGGTGCTCAGTACTCAGGGTTTTCGGTGCTCAGTACTCAGGGTGCTGGGTGCTCAGTGCTCAGGGTGCTGGGTGCACAGTACTCAGGGTGCTGGGTGCTCAGTGCTCAGGGTGATCGGTGCTCAGTCCTCAGGGTGCTCAGTACTCAGGGTGATGGGTGCTCAGTGCTCAGGATGCTCAGTACTCAGGGTGCTGGGTGCTCAGTACTCAGGGTGCTGGGTGCTCAGTGCTCGGGGTGCTGGGTGCTCAGTACTCAGTGTGCTGGGTGCTCAGGGTGCTGGGTGCTCAGTACTCAGGGTGCTGGGTGCTCAGTACTCAGGGTGCTCAGTGCTCGGGGAGCTCGGTGCTCAGTACTCAGGGTGCTGGGTGCTCAGTACTCAGTGCTCGGGGTCCTGGGTTCTCAGCGCTCTGGGTGCTTAGTGCACAGTACTCAGGGTGCTGGGTGCTCAGTATTCAGGGTGCTCAGTGCTCGGGGCGCTGGGTGCTCATTACTCAGGGTGCTGGGTGCTCAGTACTCGGGGTGCTCGGTGCTCAGTGCTCGGGGTGCTGGGTGCTCAGTACTCGGGGGTGCTGGGTGCTCAGTACTCAGGGTGCTGGGTGCTCAGTGCTCAGGGTGCTGGGTGCTCAGTGCTCGGTGTGCTCGGTGCTCAGTACGTTGGGTGCTCAGTACTCAGGGTGCTGGGTGCTCAGTGCTCAGGGGTGATCGGTGCTCAGTACTCAGGGTGCTCAGTACTCAGGGTGCTGGGTGCTCAGGGCTCGGGATGCTGGGAGCTCAGTACTCAGGCTGCTGGGTGCTCAGTCCTCAGGGTGCTTGGTGCTCAGTACTCAGGGTGTTCGGTGCTCAGTACTCAGGGTGCTGGGTGCTCAGTACTCAGGGGGCTGGGTGCTCAGTGCTCGGGGTGCTCGGTGCTCAGTACTCGGGGTGCTGGGTGCTCAGTACTCGGGGTGCTGGGTGATCAGTGCTCAGGGTGCTGGGTGCTCAGTGCTCGGGGTGCTGGGTGCTCAGTGCTGAGGGTGCTGGCTGCTCAGTGCTCAGGGAGCTGGGTGCTCAGTACTCAGGGGTGCTAGGTGCTCAGTACTCAGGGTACTCAGTGCTCAGTACTCAGCGTGCTGGGTGCTCAGTGCTCAGGGTCCTCGGTGCTCAGTACTCAGGGTGCTCAGTGCACAGTGCTCAGGGTGCTCGGTGATCAGTACTCAGGGTGCTTGGTGCTCAGTGCTCAGGGTGCTGGGTACTCAGTACTCAGGGTGCTGTGTGCTCAGTGCTCAGGGTGCTGGGTGCTCAGTGCTCAGGGTGCTGGGTGCTCAGTGCTCGGGGTGCTGGGTGCTCAGTGCTCGGGGTGCTGAGTGTTCAGTGCTCGGGGTGCTGGGTGCTCAGTGCTCAGGGTGCTGGGTGCTCAGTGCTGAGGGTGCTGGGTGCTCAGTCCTCAGGGTGCTGGGTGCTCAGTACTCAGGGATTTCGGTGCTCAGTACTCAGGGTGCTGGGTGCTCAGTGCTCAGTGCTCAGGATGCTGGGTGCTCAGTGCTCGGGGTGCTGGGTGCTCAGTACTCAGGGTGCTCGGTGCTCAGTGCTTGGGGTGCTGGGTGCTCAGTATTCAGGGTGCTGGGTGCTCAGTGCTCAGGGTGCTGGGTGCTCAGTGCTCAGGGTGCTGGGTGCTCAGTACTCAGTGCTCAGGATGCTGGGTGCTCAGTGCTCGGGCTGCTGGGTGCTCAGTGCTCAGGGTGCTGGGAGCTCAGTACTCAGGATGCTGGGTTCTCAGTACTCAGGGTGCTGGGTGCACAGTGCTAGGGGTGCTGGGTGCTCAGTGCTCGGGGTCTGGGTGCTCAGTACTCAGGGTTCTGGGTGCTCATTCTCGGGGTGCTGGGTGCTCAGTGCTCGGGGTGCTGGGTGCTCAGTACTCAGGGTGCTGGGGGCTCAGTACTCTGGCTGCTGGGTGCTCAGTACTCAGGGTGATCTGTTCTCAGTACTCAGGGTGCTGGGTGCTCAGTGCTGAGGGTGCTGGCTGCTCAGTGCTCAGGGAGCTGGGTGCTCAGTACTCAGGTTGCTAGGTGCTCAGTACTCAGGGTGCTCAGTGCTCAGTACTCAGCGTGCTGGATGCTCAGTGCTCAGGGTCCTCGGTGCTCAGTACTCAGGGTGCTCAGTGCTCAGTGCTCAGGGTGCTCGGTGATCAGTACTCAGGGTGCTTGGTGCTCAGTGCTCAGGGTGCTGAGTACTCAGTACTCAGGGTGCTGTGTGCTCAGTGCTCAGGGTGCTGGGTGCTCAGTGCTCAGGGTGCTGGGTGCTCAGTGCTCGGGGTGCTGGGTGCTCAGTGCTCGGGGTGCTGGGTGCTCAGTGCTCGGGGTGCTGGGTGCTCAGTGCTCAGGGTGCTGGGTGCTCAGTGCTGAGGGTGCTGGGTGCTCAGTCCTCAGGGTGCTGGGTGCTCAGTACTCAGGGTTTTCGGTGCTCAGTACTCAGGGTGCTGGGTGCTCAGTGCTCAGGGTGCTGGGTGCTCAGTACTCAGGGTGCTGGGTGCTCAGTGCTCAGGGTGATCGGTGCTCAGTACTCAGGGTGATGGGTGCTCAGTGCTCAGGATGCTCAGTACTCAGGGTGCTGGGTGCTCAGTACTCAGGGTGCTGGGTGCTCAGTGCTCGGGGTGCTGGGTGCTCAGTACTCAGTGTGCTGGGTGCTCAGGGTGCTGGGTGCTCAGTACTCAGGGTGCTGGGTGCTCAGTACTCAGGGTGCTCAGTGCTCGGGGAGCTCGGTGCTCAGTACTCAGGGTGCTGGGTGCTCAGTACTCAGTGCTCGGGGTCCTGGGTTCTCAGCGCTCTGGGTGCTTAGTGCACAGTACTCAGGGTGCTGGGTGCTCAGTATTCAGGGTGCTCAGTGCTCGGGGCGCTGGGTGCTCATTACTCAGGGTGCTGGGTGCTCAGTACTCGGGGTGCTCGGTGCTCAGTGCTCGGGGTGCTGGGTGCTCAGTACTCGGGGTGCTGGGTGCTCAGTACTCAGGGGTGCTGGGGTGCTCAGTGCTCAGGGTGCTGGGTGCTCAGTGCTCGGTGTGCTCGGTGCTCAGTACGTTGGGTGCTCAGTACTCAGGGTGCTGGGTGCTCAGTGCTCAGGGTGATCGGTGCTCAGTACTCAGGGTGCTCAGTACTCAGGGTGCTGGGTGCTCAGGGCTCGGGATGCTGGGAGCTCAGTACTCAGGCTGCTGGGTGCTCAGTCCTCAGGGTGCTTCGTGCTCAGTACTCAGGGTGTTCGGTGCTCAGTACTCAGGGTGCTGGGTGCTCAGTACTCAGGGGGCTGGGTGCTCAGTGCTCGGGGTGCTCGGTGCTCAGTACTCGGGGTGCTGGGTGCTCAGTACTCGGGGTGCTGGGTGATCAGTGCTCAGGGTGCTGGGTGCTCAGTGCTCGGGGTGCTGGGTGCTCAGTGCTGAGGGTGCTGGCTGCTCAGTGCTCAGGGAGCTGGGTGCTCAGTACTCAGGGTGCTAGGTGCTCAGTACTCAGGGTACTCAGTGCTCAGTACTCAGCGTGCTGGGTGCTCAGTGCTCAGGGTCCTCGGTGCTCAGTACTCAGGGTGCTCAGTGCACAGTGCTCAGGGTGCTCGGTGATCAGTACTCAGGGTGCTTGGTGCTCAGTGCTCAGGGTGCTGGGTACTCAGTACTCAGGGTGCTGTTTGCTCAGTGCTCAGGGTGCTGGGTGCTCAGTGCTCAGGGTGCTGGGTGCTCAGTGCTCGGGGTGCTGGGTGCTCAGTGCTCGGGGTGCTGGGTGCTCAGTGCTCGGGGTGCTGGGTGCTCAGTGCTCAGGGTGCTGGGTGCTCAGTGCTGAGGGTGCTGGGTGCTCAGTCCTCAGGGTGCTGGGTGCTCAAGGTACTCAGGGTTTTCGGTGCTCAGTACTCAGGGTGCTGGGTGCTCAGTGCTCAGTGCTCAGGATGCTGGGTGCTCAGTGCTCGGGGTGCTGGGTGCTCAGTACTCAGGGTGCTCGGTGCTCAGTGCTTGGGGTGCTGGGTGCTCAGTATTCAGGGTGCTGGGTGCTCAGTGCTCAGGGTGCTGGGTGCTCAGTGCTCAGGGTGCTGGGTGCTCAGTACTCAGTGCTCAGGATGCTGGGTGCTCAGTGCTCGGGCTGCTGGGTGCTCAGTGCTCAGGGTGCTGGGAGCTCAGTACTCAGGATGCTGGGTTCTCAGTACTCAGGGTGCTGGGTGCACAGTGCTAGGGGTGCTGGGTGCTCAGTGCTCGGGGTCTGGGTGCTCAGTACTCAGGGTTCTGGGTGCTCATTCTCGGGGTGCTGGGTGCTCAGTGCTCGGGGTGCTGGGTGCTCAGTACTCAGGGTGCTGGGGGCTCAGTACTCTGGCTGCTGGGTGCTCAGTACTCAGGGTGATCTGTTCTCAGTACTCAGGGTGCTGGGTGCTCAGTGCTCCGGGTGCTGGTTGCTCAGTACACGGGGTGCTCAGTACTCAGGGTGCTGGGTGCTCAGTACTCAGGGGGCTGGGTGCTCAGTGCTCGGGGGTGCTCGGTGCTCAGTACTCGGGGGTGCTGGGGTGCTCAGTACTCGGGGTGCTGGGTGATCAGTGCTCAGGGTGCTGGGTGCTCAGTGCTCGGGGTGCTGGGTGCTCAGTGCTGAGGGTGCTGGCTGCTCAGTGCTCAGGGAGCTGGGTGCTCAGTACTCAGGTTGCTAGGTGCTCAGTACTCAGGGTGCTCAGTGCTCAGTACTCAGCGTGCTGGATGCTCAGTGCTCAGGGTCCTCGGTGCTCAGTACTCAGGGTGCTGAGTACTCAGTACTCAGGGTGCTGTGTGCTCAGTGCTCAGGGTCCTGGGTGCTCAGTGCTCAGGGTGCTGGGTGCTCAGTGCTCGGGGTGCTGGGTGCTCAGTGCTCGGGGTGCTGGGTGCTCAGTGCTCGGGGTGCTGGTGCTCAGTGCTCAGGGTGCTGGGTGCTCAGTGCTGAGGGTGCTGGGTGCTCAGTCCTCAGGGTGCTGGGTGCTCAGTACTCAGGGTTTTCGGTGCTCAGTACTCAGGGTGCTGGGTGCTCAGTGCTCAGGGTGCTGGGTGCTCAGTACTCAGGGTGCTGGGTGCTCAGTGCTCAGGGTGATCGGTGCTCAGTCCTCAGGGTGCTCAGTACTCAGGGTGATGGGTGCTCAGTGCTCAGGATGCTCAGTACTCAGGGTGCTGGGTGCTCAGTACTCAGGGTGCTGGGTGCTCAGTGCTCGGGGTGCTGGGTGCTCAGTACTCAGTGTGCTGGGTGCTCAGGGTGCTGGGTGCTCAGTACTCAGGGTGCTGGGTGCTCAGTACTCAGGGTGCTCAGTGCTCGGGGAGCTCGGTGCTCAGTACTCAGGGTGCTGGGTGCTCAGTACTCAGTGCTCGGGGTCCTGGGTTCTCAGCGCTCTGGGTGCTTAGTGCACAGTACTCAGGGTGCTGGGTGCTCAGTATTCAGGGTGCTCAGTGCTCGGGGCGCTGGGTGCTCATTACTCAGGGTGCTGGGTGCTCAGTACTCGGGGTGCTCGGTGCTCAGTGCTCGGGGTGCTGGGTGCTCAGTACTCGGGGTGCTGGGTGCTCAGTACTCAGGGTGCTGGGTGCTCAGTGCTCAGGGTGCTGGGTGCTCAGTGCTCGGTGTGCTGGGTGCTCAGTGCTCGGGGTGCTGGGTGCTCAGTGCTCGGGGTGCTGGGTGCTCAGTACTCGTGGTGCTGGGTGCTCAGTGCTCAGGGTGCTCAGTCCTCAGTACTCAGTGCTCAGGGTGCTCAGTACACAGGGTGCTGGTTGCTCAGTACTCAGTGTGCTCAGTGCTCAGGGTGCTGGGTGCTCAGAACTCAGGGTGCTGGCTGCTCAGTGCTCAGGGTGCTGGGTGCTCAGTACTCAGTGCTCAGGATGCTGGGTGCTCAGTGCTCAGGGTGCTGGGGTGCTCAGTGCTCAGGGTGCTCAGTGCTCAGTGCTCAGTACTCAGCGTGCTGGGTGCTCAGTACTCAGGGTGCTGGGTGCTCAGTGCTCAGGGTTCTGGGTGCTCAGTGCTCAGGGTGCTGGGTGCTCAGTGCTCAGCGTGCTTGATGCTCAGTACTCAGGGTGCTGGGTGCTCAGTGCTCAGGGTGCTGGGTGCTCAGTGCTCGGGTTGCTGGGTGCTCAGTACTCAGGGTGCTGGGTGCTCAGTACTCAGGGTGCTGGGTGCTCAGTACTCGGGGTGCTGGGTGCTCAGTGCTCAGCGTGCTGGATGCTCAGTACTCAGGGTGCTCGGTGCTCAGTGCTTGGGGTGCTGGGTGCTCAGTATTCAGGGTGCTGGGTGCTCAGTGCTCAGGGTGCTGGGTGCTCAGTGCTCAGGGTGCTGGGTGCTCAGTACTCAGTGCTCAGGATGCTGGGTGCTCAGTGCTCGGGCTGCTGGGTGCTCAGTGCTCAGGGTGCTGGGAGCTCAGTACTCAGGATGCTGGGTTCTCAGTACTCAGGGTGCTGGGTGCACAGTGCTAGGGGTGCTGGGTGCTCAGTGCTCGGGGTCTGGGTGCTCAGTACTCAGGGTTCTGGGTGCTCATTCTCGGGGTGCTGGGTGCTCAGTGCTCGGGGTGCTGGGTGCTCAGTACTCAGGGGTGCTGGGGGCTCAGTACTCTGGCTGCTGGGTGCTCAGTACTCAGGGGTGATCTGTTCTCAGTACTCAGGGTGCTGGGTGCTCAGTGCTCCGGGTGCTGGTTGCTCAGTACACGGGGTGCTCAGTACTCAGGGTGCTGGGTGCTCAGTACTCAGGGGGCTGGGTGCTCAGTGCTCGGGGTGCTCGGTGCTCAGTACTCGGGGGTGCTGGGTGCTCAGTACTCGGGGTGCTGGGTGATCAGTGCTCAGGGTGCTGGGTGCTCAGTGCTCGGGGTGCTGGGTGCTCAGTGCTGAGGGTGCTGGCTGCTCAGTGCTCAGGGAGCTGGGTGCTCAGTACTCAGGTTGCTAGGTGCTCAGTACTCAGGGTGCTCAGTGCTCAGTACTCAGCGTGCTGGATGCTCAGTGCTCAGGGTCCTCGGTGCTCAGTACTCAGGGTGCTCAGTGCTCAGTGCTCAGGGTGCTCGGTGATCAGTACTCAGGGTGCTTGGTGCTCAGTGCTCAGGGTGCTGAGTACTCAGTACTCAGGGTGCTGTGTGCTCAGTGCTCAGGGTGCTGGGTGCTCAGTGCTCAGGGTGCTGGGTGCTCAGTGCTCGGGGTGCTGGGTGCTCAGTGCTCGGGGTGCTGGGTGCTCAGTGCTCGGGGTGCTGGGTGCTCAGTGCTCAGGGTGCTGGGTGCTCAGTGCTGAGGGTGCTGGGTGCTCAGTCCTCAGGGTGCTGGGTGCTCAGTACTCAGGGTTTTCGGTGCTCAGTACTCAGGGTGCTGGGTGCTCAGTGCTCAGGGTGCTGGGTGCTCAGTACTCAGGGTGCTGGGTGCTCAGTGCTCAGGGTGATCGGTGCTCAGTCCTCAGGGTGCTCAGTACTCAGGGTGATGGGTGCTCAGTGCTCAGGATGCTCAGTACTCAGGGTGCTGGGTGCTCAGTACTCAGGGTGCTGGGTGCTCAGTGCTCGGGGGTGCTGGGTGCTCAGTACTCAGTGTGCTGGGTGCTCAGGGTGCTGGGTGCTCAGTACTCAGGGTGCTGGGTGCTCAGTACTCAGGGTGCTCAGTGCTCGGGGAGCTCGGTGCTCAGTACTCAGGGTGCTGGGTGCTCAGTACTCAGTGCTCGGGGTCCTGGGTTCTCAGCGCTCTGGGTGCTTAGTGCACAGTACTCAGGGTGCTGGGTGCTCAGTATTCAGGGGTGCTCAGTGCTCGGGGCGCTGGGTGCTCATTACTCAGGGTGCTGGGTGCTCAGTACTCGGGGTGCTCGGGTGCTCAGTGCTCGGGGTGCTGGGTGCTCAGTACTCGGGGTGCTGGGTGCTCAGTACTCAGGGTGCTGGGTGCTCAGTGCTCAGGGTGCTGGGTGCTCAGTGCTCGGTGTGCTCTGTGCTCAGTACGTTGGGTGCTCAGTACTCAGGGTGCTGGGTGCTCAATGCTCAGGGTGATCGGTGCTCAGTACTCAGGGTGCTCAGTACTCAGGGTGCTGGGTGCTCAGGGGCTCGGGATGCTGGGAGCTCAGTACTCAGGCAGCTGGGTGCTCAGTCCTCAGGGTGCTTGGTGCTCAGTACTCAGGGTGTTCGGTGCTCAGTACTCAGGGTGCTGGGTGCTCAGTACTCAGGGGGCTGGGTGCTCAGTGCTCGGGGTGCTCGGTGCTCAGTACTCGGGGTGCTGGGTGCTCAGTACTCGGGGTGCTGGGTGATCAGTGCTCAGGGTGCTGGGTGCTCAGTGCTCGGGGTGCTGGTTGCTCAGTGCTGAGGGTGCTGGCTGCTCAGTGCTCAGGGAGCTGGGTGCTCAGTACTCAGGGTGCTAGGTGCTCAGTACTCAGGGTACTCAGTGCTCAGTACTCAGCGTGCTGGGTGCTCAGTGCTCAGGGTCCTCGGTGCTCAGTACTCAGGGTGCTCAGTGCACAGTGCTCAGGGTGCTCGGTGATCAGTACTCAGGGTGCTTGGTGCTCAGTGCTCAGGGTGCTGGGTACTCAGTACTCAGGGTGCTGTGTGCTCAGTGCTCAGGGTGCTGGGTGCTCAGTGCTCAGGGTGCTGGGTGCTCAGTGCTCGGGGTGCTGGGTGCTCAGTGCTCGGGGTGCTGGGTGCTCAGTGCTCGGGGTGCTGGGTGCTCAGTGCTCAGGGTGCTGGGTGCTCAGTGCTGAGGGTGCTGGGTGCTCAGTCCTCAGGGTGCTGGGTGCTCAGTACTCAGGGTTTTCGGTGCTCAGTACTCAGGGTGCTGGGTGCTCAGTGCTCAGGGTGCTGGGTGCTCAGTACTCAGGGTGCTGGGTGCTCAGTGCTCAGGGTGATCGGTGCTCAGTCCTCAGGGTGCTCAGTACTCAGGGTGATGGGTGCTCAGTGCTCAGGATGCTCAGTACTCAGGGTGCTGGGTGCTCAGTACTCAGGGTGCTGGGTGCTCAGTGCTCGGGGGTGCTGGGTGCTTAGTGCTCGGGTTGCTGGGTGCTCAGTACTCAGGGTGCTGGGTGCTTAGTGCTCGGGTTGCTGGGTGCTCAGTACTCAGGGTGCTGGGTGCTCAGTGCTCGGGGTGCTCGGTGCTCAGTACTCAAGGTTGCTGGGTGCTCAGTGCTCACGGTGCTGGGTGCTCAGTCCTCGGGGTGCTCTGTGCTCAATGCTCAGGGTGCTGGGTGCTCAGTACTCAGGGTTCTCGGTGCTCAGTCCTAAGGGTGCTGAGTGATCAGTACTCAGGTTGCTCAGTGCTCAGTGCTCGGGGTGTTGGGTGCTCAGTACTCAGGGTGCTGGGTGCTCAGTACTCGGGGTGCTGGGTGCTCAGTGCTCAGCGTGCTGGATGCTCAGTACTCAGGGTGCTCGGTGCTCAGTGCTTGGGGTGCTGGGTGCTCAGTATTCAGGGTGCTGGGTGCTCAGTGCTCAGGGTGCTGGGTGCTCAGTGCTCAGGGTGCTGGGTGCTCAGTACTCAGTGCTCAGGATGCTGGGTGCTCAGTGCTCGGGCTGCTGGGTGCTCAGTGCTCAGGGTGCTGGGAGCTCAGTACTCAGGATGCTGGGTTCTCAGTACTCAGGGTGCTGGGTGCACAGTGCTAGGGGTGCTGGGTGCTCAGTGCTCGGGGTCTGGGTGCTCAGTACTCAGGGTTCTGGGTGCTCATTCTCGGGGTGCTGGGTGCTCAGTGCTCGGGGTGCTGGGTGCTCAGTACTCAGGGTGCTGGGGGCTCAGTACTCTGGCTGCTGGGTGCTCAGTACTCAGGGTGATCTGTTCTCAGTACTCAGGGTGCTGGGTGCTCAGTGCTCCGGGTGCTGGTTGCTCAGTACACGGGGTGCTCAGTACTCAGGGTGCTGGGTGCTCAGTACTCAGGGGGCTGGGTGCTCAGTGCTCGGGGTGCTCGGTGCTCAGTACTCGGGGTGCTGGGTGCTCAGTACTCGGGGTGCTGGGTGATCAGTGCTCAGGGTGCTGGGTGCTCAGTGCTCGGGGTGCTGGGTGCTCAGTGCTGAGGGTGCTGGCTGCTCAGTGCTCAGGGAGCTGGGTGCTCAGTACTCAGGTTGCTAGGTGCTCAGTACTCAGGGTGCTCAGTGCTCAGTACTCAGCGTGCTGGATGCTCAGTGCTCAGGGGTCCTCGGTGCTCAGTACTCAGGGTGCTCAGTGCTCAGTGCTCAGGGTGCTCGGTGATCAGTACTCAGGGTGCTTGGTGCTCAGTGCTCAGGGTGCTGAGTACTCAGTACTCAGGGTGCTGTGTGCTCAGTGCTCAGGGTGCTGGGTGCTCAGTGCTCAGGGTGCTGGGTGCTCAGTGCTCGGGGTGCTGGGTGCTCAGTGCTCGGGGTGCTGGGTGCTCAGTGCTCGGGGGTGCTGGGTGCTCAGTGCTCAGGGTGCTGGGTGCTCAGTGCTGAGGGTGCTGGGTGCTCAGTCCTCAGGGTGCTGGGTGCTCAGTACTCAGGGTTTTCGGTGCTCAGTACTCAGGGTGCTGGGGTGCTCAGTGCTCAGGGGTGCTGGGTGCTCAGTACTCAGGGTGCTGGGTGCTCAGTGCTCAGGGTGATCGGTGCTCAGTCCTCAGGGTGCTCAGTACTCAGGGTGATGGGTGCTCAGTGCTCAGGATGCTCAGTACTCAGGGTGCTGGGTGCTCAGTACTCAGGGTGCTGGGTGCTCAGTGCTCGGGGTGCTGGGTGCTCAGTACTCAGTGTGCTGGGTGCTCAGGGTGCTGGGTGCTCAGTACTCAGGGTGCTGGGTGCTCAGTACTCAGGGTGCTCAGTGCTCGGGAGCTCGGTGCTCAGTACTCAGGGTGCTGGGTGCTCAGTACTCAGTGCTCGGGGTCCTGGGTTCTCAGCGCTCTGGGTGCTTAGTGCACAGTACTCAGGGTGCTGGGTGCTCAGTATTCAGGGTGCTCAGTGCTCGGGGCGCTGGGTGCTCATTACTCAGGGTGCTGGGTGCTCAGTACTCGGGGTGCTCGGTGCTCAGTGCTCGGGGTGCTGGGTGCTCAGTACTCGGGGTGCTGGGTGCTCAGTACTCAGGGTGCTGGGTGCTCAGTGCTCAGGGTGCTGGGTGCTCAGTGCTCGGTGTGCTCTGTGCTCAGTACGTTGGGTGCTCAGTACTCAGGGTGCTGGGTGCTCAATGCTCAGGGTGATCGGTGCTCAGTACTCAGGGTGCTCAGTACTCAGGGTGCTGGGTGCTCAGGGCTCGGGATGCTGGGAGCTCAGTACTCAGGCAGCTGGGTGCTCAGTCCTCAGGGTGCTTGGTGCTCAGTACTCAGGGTGTTCGGTGCTCAGTACTCAGGGTGCTGGGTGCTCAGTACTCAGGGGGCTGGGTGCTCAGTGCTCGGGGTGCTCGGTGCTCAGTACTCGGGGTGCTGGGTGCTCAGTACTCGGGGTGCTGGGTGATCAGTGCTCAGGGTGCTGGGTGCTCAGTGCTCGGGGTGCTGGTTGCTCAGTGCTGAGGGTGCTGGCTGCTCAGTGCTCAGGGAGCTGGGTGCTCAGTACTCAGGGTGCTAGGTGCTCAGTACTCAGGGTACTCAGTGCTCAGTACTCAGCGTGCTGGGTGCTCAGTGCTCAGGGTCCTCGGTGCTCAGTACTCAGGGTGCTCAGTGCACAGTGCTCAGGGTGCTCGGTGATCAGTACTCAGGGTGCTTGGTGCTCAGTGCTCAGGGTGCTGGGTACTCAGTACTCAGGGTGCTGTGTGCTCAGTGCTCAGGGTGCTGGGTGCTCAGTGCTCAGGGTGCTGGGTGCTCAGTGCTCGGGGTGCTGGGTGCTCAGTGCTCGGGGTGCTGGGTGCTCAGTGCTCGGGGTGCTGGGTGCTCAGTGCTCAGGGTGCTGGGTGCTCAGTGCTGAGGGTGCTGGGTGCTCAGTCCTCAGGGTGCTGGGTGCTCAGTACTCAGGGTTTTCGGTGCTCAGTACTCAGGGTGCTGGGTGCTCAGTGCTCAGGGTGCTGGGTGCTCAGTACTCAGGGTGCTGGGTGCTCAGTGCTCAGGGTGATCGGTGCTCAGTCCCTCAGGGTGCTCAGTACTCAGGGTGATGGGTGCTCAGTGCTCAGGATGCTCAGTACTCAGGGTGCTGGGTGCTCAGTACTCAGGGTGCTGGGTGCTCAGTGCTCGGGGTGCTGGGTGCTTAGTGCTCGGGTTGCTGGGTGCTCAGTACTCAGGGTGCTGGGTGCTTAGTGCTCGGGTTGCTGGGTGCTCAGTACTCAGGGTGCTGGGTGCTCAGTGCTCGGGGTGCTCGGTGCTCAGTACTCAAGGTGCTGGGTGCTCAGTGCTCACGGTGCTGGGTGCTCAGTCCTCGGGGTGCTCTGTGCTCAATGCTCAGGGTGCTGGGTGCTCAGTACTCAGGGTTCTCGGTGCTCAGTCCTAAGGGTGCTGAGTGATCAGTACTCAGGTTGCTCAGTGCTCAGTGCTCGGGGTGTTGGGTGCTCAGTACTCAGGGTGCTGGGTGCTCAGTACTCAGGGTGCTGGGTGCTCAGTGCTCAGTACTCAGCGTGCTGGGCGCTCAGTGCTCGGGGTGCTGGGACCTCAGTGCTCAGGGTGCTGGGTGCTCAGTACACAGGGTGCTGGGTGCTCAGTGCTCGGGGTGCTGGGTGCTCAGTGCTCAGGGTGCTCAGTGCTCAGTGCTCGGGGGTGCTGGGTGCTCAGTGCTCAGGGTGCTTGGTGCTCAGTACTCAGGGTGATGGGTGCTCAGTGCTCAGGGTGCTCGGTGCTCAGTGCTCAGTGCTCAGGGTGCTCAGTGCTCAGTGCTCGGGGTGCTGGGTGCTCAGTGCTCGGGGTGCTGGGTGCTCAGTGCTCGGGGGTGCTGGGTGCTCAGTACTCGTGGTGCTGGGTGCTCAGTGCTCAGGGTGCTCAGTCCTCAGTACTCAGTGCTCAGGGTGCTCAGTACACAGGGTGCTGGTTGCTCAGTACTCAGTGTGCTCAGTGCTCAGGGTGCGGGGTGCTCAGTACACAGTGCTCAGGATGCTGGGTGCTCAGTGCTCAGGGTGCTGGGTGCTCAGTGCTCAGGGTGCTCAGTGCTCAGTGCTCAGTACTCAGGGTGCTGGGTGCTCAGTACTCAGGGTGCTGGGTGCTCAGTGCTCAGGGTTCTGGGTGCTCAGTGCTCAGGGTGCTGGGTGCTCAGTGCTCAGCGTGCTTGATGCTCAGTACTCAGGGTGCTGGGTGCTCAGTGCTCAGGGTGCTGGGTGCTCAGTGCTCGGGTTGCTGGGTGCTCAGTACTCAGGGTGCTGGGTGCTCAGTACTCAGGGTGCTGGGTGCTCAGTACTCGGGGTGCTGGGTGCTCAGTGCTCAGCGTGCTGGATGCTCAGTACTCAGGGTGCTCGGTGCTCAGTGCTTGGGGTGCTGGGTGCTCAGTATTCAGGGTGCTGGGTGCTCAGTGCTCAGGGTGCTGGGTGCTCAGTGCTCAGGGTGCTGGGTGCTCAGTACTCAGTGCTCAGGATGCTGGGTGCTCAGTGCTCGGGCTGCTGGGTGCTCAGTGCTCAGGGTGCTGGGAGCTCAGTACTCAGGATGCTGGGTTCTCAGTACTCAGGGTGCTGGGTGCACAGTGCTAGGGGTGCTGGGTGCTCAGTGCTCTGGGTCTGGGTGCTCAGTACTCAGGGTTCTGGGTGCTCATTCTTGGGGTGCTGGGTGCTCAGTGCTCGGGGTGCTGGGTGCTCAGTACTCAGGGTGCTGGGGGCTCAGTACTCTGGCTGCTGGGTGCTCAGTACTCAGGGTGATCTGTTCTCAGTACTCAGGATGCTGGGTGCTCAGTGCTCCGGGTGCTGGTTGCTCAGTACACGGGGTGCTCAGTACTCAGGGTGCTGGGTGCTCAGTACTCAGGGGGCTGGGTGCTCAGTGCTCGGGGAGCTCGGTGCTCAGTACTCGGGGTGCTGGGTGCTCAGTACTCGGGGTGCTGGGTGATCAGTGCTCAGGGTGCTGGGTGCTCAGTGCTCGGGGTGCTGGGTGCTCAGTGCTGAGGGTGCTGGCTGCTCAGTGCTCAGGGAGCTGGGTGCTCAGTACTCAGGGTGTGCTAGGTGCTCAGTACTCAGGGTGCTCAGTGCTCAGTACTCAGCGTGCTGGGTGCTCAGTGCTCAGGGTCCTCGGTGCTCAGTACTCAGGGTGCTCAGTGCTCAGTGCTCAGGGTGCTCGGTGATCAGTACTCAGGGTGCTTGGTGCTCAGTGCTCAGGGTGCTGGGTACTCAGTACTCAGGGTGCTGTGTGCTCAGTGCTCAGGGTGCTGGGTGCTCAGTGCTCAGGGTGCTGGGTGCTCAGTGCTCGGGGGTGCTGGGTGCTCAGTGCTCGGGGTGCTGGGTGCTCAGTGCTCGGGGTGCTGGGTGCTCAGTGCTCAGGGTGCTGGGTGCTCAGTGCTGAGGGTGCTGGGTGCTCAGTCCTCAGGGTGCTGGGTGCTCAGTACTCAGGGTTTTCGGTGCTCAGTACTCAGGGTGCTGGGTGCTCAGTGCTCAGGGTGCTGGGTGCTCAGTACTCAGGGTGCTGGGTGCTCAGTGCTCAGGGTGATCGGTGCTCAGTCCTCAGGGTGCTCAGTACTCAGGGTGATGGGTGCTCAGTGCTCAGGATGCTCAGTACTCAGGGTGCTGGGTGCTCAGTACTCAGGGTGCTGGGTGCTCAGTGCTCGGGGTGCTGGGTGCTCAGTACTCAGTGTGCTGGGTGCTCAGGGTGCTATGTGCTCAGTACTCAGGGTGCTGGGTGCTCAGTACTCAGGGTGCTCAGTGCTCGGGGAGCTCGGTGCTCAGTACTCAGGTTGCTGGGTGCTCAGTACTCAGTGCTCGGGGTCCTGGGTTCTCAGCGCTCTGGGTGCTTAGTGCACAGTACTCAGGGTGCTGGGTGCTCAGTATTCAGGGTGCTCAGTGCTCGGGGCGCTGGGTGCTCATTACTCAGGGTGCTGGGTGCTCAGTACTCGGGGTGCTCGGTGCTCAGTGCTCGGGGTGCTGGGTGCTCAGTACTCGGGGTGCTGGGTGCTCAGTACTCAGGGTGCTGGGTGCTCAGTGCTCAGGGTGCTGGGTGCTCAGTGCTCGGTGTGCTCGGTGCTCAGTACGTTGGGTGCTCAGTACTCAGGGTGCTGGGTGCTCAGTGCTCAGGGTGATCGGTGCTCAGTACTCAGGGTGCTCAGTACTCAGGGTGCTGGGTGCTCAGGGCTCGGGATGCTGGGAGCTCAGTACTCAGGCTGCTGGGTGCTCAGTGCTCGGTGTTTTGGGTGCTGGGTGCTCAGGGTGCTGGGTGCTCAGTACTCGGGGTGCTCGGTGCTCAGTACTCAGGGGGCTGGGTGCTCAGTACTGAGGGTGCTGGGTGCTCAGTGCTCAGGGTGATCAGTGCTCAGTCCTCAGGGTGCTCAGTATTCAGGGTGCTGGGTGCTCAGTGCTCAGGTTGCTCAGTACTCAGGGTGCTGGGTGCTCAGTACTCAGGGTGCTGGGTGCTCAGTGCTCGGGGTGCTATGTGCTCAGTACTCAGGGTGCTGGGTGCTCAGTGCTCAGGGTGCTGGGTGCTCAGTACTCAGGGAGCTGGGTGCTCAGTACTCAGGGTGCTCAGTGCTCGGGGAGCTCGGTGCTCAGTACTCAGGGTGCTGGGTGCTCAGTACTGAGTGCTTGGGGTCCTGGGTGCTCAGCGCTTTGGCTGCTTAGTGCACAGTACTCAGGGTGCTGGGTGCTCAGTATTCAGGGTGCTCAGTACGCGGGGTGCTGGGTGCTCAGTGCTCAGCGTGCTGGGTGCTCATTCTCGGGGTGCTGGGTGCTCGGGGTGCTGGGGGCTCAGTACTCGGGGTGCTGGGTGCTCATTCTCGGGGTGCTGGTTGCTCGGGGTGCTGGGTGCTCAGTACTTGGGGTGCTGGGTGCTCAGTGCTCAGCGTGCTGGGTGCTCAGTTCTCAGGGTCCTCGGTTCTCAGTACTCAGGGTGCTGGGTGCTCGTTCTCGGGGTGCTGGGTGCTCAGTGCTCAGGGTGCTGGGTGCTCAGTGCTCAGGGTCCTCGGTGCTCAGTACTCAGGGTGCTCAGTACTCAGCGTGCTTTGTGTTCAGTGCTCAGGTGCTGGGTGCTCAATACTCAGGGTGCTGGGTGCTCAGTACTCACGGTGCTGGGGTGCTCAGTACTCGGGGTGCTGGGTGCTCATTACTCAGGGTGCTCAGTGCTCGGGGTGGCTCGCTGCTCAGTACTCTTGGTGCTGGGTGCTCAGTACTCAGGGTGCTGGGTGCTCAGTGCTCGGGGTGCTCGGTGCTCAGTGCTCAGGATGCTCGGTGCTCAGTACTTTTGGTGCTGGGTGCTCAGTACTCAGGGTGCTGGGTGCTCAGTGCTCGGGGGTGCTCAGTACTCAGTACTCAGGTTGCTGGGTGCTCAGTGCTCAGGGTGCTGGGTGCTCAGTCCTCAGGGTGCTCAGTACTCAGTACTCAGGGTGCTGGGTGCTCAGTGCTCAGGATGCTGGGTGCTCAGTACTCAGGGTGCTCAGTACTCAGTACTCAGGGTGCTCAGTGCTCAGTACTCAGCGTACTTTGTGCTCAGTGTTCAGGGTGCTCAGTGCTCAGTACTCAGCGTGCTTTGTGCTCAGGGTGCTGGGTGCTCAGTGCTCGGGGTGCTCGGTGCTCAGTGCTCGGGGTGCTGGATGCTCAGTACTCGGGGTGCTCGGTGCTCAGTGCTCGGGGTGCTGGGGTGCTCAGTACTCGGGGTGCTGGGTGCTCAATACTCAGGGTGCTGGGTGCTCAGTGCTCAGGGTGCTGGGTGCTCTGTGCTCGGGGTGCTGGGTGCTCGGTGCTCAGGTTGCTGGGTGCTCAGTACTCGGGGTGCTGGGTGCTCAGTACTCAGGGTGCTGGGTGCTCATTTCTCGGGGTGCTGGGTGCTCAGTTCTACGGGTGCTGGGTGCTCAGTGCTCGGGGTGCTGGGTGCTCAGTGCTCGGGGTGCTGGGTGCTCAGTGCTCGGGGTGCTCGGTGCTCAGTACTCAGGGTGCTGCGTGCTCAGTGCTCAGGGTGCTCGGTGCTCAGTACTCAGGGTGCTGGGTGCTCAGTGCTCGGTGTGCTCGGTGCTCAGTACGTTGGGTGCTCAGTACTCAGGGTGCTGGGTGCTCAGTGCTCAGGGTGATCAGTGCTCAGTACTCAGGGTGCTCAGTACTCAGGGTGCTGGGGTGCTCAGGGCTCGGGGTGCTGGGAGCTCAGTACTCAGGGTGCTGGGTTCTCAGTGCTCGGGGTGCTGGGTGCTGAGTGCTCAGGGTGCTGGGTGCTCAGTACTCGGGGTGCTCGGTGCTCAGTACTCAGGGTGCTGGGTGCTCAGTACTCAGGGGTGCTGGGTGCTCAGTACTCAGGGTGCTCGCTGCTCAGTACTCGGGTGCTGGGTGCTCAGTGCTCAGGGTGCTGGGTGCTCAGTACTCAGGGTGCTGGGTGCTCAGTGCTCAGGGTGATCGGTGCTCAGTCCTCAGGGTGCTCAGTACTCAGGGTGTTGGGTGCTCAGTGCTCAGGTTGCTCAGTACTCAGGGTGCTGGGTGCTCAGTACTCAGGGTGCTGGGTGCTCAGTGCTCGGGGTGCTATGTGCTCAGGACTCAGGGTGCTGGGTGCTCAGTGTTCAGGGTGCTGGGTGCTCAGTACTCAGGTACTGGGTGCTCAGTACTCAGGGTGCTCAGTGCTCGGGGAGCTCGGTGCTCAGTACTCAGGGTGCTGGGTGCTCAGTACACAGTGCTCAGGGTCCTGGGTGCTCAGCGCTATGGGTGCTTAGTGCACAGTACTCAGGGTGCTGGGTGCTCAGTATTCAGGGTGCTCAGTGCTCGGGGTGTTGGGTGCTCAGTACTCAGGGTGCTGGGTGCTAAGTACTCATGGTGCTGGGTGCTCATTCTCGGGGTGCTGGGTGCTCAGTGCTCGGGGTGCTGGGTGCTCATTCTCGGGGAGGTGGGTGCTCACTGCTCAGCGTGCTGGGTGCTCAGTGCTCAGAGTCCTCGGTGCTCAGTACTCAGGGTGCCCAGTACTCAGCGTGCTTTGTGCTCAGTGCTCAGGGTGCTGGGTGCTCAGTACTCATGGTGCTGGGTGCTCAGTACTCGGGGTGCTGGGTGTTCATTACTCAGGGTGCTGGGTGCTCAGTGATCGGGGTGCTCGCTGCTCAGTACTCTTTTTGCTGGGTGCTCAGTGCTCGGGGTGCTCGGTGCTCAGTGCTCAGGATGCTCGGTGCTCAGTACTTTTGGTGCTGGGTGCTCAGTACTCAGGGTGCTGGGTGCTCAGTGCTCGGGGTGCTCGGTGCTCAGTACTCAGGGTGCTGGGTGCTCAGTGCTCAGGGTGCTGGGTGCTCAGTACTCAGGGTGCTCAGTACTCAGTACTCAGGGTGCTGGGTGCTCAGTGCTTGGGGGTGCTGGATGCTCAGTGCTCAGGGTGCTGGGTGCTCAGTGCTCGGGGTGCTGGGTGCTCAGTACTCGGGGTGCTCGGTGCTCAGTACTCAGGGTGCTGGGTGCTCAGTACTCAGGGTGCTGTGTGCTCAGTGCTCGGGGGTGCTGGGTGCTCAGTACTCAGGGTGCTGGGTGCTCAGTACTCGGGGTGCTCGGTGCTCAGTACTCAGGGTGCTGGGTGCTCAGTACTCAGGGTGCTGGGTGCTCAGTACTAAGGGTGCTCGGTGCTCAGAACTCAGGGTGCTGGGTGCTCAGTGCTCAGTTGCTGGGTGCTAATTACTCAGGGTGCTGGGGTGCTCAGTACTCAGGGTGCTGGGTGCTCAGTGCTCAGGGTGCTGGGTGCTCAGTACTCAGGGTGCTGGGTGCTCAGCACGCCGGGTGCTCAGTACTCAGGGTGCTGGGTGCTCAGTGCTCGGGGGTGCTGGGTGCTCAGTACTCAGGGTGCTCAGTACTCAGGGTGCTGGGTGCTCAGTGCTCGGGGTGCTGGATGCTCAGTGCTCAGGGTGATCGATGCTCAGTACTCAGGATGCTGGGTGCTCAGTACTCAGGGTGCTGGGTGCTCAGTACCCAGGGTGCTGGGTGCTCACTCCTCAGGGTGCTCAGTGCTCAGGGTGCTGGGTGCTCAGTGCTCGGGGGTGCTCGGTGCTCAGTACTCAGGGTGCTGAGTGCTCAGTACTCAGGGTGCTGGGTGCTCAGTACTCAGGGTGCTGGGTGCTCAGTGCTCGTGGTGTTTGGTGCTCAGGGTGCTCAGTGCTCAGTACTCAGGGTGCTGGGTGCTCAGTGCTCAGGGTGCTGGGTGCTTAGTGCTCGGGTTGCTGGGTGCTCAGTACTCAGGGTGCTGGGTGCTCAGTTTTCGGGGTGCTCGGTGCTCAGTACTCAAGGTGCTGGGTGCTCAGTGCTCACGGTGCTGGGTGCTCAGTCCTCGGGGTGCTCTGTGCTCAATGCTCAGGGTCCTGGGTGCTCAGTACTCAGGGTGCTCGGTGCTCAGTGCTCGGTGTGTTGGTTGCTCAGTACTCAGGGTACTGGGTGCTCAGTACTCACGGTGCTGGGTGCTCAGTGCTCAGTACTCAGCGTGCTGGGCGCTCAGTGCTCGGGGTGCTGGGTGCTCAGTGCTCAGGGTGCTCAGTGCTCAGTGCTCGGTGTGGCTGGGTGCTCAGTGCTCAGGCTGCTTGGTGCTCAGTTCTCAGGGTGCTGGGTGCTCAGTGCTCAGGCTGCTTGGTGCTCAGTTCTCAGGGTACTGGGTGCTCAGTGCTCAGGGTGCTCGGTGCTCAGTGCTCAGGGTGCTCAGTGCTCAGTGCTCGGGGTGCTGGGTGCTCAGTGCTCGGGGTGCTGGGTGCTCAGTGCTCGGGGGTGCTGGGTGCTCAGTGCTCGGGGTGGCTGGGTGCTCAGTACTCGTGGTGCTGGGTGCTCAGTGCTCAGGGTGCTCAGTGCTCAGTACTCAGTGCTCAGGGTGCTCAGTACTCAGGGTGCTGGTTGCTCAGTACTCAGTGTGCTCAGTGCTCAGGGTGCTGGGTGCTCAGAACTCAGGGTGCTGGCTGCTCAGTGCTCAGGGTGCTGGGTGCTCAGTACTCAGTGCTCAGGATGCTGGGTGCTCAGTGCTCAGGGTGCTGGGTGCTCAGTGCTCAGGGTGCTCAGTGCTCAGTGCTCAGTACTCAGGGTGCTGGGTGCTCAGTACTCAGGGTGCTGGGTGCTCAGTGCTCAGGGTTCTGGGTGCTCAGTGCTCAGGGTGCTGGGTGCTCAGCGTGCTTGATGCTCAGTACTCAGGGTGCTGGGTGCTCAGTGCTCAGGGTGCTGGGTGCTCAGTGCTCGGGTTGCTGGGTGCTCAGTACTCAGGGTGCTCAGTACTCAGTACTCAGGGTGCTGGGTGCTCAGTGCTCAGGATGCTGGGTGCTCAGTACTCAGGGTGCTCAGTACTCAGTACTCGGGGTGCTGGGTGCTCAGTGCTTGGGGTGCTGGGTGCTCAGTTCTCAGGGTGCTGGGTGCTCAGTGCTCGGGGGTGCTGGGTGCTCAGTACTCGGGGTGCTCGGTGCTCAGTACTCAGGGTGCTGGGTGCTCAGTACTCAGGGTGCTGGGTGCTCATTAATCAGGGTGCTGGTGCTCAGTACTCAGGGTGCTGGGTGCTCAGTACTCAGGGTGCTGGGTGCTCAGTGCTCAGGGTGCTGTGTGCTCAGTACTCAGGGTGCTGGGGTGCTCAGTACTCAGGGTGCTGGGTGCTCAGTACTCAGGGTGCTGGGTGCTCAGTCCTCAGGGTGCTCAGTGCTCAGGGTGCTGGGTGCTCAGTGCTCGGGGTGCTCGGTGCTCAGTACTCAGGGTGCTGAGTGCTCAGTACTCAGTGTGCTGGGTGCTCAGTACTCAGGTTGCTGGGTGCTCAGTGCTCGGGGTGTTGGGTATTCAGTGCTCAGGGTGCTCAGTGCTCAGTACTCATGGTGCTGGGTGCTCAGTACTCAGGGTTCTGGGTGCTCAGTGCTCGGGGTGCTGGGTGCTCAGTACTCAGGGTGCTGGGTGCTCAGTGATCGGGGTGCTCGGTGCTCAGTACTCAAGGTGCTGGGGTGCTCAGTGCTCACGGTGCTGGGTGCTCAGTCCTCGGGGTGCTCCGTGCTCAGTGCTCATGGTTCTGGGTGCTCAGTACTCAGGGTGCTCGTTGCTCAGTACTAAGGGTGCTCAGTGCTCAGTACTCAGGGTGCTCAGTGCTCAGTGCTCGGGGTGTTGGGTGCTCAGTACTCAGGGTGCTGGGTGCTCAGTACTCAGCGTGCTGGGTGCTCAGTGCTCGGGGGTGCTGGGTCCTCAGTGCTCAGGGTGCTCAGTGCTCAGTGCTCGGGGTGCTGGGTGCTCAGTGCTCGGGGTGCTGGGTGCTCAGTGATCGGGGGTGCTGGTTCCTCAGTACTCAGTGTGCTCAGTGCTCAGGGTGCTGGGTGGTCAGAACTCAGGGTGCAGGGTGCTCAGTACTCAGGGTGCTGGGTGCTCATTACTCAGGGTGCTTGCTGGTCAATACTCAGGGTGCTGGGTGCTCAGTGCTCAGGGTGCTCGGTGCTCAGTACTTATGGTGCTGGGTGCTCATTCTTGGGGTGCTGGGGTGCTCAGTACTCAGGTTTGCTCAGTACTCTGGGTGCTCGGGGCTCAGTACTCATGGTGCTGGGTGCTCAGTACTCAGGGTGCTCGGTGCTCAGTTCTCAGGGTGCTCGGTGCTCAGTGTTTGGGGTGCTGGGTGCTCAATACTCAGGGTGCTGGGTGCTCAGTGCTCAGGGTGCTGGCTGCTCAGTGCTCAGGGTGCTGGCTGCTCAGTACTCAGTGCTCAGGATGCTGGGTGCTCAGTGCTCAGGGTGCTGGGGTGCTCAGTGCTCAGGGTGCTCAGTGCTCAGTGCTCAGTACTCAGGGTGCTGGGTGCTCAGTGCTCAGGGTGCTGGGTGCTCAGTGCTCAGTGTGCTGGGTGCTCAGTGCTCAGCGTGCTTGATGCTCAGTACTCAGGGTGCTGGGTGCTCAGTGCTCAGGGTGCTGGGTGCTCAGTGCTCGGGTTGCTGGGTGGGTCAGTACTCAGGGTGCTGGGTGCTCAGTACTCAGGGTGCTGGGTGCTCAGTACTCGGGGTGCTGGGTGCTCAGTGCTCAGCGTGCTGGGTGCTCAGTACTCAGGGTGCTCGGTGCTCAGTGCTTGGGGTGCTGGGTGCTCAGTACTCAGGGTGCTGGGTGCTCAGTGCTCAGGGTGCTGGGTGCTCAGTGCTCAGGGTGCTGGGTGCTCAGTTCTCAGTGCTCAGGATGCTGGGTGCTCAGTGCTCGGGGTGCTCGGTGCTCGGTACTCAGGGTGCTGGGTGCTCAGTGCTCAGGGTGCTGGGTGTGCACAGTGCTAGGGGGTGCTGGGTGCTCAGTGCTCGGGGTCTGGGTGCTCAGTACTCAGGGTGCTGGGTGCTCATTCTCGGGGTGCTGGGTGCTCAGTGCTCGGGGTGCTGGGTGCTCAGTACTCAGGGTGCTGGGTGCTCAGTACTCAGGGTGATCTGTTCTCAGTACTCAGGGTGCTGGGTGCTCAGTGCTCGGGGTGCTGGGTGCTCAGTAAACGGGGGTGCTCAGTACTCAGGGTGCTGGGGGGCTCAGTACTCAGTGTGCTGGGTGCTCAGTGCTCGGGGTGCTCGGTGCTCAGTCCTCGGGGTGCTGGGTGCTCAGTACTCGGGGTGCTGGGTGCTCAGTGCTCGGGGGTGCTGGGTGCTCAGTGCTGAGGGTGCTGGCTGCTCAGTGCTCAGGGAGCTGGGTGCTCAGTACTCAGCGTGCTAGGTGCTCAGTACTCAGGATGCTCAGTGCTCAGTACTCAGCGTGCTGGGTGCTCAGTGCTCAGGGTCCTCGGTGCTCAGTACTCAGCGTGCTCAGTGCTCAGTACTCTGCGTGCTTTGTGCTCAGTGCTCAGGGTGCTGGGTGCTCAGTACTCAGGGTGTTGGGTGCTCAGTACTCAGGGTGCTGGGTGCTCAGTACTCAGGTTGCTGGGTGCTCAGTGCTCGGGGGTGCTCGGTGATCAGTACTCAGGGTGCTGGGTGCTCAGTGCTCAGGGTGCTGGGTACTCAGTACTCAGGGTGCTGGGTGCTCAGTGCTCAGGGTGCTGGGTGCTCAGTGCTCAGGGTGCTGGGTGCTCAGTGCTCGGGGTGCTGGGTGCTCAGTCCTCAGGGTGCTGGGTGCTCAGTACTCAGCGTGTTCGGTGCTCAGTACTCAGGGTGCTGGGTGCTCAGTGCTCAGGGTGCTGGGTGCTCAGTACTCAGGGTGCTGGGTGCTCAGTGCTCAGGGTGATCGGTGCTCAGTCCTCAGGGTGCTCAGTACTCAGGGTGCTGGGTGCTCAGTACTCATGGTGCTGGGTGCTCATTCTCGGGGTGCTGGGTGCTCAGTACTCAGGTTGCTCAGTACTCTGGGTGCTCGGGGATCAGTACTCATGGTGCTGGGTGCTCATTCTCGGGGTGCTGGGTGCTCAGTACTCAGGTTGCTCAGTACTCAGGGTGCTCAGTGCTCAGTACTCTGCGTGCTTTGTGCTCAGTGCTCAGGGTGCTGGGTGCTCAGTGCTCAGGGTGCTGGGTGCTCAGTGCTCGGGTTGCTGGGTGCTCAGTACTGAGGGTGCTGGGTGCTCAGTACTCAGGGTGCTGGGTGCTCAGTACTCGGGGTGCTGGGTGCTCAGTGCTCAGCGTGCTGGGTGCTCAGAACTCAGGGTGCTCGGTGCTCAGTGCTTGGGGTGCTGGGTGCTCAGGACTCAGGGTGCTGGGTGCTCAGTGCTCAGGGTGCTGGGTGCTCAGTGCTCAGGGTGCTGGGTTCTCAGTACTCAGTGCTCAGGATGCTGGCTGCTCAGTGCTCGGTCTGCTGGGTGCCCAGTGCTCAGGGTGCTGGGTGCTCAGTACTCAGTGTGCTGGGTTCTCAGTACTCAGGGTGCTGGGTGCACAGTGCTAGGGGTGCTGGGTGCTCAGTGCTCGGGGTCTGGGTGCTCAGTACTCAGGGTGCTGGGTGCTCATTCTAGGGGTGCTGGGTACTCAGTGCTCGGGGTGCTGGGTGCTCAGTTCTCAGGGTGCTGGGGGCTCAGTACTCAGGGTGCTGGGTGCTCAGTACTCAGGGTGATCTGTTCTCAGTACTCAGGGTGCTGGGTGCTCAGTGCTCGGGGTGCTGGGTGCTCAGTACACGGGGTGCTCAGTACTCAGGGTGCTGGGTGCTCAGTACTCAGTGTGCTGGGTGCTCAGTGCTCGGGGTGCTCGGTGCTCAGTACTCGGGGTGCTGGGTGCTCAGTACTCGGGGTGCTGGGTGCTCAGTGCTCGGGGGTGCTGGGTGCTCAGTGCTGAGGGTGCTGGCTGCTCAGTGCTCAGGGAGCTGGGTGCTCAGTACTCAGCGTGCTAGGTGCTCAGTACTCAGGATGCTCAGTGCTCA
The DNA here is from genome assembly GCF_018167655.1 of Microtus oregoni. Lineage (NCBI taxonomy): Eukaryota > Metazoa > Chordata > Mammalia > Rodentia > Cricetidae > Microtus > Microtus oregoni. Next base: position 4,019,580 of record NW_024544550.1, read on the forward strand.
GTACACAGCGTGCTGGGTGCTCAGTGCTCAGGGTCCTTGGTGCTAAATACTCAGGGTGCTCAGTGCTCAGTACTCAGCGTGCTTTGTGCTCAGTGCTCAGGGTGCTGGGTGCTCAGTACTCAGGGTGCTGGGTGCTCAGTACTCAGGGTGCTGGGTGCTCAGTACTCAGGGTGCTGGGTGCTCAGTGCTCGGGGTGCTCGGTGATCAGTACTCAGGGTGCTGGGTGCTCAGTGCTCAGGGTGCTGGGTACTCAGTACTCAGGGTGCTGGGTACTCAGTGCTCAGGGTGCTGGGTGCTCAGTGCTCATGGTGCTGGGTGCTCAGTGCTCAGGGTGCTGGGTGCTCTGTACTCAGGGGTGTTCGGTGCTCAGTACTCAGGGTGCTGGGTGCTCAGTGCTCAGGGTGCTGGGTGCTCAGTCCTCAGGGTGCTGGGTGCTCAGTACTCAGGGTGTTCGGTGCTCAGTACTCAGGGTGCTAGGTGCTCAGTGCTCAGGGTGCTGGGTGCTCAATACTCAGGGTGCTGGGTGCTCAGTGCTCAGGGTGATCGGTGCTCAGTCCTCAGGGTGCTCAGTACTCAGGGTGCTGGGTGCTCAGTACTCAGGTTGCTGGGTGCTCAGTGCTCGGGGTGCTGGGTGCTCAGGACTAAGGGTGCTGGGTGCTCAGTGCTCAGGGTGCTGGGTGCTCAGTACTCAGGGTGCTGGGTGCTCAGTACTCAGGGGTGCTCAGTGCTCGGGGAGCTCGGTGCTCAGTACTCAGGGTGCTGGGTGCTCAGTACTCAGTGCTCGGGGTCCTGGGTTCTCAGCGCTCTGGGTGCTTATTGCACAGTACTCAGGGTGCTGGGTGCTCAGTATTCAGGGTGCTCAGTGCTCGGGGGTGCTGGGTGCTCAGTACTCAGGGTGCTGGGAGCTCATTCTCGGGGTGCTGGGTGCTCAGTGCTCTGGGAGCTGGGTGCTCAGTACTCGGGGTGCTGGGTGCTCAGTGCTCAGGGTGCTCGGTTCTCAGTACTCAGGGTGCTGGGTGCTCATTCTCGGGGTGATGGGTGCTCAGTGCTCAGGGTGCTGGGTGCTCATTCTCGGGGTGCTGGGTGCTCAGTGCTCTGGGAGCTGGTGCTCAGTACTCGGGGTGCTGGGTGCTCAGTACTCAGGGTGCTCGGTTCTCAGTACTCAGGGTGCTGGGTGCTCATTCTCGGGGTGCTGGGTGCTCAGTGCTCATCGTGCTGGGTGCTCAGTGCTCAGGGTCCTTGGTGCTCAGTACTCAGCGTGCTCAGTACTCAGCGTGCTTTGTGCTCATTACTCATGGTGCTGGGTGCTCAGTGCTCGGGGTGCTCGCTGCTCAGTACTCTTGGTGCTGGGTGCTCATTACTCAGGGTGCTGGGTGCTCAGTGCTCGGGGTGCTCGCTGCTCAGTACTCTTGTTGCTGGGTGCTCAGTACTCAGGGTGCTGGGTGCTCAGTGCTCACGGTGCTGGGTGTTCAGTCCTCGGGGGTGCTCCGTGCTCAGTGCTCAGGGTGCTGGGTGCTCAGTACTCAGGGTGCTCGGTGCTCAGTACTAAGGGTGCTCAGTGCTCAGTACTCAGGGTGCTCAGTGCTCAGTGCTCGGGGTGCTGGGTGCTCAGTACTCAGGGTGCTGGGTGCTCAGTACTCAGGGTGCTGGGTGCTCAGTGCTCAGTACTCAGCGTGCTGGGGTGCTCAGTGCTCGGGGTGCTGTGTCCTCAGTGCTCAGGGTGCTCAGTGCTCAGTGCTCGGGGTGCTGGGTGCTCAGTGCTCGGGGTGCTGGGTGCTCAGTGCTCAGGGTGCTGGTTGCTCAGTACTCAGTGTGCTCAGTGCTCAGGGTGCTGGGTGGTCAGAACTCAGGGTGCTGGGTGCTCAGTACTCAGGGTGCTGGGTGCTCATTACTCAGGGTGCTTGCTGGTCAGTACTCAGGGTGCTGGGTGCTCAGTGCTCAGGGTGCTCGGTGCACAGTACTCATGGTGCTGGGTGCTCATTCTCGGGGTGCTGGGTGCTCAGTACTCAGGTTGCTCAGTACTCTGGGTGCTCGGGGCTCAGTACTCATGGTGCTGGGTGCTCAGTACTCAGGGTGCTCGGTGCTCAGTTCTCAGGGTGCTCGGTGCTCAGTGTTTGGGGTGCTGGGTGCTCAATACTCAGGGTGCTGGGTGCTCAGTGCTCAGGGTGCTGGCTGCTCAGTCCTCAGGGTGCTGGCTGCTCAGTAATCAGTGCTCAGGATGCTGGGTGCTCAGTGCTCAGGGTGCTGGGTGCTCAGTGCTCAGGGTGCTCAGTGCTCAGTGCTCAGTACTCAGGGTGCTGGGTGCTCAGTGCTCAGGGTGCTGGGTGCTCAGTGCTCAGTGTGCTGGGTGCTCAGTGCTCAGCGTGCTTGAAGCTCAGTACTCAGGGTGCTGGGTGCTCAGTGCTCAGGGTGCTGGGTGCTCAGTACTCAGGGTGCTGGGTGCTCAGTACTCAGGGTGCTGGGTGCTCAGTACTCGGGGTGCTGGGTGCTCAGTGCTCAGCGTGCTGGGTGCTCAGTACTCAGGGTGCTCGGTGCTCAGTGCTTGGGGTGCTGGGTGCTCAGTACTCAGGGTGCTGGGTGCTCAGTGCACAGGGTGCTGGGTGCTCAGTGCTCAGGGTGCTGGGTGCTCAGTACTCAGTGCTCAGGATGCTGGGTGCTCAGTGCTCGGGGTGCTCGGTGCTCAGTACTCAGGGTGCTGGGTGCTCAGTGCTCAGGGTGCTGGGTGCACAGTGCTAGGGGGTGCTGGGTGCTCAGTGCTCGGGGTCTGGGTGCTCAGTACTCAGGGTGCTGGGGTGCTCATTCTCGGGGTGCTGGGTGCTCAGTGCTCGGGGTGCTGGGTGCTCAGTACTCAGGGTGCTGGGGCTCAGTACTCAGGGTGCTGGGTGCTCAGTACTCAGGGTGATCTGTTCTCAGTACTCAGGGTGCTGGGTGCTCAGTGCTCGGGGTGCTGGGTGCTCAGTACACGGGGTGCTCAGTCCTCAGGGTGCTGGGTGCCCAGTACTCAGTGTGCTGGGTGCTCAGTGCTCGGGGGTGCTCAGTGCTCAGTCCTCGGGGTGCTGGGTGCTCAGTACTCGGGGTGCTGGGTGCTCAGTGCTCGGGGTGCTGGGTGCTCAGTGCTGAGGGTGCTGGCTGCTCAGTGCTCAGGGAGCTGGGTGCTCAGTACTCAGCGTGCTAGGTGCTCAGTACTCATGATGCTCAGTGCTCAGTACTCAGCGTGCTGGGTGCTCAGTGCTCAGGGTCCTCGGTGCTCAGTACTCAGGGTGCTCAGTGCTCAGTACTCTGCGTGCTTTGTGCTCAGTGCTCAGGGTGCTGGGTGCTCAGTACTCAGGGGTGCTGGGTGCTCAGTACTCAGGGTGCTGAGTACTCAGTACTCAGGGTGCTGGGTGCTCAGTGCTCAGGGTACTGGGTGCTCAGTGCTCAGGGTGCTGGGTGCTCAGTGCTCGGGGTGCTGGGGTGCTCAGTCCTCAGGGTGCTGGGTGCTCAGTACTCAGGGTGTTCGGTGCTCTGTACTCAGGTGCTGGGTGCTCAGTGCTCAGGGTGCTGGGTGCTCAGTACTCAGGGTGCTGGGTGCTCAGTGCTCAGGGTGATCAGTGCTCAGTCCTCAGGGTGCTTAGTACACAGGGTGCTGGGTGCTCAGTACTCAGGTTGCTGGGTGCTCAGTGCTCGGGGTGCTGGGTGCTCAGTACTAAGGGTGCTGGGTGCTCAGTGCTCAGGGTGCTGGGTGCTCAGTAATCAGGGTGCTGGGTGCTCAGTACTCAGGGTGCTCAGTGCTCGGGGAGCTCGGTGCTCAGTACTCAGGGTGCTGGGTGTTCAATACTCAGTGCTCGGCGTCCTGGGTTCTCAGCGCTCTGGGTGCTTAGTGCACAGTACTCAGGGTGCTGGGTGCTCAGTATTCAGGGTGTTGGGTGCTCATTCTCGGGGTGCTGGGTGCTCAGTACTCGGGGTGCTGGGTGCTCAGTACTCGGGGGTGCTGGGTGCTCAGTGCTCAGCGTGCTGGGGTGCTCAGTACTCAGGGTGCTCGGTTCTCAGTACTCAGGGTGCTGGGTGCTCATTCTCGGGGTGCTGGGGTGCTCAGTGCTCAGGGTGCTGGGTGCTCAGTGCTCAGGGTCCTCGTTGCTCAGTACTCAGGGTGCTCAGTACTCAGCGTGCTTTGTGCTCATTACTCAGGGTGCTGGGGTGCTCAGTGCTCGGGGTGCTCGCTGCTCAGTACTCTTGGTGCTGGGTGCTCAGTACTCAGGGTGCTGGCTGCTCAGTGCTCAGGGTGCTCGGTGCTCAGTGCTCAGGATGCTCGGTGCTCAGTACTTTTGGTGCTGGGTGCTCAGTACTCAGGGTGCTGGGTGCTCAGTGCTCGGGGTGCTCGGTGTTCAGTACTCAGGGTGCTCAGTACTCAGTGCTCAGGGTGCTGGGTGCTCAGTGCTTGGGGTGCTGGGTGCTCAGTGCTCAGGGTGCTGGGTGCTCAGTGCTCGGGGTGCTGGGTGCCTCAGTACTCGGGGTGCTCGGTGCTCAGTACTCAGTGTGCTGGGTGCTCAGTACTCAGTGTGCTGGGTGCTCAGTACTCAGGGTGCTGGGTGCTCAGTACTCAGGGTGCTGGGTGCTCAGTACTCAGGGTGCTGGGTGCTCAGTGCTCAGGGTGCTGTGTGCTCAGTACTCAGGGTGCTGGGTGCTCATTACTCAGGGTGCTGTGTGCTCAGTGCTCAGGGTGCTTGGTGCTCAGTGCTCGGGGTGCTCGGTGCTCAGTACTCAGGGTGCTGGGTGCTCAGTGCTCGGGGTGCTGGGTGCTCAGTGCTCAGGGTGCTGGGTGCTCAGTGCTCAGGGTGCTGGGTGCTCAGTACTCAGGGTGCTCGGTGCTCAGTACTCAGGGTGCTGGGTGCTCAGTGCTCAGGTTCTGGGTGCTAAGTACTCAGGGTGCTGGGTGCTCAGTACTCAGGGTGCTGGGTGCTCAGTGCTCAGGGTGCTGGGTGCTCAGTACTCAGGGTGCTGGGTGCTCAGTCCTCAGGGTGCTCATGGTGCTGGTGTGCTCAGTGCTCGGGGTGCTCGGTGCTCAGTACTCAGGGTGCTGAGTGCTCACTACTCAGGGTGCTGGGTGCTCAGTACTCCTGGGTGCTGGGTGCTCAGTGCTCGGGGTGCTGGGTGCTCAGTGCTCAGGGTGCTCAGTGCTCAGTACTCAGGGTGCTGGGTGCTCAGTGCTCGGGGTGCTGGGTGCACATTGCTCTGGGTGCTGGGTGCTCAGTACTCAGGGTGCTCGGTGCTCAGTACTCAAGGTGCTGGGTGCTCAGTACTCACGGTGCTGGGTGCTCAGTCCTCGGGGTGCTCCGTGCTCAGTGCTCAGTGTGCTGTGTTCTCAGTACTCAGGGTGCTCGGTGCTCAGTACTAAGGGTGCTCAGTGCTCAGTACTCAGGGTGCTCAGTGCTCAGTGCTCCGGGAGCTGGGTGCTCAGTACTCAGGGTGCTGGGTGCTCAGTACTCAGGGTGCTGGGTGCTCAGTGCTCAGTACTCAGCGTGCTGGGTGCTCAGTGCTCGGGGTGCTGGGTCCTCAGTGCTCAGTGTGCTGTGTTCTCAGTACTCAGGGTGCTGGGGTGCTCAGTGCTCAGCGTGCTGTGTGCTCAGTACTCAGGGTGCTCGGTGCTCAGTGCTTGGGGTGCTGGGGTGCTCAGTACTCAGGGTGCTGGGTGCTCAGTGCTCAGGGTGCTGGGTGCTCAGTGCTCAGGGTGCTGGGTGCTCAGTACTCAGTGCTCAGGATGCTGGGTGCTCAGTGCTAGGGGCTGCTGTGTGCTCAGTGCTCAGGGTGCTGGGTGCTCAGTACTCAGGGTGCTGGGTTCTCAGTACTCAGGGTGCTGGGTGCACAGTGCTAGGGGTGCTGGGTGCTCAGTGCTCGGGGTCTGGGTGCTCAGTACTCAGGGTGCTGGGTGCTCATTCTCGGGGTGCTGGGTGCTCAGTGCTCGGGGTGCTGGGGTGCTCAGTACTCAGGGTGCTGGGGGCTCAGTACTCAGGGTGCTGGTGCTCAGTACTCAGGGTGATCTGTTCTCAGTACTCAGGGTGCTGGGTGCTCAGTGCTCGGGGTGCTGGGTGCTCAGTACACGGCGTGCTCAGTACTCAGGGTGCTGGGTGCTCAGTACTCAGTGTGCTGGGTGCTCAGTGCTCGGGGTGCTCGGTGCTCAGTGCTCGGGGTGCTGGGTGCTCAGTGCTCGGGGTGCTGGGTGCTCCGTGCTCAGGGTGCTGGTTAATCAGTACTCAGTGTGCTCAGTGCTCAGGGTGCTGGGTGCTCAGAACTCAGGGTGCTGGGTGCTCAGTACTCAGGGTCCTGGGTGCTCAGTACTCAGGGTGCTTGGTGGTCAGTATTCAGGGTGCTGGGTGCTCAGTGCTCAGGGTGCTCGGTGCTTAGTACTCATGGTGCTGGGTGCTCATTCTCAGGGTGCTGGGTGCTCAGTACTCAGGTTGCTCAGTACTCTGGGTGCTCGGGGCTCAGTACTCATGGTGCTGGGTGCTCAGTACTCAGGGTGCTCGGTGCTCAGTTCTCAGGGTGCTCGGTGCTCAATGTTTGGGGTGCTGGGTGCTCAATCCTCAGGGTGCTGGGTGCTCAGTGCTCAGGGTGCTGGCTGCTCAGTGCTCAGGGTGCTGGGTGCTCAGTACTCAGTGCTCAGGATGCTGGGTGCTCAGTGCTCAGGGTGCTGGGTGCTCAGTGCTCAGGGTGCTCAGTGCTCAGTGCTCAGTACTCAGGGTGCTGGGTGCTCAGTACTCAGGGTGCTGGGTGCTCAGTGCTCGGGGTACCCGGTGCTCAGTGCTCGGGGTTCTCGGTGCTCAGTACTCAGGGTGCTGGGTGCTCAGTGCTCAGGGTGCTGGGTGCTCAGTGCTCAGGGTGCTGGGTGCTCAGTGCTCAGCGCGCTTGATGCTCAGTACTCAGGGTGCTGGGTGCTCAGTGCTCAGGGTGCTGGGTGCTCAGTGCTCGGGTTGCTGGGTGCTCAGTACTCAGGGTGCTGGGTGATCAGTACTCAGGGGTGCTGGGTGCTCAGTACTCGGGGGTGCTGGGTGCTCAGTGCTCAGCGTGCTGGGTGCTCAGTACTCAGGGTGCTCGGTGCTCAGTGCTTGGGGTGCTGGGTGCTCAGTACTCAGGGTGCTGGGTGCTCAGTGCTCAGGGTGCTATGTGCTCAGTGCTCAGGGTGCTGGGTGCTCAGTCCTCAGTGCTCAGGATGCTGGGTGCTCAGTGCTCGGGCTGCTAGGTGCTCAGTGCTCAGGGTGCTGGGTGCTCAGTACTCAGGGTGCTGGGTTCTCAGTACTCAGGGTGCTGGGGTGCACAGTGCTAGGGGTGCTGGGTGCTCAGTGCTCGGGGTCTGGGTGCTCAGTACTCAGGGTGCTTGGGTGCTCATTCTCGGGGTGCTGGGTGCTCAGTGCTCGGGGTGCTGGGTGCTCAGTACTCAGGGTGCTGGGGGGCTCAGTACTCAGGGTGCTGGGTGCTCAGTACTCAGGGTGATCTGTTCTCAGTACTCAGGGTGCTGGGTGCTCAGTGCTCGGGGTGCTGGGTGCTAAGTACACGGGGTGCTCAGTACTCAGGGTGCTGGGTGCTCAGTACCTCAGTGTGCTGGGTGCTCAGTGCACGGGGTGCTCGGTGCTCATTACTCGGGGTGCTGGGTGCTCAGTACTCGGGGTGCTGGGTGCTCAGTGCTCGGGGGTGCTGGGTGCTCAGTGCTGAGGGTGCTGGCTGCTCAGTGCTCAGGGAGCTGGGTGCTCAGTACTCAGCGTGCTAGGTGCTCAGTACTCAGGATGCTCAGTGCTCAGTACTCAGCATGCTGGGTGCTCAGTGCTCAGGGTCCTTGGTGCTCAGTACTCAGGGTGCTCAGTGCTCAGTACTCAGCGTGCTTTGTGCTCAGTGCTCAGGGTGCTGGGTGCTCAGTACTCAGGGTGCTGGGTGCTCAGTACTCTGGGTGCTGGGTGCTCAGTACTCAGGGTGCTGGGTGCTCAGTGCTCAGGGTGCTGGGTACTCAGTACTCAGGGTGCTGGGTGCTCAGTGCTCAGGGTGCTGGGTGCTCAGTGCTCAGGGTGCTGGGTGCTCAGTGCTCAGGGTGCTGGGTGCTCAGTACTCAGGGTGTTCGGTGCTCAGTACTCAGGGTGCTGGTGCTCAGTGCTCTTGGTGCTGGGTGCTCAGTCCTCAGGGTGCTGGGTGCTCAGTACTCAGGGTGTTCGGTGCTCAGTACTCAGGGTGCTGGGTGCTCAGTGCTCAGGGTGCTGGGTGCTCAGTACTCAGGATGCTGGGTCCTCAGTGCTCAGGGTGATCGGTGCTCAGTACTCAGGGTGCTCAGTACTCAGGGTGCTGGGTGCTCAGTACTCAGGTTGCTGGGTGCTCAGTGCTCTGGGCTGTTGGGTGCTCAGGACTAAGGGTGCTGGGTGCTCAGTGCTCAGGGTGCTGGGTGCTCAGTACTCAGGGTGTTCGGTGCTCAGTGCTCAGGGTGCTCGGTTCTCAGTACTCAGGGTGCTGGGTGCTCATTCTCGGGGTGATGGGTGCTCAGTGCTCAGGGTGCTGGGTGCTCATTCTCGGGGTGCTGGGTGCTCAGTGCTCTGGGAGCTGGGTGCTCAGTACTCGGGGTGCTGGGTGCTCAGTACTCAGGGTGCTCGGTTCTCAGTACTCAGGGTGCTGGGTGCTCATTCTCGGGGTGCTGGGTGCTCAGTGCTCATCGTGCTGGGTGCTCAGTGCTCAGGGTCCTTGGTGCTCAGTACTCAGGGTGCTCAGTACTCAGCGTGCTTTGTGCTCATTACTCATGGTGCTGGGTGCTCAGTGCTCGGGGTGCTCGCTGCTCAGTACTCTTGGTGCTGGGTGCTCATTACTCAGGGTGCTGGGTGCTCAGTGCTCGGGGTGCTCGCTGCTCAGTACTCTTGGTGCTGGGTGCTCAGTACTCAGGGTGCTGGGTGCTCAGTGCTCACGGTGCTGGGTGTTCAGTCCTCGGGGTGCTCCGTGCTCAGTGCTCAGGGTGCTGGGTGCTCAGTACTCAGGGTGCTCGGTGCTCAGTACTAAGGGTGCTCAGTGCTCAGTACTCAGGGTGCTCAGTGCTCAGTGCTCGGGGGTGCTGGGTGCTCAGTTACTCAGGGTGCTGGGTGCTCAGTACTCAGGGTGCTGGGTGCTCAGTGCTCAGTACTCAGCGTGCTGGGTGCTCAGTGCTCGGGGTGCTGTGTCCTCAGTGCTCAGGGTGCTCAGTGCTCAGTGCTCGGGGTGCTGGGTGCTCAGTGCTCGGGGTGCTGGGTGCTCAGTGCTCAGGGTGCTGGTTGCTCAGTACTCAGTGTGCTCAGTGCTCAGGGTGCTGGGTGGTCAGAACTCAGGGTGCTGGGTGCTCAGTACTCAGGGTGCTGGGTGCTCATTACTCAGGGTGCTTGCTGGTCAGTACTCAGGGTGCTGGGTGCTCAGTGCTCAGGGTGCTCGGTGCACAGTACTCATGGTGCTGGGTGCTCATTCTCGGGGTGCTGGGTGCTCAGTACTCAGGTTGCTCAGTACTCTGGGTGCTCGGGGCTCAGTACTCATGGTGCTGGGTGCTCAGTACTCAGGGTGCTCGGTGCTCAGTTCTCAGGGTGCTCGGTGCTCAGTGTTTGGGGTGCTGGGTGCTCAATACTCAGGGTGCTGGGTGCTCAGTGCTCAGGGTGCTGGCTGCTCAGTCCTCAGGGGTGCTGGCTGCTCAGTACTCAGTGCTCAGGATGCTGGGTGCTCAGTGCTCAGGGTGCTGGGTGCTCAGTGCTCAGGGTGCTCAGTGCTCAGTGCTCAGTACTCAGGGTGCTGGGTGCTCAGTGCTCAGGGTGCTGGGTGCTCAGTGCTCAGTGTGCTGGGTGCTCAGTGCTCAGCGTGCTTGATGCTCAGTACTCAGGGTGCTGGGTGCTCAGTGCTCAGGGTGCTGGGTGCTCAGTACTCAGGGTGCTGGGTGCTCAGTACTCAGGGTGCTGGGTGCTCAGTACTCGGGGTGCTGGTGCTCAGTGCTCAGCGTGCTGGGTGCTCAGTACTCAGGGTGCTCGGTGCTCAGTGCTTGGGGTGCTGGGTGCTCAGTACTCAGGGTGCTGGGGTGCTCAGTGCTCAGGGTGCTGGGTGCTCAGTGCTCAGGGTGCTGGGTGCTCAGTACTCAGTGCTCAGGATGCTGGGTGTTCAGTGCTCGGGGTGTTCGGTGCTCAGTACTCAGGGTGCTGGGTGCTCAGTGCTCAGGGTGCTGGGTGCACAGTGCTAGGGGTGCTGGGTGCTCAGTGCTCGGGGTCTGGGTGCTCAGTACTCAGGGTGCTGGGTGCTCATTCTCGGGGTGCTGGGTGCTCAGTGCTCGGGGTGCTGGGTGCTCAGTACTCAGGGTGCTGGGGGCTCAGTACTCAGGGTGCTGGGTGCTCAGTACTCAGGGTGATCTGTTCTCAGTACTCAGGGTGCTGGGTGCTCAGTGCTCGGGGTGCTGGGTGCTCAGTACACGGGGTGCTCAGTACTCAGGGTGCTGGGTGCCCAGTACTCAGTGTGCTGGGTGCTCAGTGCTCGGGGTGCTCAGTGCTCAGTCCTCGGGGTGCTGGGTGCTCAGTACTCGGGGTGCTGGGTGCTCAGTGCTCGGGGTGCTGGGTGCTCAGTGCTGAGGGTGCTGGCTGCTCAGTGCTCAGGGAGCTGGGTGCTCAGTACTCAGCGTGCTAGGTGCTCAGTACTCATGATGCTCAGTGCTCAGTACTCAGCGTGCTGGGTGCTCAGTGCTCAGGGTCCTCGGTGCTCAGTACTCAGGGTGCTCAGTGCTCAGTACTCTGCGTGCTTTGTGCTCAGTGCTCAGGGTGCTGGGTGCTCAGTACTCAGGGTGCTGGGTGCTCATTACTCAGGGTGCTGGGTACTCAGTACTCAGGGTGCTGGGTGCTCAGTGCTCAGGGTACTGGGGTGCTCAGTGCTCAGGGTGCTGGGTGCTCAGTGCTCGGGGTGCTGGGTGCTCAGTCCTCAGGGTGCTGGGTGCTCAGTACTCAGGGTGTTCGGTGCTCTTTACTCAGGGTGCTGGGTGCTCAGTGCTCAGGGGGTGCTGGGTGCTCAGTACTCAGGGTGCTGGGTGCTCAGTGCTCAGGGTGATCAGTGCTCAGTCCTCAGGGTGCTTAGTACACAGGGTGCTGGGTGCTCAGTACTCAGGTTGCTGGGTGCTCAGTGCTCGGGGTGCTGGGTGCTCAGTACTAAGGGTGCTGGGTGCTCAGTGCTCAGGGTGCTGGGTGCTCAGTAATCAGGGTGCTGGGTGCTCAGTACTCAGGGTGCTCAGTTCTCGGGGAGCTCGGTGCTCAGTACTCAGGGTGCTGGGTGTTCAATACTCAGTGCTCGGGGTCCTGGGTTCTCAGCGCTCTGGGTGCTTAGTGCACAGTACTCAGGGTGCTGGGGTGCTCAGTATTCAGGGTGTTGGGTGCTCATTCTCGGGGTGCTGGGTGCTCAGTACTCGGGGTGCTGGGTGCTCAGTACTCGGGGTGCTGGGTGCTCAGTGCTCAGCGTGCTGGGTGCTCAGTACTCAGGGTGCTCGGTTCTCAGTACTCAGGGTGCTGGGTGCTCATTCTCGGGGTGCTGGGTGCTCAGTGCTCAGGGTGCTGGGTGCTCAGTGCTCAGGGTCCTCGTTGCTCAGTACTCAGGGTGCTCAGTACTCAGCGTGCTTTGTGCTCATTACTCAGGGTTCTGGGTGCTCAGTGCTCGGGGTGCTCGCTGCTCAGTACTCTTGGTGCTGGGTGCTCAGTACTCAGGGTGCTGCTGCTCAGTGCTCAGGGTGCTGGGTGCTCAGTGCTCAGGGTGCTGGCTGCTCAGTCCTCAGGGTGCTGGCTGCTCAGTACTCAGTGCTCAGGATGCTGGGTGCTCAGTGCTCAGGGGTGCTGGGTGCTCAGTGCTCAGGGGTGCTCAGTGCTCAGTGCTCAGTACTCAGGGTGCTGGGTGCTCAGTGCTCAGGGTGCTGGGTGCTCAGTACTCAGGGTGCTGGGTGCTCAGTACTCAGGGTGCTGGGTGCTCAGTACTCGGGGTGCTGGGTGCTCAGTGCTCAGCGTGCTGGGTGCTCAGTACTCAGGGTGCTCGGTGCTCAGTGCTTGGGGTGCTGGGTGCTCAGTACTCAGGGTGCCCAGTGCTCGGGGTGCTGGGTGCTCAGTACTCGGGGTGCTCGGTGCTCAGTACTCAGGGTGCTTGGTGCTCAATACTCAGTGTGCTGGGTGCTCAGTACTCTTGGTGCTGGGTGCTCAGTACCTCAGGGTGCTGGCTGCTCAGTGCTCAGGGTGCTCGGTGCTCAGTGCTCAGGATGCTCGGTGCTCAGTACTTTTGGTGCTGGGTGCTCAGTACTCAGGGTGCTGGGTGCTCAGTGCTCGGGGTGCTCGGTGTTCAGTACTCAGGGTGCTCAGTACTCAGTGCTCAGGGTGCTGGGTGCTCAGTGCTTGGGGTGCTGGGTGCTCAGTGCTCAGGGTGCTGGGTGCTCAGTGCTCGGGGTGCTGGGTGCTCAGTACTCGGGGTGCTCGGTGCTCAGTACTCAGTGTGCTGGGTGCTCAGTACTCAGTGTGCTGGGTGCTCAGTACTCAGGGTGCTGGGTGCTCAGTACTCAGGGTGCTGGGTGCTCAGTACTCAGGGTGCTGGGTGCTCAGTGCTCAGGGTGCTGTGTGCTCAGTACTCAGGGTGCTGGGTGCTCATTACTCAGGGTGCTGGGTGCTCAGTGCTCAGGGTGCTTGGTGCTCAGTGCTCGGGGTGCTCGGTGCTCAGTACTCAGGGTGCTGGGTGCTCAGTGCTCGGGGTGCTGGGTGCTCAGTGCTCAGGGTGCTGGGTGCTCAGTGCTCAGGGTGCTGGGTGCTCAGTACTCAGGGTGCTCGGTGCTCAGTACTCAGGGTGCTGGGTGCTCAGTGCTCAGGTTCTGGGTGCTAAGTACTCAGGGTGCTGGGTGCTCAGTACTCAGGGTGCTGGGTGCTCAGTGCTCAGGGTGCTGGGTGCTCAGTACTCAGGGTGCTGGGTGCTCAGTCCCTCAGGGTGCTCATGGTGCTGGGTGCTCAGTGCTCGGGGTGCTCGGTGCTCAGTACTCAGGGTGCTGAGTGCTCACTACTCAGGTGCTGGGTGCTCAGTACTCTGGGTGCTGGGTGCACAGTGCTCGGGGTGCTGGGTGCTCAGTGCTCAGGGTGCTCAGTGCTCAGTACTCAGGGTGCTGGGTGCTCAGTGCTCGGGGTGCTGGGTGCACATTGCTCTGGGTGCTGGGTGCTCAGTACTCAGGTTGCTCAGGTGCTCAGTACTCAAGGTGCTGGGTGCTCAGTACTCACGGTGCTGGGTGCTCAATCCTCGGGGTGCTCCGTGCTCAGTGCTCAGTGTGCTGTGTTCTCAGTACTCAGGGTGCTCGGTGCTCAGTACTAAGGGTGCTCAGTGCTCAGTACTCAGGGTGCTCAGTGCTCAGTGCTCCGGGAGCTGGGTGCTCAGTACTCAGGGTGCTGGGTGCTCAGTACTCAGGGTGCTGGGTGCTCAGTGCTCAGTACTCAGCGTGCTGGGTGCTCAGTGCTCGGGGTGCTGGGTCCTCAGTGCTCAGTGTGCTGGGTGCTCAGTACTCAGGGTGCTGGGTGCTCAGTGCTCGGGGTGCAGGGTCCTCAGTGCTCAGGGTGCTCAGTGCTCAGTGCTCGGTGTGCTGGGTGCTCAGTGCTCGGGGTGCTGGGTGCTCCGTGCTCAGGGTGCTGGTTAATCAGTACTCAGTGTGCTCAGTGCTCAGGGTGCTGGGTGCTCAGAACTCAGGGTGCTGGGTGCTCAGTACTCAGGGTCCTGGGTGCTCAGTACTCAGGGTGCTTGGTGGTCAGTATTCAGGGTGCGGGGTGCTCAGTGCTCAGGGTGCTCGGTGCTTAGTACTCATGGTGCTGGGTGTTCATTCTCGTAGTGCTGGGTGCTCAGTACTCAGGTTGCTCAGTACTCTGGGTGCTCGGGGCTCAGTACTCATGGTGCTGGGTGCTCAGTACTCAGGGTGCTCGGTGCTCAGTTCTCAGGGTGCTCGGTTGCTCAGTGTTTGGGGGTGCTGGGTGCTCAATACTCAGGGTGCTGGGTGCTCAGTGCTCAGGGTGCTGGCTGCTCAGTGCTCAGGGTGCTGGGTGTTCAGTACTCAGCTGCTCAGGATGCTGGGGTGCTCAGTGCTCAGTGTGCTGGGTGCTCAGTGCTCAGGGTGCTCAGTGCTCAGTGCTCAGTACTCAGGGTGCTGGGTGCTCAGTACTCAGGGTGCTGGGTGTTCAGTGCTCAGTGCTCAGGATGCTGGGTGCTCAGTGCTCGGGGTACCCGGTGCTCAGTGCTCGGGTGCTCGGTGCTCAGTACTCAGGGTGCTGGGTGCTCAGTGCTCAGGGTGCTGGGTGCTCAGTGCTCAGGTGCTGGGTGCTCAGTGCTCAGCGCGCTTGATGCTCAGTACTCAAGGTGCTCGTGCTCAGTGCTCAGGGTGCTGGGTGCTCAGTGCTCGGGTTGCTGGGTGCTCAGTACTCAGGGTGCTGGGTGCTCAGTACAAAGGGTGTTGGGTGCTCAGTACTCGGGGTGCTGGGTGCTCAGTGCTCAGCGTGCTGTGTGCTCAGTACTCAGGGTGCTCGGTGCTCAGTGCTTGGGGTGCTGGGTGCTCAGTACTCAGGGTGCTGGGTGCTCAGTGCTCAGGGTGCTGGGTGCTCAGTGCTCAGGGTGCTGGGTGCCTCAGTACTCAGTGCTCAGGATGCTGGGTGCTCAGTGCTCGGGCTGCTGGGTGCTCAGTGCTCAGGGTGCTGGGTGCTCAGTACTCAGGGTGCTGGGTTCTCAGTACTCAGGGTGCTGGGTGCACAGTGCTAGGGGTGCTGGGTGCTCAGTGCTCGGGGTCTGGGTGCTCAGTACTCAGGGTGCTGGGTGCTCATTCTCGGGGTGCTGGGTGCTCAGTGCTCGGGGTGCTGGGTGCTCAGTACTCAGGGTGCTGGGGGCTCAGTACTCAGGGTGCTGGGTGCTCAGTACTCAGGGTGATCTGTTCTCAGTACTCAGGGTGCTGGGTGCTCAGTGCTCGGGGTGCTGGGTGCTCAGTGCTCGGGGTGCTCGGTGCTCAGTGCTCGGGGTGCTGGGTGCTCAGTGCTCGGGGTGCTGGGTGCTCCGTGCTCAGGGTGCTGGTTAATCAGTACTCAGTGTGCTCAGTGCTCAGGGTGCTGGGTGCTCAGAACTCAGGGTGCTTCGTGCTCAGTACTCAGGGTCCTGGGTGCTCAGTACTCAGGGTGCTTGGTGGTCAGTATTCAGGGTGCTGGGTGCTCAGTGCTCAGGGTGCTCGGTGCTTAGTACTCATGAGTGCTGGGGTGCTCATTCTCAGGGTGCTGGGTGCTCAGTACTCAGGTTGCTCAGTACTCTGGGTGCTCGGGGCTCAGTACTCATGGTGCTGGGTGCTCAGTACTCAGGGTGCTCGGTGCTCAGTTCTCAGGGTGCTCGGTGCTCAATGTTTGGGGTGCTGAGTGCTCAATCACTCAGGGTGCTGGGTGCTCAGTGCTCAGGGTGCTGGCTGCTCAGTGCTCAGGGTGCTGGGTGCTCAGTACTCAGTGCTCAGGATGCTGGGTGCTCAGTGCTCAGGGTGCTGGGTGCTCAGTGCTCAGGGTGCTCAGTGCTCAGTGCTCAGTACTCAGGGTGCTGGGTGCTCAGTACTCAGGGTGCTGGGTGCTCAGTGCTCGGGGTACCCGGTGCTCAGTGCTCGGGGTTCTCGGTGCTCAGTACTCAGGGTGCTGGGTGCTCAGTGCTCAGGGTGCTGGGTGCTCAGTGCTCAGGGTGCTGGGTGCTCAGTGCTCAGCGCGCTTGATGCTCAGTACTCAGGGTGCTGGGTGCTCAGTGCTCAGGGTGCTGGGTGCTCAGTGCTCGGGTTGCTGGGTGCTCAGTACTCAGGGTGCTGGGTGCTCAGTACTCAGGGTGCTGGGTGCTCAGTACTCGGGGGTGCTGGGTGCTCCAGTGCTCAGCGTGCTGGGTGCTCAGTACTCAGGGTGCTCGGTGCTCAGTGCTTGGGGTGCTGGGTGCTCAGTACTCAGGGTGCTGGGTGCTCAGTGCTCAGGGTGCTGGGTGCTCAGTACTCAGGGGTGCTCAGTGCTCGGGGAGCTCGGTGCTCAGTACTCAGGGTGCTGGGTGCTTAGTACTCAGTGCTCGGGGTCCTGGTTTCTCAGCGCTCTGGGTGCTTAGTGCACAGTACTCAGGGTGCTGGGTGCTCAGTATTCAGGGTGCTCAGTGCTCGGGGTGCTGGGTGCTCATTACACAGGGTGCTGGGTGCTCAGTACTCAGGTGCTGGGTGCTCATTCTCGGGGTGCTGGGTGCTCAGTGCTCTGGGAGCTGGGTGCTCAGTACTCGGGGTGCTGGGTGCTCAGTGCTCAGCGTGCTGGGTGCTCAGTACTCAGTGTGGTCGGTTCTCAGTACTCAGGGTGCTGGGTGCTCATTCTCGGGGTGCTGGGTGATCAGTGCTCAGGGTGCTGGGTGCTCAGTGCTCAGGGTCCTTGGTGCTCAGTACTCAGGGTGCTCAGTACTCAGCGTGCTTTGTGCTCATTACTCATGGTGCTGGGTGCTCAGTGCTCGGGGTGCTCGCTGCTCAGTACTCTTGGTGCTGGGTGCTCAGTGCTCAGGGTGCTGGGTGCTCAGTACTCAGGGTGCTGGGGTGCTCAGTGCTCAGGGTGCTATGTGCTCAGTGCTCAGGGTGCTGGGTGCTCAGTCCTCAGTGCTCAGGATGCTGGGTGCTCAGTGCTCGGGCTGCTAGGTGCTCAGTGCTCAGGGTGCTGGGTGCTCAGTACTCAGGGTGCTGGGTTCTCAGTACTCAGGGTGCTGGGTGCACAGTGCTAGGGGTGCTGGGTGCTCAGTGCTCGGGGTCTGGGTGCTCAGTACTCAGGGTGCTGGGTGCTCATTCTCGGGGTGCTGGGTGCTCAGTGCTCGGGGTGCTGGGTGCTCAGTACTCAGGGTGCTGGGGGCTCAGTACTCAGGGTGCTGGGTGCTCAGTACTCAGGGTGATCTGTTCTCAGTACTCAGGGTGCTGGGTGCTCAGTGCTCGGGGTGCTGGGTGCTAAGTACACGGGGTGCTCAGTACTCAGGTTGCTCGGTGCTCAGTACTCAGTGTGCTGGGGTGCTCAGTGCGCGGGGTGCTCGGTGCTCATTACTCGGGGTGCTGGGTGCTCAGTACTCGGGGGTGCTGTGTGCTCAGTGCTCGGGTTGCTGGGTGCTCAGTGCTGAGGGTGCTGGCTGCTCAGTGCTCAGGGAGCTGGGTGCTCAGTACTCAGCGTGCTAGGTGCTCAGTACTCAGGATGCTCAGTGCTCAGTACTCAGCATGCTGGGTGCTCAGTGCTCAGGGTCCCTTGGTGCTCAGTACTCAGGGTGCTCAGTGCTCAGTACTCTGGGTGCTGGGTGCTCAGTGCTCAGGGTGCTGGGTGCTCAGTACTCAGGGTGCTGGGTGCTCAGTACTCTGGGTGCTGGGTGCTCAGTACTCACGGTGCTGGGTGCTCAGTGCTCAGGGTGCTGGGTACTCAGTACTCAGGGTGCTGGGTGCTCAGTGCTCAGGGTGCTGGGTGCTCAGTGCTCAGGGTGCTGGGTGCTCAGTGCTCAGGGTGCTGGGGTGCTCAGTACTCAGGGTGTTCGGTGCTCAGTACTCAGGGTGCTGGGGGCTAAGTGTCTTGGTGCTGCGTGCTCAGTCCTCAGGGTGCTGGGTGCTCAGTACTCAGGGTGTTCGGTGCTCAGTACTCAGGGTGCTGGGTGCTCAGTGCTCAGGGTGCTGGGTGCTCAGTACTCAGGATGCTGGGTGCTCAGTGCTCAGGGTGATCGGTGCTCAGTACTTCATTGTGCTCAGTACTCAGGGTGGCTGGGTGCTCAGTACTCAGGTTGCTGGGTGCTCAGTGCTCGGGCTGTTGGGTGCTCAGGACTAAGGGTGCTGGGTGCTCAGTGCTCAAGGTGCTGGGTGCTCAGTACTCAGGGTGCTGGGTGCTCAGTACTCAGGGTGCTCAGTGCTCGGGGAGCTCGGTGCTCAGTATCAGGGTGCTGGGTGCTTAGTACTCAGTGCTCGGGGTCCTGGTTTCTCAGCGCTCTGGGTGGCTTAGTGCACCAGTACTCAGGGTGCTGGGTGCTCAGTATTCAGGGTGCTCAGTGCTCGGGGTGCTGGGTGCTCATTACACAGGGTGCTGGGTGCTCCAGTACTCAGGGTGCTGGGTGCTCATTCTCGGGGTGCTGGGTGCTCAGTGCTCTGGGAGCTGTGGTGCTCAGTACTCGGGGTGCTGGGTGCTCAGTGCTCAGCGTGCTGGGTGCTCAGTACTCAGTGTGGTCGGTTCTCAGTACTCAGGGTGCCTGGGTGCTCATTCTCGGGGTGCTGGGTGATCAGTGCTCAGGGTGCTGGGTGCTCAGTGCTCAGGGTCCTTGGTGCTCAGTACTCAGGGTGCTCAGTACTCAGCGTGCTTTGTGCTCATTACTCATGGTGCTGGGTGCTCAGTGCTCGGGGTGCTCGCTGCTCAGTACTCTTGGTGCTGGGTGCTCAGTGCTCAGGGTGCTGGGTGCTCAGTGCTTGGGGTGCTGGGTGCTCAGTGCTCAGGGTGCTGGGTGCCCAGTGCTCGGGGTGCTGGGTGCTCAGTACTCTGGGTGCTCGGTGCTCAGTACTCAGGGTGCTTGGTGCTCAATACTCAGTGTGCTGGGTGCTCAGTACTCAGGGGTGCTGGGTGCTCAGTACTCAGGTGCTGGGTGCTCAAGTACTCAGGGTGCTGGGTGCTCAGAGCTCAGGGGTGCTGTAGTGCTCAGTACTCAGGGTTGCTGGGTGCTCAGTACTCAGGGTGCTGGGTGCTCAGTGCTCAGGGTGCTTGGTGCTCAGTGCTCGGGGTGCTCGGTGCTCAGTACTCAGGGTGCTGGGTGCTCAGTGCTCGGGGGTGCTGGTGCTCAGTGCTCTGGATGCTGGGTGCTCAGTACTCGGGGTGCTCGGTGCTCAGTACTCAGGGTGCTGGGGAGCTCAGTGCTCAGGGTGCTGGGTGCTCAGTACTCAGGGTGCTCAGTGCTCAGTACTCAGGGTGCTGGGTGCTCAGTGCTCAGGTGCTGGGTGCTAAGTACTCAGGGGTGCTGGGTGCTCAGTACTCCTGGTGCTGGGTGCTCAGTCCTCAGGGTGCTCAGTGCTCAGGGTGCTGGGTGCTCAGTGCTCGGGGTGCTCGGTGCTCAGTACTCAGGGTGCTGAGTGCTCACTACTCAGGGTTCTGGGTGCTCAGTACTCAGGGTGCTGGGTTGCTCAGTGCTCGGGGTGCAGGGGTGCTCAGAGCTCAGGTTGCTCAGTGCTCAGTACTCATGGGTGCTGGGTTGCTCAGTGCTCGGGGTGCTGGGTGCAAAGTGCTCAGGGTGCTGGGTGCTCAGTACTCAGGGTGCTCGGTGCTCAGTACACAAGGTGCTGGGTGCTCAGTGCTCACGGTGCTGGGTGCTCAGTCCTCGGGGTGCTCCGTGCTCAGTGCTCAGTGTGCTGGGTGCTCAGTACTCAGGGTGCTCGGTGCTCAGTACTAAGGGTGCTCAGTGCTCAGTACTCAGGGTGCTGGGTGCTCAGTGCTCAGTACTCAGCGTGCTGGGGTGCTCAGTGCTCGGGGTGCTGGGTCTCAGTGCTCTGCAGGGTGCTGGGTGCTCAGTACTCAGGGTGCTGGGTGCTCAGTGCTCGGGGGTGCTGGGTCCTCAGTGCTCAGGGTGCTCAGTGCTCAGTGCTCGGGGTGCTGGGTGCTCAGTGCTCGGGGGGTGCTGGGTGCTCCGTGCTAAGGGTGCTGGTTAATCAGTAGTCTGTGTGCTCAGTGCTCAGGGTGCTGGGTGCTCAGAACTCAGGGTGCTGGGTGCTCAGTACTCAGGGTCCTGGGTGCTCAGTACTCAGGGTGCTGGGTGCTCAGTACTCAGGGTGCTGGGTGCTCAGTGCTCGGGGTGCTGGGTCCTCAGTGCTCAGGGTGCTCAGTGCTCAGTGCTCGGGGTGCTGGGTGCTCAGTGCTCGGGGTGCTGGGTGCTCCGTGCTCAGGGTGCTGGTTAATCAGTAGTCAGTGTGCTCAGTGCTCAGGGTGCTGGGTGCTCAGAACTCAGGGTGCTGGGTGCTCAGTACTCAGGGTCCTGGGTGCTCAGTACTCAGGGTGCTTGGTGGTCAGTACTCAGGGTGCTGGGTGCTCAGTGCTCAGGGTGCTCGGTGCTCAGTACTCATTGTGCTGGGTGCTCATTCTCGGGGTGCTGGGTGCATCAGTACTCAGGTTGCTCAGTACTCTGGGTGCTCGGGGCTCAGTACTCATGGTGCTGGGTGCTCAGTACTCAGGGTGCTCGGTGCTCAGTTCTCAGGGTGCTCGGTGCTCAGTGTTTGGGGTGCTGGGTGCTCAATACTCAGGGGTGCTGGGTGCTCAGTGCTCAGGGTTCTGGCTGCTCAGTGCTCAGGGTGCTGTGTGCTCAGTACTCAGTGCTCAGGATGCTGGGTGCTCAGTGCTGAGGGTGCTGGGTGCTCAGTGCTCAGGGTGCTCAGTGCTCAGTGCTCAGTACTCAGGGTGCTGGGTGCTCAGTACTCAGGGTGCTGGGTGCTCAGTGCTCGGGGTACCCGGTGCTCAGTGTTCGGGATGCTCGGTGCTCAGTACTCAGGGTGCTGGGTGCTCAGTGCTCAGGGTGCTGGGTGCTCAGTGCTCAGGGTGCTGGGTGCTCAGTGCTCAGCGTGCTTGATGCTCAGTACTCAGGGTGCTGGGTGCTCAGTGCTCAGGGTGCTGGGTGGCTCGGTTACTCAGTGCTCAGGATGCTGGGTGCTCAGTGCTCGGGATGCTCGGTTCTCAGTACTCAGGGTGCTGGGTGCTCATTCTCGGGGTGCTTGGTGCTCAGTGCTCAGTGTGCTGGGTGCTCAGTGCTCAGGGTCCTCGGTGCTCAGTACTCAGGGTGCTCAGTACTCAGCGTGCTTTGTGCTCAATACTCAGGGTGCTATGTGCTCAGTGCTCGGGGTGCTCGCTGCTCAGTTACTCTTGGTGCTGGGTGCTCAGTACTCAGGGTGCCGGGTGCTCAGTGCTCGGGGTGCTCGGTGCTCAGTGCTCAGGATGCTCGGTGCTCAGTACTTTTGGTGCTGGGTGCTCAGTACTCAGGGTGCTGGTGTGCTCAGTGCTCGGGGGTGCTCGGTGCTCAGTACTCAGGGTGCTCAGTACTCAGTGCTCAGGGTGCTGGTGCTCAGTGCTTGGGGTGCTGGGTGCTCAGTGCTCAGGCTGCAGGGTGCTCAGTGCTCGGGGTGCTGGGTGCTCAGTACTCGGGGTGCTCGGTGCTCAGTACTCAGGGTGCTGGGTGCTCAGTACTCAGTGTGCTGGGTGCTCAGTACTCAGGGTGCTGGGTGCTCAGTGCTCAGGGTGCTAGGTGCTCAGTACTCAGGGTGCTGGGTGCTCAGTGCTCAGGGGTGCTGTATGCTCAGTACTCAGGGTGCTGGGTGCTCAGTACTCAGGGTGCTTGGTGCTCAGTGCTCAGGTGCTTGGTGCTCAGTGCTCGGGGTGCTCGGTGCTCAGTACTCAGGGTGCTGGGTGCTCAGTGCTCGGGGTGCTGGGTGCTCAGTGCTAAGGGTGCTCGGTGCTCAGTACTCGGGGTGCTCGGTGCTCAGTACTCAGGGTGCTGGGTGCTCAGTGCTCAGGGTGCTGGGTGCTCAGTACTCAGGGTGCTCAGTGCTCAGTACTCAGGGTGCTGGGTGCTCAGTGCTCAGGTGCTGGGTGCTAAGTACTCAGGATGCTGGGTGGCTCAGTACTCAGGATGCTGGGTGCTCCAGTCCTCAGGGTGCTCAGTGCTCAGGGTGCTGGGTGCTCAGTGCTCGGGGTGCTCGGTGCTCAGTACTCAGGGTGCTGAGTGCTCACTACTCAGGGTGCGGGGTGCTCAGTACTCAGGGTGTTGGGTGCTCAGTGCTCGGGGTGTTGGGTGCTCAGTGCTCAGGGTGCTCAGTGCTCAGTACTCAGGGTGCTGGGTGCTCAGTGCTCGGGGTGCTGGGTGCACAGTGCTCAGGGTGCTGGGTGCTCAGTACTCAGGGTGCTCGGTGCTCAGTACTCAAGGTGCTGGGTGCTCAGTGCTCACGGTGCTGGGTGCTCAGTCCTAGGGGGTGCTCCGTGCTCAGTGCTCAGTGTGCTGGGTGCTCAGTACTCAGGGTGCTCGGTGCTCAGTACTAAGGGTGCTCAGTGCTCAGTACTCAGGGTGCTCAGTGCTCAGTGCTCGGGGAGCTGGGTGCTCAGTACTCAGGGTGCTGGGTGCTCAGTACTCAGGGTGCTGGGTGCTCAGTGTGCCAGTACTCAGCGGGCTGGGTGCTCAGTGCTCGGGGTGCTGGGTCCCTCAGTGCTCAGGGTGCTGGGTGCTCAGTACTCAGGGTGCTGGGTGCTCAGTGCTCAGGGTGCTGGGTCCTCAGTGCTCAGGGTGCTCAGTGCTCAGTGCTCGGGGGGGTGCTGGGTGCTCATTGCTCGGGGTGCTGGGTGCTCCGTGCTCAGGGTGCTGGTTATCAGTAGTCAGTGTGCTCAGTGCTCAGGGTGCTGGGTGCTCAGAACTCAGGTTGCTGGGTGCTCAGTACTCAGGGTCCTGGGTGCTCAGTTCTCAGGGTGCTTGGTGGTCAGTACTCAGGGTGCTGGGTGCTCAGTGCTCAGGGTGGCTCGGTGCTCAGTACTCATGGTGCTGGGTGCTCATTCTCGGGGTGCTGGGTGCTCAGTACTCAGGTTGCTCAGTACTCTGGCGTGCTCGGGGCTCAGTACTCAGGGTGCTGGGTGCTCAGTACTCAGGGTGCTCGGTGCTCAGTTCTCAGGGTGATCGGTGCTCAGTGTTTGGGGTGCTGGGTGCTCAATACTCAGGGTGCTGGGTGCTCAGTTGCTCAGGGTACTGGGCTGCTCAGTGCTCAGGGTGCTGTGTGCTCAGTACTCAGTGCTCAGGATGCTGGGTGCTCAGTGCTCAGGGTGCTGGGTGCTCAGTGCTCAGGGTGCTCAGTGCTCAGTGCTCAGTACTCAGGGTGCTGGGTGCTCAGTACTCAGGGTGCTGGGTGCTCAGTGCTCGGGGTACCCGGTGCTCAGTGCTCGGGATGCTCGGTGCTCAGTACTCAGGGTGCTGGGTGCTCAGTGCTCAGGGTGCTGGGTGCTCAGTGCTCAGGGTGTTGGGTGCTCAGTGCTCAGCGTGCTTGATGCTCAGTACTCAGGGTGCTGGGTGCTCAGTGCTCAGGGTGCTGGGTGCTCAGTGCTCGGGTTGCTGGGTGCTCAGTACTCAGGGTGCTGGGTGCTCAGTACTCGGGGGTGCCTGGGTGCTCAGGTGCTCGGCGTGCTGGGTGCTCAGTACTCAGGGTGCTCGCTGCTCAGTTCTCGGGGTGCTGGGTGCTCAGTACTCAGGGTGCTGGGTGCTCAGTGCTCAGGGTGCTGGGTGCTCAGTGCTCAGGGTGCTGGGTGCTCAGTACTCAGTGCTCAGGATGCTGGGTGCTCAGTGCTCGGGCTGCTGGGTGCTTAGTGCTCAGGGTGCTGGGTGCTCAGTACTCAGGGTGCTGGGTTCTCAGTACTCAGGGTGCTGGGTGCACAGTGCTAGGGGGTGCTGGGTGCTCAGTGCTCGGGGTCTGGGTGCTCAGTACTCAGGGTGCTGGGTGCTCATTCTCGGGTTGCTGGGTGCTCAGTGATCGGGGGTGCTGGGCTGCTCAGTACTCAGGTTGCTGGGGGCTCAGTACTCAGGGTGCTGGGTGCTCAGTACTCCAGGGTGATCTGTTCTCAGTACTCAGGGTGCTGGGTGCTCAGTGCTCGGGGTGGTGGGTGCTCAGTACACGGGGTGCTCAGTACTCAGGGTGCTGGGTGCTCAGTACTCAGGTGCTGGCTGCTCAGTGCTCGGGGTGCTGGGTGCTCAGTACTCGGGGTGCTGGGTGCTCAGTGCTCGGGGTGCTGGGTGCTCAGTGCTGAGGGTTCTGGCTGCTCAGTGCTCAGGGAGCTGGGTGCTCAGTACTCAGGGTGCTAGGGTGCTCAGTACTCAGGGTTGCTCAGTGCTCAGTACTCAGCGTGCTGGGTTCTCAATGCTCAGGGTCCGCGGTGCTCAGTACTCAGGGTGCTCAGTGCTCAGTACTCAGCGTGCTTTGTGCTCAGTGCTCAGGGTGCTGTGTGCTCAGTACTCAGGGTGCTGGGTGCTCAGTACTCAGGGTGCTGGGTGCTCAGTAATCAGGGTGCTGGGGTGCTCAGTGCTCGGAATGCTCGGTGATCAGTACTCAGGGTGCTGGTTGCTCAGTGCTCATGGTGCTGGGTGCTCAGTGCTCAGGGTGCCTGGGTGCTCAGTGCTCGGGGTGCTGGGTGCTCAGTGCTCGGGGTGCTGGGTGCTCAGTGCCGGGGGTGCTGGGGTGCTCAGTGCTCGGGGTGCTGGGGTGCTCAGTACTCAGGGTGCTGGGTGCTCAGTACTCAGGGTGCTGGGTGCACAGTGCTCAGGGTGCTGGGTGCTCAGTCCTCAGGGTGCTGGGTGCTCAGTACTCAGGGTGTTCGGTGCTCAGTACTCAGGGTGCTCGGTGCTCAGTACTCAGGGTGGCTGGTTGCTCAGTGCTCGGGTGCTCGGTGCTCAGAACTCAGGGTGCTGGGTGCTCAGTACTCAGGGTGCTGGGTGCTCAGTACTCAGGGTGCTGGGTGCTCAGTACTCAGGGTGCTGGGTGCTCAGTACTCAGGGTGCTGGGTTGCTAAGTGCTCCGGGTCCTGGGTGCTCAGTACTCAGGGTGCTGGGTGCTCAGTGCTCAGGGTGGCTGGGTGCTCAGTGCTCAGGGTGCTGGGTGCTCAGGTACTCAGGGTGCTGGGTCCTCAGTGCTCAGGGTGATCGGTGCTCAGTACTCAGGGTGCTCAGTAGTCAAGGTGCTGGGTGCTCAGTGCTCGGGGTGCTGGGTGCTCAGTGCTCTGGGTGATCGGTGCTCAGTACTCAGGGTGCTGGGTGCTCAGTGCTCAGGTTGCTGGGTGCTCAGTCCTCAGGGTGCTCAGTGGCACAGGGTGCTGGGTGCTCAGTGCTCGGGGTGCTCGGTGCTCAGTACTCAGGGTGCTGAGTGCTCAGTACTCAGGGTGCTTGGTGGTCAGTACTCAGGGTGCTGGGTGCTCAGGTGCTCAGGGTGCTCGGTGCTCAGTACTCATGGTGCTGGGTGCTCATTCTCGGGGTGCTGGGTGCTCAGTACTCAGGTTGCCTCAGTACTCTGGGTGCTCGGGGCTCAGTACTCATGGTGCTTGGGTGCTCAGTACTCAGGGTGCTCGGGTGCTCAGTTCTCAGGCTGATCGGTGCTCTGTGTTTGGGGTGCTGGGTGCTCAATACTTAGGGTGCTGGGTGCTCAGTGCTCAGGGTGCTGGCTGCTCAGTGCTCAGGGGTGCTGTGTGCTCAGTACTCAGTGCTGAGAGATGCTGGGTGCTCAGTGCTCAGGGTGCTGGGTGCTCAGTGCTCAGGGTGCTCAGTGCTCAGTGCTCAGTACTCAGGGGTGCTGGTTGCTCAGTACTCAGGGTGCTGGGTGCTCAGTGCTCGGGGTACCCGGTGCTCAGTGCTCTGGATGCTCGGTGCTCAGTACTCAGGGTGCTGGGTGCTCAGTGCTCAGGGTGCTGGGTGCTCAGTGCTCAGGGGTGCTGGGTGCTCAGTGCTCAGCGCGCTTGATGCTCAGTACTCAGGGTGCTGGGTGCTCAGTGCTCAGGGTGCTGGGTGCTCAGTGCTCGGGTTGCTGGGTGCTCAGTACTCAGGGTGCTGGGTGCTCAGTACTCAGGGTGCTGGGTGCTCAGCACTCGGGGTGCTGGGTGCTCAGTGCTCAGGTGCTGGGTGCTCAGTACTCAGGGTGCTCGGTGCTCAGTGCTTGGGGTGCTGGGTGCTCAGTACTCAGGGTGCTGGGTTCTCAGTACTCAGGTTGCTGGGTGCACAGTGCTAGGGGTGCTGGGTGCTCAGTGCTCGGGGGTCTGGGTGCTCAGTACTCAGGGTGCTGTGTGCTCATTCTCGGGTTGCTGGGTGCGCAGTGATCGGGGGGGTGCTGGGTGCTCAGTACTCAGGGTGCTGGGTTCTCAGTACTCAGGGTGCTGGGTGCACAGTGCTAGGGGTGCTGGGTGCTCAGTGCTCGGGGTCTGGGTGCTCAGTACTCGGGCGCTGGGTGCTCAGTACTCAGGGTGCTGGGGGCTCATTACTCAGGGTGCTGGGTGCTCAGTACTCAGGGTGATCTGTTCTCAGTACTCAGGGTGCTGGGTGCTCAGTGCTCGGGGGTGGTGGGTGCTCAGTACACGGGGGTGCTCAGTACTCAGGGTGCGGGGTGCTCAGTACTCAGGGTGCTGGGGGCTCAGTGCTCGGGGTGCTGGGGTGCTTAGTACTCGGGGTGCTGGGTGCTCAGTGCTCGGGGTGCTGGGTGCTCAGTGCTGAGGGTTCTGGCTTGCTCAGTGCTCAGGGAGCTGGGTGCTCAGTACTCAGGGTGCTGGGTGCTCAGTCCCTCAGGGTGCTTGGTGCTCAGTACTCAGGGTGTCGGTGCTCAGTACTCAGGGTGCTGGGTACTCAGTGCTCAGTACTTAGCGTGCTGGGTGCTCAGGTGCTCGGGGTGCTGGGTCCTCCAGTGCTCAGGGTGCTGGGTGCTCAGTACTCAGGGTGCTGGGGTGCTCAGTGCTCAGGGTGCTCAGTGCTCAGTTGCTCGGGGTGCTGGGTGCTCAGTGCTCGGGGTGCTGGGTGCTCCGTGCTCAGGGTGCTGGTTAATCAGTACTCATTGTGCTCAGTTGCTCAGGGTGCTGGGTGCTCAGAACTCAGGGTGCTGGGTGCTCAGTACTCAGGGTCCTGGGTGCTCAGTGCTCAGGGTGCTCGGTGCTCAGTACTCATGGTGCTGGGCGCTCATTCTCGGGGTGCTGGGTGCTCAGTACTCAGGTTGCTCAGTACTCTGGGTGCTCGGGGCTCTGTACTCATGGTGCTGGGTGCTCAGTACTCAGGGTGCACGGTGCTCAGTTCTCAGGGTGCTCGGTGCTCAGTGTTTGGGGTGCTGGGTGCTCAGTGCTCAGGGTGCTGGGGTGCTCAGTTGCTCAGGTGCTTGATGCTCAGTACTCAGGGTGCTGGGTGCTCAGTGCTCAGGGTGCTGGGTGCTCAGTGCTCGGGTTGCTGGGTGCTCAGTACTCAGGGTGCTGGGTGCTCAGTACTCAGGGTGCTGGGTGCTCAGTACTCGGAGTGCTGGGTGCTCAGTGCTCAGCGTGCTGGGTGCTCAGTACTCGGGTGCTCGGTGCTCAGTGCTTGGGGTTGCTGGGTGCTCAGTACTCAGGGTGCTGGGTGCTCAGTGCTCAGGGTGCTGGGTGCTCAGTGCTCAGGGTGCTGGGTGCTCAGTACTCAGTGCTCAGGATGCTGGGTGCGCAGTGCTCGGGCTGCTGGGTGCTCAGTGCTCAGGGTGCTGGGTGCTCAGTACTCAGGGTGCTGGGTTCTCAGTACTCAGGGTGCTGGGGTGCTCATTCTCGGGGTGCAGGGTGCTCAGTGATCGTGGTGCTGGGCTGCTCAGTACTCAGGGTGCTGGGTGCTCAGTACTCAGGGTGCTGGGTGCTCAGTACTCAGGGTGATCTGTTCTCAGTACTCAGGGTGCTGGGTGCTCAGTGCTCGGGGTGCTGGGTGCTCAGTACTCGGGGGGTGCTCAGTACTCAGGGTGCTGGGTCCTCAGTACTCAGGGTGCTGGGTGCTCAGTGCTCGGGGGTGCTGGGTGCTCAGTACTCGGGGTGCTGGGTGCTCAGTGCTCGGGGTGCTGGGTGCTCAGTACTCGGGGTGCTGGGTGCTCAGTGCTCAGGGAGCTGGGTGCTCAGTACTCAGGGTGCTGCGTGCTCAGTGCTCGGGGTGCTGGGTGCTCAGTGCTCAGGGTGCTGGGTGCTCAGTACTCGGGGTGCTCGGTGCTCAGTACTCAGGGTGCTGGGTGCTCAGTGCTCAGGGTGCTGGGTGCTCAGTACTCAGGGTGCTCAGTGCTCAGTACTCAGGGTGCTGGGTGCTCAGTGCTCAGGTGCTGGGTGCTAAGTACTCAGGGGTGCTGGGTGCTCAGTACTCAGGGTGCTGGGTGCTCAGTCCTCAGGGTGCTCAGTGCTCAGGGTGCTGGGTGCTCAGTGCTCGGGGTGCTCGGTGCTCAGTACTCAGGGTGCTGAGTGCTCACTACTCAGGGTGCTGGGTGGCTCAGTGCTCGGGGTGTTGGGGTGCTCAGTGCTCGGGGTGTTGGGTGCTCAGTGCTCAGGGTGCTCAGTGCTCAGTACTCAGTGTGCTGGGTGCTCAGTGCTCGGGGTGCTGGGGTGCACAGTGCTCAGGGTGCTGGGTGCTCAGTACTCAGGGTGATCGGTGCTCAGTACTCGGGTGCTGGGTGCTCAGTGCTCGGGGTGCTGGGTGCTCCGTGCTCAGGGTGCTGGTTAATCAGTAGTTAGTGTGCTCAGTGCTCAGGGTGCTGGGTGCTCAGAACTCAGGGTGCTGGGTGCTCAGTACTCAGGGTCCTGGGTGCTCAGTACTCAGGGTGCTTGGTGGTCAGTACTCAGGGTGCTGGGTGCTCAGTGCTCAGGGTGCTCCGGTGCTCAGTACTCATGGTGCTGGGTGCTCATTCTCGGGGTGCTGGGTGCTCAGTACTCAGGTTGCTCAGTACTCTGGGTGCTCGGGGCTCAGTACTCATGGTGCTGGGTGCTCAGTACTCAGGGTGCTCGGTGCTCAGTTCTCAGGGTGATCGGTGCTCAGTGTTTGGGGTGCTGGCTGCTCAATACTCAGGGTGCTGGGTGGCTCAGTGCTCAGGGTACTGGCTGCTCAGTGCTCAGGGTGCTGTGTGCTCAGTACTCAGTGCTCAGGATGCTGGGTGCTCAGTGCTCAGGGTGCTGGGGTGCTCAGTGCTCAGGGTGCTTAGTGCTCAGTGCTCAGTACTCAGGGTGCTGGGGTGCTCAGTACTCAGGGTGCTGGGTGCTCAGTGCTCAGGGTACTGGGTGCTCAGTACTCAGGGTGCTGGGTGCTCAGTGCTCAGGGTGTTGGGTGCTCAGTGCTCAGCGTGCTTGATGCTCAGTACTCAGGGTGCTGGGTGCTCAGTGCTCAGGGTGCTGGGTGCTCAGTGCTCGGGTTGCTGGGTGCTCAGTACTCAGGGTGCTGGGTGCTCAGTACTCAGGGTGCTGGGTGCTCAGTACTCGGGGTGCTGGGTGCTCAGTGCTCAGCGTGCTGGGTGCTCAGTACTCAGGGTGCTCGCTGCTCAGTGCTTGGGGTGCTGGGTGCTCAGTACTCAGGGTGCTGGGTGCTCAGTGCTCAGGGTGCTGGGTGCTCAGTGCTCAGGGTGCTGGGTGCTCAGTACTCAGTGCTCAGGATGCTGGGTGCTCAGTGCTCGGGCTGCTGGGTGCTTAGTGCTCAGGGTGCTGGGTGCTCAGTACTCAGGGTGCTGGGTTCTCAGTACTCAGGGTGCTGGGTGCACAGTGCTAGGGGTGCTGGGTGCTCAGTGCTCGGGGTCTGGGTGCTCAGTACTCAGGGTGCTGGGTGCTCATTCTCGGGTTGCTGGGTGCTCAGTGATCGGGGTGCTGGCTGCTCAGTACTCAGGGTGCTGGGGGGCTCAGTACTCAGGGTGCTGGGTGCTCAGTACTCAGGGTGATCTGTTCTCAGTACTCAGGGTGCTGGGTGCTCAGTTCTCGGGGTGGTGGGTGCTCAGTACACGGGGGTGCTCAGTACTCAGGGTGCTGGGTGCTCAGTACTCAGGGTGCTGGGTGCTCAGTGCTCGGGGTGCTGGGTGCTCAGTACTCGGGGTGCTGGGTGCTCAGTGCTCGGGGTGCTGGGTGCACAGTGCTGAGGGTTCTGGCTGCTCAGTGCTCATGGAGCTGGGTGCTCAATACTCAGGGTGCTAGGTGCTCAGTACTCAGGGTGCTCAGTGCTCAGTACTCAGCGTGCTGGGTTCTCAGTGCTCAGGGTCCGCGGTGCTCAGTACTCAGGGTGCTCAGTGCTCAGTACGCAGCGTGCTTTGTGCTCAGTGCTCAGGGTGCTGTGTGCTCAGTACTCAGGGTGCTGGGTGCTCATTACTCAGGGTGCTGGGGTGCTCAGTAATCAGGGTGCTGGGTGCTCAGTGCTCGGAATGCTCGGTGATCAGTACTCAGGGTGCTGGTTGCTCAGTGCTGATGGTGCTGGGTGCTCAGTGCTCAGGGTGCTGGGTGCTCAGTGCTCGGGGTGCTGGGTGCTCAGTGCTCGGGGTGCTGGGTGCTCAGTGCTCGGGGGTGCTGGGTGCTCAGTGCTCGGGGTGCTGGGTGCTCAGTACTCAGGGTGCTGGGTGCTCAGTACTCAGGGTGCTGGGTGCACAGTGCTCAGGGTGCTGGGTGCTCAGTCCTCAGGGTGCTGGCTGCTCAGTACTCAGGGTGTTCGGTGCTCAGTACTCAGGGTGCTCAGTGCTCAGTACTCAGGGTGCTGGTTGCTCAGTGCTCGGGGTGCTCGGTGCTCAGAACTCAGGGTGCTGGGTTCTCAGTACTCAGGGTGCTGGGTGCTCAGTACTCAGGGTGCTGGGTGCTCAGTACTCAGGGTGCTGGGTGCTCAGTACTCAGGGTGCTGCGTACTCAGTGCTCCGGGTCCTGGGTGCTCAGTACTCAGGGTGCTGGGTGCTCAGTGCTCAGGGTGCTGGGTGCTCAGTGCTCAGGGTGCTGGGTGCTCAGTACTCAGGGTGCTGGGTCCTCAGTGCTCAGGGTGATCGGTGCTCAGTACTCAGGGTGCTCAGTACTCAAGGTGCTGGGTGCTCAGTGCTCGGGGGTGCTGGGTGCTCAGTGCTCTGGGTGATCGGTGCTCAGTACTCAGGGTGCTGGGTGCTCAGTGCTCAGGTTGCTGGGTGCTCAGTCCTCAGGGTGCTCAGTGCTCAGGGTGCTGGGTGCTCAGTGCTCGGGGTGCTCGGTGCTCAGTACTCAGGGGTGCTGAGTGCTCAGTACTCAGGGTGCTTGGTGGTCAGTACTCAGGGTGCTGGGTGCTCAGTGCTCAGGGTGCTCGGTGCTCAGTACTCATGGTGCTGGGTGCTCATTCTCGGGGTGCTGGGTGCTCAGTACTCAGGTTGCTCAGTACTCTGGGTGCTCGGGGCTCAGTACTCATGGTGCTGGGTGCTCAGTACTCAGGGTGCTCGGTGCTCAGTTCTCAGGCTGATCGGTGCTCAGTGTTTTGGGGTGCTGGGTGCTCAATACTCAGGGTGCTGGGTGCTCAGTGCTCAGGGTGCTGGCTGCTCAGTGCTCAGGGTGCTGTGTGCTCAGTACTCAGTGCTGAAGATGCTGGGTGCTCAGTGCTCAGGGTGCTGGGTGCTCAGTGCTCAGGGTGCTCAGTGCTCAGTGCTCAGTACTCAGGGTGCTGGGTGCTCAGTACTCAGGGTGCTGGGTGCTCAGTGCTCGGGGTACCCGGTGCTCAGTGCTCGGGATGCTCGGTGCTCAGTACTCAGGGTGCTGGGTGCTCAGTGCTCAGGGTGCTGGGTGCTCAGTGCTCAGGGTGCTGGGTGCTCAGTGCTCAGCGTGCTTGATGCTCAGTACTCAGGGTGCTGGGTGCTCAAGTGCTCAGGGTGCTGGGTGCTCAGTGCTCGGGTTGCTGGGTGCTCAGTACTCAGGGTGCTGGGTGCTCAGTACTCAGGGTGCTGGGTGCTCAGCACTCGGGGTGCTGGGTGCTCAGTGCTCAGCGTGCTGGGTGCTCAGTACTCAGGGTGCTCGGTGCTCAGTGCTTGGGGTGCTGGGTGCTCAGTACTCAGGGTGCTGGGTTCTCAGTTCTCAGGGTGCTGGGTGCACAGTGCTAGGGGTGCTGGGTGCTCAGTGCTCGGGGTCTGGGTGCTCAGTACTCAGGGTGCTGTGTGCTCATTCTCGGGTAGCTGGGGTGCGCAGTGATCGGGGGTGCTGGGTGCTCAGTACTCAGGGTGCTGGGTTCTCAGTACTCAGGGTGCTGGGTGCACAGTGCTAGGGGGTGTTGGGTGCTCAGTGCTCGGGGTCTGGGTGCTCAGTACTCAGGGTGCTGGGTGCTCATTCTCGGGTTGCTGGGTGCTCAGTGATCGGGGTGCTGGCTGCTCAGTACTCAGGGTGCTGGGGGCTCAGTACTCAGGGTGCTGGGGTGCTCAGTACTCAGGGTGATCTGTTTCTCAGTACTCAGGGTGCTGGGTGCTCAGTGCTCGGGGTGGTGGGTGCTCAGTACACGGGGTGCTCAGTACTCAGGGTGCTGGGTGCTCAGTACTCAGGGTGCTGGGTGCTCAGTGCTCGGGGTGCTGGGTGCTCAGTACTCGGGGTGCTGGGTGCTCAGTGCTCGGGGTGCTGGGTGCTCAGTGCTGAGGGTTCTGGCTGCTCAGTGCTCAGGGAGCTGGGTGCTCAGTACTCAGGGTGCTGGGTGCTCAGTCCTCAGGGTGCTTGGTGCTCAGTACTCAGGGTGTTCGGTGCTCAGTACTCAGGGTGCTCAGTGCTCAGTACTCAGGGTGCTGGTTGCTCAGTGCTCGGGGTGCTCGGTGCTCAAAACTCAGGGTGCTGGGTGGCTCAGTACTCAGGGTGCTGGGTGCTCAGTACTCAGGGTGCTGGGTGCACAGTGCTCAGGGTGCTGGGTGCTCAGTGCTCGTGGTGCTGGGTGCACAGTGCTCAGGGTTATCGGTGCTCAGTACTCAGGGTGCTGGGTGCTCAGTGCTCAGGTTGCTGGGTGCTCAGTCCTCAGGGTGCTCAGTGCTCAGGGCGCTGGGTGCTCAGTGCTCGGGGGTGCTCGGTGCTCAGTACTCAGGGTGCTGAGTGGTCAGTACTCAGGGGTGCTGGGTGCTCAGTACTCATTGTGCTGGGTGCTCATTACTCAGGGGGCTGGGTGCTCAGTGCTCAGGGTGCTGGGTGCTCAGTGCTCAGGGCGCTGGGTGCTCAGTGCTCGGGGTGCTGGGTGCTCAGTGCTCGGGGTGCTGGGTGGTCAAGTGCTCAGTGCTCAGGGTCCTTGGTGCTCAGTACTCAGGGTGCTCAGTGCTCAGTACTCAGCGTGCTGTGTGCTCAGTGCTCAGGGTGCTGGTTGCTCAGTACTCAGGGTGCTGGGTGCTCAGAACTCAGGGTGCTGGGTGCTCAGTACTCAGGGTGCTGGGTGCTCAGTGCTCGGTTTGCTCGGTGATCAGTACTCAGGGGTGCTGGGTGCTCAGTGCTCAGGGTGCTGGGTACTCAGTGCTCAGTACTCAGCGTGCTGGGTGCTCAGTGCTCGGGGTGCTGGGTCCTCAGTGCTCAGGGTGCTGGGTGCTCAGTACTCAGGGTGCTGGGTGCTCAGTGCTCGGGGTGCTGGGTCCTCAGTGCTCAGGGTGCTCAGTGATCAGTGCTCGGGGTGCTGGGTGCTCAGTGCTCGTCGTGCTGGGTGCTCCGTGCTCAGGGTGCAGGTTAATCAGTACTCAGTGTGCTCAGTGCTCAGGGTGCTGGGTGCTCAGAACTCAGGGTGCTAGGTGCTCAGTACTCAGGGTCCTGGGTGCTCAGTGCTCAGGGTGCTCGGTGCTCAGTACTCATGGTGCTGGGTGCTCATTCTCGGGGTGCTGGGTGCTCAGTACTCAGGTTGCTCAGTACTCTGGGTGCTCGGGGCTCTGTACTCATGGTGCTGGGTCCTCAGTGCTCAGGGTGATCGGTGCTCAGTACTCAGGGTGCTCAGTACTCAAGGTGCTGGGTGCTCAGTGCTCGGGGGTGCTGGGTGCACAGTGCTGAGGGTTCTGGCTGCTCAGTGCTCATGGAGCTGGGTGCTCAATACTCAGGGTGCTAGGTGCTCAGTACTCAGGGTGCTCAGTGCTCAGTACTCAGCGTGCTGGGTTCTCAGTGCTCAGGGTCCGCGGTGCTCAGTACTCAGGGTGCTCAGTGCTCAGTACGCAGCGTGCTTTGGCTCAGTGCTCAGGGTGCTGTGTGCTCAGTACTCAGGGTGCTGGGTGCTCATTACTCAGGGTGCTGGGTGCTCAGTAATCAGGGTGCTGGGTGCTCAGTGCTCGGAATGCTCGGTGATCAGTACTCAGGGTGCTGGTTGCTCAGTGCTGATGGTGCTGGGTGCTCAGTGCTCAGGGTGCTGGGTGCTCAGTGCTCGGGGTGCTGGGTGCTCAGTGCTCGGGGTGCTGGGTGCTCAGTGCTCGGGGTGCTGGGTGCTCAGTGCTCGGGGTGCTGGGTGCTCAGTACTCAGGGTGCTGGGTGCTCAGTACTCAGGGTGCTGGGTGCACAGTGCTCAGGGTGCTGGGTGCTCAGTCCTCAGGGTGCTGGGTGCTCAGTACTCAGGGTGTTCGGTGCTCAGTACTCAGGGTGCTCAGTGCTCAGTAACTCAGGGTGCTGGTTGCTCAGTGCTCGGGGTGCTCGGTGCTCAGAACTCAGGGTGCTGGGTTCTCAGTACTCAGGGTGCTGGGTGCTCAGTACTCAGGGTGCTGGGTGCTCAGTACTCAGGGTGCTGGGTGCTCAGTACTCAGGGTGCTGCGTACTCAGTGCTCCGGGTCCTGGGTGCTCAGTACTCAGGGTGCTGGGTGCTCAGTGCTCAGGGTGCTGGGTGCTCAGTGCTCAGGGTGCTGGGTGCTCAGTACTCAGGGTGCTGGGTCCTCAGTGCTCAGGGTGATCGGTGCTCAGTACTCAGGGTGCTCAGTACTCAAGGTGCTGGGTGCTCAGTGCTCGGGGTGCTGGGGTGCTCAGTGCTCTGGGTGATCGGTGCTCAGTACTCAGGGTGCTGGGTGCTCAGTGCTCAGGTTGCTGGGTGCTCAGTCCTCAGGGTGCTCAGTGCTCAGGGTGCTGGGTGCTCAGTGCTCGGGGTGCTCGGTGCTCAGTACTCAGGGTGCTGAGTGCTCAGTACTCAGGGTGCTTGGTGGTCAGTACTCAGGGTGCTGGGTGCTCAGTGCTCAGGGTGCTCGGTGCTCAGTACTCATGGTGCTGGGTGCTCATTCTCGGGGGTGCTGGGTGCTCAGTACTCAGGTTGCTCAGTACTCTGGGTGCTCGGGGCTCAGTACTCATGGTGCTGGGTGCTCAGTACTCAGGGTGCTCGGTGCTCAGTTCTCAGGCTGATCGGTGCTCAGTGTTTGGGGTGCTGGGTGCTCAATACTCAGGGTGCTGGGTGCTCAGTGCTCAGGGTGCTGGCTGCTCAGTGCTCAGGGTGCTGTGTGCTCAGTACTCAGTGCTGAAGATGCTGGGTGCTCAGTGCTCAGGGTGCTGGGTGCTCAGTGCTCAGGGTGCTCAGTGCTCAGTGCTCAGTACTCAGGGTGCTGGGTGCTCAGTACTCAGGGTGCTGGGTGCTCAGTGCTCGGGGTACCCGGTGCTCAGTGCTCGGGATGCTCGGTGCTCAGTACTCAGGGTGCTGGGTGCTCAGTGCTCAGGGTGCTGGGTGCTCAGTGCTCAGGGTGCTGGGTGCTCAGTGCTCAGCGTGCTTGATGCTCAGTACTCAGGGTGCTGGGTGCTCAGTGCTCGGGTTGCTGGGTGCTCAGTACTCAGGGTGCTGGGTGCTCAGTACTCAGGGTGCTGGGTGCTCAGCACTCGGGGTGCTGGGTGCTCAGTGCTCAGCGTGCTGGGTGCTCAGTACTCAGGGTGCTCGGTGCTCAGTGCTTGGGGTGCTGGGTGCTCAGTACTCAGGGTGCTGGGTTCTCAGTTCTCAGGGTGCTGGGTGCACAGTGCTAGGGGTGCTGGGTGCTCAGTGCTCGGGGTCTGGGTGCTCAGTACTCAGGGTGCTGTGTGCTCATTCTCGGGTAGCTGGGTGCGCAGTGATCGGGGTGCTGGGTGCTCAGTACTCAGGGTGCTGGGTTCTCAGTACTCAGGGTGCTGGGTGCACAGTGCTAGGGGTGCTGGGTGCTCAGTGCTCGGGGTCTGGGTGCTCAGTACTCAGGGTGCTGGGTGCTCATTCTCGGGTTGCTGGGTGCTCAGTGATCGGGGTGCTGGGCTGCTCAGTACTCAGGGTGCTGGGGGCTCAGTACTCAGGGTGCTGGGTGCTCAGTACTCAGGGTGATCTGTTCTCAGTACTCAGGGTGCTGGGTGCTCAGTGCTCGGGGTGGTGGGTGCTCAGTACACGGGGTGCTCAGTACTCAGGGTGCTGGGTGCTCAGTACTCAGGGTGCTGGGTGCTCAGTGCTCGGGGTGCTGGGTGCTCAGTACTCGGGGTGCTGGGTGCTCAGTGCTCGGGGTGCTGGGTGCTCAGTGCTGAGGGTTCTGGCTGCTCAGTGCTCAGGGAGCTGGGTGCTCAGTACTCAGGGTGCTGGGTGCTCAGTCCTCAGGGTGCTTGGTGCTCAGTACTCAGGGTGTTCGGTGCTCAGTACTCAGGGTGCTCAGTGCTCAGTACTCAGGGTGCTGGTTGCTCAGTGCTCGGGGTGCTCGGTGCTCAAAACTCAGGGTGCTGGGTGCTCAGTACTCAGGGTGCTGGGTGCTCAGTACTCAGGGTGCTGGGTGCACAGTGCTCAGGGTGCTGGGTGCTCAGTGCTCGTGGTGCTGGGTGCACAGTGCTCAGGGTTATCGGTGCTCAGTACTCAGGGTGCTGGGTGCTCAGTGCTCAGGTTGCTGGGTGCTCAGTCCTCAGGGTGCTCAGTGCTCAGGGCGCTGGGTGCTCAGTGCTCGGGGTGCTCGGTGCTCAGTACTCAGGGTGCTGAGTGGTCAGTACTCAGGGTGCTGGGTGCTCAGTACTCATTGTGCTGGGTGCTCATTACTCAGGGGGCTGGGTGCTCAGTGCTCAGGGTGCTGGGTGCTCAGTGCTCAGGGCGCTGGGTGCTCAGTGCTCGGGGTGCTGGGTGCTCAGTGCTCGGGGTGCTGGGTGTCAGTGCTCAGTGCTCAGGGTCCTTGGTAGCTCAGTACTCAGGGTGCTCAGTGCTCAGTACTCAGCGTGCTGTGTGCTCAGTGCTCAGGGTGCTGGTTGCTCAGTACTCAGGGTGCTGGGGTGCTCAGAACTCAGGGTGCTGGGTGCTCAGTACTCAGGGTGCTGGGTGCTCAGTGCTCGGTTTGCTCGGTGATCAGTACTCAGGGTGCTGGGTGCTCAGTGCTCAGGGTGCTGGGTACTCAGTGCTCAGTACTCAGCGTGCTGGGTGCTCAGTGCTCGGGGTGCTGGGTCCTCAGTGCTCAGGGTGCTGGGTGCTCAGTACTCAGGGTGCTGGGTGCTCAGTGCTCGGGGTGCTGGGTCCTCAGTGCTCAGGGTGCTCAGTGATCAGTGCTCGGGGTGCTGGGTGCTCAGTGCTCGTCGTGCTGGGTGCTCCGTGCTCAGGGTGCAGGTTAATCAGTACTCAGTGTGCTCAGTGCTCAGGGTGCTGGGTGCTCAGAACTCAGGGTGCTAGGTGCTCAGTACTCAGGGTCCTGGGTGCTCAGTGCTCAGGGTGCTCGGTGCTCAGTACTCATGGTGCTGGGTGCTCATTCTCGGGGTGCTGGGTGCTCAGTACTCAGGTTGCTCAGTACTCTGGGTGCTCGGGGCTCTGTACTCATGGTGCTGGGTCCTCAGTACTCAGGGTGCTCGGTGCTCAGTTCTCAGGGTGCTCGGTGCTCAGTGTTTGGGGTGCTGGGTGCTCAATACTCAGGGTGCTGGGTGCTCAGTGCTCAGGGTGCTGGCTGCTCAGTGCTCAGGGTGCTGGGTGCTCAGTACTCAGTGCTCAGGATGCTGGGTGCTCTGTGCTCAGGGTGCTGGGTGCTCAGTACTCAGGGTGCTGGGTGCTCAGTACTCAGGGTGCTGGGTGCTCAGTGCTCGGGGTACCCGGTGCTCAGTGCTCGGGGTGCTCGGTGCTCAGTACTCAGGGTGCTGGGTGCTCAGTGCTCAGGGTGCGGGGTGCTCAGTGCTCAGGGTGCTTTGTGCTCAGTGCTCAGCGTGCTTGATGCTCAGTACTCAGGGTGCTGGGTGCTCAGTGCTCAGGGTGCTGGGTGCTCAGTGCTCGGGTTGCTGGGTGCTCAGTACTCAGGGTGCTGGGTGCTCAGTACTCAGGGTGCTGGGTGCTCAGTACTCGGAGTACTGGGTGCTCAGTGCTCAGCGTGCTGGGTGCTCAGTACTCAGGGTGCTCGGTGCTCAGTGCTTGGGGTGCTGGGTGCTCAGTACTCAGGGTGCTGGGTGCTCAGTGCTCAGGGTGCTGGGTGCTCAGTGCTCAGGGTGCTGGGTGCTCAGTACTCAGTGCTCAGGATGCTGGGTGCGCAGTGCTCGGGCTGCTGGGTGCTCAGTGCTCAGGGTGCTGGGTGCTCAGTACTCAGGGTGCTGGGTTCTCAGTACTCAGGGTGCTGGGTGCTCATTCTCGGGGTGCTGGGTGCTCAGTGATCGGGGTGCTGGCTGCTCAGTACTCAGGGTGCTGGGTGCTCAGTACTCAGGGTGCTGGGTGCTCAGTACTCAGGGTGATCTGTTCTCAGTACTCAGGGTGCTGGGTGCTCAGTGCTCGGGGTGCTGGGTGCTCAGTACTCGGG
Organism: Microtus oregoni; assembly: GCF_018167655.1. Classification (NCBI taxonomy): domain Eukaryota; kingdom Metazoa; phylum Chordata; class Mammalia; order Rodentia; family Cricetidae; genus Microtus; species Microtus oregoni. The sequence continues at coordinate 4,057,690 of NW_024544550.1, forward strand.
GTGCTCAGTACTCAGGGTGCTGGGTCCCTCAGTACTCAGGGTGCTGGGTGCTCAGTGCTCGGGGTGCTGGGTGCTCAGTACTCGGGGTGCTGGGTGCTCAGTGCTCGGGGTGCTGGGTGCTCAGTACTCGGGGTGCTGGGTGCTCAGTGCTCTGGAAGCTGGGTGCTCAGTACTCAGGGTGCTAGGTGCTCAGTACTCAGGGTGCTCAGTGCTCAGTACTCAGCGTGCTGGGTGCTCAGTGCTCAGGGTCCGCGGTGCTCAGTACTCAGGGTGCTCAGTGCTCAGTACTCAGCGTGCTTTGTGCTCAGTGCTCAGGGTGCTGTGTGCTCAGTACTCAGGGTGCTGGGTGCTCAGTACTCAGGGTGCTGGGTGCTCAGTACTCAGGGTGCTGGGTGCTCAGTGCTCGGAATGCTCGGTGATCAGTACTCAGGGTGCTGGGTGCTCAGTGCTCAGGGTGCTTTGTGCTCAGTGCTCAGGGTGCTGGGTGCTCAGTGCTCGGGGTGCTGGGTGCTCAGTGCTCGGGGTGCTGGGTGCTCAGTGCTCGGGGTGCTGGGTGCTCAGTGCTCGTGGTGCTGGGTGCTCAGTACTCAGGGTGCTGGGTTCTCAGTACTCAGGGTGCTGGGTGCTCAGTGCTCAGGGTGCTGGGTGCTCAGTCCTCAGGGTGCTGGGTGCTCAGTACTCAGGGTGTTCGGTGCTCAGTACTCAGGGTGCTCAGTGCTCAGTACTCAGGGTGCTGGTTGCTCAGTGCTCGGGGTGCTCGGTGCTCAGTACTCAGGGTGCTGGGTGCTCAGTGCTCAGGTTGCTGGGTGCTCAGTCCTCAGGGTCCTCAGTGCTCAGGGCGCTGGGTGCTCAGTGCTCGGGGTGCTCGGTGCTCAGTACTCAGGGTGCTGAGTGGTCAGTACTCAGGGTGCTGGGTGCTCAGTACTCATTGTGCTGGGTGCTCATTACTCAGGGGGCTGGGTGCTCAGTGCTCAGGGTGCTGGGTGCTCAGTGCTCAGGGCCCTGGGTGCTCAGTGCTCGGGGTGCTGGGTGCTCAGTGCTCGGGGTGCTGGGTGGTCAGTGCTCAGTGCTCAGGGTCCTTGGTGCTCAGTACTCAGGGTGCTCAGTGCTCAGTACTCAGCGTGCTGTGTGCTCAGTGCTCAGGGTGCTGGGTGCTCAGTACTCAGGGTGCTGGGTGCTCAGTACTCAGGGTGCTGGGTGCTCAGTGCTCAGGGTGCTGGGTGCTCAGTACTCAGGGTGCTCAGTGCTCAGTACTCAGGGTGCTGGGTGCTCAGTGCTCAGGTGCTGGGTGCTAAGTACTCAGGATGCTGGGTGCTCAGTACTCAGGATGCTGGGTGCTCAGTCCTCAGGGTGCTCAGTGCTCAGGGTGCTGGGTGCTCAGTGCTCGGGGTGCTCGGTGCTCAGTACTCAGGGTGCTGAGTGCTCACTACTCAGGGTGCTGGGTGCTCAGTACTCAGGGTGTTGGGTGCTCAGTGCTCGGGGTGTTGGGTGCTCAGTGCTCAGGGTGCTCAGTGCTCAGTACTCAGGGTGCTGGGTGCTCAGTGCTCGGGGTGCTGGGTGCACAGTGCTCAGGGTGCTGGGTGCTCAGTACTCAGGGTGCTCGGTGCTCAGTACTCAAGGTGCTGGGTGCTCAGTGCTCACGGTGCTGGGTGCTCAGTCCTAGGGGTGCTCCGTGCTCAGTGCTCAGTGTGCTGGGTGCTCAGTACTCAGGGTGCTCGGTGCTCAGTACTAAGGGTGCTCAGTGCTCAGTACTCAGGGTGCTCAGTGCTCACAGTGCTCGGGGAGCTGGGTGCTCAGTACTCAGGGTGCTGGGTGCTCAGTACTCAGGGTGCTGGGTGCTCAGTGCTCAGTACTCAGCGTGCTGGGTGCTCAGTGCTCGGGGTGCTGGGTCCTCAGTGCTCAGGGTGCTGGGTGCTCAGTACTCAGGGTGCTGGGTGCTCAGTGCTCGGGGTGCTGGGTCCTCAGTGCTCAGGGTGCTCAGTGCTCAGTGCTCGGGGTGCTGGGTGCTCAGTGCTCGGGGTGCTGGGTGCTCCGTGCTCAGGGTGCTGGTTAATCAGTAGTCAGTGTGCTCAGTGCTCAGGGTGCTGGGTGCTCAGAACTCAGGGTGCTGGGTGCTCAGTACTCAGGGTCCTGGGTGCTCAGTACTCAGGGTGCTTGGTGGTCAGTACTCAGGGTGCTGGGTGCTCAGTGCTCAGGGTGCTCGGTGCTCAGTACTCATGGTGCTGGGTGCTCATTCTCGGGGTGCTGGGTGCTCAGTACTCAGGTTGCTCAGTACTCTGGGTGCTCGGGGCTCAGTACTCAGGGTGCTGGGTGCTCAGTACTCAGGGTGCTCGGTGCTCAGTTCTCAGGGTGATCGGTGCTCAGTGTTTGGGGTGCTGGGTGCTCAATACTCAGGGTGCTGGGTGCTCAGTGCTCAGGGTACTGGCTGCTCAGTGCTCAGGGTGCTGTGTGCTCAGTACTCAGTGCTCAGGATGCTGGGTGCTCAGTGCTCAGGGTACTGGGTGCTCAGTGCTCAGGGTGCTCAGTGCTCAGTGCTCAGTACTCAGGGTGCTGGGTGCTCAGTACTCAGGGTGCTGGGTGCTCAGTGCTCGGGGTACCCGGTGCTCAGTGCTCGGGATGCTCGGTGCTCAGTACTCAGGGTGCTGGGTGCTCAGTGCTCAGGGTGCTGGGTGCTCAGTGCTCAGGGTGTTGGGTGCTCAGTGCTCAGCGTGCTTGATGCTCAGTACTCAGGGTGCTGGGTGCTCAGTGCTCAGGGTGCTGGGTGCTCAGTGCTCGGGTTGCTGGGTGCTCAGTACTCAGGGTGCTGGGTGCTCAGTACTCGGGGTGCTGGGTGCTCAGTGCTCGGCGTGCTGGGTGCTCAGTACTCAGGGTGCTCGCTGCTCAGTTCTCGGGGTGCTGGGTGCTCAGTACTCAGGGTGCTGGGTGCTCAGTGCTCAGGGTGCTGGGTGCTCAGTGCTCAGGGTGCTGGGTGCTCAGTACTCAGTGCTCAGGATGCTGGGTGCTCAGTGCTCGGGCTGCTGGGTGCTTAGTGCTCAGGGTGCTGGGTGCTCAGTACTCAGGGTGCTGGGTTCTCAGTACTCAGGGTGCTGGGTGCACAGTGCTAGGGGTGCTGGGTGCTCAGTGCTCGGGGTCTGGGTGCTCAGTACTCAGGGTGCTGGGTGCTCATTCTCGGGTTGCTGGGTGCTCAGTGATCGGGGTGCTGGCTGCTCAGTACTCAGGTTGCTGGGGGCTCAGTACTCAGGGTGCTGGGTGCTCAGTACTCAGGGTGATCTGTTCTCAGTACTCAGGGTGCTGGGTGCTCAGTGCTCGGGGTGGTGGGTGCTCAGTACACGGGGTGCTCAGTACTCAGGGTGCTGGGTGCTCAGTACTCAGGGTGCTGGCTGCTCAGTGCTCGGGGTGCTGGGTGCTCAGTACTCGGGGTGCTGGGTGCTCAGTGCTCGGGGTGCTGGGTGCTCAGTGCTGAGGGTTCTGGCTGCTCAGTGCTCAGGGAGCTGGGTGCTCAGTACTCAGGGTGCTAGGTGCTCAGTACTCAGGGTGCTCAGTGCTCAGTACTCAGCGTGCTGGGTTCTCAATGCTCAGGGTCCGCGGTGCTCAGTACTCAGGGTGCTCAGTGCTCAGTACTCAGCGTGCTTTGTGCTCAGTGCTCAGGGTGCTGTGTGCTCAGTACTCAGGGTGCTGGGTGCTCAGTACTCAGGGTGCTGGGTGCTCAGTAATCAGGGTGCTGGGTGCTCAGTGCTCGGAATGCTCGGTGATCAGTACTCAGGGTGCTGGTTGCTCAGTGCTCATGGTGCTGGGTGCTCAGTGCTCAGGGTGCTGGGTGCTCAGTGCTCGGGGTGCTGGGTGCTCAGTGCTCGGGGTGCTGGGTGCTCAGTGCTCGGGGTGCTGGGTGCTCAGTGCTCGGGGTGCTGGGTGCTCAGTACTCAGGGTGCTGGGTGCTCAGTACTCAGGGTGCTGGGTGCACAGTGCTCAGGGTGCTGGGTGCTCAGTCCTCAGGGTGCTGGGTGCTCAGTACTCAGGGTGTTCGGTGCTCAGTACTCAGGGTGCTCGGTGCTCAGTACTCAGGGTGCTGGTTGCTCAGTGCTCGGGGTGCTCGGTGCTCAGAACTCAGGTGCTGGGTGCTCAGTACTCAGGGTGCTGGGTGCTCAGTACTCAGGGTGCTGGGTGCTCAGTACTCAGGGTGCTGGGTGCTCAGTACTCAGGGTGCTGGGTGCTAAGTGCTCCGGGTCCTGGGTGCTCAGTACTCAGGGTGCTGGGTGCTCAGTGCTCAGGGTGCTGGGTGCTCAGTGCTCAGGGTGCTGGGTGCTCAGTACTCAGGGTGCTGGGTCCTCAGTGCTCAGGGTGATCGGTGCTCAGTACTCAGGGTGCTCAGTAGTCAAGGTGCTGGGTGCTCAGTGCTCGGGGTGCTGGGTGCTCAGTGCTCTGGGTGATCGGTGCTCAGTACTCAGGGTGCTGGGTGCTCAGTGCTCAGGTTGCTGGGTGCTCAGTCCTCAGGGTGCTCAGTGCACAGGGTGCTGGGTGCTCAGTGCTCGGGGTGCTCGGTGCTCAGTACTCAGGGTGCTGAGTGCTCAGTACTCAGGGTGCTTGGTGGTCAGTACTCAGGGTGCTGGGTGCTCAGTGCTCAGGGTGCTCGGTGCTCAGTACTCATGGTGCTGGGTGCTCATTCTCGGGGTGCTGGGTGCTCAGTACTCAGGTTGCTCAGTACTCTGGGTGCTCGGGGCTCAGTACTCATGGTGCCTCGTGCTCAGTACTCAGGGTGCTCGGTGCTCAGTTCTCAGGCTGATCGGTGCTCAGTGTTTGGCGGTGCTGGGTGCTCAATACTTAGGGTGCTGGGTGCTCAGTGCTCAGGGTGCTGGCTGCTCAGTGCTCAGGGTGCTGTGTGCTCAGTACTCAGTGCTGAAGATGCTGGGTGCTCAGTGCTCAGGGTGCTGGGTGCTCAGTGCTCAGGGTGCTCAGTGCTCAGTGCTCAGTACTCAGGGTGCTGGTTGCTCAGTACTCAGGGTGCTGGGTGCTCAGTGCTCGGGGTACCCGGTGCTCAGTGCTCTGGATGCTCGGTGCTCAGTACTCAGGGTGCTGGGTGCTCAGTGCTCAGGGTGCTGGGTGCTCAGTGCTCAGGGTGCTGGGTGCTCAGTGCTCAGCGCGCTTGATGCTCAGTACTCAGGGTGCTGGGTGCTCAGTGCTCAGGGTGCTGGGTGCTCAGTGCTCGGGTTTGCTGGGTGCTCAGTACTCAGGGTGCTGGGTGCTCAGTACTCAGGGTGCTGGGTGCTCAGCACTCGGGGTGCTGGGTGCTCAGTGCTCAGCGTGCTGGGTGCTCAGTACTCAGGGTGCTCGGTGCTCAGTACTCAGGTTGCTGGGTGCACAGTGCTAGGGGTGCTGGGTGCTCAGTGCTCGGGGTCTGGGTGCTCAGTACTCAGGGTGCTGTGTGCTCATTCTCGGGTTGCTGGGTGCGCAGTGATCGGGGTGCTGGGTGCTCAGTACTCAGGGTGCTGGGTTCTCAGTACTCAGGGTGCTGGGTGCACAGTGCTAGGGGTGCTGGGTGCTCAGTGCTCGGGGTCTGGGTGCTCAGTACTCAGGGCGCTGGGTGCTCAGTACTCAGGGTGCTGGGGGCTCATTACTCAGGGTGCTGGGTGCTCAGTACTCAGGGTGATCTGTTCTCAGTACTCAGGGTGCTGGGTGCTCAGTGCTCGGGGTGGTGGGTGCTCAGTACACGGGGTGCTCAGTACTCAGGGTGCGGGGTGCTCAGTACTCAGGGTGCTGGGTGCTCAGTGCTCGGGGTGCTGGGTGCTTAGTACTCGGGGTGCTGGGTGCTCAGTGCTCGGGGTGCTGGGGTGCTCAGTGCTGAGGGTTCTGGCTGCCTCAGTGCTCAGGGAGCTGGGTGCTCAGTACTCAGGGTGCTGGGTGCTCAGTCCTCAGGGTGCTTGGTGCTCAGTACTCAGGGTGTTCGGTGCTCAGTACTCAGGGTGCTCAGTGCTCAGTACTCAGGGTGCTGGTTGCTCAGTGCTCGGGGTGCTCGGTGCTCAAAACTCAGGGTGCTGGGTGCTCAGTACTCAGGGTGCTGGGTGCTCAGTACTCAGGGTGCTGGGTGCACAGTGCTCAGGGTGCTGGGTGCTCAGTACTCGTGGTGCTGGGTGCACAGTGCTCAGGGTGATCGGTGCTCAGTACTCAGGGTGCTGGGTGCTCAGTGCTCAGGTTGCTGGGTGCTCAGTCCTCAGGGTGCTCAGTGCTCAGGGCGCTGGGTGCTCAGTGCTCGGGGTGCTCGGTGCTCAGTACTCAGGGTGCTGAGTGCTCAGTACTCAGGGTGCTGGGTGCTCAGTACTCATTGTGCTGGGTGCTCATTACTCAGGGGGCTGGGTGCTCAGTGCTCAGTGTGCTGGGTGCTCAGTGCTCAGGGCGCTGGGGTGCTCAGTGCTCGGGGTGCTGGGTGCTCAGTGCTCGGGGTGCTGGGTGGTCAGTGCTCAGTGCTCAGGGTCCTTGTTGCTCAGTACTCAGGGTGCTCAGTGCTCAGTACTCAGCGTGCTGTGTGCTCAGTGCTCAGGGTGCTGGGTGCTCAGTACTCAGGGTGCTGGGTGCTCAGTACTCAGGGTGCTGGGTGCTCAGTACTCAGGGTGCTGGGTGCTCAGTGCTCGGTTTGCTCGGTGATCAGTACTCAGGGTGCTGGGTGCTCAGTGCTCAGGGTGCTGGGTACTCAGTGCTCAGTACTTAGCGTGCTGGGTGCTCAGTGCTCGGGGTGCTGGGTCCTCAGTGCTCAGGGGTGCTGGGTGCTCAGTACTCAGGGTGCTGGGTGCTCAGTGCTCAGGGTGCTCAGTGCTCAGTGCTCGGGGTGCTGGGTGCTCAGTGCTCGGGGTGCTGGGTGCTCCGTGCTCAGGGTGCTGGTTAATCAGTACTCATTGTGCTCAGTGCTCAGGGTGCTGGGTGCTCAGAACTCAGGGTGCTGGGTGCTCAGTACTCAGGGTCCTGGGTGCTCAGTGCTCAGGGTGCTCGGTGCTCAGTACTCATGGTGCTGGGTGCTCATTCTCGGGGTGCTGGGTGCTCAGTACTCAGGTTGCTCAGTACTCTGGGTGCTCGGGGCTCTGTACTCATGGTGCTGGGTGCTCAGTACTCAGGGTGCTCGGTGCTCAGTTCTCAGGGTGCTCGGTGCTCAGTGTTTGGGGTGCTGGGTGCTCAATACTCAGGGTGCTGGGTGCTCAGTGCTCAGGGTGCTGGCTGCTCAGTGCTCAGGGTGCTGGGTGCTCAGTACTCAGTGCTCAGGATGCTGGGTGCTCAGTGCTCAGGGTGCTGGGTGCTCAGTACTCAGGGTGCTCGGTGCTCAGTACTCAGGGTGCTGGGTGCTCAGTGCTCAGGGTGCTGGGTGCTCAGTGCTCAGGGTGCTGGGTGCTCAGTGCTCAGCGTGCTTGATGCTCAGTACTCAGGGTGCTGGGTGCTCAGTGCTCAGGGTGCTGGGTGCTCAGTGCTCGGGTTGCTGGGTGCTCAGTACTCAGGGGTGCTGGGTGCTCAGTACTCAGGGTGCTGGGTGCTCAGTACTCGGAGTGCTGGGTGCTCAGTGCTCAGCGTGCTGGGTGCTCAGTACTCAGGGTGCTCGGTGCTCAGTGCTTGGGGTGCTGGGTGCTCAGTACTCAGGGTGCTGGGTGCTCAGTGCTCAGGGTGCTGGGTGCTCAGTGCTCAGGGTGCTGGGTGCTCAGTACTCAGTGCTCAGGATGCTGGGTGCGCAGTGCTCGGGCTGCTGGGTGCTCAGTGCTCAGGGTGCTGGGTGCTCAGTACTCAGGGTGCTGGGTTCTCAGTACTCAGGGTGCTGGGTGCTCATTCTCGGGGTGCTGGGTGCTCAGTGATCGGGGTGCTGGCTGCTCAGTACTCAGAGTGCTGGGTGCTCAGTACTCAGGGTGCTGGGTGCTCAGTACTCAGGGTGATCTGTTCTCAGTACTCAGGGTGCTGGGTGCTCAGTGCTCGGGGTGCTGGGTGCTCAGTGCTCAGGGTGCTGGGTGCTCAGTGCTCGGGGTGCTGGGTGCTCAGTGCTCAGGGTGCTCAGTGCTCAGTGCTCGGGGTGCTGGGTGCTCAGTGCTCGGGGTGCTGGGTGCTCCGTGCTCAGGGTGCTGGTTAATCAGTACTCATTGTGCTCAGTGCTCAGGGTGCTGGGTGCTCAGAAACTCAGGGTGCTGGGTGCTCAGTACTCAGGGTCCTGGGTGCTCAGTGCTCAGGGTGCTCGGTGCTCAGTACTCATGGTGCTGGGTGCTCATTCTCGGGGTGCTGGGTGCTCAGTACTCAGGTTGCTCAGTACTCTGGGTGCTCGGGGCTCTGTACTCATGGTGCTGGGTGCTCAGTACTCAGGGTGCTCGTTGCTCAGTTCTCAGGGTGCTCGGTGCTCAGTGTTTGGGGTGCTGGGTGCTCAATACTCAGGGTGCTGGGTGCTCAGTGCTCAGGGTGCTGGCTGCTCAGTGCTCAGGGTGCTGGGTGCTCAGTACTCAGTGCTCAGGATGCTGGGGTGCTCAGTGCTCAGGGTGCTGGGTGCTCAGTACTCAGGGTGCTCGGTGCTCAGTACTCAGGGTGCTGGGTGCTCAGTGCTCAGGGTGCTGGGTGCTCAGTGCTCAGGGTGCTGGGTGCTCAGTGCTCAGCGTGCTGATGCTCAGTACTCAGGGTGCTGGGTGCTCAGTGCTCAGGGTGCTGGGTGCTCAGTGCTCGGGGTTGCTGGGTGCTCAGTACTCAGGGTGCTGGGTGCTCAGTACTCAGGGTGCTGGGTGCTCAGTACTCGGAGTGCTGGGTGCTCAGTGCTCAGCGTGCTGGGTGCTCAGTACTCAGGGTGCTCGGTGCTCAGTGCTTGGGGTGCTGGGTGCTCAGTACTCAGGGTGCTGGGTGCTCAGTGCTCAGGGTGCTGGGTGCTCAGTGCTCAGGGTGCTGGGTGCTCAGTACTCAGTGCTCAGGATGCTGGGTGCGCAGTGCTCGGGCTGCTGGGGTGCTCAGTGCTCAGGGTGCTGGGTGCTCAGTACTCAGGGTGCTGGGTTCTCAGTACTCAGGGTGCTGGGTGCTCATTCTCGGGGTGCTGGGTGCTCAGTGATCGGGGTGCTGGCTGCTCAGTACTCAGGGTGCTGGGTGCTCAGTACTCAGGGTGCTGGGTGCTCAGTACTCAGGGTGATCTGTTCTCAGTACTCAGGGTGCTGGGTGCTCAGTGCTCGGGGTGCTGGGTGCTCAGTACTCGGGGTGCTCAGGACTCAGGGTGCTGGGTCCTCAGTACTCAGGGTGCTGGGTGCTCAGTGCTCGGGGTGCTGGGTGCTCAGTACTCGGGGTGCTGGGTGCTCAGTGCTCGGGGTGCTGGGTGCTCAGTACTCGGGGTGCTGGGTGCTCAGTGCTCAGGGAGCTGGGTGCTCAGTACTCAGGGTGCTGCGTGCTCAGTGCTCGGGGTGCTGGGTGCCTCAGTGCTCAGGGTGCTGGGTGCTCAGTACTCGGGGTGCTCGGTGCTCAGTACTCAGGGTGCTGGGTGCTCAGTGCTCAGGGTGCTGGGTGCTCAGTACTCAGGGTGCTCAGTGCTCAGTACTCAGGGTGCTGGGTGCTCAGTGCTCAGGTGCTGGGTGCTCAGTACTCAGGATGCTGGGTGCTCAGTGCTCAGGGTGCTGGGTGCTCAGTACTCAGGGTGCTCGGTGCTCAGTACTCAGGGTGCTGGGTGCTCAGTGCTCAGGGTGCTGGGTGCTCAGTGCTCAGGGTGCTGGGTGCTCAGTGCTCAGCGTGCTTGATGCTCAGTACTCAGGGTGCTGGGTGCTCAGTGCTCAGGGTGCTGGGTGCTCAGTGCTCGGGTTGCTGGGTGCTCAGTACTCAGGGTGCTGGGTGCTCAGTACTCAGGGTGCTGGGTGCTCAGTACTCGGAGTGCTGGGTGCTCAGTGCTCAGCGTGCTGGGTGCTCAGTACTCAGGGTGCTCGGTGCTCAGTGCTTGGGGTGCTGGGTGCTCAGTACTCAGGGTGCTGGGTGCTCAGTGCTCAGGGTGCTGGGTGCTCAGTGCTCAGGGTGCTGGGTGCTCAGTACTCAGTGCTCAGGATGTTGGGTGCGCAGTGTTCGGGCTGCTGGGTGCTCAGTGCTCAGGGTGCTGGGTGCTCAGTACTCAGGGTGCTGGGTTCTCAGTACTCAGGGTGCTGGGTGCTCATTCTCGGGGTGCTGGGTGCTCAGTGATCGGGGTGCTGGCTGCTCAGTACTCAGGGTGCTGGGTGCTCAGTACTCAGGGTGCTGGGTGCTCAGTACTCAGGGTGATCTGTTCTCAGTACTCAGGGTGCTGGGTGCTCAGTGCTCGGGGTGCTGGGTGCTCAGTACTCGGGGTGCTCAGGACTCAGGGTGCTGGGTCCTCAGTACTCAGGGTGCTGGGTGCTCAGTGCTCGGGGTGCTGGGTGCTCAGTACTCGGGGTGCTGGGTCGCTCAGTGCTCGGGGTGCTGGGTGCTCAGTACTCGGGGTGCTGGGTGCTCAGTGCTCAGGGAGCTGGGTGCTCAGTACTCAGGGTGCTGCGTGCTCAGTGCTCGGGGTGCTGGGTGCTCAGTGCTCAGGGTGCTGGGTGCTCAGTACTCGGGGTGCTCGGTGCTCAGTACTCAGGGTGCTGGGTGCTCAGTGCTCAGGGTGCTGGGTGCTCAGTACTCAGGGTGCTCAGTGCTCAGTACTCAGGGTGCTGGGTGCTCAGTGCTCAGGTGCTGGGTGCTAAGTACTCAGGGTGCTGGGTGCTCAGTACTCAGGGTGCTGGGTGCTCAGTCCTCAGGGTGCTCAGTGCTCAGGGTGCTGGGTGCTCAGTGCTCGGGGTGCTCGGTGCTCAGTACTCAGGGTGCTGAGTGCTCACTACTCAGGGTGCTGGGTGCTCAGTGCTCGGGGTGTTGGGTGCTCAGTGCTCGGGGTGTTGGGTGCTCAGTGCTCAGGGTGCTCAGTGCTCAGTACTCAGTGTGCTGGGTGCTCAGTGCTCGGGGTGCTGGGTGCACAGTGCTCAGGGTGCTGGGTGCTCAGTACTCAGGGTGCTCGGTGCTCAGTACTCGGGGTGCTGGGTGCTCAGTGCTCGGGGTGCTGGGTGCTCCGTGCTCAGGGTGCTGGTTAATCAGTAGTCAGTGTGCTCAGTGCTCAGGGTGCTGGGTGATCAGAACTCAGGGTGCTGGGTGCTCAGTACTCAGGGTCCTGGGTGCTCAGTACTCAGGGTGCTTGGTGCTCAGTACTCATGGTGCTGGGTGCTCATTCTCGGGGTGCTGGGTGCTCAGTACTCAGGTTGCTCAGTACTCTGGGTGCTCGGGGCTCAGTACTCATGGTGCTGGGTGCTCAGTACTCAGGGTGCTCGGTGCTCAGTTCTCAGGGTGATCGGTGCTCAGTGTTTGGGGTGCTGGCTGCTCAATACTCAGGGTGCTGGGTGCTCAGTGCTCAGGGTACTGGCTGCTCAGTGCTCAGGGTGCTGTGTACTCAGTACTCAGTGCTCAGGATGCTGGGTGCTCAGTGCTCAGGGTGCTGGGTGCTCAGTGCTCAGGGTGCTTAGTGCTCAGTGCTCAGTACTCAGGGTGCTGGGTGCTCAGTACTCAGGGTGCTGGGTGCTCAGTGCTCAGGGTGTTGGGTGCTCAGTGCTCAGCGTGCTTGATGCTCAGTACTCAGGGTGCTGGGTGCTCAGTGCTCAGGGTGCTGGGTGCTCAGTGCTCGGGTTGCTGGGTGCTCAGTACTCAGGGTGCTGGGTGCTCAGTACTCAGGGTGCTGGGTGCTCAGTACTCGGGGTGCTGGGTGCTCAGTGCTCAGCGTGCTGGGTGCTCAGTACTCAGGGTGCTCGCTGCTCAGTGCTTGGGGTGCTGGGTGCTCAGTACTCAGGGTGCTGGGTGCTCAGTGCTCAGGGTGCTGGGTGCTCAGTGCTCAGGGTGCTGGGTGCTCAGTACTCAGTGCTCAGGATGCTGGGTGCTCAGTGCTCGGGCTGCTGGGTGCTTAGTGCTCAGGGTGCTGGGTGCTCAGTACTCACGGTGCTGGGTTCTCAGTACTCAGGGTGCTGGGTGCACAGTGCTAGGGGTGCTGGGTGCTCAGTGCTCGGGGTCTGGGTGCTCAGTACTCAGGGTGCTGGGTGCTCATTCTCGGGTTGCTGGGTGCTCAGTGATCGGGGTGCTGGCTGCTCAGTACTCAGGGTGCTGGGGGCTCAGTACTCAGGGTGCTGGGTGCTCAGTACTCAGGGTGATCTGTTCTCAGTACTCAGGGTGCTGGGTGCTCAGTTCTCGGGGTGGTGGGTGCTCAGTACACGGGGTGCTCAGTACTCAGGGTGCTGGGTGCTCAGTACTCAGGGTGCTGGGTGCTCAGTGCTCGGGGTGCTGGGTGCTCAGTACTCGGGGTGCTGGGTGCTCAGTGCTCGGGGTGCTGGGTGCACAGTGCTGAGGGTTCTGGCTGCTCAGTGCTCATGGAGCTGGGTGCTCAATACTCAGGGTGCTAGGTGCTCAGTACTCAGGGTGCTCAGTGCTCAGTACTCAGCGTGCTGGGTTCTCAGTGCTCAGGGTCCGCGGTGCTCAGTACTCAGGGTGCTCAGTGCTCAGTACGCAGCGTGCTTTGTGCTCAGTGCTCAGGGTGCTGTGTGCTCAGTACTCAGGGTGCTGGGTGCTCATTACTCAGGGTGCTGGGTGCTCAGTAATCAGGGTGCTGGGTGCTCAGTGCTCGGAATGCTCGGTGATCAGTACTCAGGGTGCTGGTTGCTCAGTGCTGATGGTGCTGGGTGCTCAGTGCTCAGGGTGCTGGGTGCTCAGTGCTCGGGGTGCTGGGTGCTCAGTGCTCGGGGTGCTGGTGCTCAGTGCTCGGGGGTGCTGGGTGCTCAGTGCTCGGGGTGCTGGGTGCTCAGTACTCAGGGTGCTGGGTGCTCAGTACTCAGGGTGCTGGGTGCACAGTGCTCAGGGTGCTGGGTGCTCAGTCCTCAGGGTGCTGGGTGCTCAGTACTCAGGGTGTTCGGTGCTCAGTACTCAGGGTGCTCAGTGCTCAGTACTCAGGGTGCTGGTTGCTCAGTGCTCGGGGTGCTCGGTGCTCAGAACTCAGGGTGCTGGGTTCTCAGTACTCAGGGTGCTGGGTGCTCAGTACTCAGGGTGCTGGGTGCTCAGTACTCAGGGTGCTGGGTGCTCAGTACTCAGGGTGCTGCGTGCTCAGTGCTCCGGGTCCTGGGTGCTCAGTACTCAGGGTGCTGGGTGCTCAGTGCTCAGGGTGCTGGGTGCTCAGTGCTCAGGGTGCTGGGTGCTCAGTACTCAGGGTGCTGGGTCCTCAGTGCTCAGGGTGATCGGTGCTCAGTACTCAGGGTGCTCAGTACTCAAGGTGCTGGGTGCTCAGTGCTCGGGGTGCTGGGTGCTCAGTGCTCTGGGTGATCGGTGCTCAGTACTCAGGGTGCTGGGTGCTCAGTGCTCAGGTTGCTGGGTGCTCAGTCCTCAGGGTGCTCAATGCTCAGGGTGCTGGGTGCTCAGTGCTCGGGGTGCTCGGTGCTCAGTACTCAGGGTGCTGAGTGCTCAGTACTCAGGGTGCTTGGTGGTCAGTACTCAGGGTGCTGGGTGCTCAGTGCTCAGGGTGCTCGGTGCTCAGTACTCATGGTGCTGGGTGCTCATTCTCGGGGTGCTGGGTGCTCAGTACTCAGGGTTGCTCAGTACTCTGGGTGCTCGGGGCTCAGTACTCATGGTGCTGGGTGCTCAGTACTCAGGGTGCTCGGTGCTCAGTTCTCAGGCTGATCGGTGCTCAGTGTTTGGGGTGCTGGGTGCTCAATACTCAGGGTGCTGGGTGCTCAGTGCTCAGGGTGCTGGGCTGCTCAGTGCTCAGGGTGCTGTGTGCTCAGTACTCAGTGCTGAAGATGCTGGGGTGCTCAGTGCTCAGGGTGCTGGGTGCTCAGTGCTCAGGGTGCTCAGTGCTCAGTGGCTCAGTACTCAGGGTGCTGGGTGCTCAGTACTCAGGGTGCTGGGTGCTCAGTGCTCGGTGGTACCCGGTGCTCAGTGCTCGGGATGCTCGTTGCTCAGTACTCAGGGTGCTGGGTGCTCAGTGCTCAGGGTGCTGGGTGCTCAGTGCTCAGGGTGCTGGGTGCTCAGTGCTCAGCGTGCTTGATGCTCAGTACTCAGGGTGCCTGGGTGCTCAGTGCTCAGGGTGCTGGGTGCTCAGTGCTCGGGTTGCTGGGTGCTCAGTACTCAGGGTGCTGGGTGCTCAGTACTCAGGGTGCTGGGTGCTCAGCACTCGGGGTGCTGGGTGCTCAGTGCTCAGCGTGCTGGGTGCTCAGTACTCCAGGGGTGCTCGGTGCTCAGTGCTTGGGGTGCTGGGTGCTCAGTACTCAGGGTGCTGGGTTCTCAGTTCTCAGGGTGCTGGGTGCACAGTGCTAGGGGTGCTGGGTGCTCAGTGCTCGGGGTCTGGGGTGCTCAGTACTCAGGGTGCTGTGTGCTCATTCTCGGTTGCTGGGTGCGCAGTGATCGGGGTGCTGGGTGCTCAGTACTCAGGGTGCTGGGTTCTCAGTACTCAGGGTGCTGGGGTGCACAGTGCTAGAGTGGGTGCTGGGTGCTCAGTGCTCGGGGTCTGGGTGCTCAGTACTCAGGGTGCTAGGGTGCTCATTCTCGGGTTGCTGGGTGCTCAGTGATCGGGGTGCTGGCTGCTCAGTACTCAGGGTGCTGGGGGCTCAGTACTCAGGGTGCTGGGTGCTCAGTACTCAGGGTGAATCTGGTTCTCAGTACTCAGATTGCTGGGTGCTCAGTGCTCGGGGTGGTGGGTGCTCAGTACACGGGGTGCTCAGTACTCAGGGTGCTGGTGCTCATTACTCAGGGTGCTGGGTGCTCAGTGCTCGGGGTGCTGGGTGCTCAGTACTCGGGGTGCTCGGTGCTCAGTGCTCGGGGTGCTGGGTGCTCAGTGCTGAGGGTTCTGGCTGCTCAGTGCTCAGGGAGCTGGGGTGCTCAGTACTCAGGGTGCTGGGTGCTCAGTCCTCAGGGTGCTTGGTGCTCAGTACTCAGGGTGTTCGGTGCTCAGTACTCAGGGTGCTCAGTGCTCAGTACTCAGGGTGCTGGTTGCTCAGTGCTCGGGGTGCTCGGTGCTCAAAACTCAGGGTGCTGGGTGCTCAGTACTCAGGGGTGCTGGGTGCCTCAGTACTCAGGGTGCTGGGTGCACAGTGCTCAGGGTGGCTGGGTGCTCAGTGCTCGTGGTGCTGGGTGCACAGTGCTCAGGGTTATCGGTGCTCAGTACTCAGGGTGCTGGGTGCTCAGTGCTCAGGTTGCTGGGGTGCTCAGTCCCTCAGGGTGCTCAGTGCTCAGGGCGCTGGGTGCTCAGTGCTCGGGGTGCTCGGTGCTCAGTACTCAGGGTGCTGAGTGGTCAGTACTCAGGGTGCTGGGTGCTCAGTACTCATTGTGCTGGGTGCTCATTACTCAGGGGGCTGGGTGCTCAGTGCTCAGGGTGCTGGGTGCTCAGTGCTCAGGGCGCTGGGGTGCTCAGTGCTCGGGGTGCTGGGTGCTCAGTGCTCGGGGTGCTGGGTGGTCAGTGCTCAGTGCTCAGGGTCCTTGGTGCTCAGTACTCAGGGGGCTCAGTGCTCAGTACTCAGCGTGCTGGTGTGCTCAGTGCTCAGGGTGCTGGTTGCTCAGTACTCAGGGTGCTGGGTTGCTCAGAACTCAGGGTGCTGGGTGCTCAGTACTCAGGGTGCTGGGTGCTCAGTGCTCGGTTTGCTCGGTGATCAGTACTCAGGGTGCTGGGTGCTCAGTGCTCAGGGTGCTGGGTACTCAGTGCTCAGTACTCAGCGTTGCTGGGTGCTCAGTGCTCGGGGTGCTGGGTCCTCAGTGCTCAGGGTGCTGGGTGCTCAGTACTCAGGGTGCTGGGTGCTCAGTGCTCGGGGTGCTGGGTCCTCAGTGCTCAGGGTGCTCAGTGATCAGTGCTCGGGGTGCTGGGTGCTCAGTGGCTCGTCGTGCTGGGTGCTCCGTGCTCAGGGTGCAGGTTAATCAGTACTCAGTGTGCTCAGTGCTCAGGGTGCTGGGTGCTCAGAACTCAGGGTGCTAGGTGCTCAGTACTCAGGGTCCTGGGTGCTCAGTGCTCAGGGTGCTCGGTGCTCAGTACTCATGGTGCTGGGTGCTCATTCTCGGGGTGCTGGGTGCTCAGTACTCAGGTTGCTCAGTACTCTGGGTGCTCGGGGCTCTGTACTCATGGTGCTGGGTCCTCAGTACTCAGGGTGCTCGGTGCTCAGTTCTCAGGGTGCTCGGTGCTCAGTGTTTGGGGTGCTGGGTGCTCAATACTCAGGGTGCTGGGTGCTCAGTGCTCAGGGTGCTGGCTGCTCAGTGCTCAGGGTGCTGGGTGCTCAGTACTCAGTGCTCAGGATGCTGGGTGCTCTGTGCTCAGGGTGCTGGGTGCTCAGTACTCAGGGTGCTGGGTGCTCAGTACTCAGGGTGCTGGGTGCTCAGGTGCTCGGGGTACCCGTGCTCAGTGCTCGGGGTGCTCGGTGCTCAGTACTCAGGGGTGCTGGGTGCTCAGTGCTCAGGGTGCGGGGTGCTCAGTGCTCAGGGTGCTTTGTGCTCAGTGCTCAGCGTGCTTGATGCTCAGTACTCAGGGTGCTGGGTGCTCAGTGCTCAGGGTGCTGGGTGCTCAGTGCTCGGGTTGCTGGGTGCTCAGTACTCAGGGTGCTGGGTGCTCCAGTACTCAGGGTGCTGGGTGCTCAGTACTCGGAGTACTGGGTGCTCAGTGCTCAGCGTGCTGGGTGCTCAGTACTCAGGGTGCTCGGTGCTCAGTGCTTGGGGTGCTGGGTGCTCAGTACTCAGGGTGCTGGGTGCTCAGTGCTCAGGGTGCTGGGTGCTCAGTGCTCAGGGTGCTGGGTGCTCAGTACTCAGTGCTCAGGATGCTGGGTGCGCAGTGCTCGGGCTGCTGGGTGCTCAGTGCTCAGGGTGCTGGGTGCTCAGTACTCAGGGTGCTGGGGTTCTCAGTACTCAGGGTGCTGGGTGCTCATTCTCGGGGTGCTGTGTGCTCAGTGATCGGGGTGCTTGCTGCTCAGTACTCAGGGTGCTGGGTGCTCAGTATTCAGGGTGCTGGGTGCTCAGTACTCAGGGGTGATCTGTTCTCAGTACTCAGGGTGCTGGGTGCTCAGTGCTCGGGGTGCTGGGTGCTCAGTACTCGGGGTGCTCAGTACTCAGGGTGCTGGGTCCTCAGTACTCAGGGTGCTGGGTGCTCAGTGCTCGGGGTGCTGGGTGCTCAGTACTCGGGGTGCTGGGTGCTCAGTGCTCGGGGTGCTGGGTGCTCAGTAACTCGGGGTGCTGGGTGCTCAGTGCTCTGGAAGCTGGGTGCTCAGTACTCAGGGTGCTAGGTGCTCAGTACTCAGGGTGCTCAGTGCTCAGTACTCAGCGTGCTGGGTGCTCAGTGCTCAGGGTCCGCGGTGCCTCAGTACTCAGGGTGCTCAGTGCTCAGTACTCAGCGTGCTTTGTGCTCAGTGCTTCAGGGTGCTGTGTGCTCAGTACTCAGGGTGCTGGGTGCTCAGTACTCAGGGTGCTGGGTGCTCAGTACTCAGGGGTGCTGGTGCTCAGTGCTCGGAATGCTCGGTGATCAGTACTCAGGGTGCTGGGTGCTCAGTGCTCAGGGTGCTTTGTGCTCAGTGCTCAGGGTGCTGGGTGCTCAGTGCTCGGGGTGCTGGGTGCTCAGTGCTCGGGGTGCTGGGTGCTCAGTGCTCGGGGTGCTGGGTGCTCAGTGCTCGTGGTGCTGGGTGCTCAGTACTCAGGGTGCTGGGTTCTCAGTACTCAGGGTGCTGGGTGCTCAGTGCTCAGGGTGCTGGGGTGCTCAGTCCTCAGGGTGCTGGGTGCTCAGTACTCAGGGTGGTTCGGTGCTCAGTTACTCAGGGTGCTCAGTGCTCAGTACTCAGGGTGCTGGTTGCTCAGTGCTCGGGGTGCTCGGTGCTCAGTACTCAGGGTGCTGGGTGCTCAGTGCTCAGGTTGCTGGTGCTCAGTCCTCAGGGTGCTCAGTGCTCAGGGCGCTGGGTGCTCAGTGCTCGGGGTGCTTGGTGCTCAGTACTCAGGGTGCTGAGTGGTCAGTACTCAGGGTGCTGGGTGCTCAGTACTCATTGTGCTGGGTGCTCATTACTCAGGGGGCTGGGTGCTCAGTGCTCAGGGTGCTGGGGTGCTCAGGGCCCTGGGTGCTCAGTGCTCGGGGTGCTGGGTGCTCAGTGCTCGGGGTGCTGGGTGGTCAGTGCTCAGTGCTCAGGGTCCTTGGTGCTCAGTACTCAGGGTGCTCAGTGCTCAGTACTCAGCGTGCTGTGTGCTCAGTGCTCAGGGTGCTGGGTGCTCAGTACTCAGGGTGCTGGGTGCTCAGTACTCAGGGTGCTGGGTGCTCAGTACTCAGGGTGCTGGGTGCTCAGTGCTCGGTTTGCTCGGTGATCAGTACTCAGGGTGCTGGGTGCTCAGTGCTCAGGGTGCTGGGTACTCAGTGCTCAGTACTCAGCGTGCTGGGTGCTCAGTGCTCGGGTGTGCTGGGTCCTCAGTGCTCAGGGTGCTGGGTGCTCAGTACTCAGGGTGCTGGGTGCTCAGTGCTCGGGGTGCTGGGGTCCTCAGTGCTCAGGGTGCTCAGTGATCAGTGCTCGGGGTGCTGGGTGCTCAGTGCTCGGGGTGCTGGGTGCTCCGTGCTCAGGGTGCTGGTTAATCAGTACTCAGTGTGCTCAGTGCTCAGGGTGCTGGGTGCTCAGAACTCAGGGTGCTAGGTGCTCAGTACTCAAGGGTCCTGGGTGCTCAGTGCTCAGGGTGCTCGGTGCTCAGTACTCATGGTGCTGGGTGCTCATTCTCAGGGTGCTGGGTGCTCAGTACTCAGGTTGCTCAGTACTCTGGGTGCTCGGGGCTCTGTACTCATGGTGCTGGGTCCTCAGTACTCAGGGTGCTCGGTGCTCAGTTCTCAGGGTGCTCGGTGCTCAGTGTTTGGGGTGCTGGGAGGTGCTCAATACTCAGGGTGCTGGGGTGCTCAGTGCTCAGGTGCTGGCTGCTCAGTGCTCAGGGTGCTGGGTGCTCAGTACTCAGTGCTCAGGATGCTGGGTGCTCTGGTGCTCAGGGTGCTGGGTGCTCAGTACTCAGGGTGCTGTGTGCTCAGTACTCAGGGTGCTGGGTGCTCAGTGCTCGGGGTACCCGGTGCTCAGTGCTCGGGGTGCTCGGTGCTCAGTACTCAGGGTGCTGGGTGCTCAGTGCTCAGGGTGCGGGGTGCTCAGTGCTCAGGGTGCTTTGTGCTCAGTGCTCAGCGTGCTTGATGCTCAGTACTCAGGGTGCTGGGGTGCTCAGTGCTCAGG
Organism: Microtus oregoni; assembly: GCF_018167655.1. NCBI lineage: Eukaryota > Metazoa > Chordata > Mammalia > Rodentia > Cricetidae > Microtus > Microtus oregoni. The sequence continues at coordinate 4,076,877 of NW_024544550.1, forward strand.
GTGCTGGGTGCTCAGTGCTCGGGTTGCTGGGTGCTCAGTACTCAGGGTGCTGGGTGCTCAGTACTCAGGGTGCTGGGTGCTCAGTACTCGGAGTGCTGGGTGCTCAGTGCTCAGCGTGCTGGGTGCTCAGTACTCAGGGTGCTCGGTGCTCAGTGCTTGGGGTGCTGGGTGCTCAGTACTCAGGGTGCTGGGTGCTCAGTGCTCAGGGTGCTGGGTGCTCAGTGCTCAGGGTGCTGGGTGCTCAGTAGCTCAGTGCTCAGGATGCTGGGTGCGGCAGTGCTCGGGCTGCTGGGTGCTCAGTGCTCAGGGTGCTGGGTGCTCAGTACTCAGGGTGCTGGGTTCTCAGTACTCAGGGTGCTGGGTGCTCATTCTCGGGGTGCTGGGTGCTCAGTGATCGGGGTGGCTGGCTGCTCAGTACTCAGGGTGCTGGGTGCTCAGTACTCAGGGTGCTGGGTGCTCAGTACTCAGGGTGATCTGTTCTCAGTACTCAGGGTGCTGGGTGCTCAGTGCTCGGGGTGCTGGGTGCTCAGTACTCAGGGTGATCTGTTCTCAGTACTCAGCGTGCTGGGTGCTCAGTGGTCAGGGTCCGCGGTGCTCAGTACTCAGGGTGCTCAGTGCTCAGTACTCAGCGTGCTTTGTGCTCAGTGCTCAGGGTGGCTGTGTGCTCAGTACTCAGGGTGCTGGGTGCTCAGTACTCAGGGTGCTGTGTGCTCAGTACTCAGGGTGCTGGGTGCTCAGTGCTCGGAATGCTCGGTGATCAGTACTCAGGGTGCTGGGTGCTCAGTGCTCAGGGTGCTTTGTGCTCAGTGCTCAGGGTGCTGGGTGCTCAGTGCTCGGGGTGCTGGGTGCTCAGTGCTCGGGGTGCTGGGTGCTCAGTGCTCGGGGTGCTGGGTGCTCAGTGCTCGGGGTGCTGGGTGCTCAGTGCTCAGGGTGCTCAGTGATCAGTGCTCGGGGTGGCTGGGTGCTCAGTGCTCGTCGTGCTGGGTGCTCCGTGCTCAGGGTGCAGGTTAATCAGTACTCAGTGTGCTCAGTGCTCAGGGTGCTGGGTGCTCAGAACTCATGGGTGCTAGGTGCTCAGTACTCAGGGTCCTGGGTGCTCAGTGCTCAGGGTGCTCGGTGCTCAGTACTCATGGTGCTGGGTGCTCATTCTCGGGGTGCTGGGTGCTCAGTACTCAGGTTGCTCAGTACTCTGGGTGCTCGGGGCTCTGTACTCATGGTGCTGGGTCCTCAGTACTCAGGGTGCTCGGTGCTCAGTTCTCAGGGTGCTCGGTGCTCAGTGTTTGGGGTGCTGGGTGCTCAATACTCAGGGTGCTGGGTGCTCAGTGCTCAGGGTGCTGGCTGCTCAGTGCTCAGGGTGCTGGGTGCTCAGTACTCAGTGCTCAGGATGCTGGGTGCTCTGTGCTCAGGGTGCTGGGTGCTTCAGTACTCAGGGTGCTGGGTGCTCAGTACTCAGGGTGCTGGGTGCTCAGTGCTCGGGGTACCCGGTGCTCAGTGCTCGGGGTGCTCGGTGCTCAGTACTCAGGGTGCTGGGTGCTCAGTGCTCAGGGTGCGGGGTGCTCAGTGCTCAGGGTGCTTTGTGCTCAGTGCTCAGCGTGCTTGATGCTCAGTACTCAGGGTGCTGGGTGCTCAGTGCTCGGGTTTGCTGGGTGCTCAGTACTCAGGGTGCTGGGTGCTCAGTACTCAGGGTGCTGGGTGCTCAGTACTCGGAGTACTGGGTGCTCAGTGCTCAGCGTGCTGGGTGCTCAGTGCTCGGGTTGCTGGGTGCTCAGTACTCAGGGTGCTGGGTGCTCAGTACTCAGGGTGCTGGGTGCTCAGTACTCGGAGTACTGGGTGCTCAGTGCTCAGCGTGCTGGGTGCTCAGTACTCAGGGTGCTCGGTGCTCAGTGCTTGGGGTGCTGGGTGCTCAGTACTCAGGGTGCTGGGTGCTCAGTGCTCAGGGTGCTGGGTGCTCAGTGCTCAGGGTGCTGGGTGCTCAGTACTCAGTGCTCAGGATGCTGGGTGCGCAGTGCTCGGGCTGCTGGGTGCTCAGTGCTCAGGATGCTGGGTGCTCAGTACTCAGGGTGCTGGGTTCTCAGTACTCAGGGTGCTGGGTGCTCATTCTCGGGGTGCTGGGTGCTCAGTGATCGGGGTGCTGGCTGCTCAGTACTCAGGGTGCTGGGTGCTCAGTACTCAGGGTGCTGGGTGCTCAGTACTCAGGGTGATCTGTTCTCAGTACTCAGGGTGCTGGGTGCTCAGTGCTCGGAGGTGCTGGGTGCTCAGTACTCGGGGTGCTCAGTACTCAGGGTGCTGGGTCCTCAGTACTCAAGGTGCTGGGTGCTCAGTGCTCGGGGTGCTGGGTGCTCAGTACTCGGGGTGGCTGGGTGCTCAGTGCTCGGGGTGCTGGGTGTCTCAGTACTCGGGGTGCTGGGTGCTCAGTGCTCTGGAAGCTGGGTGCTCAGTACTCAGGGTGCTAGGTGCTCAGTACTCAGGGTGCTCAGTGCTCAGTACTCAGCGTGCTGGTGGCTCAGTGCTCAGGGTCCGCGGGTGCTCAGTACTCAGGGTGCTCAGTGCTCAGTACTCAGCGTGCTTTGTGCTCAGTAGCTCAGGGTGCTGTGTGCTCAGTACTCAGGGTGCTGGGTGCTCAGTACTCAGGGTGCTGGGTGCTCAGTACTCAGGGTGCTGGGTGCTCAGTGCTCGGAATGCTCGGTGATCAGTACTCAGGGTGCTGGGTGCTCAGTGCTCAGGGTGCTTTGTGCTCAGTGCTCAGGGTGCTGGGTGCTCAGTGCTCGGGCTGCTGGGTGCTCAGTGCTCGGGGTGCTGGGTGCTCAGTGCTCGGGGTGCTGGGTGCTCAGTGCTCGTGGTGCTGGGTGCTCAGTACTCAGGGTGCTGGGTTCTCAGTACTCAGGGTGCTGGGTGCTCAGTGCTCAGGGTGCTGGGTGCTCAGTCCTCAGGGTGCTGGGTGCTCAGTACTCAGGGTGTTCGGTGCTCAGTACTCAGGGTGCTCAGTGCTCAGTACTCAGGGTGCTGGTTGCTCAGTGCTCGGGGTGCTCGGTGCTCAGTACTCAGGGTGCTGGGTGCTCAGTGCTCAGGTTGCTGGGTGCTCAGTCCTCAGGGTGCTCAGTGCTCAGGGCGCTGGGTGCTCAGTGCTCGGGGTGCTCGGTGCTCAGTAATCAGGGTGCTGAGTGGTCGAGTACTCAGGGTGCTGGGTGCTCAGTACTCATTGTGCTGGGTGCTCCATTACTCAGGGGGCTGGGTGCTCAGTGCTCAGGGTGCTGGGTGCTCAGTGCTCAGGGCCCTGGGTGCTCAGTGCTCGGGGTGCTGGGTGCTCAGTGATCGGGTGCTGGCTGCTCAGTACTCAGGGTGCTGGGTGCTCAGTACTCAGGGTGCTGGGTGCTCAGTACTCAGGGTGATCTGTTCTCAGTACTCAGGGTGCTGGGTGCTCAGTGCTCGGGGTGCTGGGTGCTCAGTACTTGGGGTGCTCAGTACTCAGGGTGCTGGGGTCCTCAGTACTCAGGGTGCTGGGTGCTCAGTGCTCGGGGTGCTGGGTGTGCTCAGTACTCGGGGTGCTGGTGCTCAGTGCTCTGGAAGCTGGGTGCTCAGTACTCAGGGTGCTAGGTGCTCAGTACTCAGGGTGCTCAGTGCTCAGTACTCAGCGTGCTGGGTGCTCAGTGGCTCAGGGTCCGCGGTGCTCAGTACTCAGGGTGCTCAGTGCTCAGTACTCAGCGTGCTTTGTGCTCAGTGCTCAGGGTGCTGTTGTGCTCAGTACTCAGGGTTGCTGGGTGCTCAGTACTCAGGGTGCTGGGTGCTCAGTACTCAGGGTGCTTGGGTGCTCAGTGCTCGGAATGCTCGGTGATCAGTACTCAGGGTGCTGTGTGCTCAGTGCTCAGGGTGCTTTGTGCTCAGTGCTCAGGTGCTGGGTGCTCAGTGCTCGGGGTGCTGGGTGCTCAGTGCTCGGGGTGCTGGGTGCTCAGTGCTCGGGGTGCTGGGTGCTCAGTGCTCGGGGTGCTGGGTGCTCAGTGTCTCAGGGTGCTCAGTGATCAGTGCTCGGGGTGCGGGGTGCTCAGTGCTCGTCGTGCTGGGTGCTCCGTGCTCAGGGTTGCAGGTTAATCAGTACTCAGTGTGCTCAGTGCTCAGGGTGCTGGGTGCTCAGAACTCAGGGTGCTAGGTGCTCAGTACTCAGGGTCCTGGGTGCTCAGTGCTCAGGGTGCTCGGTGCTCAGTACTCATGGTGCTGGGTGCTCATTCTCGGGGTGCTGGGTGCTCAGTACTCAGGTTGCTCAGTACTCTTGGGTGCTCGGGGCTCTGTACTCATGGTGCTGGGTCCTCAGTACTCAGGGTGCTTCGGTGCTCAGTTCTCAGGGTGCTCGGTGCTCAGTGTTTGGGGTGCTGGGTGCTCAATACTCAGGGTGCTGGGTGCTCAGTGCTCAGGGTGCTGGCTGCTCAGTGCTCAGGGTGCTGGGTGCTCAGGCTGGGTGCTCAGTACTCAGTGCTCAGGATGCTGGGTGCTCTGTGCTCAGGGTGCTGGGTGCTCAGTACTCAGGGTGCTGGGTGCTCAGTACTCAGGGTGCTGGGTGCTCAGTGCTCGGGGTTACCCGGTGCTCAGTGCTCGGGGTGCTCGGTGCTCAGTACTCAGGGGCTGGGTGCTCAGTGCTCAGGGTGCGGGGTGCTCAGTGCTCAGGGTGCTTTGTGCTCAGTGCTCAGCGTGCTTGATGCTCAGTACTCAGGTGGTGGCTGGGTGCTCAGTGCTCAGGGTGCTGGGTGCTCAGTGCTCGGGTTGCTGGGTGCTCAGTACTCAGGGTGCTGGGGTGCTCAGTACTCAGGGTGCTGGGTGCTCAGTACTCGGAGTACTGGGTGCTCAGTGCTCAGCGTGCCTGGGTGCTCAGTACTCAGGGTGCTCGGTGCTCAGTGCTTGGGGTGCTGGGTGCTCAGTACTCAAGGGTGCTGGGTGCTCAGTGCTCAGGGTGCTGGGTGCTCAGTGCTCAGGGTGCTGGGTGCTCAGTACTCAGTGCTCAGGATGCTGGGTGCGCAGTGCTCGGGCTGCTGGGTGCTCAGTGCTCAGGGTGCTGGGTGCTCAGTACTCAGGGTGCTGGGTTCTCAGTACTCAGGGTGCTGGGTGCTCATTCTCGGGGTGCTGGGTGCGTCAGTGATCGGGGTGCTGGCTGCTCAGTACTCAGGGTGCTTGGGTGCTCAGTACTCAGGGTGCTGGGTGCTCAGTACTCAGGGTGATCTGTTCTCAGTACTCAGGGGTGCTGGGTGCTCAGTGCTCGGGGGTGCTGGGTGCTCAGTACTCGGGGTGCTCAGTACTCAGGGTGCTGGGTCCTCAGTACTCAGGGTGCTGGGTGCTCAGTGCTCGGGGTGCTGGGTGCTCAGTACTCGGGGTGCTGGGTTGCTCAGTGCTCGGGGTGCTGGGTGCTCAGTACTCGGGGTGCTGGGTGCTCAGTGCTCTGGAAGCTGGGTGCTCAGTACTCAGGGTGCTAGGTGCTCAGTACTCAGGGTGCTCAGTGGCTCAGTACTCAGCGTGCTTGGGTGCTCAGTGCTCAGGGTCCGCGGTGCTCAGTACTCAGGGTGCTCAGTGCTCAGTACTCAGCGTGCTTTGTGCTCAGTGCTCAGGGTGCTGTGTGCTCAGTACTCAGGGTGCTGGGTGCTCAGTACTCAGGGTGCTGGGTGCTCAGTACTCAGGGTGCTGGGTGCTCAGTGCTCGGAATGCTCGGTGATCAGTACTCAGGGTGCTGGGTGCTCAGTGCTCAGGGTGCTTTGTGCCTCAGTGCTCAGGGTGCTGGGTGCTCAGTGCTCGGGCTGCTGGTGCTCAGTGCTCGGTGGTGCTGGGTGCTCAGTGCTCCGGGGTGCTGGGTGCTCAGTGCTCGTGGTGCTGGGTGCTCAGTACTCAGGGTGCTGGGTTCTCAGTACTCAGGGTGCTGGGTGCTCAGTGCTCAGGGTGCTGGGTGCTCAGTCCTCAGGGTGCTGGGTGCTCAGTACTCAGGGTGTTCGGTGCTCAGGTACTCAGGGTGCTCAGTGCTCAGTACTCAGGGTGCTGGTTGCTCAGTGCTCGGGGTGCTCCGGTGCTCAGTACTCAGGGTTGCTGGGTGCTCAGTGCTCAGGTTGCTGGGTGCTCAGTCCTCAGGGTGCTCAGTGCTCAGGGCGCTGGGTGCTCAGTGCTCGGGGTGCTCGGTGCTCAGTACTCAGGGTGCTGAGTGGTCAGTACTCAGGGTGCTGGGGTGCTCAGTACTCATTGTGCTGGGTGCTCATTACTCAGGGGGCTGGGTGCTCAGTGCTCAGGGTGCTGGGTGCTCAGTGCTCAGGGCCCTGGGTGCTCAGTGCTCGGGGTGCTGGGTGCTCATGCTCGGGGTGGTGGGTGGTCAGGTGCTCAGTGCTCAGGGTCCTTGGTGCTCAGTACTCAGGGTGCTCAGTGCTCAGTACTCAGCGTGCTGTGTGCTCAGTGCTCAGGGTGCTGGTGCTCAGTACTCAGGGTGCTGGGTGCTCAGTACTCAGGGTGCTGGGTGCTCAGTACTCAGGGTGCTGGTGCTCAGTGCTTCGGTTTGCTCGGTGATCAGTACTCAGGGTGCTGGGTGCTCAGTGCTCAGGGTGCTGGGTACTCAGTGCTCAGTACTCAGCGTGCTGGGTGCTCAGTGCTCGGGGTGCTGGGTCCTCAGTGCTCAGGGTGCTGGGTGCTCAGTACTCAGGGTGCTGGGGTGCTCAGTGCTCGGGGTGCTGGGTCCTCAGTGCTCAGGGTGCTCAGTGATCAGTGCTCGGGGTGCTGGGTGCTCAGTGCTCGGGGTGCTGGGTGCTCCGTGCTCAGGGTGCTGGTTAATCAGTACTCAGTGTGCTCAGTGCTTAGGGTGCTGGGTGCTCAGAACTCAGGGTGCTAGGTGCTCAGTACTCAGGGTCCTGGGTGCTCAGTGCTCAGGGTGCTCGGTGCTCAGTACTCATGGTGCTGGGTGCTCATTCTCGGGGTGCTGGGTGCTCAGTACTCAGGTTGCTCAGTACTCTGGGTGCTCGGGGCTCTGTACTCATGGTGCTGGGTCCTCAGTACTCAGGGTGCTCGGTGCTCAGTTCTCAGGGTGCTCGGTGCTCAGTGTTTGGGGTGCTGGGTGCTCAATACTCAGGGTGCTGGGTGCTCAGTGCTCAGGGTGCTGGCTGCTCAGTGCTCAGGGTGCTGGGTGCTCAGTACTCAGTGCTCAGGATGCTGGGTGCTCTGTGCTCAGGGTGCTGGGTGCTCAGTACTCAGGGTGCTGGGTGCTCAGTACTCAGGGTGCTGGGTGCTCAGTGCTCGGGGTACCCGGTGCTCAGTGCTCGGGGTGCTCGGTGCTCAGTACTCAGGGTGCTGGGTGCTCAGTGCTCAGGGTGCGGGGGTGCTCAGTGCTCAGGGTGCTTTGTGCTCAGTGCTCAGCGTGCTTGATGCTCAGTACTCAGGGTGCTGGGTGCTCAGTGCTCAGGGTGCTGGGTGCTCAGTGCTCGGGTTGCTGGGTGCTCAGTACTCAGGGTGCTGGGTGCTCAGTACTCAGGGTGCTGGGTGCTCAGTACTCGGAGTGCTGGGTGCTCAGTGCTCAGCGTGCTGGGTGCTCAGTACTCAGGGTGCTCGGTGCTCAGTGCTTGGGGTGCTGGGTGCTCAGTACTCAGGGTGCTGGGTGCTCAGTGCTCAGGGTGCTGGGTGCTCAGTGCTCAGGGTGCTGGGTGCTCAGTACTCAGTGCTCAGGATGCTGGGTGCGCAGTGCTCGGGCTGCTGGGTGCTCAGTGCTCAGGGTGCTGGGTGCTCAGTACTCAGGTGCTGGGTTCTCAGTACTCAGGGTGCTGGGTGCTCATTCTCGGGGTGCTGGGTGCTCAGTGATCGGGGTGCTGGCCTGCTCAGTACTCAGGGTGCTGGGTGCTCAGTACTCAGGGTGCTGGGTGCTCAGTACTCAGGTTGATCTGTTCTCAGTACTCAGGGTGCTGGGTGCTCAGTGCTCGGGGTGCTGGGTGCTCAGTACTCAGGGTGATCTGTTCTCAGTACTCAGCGTGCTGGGTGCTCAGTGCTCAGGGTCCGCGGTGCTCAGTACTCAGGGTGCTCAGTGCTCAGTACTCAGCGTGCTTTGTGCTCAGTGCTCAGGGTGCTGTGTGCTCAGTACTCAGGGTGCTGGGTGCTCAGTACTCAGGGTGCTGGGTGCTCAGTACTCAGGGTGCTGGGTGCTCAGTGCTCGGAATGCTCGGTGATCAGTACTCAGGGTGCTGGGTGCTCAGTGCTCAGGGTGCTTTGTGCTCAGTGCTCAGGGTGCTGGGTGCTCAGTGCTCGGGCTGCTGGGTGCTCAGTGCTCGGGGTGCTGGGTGCTCAGTGCTCGGGGTGCTGGGTGCTCAGTGCTCGGGGTGCTGGGGTGCTCAGTACTCAGGGTGCTGGGTGCTCAGTACTCAGGGTGCTGGGTACTCAGTGCTCAGGGTGCTGGGTGCTCAGTCCTCAGGGTGCTGGGTGCTCAGTACTCAGGGTGTTCGGTGCTCAGTACTCAGGGTGCTCAGTGCTCAGTACTCAGGGTGCTGGTTGCTCAGTGCTCGGGGTGCTCGGTGCTCAGAACTCAGGGTGCTGGGTGCTCAGTACTCAGGGTGCTGGGTGCTCAGTACTCAGGGTGCTGGGTGCTCAGTACTCAGGGTGCTGGGTGCTCAGTACTCAGGGTGCTGGGTGCTCAGTGCTCCGGGTCCTGGGTGCTCAGTACTCAGGGTGCTGGGTGCTCAGTACTCAGGGTGCTCGGTGCTCAGTACTCAGTGAGCTGGGTGCTCAGTGCTCAGGGTGCTGGGTGCTCAGTACTCAGCGTGCTGGGTGCTCAGTGCTCAGGGTGCTGGGTGCTCAGTGCTCAGGGTGCTGGGTGCTCAGTACTCAGGGTGCTGGGTCCTCAGTGCTCAGGGTGATCGGTGCTCAGTACTCAGTGTGCTCAGTACTCAAGGTGCTGGGTGCTCAGTGCTCAGGGTGCTGGGTGCTCAGTACTCAGGGTGCTCTGTGCTCAGTGCTCGGGGTGCTGGGTGCTCAGTGCTCAGGGTGATCGGTGCTCAGTACTCAGGGTGCTGGGTGCTCAGTGCTCAGGTTGCTGGGTGCTCAGTCCTCAGGGTGCTCAGTACTCAGGGTGCTGGGTGCTCAGTGCTCAGGGTGCTGGGTGCTCAGTGCTCAGTGCTCAGGGTGCTGGGTGCTCAGTGCTCAGCGTGCTTGATGCTCAGTACTCAGGGTGCTGGGTGCTCAGTGCTCAGGGTGCTGGGTGCTCAGTGCTCGGGTTGCTGGGTGCTCAGTACTCAGGGTGCTGGGTGCTCAGTACTCAGGGGTGCTGGGTGCTCAGTACTCGGGGTGCTGGGTGCTCAGTGCTCAGCGTGCTGGGTGCTCAGTACTCAGGGTGCTCGGTGCTCAGTGCTTGGGGTGCTGGGTGCTCCGTACTCAGGGTGCTGGGTGCTCAGTGCTCAGGGTGCTGGGTGCTCAGTGCTCAGGGTGCTGGGTGCTCAGTACTCAGTGCTCAGGATGCTGGGTGCTCAGTGCTCGGGCTGCTGGGTGCTCAGTGCTCAGGGTGCTGGGTGCTCAGTACTCAGGGTGCTGGGTTCTCAGCACTCAGGGTGCTGGGTGCACAGTGCTAGGGGGTGCTGGGTGCTCAGTGCTCGGGGTCTGGGTGCTCAGTACTCAGGGTGCTGGGTGCTCATTCTCGGGGTGCTGGGTGCTCAGTGATCGGGGTGCTTGGTGCTCAGTACTCAGGGTGCTGGGTGCTCAGTACTCAGGGTGCTGGGTGCTCATTCCTCAGGGTGCTCAGTACTCAGGGTGCTGGGTGCTCAGTGCTCAGGGTGCTGGGTGCTCAGTGCTCAGGGTGCTGGGTGCTCAGTGCTCAGCGTGCTTGATGCTCAGTACTCAGGGTGCTGGGTGCTCAGTGCTCAGGGTGCTGGGTGCTCAGTGCTCAGCGTGCTGGGTGCTCAGTACTCAGGGTGCTCGGTGCTCAGTGCTTGGGGTGCTGGGTGCTCCTTACTCAGGGTGCTGGGTACTCAGTGCTCAGGGTGCTGGGTGCTCAGTGCTCAGGGTGCTGGGTGCTCAGTACTCAGTGCTCAGGATGCTGGGTGCTCAGTGCTCGGGCTGCTGGGTGCTCAGTGCTCAGGGTGCTGGGTGCTCAGTACTCAGGGTGCTGGGTTCTCAGCACTCAGGGTGCTGGGTGCACAGTGCTAGGGGTGCTGGGTGCTCAGTGCTCGGGGTCTGGGTGCTCAGTACTCAAGGTGCTGGGTGCTCATTCTCGGGGTGCTGGGTGCTCAGTGATCGGGGTGCTGGCTGCTCAGTACTCAGGGTGCTGGGTGCTCAGTACTCAGGGTGCTGGGTGCTCAGTACTCAGGGTGATCTGTTCTCAGTACTCAGGGTGCTGGGTGCTCAGTGCTCGGGGTGCTGGGTGCTCAGTACACGGGGTGCTCAGTACTCAGGGTGCTGGGTGCTCAGTACTCAGGGTGCTGGGTGCTCAGTGCTCGGGTGCTGGGTGCTCAGTACTCGGGGTGCTGGGTGCTCAGTGCTCGGGGTGCTGGGTGCTCAGTGCTGAGGGTTCTGGCTGCTCAGTGCTCAGGGACCTGGGTGCTCAGTACTCAGTGTGCTAGGTGCTCAGTACTCAGGGTGCTCAGTGTTCAGTACTCAGCGTGCTGGGTGCTCAGTGCTCAGGGTCCGCGGTGCTCAGTACTCAGGGTGCTCAGTGCTCAGTACTCAGCGTGCTTTGTGCTCAGTGCTCAGGGTGCTGTGTGCTCAGTACTCAGGGTGCTGGGTGCTCAGTACTCAGGGTGCTGGGTGCTCAGTACTCAGGGTGCTGGGTGCTCAGTGCTCGGAATGCTCGGTGATCAGTACTCAGGCTGCTGGGTGCTCAGTGCTCAGGGTGCTGGGTGCTCAGTGCTCAGCGTGCTTGATGCTCAGTACTCAGGGTGCTGGGTGCTCAGTGCTCAGGGTGCTGGGTGCTCAGTGCTCTTGTTTGCTGGGTGCTCAGTACTCAGGGTGCTGGCTGCTCAGTACTCAGGGTGCTGGGTGCTCAGTACTCGGGGTGCTGGGTGCTCAGTGCTCAGCGTGCTGGGTGCTCAGTACTCAGGGTGCTCGGTGCTCAGTGCTTGGGGTGCTGGGTGCTCCTTACTCAGGGTGCTGGGTACTCAGTGCTCAGGGTGCTGGGTGCTCAGTGCTCAGGGTGCTGGGTGCTCAGTACTCAGTGCTCAGGATGCTGGGTGCTCAGTGCTCGGGCTGCTGGGTGCTCAGTGCTCAGGGTGCTGGGTGCTCAGTACTCAGGGTGCTGGGTTCTCAGCACTCAGGGGTGCTGGGTGCACAGTGCTAGGGGTGATGGGTGCTCAGTGCTCGGGGTCTGGGTGCTCAGTACTCAAGGTGCTGGGTGCTCATTCTCGGGGTGCTGGGTGCTCAGTGATCGGGGTGCTGGCTGCTCAGTACTCCAGGGTGCTGGGTGCTCAGTACTCAGGGTGCTGGGTGCTCAGTACTCAGGGTGATCTGTTCTCAGTACTCAGGGTGCTGGGTGCTCAGTGCTCGGGGTGCTGGGTGCTCAGTACACGGGGTGCTCAGTACTCAGGGTGCTGGGTGCTCAGTACTCAGGGTGCTGGGTGCTCAGTGCTCGTGGTGCTGGGTGCTCAGTACTCGGGGTGCTGGGTGCTCAGTGCTCGGGGTGCTGGGTGCTCAGTGCTGAGGGTTCTGGCTGCTCAGTGCTCAGGGACCTGGGTGCTCAGTACTCAGTGTGCTAGGTGCTCAGTACTCAGGGTGCTCAGTGCTCAGTACTCAGCGTGCTGGATGCTCAGTGCTCAGGGTCCGCGGTGCTCAGTACTCAGGGTGCTCAGTGCTCAGTACTCAGCGTTCTTTGTGCTCAGTGCTCAGGGTGCTGTGTGCTCAGTACTCAGGGTGCTGGGTGCTCAGTGCTCGGAATGCTCGGTGATCAGTACTCAGGCTGCTGGGTGCTCAGTGCTCAGGGTGCTGGGTGCTCAGTGCTCAGGGTGCTGGGTGCTCAGTGCTCGGGGTGCTGGGTGCTCAGTACTCAGGGTGCTCGGTGCTCAGTACTCAGGGAGCTGGGTGCTCAGTGCTCAGGGTGCTGGGTGCTCAGTACTCAGGGTATTGGGTGCTCAGTGCTCAGGGTGCTGGGTGCTCAGTGCTCAGGGTGCTAGGTGCTCAGTACTCAGGGTGCTGGGTCCTCAGTGCTCAGGGTGATCGGTGCTCAGTACTCAGGGTGCTCAGTACTCAAGGTGCTGGGTGCTCAGTGCTCAGGGTGCTGGGTGCTCAGTACTCAGGGTGCTGGGTGCTCAGTGCTCAGGTTGCTGGGTGCTCAGTCCTCAGGGTGCTCAGTACTCAGGGTGCTGGGTGCTCAGTGCTCAGGGTGCTGGGTGCTCAGTGCTCAGGTTGCTGGGTGCTCAGTCCTCAGGGTGCTCAGTGCTCATGGTGCTGTGTGCTCAGTGCTCAGGGTGCTCGGTGCTCAGTACTCAGGGTGCTGAGTGCTCAGTACTGAGGGTGCTGGGTGCTCAGTACTCATGGTGCTGGGTGCTCAGTACTCAGGGGGCTGGGTGCTCAGTGCTCAGGGCGCTGGGTGCTCAGTGCTCGGGGTGCTGGGTGCTCAGTGCTCGGGGTGCTGGGTGGTCAGTGCTCAGTGCTCAGGGTGCTGGGTGCTCAGTGCTCAGTGCTCAGGGTGCTGGGTGCTCAGTACTCAGGGTGCTGGGTGCTCAGTACTCAGGGTGCTGGGTGCTCAGTTCTCAGGGTGCTGGGTGCTCAGTACTCTGGGTGTTGGGTGCTCAGTACTCAGGGTGCTGGGTGCTCAGTGCTCGGGGTGCTGGGTGCTCAATGCTCAGGGTGCTGGGTTCTCAGTGCTCAGGCTGCTGGGTGCTCAGTACTCAGGGTGCTCAGTGCTCAGTACTCAGGGTGCTGGGTGCTCAGTACTCAGGGTGCTCAGTGCTCATTACTCGGGGTGCTGGGTGCTCAGTGCTCAGTGTGCTCAGTGCTCAGTGCTCGGGGTGCTGGGTGCTCAGTGCTCGGGGCGCTGGGTGCTCAGTGCTCGGGGTGCTGGGTGCTCAGTACTCAGGGTGCTGTGTGCTCAGTGCTCAGTACTCAGCGTGCTGGGTGCTCAGTGCTCAGAGTGTTGGGTTCTCAGTACTCAGGGTGCTGGGTGCTCAGTGCTCAGTGCTCAGGGTGCTCAGTGCTCAGGGTACTCAGTGCTCAGGGTTCTGGGTGCTCAGGGTGCTGGGTGCTCAGTGCTCGGGGTGCTGGGTGCTCAGTGCTCGGGGTGCTCAGTGCTCAGTGCTCAGGGTGCTGGGTGCTCAGTGCTCAGTGCTCAGGGTGCTGGGTGCTCAGTGCTCAGTGCTCAGGGTGCTGGGTGTTCAGTACTCAGGTTGCTCGGTGCTCAGTGCTCAGTGTGCTCAGTGCTCAGTACTCAGGGTGCTGGGTGCTCAGTGCTCGGGGTGCTGGGTGCTCAGTGCTCGGGGTGCTGTGTTCTCAGTACTCAGGGTGCTGGGTGCTCAGTACTCAGGGTGCTGGATGCTCAGTGCTCAGGGTGCTGGGTGCTCAGTCCTCAGGGTGCTGGGTGCTCAGTACTCAGGGTGTTCGGTGCTCAGTACTCAGGGTGCTCAGTGCTCAGTACTCAGGGTGCTGGGTGCTCAGTGCTCGGGGTGCTCGGTGCTCAGAACTCAGGGTGCTGGGTGCTCAGTATTCAGGGTGCTGGGTGCTCAGTACTCAGGGTGCTGGGTGCTCAGTACTCAGGGTGCTGGGTGCTCAGTACTCAGGGTGCTGGGTGCTCAGTACTCAGGGTGCTGGGTGCTCACTGCTCCGGGTCCTGGGTGCTCAGTACTCAGGGTGCTGGGTGCTCAGTACTCATTGTGCTCGGTGCTCAGTAATCAGGGAGCTGGGTGCTCAGTGATCAGGGTGCTGGGTACTCAGTACTCAGGGTGCTGGGTGCTCAGTACTCAGGGTGCTGGGTGCTCAGTGCTCAGGGTGCTGGGTGCTCAGTGCTCAGGGTGCTGGGTGCTCAGTACTCAGGGTGCTGGGTCCTCAGTGCTCAGGGTGATCGCTGCTCAGTACTCAGGGTGCTCAGTACTGAAGGTGCTGGATGCTCAGTGCTCAGGGTGCTGGGTGCTCAGTACTCAGGGTGCTGGGTGCTCAGTACTGAGGGTGCTGGGTGCTCAGTGCTCGGAATGCTCGGTGATCAGTACTCAGGGTGCTGGTTGCTCAGTGCTCAGGGTGCTGGGTGCTCAGTGCTCAGGGTGCTGGGTGCTCAGTGCTCGGGGTGCTGGGTGCTCAGTGCTCGGGGTGCTGGGTGCTCAGTGCTCGGGGTGCTGGGTGCTCAGTGCTCGGGGTGCTGGGTCCTCAATACTCAGGGTGCTGGGTGCTCAGTACTCAGGGTGCTGGGTGCTCAGTGCTCAGGGTGCTGGGTGCTCAGTCCTCAGGGTGCTGGGTGCTCAGTGCTCAGGGTGTTCGGTGCTCAGTACTCAGGGTGCCAAGTGCTCAGTACTCAGGGTGCTGGTTGCTCAGTGCTCAGGGTGCTCGGTGCTCAGAACTCAGGGTGCTGGGTGCTCAGTACTCAGGGTGCTGGGTGCTCAGTACTCAGGGTGCTGGTTGCTCAGTACTCAGGGTGCTGGGTGCTCAGTACTCAGGGTCCTGGGTGCTCAGTGCTCCGGGTCCTGGGTGCTCAGTACTCAGGGTGCTGGGTGCTCAGTACTCAGGGTGCTCGGTGCTCAGTACTCATTGTGCTCGGTGCTCAGTAATCAGGGAGCTGGGTGCTCAGTGCTCAGGGTTCTGGGTGCTCAGTACTCAGGGTGCTGGGTGCTCAGTGCTCAGGGTGCTGGGTGCTCAGTGCTCAGGGTGCTGGGTGCTCAGTACTCAGGGTGCTGGGTGCTCAGTACTCAGGGTGCTGGGTGCTCAGTGCTCGGTGTGCTGGGTGCTCAGTGCTCAGGGTGATCGGTGCTCAGTACCCAGGGTGCTGGGTGCTCAGTGCTCAGGTTGCTGGGTGCTCAGTCCTCAGGGTGCTCAGTGCTCAGGGTGCTGGGTGCTCAGTGCTCGGGGTGCTCGGTGCTCAGTACTCAGGGTGCTGAGTGCTCAGTACTCAGGGTGCTGGGTGCTCAGTACTCATGGTGCTGGGTGCTCAGTACTCAGGGGGCTGGGTGCTCAGTTCTCAGGGTGCTGGGTGCTCAGTGCTCAGGGCGCTGGGTGCTCAGTGCTGAGTGCTCAGGGTGCTGGGTGCTCAGTACTCAGGGTGCTGGGTGCTCAGTGCTCGGGGTGCTCGGTGCTCAGTACTCAGGGTGCTGAGTGCTCAGTACTCAGGGTGTTGGGTGCTCAGTACTCAGGGTGCTGGGTGCTCAGTGCTTGGGGTGCTGGGTGCTCAGTGCTCAGGGTGCTGGGTTCTCAGTGCTCAGGGTGCTGGGTGCTCAGTACTCAGGGTGCTCAGTGCTCAGTACTCAGGGTGCTGGGTGCTCAGTACTCAGGGTGCTCAGTGCTCAGTACTCGGGGTACTGCGTGCTCAGTGCTCAGTGTGCTCAGTGCTCAGTGCTCGGGGTGCTGGGTGCTCAGTGCTCGGGGCGCTGGGTGCTCAGTGCTCGGGGTGCTGGGTGCTCAGTACTCAGGGTGCTGTGTGCTCAGTGCTCAGTAATGAGCGTGCTGGGTGCTCAGTGCTCAGAGTGTTGGGTTCTCAGTACTCAGGGTGCTGGGTGCTCAGTGCTCAGGGTGCTCAGTGCTCAGGGTGCTGGGTGCTCAGGGTGCTGGGTGCTCAGTGCTCGGGGTGCTGGGTGATCAGTGCTCAGTGCTCAGGGTGCTGGGTGCTCAGTGCTCAGTGCTCAGGGTGCTGGGTGCTCAGTGCTCAGTGCTCAGGGTGCTGGGTGTTCAGTACTCAGATTGCTCGGTGCTCAGTGCTCAGTGTGCTCAGTGCTCAGTGCTCGGGGTGCTGGGTGCTCAGTGCTCGGGGTGCTGGGTGCTCAGTGCTCGGGGTGCTGGGTGCTCAGTACTCAGGGTGCTGGATGCTCAGAACGCAGGGTGCTGGGTGCTCAGTTCTCAGGGTGCTGGGTGGTCAGTCCTCAGGGTGCTGGGTGCTCAGTACTCAGTGTGTTCGGTGCTCAGTACTCAGGGTGCTGGGTGCTCAGTGCTCAGGGTGCTGGGTGCTCAGTACTCAGGGTGCTGGGTGGTCAGTACTCAGTGTGCTGGGTGCTCAGTACTCAGGGTGCTGGGTGCTCAGTGCTCCGGGTCCTGGGTGCTCAGTACTCAGGGTGCTGGGTGCTCAGTACTCAGGGTGCTGGGTGCTCAGTACTCAGGGTGCTGGGTGCTCAGTACTCAGGGTGCTGGGTGCTCAGTACTCAGGGTGCTGGGTGCTCACTGCTCCGGGTCCTGGGTGCTCAGTACTCAGGGTGCTGGGTGCTCAGTACTCATTGTGCTCGGTGCTCAGTAATCAGGGAGCTGGGTGCTCAGTGATCAGGGTGCTGGGTACTCAGTACTCAGGGTGCTGGGTGCTCAGTACTCAGGGTGCTGGGTGCTCAGTGCTCAGGGTGCTGGGTGCTCAGTGCTCAGTGTGCTGGGTGCTCAGTACTCAGGGTGCTGGGTCCTCAGTTCTCAGGGTGATCGGTGCTCAGTACTCAGGGTGCTCAGTACTCAAGGTGCTGGGTGCTCAGTGCTCAGGGTGCTGGGTGCTCAGTGCTCAGGGTGCTGGGTGCTCAGTATTCAGGGTGCTGGGTCCTCAGTGCTCAGGGTGATCGGTGCTCAGTACTCAGGGTGCTCAGTACTCAAGGTGCTGGGTGCTCAGTGCTCAGGGTGCTGGGTGCTCAGTACTCAGGGTGTTGGGTGCTCAGTGCTCGGGGTGCTGGGTGCTCAGTGCTCAGGGTGATCGGTGCTCAGTACTCATGGTGCTGGGTGCTCAGTGCTTAGGTTGCTGGGTGCTCAGTCCTCAGGGTGCTCAGTACTCAGGGTGCTGGGTGCTCAGTGCTCAGGGTGCTGGGTGCTCAGTGCTCAGGGTGCTGGGTGCTCAGTGCTCAGCGTGCTTGATGCTCAGTACTCAGGGTGCTGGGTGCTCAGTGCTCAGGGTGCTGGGTGCTCAGTGCTCGGGTTGCTGGGTGCTCAGTACTCAGGGTGCTGGGTGCTCAGTACTCAGGGTGCTGGGTGCTCAGTACTCGGGGTGCTGGGTGCTCAGTGCTCAGCGTGCTGGGTGCTCAGTACTCAGGGTACTCGGTGCTCAGTGCTTGGGGTGCTGGGTGCTCCGTACTCAGGGTGCTGGGTGCTCAGTGCTCAGGGTGCTGGGTGCTCAGTGCTCAGGGTGCTGGGTGCTCAGTACTCAGTGCTCAGGATGCTGGGTGCTCAGTGCTCGGGCTGCTGGGTGCTCAGTGCTCAGGGTGCTGGGTGCTCAGTACTCAGGGTGCTGGGTTCTCAGCACTCAGGGTGCTGGGTGCACAGTGCTAGGGGTGCTGGGTGCTCAGTGCTCGGGGTCTGGGTGCTCAGTACTCAGGGTGCTGGGTGCTCATTCTCGGGGTGCTGGGTGCTCAGTGATCGGGGTGCTGGCTGCTCAGTACTCAGGGTGCTGGGTGCTCAGTACTCAGGGTGCTGGGTGCTCATTCCTCAGGGTGCTCAGTACTCAGGGTGCTGGGTGCTCAGTGCTCAGGGTGCTGGGTGCTCAGTGATCAGGGTGCTGGGTGCTCAGTGCTCAGCGTGCTTGATGCTCAGTACTCAGGGTGCTGGGTGCTCAGTGCTCAGGGTGCTGGGTGCTCAGTGCTCGGGTTGCTGGGTGCTCAGTACTCAGGGTGCTGGCTGCTCAGTACTCAGGGTGCTGGGTGCTCAGTACTCGGGGTGCTGGGTGCTCAGTGCTCAGCGTGCTGGGTGCTCAGTACTCAGGGTGCTCGGTGCTCAGTGCTTGGGGTGCTGGGTGCTCCGTACTCAGGGTGCTGGGTGCTCAGTGCTCAGGGTGCTGGGTGCTCAGTGCTCAGGGTGCTGGGTGCTCAGTACTCAGTGCTCAGGATGCTGGGTGCTCAGTGCTCGGGCTGCTGGGTGCTCAGTGCTCAGGGTGCTGGGTGCTCAGTACTCAGGGTGCTGGGTTCTCAGCACTCAGGGTGCTGGGTGCACAGCGCTAGGGGTGCTGGGTGCTCAGTGCTCGGCGTCTGGGTGCTCAGTACTCAGGGTGCTGGGTGCTCATTCTCGGGGTGCTGGGTGCTCAGTGATCGGGGTGCTGGCTGCTCAGTACTCAGTGTGCTGGGTGCTCAGTACTCAGGGTGCTGGGTGCTCAGTACTCAGGGTGATCTGTTCTCAGTACTCAGGGTGCTGGGTGCTCAGTGCTCGGGGTGCTGGGTGCTCAGTACACGGGGTGCTCAGTAATCAGGGTGCTGGGTGCTCAGTACTCAGGGTGCTGGGTGCTCAGTGCTCGGGGTGCTGGGTGCTCAGTACTCGGGGTGCTGGGTGCTCAGTGCTCGGGGTGCTGGGTGCTCAGTGCTGAGGGTTCTGGCTACTCAGTGCTCAGGGACCTGGGTGCTCAGTACTCAGGGTGCTAGGTGCTCAGTACTCAGGGTGCTCAGTGCTCAGTACTCAGCGTGCTGGGTGCTCAGTGCTCAGGGTCCGCGGTGCTCAGTACTCAGGGTGCTCAGTGCTCAGTATTCAGCGTGCTTTGTGCTCAGTGCTCAGGGTGCTGGGTGCTCAGTGCTCGGAATGCTCGGTGATCAGTACTCAGGGTGCTGGGTGCTCAGTGCTCAGGGTGCTGGGTGCCCAGTGCTCAGGGTGCTGGGTGCTCAGTGCTCGGGGTGCTGGGTGCTCAGTACTCAGGGTGCTGGGTGCTCAGTACTCAGGGTGCTGGGTGCTCAGTACTCAGGGTGCTGGGTGCTCAGTGCTCGGAATGCTCGGTGATCAGTACTCAGGGTGCTGGGTGCTCAGTGCTCAGGGTGCTGGGTGCCCAGTGCTCAGGGTGCTGGGTGCTCAGTGCTCGGGGTGCTGGGTGCTCAGTACTCAGGGTGCTCGGTGCTCAGTACTCAGGGAGCTGGGTGCTCAGTGCTCAGGGTGCTGGGTGCTCAGTACTCAGGGTGCTGGGTGCTCAGTGCTCAGGGTGCTGGGTGCTCAGTGCTCAGGGTGCTAGGTGCTCAGTACTCAGGGTGCTGGGTCCTCAGTGCTCAGGGTGATCGGTGCTCAGTACTCAGGGTGCTCAGTACTCAAGGTGCTGGGTGCTCAGTGCTCAGGGTGCTGGGTGCTCAGTACTCAGGGTGCTGGGTGCTCAGTGCTCAGGTTGCTGGGTGCTCAGTCCTCAGGGTGCTCAGTACTCAGGGTGCTGGGTGCTCAGTGCTCAGGGTGCTGGGTGCTCAGTGCTCAGGTTGCTGGGTGCTCAGTCCTCAGGGTGCTCAGTGCTCATGGTGCTGTGTGCTCAGTGCTCAGGGTGCTTGGTGCTCAGTACTCAGGGTGCTGAGTGCTCAGTACTCAGGGTGCTGGGTGCTCAGTACTCATGGTGCTGGGTGCTCAGTAC
Organism: Microtus oregoni; assembly: GCF_018167655.1. Taxonomy (NCBI): domain Eukaryota; kingdom Metazoa; phylum Chordata; class Mammalia; order Rodentia; family Cricetidae; genus Microtus; species Microtus oregoni. Next base: position 4,096,249 of record NW_024544550.1, read on the forward strand.
TCAGGGTGCTGGGTGCTCAGTGCTCAGGGCGCTGGGTGCTCAGTGCTCGGGGTGCTGGGTGCTCAGTGCTCGGGGTGCTGGGTGGTCAGTGCTCAGTGCTCAGGGTGCTGGGTGCTCAGTGCTCAGTGCTCAGGGTGCTGGGTGCTCAGTACTCAGGGTGCTGGGTGCTCAGTACTCAGGGTGCTGGGTGCTCAGTTCTCAGGGTGCTGGGTGCTCAGTACTCTGGGTGTTGGGTGCTCAGTACTCAGGGTGCTGGGTGCTCAGTGCTCGGGGTGCTGGGTGCTCAATGCTCAGGGTGCTGGGTTCTCAGTGCTCAGGCTGCTGGGTGCTCAGTACTCAGGGTGCTCAGTGCTCAGTACTCAGGGTGCTGGGTGCTCAGTACTCAGGGTGCTCAGTGCTCAGTACTCGGGGTGCTGGGTGCTCAGTGCTCAGTGTGCTCAGTGCTCAGTGCTCGGGGTGCTGGGTGCTCAGTGCTCGGGGCGCTGGGTGCTCAGTGCTCGGGGTGCTGGGTGCTCAGTACTCAGGGTGCTGTGTGCTCAGTGCTCAGTACTCAGCGTGCTGGGTGCTCAGTGCTCAGAGTGTTGGGTTCTCAGTACTCAGGGTGCTGGGTGCTCAGTGCTCAGTGCTCAGGGTGCTCAGTGCTCAGGGTACTCAGTGCTAAGGGTTCTGGGTGCTCAGGGTGCTGGGTGCTCAGTGCTCGGGGTGCTGGGTGCTCAGTGCTCAGTGCTCAGGGTGCTGGGTGCTCAGTGCTCAGTGCTCAGGGTGCTGGGTGTTCAGTACTCAGGTTGCTCGGTGCTCACTGCTCAGTGTGCTCAGTGCTCAGTACTCAGGGTGCTGGGTGCTCAGTGCTCAGGGTGCTGGGTGCTCAGTGCTCGGGTTGCTGGGTGCTCAGTACTCAGGGTGCTGGGTGCTCAGTACTCAGGGTGCTGGGTGCTCAGTACTCGGGGTGCTGGGTGCTCAGTGCTCAGCGTGCTGGGTGCTCAGTACTCAGGGTGCTCGGTGCTCAGTGCTTGGGGTGCTGGGTGCTCCGTACTCAGGGTGCTGGGTGCTCAGTGCTCAGGGTGCTGGGTGCTCAGTGCTCAGGGTGCTGGGTGCTCAGTACTCAGTGCTCAGGATGCTGGGTGCTCAGTGCTCGGGCTGCTGGGTGCTCAGTGCTCAGGGTGCTGGGTGCTCAGTACTCAGGGTGCTATGTTCTCAGCACTCAGGGTGCTGGGTGCACAGTGCTAGGGGTGCTGGGTGCTCAGTGCTCGGGGTCTGGGTGCTCAGTACTCAGGGTGCTGGGTGCTCATTCTCGGGGTGCTGGGTGCTCAGTGATCGGGGTGCTGGCTGCTCAGTACTCAGGGTGCTGGGTGCTCAGTACTCAGGGTGCTGGGTGCTCATTCCTCAGGGTGCTCAGTACTCAGGGTGCTGGGTGCTCAGTGCTCAGGGTGCTGGGTGCTCAGTGCTCAGGGTGCTGGGTGCTCAGTGCTCAGCGTGCTTGATGCTCAGTACTCAGGGTGCTGGGTGCTCAGTGCTCAGGGTGCTGGGTGCTCAGTGCTCGGGTTGCTGGGTGCTCAGTACTCAGGGTGCTGGCTGCTCAGTACTCAGGGTGCTGGGTGCTCAGTACTCGGGGTGCTGGGTGCTCAGTGCTCAGCGTGCTGGGTGCTCAGTACTCAGGGTGCTCGGTGCTCAGTGCTTGGGGTGCTGGGTGCTCCGTACTCAGGGTGCTGGGTGCTCAGTGCTCAGGGTGCTGGGTGCTCAGTGCTCAGGGTGCTGGGTGCTCAGTACTCAGTGCTCAGGATGCTGGGTGCTCAGTGCTCGGGCTGCTGGGTGCTCAGTGCTCAGGGTGCTGGGTGCTCAGTACTCAGGGTGCTGGGTTCTCAGCACTCAGGGTGCTGGGTGCACAGCGCTAGGGGTGCTGGGTGCTCAGTGCTCGGGGTCTGGGTGCTCAGTACTCAGGGTGCTGGGTGCTCATTCTCGGGGTGCTGGGTGCTCAGTGATCGGGGTGCTGGCTGCTCAGTACTCAGGGTGCTGGGTGCTCAGTACTCAGGGTGCTGGGTGCTCAGTACTCAGGGTGATTTGTTCTCAGTACTCAGGGTGCTGGGTGCTCAGTGCTCGGGGTGCTGGGTGCTCAGTACACGGGGTGCTCAGTAATCAGGGTGCTGGGTGCTCAGTACTCAGGGTGCTGGGTGCTCAGTGCTCGGGGTGCTGGGTGCTCAGTACTCGGGGTGCTGGGTGCTCAGTGCTCGGGGTGCTGGGTGCTCAGTGCTGAGGGTTCTGGCTACTCAGTGCTCAGGGACCTGGGTGCTCAGTACTCAGGGTGCTAGGTGCTCAGTACTCAGGGTGCTCAGTGCTCAGTACTCAGCGTGCTGGGTGCTCAGTGCTCAGGGTCCGCGGTGCTCAGTACTCAGGGTGCTCAGTGCTCAGTATTCAGCGTGCTTTGTGCTCAGTGCTCAGGGTGCTGTGTGCTCAGTACTCACGGTGCTGGGTGCTCAGTACTCAGGGTGCTGGGTGCTCAGTACTCAGGGTGCTGGGTGCTCAGTGCTCAGAATGCTCGGTGATCAGTACTCAGGGTGCTGGGTGCTCAGTGATCAGGGTGCTGGGTGCCCAGTGCTCAGGGTGCTGGGTGCTCAGTGCTCGGGGTGCTGGGTGCTCATTACTCAGGGTGCTCGGTGCTCAGTACTCAGGGAGCTGGGTGCTCAGTGCTCAGGGTGCTGGGTGCTCAGTACTCAGGGTGCTGGGTGCTCAGTGCTCAGGGTGCTGGGTGCTCAGTGCTCAGGGTGCTAGGTGCTCAGTACTCAGGGTGCTGGGTCCTCAGTGCTCAGGGTGATCGGTGCTCAGTACTCAGGGTGCTCAGTACTCAAGGTGCTGGGTGCTCAGTGCTCAGGGTGCTGGGTGCTCAGTACTCAGGGTGCTGGGTGCTCAGTGCTCAGGTTGCTGGGTGCTCAGTCCTCAGGGTGCTCAGTACTCAGGGTGCTGGGTGCTCAGTGCTCAGGGTGCTGGGTGCTCAGTGCTCAGGTTGCTGGGTGCTCAGTCCTCAGGGTGCTCAGTGCTCATGGTGCTGTGTGCTCAGTGCTCAGGGTGCTCGGTGCTCAGTACTCAGGGTGCTGAGTGCTCAGTACTCAGGGTGCTGGGTGCTCAGTACTCATGGTGCTGGGTGCTCAGTACTCAGGGGGCTGGGTGCTCAGTGCTCAGGGCGCTGGGTGCTCAGTGCTCGGGGTGCTGGGTGCTCAGTGCTCGGGGTGCTGGGTGGTCAGTGCTCAGTGCTCAGGGTGCTGGGTGCTCAGTGCTCAGTGCTCAGGGTGCTGGGTGCTCAGTACTCAGGGTGCTGGGTGCTCAGTACTCAGGGTGCTGGGTGCTCAGTTCTCAGGGTGCTGGGTGCTCAGTACTCTGGGTGTTGGGTGCTCAGTACTCAGGGTGCTGGGTGCTCAGTGCTCGGGGTGCTGGGTGCTCAATGCTCAGGGTGCTGGGTTCTCAGTGCTCAGGCTGCTGGGTGCTCAGTACTCAGGGTGCTCAGTGCTCAGTACTCAGGGTGCTGGGTGCTCAGTACTCAGGGTGCTCAGTGCTCAGTCCTCGGGGTGCTGGGTGCTCAGTGCTCAGTGTGCTCAGTGCTCAGTGCTCGGGGTGCTGGGTGCTCAGTGCTCGGGGCGCTGGGTGCTCAGTGCTCGGGGTGCTGGGTGCTCAGTACTCAGGGTGCTGTGTGCTCAGTGCTCAGTACTCAGCGTGCTGGGTGCTCAGTGCTCAGAGTGTTGGGTTCTCAGTACTCAGGGTGCTGGGTGCTCAGTGCTCAGTGCTCAGGGTGCTCAGTGCTCAGGGTACTCAGTGCTAAGGGTTCTGGGTGCTCAGGGTGCTGGGTGCTCAGTGCTGGGGGTGCTGGGTGCTCAGTGCTCGGGGTGCTCAGTGCTCAGTGCTCAGCGTGCTGGGTGCTCAGTGCTCAGTGCTCAGGGTGCTGGGTGCTCAGTGCTCAGTGCTCAGGGTGCTGGGTGTTCAGTACTCAGGTTGCTCGGTGCTCACTGCTCAGTGTGCTCAGTGCTCAGTACTCAGGGTGCTGGGTGCTCAGTGCTCGGGTGCTGGGTGCTCAGTGCTCGGGGTGCTGTGTTCTCAGTACTCAGGGTGCTGGGTGCTCAGTCCTCAGGGTGCTGGGTGCTCAGTGCTCAGGGTGCTGGGTGCTCAGTCCTCAGGGTGCTGGGTGCTCAGTACTCAGGGTGTTCGGTGCTCAGTACTCAGGGTGCTCAGTGCTCAGTACTCAGGGTGCTGGGTGCTCAGTGCTCGAGGTGCTCGGTGCTCAGAACTCAGGGTGCTGGGTGCTCAGTATTCAGGGTGCTGGGTGCTCAGTACTCAGGGTGCTGGGTGCTCAGTACTCAGGGTGCTGGGTGCTCAGTACTCAGGGTGCTGGGTGCTCAGTACTCAGGGTGCTGGGTGCTCACTGCTGGGGGTCCTGGGTGCTCAGTACTCAGGGTGCTGGGTGCTCAGTACTGATTGTGCTCGGTGCTCAGTAATCAGGGAGCTGCGTGCTCAGTGATCAGGGTGCTGGGTACTCAGTACTCAGGGTGCTGGGTGCTCAGTACTCAGGGTGCTGGGTGCTCAGTGCTCAGGGTGCTGGGTGCTCAGTTCTCAGGGTGCTGGGTGCTCAGTACTCAGGGTGCTGGGTCCTCAGTGCTCAGGGTGATCGGTGCTCAGTACTCAGGGTGCTCAGTACTCAAGGTGCTGGGTGCTCAGTGCTCAGGGTGCTGGGTGCTCAGTACTCAGGGTGCTGGGTGCTCAGTACTCAGGGTGCTGGGTGCTCAGTGCTCGGAATGCTCGGTGATCAGTACTCAGGGTGCTGGTTGCTCAGTGCTCAGGGTGCTGGGTGCTCAGTGCTCAGGGTGCTGGGTGCTCAGTACTCGGGGTGCTGGGTGCTCAGTGCTCGGGGTGCTGGGTGCTCAGTGCTCGGGGTGCTGGGTGCTCAGTGCTCGGGGTGCTGGGTGCTCAATACTCAGGGTGCTGGGTGCTCAGTACTCAGGGTGCTGGGTGCTCAGTGCTCAGGGTGCTGGGTTCTCAGCACTCAGGGTGCTGGGTGCACAGTGCTAGGGGTGCTGGGTGCTCAGTGCTCGGGGTCTGGGTGCTCAGTACTCAGGGTGCTGGGTGCTCATTCTCGGGGTGCTGGGTGCTCAGTGATCGGGGTGCTGGCTGCTCAGTACTCAGGGTGCTGGGTGCTCAGTACTCAGGGTGCTGGGTGCTCATTCCTCAGGGTGCTCAGTACTCAGGGTGCTGGGTGCTCAGTGCTCAGGGTGCTGGGTGCTCAGTGCTCAGGGTGCTGGTTGCTCAGTGCTCAGCGTGCTTGATGCTCAGTACTCAGGGTGCTGGGTGCTCAGTGCTCAGGGTGCTGGGTGCTCAGTGCTCGGGTTGCTGGGTGCTCAGTACTCAGGGTGCTGGCTGCTCAGTACTCAGGGTGCTGGGTGCTCAGTACTCGGGGGTTGCTGGGGTGCTCAGTGCTCAGCGTGCTGGGTGCTCAGTACTCAGGGTGCTCGGTGCTCAGTGCTTGGGGTGCTGGGTGCTCCGTACTCAGGGTGCTGGGTGCTCAGTGCTCAGGGTGCTGGGTGCTCAGTGCTCAGGGTGCTGGGTGCTCAGTACTCAGTGCTCAGGATGCTGGGTGCTCAGTGCTCGGGCTGCTGGGTGCTCAGTGCTCAGGGTGCTGGGTGCTCAGTACTCAGGGTGCTGGGTTCTCAGCACTCAGGGTGCTGGGTGCACAGCGCTAGGGGTGCTGGGTGCTCAGTGCTCGGGGGTCTGGGGTGCTCAGTACTCAGGGTGCTGGGTGCTCATTCTCGGGGTGCTGGGTGCTCAGTGATCGGGGTGCTGGCTGCTCAGTACTCAGGGTGCTGGATGCTCAGTACTCAGGGTGCTGGGTGCTCAGTACTCAGGGTGATTTGTTCTCAGTACTCAGGGTGCTGGGTGCTCAGTGCTCGGGGTGCTGGGGTGCTCAGTACACGGGGTGCTCAGTAATCAGGGGTGCTGGGTGCTCAGTACTCAGGGTGCTGGGTGCTCAGTGCTCGGGGGTGCTGGGTGCTCAGTACTCGGGGTGCTGGGTGCTCAGTGCTCGGGGTGCTGGGTGCTCAGTGCTGAGGGTTCTGGCTACTCAGTGCTCAGGGACCTGGGTGCTCAGTACTCAGGGTGCTAGGTGCTCAGTACTCAGGGTGCTCAGTGCTCAGTACTCAGCGTGCTGGGTGCTCAGTGCTCAGGGTCCGCGGGTGCTCAGTACTCAGGGTGCTCAGTGCTCAGTATTCAGCGTGCTTTGTGCTCAGTGCTCAGGGTGCTGTGTGCTCAGTACTCAGGGTGCTGGGTGCTCAGTACTCAGGGTGCTGGGTGCTCAGTACTCAGGGTGCTGGGTGCTCAGTGCTCGGAATGCTCGGTGATCAGTACTCAGGGTGCTGGGTGCTCAGTGCTCAGGGTGCTGGGTGCCCAGTGCTCAGGGTGCTGGGTGCTCAGTGCTCGGGGTGCTGGGTGCTCAGTACTCAGGGTGCTCGGTGCTCAGTACTCAGGGAGCTGGGTGCTCAGTGCTCAGGGTGCTGGGTGCTCAGTACTCAGGGTGCTGGGTGCTCAGTGCTCAGGGTGCTGGGGTGCTCAGTGCTCAGGGTGCTAGGTGCTCAGTACTCAGGGTGCTGGGTCCTCAGTGCTCAGGGTGATCGGTGCTCAGTACTCAGGGTGCTCAGTACTCAAGGTGCTGGGTGCTCAGTGCTCAGGGTGCTGGGTGCTCAGTACTCAGGGTGCTGGGTGCTCAGTGCTCAGGTTGCTGGGTGCTCAGTCCTCAGGGTGCTCAGTACTCAGGGTGCTGGGTGCTCAGTGCTCAGGGTGCTGGGTGCTCAGTGCTCAGGTTGCTGGGTGCTCAGTCCTCAGGGTGCTCAGTGCTCATGGTGCTGTGTGCTCAGTGCTCAGGGTGCTGGGTGCTCAGTACTCATGGTGCTGGGTGCTCAGTACTCAGGGGGCTGGGTGCTCAGTGCTCAGGGCGCTGGGTGCTCAGTGCTCGGGGTGCTGGGTGCTCAGTGCTCGGGGGTGCTGGGTGGTCAGTGCTCAGTGCTCAGGGTGCTGGGTGCTCAGTGCTCAGTGCTCAGGGTGCTGGGTGCTCAGTACTCAGGGTGCTGGGTGCTCAGTACTCAGGGTGCTGGGTGCTCAGTTCTCAGGGTGCTGGGTGCTCAGTACTCTGGGTGTTGGGTGCTCAGTACTCAGGGTGCTGGGTGCTCAGTGCTCGGGGTGCTGGGTGCTCAATGCTCAGGGTGCTGGGTTCTCAGTGCTCAGGCTCCTGGGTGCTCAGTACTCAGGGTGCTCAGTGCTCAGTACTCAGGGTGCTGGGTGCTCAGTACTCAGGGTGCTCAGTGCTCAGTACTCGGGGTGCTGGGTGCTCAGTGCTCAGTGTGCTCAGTGCTCAGTGCTCGGGGTGCTGGGTGCTCAGTGCTCGGGGCGCTGGGTGCTCAGTGCTCGGGGAGCTGGGTGCTCAGTACTCAGGGTGCTGTGTGCTCAGTGCTCAGTACTCAGCGTGCTGGGGTGCTCAGTGCTCAGAGTGTTGGGTTCTCAGTACTCAGGGGTGCTGGGTGCTCAGTGCTCAGTGCTCAGGGTGCTCAGTGCTCAGGGTACTCAGTGCTAAGGGTTCTGGGTGCTCAGGGTGCTGGGTGCTCAGTGCTCGGGGGTGCTGGGTGCTCAGTGCTCGGGGTGCTCAGTGCTCAGTGCTCAGCGTGCTGGTGCTCAGTGCTCAGTGCTCAGGGTGCTGGGTGCTCAGTGCTCAGTGCTCAGGGTGCTGGGTGTTCAGTACTCAGGGTTGCTCGGTGCTCACTGCTCAGTGTGCTCAGTGCTCAGTACTCAGGGTGCTGGGTGCTCAGTGCTCGGGGTGCTGGGTGCTCAGTGCTCGGGGTGCTGTGTTCTCAGTACTCAGGGTGCTGGGTGCTCAGTACTCAGGGTGCTGGGTGCTCAGTGCTCAGGGTGCTGGGTGCTCAGTCCTCAGGGTGCTGGGTGCTCAGTACTCAGGGTGTTCGGTGCTCAGTACTCAGGGTGCTCAGTGCTCAGTACTCAGGGTGCTGGTGCTCAGTGCTCGGGGGTGCTCGGTGCTCAGAACTCAGGGTGCTGGGTGCTCAGTATTCAGGGTGCTGGGTGCTCAGTACTCAGGGTGCTGGGTGCTCAGTACTCAGGGTGCTGGGTGCTCAGTACTCAGGGTGCTGGGTGCTCAGTACTCAGGGTGCTGGGTGCTCACTGCTGGGGGTCCTGGGTGCTCAGTACTCAGGGTGCTGGGTGCTCAGTACTCATTGTGCTCGGTGCTCAGTAATCAGGGAGCTGGGTGCTCAGTGATCAGGGTGCTGGGTACTCAGTACTCAGGGTGCTGGGTGCTCAGTACTCAGGTGCTGGCTGCTCAGTGCTCAGGGTGCTGGGTGCTCAGTGCTCAGGGTGCTGGGTGCTCAGTACTCAGGGTGCTGGGTCCTCAGTGCTCAGGGTGATCGGTGCTCAGTACTCAGGGTGCTCAGTACTCAAGGTGCTGGGTGCTCAGTGCTCAGGGTGCTGGGTGCTCAGTACTCAGGGTGCTGGGGTGCTCAGTACTCAGGGTGCTGGGTGCTCAGTGCTCGGAATGCTCGGTGATCAGTACTCAGGGTGCTGGTTGCTCAGTGCTCAGGGTGCTGGGTGCTCAGTGCTCAGGGTGCTGGGTGCTCAGTGCTCGGGGTGCTGGGTGCTCAGTGCTCGGGGTGCTGGGTGCTCAGTGCTCGGGGTGCTGGGTGCTCAGTGCTCGGGGTGCTGGGTGCTCAATACTCAGGGTGCTGGGTGCTCAGTACTCAGGGGTGCTGGGGTGCTCAGTGCTCAGGGTGCTGGGTGCTCAGTCCCTCAGGGTGCTGGGTGCTCAGTGCTCAGGGTGCTGGGTGCCCAGTGCTCAGGGTGCTGGGTGCTCAGTGCTCGGGGTGCTGGGTGCTCAGTACTCAGGGTGCTCGGTGCTCAGTACTCAGGGAGCTGGGTGCTCAGTGCTCAGGGTGCTGGGTGCTCAGTACTCAGGGTGCTGGGTGCTCAGTGCTCAGGGTGCTGGGTGCTCAGTGCTCAGGGTGCTAGGTGCTCAGTACTCAGGGTGCTGGGTCCTCAGTGCTCAGGGTGATCGGTGCTCAGTACTCAGGGTGCTCAGTACTCAAGGTGCTGGGTGCTCAGTGCTCAGGGTGCTGGGTGCTCAGTACTCAGGGTGCTGGGTGCTCAGTGCTCAGGTTGCTGGGTGCTCAGTCCTCAGGGTGCTCAGTACTCAGGGTGCTGGGTGCTCAGTGCTCAGGGTGCTGGGTGCTCAGTGCTCAGGTTGCTGGGTGCTCAGTCCTCAGGGTGCTCAGTGCTCATGGTGCTGTGTGCTCAGTGCTCAGGGTGCTCGGTGCTCAGTACTCAGGGTGCTGAGTGCTCAGTACTCAGGGTGCTGGGTGCTCAGTACTCATGGTGCTGTGTGCTCAGTACTCAGGGGGCTGGGTGCTCAGTGCTCAGGGCGCTGGGGTGCTCAGTGCTCGGGGGTGCTGGGTGCTCAGTGCTCGGGGTGCTGGGTGGTCAGTGCTCAGTGCTCAGGGTGCTGGGTGCTCAGTGCTCAGTGCTCAGGGTGCTGGGTGCTCAGTACTCAGGGTGCTGGGTGCTCAGTACTCAGGGTGCTGGGTGCTCAGTTCTCAGGGTGCTGGGTGCTCAGTACTCTGGGTGTTGGGTGCTCAGTACTCAGGGTGCTGGGTGCTCAGTGCTCGGGGTGCTGGGTGCTCAATGCTCAGGGTGCTGGGTTCTCAGTGCTCAGGCTCCTGGTGCTCAGTACTCAGGGTGCTCAGTGCTCAGTACTCAGGGTGCTGGGTGCTCAGTACTCAGGGTGCTCAGTGCTCAGTACTCGGGGTGCTGGGTGCTCAGTGCTCAGTGTGCTCAGTGCTCAGTGCTCGGGGTGCTGGGTGCTCAGTGCTCGGGGCGCTGGGTGCTCAGTGCTCGGGGTGCTGGGTGCTCAGTACTCAGGGTGCTGTGTGCTCAGTGCTCAGTACTCAGCGTGCTGGGTGCTCAGTGCTCAGAGTGTTGGGTTCTCAGTACTCAGGGTGCTGGGTGCTCAGTGCTCAGTGCTCAGGGTGCTCAGTGCTCAGGGTACTCAGTGCTAAGGGTTTCTGGGTGCTCAGGGTGCTGGGTGCTCAGTGCTCGGGGTGCTGGGTGCTCAGTGCTCGGGGTGCTCAGTGCTCAGTGCTCAGCGTGCTGGGTGCTCAGTGCTCAGTGCTCAGGGTGCTGGGTGCTCAGTGCTCAGTGCTCAGGGTGCTGGGTGTTCAGTACTCAGGTTGCTCGGTGCTCACTGCTCAGTGTGCTCAGTGCTCAGTACTCAGGGTGCTGGGTGCTCAGTGCTCGGGGTGCTGGGTGCTCAGTGCTCGGGGTGCTGTGTTCTCAGTACTTCAGGGTGCTGGGTGCTCAGTACTCAGGGTGCTGGGTGCTCAGTGCTCAGGGTGCTGGGTGCTCAGTCCTCAGGGTGCTGGGTGCTCAGTACTCAGGGTGTTCGGTGCTCAGTACTCAGGGTGCTCAGTGCTCAGTACTCAGGGTGCTGGGTGCTCAGTGCTCGGGGTGCTCGGTGCTCAGAACTCAGGGTGCTGGGTGCTCAGTATTCAGGGTGCTGGGTGCTCAGTACTCAGGGTGCTGGGTGCTCAGTACTCAGGGTGCTGGGTGCTCAGTACTCAGGGGTGCTGGGTGCTCAGTACTCAGGGTGCTGGGTGCTAACTGCTGGGGGTCCTGGGTGCTCAGTACTCAGGGTGCTGGGTGCTCAGTACTCATTGTGCTCGGTGCTCAGTAATCAGGGAGCTGGTGCTCAGTGATCAGGGGTGCTGGTACTCAGTACTCAGGGTGCTGGGTGCTCAGTACTCAGGGTGCTGGGTGCTCAGTGCTTAGGGTGCTGGGTGCTCAGTGCTCACTGTGCTGGGTGCTCAGTACTCAGGGTGCTGGGTCCTCAGTGCTCAGGGTGATCGGTGCTCAGTACTCAGGGTGCTCAGTACTCAAGGTGCTGGGTGCTCAGTGCTCAGGGTGGCTGGGTGCTCAGTACTCAGGGTGCTGGGTGCTCAGTACTCAGGGTGCTGGGTGCTCAGTGCTCGGAATGCTCGGTGATCAGTACTCAGGGTGCTGGTTGCTCAGTGCTCAGGGTGCTGGGTGCTCAGTGCTCAGGGTGCTGGGGTGCTCAGTGCTCGGGGGTGCTGGGTGCTCATTGCTCGGGGTGCTGGGTGCTCAGTGCTCGGGGTGCTGGGTGCTCAGTGCTCGGGGTGCTGGGTGCTCAATACTCAGGGTGCTGGGTGCTCAGTACTCAGGGTGCTGGGTGCTCAGTGCTCAGGGTGCTGGGTGCTCAGTCCTCAGGGTGCTGGGTGCTCAGTGCTCAGGGTGTTCGGTGCTCAGTACTCAGGGTGCCAAGTGCTCAGTACTCAGGGTGCTGGTTGCTCAGTGCTCAGGGTGCTCGGTGCTCAGAACTCAGGGTGCTGGGTGCTCAGTACTCAGGGTGCTGGGTGCTCAGTACTCAGGGTGCTGGGTGCTCAGTACTCAGGGTCCCTGGGTGCTCAGTGCTCCGGGTCCTGGGTGCTCAGTACTCAGGGTGCTGGGGTGCTCAGTACTCAGGGTGCTCGGTGCTCAGTACTCATTGTGCTCGGTGCTCAGTAATCAGGGAGCTGGGTGCTCAGTGCTCAGGGTTCTGGGGTGCTCAGTACTCAGGGTGCTGGGTGCTCAGTGCTCAGGGTGCTGGGTGCTCAGTGCTCAGGGTGCTGGGTGCTCAGTACTCAGGGTGCTGGGTGCTCAGTACTCAGGGTGCTGGGTGCTCAGTGCTCGGTGTTGCTGGGTGCTCAGTGCTCAGGGTGATAGGTGCTCAGTACCCAGGGTGCTGGGTGCTCAGTGCTCAGGTTGCTGGGTGCTCAGTCCTCAGGGTGCTCAGTGCTCAGGGTGCTGGGTGCTCAGTGCTCGGGGTGCTCGGTGCTCAGTACTCAGGGTGCTGAGTGCTCAGTACTCAGGGTGCTGGGTGCTCAGTACTCATGGTGCTGGGTGCTCAGTACTCAGGGGGCTGGGTGCTCAGTTCTCAGGGTGCTGGGTGCTCAGTGCTCAGGGCGCTGGGTGCTCAGTGCTCGGGGTGCTGGGTGCTCAGTGCTCGGGGTGCTGGGTGGTCAGTGCTCAGTGCTCAGGGTGCTGGGTGCTCAGTGCCCAGTGCTCAGGGTGCTGGGTGCTCAGTACTCAGGGTGCTGGGTGCTCAGTACTCAGGGTGCTGGGTGCTCAGTTCTCAGGGTGCTGGGTGCTGAGTACTCTTGGTGTTGGGTGCTCAGTACTCAGGGTGCTGGGTGCTCAGTGCTTGGGGTGCTGGGTGCTCAGTGCTCAGGGTGCTGGGTTCTCAGTGCTCAGGGTGCTGGGTGCTCAGTACTCAGGGTGCTCAGTGCTCAGTACTCAGGGTGCTGGGTGCTCAGTACTCTGGGTGCTCAGTGCTCAGTACTCGGGGTACTGCGTGCTCAGTGCTCAGTGTGCTCAGTGCTCAGTGCTCGGGGTGCTGGGTGCTCAGTGCTCGGGGCGCTGGGTGCTCAGTGCTCGGGGTGCTGGGTGCTCAGTACTCAGGGTGCTGTGTGCTCAGTGCTCAGTACTCAGCGTGCTGGGTGCTCAGTGCTCAGAGTGTTGGGTTCTCAGTACTCAGGGTGCTGGGTGCTCAGTGCTCAGTGCTCAGGGGTGCTCAGTGCTCAGGGTGCTCAGTGCTCAGGGTGCTGGGTGCTCAGGGTGCTGGGTGCTCAGTGCTCGGGGGTGCTGGGTGATCAGTGCTCAGTGCTCAGGGTGCTGGGTGCTCAGTGCTCAGTGCTCAGGGTGCTGGGTGCTCAGTGCTCAGTGCTCAGGGTGCTGGGGTGTTCAGTACTCAGATTGCTCGGTGCTCAGTGCTCAGTGTGCTCAGTGCTCAGTGCTCGGGGTGCTGGGTGCTCAGTGCTCGGGGTGCTGGGTGCTCAGTGCTCGGGGTGCTGGGTGCTCAGTACTCAGGGTGCTGGATGCTCAGAACGCAGGGTGCTGGGTGCTCAGTTCTCAGGGTGCTGGATGGTCAGTCCTCAGGGTGCTGGGTGCTCAGTACTCAGTGTGTTCGGTGCTCAGTACTCAGGGTGCTGGGTGCTCAGTGCTCAGGGTGCTGGGTGCTCAGTACTCAGGGTGCTGGGTGCTCAGTACTCAGGGTGCTGGGTGCTCAGTGCTCAGTGCTCAGGGTGCTCAGTGCTCAGGGTGCTCAGTGCTCAGGGTGCTGGGTGCTCAGGGTGCTGGGTGCTCAGTGCTCGGGGTGCTGGGTGATCAGTGCTCAGTGCTCAGGGTGCTGGGTGCTCAGTGCTCAGTGCTCAGGGTGCTGGGTGCTCAGTGCTCAGTGCTCAGGGTGCTGGGTGTTCAGTACTCAGATTGCTCGGTGCTCAGTGCTCAGTGTGCTCAGTGCTCAGTGCTCGGGGTGCTGGGGTGCTCAGTGCTCGGGGTGCTGGGTGCTCAGTGCTCGGGGTGCTGGGTGCTCAGTACTCAGGGTGCTGGATGCTCAGAACGCAGGGTGCTGGGTGCTCAGTTCTCAGGGTGCTGGGTGGTCAGTCCTCAGGGTGCTGGGTGCTCAGTACTCAGTGTGTTCGGTGCTCAGTACTCAGGGTGCTGGGGTGCTCAGTGCTCAGGGTGCTGGGTGCTCAGTACTCAGGGTGCTGGGTGCTCAGTACTCAGGGTGCTGGGTGCTCAGTACTCAGGGTGCTGGGTGCTCAGTACTCAGGGTGCTGGGGTGCTCAGTACTCAGGGTGCTGGGTGCTCAGTACTCAGGGTGCTGGGTGCTCAGTGCTCCGGGTCCTGGGTGCTCAGTACTCAGGGTGCTGGGTGCTCAGTACTCATTGTGCTCGGGGCTCAGTAATCAGGGAGCTGGGTGCTCAGTGTTCAGGGTGCTGGGTACTCAGTACTCAGGGTGCTGGGTGCTCAGTACTCAGGGTGCTGGGTGCTCAGTGCTCAGGGTGCTGGGTGCTCAGTGCTCAGGGTGCTGGTTGCTCAGTACTCAGGGTGCTGGGTCCTCAGTTCTCAGGGTGATCGGTGCTCAGTACTCAGGGTGCTCAGTACTCAAGGTGCTGGGTGCTCAGTGCTCAGGGTGCTGGGTGCTCAGTACTCAGGGTGCTGGGTGCTCAGTACTCAGGGTGCTGGGTGCTCAGTGCTCTGAATGCACGGTGATCAGTACTCAGGGTGCTGGTTGCTCAGTGCTCAGGGTGCTGGGTGCTCAGTGCTCAGGGTGCTGGGTGCTCAGTGCTCGGGGTGCTGGGTGCTCAGTGCTCGGGGTGCTGGGTGCTCAGTGCTCGGGGTGCTGGGTGCTCAGTGCTCGGGGGTGCTGGGTGCTCAATACTCAGGGTGCTGGGTGCTCAGTACTCAGGGTGCTGGGTGCTCAGTGCTCAGGGTGCTGGGTGCTCAGTCCGCAGGGTGCTCTGTGCTCAGTACTCAGGGTGTTCGGTGCTCAGTACTCAGGGTGCCAAGTGCTCAGTACTCAGGGTGCTGGTTGCTCAGTGCTCAGGGTGCTCGGTGCTCAGAACTCAGGGTGCTGTTTGCTCAGTACTCAGGGTGCTGGGTGCTCAGTACTCAGGGTGCTGGTTGCTCAGTACTCAGGGTGCTGGGTGCTCAGTACTCAGGGTCCTGGGGTGCTCAGTGCTCCGGTCCTGGGTGCTCAGTACTCAGGGTGGCTGGGTGCTCAGTACTCAGGGTGCTCGGTGCTCAGTACTCAGGGAGCTGGGTGCTCAGTGCTCAGGGTTCTGGGTGCTCAGTACTCAGGGTGCTGGGTGCTCAGTGCTCAGGGTGCTGGGTGCTCAGTGCTCAGGGTTGCTGGGTGCTCAGTACTCAGGGTGCTGGGTGCTCAGTACTCAGGGTGCTGGGTGCTCAGTGCTCGGTGTGCTGGGTGCTCAGTGCTCAGGGTGATCGGTGCTCAGTACCCAGGGGTGCTGGGTGCTCAGTGCTCAGGTTGCTGGGTGCTCAGTCCTCAGGGTGCTCAGTGCTCAGGGTGCTGGGTGCTCAGTGCTCGGGGGTGCTCGGGTGCTCAGTACTCAGGGTGCTGAGTGCTCAGTACTCAGGGTGCTGGGTGCTCAGTACTCATGGTGCTGGGTGCTCAGTACTCAGGGGGCTGGGTGCTCAGTTCTCAGGGTGCTGGGTGCTCAGTGCTCAGGCGCTGGGTGCTCAGTGCTCGGGGTGCTGGGTGCTCAGTGCTCGGGGTGCTGGGTGGTCAGTGCTCAGTGCTCAGGGTGCTGGGTGCTCAGTGCTCAGTGCTCAGGGTGCTGGGTGCTCAGTACTCAGGGTGCTGGGTGCTCAGTACTCAGGGTGCTGGGTGCTCAGTTCTCAGGGTGCTGGGTGCTGAGTACTCTGGGTGTTGGGTGCTCAGTACTCAGGGTGCTGGGTGCTCAGTGCTTGGGGTGCTGGGTGCTCAGTGCTCGGGGTGCTGGGTTCTCAGTGCTCAGGGTGCTGGGTGCTCAGTACTCAGGGTGCTCAGTGCTCAGTACTCAGGGTGCTGGGTGCTCAGTACTCAGGGTGCTCAGTGCTCAGTACTCGGGGTACTGCGTGCTCAGTGCTCAGTGTGCTCAGTGCTCAGTGCTCGGGGGTGCTGGGTGCTCAGTGCTCGGGGCGCTGGGTGCTCAGTGCTCGGGGTGCTGGGTGCTCAGTACTCAGGGTGCTGTGTGCTCAGTGCTCAGTACTCAGCGTGCTGGGTGCTCAGTGCTCAGAGTGTTGGGTTCTCAGTACTCAGGGTGCTGGGTGCTCAGTGCTCAGTGCTCAGGGTGCTCAGTGCTCAGGGTGCTCAGTGCTCAGGGTGCTGGGTGCTCAGGGTGCTGGGTGCTCAGTGCTCGGGGTGCTGGGTGCTCAGTGCTCAGTGCTCAGGGTGCTGGGTGCTCAGTGCTCAGTGCTCAGGGTGCTGGGTGCTCAGTGCTCAGTGCTCAGGGTGCTGGGTGTTCAGTACTCAGATTGCTCGGTGCTCAGTGCTCAGTGTGCTCAGTGCTCAGTGCTCGGGGGTGCTGGGTGCTCAGTGCTCGGGGTGCTGGGTGCTCAGTGCTCGGGGTGCTGGGTGCTCAGTACTCAGGGTGCTGGATGCTCAGAACGCAGGGTGCTGGGTGCTCAGTTCTCAGGGTGCTGGGTGGTCAGTCTTCAGGGTGCTGGGTGCTCAGTACTCAGTGTGTTCGGTGCTCAGTACTCAGGGTGCTGGGTGCTCAGTGCTCAGGGTACTGGGTGCTCAGTACTCAGGGTGCTGGGTGCTCAGTACTCAGGGTGCTGGGTGCTCAGTACTCAGGGTGCTGGGTGCTCAGTGCTCCGGGTCCTGGGTGGTCAGTACTCAGGGTGCTGGGGTGCTCAGTACTCAGGGTGCTCGGTGCTCAGTACTCAGGGAGCTGGTGCTCAGTGCTCAGGGTGCTGGGTACTCAGTACTCAGGGTGCTGGGTGCTCAGTACCCAGGGTGCTGGGTGCTCAGTGCTCAGGGTGCTGGGTGCTCAGTGCTCAGGGTGCTGGTTGCTCATTCTCGGGGTGCTGGGTGCTCAGTACTCAGGTTGCTCAGTACTCTGGGTGCTTGGGGCTCAGTACTCATGGTGCTGGGTGCTCAGTACTCAGGGTGCTCGGTGCTCAGTTCTCAGGGTGCTCGGTGCTCAGTGTTTGGGGTGCTGGGTGCTCAATACTCAGGGTGCTGGGTGCTCAGTGCTCAGGGTGCTGGCTGCTCAGTGCTCAGGGTGCTGGGTGCTCAGTACTCAGTGCTCAGGATGCTGGGTGCTCAGTGCTCAGGGTGCTGGGTGCTCAGTGCTCAGGGTGCTCAGTGCTCAGTGCTCAGTACTCAGGGTGCTGGGAGCTCAGTACTCAGGGTGCTGGGTGCTCAGTGCTCGGGTTACCGGGTGCTCAGTGCTCGGGGTGCTCGGTGCTCAGTACTCAGGGTGCTGGGTGCTCAGTGCTCAGGGTGCTGGGTTCTCAGTGCTCAGGGTGCTGGGTGCTCAGTGCTCAGCGTGCTTGATGCTCAGTACTCAGGGTGCTGGGTGCTCAGTGCTCAGGTGCTGGGTGCTCAGTGCTCGGGTTGCTGGGTGCTCAGTACTCAGGGTGCTGGGTGCTCAGTACTCAGGTGCTGGGTGCTCAGTACTCGGGGTGCTGGGTGCTCAGTGCTCGGCGTGCTGGGTGCTCAGTACTCAGGGTGCTCGGTGCTCAGTGCTTGGGGTGCTGGGTGCTCAGTACTCCGGGTGCTGGGTGCTCAGTGCTCAGGGTGCTGGGTGCTCAGTGCTCAGGGTGCTGGGTGCTCAGTACTCAGTGCTCAGGATGCTGGGTGCTCAGTGCTCGGGCTGCTGGGGTGCTCAGTGCTCAGGGTGATGGGTGCTCAGTGCTCGGGGTGCTGGGTGCTCAGTACACGGGGTGCTCAGTACTCAGGGTGCTGGGTGCTCAGTACTCAGGGTGCCGGGTGCTCAGTGCTCGGGGTGCTGGGTGCTCAGTACTCGGGGTGCTGGGTGCACAGTGCTCGGGGTGCTGGGTGCTCAGTGCTGAGGGTTCTGGCTGCTCAGTGCTCAGGGAGCTGGGTGCTCAGTACTCAGGGTGCTAGGTGCTCAGTACTCAGGGTGCTCAGTGCTCAGTACTCAGCGTGCTGGGTGCTCAGTGCTCAGGGTCCGCGGTGCTCAGTACTCAGGGTGCTCAGTGCCTCAGTACTCAGCGTGCTTTGTGCTCAGTGCTCAGGGTTCTGTGTGCTCAGTACTCAGGGTGCTGGGTGCTCAGTACTCAGGGTGCTTGGTGCTCAGTACACAGGGTGCTGGGTGCTCAGTGCTCGAATGCTCGGTGATCAGTACTCAGGGTGCTTAGTGCTCAGTGCTCAGGGTGCTGGGTGCTCAGTGCTCAGGGTGCTGGGTGCTCAGTACTCAGGGTGCTGGTTGCTCATTGCTCGGGGTGCTGGTTGCTCAGTGCTCGGGGTGCTGGGTGCTCAGTGCTCCGGGTGCTGGGTGCTCAGTACTCAGGGTGCTGGGTGCTCAGTACTCAGGGTGCTGGGTGCTCAGTGCTCAGGGTGCTGGGTGCTCAGTACTCAGGGTGCTGGGTGCTCAGTACTCAGGGTGTTCGTTGCTCAGTACTCAGGGTGCTCAGTGCTCAGTACTCAGGGTGCTGGTTGCTCAGTGCTCGGCGTGCTCGGTGCTCAGAACTCAGGGTGCTGGGTGCTCAGTACTCAGGGTGCTGGGTGCTCAGTACTCAGGGTGGCTGGGTGCTCAGTACTCAGGGTGCTGGGTGCACAGTGCTCCGGGTCCTGGGTGCTCAGTACTCAGGGTGCTGTGTGCTCAGTACTCAGGGTGCTCTGTGCTCAGTGCTCGGGGTGCTGGGTGCTCAGTACTCAGGGTGCTGGGTGCTCAGTGCTCAGGGTGCTGGGTGCTCAGTGCTCAGGGTGCTGGGTGCTCAGTACTCAGGGTGCTGGGGTCCTAAGTGCTCAGGGTGATCGGTGCTCAGTACTCAGGGTGCTCAGTACTCAAGGTGCTGGGTGCTCAGTGCTCAGGGTGCTGGGTGCTCAGTACTCAGGGTGCTGGGTGCTCAGTGCTCGGGGTGCTGGGTGCTCAGTGCTCAGGGTGATCGGTGCTCAGTACTCAGGGTGCTGGGTGCTCAGTGCTCAGGTTGCTGGGTGCTCAGTCCTCAGGGTGCTCAGTGCTCAGGGTGCTGTGTGCTCAGTGCTCGGGGTGCTCGGTGATCAGTACTCAGGGTGCTGAGTGCTCAGTACTCAGGGTGCTGGGTGCTCAGTACTCATGGTGCTGGGTGCTCAGTACTCAGGGGGCGGGGTGCTCAGTGCTCAGGGTGCTGGTGCTCAGTGCTCAGGGAGCTGGGTGCTCAGTGCTCGGGGTGCTGGGTGCTCAGTGCTCGGGGTGCTGGGTGGTCAGTGCTCAGTGCTCAGGGTGCTGGGTTCTCAGTGCTCAGTGCTCAGGGTGCTGGGGTGCTCAGTACTCAGGGTGCTGGGTGCTCAGTACTCAGGGTGCTGGGTGCTCAGTTCTCAGGGTGCTGGGTGCTCAGTACTCTGGGTGTTGGGTGCTCAGTACTCAGGGTGCTGGGTGCTCAGTGCTCGGGGTGCTGGGTGCTCAATGCTCAGGGTGCTGGGTTCTCAGTGCTCAGGGTGCTTGGTGCTCAGTACTCAGGGTGCTCAGTGCTCAGTACTCTGGGTGTTGGGTGCTCAGTACTCAGGGTGCTGGGTGCTCAGTGCTCGGGGTGCTGGGTGCTCAGTACTCAGGGTGCTGTGTGCTCAGTGCTCAGTACTCAGCGTGCTGGGTGCTCAGTGCTCAGAGTGTTGGGTTCTCAGTACTCAGGGTGCTGGGTGCTCAGTGCTCAGTGCTCAGGGTGCTCAGTGCTCAGGGTGCTCAGTGCTCAGGGTGCTGGGTGCTCAGGGTGCTGGGTGCTCAGTGCTCGGGGTGCTGGGTGCTCAGTGCTCAGTGCTCAGGGTGCTGGGTGCTCAGTGCTCAGTGCTCAGGGTGCTGGGTGCTCAGTGCTCAGTGCTCAGGGTGCTGGGTGTTCAGTACTCAGGTTGCTCGGTGCTCAGTGCTCAGTGTGCTCAGTGCTCAGTACTCAGGGTGCTGGGTGCTCAGTGCTCGGGGTGCTGAGTGCTCAGTGCTCAGGGTGCTGGGTGCTCAGTACTCAGGGTGCTGGGTGCTCAGTACTCAGGTTGCTGGGTGCTCAGTGCTCAGTCCACAGGGTGCTGGGTGCTCAGTACTCAGGGTGTTCGGTGCTCAGTACTCAGGGTGCTCAGTGCTCAGTACTCAGGGTGCTGGGTGCTCAGTGCTCGGGGTGCTCGGTGCTCAGAACTCAGGGTGCTGGGTGCTCAGTATTCAGGGTGCTGGGTGCTCAGTACTCAGGTTGCTGGGTGCTCAGTACTCAGGGTGCTGGGTGCTCAGTACTCAGGGTGCTGGGTGCTCAGTACTCAGGGTGCTGGGTGCTCAGTGCTCCGGGTCCTGGGTGCTCAGTACTCAGGGTGCTGGGTGCTCAGTACTCAGGGTGCTGGGTGCTCAGTGCTCAGGGGTGCTGGGTGCTCAGTGCTCAGGATGCTGGGTGCTCAGTACTCAGTGTGCTGGGTCCTCAGTGCTCAGGGTGATCGGTGCTCAGTACTCAGGGTGCTCAGTACTCAAGGTGCTGGGTGCTCAGTGCTCAGGGTGCTGGGTGCTCAGTACTCAGGGTGCTGGGTGCTCAGTGCTCGGGGTGCTGGGTGCTCAGTGCTCAGGGTGATAGGTGCTCAGTACTCAGGGTGTAGGGTGCTCAGTGCTCAGGTTGCTGGGTGCTCAGTCCTCAGGGTGCTCAGTGCTCAGGGTGCTGGGTGCTCAGTGCTCGGCGTGCTCGGTGCTCAGTACTCAGGGTGCTGACTGCTCAGTACTCAGGGTGCTGGGTGCTCAGTACTCATGGTGCTGGGTGCTCAGTACTCAGGGGGCTGGGTGCTCAGTGCTCAGGGTGCTGGGTGCTCAGTGCTCAGGGCGCTGGGTGCTCAGTGCTCGGGGTGCTGGGGTGCTCAGTGCTCGGGGGTGCTGGGTGGTCAGTGCTCAGTGCTCAGGTTGCTGGGTGCTCAGTGCTCAGTGCTCAGGGTGCTGGGTGCTCAGTACTCAGGGTGCTGGGTGCTCAGTACTCAGGGTGCTGGGTGCTCTGTTCTCAGGTTGCTGGGTGCTCAGTACTCTGGGTGTTGGGTGCTCAGTACTCAGGGGTGCTGGGTGCTCAGTGCTCCGGGTGCTGGGTGCTCAGTGCGCAGGGTGCTGGGTTCTCAGTGCTCAGGGTGCTGGGTGCTCAGTACTCAGGGTGCTCAGTGCTCAGTACTCAGGGTGCTGGGTGCTCAGTACTCAGGGTGCTCAGTGCTCAGTACTCGGCGTGCTGGGTGCTCAGTGCTCAGTGTGCTCAGTGCTCAGTGCTCGGGGTGCTGGGTGGTCAGTACTCGGGGCGCTGGGTGCTCAGTGCTCGGGGTGCTGGGTGCTCAGTACTCAGGGTGCTGTGTGCTCAGTGCTCAGTACTCAGCGTGCTGGGTGCTCAGTGCTCAGAGTGTTGGGTTCTCAGTACTCAGGGTGCTGGGGTCCTAAGTGCTCAGGGTGATCGGTGCTCAGTGCTCAGGGTGCTCAGTGCTCAGGGTGCTGGGTGCTCAGGGTGCTGGGTGCTCAGTGCTCGGGGTGCTGGGTGCTCAGTGCTCAGTGCTCAGGGTGCTGGGTGCTCAGTGCTCAGTGCTCAGGGTGCTGGGTGTTCAGTACTCAGGGTTCTCGGTGCTCAGTGCTCAGGGTGCTGGGTGCTCAGTACTCAGGGTGCTGGGTGCTCAGTGCTCGGGGTGCTGGGTGCTCAGTGCTCAGGGTGATCAGTGCTCAGTACTCAGGGTGCTTGGTGCTCAGTGCTCAGCCTGCTGGGTGCTCAGTCCTCAGGGTGCTCAGTACTCAGGGTTCTCGGTGCTCAGTGCTCAGTACTCAGGGTGCTCAGTGCTCAGTACTCAGCGTGCTTTGTGCACAGTGCTCAGGGTGCTCAGTGCTCAGTACTCAGCGTGCTCAGTGCTCAGTACTCAGCGTGCTTTGTGCTCAGTACTCAGGGTGCTCAGTGCTCAGTACTCAGCGTGCTTTGTGCACAGTGCTCAGGGTGCTCAGTGCTCAGTACTCAGCGTGCTTTGTGCTCAGTGCTCAGGGTGCTGGGTGCTCAGTGCTCAGTGCTCAGGGGTGCTGGGTGCTCAGTGCTCAGTGCTCGGGGTGCTGGGTGCTCAGTACTCGGGGTGCTCAGTGCTCAGTACTCAGCGTGCTTTGTGCTAAGTGCTCAGGGTGCTGGGTGCTCAGTGCTCAGTGCTCAGGGTGCTGGGTGCTCAGTGCTCAGTGCTCGGGGTGCTGGGTGCTCAGTACTCGGGGTGCTCGGTGCTCAGTGCTCGTTGTGCTGGGTGCTCAGTACTCAGGGTGCTGGGTGTTCAGTGCTCAGGGTGCTGGGTGCTCAGTGCTCGGGGTGCTGGGTGCTCGGTGCTCAGGTTGCTGGGTGCTCAGTACTCGGGGTGCTGGGTGCTCAGTACTCAGGGTGCTGGGTGCTCATTGCTCGGGGTGCTGGGTGCTCAGTGCTACGGGTGCTGGGTGCTCAGTGCTCGGGGGTGCTGGGTGCTCAGTGCTCGGGGCGCTGGGTGCTCAGTGCTCGGGGTGCTCGGTGCTCAGTACTCAGGGTGCTGGGTGCTCAGTGCTCAGGGTGCTCGGTGCTCAGTTCTCAGGGTGCTGGGGTTCTCAGTGCTCAGGGTGATCGGGTGCTCAGTACTCAGGGTGCTCAGTACTCAGGGTGCTGGGTGCTCAGGGCTCGGGGTGCTGGGAGCTCAGTACTCAGGGTGCTGGGGTGCTCAGTGCTCGGGGTGCTGGGTGCTGAGTGCTCAGGGTGCTGGGGTGCTAAGTACTCGGGGTGCTCGGTGCTCAGTACTCAGGGTGCTGTGTGCTCAGTACTCAGGGTGCTGGGTGCTCAGTACTCAGGGTGCTCGCTGCTCAGTACTCAGGGTGCTGGGTGCTCAGTGCTCGGGGTGCAAGGTGCTCATTCTCGGGGTGGTGGGTGCTCACTGCTCAGCGTGCTGGGTGCTCAGTGCTCAGGGTCCTCGGTGCTCAGTACTCAGGGTGCTCAGTACTCAGCGTGCTTTGTGCTCAGTGCTCAGGGTGCTGGGTGCTCAGTACTCAGGGTGCTGGGTGCTCAGTACTCACGGTGCTGGGTGCTCAGTACTCGGGGTGCTGGGTGTTCATTACTCAGGGTGCTGGGTGCTCAGTGCTCGGGGTGCTCGCTGCTCAGAACTCTTGGTGCTGGGTGCTCAGTACTCAGGGTGCTGGGTGCTCAGTACTCACGGTGCTAGGTGCTCAGTACTCAGGGGTGCTCAGTGCTCAGTACTCAGCGTGCTGGGTGCTCAGTGCTCAGGGTCCGCGGTGCTCAGTACTCAGGGTGCTCAGTGCTCAGTACTCAGCGTGCTTTGTGCTCAGTGCTCAGGGTTCTGTGTGCTCAGTACTCAGGGTGCTGGGTGCTCAGTACTCAGGGTGCTTGGTGCTCAGTACACAGGGTGCTGGGGTGCTCAGTGCTCGGAATGCTCGGTGATCAGTACTCAGGGTGCTTAGTGCTCAGTGCTCAGGGTGCTGGGTGCTCAGTGCTCAGGGTGCTGGGTGCTCAGTACTCAGGGTGCTGGTTGCTCATTGCTCGGGGTGCTGGTTGCTCAGTGCTCGGGGTGCTGGGTGCTCAGTGCTCCGGGTGCTGGGTGCTCAGTACTCAGGGTGCTGGGTGCTCAGTACTCAGGGTGCTGGGTGCTCAGTGCTCAGGGTGCTGGGTGCTCAGTACTCAGGGTGCTGGGTGCTCAGTACTCAGGGTGTTCGTTGCTCAGTACTCAGGGTGCTCAGTGCTCAGTACTCAGGGTGCTGGTTGCTCAGTGCTCGGGGTGCTCGGTGCTCAGAACTCAGGGTGCTGGGTGCTCAGTACTCAGGGTGCTGGGTGCTCAGTACTCAGGGTGCTGGGTGCTCAGTACTCAGGGTGCTGGGTGCACAGTGCTCCGGGGTCCTGGGTGCTCAGTACTCAGGGTGCTGTGTGGCTCAGTACTCAGGGTGCTCTGTGCTCAGTGCTCGGGGTGCTGGGTGCTCAGTACTCAGGGGTGCTGGGTGCTCAGTGCTCAGGGTGCTGGGGTGCTCAGTGCTCAGGGGTGCTGGGTGCTCAGTACTCAGGGTGCTGGGTCCTAAGTGCTCAGGGGTGATCGGTGCTCAGTACTCAGGGTGCTCAGTACTCAAGGTGCTGGGTGCTCAGTGCTCAGGGTGCTGGGTGCTCAGTACTCAGGGTGCTGGGTGCTCAGTGCTCGGGGTGCTGGGTGCTCAGTGCTCAGGGTGATCGGTGCTCAGTACTCAGGGTGCTGGGTGCTCAGTGCTCAGGTTGCTGGGTGCTCAGTCCTCAGGGTGCTCAGTGCTCAGGGTGCTGTGTGCTCAGTGCTCGGGGTGCTCGGTGATCAGTACTCAGGGGTGCTGAGTGCTCAGTACTCAGGGTGCTGGGTGCTCAGTACTCATGGTGCTGGGTGCTCAGTACTCAGGGGGCTGGGTGCTCAGTGCTCAGGGTGCTGGGTGCTCAGTGCTCAGGGAGCTGGGTGCTCAGTGCTCGGGGTGCTGGGTGCTCAGTGCTCGGGGTGCTGGGTGGTCAGTGCTCAGTGCTCAGGGTGCTGGGTTCTCAGTGCTCAGTGCTCAGGGTGCTGGGTGCTCAGTACTCAGGGTGCTGGGTGCTCAGTACTCAGGGGTGCTGGGTGCTCAGTTCTCAGGGTGCTGGGTGCTCAGTACTCTGGGTGTTGGGTGCTCAGTACTCAGGGTGCTGGGTGCTCAGTGCTCGGGGTGCTGGGTGCTCAATGCTCAGGGTGCTGGGTTCTCAGTGCTCAGGGTGCTTGGTGCTCAGTACTCAGGGTGCTCAGTGCTCAGTACTCTGGGTGTTGGGTGCTCAGTACTCAGGGTGCTGGGTGCTCAGTGCTCGGGGTGCTGGGTGCTCAGTACTCAGGGTGCTGTGTGCTCAGTGCTCAGTACTCAGCGTGCTGGGTGCTCAGTGCTCAGAGTGTTGGGTTCTCAGTACTCAGGGTGCTGGGTGCTCAGTGCTCAGTGCTCAGGGTGCTCAGTGCTCAGGGTGCTCAGTGCTCAGGGTGCTGGGTGCTCAGGGTGCTGGGTGCTCAGTGCTCGGGGTGCTGGGTGCTCAGTGCTCAGTGCTCAGGGTGCTGGGTGCTCAGTGCTCAGTGCTCAGGGTGCTGGGGTGCTCAGTGCTCAGTGCTCAGGGTGCTGGGTGTTCAGTACTCAGGTTGCTCGGGTGCTCAGTGCTCAGTGTGCTCAGTGCTCAGTACTCAGGGTGCTGGGTGCTCAGTGCTCGGGGTGCTGGGTGCTCAGTGCTCAGGGTGCTGGGTGCTCAGTACTCAGGGTGCTGGGTGCTCAGTACTCAGGTTGCTGGGTGCTCAGTGCTCAGTCCACAGGGTGCTGGGGTGCTCAGTACTCAGGGTGTTCGGTGCTCAGTACTCAGGGTGCTCAGTGCTCAGTACTCAGGGTGCTGGGTGCTCAGTGCTCGGGGTGCTCGGTGCTCAGAACTCAGGGTGCTGGGTGCTCAGTATTCAGGGTGCTGGGTGCTCAGTACTCAGGTTGCTGGGTGCTCAGTACTCAGGGTGCTGGGTGCTCAGTACTCAGGGTGCTGGGTGCTCAGTACTCAGGGTGCTGGGTGCTCAGTGCTCCGGGTCCTGGGTGCTCAGTACTCAGGGTGCTGGGTGCTCAGTACTCAGGGTGCTGGGTGCTCAGTGCTCAGGGGTGCTGGGTGCTCAGTGCTCAGGATGCTGGGTGCTCAGTACTCAGTGTGCTGGGGCCTCAGTGCTCAGGGTGATCGGTGCTCAGTACTCAGGGTGCTCAGTACTCAAGGTGCTGGGTGCTCAGTGCTCAGGGTGCTGGGTGCTCAGTACTCAGGGTGCTGGGTGCTCAGTGCTCGGGGTGCTGGGTGCTCAGTGCTCAGGGTGATAGGTGCTCAGTACTCAGGGTGTTGGGTGCTCAGTGCTCAGGTTGCTGGGTGCTCAGTCCTCAGGGTGCTCAGTGCTCAGGGTGCTGGGTGCTCAGTGCTCGGCGTGCTCGGTGCTCAGTACTCAGGGTGCTGACTGCTCAGTACTCAGGGTGCTGGAGGTGCTCAGTACTCATGGTGCTGGGTGCTCAGTACTCAGGGGGCTGGGTGCTCAGTGCTCAGGGTGCTGGGGTGCTCAGTGCTCAGGGCGCTGGGTGCTCAGTGCTCGGGGTGCTGGGTGCTCAGTGCTCGGGGTGCTGGGTGGTCAGTGCTCAGTGCTCAGGTTGCTGGGTGCTCAGTGCTCAGTGCTCAGGGTGCTGGGTGCTCAGTACTCAGGGTGCTGGGTGCTCAGTACTCAGGGTGCTGGGTGCTCTGTTCTCAGGTTGCTGGGTGCTCAGTACTCTGGGTGTTGGGTGCTCAGTACTCAGGGTGCTGGGTGCTCAGTGCTCCGGGTGCTGGGTGCTCAGTGCGCAGGGTGCTGGGTTCTCAGTGCTCAGGGTGCTGGGTGCTCAGTACTCAGGGTGCTCAGTGCTCAGTACTCAGGGTGCTGGGTGCTCAGTACTCAGGGTGCTCAGTGCTCAGTACTCGCGTGCTGGGTGCTCAGTGCTCAGTGTGCTCAGTGCTCAGTGCTCGGGGTGCTGGGTGGTCAGTACTCGGGGCGCTGGGTGCTCAGTGCTCGGGGTGCTGGGTGCTCAGTACTCAGGGTGCTGTGTGCTCAGTGCTCAGTACTCAGCGTGCTGGGTGCTCAGTGCTCAGAGTGTTGGGTTCTCAGTACTCAGGGTGCTGGGTCCTAAGTGCTCAGGGTGATCGGTGCTCAGTGCTCAGGGTGCTCAGTGCTCAGGGTGCTTGGGTGCTCAGGGTGCTGGGTGCTCAGTGCTCGGGGTGCTGGGTGCTCAGTGCTCAGTGCTCAGGGTGCTGGGTGCTCAGTGCTCAGTGCTCAGGGGTGCTGGGGTGTTCAGTACTCAGGGTTCTCGGTGCTCAGTGCTCAGGGTGCTGGGTGCTCAGTACTCAGGGTGCTGGGTGCTCAGTGCTCGGGGTGCTGGGTGCTCAGTGCTCAGGGTGATCAGTGCTCAGTACTCAGGGTGCTTGGTGCTCAGTGCTCAGCCTGCTGGGTGCTCAGTCCTCAGGGTGCTCAGTACTCAGGGTTCTCGGTGCTCAGTGCTCAGTACTCAGGGGTGCTCAGTGCTCAGTACTCAGCGTGCTTTGTGCACAGTGCTCAGGGGTGCTCAGTGCTCAGTACTCAGCGTGCTCAGTGCTCAGTACTCAGCGTGCTTTGTGCTCAGTACTCAGGGTGCTCAGTGCTCAGTACTCAGCGTGCTTTGTGCACAGTGCTCAGGGTGCTCAGTGCTCAGTACTCAGCGTGCTTTGTGCTCAGTGCTCAGGGTGCTGGGTGCTCAGTGCTCAGTGCTCAGGGTGCTGGGTGCTCAGTGCTCAGTGCTCGGGGTGCTGGGTGCTCAGTACTCGGGGTGCTCAGTGCTCAGTACTCAGCGTGCTTTGTGCTAAGTGCTCAGGGTGCTGGGTGCTCAGTGCTCAGTGCTCAGGGTGCTGGGTGCTCAGTGCTCAGTGCTCGGGGTGCTGGGTGCTCAGTACTCGGGGTGCTCGGTGCTCAGTGCTCGGGGTGCTGGGTGCTCAGTACTCAGGGTGCTGGGTGTTCAGTGCTCAGGGTGCTGGGTGCTCAGTGCTCGGGGTGCTGGGGTGCTCGGTGCTCAGGGTTGCTGGGGTGCTCAGTACTCGGGGTGCTGGGTGCTCAGTACTCAGGGTGCTGGGTGCTCATTGCTCGGGGTGCTGGGTGCTCAGTGCTACGGGTGCTGGGTGCTCAGTGCTCGGGGTGCTGGGTGCTCAGTGCTCGGGGCGCTGGGTGCTCAGTGCTCGGGGTGCTCGGTGCTCAGTACTCAGGGTGCTGGGTGCTCAGTGCTCAGGGTGCTCGGTGCTCAGTTCTCAGGGTGCTGGGTTCTCAGTGCTCAGGGTGATCGGTGCTCAGTACTCAGGGTGCTCAGTACTCAGGGTGCTGGGTGCTCAGGGCTCGGGGTGCTGGGAGCTCAGTACTCAGGGTGCTGGGTGCTCAGTGCTCGGGGTGCTGGGTGCTGAGTGCTCAGGGTGCTGGGGTGCTAAGTACTCGGGGTGCTCGGTGCTCAGTACTCAGGGTGCTGGGTGCTCAGTACTCAGGGTGCTGGGTGCTCAGTACTCAGGGGTGCTCGCTGCTCAGTACTCAGGGGTGCTGGGTGCTCAGTGCTCGGGGTGCAAGGTGCTCATTCTCGGGGTGGTGGGTGCTCACTGCTCAGCGTGCTGGGTGCTCAGTGCTCAGGGTCCTCGGTGCTCAGTACTCAGGGTGCTCAGTACTCAGCGTGCTTTGTGCTCAGTGCTCAGGGTGCTGGGTGCTCAGTACTCAGGGTGCTGGGTGCTCAGTACTCACGGTGCTGGGTGCTCAGTACTCGGGGTGCTGGGTGTTTCATTACTCAGGGTGCTGGGTGCTCAGTGCTCGGGGTGCTCGCTGCTCAGAACTCTTGGTGCTGGGTGCTCAGTACTCAGGGTGCTGGGTGCTCAGTGCTCGGGGGTGCTCAGTGCTCAGTGCTCAGGATGCTCGGTGCTCAGTTCTTTTGGTGCTGGGTGCTCAGTACTCAGGGTGCTGGATGCTCAGTGCTCGGGGTGCTCGGTGCTCAGTACTCAGGGTGCTGGGTGCTCAGTGCTCAGTGTTCTGGGTGCTCAGTACTCAGGGTGCTCAGTACTCAGTACTCAGGGTGCTGGGTGCTCAGTGCTCGGGGTGCTCGCTGCTCAGAACTCTTGGTGCTGGGGTGCTCAGTACTCAGGGTGCTGGGTGCTCAGTGCTCGGGGTGCTCAGTGCTCAGTGCTCAGGATGCTCGGTGCTCAGTACGTTTGGTTCTGGGTGCTCAGTACTCAGGGTGCTGGATGCTCAGTGCTCGGGGTGCTCGGTGCTCAGTACTCAGGGTGCTGGGTGCTCAGTGCTCAGGGTTCTGGGGTGCTCAGTACTCAGGGTGCTCAGTACTCAGTACTCAGGGTGCTGGGTGCTCAGTGCTTGGTATGCTGGGTGCTCAGTGCTCGGGGTGCTGGGTGCTCAGTACTCGGGGTGCTCGGTGCTCAGTACGTTTGGTTCTGGGTGCTCAGTACTCAGGGTGCTGGATGCTCAGTGCTCGGGGTGCTCGGTGCTCAGTGCTCAGGGGTGCTGTGTGCTCAGTACTCAGGGTGCTGGGTGCTCAGTACTCAGCGTGCTGGGTTCTCAGTGCTCAGGGTTCTGGGTGCTCAGTGCTCGGGGTGTGCGCGGTGCTCAGTACTCAGGGTGCTGGGTGCTCAGTACTCGGGGTGCTCGGTGCTCAGTACTCAGGGTGCTGGGTGCTCAGTACTCAGGGTGCTGGGTGCTCAGTACTCAGGGTGCTCGGTGCTCAGAACTCAGAGTGCTGGGTGCTCAGTGCTCAGGTGCTGGGTGCTAAGTACTCAGGGTGCTGGGTGCTCAGTACTCAGGGTGCTGGGTGCTCAGTGCTCAGGGTGCTGGGTGCTAAGTACTCAGGGTGCTGGGTGCTCAGCACGCAGGGTGCTCAGTACTCAGGGTGCTGGGTGCTCAGTGCTCGGGGTGCTGGGTGCTCAGTACTCAGGGTGCTGGGTGCTCAGTGCTCCGGGTGCTGGGTGCTCAGTGCTCAGGGTGCTGTGTGCTCAGTACTCAGGGTGCTGGGTGCTCAGTACTCAGCGTGCTGGGTTCTCAGTGCTCAGGGTTCTGGGTGCTCAGTGCTCGGGGTGCTCGGTGCTCAGTACTCAGGGTGCTGGGTGCTCAGTGCTCGGGGGTGCTGGGTGCGCAGTGCTCAGGGTGCTGGGTGCTCAGAACTCGGGGTGCTCGGTGCTCAGTACTCAGGGGTGCTGGGTGCTCAGTACTCAGGGTGCTGGGTGCTCAGTACTCAGGGTGCTCGGTGCTCAGAACTCAGGGTGCTGGGTGCTCAGTGCTCAGGTGCTGGGTGCTAAGTACTCAGGGTGCTGGGTGCTCAGTACTCAGGGTGCTGGGTGCTCAGTGCTCAGGGTGCTGGGTGCTAAGTACTCAGGGTGCTGGGTGCTCAACACGCAGTGTGCTCAGTACTCAGGGTGCTGGGTGCTCAGTGCTTGGGGTGCTGGGTGCTCAGTACTCAGGATGCTCAGTGCTCAGGGTGCTGGGTGCTCAGTGCTCGGGGTGCTCAGTGCTCAGGGTGCTGAGTGCTCAGTGCTCGGGGTGCTCGGGTGCTCAGTACTCAGGGTGCTGAGTGCTCAGTACTCAGGGTGCTGGGTGCTCAGTACTCAGGGGTGCTGGGTGCTCAGTGCTCGGGTTGTTGGGTGCTCAGTGCTCAGGGTGCTCAGTGCTCAGTACTCAGGGTGCTGGGGTGCTCAGTACTCAGGGTGCTGGGTGCTCAGTGCTCGGGTTGCTGGGTGCTCAGTACTCAGGGTGCTGGGTGCTCAGTGCTCGGAGTGCTCGGGTGCTCAGTACTCAAGGTGCTGGGTGCTCAGTGCTCACGGTGCTGGGTGCTCAGTCCTCGGGGTGCTCCGTGCTCAATGCTCAGGGTGCTGGGGTGCTCAGTACTCAGGGTGCTCGGTGCTCAGTACTAAGGGTGCTCAGTGATCACTACTCAGGTTGCTCAGTGCTCAGTGCTCGGGGTGCTGGGTGCTCAGTACTCAGGGTGCTGGGTGCTCAGTACTCAGGGTGCTGGGTGCTCATTGCTCAGAACTCAGCGTGCTGGGTGCTCAGTGCTCGGGGTGCTGGGTCCTCAGTGCTCAGGGTGCTCAGTGCTCAGTACTCGGGGTGCTGGGTGCTCAGTGCTCGGGGGTTCTGGGTGCTCAATACTCAGGGTGCTTGGTGCTCAGTACTCAGGGTGCTGGGTGCTCAGTGCTCAGGGTTCTCGGTGCTCAGTGCTCAGTGCTCAGGGTGCTCAGTGCCCATTGCTCGGGGTGCTGGGTGCTCAGTGCTCGGGGTGCTGGGTGCTCAGTGCTCGGGGTGCTGGGTGCTCAGTGCTCGGGGTGCTGGTTGCTCAGTACTCGTGGTGCTGGGGTGCTCAGTGCTCAGGGTGCTCAGTGCTCAGTACTCAGTGCTCAGGGTGCTGGTTGCTCAGTACTCAGTGTGCTCAGTGGTCAGGGTGCTGGGTGCTCAGAACTCAGGGGTTGCTGGTGCTCAGTACTCAGGGTGCTGGGTGCTCAGTACTCAGGGTGCTTGGTGCTCAGTACTCTGGGTGCTGGGTGCTCAGTGCTCAGGGTGCTCGGTGCTCAGTACTCATGGTGCTGGGTGCTCATTCTCGGGGGTGCTGGGTGCTCAGTACTCACGTTGCTCAGTACTCTGGGTGCTCGGGGCTCAGTACTCATGGTGCTGGGTGCTCATTCTCGGGGTGCTGGGGTGCTCAGTGCTCGGGGAACTGGGTGCTCATTCTCGGGGTGGTGGGTGCTCACTGCTCAGCGTGCTGGGTGCTCAGTGCTCAGGGTCCTCGGTGCTCAGTACTCAGGGTGCTCAGTACTCAGCGTGCTTTGTGCTCAGTGCTCAGGGTGCTGGGTGCTCAGTACTCAGGGTGCTGGGTGCTCAGTACTCACGGTGCTGGGTGCTCAGTACTCGGGGTGCTGGGTGTTCATTCCTCAGGGTGCTGGGGTGCTCAGTGCTCGGGGTGCTCGCTGCTCAGTACTCTTGGTGCTGGGTGCTCAGTACTCAGGGTGCTGGGTGCTCAGTGCTCGGGTGGTGCTCGGTGCTCAGTGCTCAGGATGCTCGGTGCTCAGTACTTTTGGTGCTGGGTGCTCAGTACTCAGGGTGCTGGGTGCTCAGTGCTCGGGGTGCTTGGTGCTCAGTACTCAGGGTGCTGGATGCTCAGTTCTCAGGGTGCTGGGTGCTCAGTACTCAGGGTGCTCAGTACTCAGTACTCAGGGTGCTGGGTGCTCAGTGCTTGGGGTGCTGGGTGCTCAGTGCTCAGGGTGCTGGGTGCTCAGTGCTCGGGGTGCTGGGTGCTCAGTACTCGGGGTGCTCGGTGCTCAGTACTCAGGGTGCTGGGTGCTCAGTACTCAGGGTGCTGGGTGCTCAGTACTCAGGGGTGCTGGGTGCTCAGTACTCAGGGTGCTGGGTGCTCAGTACTCAGGGTGCTGGTGGCTCAGTACTGACGGTGCTGGGTGCTCAGTACTCAGCGTGCTGTGTTCTCAGTGCTCAGGGTTCTGGGTGCTCAGTGCTCGGGGTGCTCGGTGCTCAGTACTCAGGTGCTGGGTGCTCAGTGCTCGGGGTGCTGGGTGCTCAGTGCTCAGGGTGCTGGGTGCTCAGTACTCGGTGTGCTCGGTGCTCAGTACTCAGGGTGCTGGGTGCTCAGTACTCAGGGTGCTGGGTGCTCAGTACTCAGGGTGCTCGGTGCTCAGAAACTCAGGGTGCTGGGTGCTCAGTGCTCAGGTGCTGGGTGCTAAGTACTGAGGGTGCTGGGTGCTCAGTACTCAGGGTGCTGGGTGCTGAGTGCTCAGGGTGCTGGGTGCTCAGTACTCAGGGTGCTGGGTGCTCAGCACGCAGGGTGCTCAGTACTCAGGGTGCTGGGTGCTCAGTGCTCGGGGTGCTGGGTGCTCAGTACTCAGGGTGCTCAGTACTCAGGGTGCTGGGTGCTCAGTGCTCGGGGGTGCTGGATGCTCAGTACTCAGGGTGCTCAGTACTCAGGGTGCTGGGGTGCTCAGTACTCAGGGTGCTGGGGTGCTCAGTCTTCAGGGTGCTCAGTGCTCAGGGTGCTGGGTGCTCAGTGCTCCGGGTGCTCGGTGCTCAGTACTCAGGGTGCTGAGTGCTCAGTACTCAGTGTGCTGGGTGCTCAGTACTCAGGGTGCTGGGTGCTCAGTGCTCGGTGTGCTCGGTGCTCAGTACACAAGGTGCTGGGTGCTCAGTGCTCACGGTGCTGGGGTGCTCAGTACTCGGGGGTGCTCCGTGCTCAATGCTCAGGGTGCTGGGTGCTCAGTACTCAGGGTGCTCGGTGCTCAGTACTAAGGGTGCTCAGTGATCAGTACTCAGGTTGCTCAGTGCTCAGTGCTCGGGGGTGCTGGGTGCTCAGTACTCAGGGTGCTGGAGTGCTCAGTACTCAGGGTGCTGGGTGCTCAGTGCTCAGTACTCAGCGTGCTGGGTGCTCAGTGCTCGGGGTGCTGGGTCCTCAGTGCTCAGGGTGCTGGGTGCTCAGTACTCAGGGTGCTGGGTGCTCAGTGCTCGGGGTGCTGGGTCCTCAGTGCTCAGGGTGCTCAGTGCTCAGTGCTCGGGGTGCTGGGTGCTCAGTGCTCGGGGTGCTGGGGTGCTCAGTACTAGGGGTGCTGGGTGCTCAGTACTCGGGGTGCTGGGTGCTCAGTGCTCGGGGTGCTGGGTCCTCAGTGCTCAGGGTGCTCAGTGCTCAGTGCTCGGGGTGCTGGGTGCTCAGTGCTCGGGGTGCTGGGTGCTCAGTACTAGGGGTGCTGGGTGCTCAGTACTCGGGGGGTGCTCAGTACTCAGGGGTGCTGGGTGCTCAGTACTCAGGGTGCTGGGTGCTCAGTGCTCGGGGTGCTCGGTGCTCAGTACTCGGGGTGCTGGGTGCTCAGTGCTTGTATGCTGGGTGCTCAGTGCTCGGGGTGCTGGGTGCTCAGTACTCGGGGTGCTCGGGTGCTCAGTACGTTTGGTTTCTGGGTGCTCAGTACTCAGGGTGCTGGATGCTCAGTGCTCGGGGTGCTCGGTGCTCAGTGCTCAGGGTGCTGTGTGCTCAGTACTCAGGGTGCTGGGTGCTCAGTACTCAGCGTGCTGGGTTCTCAGTGCTCAGGGTTCTGGGTGCTCAGTGCTCGGGGGTGCGCGGTGCTCAGTACTCAGGGTGCTGGGGTGCTCAGTACTCGGGGGTGCTCGGTGCTCAGTACTCAGGGTGCTGGGTGCTCAGTACTCAGGGTGCTGGGTGCTCAGTACTCAGGGTGCTCGGTGCTCAGAACTCAGAGTGCTGGGTGCTCAGTGCTCAGGTGCTGGGTGCTAAGTACTC
This sequence comes from Microtus oregoni, assembly GCF_018167655.1. Lineage (NCBI taxonomy): Eukaryota > Metazoa > Chordata > Mammalia > Rodentia > Cricetidae > Microtus > Microtus oregoni. Next base: position 4,129,608 of record NW_024544550.1, read on the forward strand.
AGGGTGCTGGGTGCTCAGTACTCAGGGTGCTGGGTGCTCAGTGCTCAGGGTGCTGGGTGCTAAGTACTCAGGGTGCTGGGTGCTCAGCACGCAGGGTGCTCAGTACTCAGGGTGCTGGGTGCTCAGTGCTCGGGGTGCTGGGTGCTCAGTACTCAGGGTGCTGGGTGCTCAGTGCTCCGGGTGCTGGGTGCTCAGTGCTCAGGGTGCTGTGTGCTCAGTACTCAGGGTGCTGGGTGCTCAGTACTCAGCGTGCTGGGTTCTCAGTGCTCAGGGTTCTGGGTGCTCAGTGCTCGGGGTGCTCGGTGCTCAGTACTCAGGGTGCTGGGTGCTCAGTGCTCGGGGTGCTGGGTGCGCAGTGCTCAGGTGCTGGGTGCTCAGAACTCGGGGTGCTCGGTGCTCAGTACTCAGGGTGCTGGGTGCTCAGTACTCAGGGTGCTGGGTGCTCAGTACTCAGGGTGCTCGGTGCTCAGAACTCAGGGTGCTGGGTGCTCAGTGCTCAGGTGCTGGGTGCTAAGTACTCAGGGTGCTGGGTGCTCAGTACTCAGGGTGCTGGGGTGCTCAGTGCTCAGGGTGCTGGGTGCTAAGTACTCAGGGTGCTGGGTGCTCAACACGCAGTGTGCTCAGTACTCAGGGTGCTGGGTGCTCAGTGCTTGGGGTGCTGGGGTGCTCAGTACTCAGGATGCTCAGTGCTCAGGGTGCTGGGTGCTCAGTGCTCGGGGGTGCTCAGTGCTCAGGGTGCTGAGTGCTCAGTGCTCGGGAGTGCTCGGTGCTCAGTACTCAGGGGGTGCTGAGTGCTCAGTACTCAGGGGTGCTGGGTGCTCAGTACTCAGGGTGCTGGGTGCTCAGTGCTCGGGTTGTTGGGTGCTCAGTGCTCAGGGTGCTCAGTGCTCAGTACTCAGGGTGCTGGGGTGCTCAGTACTCAGGGTGCTGGGTGCTCAGTGCTCGGGTTGCTGGGTGCTCAGTACTCAGGGTGCTGGGTGCTCAGTGCTCGGAGTGCTCGGTGCTCAGTACTCAAGGTGCTGGGTGCTCAGTGCTCACGGTGCTGGGTGCTCAGTCCTCGGGGTGCTCCGTGCTCAATGCTCAGGGTGCTGGGTGCTCAGTACTCAGGGTGCTCGGTGCTCAGTACTAAGGGTGCTCAGTGATCACTACTCAGGTTGCTCAGTGCTCAGTGCTCGGGGTGCTGGGTGCTCAGTACTCAGGGTGCTGGGTGCTCAGTACTCAGGGTGCTGGGTGCTCATTGCTCAGAACTCAGCGTGCTGGGTGCTCAGTGCTCGGGGTGCTGGGTCCTCAGTGCTCAGGGTGCTCAGTGCTCAGTACTCGGGGTGCTGGGTGCTCAGTGCTCAGGGTTCTCGTGCTCAGTGCTCAGTGCTCAGGGTGCTCAGTGCCCATTGCTCGGGGTGCTGGGTGCTCAGTGCTCGGGGTGCTGGGTGCTCAGTGCTCGGGGTGCTGGGTGCTCAGTGCTCGGGGTGCTGGTTGCTCAGTACTCCTGGTGCTGGGTGCTCAGTGCTCAGGGTGCTCAGTGCTCAGTACTCAGTGCTCAGGGTGCTGGTTGCTCAGTACTCAGTGTGCTCAGTGGTCAGGGTGCTGGGTGCTCAGAACTCAGGGTGCTGGGTGCTCAGTACTCAGGGTGCTGGGTGCTCAGTACTCAGGGTGCTTGGTGCTCAGTACTCTGGGTGCTGGGTGCTCAGTGCTCAGGGTGCTCGGTGCTCAGTACTCATGGTGCTGGGTGCTCATTCTCGGGGTGCTGGGTGCTCAGTACTCACGTTGCTCAGTACTCTGGGTGCTCGGGGCTCAGTACTCATGGTGCTGGGTGCTCATTCTCGGGGGTGCTGGGTGCTCAGTGCTCGGGGAACTGGGTGCTCATTCTCGGGGTGGTGGGTGCTCACTGCTCAGCGTGCTGGGTGCTCAGTGCTCAGGGTCCTCGGTGCTCAGTACTCAGGGTGCTCAGTACTCAGCGTGCTTTGTGCTCAGTGCTCAGGGGTGCTGGGTGCTCAGTACTCAGGGTGCTGGGTGCTCAGTACTCACGGTGCTGGGTGCTCAGTACTCGGGGGTGCTGGGTGTTCATTCCTCAGGGTGCTGGGTGCTCAGTGCTCGGGGGTGCTCGCTGCTCAGTACTCTTGGTGCTGGGTGCTCAGTACTCAGGGTGCTGGGTGCTCAGTGCTCGGGGTGCTCGTGTGCTCAGTGCTCAGGATGCTCGGTGCTCAGTACTTTTGGTGCTGGGTGCTCAGTACTCAGGGTGCCTGGGGTGCTCAGTGCTCGGGGTGCTTGGTGCTCAGTACTCAGGGTGCTGGATGCTCAGTTCTCAGGGTGCTGGGTGCTCAGTACTCAGGGTGCTCAGTACTCAGTACTCAGGGTGCTGGGTGCTCAGTGCTTTGGGGGTGCTGGGTGCTCAGTGCTCAGGGTGTGGGTGCTCAGTGCTCGGGGTGCTGGGTGCTCAGTACTCGGGGTGCTCGGTGCTCAGTACTCAGGGTGCTGGGTGCTCAGTACTCAGGGTGCTGGGTGCTCAGTACTCAGGGGTGCTGGGGTGCTCAGTACTCAGGGTGCTGGGGTGCTCAGTACTCAGGGTGCTGGGGTGCTCAGTACTGACGGTGCTGGGTGCTCAGTACTCAGCGTGCTGTGTTCTCAGTGCTCAGGGTTCTGGGTGCTCAGTGCTCGGGGGTGCTCGGTGCTCAGTACTCAGGGTGCTGGGGTGCTCAGTGCTCGGGGTGCTGGGTGCTCAGTGCTCAGGGTGCTGGGTGCTCAGTACTCGGTGTGCTCGGTGCTCAGTACTCAGGGTGCTGGGTGCTCAGTACTCAGGGTGCTGGGTGCTCAGTACTCAGGGTGCTCGGTGCTCAGAACTCAGGGTGCTGGGTGCTCAGTGCTCAGGTGCTGGGTGCTAAGTACTGAGGGTGCTGGGTGCTCAGTACTCAGGGTGCTGGGTGCTGAGTGCTCAGGGTGCTGGGGTGCTCAGTACTCAGGGTGCTGGGTGCTCAGCACGCAGGGTGCTCAGTACTCAGGGTGCTGGGTGCTCAGTGCTCGGGGTGCTGGGTGCTCAGTACTCAGGGTGCTCAGTACTCAGGGTGCTGGGTGCTCAGTGCTCGGGGTGCTGGATGCTCAGTACTCAGGGTGCTCAGTACTCAGGGTGCTGGGTGCTCAGTACTCAGGGTGCTGGGTGCTCAGTCTTCAGGTGCTCAGTGCTCAGGGTGCTGGGTGCTCAGTGCTCCGGGTGCTCGGTGGCTCAGTACTCAGGGTGCTGAGTGCTCAGTACTCAGTGTGCTGGGTGCTCAGTACTCAGGGTGCTGGTGCTCAGTGCTCGGTGTGCTCGGTGCTCAGTACACAAGGTGCTGGGTGCTCAGTGCTCACGGTGCTGGGTGCTCAGTACTCGGGGGTGCTCCGTGCTCAATGCTCAGGGTGCTGGGTGCTCAGTACTCAGGGTGCTCGGTGCTCAGTACTAAGGGTGCTCAGTGATCAGTACTCAGGTTGCTCAGTGCTCAGTGCTCGGGGTGCTGGGTGCTCAGTACTCAGGGTGGCTGGGTGCTCAGTACTCAGGGTGCTGGGTGCTCAGTGCTCAGTACTCAGCGTGCTGGGTGCTCAGTGCTCGGGGTGCTGGGTCCTCAGTGCTCAGGGTGCTGGGTGCTCAGTACTCAGGGGTGCTGGGGTGCTCAGTGCTCGGGGTGCTGGGTCCTCAGTGCTCAGGGTGCTCGAGTGCTCAGTGCTCGGGGTGCTGGGTGCTCAGTGCTCGGGGTGCTGGGTGCTCAGTACTAGGGGTGCTGGGGTGCTCAGTACTCGGGGTGCTCAGTACTCAGGGTGCTGGGTGCTCAGTACTCAGGGTGCTGGGTGCTCAGTGCTCGGGGGTGCTCGGTGCTCAGTACTCGGGGTGCTGGGTGCTCAGTACTCGGGGTGCTGCGTGCTCAGTGCTCAGGGTGCTGGGTCCTCAGTGCTCGGGGTGCTGGGTGCTCAGTGCTGAGGGTGCTGGCCTGCTCAGTGCTCAGGGTGCTGTGTGCTCAGTACTCAGGGTGCTAGGTGCTCAGTACTCAGGATGCTCAGTGCTCAGTACTCAGCGTGCTGGGTGCTCAGTGCTCAGGGTCTTCGGTGCTCAGTACTCAGGGTGCTCAGTGCTCAGTACTCAGCGTGCTTTGTGCTCAGTGCTCAGGGTGCTGGGTGCTCAGTACTCAGGATGCTGGGTGCTCAGTACTCAGGGTGCTGGGTGCTCAGTGCTCAGGGTTGCTGGGTACTCAGTACTCAGGGTGCTGGGTGCTCAGTGCTCAGGGTGCTGGGTGCTCAGTGCTCAGGGTGCTGGGTTCTCAGTCCTCAGGGTTGCTGGGTGCTCAGTACTCAGGGTGTTCGGTGCTCAGTACTCAGGGTGCTCAGTGCTCAGTACTCAGGGTGCTGGTTGCTCAGTGCTCTGGGTGCTCTGTGCTCAGTACTCAGGGTGCTGGGTGCTCAGTACTCAGGGTGCTGGGTGCTCAGTACTCAGGGTGCTGGGTTCTCAGTACTCAGGGTGCTGGGTGCTCAGTGCTCGGGGTGCTGGGTGCTCAGTGCTCAGGGTGATCGGTGCTCAGTACTCAGGGTGCTGGGTGCTCAGTGCTCAGGGTGCTGGGTGCTCAGTCCTCAGGGTGCTCAGTGCTCAGGGTGCTGGGTGCTCAGTGCTCGGGGTGCTCTGTGCTCAGTGCTCGGGGGGGCTGGGTGCTCAGTGCTCAGGGTGCTCGGTGCTCAGTACTCAGGGTGCTGGGTGCTCAGTGCTCGGGGTGCTGGGTGCGCAGTGCTCAGGGTGCTGGGTGCTCAGAACTCGGGGGTGCTCGGTGCTCAGTACTCAGGGTGCTGGGTGCTCAGTACTCAGGGTGCTGGGTGCTCAGTACTCAGGGTGCTCGGTGCTCAGAACTCAGGGTGCTGGGTGCTCAGTGCTCAGGTGCTGGGTACTAAGTACTCAGGGTGCTGGGTGCTCAGTACTCAGGGTGCTGGGGTGCTCAGTGCTCAGGGTGCTGGGTGCTAAGTACTCAGGGTGCTGGTGCTCAACACGCAGTGTGCTCAGTACTCAGGGTGCTGGGTGCTCAGTGCTTGGGGTGCTGGGGTGCTCAGTACTCAGGATGCTCAGTGCTCAGGGTGCTGGGTGCTCAGTGCTCGGGGTGCTCAGTGCTCAGGGTGCTGGGTGCTCAGTGCTCGGGGGTGCTCGGTGCTCAGTACTCAGGGTGCTGAGTGCTCAGTACTCAGGGTGCTGGGTGCTCAGTACTCAGGGTGCTGGGTGCTCAGTGCTCGGGTTGTTGGGTGCTCAGTGCTCAGGGTGCTCAGTGCTCAGTACTCAGGGTGCTGGGTGCTCAGTACTCAGGGTGCTGGGTGCTCAGTGCTCGGGTTGCTGGGGTGCTCAGTACTCAGGGTGCTGGGTGCTCAGTGCTCGGGGTGCTCGGTGCTCAGTACTCAAGGTGCTGGGTGCTCAGTGCTCACGGTGCTGGGTGCTCAGTCCCTCGGGGTGCTCCATGCTCAATGCTCAGGGTGCTGGGTGCTCAGTACTCAGGGGTGCTCGGTGCTCAGTACTAAGGGTGCTCAGTGATCACTACTCAGGTTGCTCAGGTGCTCAGTGCTCGGGGTGCTGGGTGCTCAGTACTCAGGGGTGCTGGGTGCTCAGTACTCAGGGTGCTGGGTGCTCATTGCTCAGAACTCAGCGTGCTGGGTGCTCAGTGCTCGGGGTGCTGGGTCCTCAGTGCTCAGGGTGCTCAGTGCTCAGTACTCGGGGTGCTGGGTGCTCAGTGCTCGGGGTTCTGGGTGCTCAATACTCAGGGTGCTTGGTGCTCAGTACTCAGGGTGCTGGGTGCTCAGTGCTCAGTGTTCTCGGTGCTCAGTGCTCAGTGCTCAGGGTGCTCAGTGCCCATTGCTCGGGGTGCTGGGTGCTCAGTGCTCGGGGTGCTGGGTGCTCAGTGCTCGGGGTGCTGGGTGCTCAGTGCTCGGGGTGCTGGGTGCTCAGTACTCGTGGTGCTGGGTGCTCAGTGCTCAGGGTGCTCAGTGCTCAGTACTCAGTGCTCAGGGTGCTGGTTGCTCAGTACTCAGTGTGCTCAGTGGTCAGGGTGCTGGGTGCTCAGAACTCAGGGTGCTGGGGTGCTCAGTGCTCAGGGTCCTCGGTGCTCAGTACACAGGGTGCTCAGTACTCAGCGTGCTTTGTGCTCAGTGCTCAGGGTGCTGGGGGTGCTCAGTACTCAGGGTGCTGGGTGCTCAGTACTCACGGTGCTGGGTGCTCAGTACTCGGGGTGCTGGGTGTTCATTCCTCAGGGTGCTGGGTGCTCAGTGCTCGGGGGTGCTCGCTGCTCAGTACTCTTGGTGCTGGGTGCTCAGTACTCAGGGTGCTGGGTGCTCAGTGCTCGGGGGTGCTCGGTGCTCAGTGCTCAGGATGCTCGGTGCTCAGTACTTTTGGTGCTGGGTGCTCAGTACTCAGGGTGCTGGGTGCTCAGTGCTCGGGGTGCTTGGTGCTCAGTACTCAGGGTGCTGGATGCTCAGTGCTCAGGGTGCTGGGTGCTCAGTACTCAGGGTGCTCAGTACTCAGTACTCAGGGTGCTGGGTGCTCAGTGCTTGGGGTGCTGGGTGCTCAGTGCTCAGGGTGCTGGGTGCTCAGTGCTCGGGGTGCTGGGTGCTCAGTACGCGGGGTGCTCGGTGCTCAGTACTCAGGGTGCTGGGTGCTCAGTACTCAGGGTGCTGGGTGCTCAGTACTCAGGGTGCTGGGTGCTCAGTACTCAGGGTGCTGGGTGCTCAGTACTCAGGGTGCTGGGTGCTCAGTACTGACGGTGCTGGGTGCTCAGTACTCAGCGTGCTGTGTTCTCAGTGCTCAGGGTTTCTGGGTGCTCAGTGCTCGGGGGTGCTCGGTGCTCAGTACTCAGGGTGCTGGGTGCTCAGTGCTCGGGGTGCTGGGTGCTCAGTGGCTCAGGGTGCTGGGTGCTCAGTACTCGGTGTGGCTCGGTGCTCAGTACTCAGGGTGCTGGGTGCTCAGTACTCAGGGTGCTGGGTGCTCAGTACTCAGGGTGCTCGGTGCTCAGAACTCAGGGTGCTGGGGTGCTCAGTGCTCAGGTGCTGGGTGCTAAGTACTGAGGGTGCTGGGTGCTCAGTACTCAGGTTGCTGGGTGCTGAGTGCTCAGGGTGCTGGGTGCTCAGTACTCAGGGTGCTGGGTGCTCAGCACGCAGGGTGCTCAGTACTCAGGGTGCTGGGTGCTCAGTGCTCGGGGTGCTGGGTGCTCAGTACTCAGGGTGCTCAGTACTCAGGGTGCTGGGGTGCTCAGTGCTCGGGGTGCTGGATGCTCAGTGCTCAGGGTGATCGGTGCTCAGTACTTAGGATGTTGGGTGCTCAGTACTCAGGGGTGCTGGGTGCTCAGTACTCAGGGTGCTGGGGTGCTCAGTCTTCAGGGTGCTCAGTGCTCAGGGTGCTGGGTGCTCAGTGCTCCGGTGCTCGGTGCTCAGTACTCAGGGTGCTGAGTGCTCAGTACTCAGTGTGCTGGGTGCTCAGTACTCAGGGTGCTGGGTGCTCAGTGCTCGGGTGTGCTCGGTGCTCAGTACTCAAGGTGCTGGGTGCTCAGTGCTCACGGTGCTGGGTGCTCAGTACTCGGGGTGCTCCGTGCTCAATGCTCAGGGGTGCTGGGTGCTCAGTACTCAGGGTGCTCGGTGCTCAGTACTAAGGGTGCTCAGTGATCAGTACTCAGGTTGCTCAGTACTCAGTGCTCGGGGGTGCTGGGTGCTCAGTACTCAGGGTGCTGGGTGCTCAGTACTCAGGGTGCTGGGTGCTCAGTGCTCAGTACTCAGCGTGCTGGGTGCTCAGTGCTCGGGGTGCTGGGGTCCTCAGTGCTCAGGGTGCTGGGTGCTCAGTACTCAGGGTGCTGGGTGCTCAGTGCTCGGGGGGTGCTGGGTCCTCAGTGCTCAGGGTGCTCAGTGCTCAGTGCTCGGGGTGCTGGGTGCTCAGTGCTCGGGGGTGCTGGGTGCTCAGTACTAGGGGTGCTGGGTGCTCAGTACTCGGGGTGCTCAGTACTCAGGGTGCTGGGTGCTCAGTACTCAGGGTGCTGGGTGCTCAGTGCTCGGGGTGCTCGGTGCTCAGTACTCGGGGTGCTGGGTGCTCAGTACTCGGGGTGCTGCTTGCTCAGTGTTCAGGGTGCTGGGTGCTCAGTGCTCGGGGTGCTGGGTGCTCAGTGCTGAGGGTGCTGGCTGCTCAGTGCTCAGGGGTGCTGTGTGCTCAGTACTCAGGGTGCTAGGTGCTCAGTACTCAGGATGCTCAGTGCTCAGTACTCAGCGTGCTGGGTGCTCAGTGCTCAGGGTCTTCGGTGCTCAGTACTCAGGGTGCTCAGTGCTCAGTACTCAGCGTGCTTTGTGCTCAGTGCTCAGGGTGCTGGGTGCTCAGTACTCAGGATGCTGGGTGCTCAGTACTCAGGGTGCTGGGTGCTCAGTGCTCAGGGTGCTGGGTACTCAGTACTCAGGGTGCTGGGTGCTCAGTGCTCAGGGTGCTGGGTGCTCAGTGCTCAGGGTGCTGGGTTCTCAGTCCTCAGGGTGCTGGGTGCTCAGTACTCAGGGTGTTCGGTGCTCAGTACTCAGGGTGCTCAGTGCTCAGTACTCAGGGTGCTGGTTGCTCAGTGCTCTGGGTGCTCTGTGCTCAGTACTCAGGGTGCTGGGTGCTCAGTACTCAGGGTGCTGGGTGCTCAGTACTCAGGGTGCTGGGTTCTCAGTACTCAGGGTGCTGGGTGCTCAGTGCTCGGGGTGCTGGGTGCTCAGTGCTCAGGGTGATCGGTGCTCAGTACTCAGGGTGCTGGGTGCTCAGTGCTCAGGGTGCTGGGTGCTCAGTCCTCAGGGTTGCTCAGTGCTCAGGGTGCTGGGGTGCTCAGTGCTTGGGGTGCTGGGTGCTCAGTGCTCAGGGTGCTGGGTGCTCAGTGCTCGGGGTGCTGGGTGCTCAGTACGCGGGGGTGCTCGGTGCTCAGTACTCAGGGGTGCTGGGTGCTCAGTACTCAGGGTGCTGGGTGCTCAGTACTCAGGGTGCTGGGTGCTCAGTACTCAGGGTGCTGGGTGCTCAGTACTCAGGGTGCTGGGTGCTCAGTACTGACGGTGCTGGGTGCTCAGTACTCAGCGTGCTGTGTTCTCAGTGCTCAGGGTTCTGGGTGCTCAGTGCTCGGGGTGCTCGGGTGCTCAGTACTCAGGGTGCTGGGTGCTCAGTGCTCGGGGTGCTGGGGTGCTCAGTGCTCAGGGTGCTGGGTGCTCAGTACTCGGTGTGCTCGGTGCTCAGTACTCAGGGTGCTGGGGTGCTCAGTACTCAGGGTGCTGGGTGCTCAGTACTCAGGGTGCTCGGTGCTCAGAACTCAGGGTGCTGGGTGCTCAGTGCTCAGGTGCTGGGTGCTAAGTACTGAGGGTGCTGGGTGCTCAGTACTCAGGTTGCTGGGTGCTGAGTGCTCAGGGTGCTGGGTGCTCAGTACTCAGGGTGCTGGGTGCTCAGCACGCAGGGTGCTCAGTACTCAGGGTGCTGGGTGCTCAGTGCTCGGGGTGCTGGGTGCTCAGTACTCAGGGTGCTCAGTACTCAGGGGTGCTGGGTGCTCAGTGCTCGGGGGTGCTGGATGCTCAGTGCTCAGGGTGATCGGTGCTCAGTACTTAGGATGTTGGGTGCTCAGTACTCAGGGTGCTGGGTGCTCAGTACTCAGGGTGCTGGGGTGCTCAGTCTTCAGGGTGCTCAGTGCTCAGGGTGCTGGGGTGCTCAGTGCTCCGGGTGCTCGGTGCTCAGTACTCAGGGTGCTGAGTGCTCAGTACTCAGTGTGCTGGGTGCTCAGTACTCAGGGTGCTGGGTGCTCAGTGCTCGGTGTGCTCGGTGCTCAGTACTCAAGGTGCTGGGTGCTCAGTGCTCACGGTGCTGGGTGCTCAGTACTCGGGGTGCTCCGTGCTCAATGCTCAGGGTGCTGGGTGCTCAGTACTCAGGGGTGCTCGGTGCTCAGTACTAAGGGTGCTCAGTGATCAGTACTCAGGTTGCTCAGTACTCAGTGCTCGGGGTGCTGGGGTGCTCAGTACTCAGGGTGCTGGGTGCTCAGTACTCAGGGTGCTGGGGTGCTCAGTGCTCAGTACTCAGCGTGCTGGGTGCTCAGTGCTCGGGGTGCTGGGTCCTCAGTGCTCAGGGTGCTGGGTGCTCAGTACTCAGGGTGCTGGGTGCTCAGTGCTCGGGGTGCTGGGTCCTCAGTGCTCAGGGTGCTCAGTGCTCAGTGCTCGGGGTGCTGGGTGCTCAGTGCTCGGGGTGCTGGGTGCTCAGTACTAGGGGTGCTGGGTGCTCAGTACTCGGGGGGTGCTCAGTACTCAGGGTGCTGGGTGCTCAGTACTCAGGGTGCTGGGTGCTCAGTGCTAGGGGTGCTCGGTGCTCAGTACTCGGGGTGCTGGGTGCTCAGTACTCGGGGGTGCTGCGTGCTCAGTGCTCAGGGTGCTGGGTGCTCAGTGCTCGGGGTGCTGGGTGCTCAGTGCTGAGGGTGCTGGCTGCTCAGTGCTCAGGGTGCTGTGTGCTCAGTACTCAGGGTGCTAGGTGCTCAGTACTCAGGATGCTCAGTGCTCAGTACTCAGCGTGCTGGGTGCTCAGTGCTCAGGGTCTTCGGTGCTCAGTACTCAGGGTGCTCAGTGCTCAGTACTCAGCGTGCTTTGTGCTCAGTGCTCAGGGTGCTGGGTGCTCAGTACTCAGGATGCTGGGTGCTCAGTACTCAGGGTGCTGGGTGCTCAGTGCTCAGGGTGCTGGGTACTCAGTACTCAGGGTGCTGGGTGCTCAGTGCTCAGGGTGCTGGGTGCTCAGTGCTCAGGCTGCTGGGTTCTCAGTCCTCAGGGTGCTGGGTGCTCAGTACTCAGGGTGTTCGGTGCTCAGTACTCAGGGTGCTCAGTGCTCAGTACTCAGGGGTGCTGGTTGCTCAGTGCTCTGGGTGCTCTGTGCTCAGTACTCAGGGTGCTGGGTGCTCAGTACTCAGGGGTGCTGGGTGCTCAGTACTCAGGGTGCTGGGTTCTCAGTACTCAGGGTGCTGGGTGCTCAGTGCTCGGGGGTGCTGGGTGCTCAGTGCTCAGGGTGATCGGTGCTCAGTACTCAGGGTGCTGGGTGCTCAGTGCTCAGGGTGCTGGGTGCTCAGTCCTCAGGGTGCTCAGTGCTCAGGGTGCTGGGTGCTCAGTGCTCGGGGTGCTCTGTGCTCAGTGCTCGGGGGGCTGGGTGCTCAGTGCTCGGGGGGTGCTGGGTGGTCAGTGCTCAGTGCTCACGGTGCTGGGTGCTCAGTACTCAGGGTGCTGGGTGCTCAGAACTCAGGGTGCTGGGTGCTCAGTGCTCAAGGTGCTGGGTTCTCAGTCCTCAGGGTGCTGGGTGCTCAGTACTCAGGGTGTTCGGTGCTCAGTACTCAGGGTGCTCAGTGCTCAGTACTCAGGGTGCTGGTTGCTCAGTGCTCTGGGTGCTCTGTGCTCAGTACTCAGGGTGCTGGGTGCTCAGTACTCAGGGTGCTGGGTGCTCAGTACTCAGGGTGCTGGGTTCTCAGTACTCAGGGTGCTGGGTGCTCAGTGCTCGGGGTGCTGGGTGCTCAGTGCTCAGGGTGATCGGTGCTCAGTACTCAGGGTGCTGGGTGCTCAGTGCTCAGGGGTGCTGGGTGCTCAGTCCTCAGGGTGCTCAGTGCTCAGGGTGCTGGGTGCTCAGTGCTCGGGGTGCTCTGTGCTCAGTGCTCGGGGGGCTGGGTGCTCAGTGCTCGGGGTGCTGGGGTGGTCAGTGCTCAGTGCTCAGGGTGCTGGGTGCTCAGTACTCAGGGTGCTGGGTGCTCAGTACTCAGGGGGCTGGGTGCTCAGTGCTCAGGGTGCTGGGTGCTCAGTGCTCAGGGTGCTGGGTGCTCAGTGCTCGGGGTGCTGGGTGCTCAGTGCTCGGGGTGCTGGGTGGTCACTGCTCAGTGCTCAGGGTGCTGGGTGCTCAGTGCTCAGTGCTCAGGGTGCTGGGTGCTCAGTCCTCAGGGTGCTCAGTGCTCAGGGTGCTGGGTGCTCAGTGCTCGGGGTGCTCTGTGCTCAGTGCTCGGGGGTGCTGGGTCCTCAGTGCTCAGGGTGCTCAGTGCTCAGTGCTCGGGGTGCTGGGTGCTCAGTGCTCGGGGTGCTGGGTGCTCAGTACTAGGGGGTGCTGGGGTGCTCAGTACTCGGGGTGCTCAGTACTCAGGCTGCTGGGTGCTCAGTACTCAGGGTGCTGGGTGCTCAGTGCTCGGGGTGCTCGGTGCTCAGTACTCGGGGTGCTGGGTGCTCAGTACTCGGGGTGCTGGGTGCTCAGTGCTCAGGGTGCTGGGTGCTCAGTGCTCGGGGTGCTGGTGCTCAGTGCTGAGGGTGCTGGCTGCTCAGTGCTCAGGGTGCTGTGTGCTCAGTACTCAGGGTGCTAGGTGCTCAGTACTCAGGATGCTCAGTGCTCAGTACTCAGCATGCTGGGTGCTCAGTGCTCAGGGTCTTCGGTGCTCAGTCCTCAGGGTGCTCAGTGCTCAGGGTGCTGGGTGCTCAGTGCTCGGGTGCTCTGTGCTCAGTGCTCGGGGGGCTGGGTGCTCAGTGCTCGGGGTGCTGGGTGGTCAGTGCTCAGTGCTCACCGGTGCTGGGTGCTCAGTACTCAGGGTGCTGGGTGCTCAGTACTCAGGGTGCTGGGTGCTCAGTGCTCAGGGTGCTGGGTTCTCAGTCTCAGGGTGCTGGGTGCTCAGTACTCAGGGTGTTCGGTGCTCAGTGCTCAGGGTGCTGGGTTCTCAGTCCTCAGGGTGCTGGGTGCTCAGTACTCAGGGTGTTCGGTGCTCAGTACTCAGGGTGCTCAGTGCTCAGTACTCCAGGGTGCTGGTTGCTCAGTGCTCTGGGTGCTCTGTGCTCAGTACTCAGGGTGCTGGGTGCTCAGTACTCAGGGTGCTGGGTGCTCAGTACTCAGGGTGCTGGGTTCTCAGTACTCCAGGGTGCTGGGTGCTCAGTGCTCGGGGTGCTGGGTGCTCAGTGCTCAGGGTGATCGGTGCTCAGTACTCAGGGTGCTGGGTGCTCAGTGCTCAGGGTGCTGGGTGCTCAGTCCTCAGGGTGCTCAGTGCTCAGGGTGCTGGGTGCTCAGTGCTCGGGGTGCTCTGTGCTCAGTGCTCGGGGGGCTGGGTGCTCAGTGCTCGGGGTGCTGGGTGGTCAGTGCTCAGTGCTCAGGGTGCTGGGTGCTCAGTACTCAGGGTGCTGGGTGCTCAGTACTCAGGGGGCTGGGTGCTCAGTGCTCAGGGTGCTGGGTGCTCAGTGCTCAGGGTGCTGGGTGCTCAGTGCTCGGGGTGCTGGGTGCTCAGTGCTCGGGGTGCTGGGTGGTCAGTGCTCAGTGCTCAGGGTGTGGGTGCTCAGTGCTCAGTGCTCAGGGTGCTGGGTGCTCAGTACTCAGGGTGCTGGGTGCTCAGTTCTCACGGTGCTGGGTGCTCAGTACTCTGGGTGTTGGGTGCTCAGTACTCTGGGTGCTGGGTGCTCAGTGCTCGGGGTGCTGGGTGCTCAGTGCTCAGGGTGCTGGGTGCTCGGTGCTCAGGGTGCTGGGTGCTCAGTACTCAGGGTGCTGGGTGCTCAGTGCTCGGGGTGCTCGGTGCTCAGTACTCACGGTGCTGGGTGCTCAGTGCTCAGGGTGCTGGGTGCTCAGTCCTCGGGGTGCTCCGTGCTCAGTGCTCAGGGTGCTGGGTGCTCTGTACTCAGGGTGCTCGTTGCTCAGTACTCAGGGTTCTCAGTGCTCAGGGTGCTGGGTGCTCAGTACTCAGGGTGCTGGGTGCTCAGTGCTCGGGGTGCTGGGTGCTCAGTGCTCAGGGTGATCAGTGCTCAGTACTCAGGGTGCTGGGTGCTCAGTGCTCAGGGTGCTGGGTGCTCAGTCCTCAGGGTCCTCAGTACTCAGGATGCTCGTGCTCAGTGCTCAGTACTCAGGGTGCTCAGTACTCAGGGGTTTGCTGGGTGCTCAGTACTCAGGTTGCTGGGTGCTCAGTGCTCAGTACTCAGCGTGCTGGTGCTCAGTGCTCGGGGTGCTGGGTCCTCAGTGCTCAGGGTGCTGGGTGCTCAGTACTCAGGGTGCTGGGTGCTCAGTGCTCGGGGTGCTGGGTCCTCAGTGCTCAGGGTGCTCAGTGCTCACGTGCTCAGGGTGCTGGGTGCTCAATGCTCAGGGTGCTGGGTGCTCAGTACTCAGGGTGCTTGGTGCTCAAGTACTCAGGGTGCTGGGTGATTAGTGGCTCAGGGTGCTCGGTGCTCAGTGCTCAGTGCTCAGGGTGCTCAGTGCTCAGTGCTCGGGTTCTGGGTGCTCAGTGCTCGGGGTGCTGGGTGCTAAGTGCTTGGGGTGCTGGGTGCTCAGTGCTCGGGGTGCTGGGTGCTCAGTACTCGTGGTGCTGGGTGCTCAGTGCTCAGGGTGCTCAGTGCTCAGTACTCAGTGCTCAGGGTGCTCAGTACTCAGGGTGCTGGTTGCTCAGTACTCAGTGTGCTCAGTGCTCAGTGTGCTGGGTGCTCAGATCTCAGGGTGCTGGGTGCTCAGTACTCAGGGTGCTGGGGCTCAGTACTCAGGGTGCTTGGTGCCCAGTACTCAGGGTGCTGGGTGCTCAGTGCTCAGGGTGCTCGGTGCTCAGTACTCATGGTGCTGGGTGCTCATTCTCGGGTTGCTGGGTGCTCAGTACTCAGGTTGCTCGATACTCTGGGTGCTCGGGGCTCAGTACTCATGGTGCTGGGTGCTCAGTACTCAGGGTGCTCGGTGCTCAGTTCTAAGGGTGCTCGGTGGTCAGTGTTTGGGGTGCTGGGTGATCAGTACTCAGGGTGCTTGGTGCTCAGTGCTCAGGGTGCTGGCTGATCAGTGCTCAGGGTGCTGGTGCTCAGTACTCAGTGCTCAGGATGCTGGGTGCTCAGTGCTCAGGTGCTGGGTGCTCAGTGCTCAGGGTGCTCAGTGCTCAGTGCTCAGTACTCATTGTGCTTGGTGCTCAGTACTCAGGGTGCTGGTGCTCAGTGCTCGGTGTACCCGGTGCTCAGTGCTCGGGTGCTCGGTGCTCAGTCCTCAGGGTGCTGAGTGCTCAGTGCTCAGGGTGCTGGGTGCTCAGTGCTCAGGTGCTGGGTCCTCAGTGCTCAACGTGCTTGATGCTCAGTACTCAGGGTGCTGGGTGCTCAGTGCTCAGGGTGCTGGGTGCTCAGTGCTCAGGGTGCTGGTTGCTCAGTACACAGTGCTCAGGATGCTGGGTGCTCAGTGCTCGGGCTGCTGGGTGCTCAGTGCTCAGGGTGCTGGTGCTCAGTACTCAGGGTGCTGGGTTCTCAGTACTCAGGGTGCTGGGTGCTCAGTACTCAGGGTGCTCGGTTCTCAGTACTCAGGGTGCTGGGTGCTCATTCTCGGGTGCTGGGTGGCTCAGTGCTCGGGTGCTGGGCGCTCAGTGCTCAGGGTGCTGGGTTCTCAGTCCTCAGGGTGCTGGGTGCTCAGTACTCAGGGTGCTGGGTGCACAGTGCTTGGGGTACTGGGTGCTCAGTACTCAGGGTGCTGTGTGCTCAGTGCTCAGGGTGCTGGGTGCTCAGTGCTCAGGGTGCTGGTTGCTAAGTACTCAGTGCTCAGGATGCTGGGTGCTCAGTGCTCGGGCTGCTGGGTGCTCAGTGCTCAGGGTGCTGGGTGCTCCAGTACTCAGGGTGCTGGGTTCTCAGTACTCAGGGTGCTGGGTGCTCATTCTCGGGGTGCTGGGTGCTCAGTGCTCGGGTGCTGGGCGCTCAGTGCTCAGGGTGCTGGGTTCTCAGTCCTCAGGGTGCTGGGTGCTCAGTACTCAGGGTGTTCGGTGCTCAGTACTCAGGGTGCTCAGTGCTCAGTACTCAGGGTGCTGGTTGCTCAGTGCTCTGGGTGCTCTGTGCTCAGTACTCAGGGTGCTGGGTGTTCAGTACTCAGGGTGCTGGGTGCTCAGTACTCAGGGTGCTGGGTGCTCAGTACTCAGCGTGCTGGGTTCTCCAGTACTCAGGGTGCTGGGTGCTCAGTGCTCAGGGTGCTGGGTGCTCAGTACTCAGGGTGCTGGGTGCTCAGTACTCAGGGTGCTCGGTGCTCAGTACTCAGGGTGCTGGGTGCTCAGTGCTCAGGGTGCTGGGTACTCAGACTCAGGGTGCTGGGTGCTCAGTACTCAGGTGCTGGGTGCTCAGTGCTCAGGGTGCTGGGTTCTCAGTACTCAGGTGCTGGGTGCTCAGTGCTCAGGGTGATCGGTGCTCAGTACTCAGGGTGCTCAGTACTCAGGGTGCTGGGTGCTCAGTGCTCAGGGTGCTGGGTGCTCAGTACCTCAGGGTGCTGGGTGCTCAGTGCTCGGGGTGCTGGGTGCTCAGTGCTCAGGGTGATCGGTGCTCAGTACTCAGGGTGCTGGGTGCTCAGTGCTCAGGGTGCTGGGTGCTCAGTCCTCAGGGTGCTCAGTGCTCAGGGTGCTGGGTGCTCAGTGCTCGGGGTGCTCTGTGCTCAGTGCTCGGGGGGCTGGGTGCTCAGTGCTCGGGGTGCTGGTGGTCAGTGCTCAGTGCTCAGGGTGCTGGGTGCTCAGTACTCAGGGTGCTGGGTGCTCAGTACTCAGGGGGCTGGGTGCTCAGTGCTCAGGGTGCTGGGTGCTCAGTGCTCAGGGTGCTGGGTGCTCAGTGCTCGGGGTGCTGGGTGCTCAGTGCTCGGGGTGCTGGGTGGTCAGTGCTCAGTGCTCAGGGTGCTGGGTGCTCAGTGCTCAGTGCTCAGGGTGCTGGGTGCTCAGTCCTCAGGGTGCTCAGTGCTCAGGGTGCTGGGTGCTCAGTGCTCGGGGTGCTCTGTGCTCAGTGCTCGGGGTGCTGGGTCCTCAGTGCTCAGGGTGCTCAGTGCTCAGTGCTCGGGGTGCTGGGTGCTCAGTGCTCGGGGTGCTGGGTGCTCAGTACTAGGGGTGCTGGGTGCTCAGTACTCGGGGTGCTCAGTACTCAGGCTGCTGGGTGCTCAGTACTCAGGGTGCTGGTGCTCAGTGCTCGGGGTGCTCGGTGCTCAGTACTCGGGGTGCTGGGTGCTCAGTACTCGGGGTGCTGGGTGCTCAGTGCTCAGGGTGCTGGGTGCTCAGTGCTCGGGGTGCTGGGTGCTCAGTGCTGAGGGTGCTGGCTGCTCAGTGCTCAGGTGCTGTGTGCTCAGTACTCAGGGTGCTAGGTGCTCAGTACTCAGGATGCTCAGTGCTCAGTACTCAGCATGCTGGGTGCTCAGTGCTCAGGGTCTTCGGTGCTCAGTCCCTCAGGGTGCTCAGTGCTCAGGGTGCTGGGTGCTCAGTGCTCGGGTGCTCTGTGCTCAGTGCTCGGGGGGCTGGGTGCTCAGTGCTCGGGGTGCTGGGTGGTCAGTGCTCAGTGCTCACGGTGCTGGGTGCTCAGTACTCAGGGTGCTGGGTGCTCAGTACTCAGGGTGCTGGGTCTCAGTGCACAGGGTGCTGGGTTCTCAGTCCTCAGGGTGCTGGGTGCTCAGTACTCAGGGTGTTCGGGTGCTCAGTACTCAGGGTGCTCAGTGCTCAGTACGCAGGGTGCTGGTTGCTCAGTGCTCTGGGTGCTCTGTGCTCAGTACTCAGGGTGCTGGGTGCTCAGTACTCAGGGTGCTGGGTGCTCAGTACTCAGGGTGCTGGGTTCTCAGTACTCAGGGTGCTGGGTGCTCAGTGCTCGGGGTGCTGGGTGCTCAGTGCTCAGGGTGATCGGTGCTCAGTACTCAGGGTGCTGGGTGCTCAGTGCTCAGGGTGCTGGTGCTCAGTCCTCAGGGTGCTCAGTGCTCAGGGTGCTGGGTGCTCAGTGCTCGGGGTGCTCTGTGCTCAGTGCTCGGGGGCTGGGTGCTCAGTGCTCGGGATGCTGGGTGGTCAGTGCTCAGTGCTCAGGGTGCTGGGTGCTCAGTACTCAGGGTGCTGGGTGCTCAGTACTCAGGGGGCTGGGTGCTCAGTGCTCAGGGTGCTGGGTGCTCAGTGCTCAGGGTGCTGGGTGCTCAGTGCTCGGGGTGCTGGGTGCTCAGTGCTCGGGGTGCTGGTGGTCAGTGCTCAGTGCTCAGGGTGCTGGGTGCTCAGTGCTCAGTGCTCAGGGTGCTGGGTGCTCAGTACTCAGGGGTGCTGGGTGCTCAGTTCTCAGGGTGCTGGGTGCTCAGTACTCTGGGTGTTGGGTGCTCAGTACTCTGGGTGCTGGGTGCTCAGTGCTCGGGGTGCTGGGTGCTCAGTGCTCAGGGGTGCTGGGTGCTCAGTGCTCAGGGTGCTGGGTGCTCAGTACTCAGGTGCTGGGTGCTCAGTGCTCGGGGTGCTCGGTGCTCAGTACTCACGGTGCTGGGTGCTCAGTGCTCAGGGTGCTGGGTGCTCAGTCCTCGGGGTGCTCCGTGCTCCAGTGCTCAGGGTGCTGGGTGCTCTGTACTCAGGGTGCTCGTTGCTCAGTACTCAGGGTTCTCAGTGCTCAGGGTGCTGGGTGCTCAGTACTCAGGGTGCTGGGTGCTCAGTGCTCGGGGTGCTGGGTGCTCCAGTGCTCAGGGTGATCAGTGCTCAGTACTCAGGGTGCTGGGTGCTCAGTGCTCAGGGTGCTGGGTGCTCAGTCCTCAGGGTCCTCAGTACTCAGGATGCTCGGTGCTCAGTGCTCAGTACTCAGGGTGCTCAGTACTCAGGGTGCTGGGTGCTCAGTACTCAGGTTGCTGGGTGCTCAGTGCTCAGTACTCAGCGTGCTGGGTGCTCAGTGCTCGGGTGCTGGGTCCTCAGTGCTCAGGGTGCTGGGTGCTCAGTACTCAGGGGTGCTGGTTGCTCAGTGCTCGGGGTGCTGGGTCCTCAGTGCTCAGGGTGCTCAGTGCTCAGTGCTCAGGGTGCTGGGTGCTCAATGCTCAGGGTGCTGGGTGCTCAGTACTCAGGGTGCTTGGTGCTCAGTACTCAGGGTGCTGGGTGATCAGTGCTCAGGGTGCTCGGTGCTCAGTGCTCAGTGCTCAGGGTGCTCAGTACTCAGGGTGCTGGTTGCTCAGTACTCAGTGTGCTCAGCTCAGTGTGCTGGGTGCTCAGATCTCAGGGTGCTGGGTGCTCAGTACTCAGGTGCTGGGTGCTCAGTACTCCAGGGTGCTTGGTGCCCAGTACTCAGGGTGCTGGGTGCTCAGTGCTCAGGGTGCTCGGTGCTCAGTACTCATGGTGCTGGGGTGCTCATTCTCGGGTTGCTGGGTGCTCAGTACTCAGGTTGCTCAGTACTCTGGGTGCTCGGGGCTCAGTACTCATGGTGCTGGGTGCTCAGTACTCAGGGTGCTCGGTGCTCAGTTCTAAGGGTGCTCGGTGTTCAGTGTTTGGGGTGCTGGGTGATCAGTACTCAGGGTGCTTGGTGCTCAGTGCTCAGGGTGCTGGCTGCTCAGTGCTCAGGGTGCTGGGTGCTCAGATACTCAGTGCTCAGGATGCTGGGTGCTCAGTGCTCAGGGTGCTGGGTGCTCAGTGCTCAGGGTGCTCAGTGCTCAGTGCTCAGTACTCATTGTGCTTGGTGCTCAGTACTTCAGGGTGCTGGGTGCTCAGTGCTCGTGTACCCGGTGCTCAGTGCTCGGGGTGCTCGGTGCTCAGTCCTCAGGGTGCTGAGTGCTCAGTGCTCAGGGTGCTGGGTGCTCAGTGCTCAGGGTGCTGGGTCCTCAGTGCTCAACGTGCTTGATGCTCAGTACTCAGGGTGCTGGTGCTCAGTGCTCAGGGTGCTGGGTGCTCAGTGCTCAGGGTGCTGGTTGCTCAGTACTCAGTGCTCAGGATGCTGGGTGCTCAGTGCTCGGGCCTGCTGGGTGCTCAGTGCTCAGGGTGCTGGTGCTCAGTACTCAGTGTGCTGGGTTCTCAGTACTCAAGGTGCTGGGTGCTCAGTACTCAGGGTGCACGGTTCTCAGTACTCAGGGTGCTGGGTGCTCATCTCGGGGTGCTGGGTGCTCAGTGCTCGGTGTGCTGGGCGCTCAGTGCTCAGGGTGCTGGGTTCTCAGTCCTCAGGGTGCTGGGTGCTCAGTACTCAGGGTGCTGGGTGCACAGTGCTTGGGGTACTGGGTGCTCAGTACTCAGGGTGCTGTGTGCTCAGTGCTCAGGGTGCTGGGTGCTCAGTGCTCAGGGTGCTGGTTGCTCAGTACTCAGTGCTCAGGATGCTGGGTGCTCAGTGCTCGGGCTGCTGGGTGCTCAGTGCTCAGGGTGCTGGGTGCTCAGTACTCCAGGGTGCTGGGTTCTCAGTACTCAGGGTGCTGGGTGCTCATTCTCGGGGTGCTGGGTGCTCAGTGCTCGGGTGCTGGGCGCTCAGTGCTCAGGGTGCTGGGTTCTCAGTCCTCAGGGTGCTGGGTGCTCAGTACTCAGGGTGTTCGGTGCTCAGTACTCAGGGTGCTCAGTGCTCAGTACTCAGGGTGCTGGTTGCTCAGTGCTCTGGGTGCTCTGTGCTCAGTACTCAGGGTGCTGGGTGCTCAGTACTCAGGGTGCTGGGTTCTCAGTACTCAGGGTGCTGGGTGCTCAGTGCTCAGGGTGCTGGGTGCTCAGTACTCAGGGTGCTGGGTGCTCAGTACTCAGGGTGCTCGGTGCTCAGTATCTCAGGGTGCTGGGTGCTCAGTGCTCAGGGTGCTGGGTACTCAGTACTCAGGGTGCTGGGTGCTCAGTACTCCAGGGTGCTGGGTGCTCAGTGCTCAGGGTGCTGGGTTCTCAGTACTCAGGGTGCTGGGTGCTCAGTGCTCAGGGTGATCGGTGCTCAGTACTCAGGGTGCTCAGTACTCAGGGTGCTGGGTGCTCAGTGCTCAGGGTGCTGGTGCTCAGTACTCAGGGTGGCTGGGTGCTCAGTGCTCGGGGTGCTGGGTGCCTCAGTGCTCAGGGTGATCGGTGCTCAGTACTCAGGGTGCTGGGTGCTCAGTGCTCAGGGTGCTTTGTGCTCAGTCTCAGTTTGCTCAGTGCTCAGGGTGCTGGGTGCTCAGTGCTCGGGGTGCTCTGTGCTCAGTGCTCGGGGGGCTGGATGCTCAGTGCTCGGGGTGCTGGGTGGTCAGTGCTCAGTGCTCAGGGTGCTGGATGCTCAGTGCTCGGGGTGCTGGGTGCTCAGTGCTCGGGGTGCTGGGTGGTCAGTGGTAAGTGCTCAGGGTGCTGGGTGCTCAGTGCTCAGTGCTCAGGGTGCTGGGTGCTCAGTACTCAGGGTGCTGGGTGCTCAGTTCTCAGGGTGCTGGGTGCTCAGTACTCTGGGGGTTGGGTGCTCAGTACTCAGGGTGCTGGGTGCTCAGTGCTCGGGGTGCTGGGTGCTCAGTGCTCAGGGTGCTGGGTGCTCAGTGCTCAGGGTGCTGGGTGCTCAGTACTCAGGGTGCTGGGTGCTCAGTGCTCGGGGTGCTCGGTGCTCAGTACTCAAGGTGCTGGGTGCTCAGTGCTCAGGGTGCTGGGTGCTCAGTCCTCGGGGTGCTCCGTGCTCAGTGCTCAGGGTGCTGGTGCTCTGTACTCAGGGTGCTCGTTGCTCAGTACTCAGTGTTCTCAGTGCTCAGGGGTGCTGGGTGCTCAGTACTCAGGGTGCTGGGTGCTCAGTGCTCGGGGTGCTGGGTGCTCAGTGCTCAGGGTGATCAGTGCTCAGTACTCAGGGTGCTGGGTGCTCAGTGCTCAGGGTGCTGGGTGCTCAGTCCTCAGGGTCTTCAGTACTCAGGATGCTCTGGTGCTCAGTGCTCAGTACTCAGGGTGCTCAAGGTACTCAGGGTGCTGGTGCTCACTACTCAGGGTTCTGGGTGCTCAGTGCTCAGTACTCAGCGTGCTGGGTGCTCAGTGCTCGGGGTGCTGGGTCCTCAGTGCTCAGGGTGCTGGGTGCTCAGTACTCAGGTGCTGGGTGCTCAGTGCTCGGGGTGCTGGGTCCTCAGTGCTCAGGGTGCTCAGTGCTCAGTGCTCGGGGTGCTGGGTGCTCAGTGCTCAGGGTGCTGGGTGCTCAGTACTCAGGGTGCTGGTGCTCAGTACTCAGGGTGCTCGGTGATCAGTGCTCAGGGTGCTCGGTGCTCAGTGCTCAGTGCTCAGGGTGCTCAGTGCTCAGTGCTCGGGGTGCTGGGTGCTCAGTGCTCTGGGTGCTGGGTGCTAAGTGCTCGGGGTGGTGGGTGCTCAGTGCTCGGGGTGCTGGGTGCTCAGTACTCGTGGTGCTGGGTGCTCAGTGCTCAGGGTGCTCAGTGCTCAGTACTCAGTGCTCAGGGTGCTCAGTACTCAGGGTGCTGGTTGCTCAGTACTCAGTGTGCTCAGTGCTCAGGGTGCTGGCTGCTCAGATCTCAGGGTGCTGGGTGCTCAGTACTCAGGGTGCTGGGTGCTCAGTACTCAGGGTGCTTGGTGCCCTGTACTCAGGGTGCTGGGTGCTCAGTGCTCAGGGTGCTCGGTGCTCAGTACTCATGGTGCTGGGTGCTCATTCTCCGGGTGCTGGGTGCTCAGTACTCAGGTTGCTCAGTACTCTGGGTGCTCGGTGCTCAGTTCTAAGGGTGCTCGGTGCTCAGTGTTTGGGGTGCTGGGTGATCAGTACTCAGGGTGCTTGGTGCTCAGTGCTCAGTGTGCTGGCTGCTCAGTGCTCAGGGTGCTGGGTGCTCAGTATCAGTGCTCAGGATGCTGGGTGCTCAGTGCTCAGGGTGCTGGGTGCTCAGTGCTCAGGGTGCTCAGTGCTCAGTGCTCAGTACTCATTGTGCTTGGTGCGCAGTACTCAGGGTGCTGGGTGCTCAGTGCTCGGGGTACCGGTGCTCAGTGCTCGGGGTGCTCGGTGCTCAGTCCTCAGGGTGCTGAGTGCTCAGTGCTCAGGGTGCTGGGTGCTCAGTGCTCAGGGTGCTGGGTGCTCAGTGCTCAGCGTGCTTGATGCTCAGTACTCAGGGTGCTGGGTGCTCAGTGCTCAGGGTGCTGGGTGCTCAGTGCTCGGGGTGCTGGGTGCTCAGTACTCAGGGTGCTGGGTGCTCAGTGCTTGGGGTGCTGGGTGCTCAGTACTCAGGGTGCTGTGTGTTCAGTGCTCAGGGTGCTGGGTGCTCAGTGCTCAGGGTGCTGGTTGCTCAGTACTCAGTGCTCAGGATGCTGGGTGCTCAGTGCTCGGGCTGCTGGGTGCTCAGTGCTCAGGGTGCTGGGTGCCTCAGTACTCAGGGTGCTGGGTTCTCAGTACTCAGGGTGCTGGGTGCTCAGTACTCAGGGTGCTCGGTTCTCAGTACTCAGGGTGCTGGGTGCGCATTCTCGGGGTGCTGGGTGCTCAGTGCTCGGGGTGCTGGGTGCTCAGTACTCAGGGTGCTGGGGGCTCAGTACTCAGGGTGCTGGGTGCTCAGTACTCAGGGTGATCTGTTCTCAGTACTCAGGGTGCTGGGTGCTCAGTGCTCGGGGTGCTGGGTGCTCAGTACTCGGGTGCTCAGTACTCAGGGTGCTGGTTGCTCAGTACTCAGGGTGCTGGGTGCTCAGTGCTCGGGGTGCTCGGTGCTCAGTACTCGGGGTGCTGGGTGCTCAGTACTCGGGTTGATGGGTGCTCAGTGCTCAGGGTGCTGGGTGCTCAGTGCTCGGGGTGCTGGGTGCTCAGTGCTGAGGGTGCTGGCTGCTCAGTGCTCAGGGTGCTGGGTGCTCAGTACTCAGGGTGCTAGGGGCTCAGTACTCAGGGTGCTCAGTGCTCAGTACTCAGCGTGCTGGGTGCTCAGTGCTCAGGGTCCTCGGTGCTCAGTACTCAGGGTGCTCAGTGCTCAGTGCTCAGGTTGCTGGGTGCTCAGTACTCAGGTGCTGGGTGCTCAGTACTCAGGGTGCTGGGTGCTCATTGCTCAGGGTGCTGGGTGCTCAGTGCTCAGGGTGCTCAGTGCTCAGTGCTCAGTACTCATTGTGCTTGGTGCTCAGTACTCAGGGTGCTGGGTGCTCAGTGCTCAGGGTACCCGGTGCTCAGTGCTCAGGGTGCTGGGTGCTCAGTGCTCAGCGTGCTTGATGCTCAGTACTCAGGGTGCTGGGTGCTCAGTGCTCAGGGTGCTGGGTGCTCAGTGCTCGGGGTGCTGGGTGCTCAGTACTCAGGGTGCTGGGCGCTCAGTGCTTGGGGTGCTGGGTGCTCAGTACTCAGGGTGCTGTGTGCTCAGTGCTCAGGGTGCTGGGTGCTCAGTGCTCAGGGTGCTGGTTGCTCAGTACTCAGTGCTCAGGATGCTGGGTGCTCAGTGCTCTGGCTGCTGGGTGCTCAGTGCTCAGGGGGCTGGGTGCTCAGTACTCAGGGTGCTGGGTTCTCAGTACTCAGGGTGCTGGGTGCTCAGTACTCAGGGTGCTCGGTTCTCAGTACTCAGGGTGCTGGGTGCTCATTCTCGGGTGCTCGGTGCTCAGTGCTCGGGGTGCTGGGTGCTCAGTGCTCAGGGTGCTGGGTTCTCAGTCCTCAGGGTGCTGGGTGCTCAGTACTCAGGTGTTCGGTGCTCAGTACTCAGGGTGCTCAGTGCTCAGTACTCAGGGTGCTGGTTGCTCAGTGCTCTGGGTGCTCTGTGCTCAGTACTCAGGGTGCTGGGTGCTCAGTACTCAGGGTGCTGGGTGCTCAGTACTCAGGGTGCTGGGTGCTCAGTACTCAGGGTGCTGGGTTCTCAGTACTCAGGTGCTGGGTGCTCAGTGCTCAGGGTGCTGGGTGCTCAGTACTCAGGGTGCTGGGTGCTCAGTACTCAGGGTGCTCGGTGCTCAGTACTCAGGGTGCTGGGTGCTCAGTGCTCAGGGTGCTGGTACTCAGTACTCAGGTGCTGGGTGCTCAGTACTCAGGGTGCTGGGTGCTCAGTGCTCAGGGTGCTGGGTTCTCAGTACTCCAGGGTGCTGGGTGCTCAGTGCTCAGGGTGATCGGTGCTCAGTACTCAGGGTGCTCAGTACTCAGGGTGCTGGGTGCTCAGTGCTCAGGGTGCTGGGTGCTCAGTACTCAGGGTGCTGGGTGCTCAGTGCTCGGGGTGCTGGGTGCTCAGTGCTCAGGGTGATCGGTGCTCAGTACTCAGGATGCTGGGTGCTCAGTGCTCAGGGTGCTGGGTGCTCAGTCCTCAGGGTGCTCAGTGCTCAGGGTGCTGGGTGCTCAGTGCTCGGGGTGCTCTGTGATCAGTGCTCGGGGGGCTGGGTGCTCAGTGCTCGGGGTGCTGGGTGGTCAGTGCTCAGTGCTCAGGGTGCTGGGTGCTCAGTGCTCAGTGCTCAGGGTGCTGGGTGCTCAGTACTCAGGGTGCTGGGTGCTCAGTACTCAGGGTGCTGGGTGCTCAGTGCTCAGGGTGCTGGGTGCTCAGTGCTCAGGGTGCTGGGTGCTCAGTGCTCGGGGTGCTGGGTGCTCAGTGCTCGGGGTGCTGGGTGGTCAGTGCTCAGTGCTCAGGTGCTGGGTGCTCAGTGCTCAGTGCTCAGGGTGCTGGGTGCTCAGTACTCAGGGTGCTGGGTGCTCAGTTCTCAGGGTGCTGGGTGCTCAGTACTCTGGGGGTTGGGTGCTCAGTACTCAGGGTGCTGGGTGCTCAGTGCTCGGGGTGCTGGTGCTCAGTGCTCAGGGTGCTGGGTGCTCAGTGCTCAGGGTGCTGGGTGCTCAGTACTCAGGGTGCTGGTGCTCAGTGCTCGGGGTGCTCGGTGCTCAGTACTCAAGGTGCTGGGTGCTCAGTGCTCAGGGTGCTGGGTGCTCAGTCCTCGGGGTGCTCCGTGCTCAGTGCTCAGGGTGCTGGGTGCTCTGTACTCAGGGTGCTCGTTGCTCAGTACTCAGTGTTCTCAGTGCTCAGGGTGCTGGGTGCTCAGTACTCAGGGTGCTGGGTGCTCAGTGCTCGGGGTGCTGGGTGCTCAGTGCTCAGGGTGATCAGTGCTCAGTACTCAGGGTGCTGGGTGCTCAGTGCTCAGGTGCTGGGTGCTCAGTCCTCAGGGTCCTCAGTACTCAGGATGCTCGGTGCTCAGTGCTCAGTACTCAGGGTGCTCAGTACTCAGGGTGCTGGGTGCTCACTACTCAGCGTTCTGGGTGCTCAGTGCTCAGTACTCAGCGTGCTGGGTGCTCAGTGCTCGGGGTGCTGGGTCCTCAGTGCTCAGGGTGCTGGGTGCTCAGTACTCAGGGTGCTGGGTGCTCAGTGCTCGGGGTGCTGGGTCCTCAGTGCTCAGGGTGCTCAGTGCTCAGTGCTCGGGGTGCTGGGTGCTCAGTGCTCAGGGTGCTGGGTGCTCAGTACTCAGGGTGCTGGTGCTCAGTACTCAGGTGCTCGGTGATCAGTGCTCAGGGTGCTCGGTGCTCAGTGCTCAGTGCTCAGGGTGCTCAGTGCTCAGTGCTCGGGGTGCTGGGTGCTCAGTGCTCTGGGTGCTGGGTGCTAAGTGCTCGGGGTGGTGGGTGCTCAGTGCTCGGGGTGCTGGGTGCTCAGTACTCGTGGTGCTGGTGCTCAGTGCTCAGGGTGCTCAGTGCTCAGTACTCAGTGCTCAGGGTGCTCAGTACTCAGGGTGCTGGTTGCTCAGTACTCAGTGTGCTCAGTGCTCAGGGTGCTGGCTGCTCAGATCTCAGGGTGCTGGGTGCTCAGTACTCAGGGTGCTGGGTGCTCAGTACTCAGGGTGCTTGGTGCCCTGTACTCAGGGTGCTGGGTGCTCAGTGCTCAGGGTGCTCGGTGCTCAGTACTCATGGTGCTGGGTGCTCATTCTCCGGGTGCTGGGTGCTCAGTACTCAGGTTGCTCAGTACTCTGGGTGCTCGGTGCTCAGTTCTAAGGGTGCTCGGTGCTCAGTGTTTGGGGTGCTGGGTGATCAGTACTCAGGGTGCTTGGTGCTCAGTGCTCAGTGTGCTGGCTGCTCAGTGCTCAGGGTGCTGGGTGCTCAGTACTCAGTGCTCAGGATGCTGGGTGCTCAGTGCTCAGGGTGCTGGGTGCTCAGTGCTCAGCGTGCTTGATGCTCAGTACTCAGGGTGCTGGGTGCTCAGTGCTCAGGGTGCTGGGTGCTCAGTGCTCGGGGTGCTGGGTGCTCAGTACTCAGGGTGCTGGGTGCTCAGTGCTTGGGGTGCTGGGTGCTCAGTACTCAGGGTGCTGTGTGTTCAGTGCTCAGGGTGCTGGGTGCTCAGTGCTCAGGGTGCTGGTTGCTCAGTACTCAGTGCTCAGGATGCTGGGTGCTCAGTGCTCGGGCTGCTGGGTGCTCAGTGCTCAGGGTGCTGGGTGCTCAGTACTCAGGGTGCTGGGTTCTCAGTACTCAGGGTGCTGGGTGCTCAGTACTCAGGGTGCTCGGTTCTCAGTACTCAGGGTGCTGGGTGCGCATTCTCGGGGTGCTGGGTGCTCAGTGCTCGGGGTGCTGGGTGCTCAGTACTCAGGGTGCTGGGGGCTCAGTACTCAGGGTGCTGGGTGCTCAGTACTCAGGGTGATCTGTTCTCAGTACTCAGGGTGCTGGGTGCTCAGTGCTCGGGGTGCTGGGTGCTCAGTACTCGGGGTGCTCAGTACTCAGGGTGCTGGTTGCTCAGTACTCAGGGTGCTGGGTGCTCAGTGCTCGGGGTGCTCGGTGCTCAGTACTCGGGGTGCTGGGTGCTCAGTACTCGGGTTGATGGGGTGCTCAGTGCTCAGGGTGCTGGGTGCTCAGTGCTCGGGGTGCTGGGTGCTCAGTGCTGAGGGTGCTGGCTGCTCAGTGCTCAGGGTGCTGGGTGCTCAGTACTCAGGGTGCTAGGTGCTCAGTACTCAGGGTGCTCAGTGCTCAGTACTCAGCGTGCTGGGTGCTCAGTGCTCAGGGGTCCTCGGTGCTCAGTACTCAGGGTGCTCAGTGCTCAGTGCTCAGGTTGCTGGGTGCTCAGTACTCAGGGTGCTGGGTGCTCAGTACTCAGGGTGCTGGGTGCTCAGTGCTCAGGGTGCTGGGTGCTCAGTGCTCAGGGTGCTCAGTGCTCAGTGCTCAGTACTCATTGTGCTTGGTGCTCAGTACTCAGGGTGCTGGGTGCTCAGTGCTCAGGGTACCCGGTGCTCAGTGCTCAGGGTGCTGGGTGCTCAGTGCTCTGCGTGCTTGATGCTCAGTACTCAGGGTGCTGGGTGCTCAGTGCTCAGGGTGCTGGGTGCTCAGTGCTCGGGGTGCTGGGTGCTCAGTACTCAGGGTGCTGGGCGCTCAGTGCTTGGGGTGCTGGGGTGCTCAGTACTCAGGGTGCTGTGTGCTCAGTGCTCAGGGTGCTGGGTGCTCAGTGCTCAGGGTGCTGGTTGCTCAGTACTCAGTGCTCAGGATGCTGGGTGCTCAGTGCTCTGGCTGCTGGGTGCTCAGTGCTCAGGGGGCTGGGTGCTCAGTACTCAGGGTGCTGGGTTCTCAGTACTCAGGGTGCTGGGTGCTCAGTACTCAGGGTGCTCGGTTCTCAGTACTCAGGGTGCTGGGTGCTCATTCTCGGGGTGCAGGGTGCTCAGTGCTCGGGGTGCTGGGTGCTCAGTGCTCAGGGTGCTGGGTTCTCAGTCCTCAGGGTGCTGGGTGCTCAGTACTCAGGGTGTTCGGTGCTCAGTACTCAGGGTGCTCAGTGCTCAGTACTCAGGGTGCTGGTTTGCTCAGTGCTCTGGGTGCTCTGTGCTCAGTACTCAGGGTGCTGGGTGCTCAGTACTCAGGGTGCTGGGTGCTCAGTACTCAGGGTGCTGGGTGCTCAGTACTCAGGGTGTTGGGTTCTCAGTACTCAGGGTGCTGGGTGCTCAGTGCTCAGGGTGCTGGGTGCTCAGTACTCAGGGTGCTGGGTGCTCAGTACTCAGGGTGCTCGGTGCTCAGTACTCAGGGTGCTGGGTGCTCAGTTGCTCAGGGTGCTGGGTACTCAGTACTCAGGGTGCTGGGTGCTCAGTACTCAGGGTGCTGGGTGCTCAGTGCTCAGGGTACTGGGTTCTCAGTACTCAGGGTGCTGGGTGCTCAGTGCTCAGGGTGATCGGTGCTCAGTACTCAGGGTGCTCAGTACTCAGGGTGCTGGGTGCTCAGTGCTCAGGGTGCTGGGTGCTCAGTACTCAGGGTGCTGGGTGCTCAGTGCTCGGGGTGCTGGGTGCTCAGTGCTCAGGGTGATCGGTGCTCAGTACTCAGGATGCTGGGTGCTCAGTGCTCAGGGTGCTGGGTGCTCAGTCCTCAGGGTGCTCAGTGCTCAGGGTGCTGGGTGCTCAGTGCTCGGGGTGCTCTGTGATCAGTGCTCGGGGGCTGGGTGCTCAGTGCTCGGGGTGCTGGGTGGTCAGTGCTCAGTGCTCAGGGTGCTGGGTGCTCAGTGCTCAGTGCTCAGGGTGCTGGGTGCTCAGTACTCAGGGTGCTGGGTGCTCAGTACTCAGGTGGCTGGGTGCTCAGTGCTCAGGGTGCTGGGTGCTCAGTGATCAGGGTGCTGGGTGCTCAGTGCTCGGGGTGCTGGGTGCTCAGTGCTCGGGGTGCTGGGTGGTCAGTGCTCAGTGCTCAGGGTGCTGGGTGATCAGTGCTCAGTGCTCAGGGTGCTGGGTGCTCAGTACTCAGGGTGCTGGGTGCTCAGTTCTCAGGGTGCTGGGTGCTCAGTACTCTGGGGGTTGGGTGCTCAGTACTCAGGGGTGCTGGGTGCTCAGTGCTCGGGGTGCTGGGTGCTCAGTGCTCAGGGTGCTGGGTGCTCAGTGCTCAGGGTGCTGGGTGCTCAGTACTCAGGGTGCTGGGTGCTCAGTGCTCGGGGTGCTCGGTGCTCAGTACTCAAGGTGCTGGGTGCCCGGTGCTCAGGGTGCTGGGTGCTCAGTCCTCGGGGTGCTCCGTGCTCAGTGCTCAGGGTGCTGGGTGCTCTGTACTCAGGGTGCTCGTTGCTCAGTACTCAGGGTTCTCAGTCCTCAGGGTGCTGGGTGCTCAGTACTCAGGGTGCTGGGTGCTCAGTGCTCGGGGTGCTGGGTGCTCAGTGCTCAGGGTGAATCAGTGCTCAGTACTCAGGGTGCTGGGTGCTCAGTGCTCAGGGTGCTGGGGTGCTCAGTCCTCAGGGTCCTCAGTACTCAGGATGCTCGGTGCTCAGTGCTCAGTACTCAGGGTGCTCAGTACTCAGGGTGCTGGGTGCTCAGTACTCAGGGTTCTGGGTGCTCAGTGCTCAGTACTCAGCGTGCTGGGTGCTCAGTGCTCGGGGTGCTGGGTCCTCAGTGCTCAGGGTGCTGGGTGCTCAGTACTCAGGGTGCTGGGTGCTCAGTGCTCGGGGTGCTGGGTCCTCAGTGCTCAGGGTGCTCAGTGCTCAGTGCTCGGGGTGCTGGGTGCTCAGTGCTCAGGGTGCTGGGTGCTCAGTACTCAGGGTGCTTGGTGCTCAGTACTCAGGGTGCTCGGTGATCAGTGCTCAGGGTGCTCGGTGCTCAGTGCTCAGTGCTCAGGGTGCTCAGTGCTCAGTGCTCGGGGTGCTGGGTGCTCAGTGCTCTGGGTGCTGGGTGCTAAGTGCTCAGGGTGGTGGGTGCTCAGTGCTCGGGGTGCTGGGTGCTCAGTACTCGTGGTGCTGGGTGCTCAGTGCTCAGGGTGCTCAGTGCTCAGTACTCAGTGCTCAGGGTGCTCAGTACTCAGGGTGCTGGGTGCTCAGTACTCAGGGTGCTGGGTTCTCAGTACTCAGGGTGCTGGGTGCTCATTCTCGGGGGTGCTGGGTGCTCAGTGCTCGGGGTGCTGGGCGCTCAGTGCTCAGGGTGCTGGGTTCTCAGTCCTCAGGGTGCTGGGTGCTCAGACTCAGGGTGTTCGGTGCTCAGTACTCAGGGTGCTCAGTGCTCAGTACTCAGGGTGCTGGTTGCTCAGTGCTCTGGGTGCTCTGTGCTCAGTACTCAGGGTGCTGGGTGCTCAGTACTCAGGGTGCTGGGTGCTCAGTACTCAGGGTGCTGGGTGCTCAGTACTCAGGGTGCTGGGTTCTCAGTACTCAGGGTGCTGGGTGCTCAGTGCTCAGGGTGCTGGGTGCTCAGTACTCAGGGTGCTGGGTGCTCAGTACTCAGGGTGCTCGGTGCTCAGTACTCAGGGTGCTGGGTGCTCAGTGCTTCAGGGTGCTGGGTACTCAGTACTCAGGGTGCTGGGTGCTCAGTACTCAGGGTGCTGGGTGCTCAGTGCTCAGGGTGCTGGGTTCTCAGTACTCAGGGTGCTGGGTGCTCAGTGCTCAGGGTGATCGGTGCTCAGTACTCAGGGTGCTCAGTACTCAGGGTGCTGGGTGCTCAGTGCTCAGGGTGCTGGGTGCTCAGTACTCAGGGTGCTGGGTGCTCAGTGCTCGGGGTGCTGGGTGCTCAGTGCTCAGGGTGATCGGTGCTCAGTACTCAGGTGCTGGGTGCTCAGTGCTCAGGGTGCTTTGTGCTCAGTCCTCAGGTGCTCAGTGCTCAGGGTGCTGGGTGCTCAGTGCTCGGGGTGCTCTGTGCTCAGTGCTCGGGGTGCTGGATGCTCAGTGCTCGGGGTGCTGGGTGGTCAGTGCTCAGTGCTCAGGGTGCTGGATGCTCAGTGCTCGGGGTGCTGGGTGCTCAGTGCTCGGGGTGCTGGGTGGTCAGTGGTCAGTGCTCAGGGTGCTGGGTGCTCAGTGCTCAGTGCTCAGGGTGCTGGGTGCTCAGTACTCAGGGTGCTGGGTGCTCAGTTCTCAGGGTGCTGGGTGCTCAGTACTCTGGGGGTTGGGTGCTCAGTACTCAGGGTGCTGGGTGCTCAGTGCTCGGGTGCTTTGTGCTCAGTGCTCAGGGTGCTGGGTGCTCAGTGCTCAGGGTGCTGGTGCTCAGTACTCAGGGTGCTGGGTGCTCAGTGCTCGGGGTGCTCGGTGCTCAGTACTCAAGGTGCTGGGTGCTCAGTGCTCAGGGTGCTGGGTGCTCAGTCCTCGGGGTGCTCCCGTGCTCAGTGCTCAGGGTGCTGGGTGCTCTGTACTCAGGGTGCTCGTTGCTCAGTACTCAGTGTTCTCAGTGCTCAGGGTGCTGGGTGCTCAGTACTCAGGGTGCTGGGTGCTCAGTGCTCGGGGTGCTGGGTGCCTCAGTGCTCAGGGTGATCAGTGCTCAGTACTCAGGGTGCTGGGTGCTCAGTGCTCAGGGTGCTGGGTGCTCAGTCCTCAGGGTCCTCAGTACTCAGGATGCTCGGTGCTCAGTGCTCAGTACTCAGGGTGCTCAGTACTCAGGGTGCTGGGTGCTCACTACTCAGGGTTCTGGGTGCTCAGTGCTCAGTACTCAGCGTGCTGGGTGCTCAGTGCTCGGGGTGCTGGGTCCTCAGTGCTCAGGGTGCTGGGTGCTCAGTACTCAGGGTGCTGGGTGCTCAGTGCTCGGGGTGCTGGGTCCTCAGTGCTCAGGGTGCTCAGTGCTCAGTGCTCGGGGTGCTGGGTGCTCAGTGCTCAGGGTGCTGGGTGCTCAGTACTCAGGGTGCTTGGTGCTCAGTACTCAGGGTGCTCGGTGATCAGTGCTCAGGGTGCTCGGTGCTCAGTGCTCAGTGCTCAGGGTGCTCAGTGCTCAGTGCTCGGGGTGCTGGGTGCTCAGTGCTCTGGGTGCTGGGTGCTAAGTGCTCGGGGTGGTGGGTGCTCAGTGCTCGGGGTGCTGGGTGCTCAGTACTCGTGGTGCTGGGTGCTCAGTGCTCAGGGTGCTCAGTGCTCAGTACTCAGTGCTCAGGGTGCTCAGTACTCAGGGGTGCTGGTTGCTCAGTACTCAGTGTGCTCAGTGCTCAGGGTGCGGCTGCTCAGATCTCAGGTGCTGGGTGCTCAGTACTCAGGGTGCTGGGGTGCTCAGTACTCAGGGTGCTTGGTGCCCTGTACTCAGGGTGCTGGGTGCTCAGTGCTCAGGGTGCTCGGTGCTCAGTACTCATGGTGCTGGGTGCTCTTCTCCGGGTGCTGGGTGCTCAGTACTCAGGTTGCTCAGTACTCTGGGTGCTCGGTGCTCAGTTCTAAGGGTGCTCGGTGCTCAGTGTTTGGGGTGCTGGGTGATCAGTACTCAGGGTGCTTGGTGCTCAGTGCTCAGTGTGCTGGCTGCTCAGTGCTCAGGGTGCTGGGTGCTCAGTACTCAGTGCTCAGGATGCTGGGTGCTCAGTGCTCAGGGTGCTGGGTGCTCAGTGCTCAGGGTGCTCAGTGCTCCAGTGCTCATTACTCCATTGTGCTTGGTGCGCAGTACTCAGGGTGCTGGGTGCTCAGTGCTCGGGGTACCCGGTGCTCAGTGCTCGGGGTGCTCGGTGCTCAGTCCTCAGGGTGCTGAGTGCTCAGTGCTCAGGGTGCTGGGTGCTCAGTGCTCAGGGTGCTGGGTGCTCAGTGCTCAGCGTGCTTGATGCTCAGTACTCAGGGTGCTGGGTGCTCAGTGCTCAGGGTGCTGGGTGCTCAGTGCTCGGAGGTGCTGGGTGCTCAGTACTCAGGGTGCTGGGTGCTCAGTGCTTGGGGGTGCTGGGTGCTCAGTACTCAGGGTGCTGTGTGTTCAGTGCTCAGGGTGCTGGGTGCTCAGTGCTCAGGGTGCTGGTTGCTCAGTACTCAGTGCTCAGGATGCTGGGTGCTCAGTGCTCGGGCTGCTGGGTGCTCAGTGCTCAGGGTGCTGGGTGCCTCAGTACTCAGGGTGCTGGGTTCTCAGTACTCAGGGTGCTGGGTGCTCAGTACTCAGGGTGCTCGGTTTCTCAGTACTCAGGGTGCTGGGTGCGCATTCTCGGGGTGCTGGGTGCTCAGTGCTCGGGGTGCTGGGTGCTCAGTACTCAGGGTGCTGGGGGCTCAGTACTCAGGGTGCTGGGTGCTCAGTACTCAGGGTGATCTGTTCTCAGTACTCAGGGTGCTGGGTGCTCAGTGCTCGGGGTGCTGGGTGCTCAGTACTCGGGGGCTCAGTACTCAGGGTGCTGGGTGCTCAGTACTCAGGGTGCTGGGTGCTCAGTGCTCGGGGTGCTCGGTGCTCAGTACTCGGGGTGCTGGGTGCTCAGTACTCGGGGTGATGGGTGCTCAGTGCTCAGGGTGCTGGGTGCTCAGTGCTCGGGGTGCGGGTGCTCAGTGCTGAGGGTGCTGGCTGCTCAGTGCTCAGGGTGCTGGGTGCTCAGTACTCAGGGTGCTAGGTGCTCAGTACTCAGGGTGCTCAGTGCTCAGTACTCAGCGTGCTGGGTGCTCAGTGCTCAGGGTCCTCGGTGCTCAGTACTCAGGGTTCTCAGTGCTCAGTGCTCAGGTTGCTGGGTGCTCAGTACTCAGGGTGCTGGGTGCTCAGTACTCAGGGTGCTGGGTGCTCAGTGCTCAGGGTTGCTGGGTGCTCAGTGCTCAGGGTGCTCAGTGCTCAGTGCTCAGTACTCATTGTGCTTGGTGCTCAGTACTCAGGGTGCTGGGTGCTCAGTGCTCAGGGTACCCGGTGCTCAGTGCTCAGGGTGCTGGGGGTGCTCAGTGCTCAGCGTGCTTGATGCTCAGTACTCAGGGTGCTGGGTGCTCAGTGCTCAGGGTGCTGGGTGCTCAGTGCTCGGGGTGCTGGTTGCTCAGTACTCAGGGTTGCTGGGCGCTCAGTGCTTGGGGTGCTGGGTGCTCAGTACTCAGGGTGCTGTGTGCCTCAGTGCTCAGGGTGCTGGGTGCTCAGTGCTCAGGGTGCTGGTTGCTCAGTACTCAGTGCTCAGGATGCTGGGTGCTCAGTGCTCTGGCTGCTGGGTGCTCAGTGCTCAGGGGGCTGGGTGCTCAGTACTCAGGGTGCTGGGTTTCTCAGTACTCAGGGTGCTGGGTGCTCAGTACTCAGGGTGCTCGGTTCTCAGTACTCAGGTGCTGGGTGCTCATTCTCGGGGTGCTGGGTGCTCAGTGCTCGGGGTGCTGGGTGCTCAGTGCTCAGGGTGCTGGGTTCTCAGTCCTCAGTGTGCTGGGTGCTCAGTACTCAGGGTGTTCGGTGCTCAGTACTCAGGGTGCTCAGTGCTCAGTACTCAGGGTGCTGGTTTGCTCAGTGCTCTGGGTGCTCTGTGCTCAGTACCTCAGGGTGCTGGGTGCTCAGTACTCAGGGTGCTGGGTGCTCAGTACTCAGGGTGCTGGGTGCTCAGTACTCAGGGTGCTGGGTTCTCAGTACTCAGGGTGCTGGGTGCCTCAGTGCTCAGGTGTGCTGGGTGCTCAGTACTCAGGGTGCTGGGTGCTCAGTACTCAGGGTGCTCGGTGCTCAGTACTCCAGGGTGCTGGGTGCTCAGTGCTCAGGGTGCTGGGTACTCAGTACTCAGGGTGCTGGGTGCTCAGTACTCAGGTGCTGGGTGCTCAGTGCTCAGGGTGCTGGGTTCTCAGTACTCAGGGTGCTGGGTGCTCAGTGCTCAGGGTGATCGGTGCTCAGTACTCAGGGTGCTCAGTACTCAGGGTGCTGGGTGCTCAGTGCTCAGGGTGCTGGGTGCTCAGTACTCAGGGTGCTGGGTGCTCAGTGCTCGGGGTGCTGGGTGCTCAGTGCTCAGGGTGATCGGTGCTCAGTACTCAGGATGCTGGGTGCTCAGTGCTCAGGGTGCTGGGTGCTCAGTCCTCAGGGTGCTCAGTGCTCAGGGTGCTGGGTGCTCAGTGCTCGGGGTGCTCTGTGATCAGTGCTCGGGGGGCTGGGTGCTCAGTGCTCGGGGTGCTGGGTGGTCAGGGCTCAGTGCTCAGGGTGCTGGGTGCTCAGTGCTCAGTGCTCAGGGTGCTGGGTGCTCAGTACTCAGGGTGCTGGGTGCTCAGTACTCAGGGGGCTGGGTGCTCAGTGCTCAGGGTGCTGGGTGCTCAGTGCTCAGGGTGCTGGGTGCTCAGTGCTCGGGGTGCTGGGTGCTCAGTGCTCGGGGTGCTGGGTGGTCAGTGCTCAGTGCTCAGGGTGCTGGGTGCTCAGTGCTCAGTGCTCAGGGTGCTGGGTGCTCAGTACTCAGGGTGCTGGGTGCTCAGTTCTCAGGGTGCTGGGTGCTCAGTTACTCTGGGGGTTGGGTGCTCAGTACTCAGGTGCTGGGTGCTCAGTGCTCGGGGTGCTGGGTGCTCAGTGCTCAGGGTTGCTGGGTGCTCAGTGCTCAGGGTGCTGGGTGCTCAGTACTCAGGGTGCTGGGTGCTCAGTGCTCGGGGTGCTCGGTGCTCAGTACTCAAGGTGCTGGGTGCTCAGTGCTCAGGGTGCTGGGTGCTCAGTCCCTCGGGGTTGCTCCGTGCTCAGTGCTCAGGGTGCTGGGTGCTCTGTACTCAGGGTGCTCGTTGCTCAGTACTCAGGGTTCTCAGTCCTCAGGGTGCTGGTGCTCAGTACTCAGGGTGCTGGGTGCTCAGTGCTCGGGGTGCTGGGTGCTCAGTGCTCAGGGTGATCAGTGCTCAGTACTCAGGGTGCTGGGTGCTCAGTGCTCAGGGTGCTGGTTGCTCAGCTCCTCAGGGTCCTCAGTACTCAGGATGCTCGGTGGCTCAGTGCTCAGTACTCAGGGTGCTCAGTACTCTGGGTGCTGGGTGCTCAGTACTCAGGGTTCTGGGTGCTCAGTGCTCAGTACTCAGCGTGCTGGGTGCTCAGTGCTCGGGGTGCTGGGTCCTCAGTGCTCAGGGTGCTGGGGGCTCAGTACTCAGGGTGCTGGGTGCTCAGTGCTCGGGGTGCTGGGTCCTCAGTGCTCAGGGTGCTCAGTGCTCAGTGCCTCGGGGTGCTGGGTGCTCAGTGCTCAGGGTGCTGGGTAGCTCAGTACTCAGGGTGCTTGGTGCTCAGTACTCAGGGTGCTCGGTGATCAGTGCTCAGGGTGCTCGGTGCTCAGTGCTCAGTGCTCAGGGTGCTCAGTGCTCAGTGCTCGGGGTGCTGGGTGCTCAGTGCTCTGGGTGCTGGGTGCTCAGTACTCGTGGTGCTGGGTGCTCAGTGCTCAGGGTGCTCAGTGCTCAGTACTCAGTGCTCAGGGTGCTCAAGTACTCAGGGAGATGGTTGCTCAGTACTCAGTGTGCTCAGTGCTCAGGGTGCTGGGTGCTCAGATCTCAGGGTGCTGGGTGGCTCAGTACTCAGGGTGCTGGGTGCTCAGTACTCAGGGTGCTTGGTGCCCTGTACTCAGGGTGCTGGGTGCTCAGTGCTCAGGGTGCTCGGTGCTCAGTACTCATGGTGCTGGGTGCTCATTCTCCGGGTGCTGGGTGCTCAGTACTCAGGTTGCCTCACTACTCTGGGTGCTCGGTGCTCAGTTCTAAGGGTGCTCGGTGCTCAGTGTTTGGGGTGCTGGGTGATCAGTACTCAGGGTGCTCAGTGCTCAGTGTGCTGGCTGCTCAGTTGCTCAGGGGTGCTGGGTGCTCAGTACTCAGTGCTCAGGATGCTGGGTGCTCAGTGCTCAGGGTGCTGGGTGCCTCAGTACTCGTGGTGCTGGGTGCTCAGTGCTCAGGGTGCTCAGTGCTCAGTACTCAGTGCACAGGGTGCTCAGTACTCAGGGTGCTGGTTGCTCAGTACTCAGTGTGCTCAGTGCTCAGGGTGCTGGGTGCTCAGATCTCAGGGTGCTGGGTGCTTCAGTACTCAGGGTGCTGGGTGCTCAGTCCTCAGGGTGCTTGGTGCCCTGTTACTCAGGGTGCTGGGTGCTCAGTGCTCAGGGTGCTCGGTGCCTCAAGTACTCATGGTGCTGGGTGCTCATTCTCCGGGTGCTGGGTGCTCAGTACTCCAGGTTGCTCAGTACTCTGGGTGCTCGGTGCTCAGTTCTAAGGGTGCTCGGTGCTCAGTGTTTGGGGTGCTGGGTGATCAGTACTCAGGGTGCTTGGTGCTCAGTGCTCAGTGTGCTGGCTGCTCAGTGCTCAGGGTGCTGGGTGCTCAGTGCTCAGGGTGCTCAGTGCTCAGTGCTCAGTACTCATTGTGCTTGGTGCGCAGTACTCAGGGTGCTGGGTGCTCAGTGCTCGGGGTACCCGGTGCTCAGTGCTCGGGGTGCTCGGTGCTCAGTCCTCAGGGTGCTGAGTGCTCATGCTCAGGGTGCTGGGTTGCTCAGTGCTCAGGGTGCTGGGTGCTCAGTGCTCAGCGTGCTTGATGCTCAGTACTCAGGGTGCTGGGTGCTCAGTGCTCAGGGTGCTGGGTGCTCAGTGCTCGGGGTGCTGGGTGCTCAGTACTCAGGGTGCTGGGTGCTCAGTGCTTGGGGTGCTGGGTGCTCAGTACTCAGGGTGCTGTGTGTTCAGTGCTCAGGGTGCTGGGTGCTCAGTGCTCAGGGTGCTGGTTGCTCAGTACTCAGTGCTCAGGATGCTGGGTGCTCAGTGCTCGGGCTGCTGGGTGCTCAGTGCTCAGGTGCTGGGTGCTCAGTACTCAGGGTGCTGGGTTCTCAGTACTCAGGGTGCTGGGTGCTCAGTACTCAGGGAGCTCGGTTCTCAGTACTCAGGGTGCTGGGTGCGCATTCTCGGGGTGCTGGGTGCTCAGTGCTCGGGGTGCTGGGTGCTCAGTACTCAGGGTGCTGGGGGCTCAAGTACTCAGGGTGCTGGTGCTCAGTACTCAGGGTGATCTGTTCTCAGTACTCAGGGTGCTGGGTGCTCAGTGCTCGGGTGCTGGGTGCTCAGTACTCGGGTGCTCAGTACTCAGGGTGCTGGGTGCTCAGTACTCAGGGTGCTGGGTGCTCAGTGCTCGGGGTGCTCGGTGCTCAGTACTCGGGGTGCTGGGTGCTCAGTACTCGGGGTGATGGGTGCTCAGTGCTCAGCGTGCTGGGGTGCTCATTGCTCAAGGTCCTCGGTGCTCAGTACTCAGGGTGCTCAGTGCTCAGTGCTTCAGGTTGCTGGGTGCTCAGTACTCAGGGTGCTGGGTGCTCAGTGCTCAGGGTGCTGGGTGCTCAGTGCTCAGGGTGCTCAGTGCTCAGTGCTCAGTACTCATTGTGCTTGGTGCTCAGTACTCAGGGTGCTGGGTGCTCAGTGTCGGGGTACCCGGTGCTCAGTGCTCAGCGTGCTGGGTGCTCAGTGCTCAGCGTGCTTGATGCTCAGTACTCAGGGTGCTGGGTGCTCAGTGCTCAGGGTGCTGGTGCTCAGTTCTCGGGGTGCTGGGTGCTCAGTACTCAGGGTGCTGGGTGCTCAGTGCTTGGGGTGCTGGGTGCTCAGTACTCAGGGTGCTGTGTGCTCAGTGCTCAGGGTGGCTGGGTGCTCAGTGCTCAGGGTGCTGGTTGCTCAGTACTCAGTGCTCAGGATGCTGGTGTGCTCAGTGCTCGGCTGCTGGGTGCTCAGTGCTCAGGGGGGCTGGGTTGCTCAGTACTCAGGGTGCTGGGTTCTCAGTACTCAGGGTGCTGGGTGCTCAGTACTCAGGGTGCTCGGTTCTCAGTACTCAGGGTGCTGGGTGCTCATTCTCGGGGTGCTGGGTGCTCAGTGCTCGGGGTGCTGGGTGCTCAGTGCTCAGGGTGCTGGGTTCTCAGTCCTCAGGGTGCTGGGTGCTCAGTACTCAAGGGTGTTCGGTGCTCAGTACTCAGGGTGCTCAGTGCTCAGTACTCAGGGTGCTGGTTGCTCAGTGCTCTGGGTGCTCTGTGCTCAGTACTCAGGGTGCTGGGTGCTCAGTACTCAGGGTGCTGGGTGCTCAGTACTCAGGGTGCTGGGTGCTCAGTACTCAGGGTGCTGGGTTCTCAGTACTCAGGGTGCTGGGTGCTCAGTGCTCAGGGTGCTGGGTGCTCAGTACTCAGGGTGCTGGGTGCTCAGTACTCAGGGTGCTCGGTGCTCAGTACTCAGGGGTGCTGGGTGCTCAGTGCTCAGGGTGTTGGGTACTCAGTACTCAGGGTGCTGGGTGCTCAGTACTCAGGGTGCTGGGTGCTCAGTGCTCAGGGTGCTGGGTTCTCAGTACTCAGGGTGCTGGGTGCTCAGTGCTCAGGGTGATCGGTGCTCCAGTACTCAGGGTGCTCAGTACTCAGGGTGCTGGGTGCTCAGTGCTCAGGGTGCTGGGTGCTCAGTACTCAGGGTGCTGGGTGCTCAGTGCTCGGGGTGCTGGGTGCTCAGTGCTCAGGGTTGATCGGTGCTCAGTACTCAGGGTGCTGGGTGCTCAGTGCTCAGGGTGCTGGGTGCTCAGTCCTCAGGGTGCTCAGTGCTCAGGGTGCTGGGTGCTCAGTGCTCGGGGTGCTCTGTGATCAGTGCTCGGGGGGGCTGGGTGCTCAGTGCTCGGGGTGCTGGGTGGTCAGTGCTCAGTGCTCAGGGTGCTGGGTGCTCAGTGCTCAGTGCTCAGGGTGCTGGGTGCTCAGTACTCAGGGTGCTGGGTGCTCAGTACTCAGGGGGCTGGGTGCTCAGTGCTCAGGGTGCTGGGTGCTCAGTGCTCGGGGTGCTGGGTGCTCAGTGCTCGGGGTGCTGGGTGCTCAGTGCTCGGGGTGCTGGGTGGTCAGTGCTCAGTGCTCAGGGTGCTGGTGCTCAGTGCTCAGTGCTCAGGGTGCTGGGTGCTCAGTACTCAGTGTGCTGGGTGCTCAGTTCTCAGGGTGCTGGGTGCTCAGTACTCTGGGGGTTGGGTGCTCAGTACTCAGGGTGCTGGGTGCTCAGTGCTCGGGGTGCTGGGTGCTCAGTGCTCAGGGTGCTGGGTGCTCAGTGGCTCAGGGTGCTGGGTGCTCAGTACTCAGGGTGCTGGGTGCTCAGTGCTCGGGGTGCTCGGTGCTCAGTACTCAAGGTGCTGGGTGCTCAGTGCTCAGGGTGCTGGGTGCTCAGTCCTCGGGGTGCTCCGTGCTCAGTGCTCAGGGTGGCTGGGTGCTCTGTACTCAGGGTGCTCGTTGCTCAGTACTCAGGGTTCTCAGTGCTCAGGGTGACTGGATGCTCAGTACTCAGGGTGCTGGGTGCTCAGTGCTCGGGGTGCTGGGTGCTCAGTGCTCAGGGTGATCAGTGCTCAGTACTCAGGGGTGCTGGGGTGCTCAGTGCTCAGGGTGCTGGGTGCTCAGTCCTCAGGGTCCTCAGTACTCAGGATGCTCGGTGCTTAGTGCTCAGTACTCAGGGTGCTCAGCTACTCAGGGTGCTGGGTGCTCAGTACTCAGGGTTCTTGGTGCTCAGTGCTCAGTACTCAGCGTGCTGGTGCTCAGTGCTCGGGGTGCTGGGTCCTCAGTGCTCAGGGTGCTGGGTGCTCAGTACTCAGGGTGCTCAGTGCTCAGTGCTCGGGGTGGCTGGGTGCTCAGTGCTCAGGGTGCTGGGTGCTCAGTACTCAGGGTGCTTGGTGCTCAGTACTCAGGGTGCTCGGTGATCAGTGCTCAGGGTGCTCGGTGCTCAGTGCTCAGTGCTCAGGGTGCTCAGTGCTCAGTGCTCGGGGTGCTGGGTGCTCAGTGCTCTGGGTGCTGGGTGCTAAGTGCTCAGGGTGGTGGGTGCTCAGTGCTCGGGGTGCTGGGTGCTCAGTACTCGTGGTGCTGGGTGCTCAGTGCTCAGGGTGCTCAGTGCTCAGTACTCAGTGCTCAGGGTGCTCAGTACTCAGGGTGCTGGTTGCTCCAGTACTCAGTGTGCTCAGTGCTCAGGGTGCTGGGTGCTCAGATCTCAGGGTGATGGGTGCTCAGTACTCAGGGTGCTGGGTGCTCAGTACTCAGGGTGCTTGGTGCCCCTGTACTCAGGGTGCTGGGTGCTCAGTGCTCAGGGTGCTCGGTGCTCAGTACTCATGGTGCTGGGTGCTCATTCTCCGGGTGCTGGGTGGCTCAGTACTCAGGTTGCTCAGTACTCTGGGTGCTCGGTGCTCAGTTCTAAGGGTGCTCGGTGCTCAGTGTTTGGGGTGCTGGGTGATCAGTACTCAGGGTGCTCAGTGCTCAGTGTGCTGGCTGCTCAGTGCTCAGGGTGCTGGGTGCTCAGTACTCAGTGCTCAGGATGCTGGGTGCTCAGTGCTCAGGGTGCTGGGTGCTCAGTGCTCAGGGTGCTCAGTGCTCAGTGCTCAGTACTCATTGTGCTTGGTGCGCAGTATCTCAGGGTGCTGGGGGTGCTCAGTGCTCGGGGTACCCGGTACTCAGTGCTCGGGGTGCTCGGTGCTCAGTCCTCAGGGTGCTGAGTGCTCAGTGCTCAGGGTGCTGGGTGCTCAGTGCTCAGGGTGCTGGGTGCTCAGTGCTCAGCGTGCTTGATGCTCAGTACTCAGGGTGCGGGTGCTCAGTGCTCAGGGTGCTGGGTGCTCAGTGCTCGGGGTGCTGGGTGCTCAGTACTCAGGGTGCTGGGTGCTCAGTGCTTGGGGTGCTGGGTGCTCAGTACTCAGGGTGCTGTGTGTTCAGTGCTCAGGGTGCTGGGTGCTCAGTGCTCAGGGTGCTGGTTGCTCAGTACTCAGTGCTCAGGATGCTGGGTGCTCAGTGCTCGGGCTGCTGGGTGCTCAGTGCTCAGGGTGCTGGGTGCTCAGTACTCAGGGTGCTGGGTTCTTCAGAACTCAGGGTGCTGGGTGCTCAGTACTCAGGGTGCTCGGTTCTCAGTACTCAGGGTGCTGGGTGCGCATTCTCGGGGTGCTGGGTGCTCAGTGCTCGGGGTGCTGGGTGCTCAGTACTCAGGGTGCTGGGGGCTCAGTACTCAGGGTGCTGGGTGCTCAGTACTCAGGGTGATCTGTTCTCAGTACTCAGGGTGCTGGGTGCTCAGTGCTCGGGGTGCTGGGTGCTCAGTACTCAGGGTGCTCAGTACTCAGGGTGCTGGGTGCTCAGTACTCAGGGTGCTGGGTGCTCAGTGCTCGGGGTGCTCGGTGCTCAGTACTCGGGGTGCTGGGTGCTCAGTACTCAGGGTGCTGGGTGCTCAGTACTCAGGGTTTCTAGGTGCTCAGTACTCAGGGTGCTCAGTGCTCAGTACTCAGCGTGCTGGGTGCTCAGTGCTCAGGGTCCTCGGTGCTCAGTACTCAGGGTGCTCAGTGCTCAGTGCTCAGGTTGCTGGGTGCTCAGTACTCAGGGTGCTGGGTGCTCAGTACTCAGGGTGCTGGGTGCTCAGTGCTCAGGGTGCTGGAACTCAGTACTCAGGGTGCTGGGTGCTCAGTGCTCAGGGTGCTGGGTGCTCAGTGCTCAGGGTGCTGGTGCTCAGTACTCAGGGTGTTCGGTTGCTCAGTACTCAGGGTGCTCAGTGCTCAGTACTCAGGGTGCTGGTTGCTCAGTGCTCGGGGTGCTCAGTGCTCAGTACTCAGGGTGCTGGGTGCTCAGTACTCAGTGTGCTGGGTGCTCAGTACTCAGGTTGCTGGGTGCTCAGTGCTCAGGGTGCTGGGTGCTCAGTACTCAGGGTGCTGGGTGCTCAGTACTCGGGGTGCTCGGTGCTCAGTACCCAGTGTGCTGTGTGCTCAGTGCTCAGGGTGCTGGGTACTCAGTACTCAGGGTGCTGGGTGCTCAGTACTCAGGGTGCTGGGTGCTCAGTGCTCAGGGTGCTGGGGTTCTCAGTACTCAGGGTGCTGGGTGCTCAGTGCTCAGGGTGATCGCTGCTCAGTACTCAGGGTGCTCAGTACTCAGGGTGCTGGGTGCTCAGTGCTCAGGGTGATCGGTGCTCAGTACTCAGGGTGCTGGGTGCTCAGTGCTCAGGGTGCTGGGTGCTCAGTCCTCAGGGTGCTCAGTTGCTCAGGGTGCTGGGTGCTCAGTGCTCGGGGTGCTCAGTGCTCAGTACTCAGGGTGCTGAGTGCTCAGTACTCAGGGTGCTGGGTGATCAGTAACTCATGGTGCTGGGTGCTCATTACTCAGGGGACTGGGTGCTCAGTGCTCAGGGTTCTGGGTGCTCAGTACTCAGGGTGCTGGGTGGCTCAGTGCTCGGGGTGCTGGGTGCTCAGTGCTCGGGGTGCTGGGTGGTCAGTGCTCAGTGCTCAGGGTGCTGGGTGCTCAGTGCTCAGTGCTCAGGGTGCTGGGAACTCAGTACTCAGGGTGCTGGGTGCTCAGTGCTCATGGGTGCTGGGTGCTCAGTGCTCAGGGTGCTGGGTGCTCAGTACTCAGGGTGTTCGGTGCTCAGTACTCAGGGTGCTCAGTGCTCAGTACTCAGGGTGCTGGTTGCTCAGTGCTCGGGTTGCTCAGTGCTCAGTACTCAGGGTGCTGGGTGCTCAGTACTCAGTGTGCTGGGTGCTCAGTACTCAGGTTGCTGGGTGCTCAGTGCTCAGGGTGCTGGGTGCTCAGTACTCAGGGTGCTGGGTGCTCAGTACTCGGGGTGCTCGGTGCTCAGTACTCAGTGTGCTGGGGTGCTCAGTGCCAGGGTGCTGGGTACTCAGTACTCAGGGTGCTGGGTGCTCAGTACTCAGGGTGCTGGGTGCTCAGTGCTCAGGGTGCTGGGTTCTCAGTACTCAGGGTGCTGGGTGCTCAGTGCTCAGGGTTATCGGTGCTCAGTACTCAGGGTGCTCAGTACTCAGGGTGCTGGGTGCTCAGTGCTCAGGTGATCGGTGCTCAGTACTCAGGGTGCTGGGTGCTCAGTGCTCAGGGTGCTGGGTGCTCAGTCCTCAGGGTGCTCAGTGCTCAGGGTGCTGGGTGCTCAGTGCTCGGGTGCTCAGTGCTCAGTACTCAGGGTGGCTGAGTGCTCAGTACTCAGGGTGCTGGGTGATCAGTACTCATGGTGCTGGGGTGCTCATTACTCAGGGGACTGGGTGCTCAGTGCTCAGGGTGCCTGGGTGCTCAGTACTCAGGGTGCTGGGTGCTCAGTGCTCGGGGTGCTGGGTGCTCAGTGCTCGGGGTGCTGGGTGGTCAGTGCTCAGTGCTCAGGGTGCTGGGTGCTCAGTGCTCAGTGCTCAGGGTGCTGGGTGCTCAGTACTCAGGGTGCTGGGTGCTCAGTACTCAGGGTGCTGGGTGCTCATTCTTCTCAGGGTGCTGGGTGCTCAGTACTCTGGTTGTTGGGTGCCTCCAGTACTCAGGGTTCTGGGTGCTCAGTGCTCGGGGTGCTGGGTTCTCAGTGCTCAGGGTGCTGGGTGCTCAGTGCTCAGTGCTCATGGTGCTGGGTGCTCAGTACTCAGGGTGCTGGGTGCTCAGTGCTCGGGGTGCTCGGTGCTCAGTACTCAAGGTGCTGGGTGCTCAGTGCTCAGGGTGCTGGGTGCTCAGTCCTCGGGGTGCTCCGTGCTCAGTGCTCAGGGTGCTGGGTGCTCTGTACTCAGGGTGCTCGGTGCTCAGTA
Organism: Microtus oregoni; assembly: GCF_018167655.1. NCBI lineage: Eukaryota > Metazoa > Chordata > Mammalia > Rodentia > Cricetidae > Microtus > Microtus oregoni. The sequence goes on from NW_024544550.1 coordinate 4,174,079, forward strand.
CTCAGGGTTCTCAGTGCTTCAGGGTGCTGGGTGCTCAGTACTCAGGTTGCTGGGTGCTCAGTGCTCAGGGTGCTGGGTACTCAGTACTCAGGGTGCTGGGTGCTCAGTGCTCAGGGTGCTGGGTGCTCAGTGCTCAGGTTGCTGGGTGCTCAGTCCTCAGGGTGCTGGGGTGTGCTCAGTACTCAGGGTGTTCGGTGCTCAGTACTCATGGTGCTCAGTGCTCCAGTACTCAGGGTGCTGGGTGCTCAGTGCTCAGGGGGCTGGGTACTCAGTACTCAGGGTGCTGGGTGCTCAGTACCTCAGGGTGCTGGGTGCTCAGTGCTCAGGGTGCTGGGTGCTCAGTGCTCAGGGTGCTGGGTTCTCAGTACTCAGGGTTCTGGGTGCTCAGTGCACAGGGTGATCGGTGCTCAGTACTCAGGGTGCTCAGTACTCAGGGTGCTGGGTGCTCAGTGCTCAGGGTGCTGGGTGCTCAGTACTCAGGGTGCTGGGGTGCTCAGTGCTCGGGGTGCTGGGTGCTCAGTGCTCAGGGTGATCGGTGCTCAGTACTCAGGGTGCTGGGTGCTCAGTGCTCAGGGTGCTGGGTGCTCAGTCCTCAGGGTGCTCAGTGCTCAGGGTGGTGGTGCTGCTCAGTGCTCGGGGTGCTCGGTGCTCAGTGCTCGGGGTGCTGGGTGCTCAGTGCCTCGGGGTGCTGGGTGGTCAGTGCTCAGTGCTCAGGGTGCTGGGTGCTCAGTGCTCAGTGCTCAGGGTGCTGGGTGATCAGTACTCAGGGTGCTGGGTGCTCAGTACTCAGGGGGCTGGGTGCTCAGTGCTCAGGGTGCTGGGTGATCAGTGCTCAGGGTGCTGGGTGCTCAGTGCTCGGGGTGCTGGGTGCTCAGTGCTCGGGGTGCTGGGTGGTCAGTGCTCAGTGCTCAGGGAGCTGGGTGCTCAGTGCTCAGTGCTCAGGGTGCTGGGTGCTCAGTACTCAGGGTGCTGGGTGCTCAGTTTCTCAGGGTGCTGGGTGCTCAGTACTCTGGGGTGTTGGGTGCTCAGTACTCAGGGTGCTGGGTGCTCAGTGCTCGGGGTGCTGGGTGCTCAGTGCTAAAGGGTGCTGGGTGCTCAGTGCTCAGGGTGCTGGGTGCTCAGTACTCAGGGTGCTGGGTGCTCAGTGCTCGGGGTGCTTGGTGCTCAGTACTCAAGGTGCTGGGTGCTCAGTGCTCAGGGTGCTGGGTGCTCAGTCCTCGGGGTGCTCCGTGCTCAGTGCTCAGGGTGCTGGGTGCTCTGTACTCAGGGTGCTCGGTGCTCAGTACTCAGGGTTCTCAGTGCTCAGGGTGCTGGGTGCTCAGTACTCAGGTTGCTCAGTGCTCAGTACTCGGGGTGCTGGGTGCTCAGTACTCAGGTGCTCAGTGCTCAGTACTCGGGGTGCTGGGTGCTCAGTGCTCAGTGTGCTCAGTGCTCAGTGCTCGGGGTGCTGGGTGCTCAGTGCTCGGGGCGCTGGGTGCTCAGTGCTCGGGGTGCTGGGTGCTCAGTATTCAGGGTGCTGTGTGCCTCAGTGCTCAGTACTCAGGCGTGCTCGGTGCTCAGTGCTCAGAGTGTTGGGTGCTCAGTACGCAGGGTGCTGGGTGCTCAGTGCTCAGTGCTCAGGGTGCTCAGTGCTCAGGGTGCTCAGTGCTCAGGGTGCTGGGTGCTCAGGGTGCTGGGTGCTCAGTGCTCGGGGTGCTGGGTGCTCAGTGCTCAGTGCTCAGGGTGCTGGGTGTTCAGTACTCAGGGTGCTCAGTGCTCAGTGCTCAGGGTGCCGGGTGCTCAGTACTCAGGGTGCTGGGTGGCTCAGTGCTCGGGGTGCTGGGTGCTCAGTGCTCAGGGTGATCAGTGCTCAGTACTCAGGGTGCTGGGTGCTCAGTACTCAGTGTGCTGGGTGCTCAGTACTCAGGTTGCTGGGTGCTCAGTGCTCAGGGTGCTGGGTGCTCAGTACTCAGGGTGCTGGGTGCTCAGTGCTCAGGGTGATCGGTGCTCAGTACTCAGGGTGCTGGGTGCTCAGTGCTTCAGGGTGCTGGGTGCTCAGTCCTCAGGGTGCTCAGTGCTCAGGGTTGCTGGGTGCTCAGTGCTCGGGGTGCTCAGTGCTCAGTACTCAGGGTGCTGAGTGCTCAGTACTCAGGGTGCTGGGTGATCAGTACTCCATGGTGCTGGGGTGCTCATTACTCAGGGGACTGGGTGCTCAGTGCTCAGGGTGCTGGGTGCTCAGTACTCAGGGTGCTGGGTGCTCAGTGCTCGGGGGTGCTGGGTGCTCAGTGCTCGGGGTGCTGGGTGGTCAGTGACTCAGTGCTCAGGGTGCTGGGTGCTCAGTGCTCAGTGCTCAGGGTGCTGGGAACACAGTACTCAGGGTGCTGGGTGCTCAGTGCTCAGGGGTGCTGGGTGCTCAGTGCTCGGGGTGCTCGGTGCTCAGTGCTCGGGGTGCTGGGTGCTCAGTGCTCGGGGTGCTGGGTGGTCAGTGCTCAGTGCTCAGGGTGCTGGGTGCTCAGTGCTCAGTGCTCAGGGTGCTGGGTGATCAGTACTCAGGGTGCTGGGTGCTCAGTACTCAGGGGGCTGGGTGCTCAGTGCTCAGGGTGCTGGGTGATCAGTGCTCAGGGTGCTGGGTGCTCAGTGCTCGGGGTGCTGGGTGCTCAGTGCTCGGGGTGCTGGGTGGTCAGTGCTCAGTGCTCAGGGAGCTGGGTGCTCAGTGCTCAGTGCTCAGGGTGCTGGGTGCTCAGTACTCAGGGTGCTGGGTGCTCAGTTCTCAGGGTGCTGGGTGCTCAGTACTCTGGGTGTTGGGTGCTCAGTACTCAGGGTGCTGGGTGCTCAGTGCTCGGGGTGCTGGGTGCTCAGTGCTAAGGGTGCTGGGTGCTCAGTGCTCAGGGTGCTGGGTGCTCAGTACTCAGGGTGCTGGGTGCTCAGTGCTCGGGGGTGCTTGGTGCTCAGTACTCAAGGTGCTGGGTGCTCAGTGCTCAGGGTGCTGGGTGCTCAGTCCTCGGGGTGCTCCGTGCTCAGTGCTCAGGGTGCTGGGTGCTCTGTACTCAGGGTGCTCGGTGCTCAGTACTCAGGGTTCTCACTGCTCAGGGTGCTGGGTGCTCAGTACTCAGGTTGCTCAGTGCTCAGTACTCGGGGTGCTGGGTGCTCAGTACTCAGGGTGCTCAGTGCTCAGTACTCGGGGTGCTGGGTGCTCAGTGCTCAGTGTGCTCAGTGCTCAGTGCTCGGGGTGCTGGGTGCTCAGTGCTCGGGGCGCTGGGTGCTCAGTGCTCGGGGGTGCTGGGTGCTCAGTATTCAGGGTGCTGTGTGCTCAGTGCTCAGTACTCAGCGTGCTCGGTGCTCAGTGCTCAGAGTGTTGGGTGCTCAGTACGCAGGGTGCTGGGTGCTCAGTGCTCAGTGCTCAGGGTGCTCAGTGCTCAGGGTGCTCAGTGCTCAGGGTGCTGGGTGCTCAGGGTGCTGGGGTGCTCAGTGCTCGGGGTGCTGGGTGCTCAGTGCTCAGTGCTCAGGGTGCTGGGTGCTCAGTGCTGAGTGCTCAGGGTGCTGGGTGTTCAGTACTCAGGGTGCTCAGTGCTCAGTGCTCAGGGTGCCGGGTGCTCAGTACTCAGGGTGCTGGGTGCTCAGTGCTCGGGGTGCTGGGTGCTCAGTGCTCAGGGTCATCAGTGCTCAGTACTCAGGGTGCTGGGTGCTCAGTACTCAGTGTGCTGGGTGCTCAGTACTCAGGTTGCTGGGTGCTCAGTGCTCAGTACTCAGGGTGCTCAGTACTCAGGGTGCTGGGTGCTCAGTGCTCAGGGTGATCGGTGCTCAGTACTCAGGGTGCTGGGTGCTCAGTGCTCAGGGTGCTGGGTGCTCAGTCCTCAGGGTGCTCAGTGCTCAGGGTGCTGGGTGCTCAGTGCTCGGGGTGCTCAGTGCTCAGTACTCAGGGTGCTGAGTGCTCAGTACTCAGGGTGCTGGGTGATCAGTACTCATGGTGCTGGGTGCTCATTACTCAGGGGACTGGGTGCTCAGTGCTCAGGGTGCTGGGTGCTCAGTACTCAGGGTGCTGGGTGCTCAGTGCTCGGGGTGCTGGGTGCTCAGTGCTCGGGGTGCTGGGTGGTCAGTGCTCAGTGCTCTGGGTGCTGGGTGCTCAGTGCTCAGTGCTCAGGGTGCTGGGAACACAGTACTCAGGGTGATCGGTGCTCAGTACTCAGGGTGCTGGGTGCTCAGTGCTCAGGGTGCTGGGTGCTCAGTACTCAGGGTGCTCAGTACTCAGGGTGCTGGGTGCTCAGTGCTCAGGGTGATCGGTGCTCAGTACTCAGGGTGCTGGGTGCTCAGTGCTCAGGGTGCTGGGTGCTCAGTCCTCAGGGTGCTCAGTGCTCAGGGTGCTGGGTGCTCAGTGCTCGGGGTGCTCAGTGCTCAGTACTCAGGGTGCTGAGTGCTCAGTACTCAGGGTGCTGGGTGATCAGTACTCATGGTGCTGGGTGCTCATTACTCAGGGGACTGGGTGCTCAGTGCTCAGGGTGCTGGGTGCTCAGTACTCAGGGTGCTGGGTGCTCAGTGCTTGGGGTGCTGGGTGCTCAGTGCTCGGGGTGCTGGGTGGTCAGTGCTCAGTGCTCAGGGTGCTGGGTGCTCAGTGCTCAGTGCTCAGGGTGCTGGGAACACAGTACTCAGGGGTGCTGGGTGCTCAGTGCTCAGGGTTCTGGGTGCTCAGTGCTCAGGGTGCTGGGTGCTCAGTACTCAGGGTGTTCGGTGCTCAGTACTCAGGGTGCTCAGTGCTCAGTACTCAGGGTGCTGGTTGCTCAGTGCTCGGGGTGCTCAGTGCTCAGTACTCAGGGTGCTGGGTGCTCAGTACTCAGTGTGCTGGGTGCTCAGTACTCAGGTTGCTGGGTGCTCAGTGCTCAGGGTGCTGGGTGCTCAGTACTCAGGGTGCTGGGGTGCTCAGTACTCGGGGTGCTCGGTGCTCAGTACTCAGTGTGCTGGGTGCTCAGTGCTCAGGGTGCTGGGTACTCAGTACTCAGGGTGCTGGGTGCTCAGTACTCAGGGTGCTGGGTGCTCAGTGCTCAGGGTGCTGGGTTCTCAGTACTCAGGGTGCTGGGTGCTCAGTGCTCAGGGTGATCGGTGCTCAGTACTCAGGGGTGCTCAGTACTCAGGGTGCTGGGTGCTCAGTGCTCAGGGTGATCGGTGCTCAGTACTCAGGGTGCTGGGTGCTCAGTGCTCAGGGTGCTGGGTGCTCAGTCCTCAGGGTGCTCAGTGCTCAGGGTGCTGGGTGCTCAGTGCTCGGGGTGCTCAGTGCTCAGTACTCAGGGTGCTGAGTGCTCAGTACTCAGGGTGCTGGGTGATCAGTACTCATGGTGCTGGGTGCTCATTACTCAGGGGACTGGGTGCTCAGTGCTCAGGGTGCTGGGTGCTCAGTACTCAGGGTGCTGGGTGCTCAGTGCTCGGGGTGCTGGGTGCTCAGTGCTCGGGGTGCTGGGTGGTCAGTGCTCAGTGCTCAGGGTGCTGGGTGCTCAGTGCTCAGGGTGCTGGGTTCTCAGTACTAAGGGTGCTGGGTGCTCAGTACTCAGGGTGCTGGGTGCTCAGTTCTCAGGGTGCTGGGTGCTCAGTACTCTGGTTGTTGGGTGCTCAGTACTCAGGGTGCTGGGTGCTCAGTGCTCGGGGTGCTGGGTTCTCAGTGCTCAGGGTGCTGGGTGCTCAGTGCTCAGGGTGCTGGGTGCTCAGTACTCAGGGTGCTGGGTGCTCAGTGCTCGGGGTGCTCGGTGCTCAGTACTCAAGGTGCTGGGTGCTCAGTGCTCAGGGTGCTGGGTGCTCAGTCCTCGGGGTGCTCCGTGCTCAGTACTCAGGGGTGCTGGGTGCTCAGTGCTCAGGGTGCTGGGGTACTCAGTACTCAGGGTGCTGGGTGCTCAGTACTCAGGGTGCTGGGTGCTCAGTGCTCAGGGTGCTGGGTTCTCAGTACTCAGGGTGCTGGGTGCTCAGTGCTCAGGTTTATCGGTGCTCAGTACTCAGGGTGCTCAGTACTCAGGGTGCTGGGTGCTCAGTGCTCAGGGTGATCGGTGCTCAGTACTCAGGGTGCTGGGTGCTCAGTGCTCAGGGTGCTGGGTGCTCAGTCCTCAGGGTGCTCAGTGCTCAGGGTGCTGGGTGCTCAGTGCTCGGGGTGCTCAGTGCTCAGTACTCAGGGTGCTGAGTGCTCAGTACTCAGGGTGCTGGGTGATCAGTACTCATGGTGCTGGGTGCTCATTACTCAGGGGACTGGGTGCTCAGTGCTCAGGGTGCTGGGTGCTCAGTACTCAGGGTGCTGGGTGCTCAGTGCTCGGGGTGCTGGGTGCTCAGTGCTCGGGGTGCTGGGTGGTCAGTGCTCAGTGCTCAGGGTGCTGGGTGCTCAGTGCTCAGTGCTCAGGGTGCTGGGTGCTCAGTACTCAGGGTGCTGGGTGCTCAGTACTCAGGGTGCTGGGTGCTCAGTTCTCAGGGTGCTGGGTGCTCAGTACTCTGGTTGTTGGGTGCTCAGTACTCAGGGTGCTGGTGCTCAGTGCTCGGGGTGCTGGGTTCTCAGTGCTCAGGGTGCTGGGTGCTCAGTGCTCAGGGTGCTGGGTGCTCAGTACTCAGGGTGCTGGGTGCTCAGTGCTCGGGGTGCTCGGTGCTCAGTACTCAAGGTGCTGGGTGCTCAGTGCTCAGGGTGCTGGGTGCTCAGTCCTCGGGGTGCTCCGTGCTCAGTGCTCAGGGTGCTGGGTGCTCTGTACTCAGGGTGCTCGGTGCTCAGTACTCAGGGTTCTCAGTGCTCAGGGTGCTGGGTGCTCAGTACTCAGGTTGCTGGGTGCTCAGTGCTCAGGGTGCTGGGTACTCAGTACTCAGGGTGCTGGGTGCTCAGTGCTCAGGGTGCTGGGTGCTCAGTGCTCAGGTTGCTGGGTGCTCAGTCCTCAGGGTGCTGGGTGCTCAGTGCTCAGGGGGCTGGGTACTCAGTACTCAGGGTGCTGGGTGCTCAGTACTCAGGGTGCTGGGTGCTCAGTGCTCAGGGTGCTGGGTGCTCAGTGCTCAGGGTGCTGGGTTCTCAGTACTCAGGGTTCTGGGTGCTCAGTGCACAGGGTGATCGGTGCTCAGTACTCAGGGTGCTCAGTACTCAGGGTGCTGGGTGCTCAGTGCTCAGGGTGCTGGGTGCTCAGTACTCAGGGTGCTGGGTGCTCAGTGCTCGGGGTGCTGGGTGCTCAGTGCTCAGGGTGATCGGTGCTCAGTACTCAGGGTGCTGGGTGCTCAGTGCTCAGGGTGCTGCGTGCTCAGTACTCAGGGTGCTCAGTGCTCAGGGTGGTGGGTGCTCAGTGCTCGGGGTGCTCGGTGCTCAGTGCTCGGGGTGCTGGGTGCTCAGTGCTCGGGGTGCTGGGTGGTCAGTGCTCAGTGCTCAGGGTGCTGGGTGCTCAGTGCTCAGTGCTAAGGGTGCTGGGTGATCAGTACTCAGGGTGCTGGGTGCTCAGTACTCAGGGGGCTGGGTGCTCAGTGCTCAGGGTGCTGGGTGATCAGTGCTCAGGGTGCTGGGTGCTCAGTGCTCGGGGTGCTGGGTGCTCAGTGCTCGGGGTGCTGGGTGGTCAGTGCTCAGTGCTCAGGGAGCTGGGTGCTCAGTGCTCAGTGCTCAGGGTGCTGGGTGCTCAGTACTCAGGGTGCTGGGTGCTCAGTTCTCAGGGTGCTGGGTGCTCAGTACTCTGGGTGTTGGGTGCTCAGTACTCAGGGTGCTGGGTGCTCAGTGCTCGGGGTGCTGGGTGCTCAGTGCTAAGGGTGCTGGGTGCTCAGTGCTCAGGGTGCTGGGTGCTCAGTACTCAGGGTGCTGGGTGCTCAGTGCTCGGGGTGCTTGGTGCTCAGTACTCAAGGTGCTGGGTGCTCAGTGCTCAGGGTGCTGGGTGCTCAGTCCTCGGGGTGCTCCGTGCTCAGTGCTCAGGGTGCTGGGTGCTCTGTACTCAGGGTGCTCGGTGCTCAGTACTCAGGGTTCTCAGTGCTCAGGGTGCTGGGTGCTCAGTACTCAGGTTGCTCAGTGCTCAGTACTCGGGGTGCTGGGTGCTCAGTACTCAGGGTGCTCAGTGCTCAGTACTCGGGGTGCTGGGTGCTCAGTGCTCAGTGTGCTCAGTGCTCAGTGCTCGGGGTGCTGGGTGCTCAGTGCTCGGGGCGCTGGGTGCTCAGTGCTCGGGGTGCTGGGTGCTCAGTATTCAGGGTGCTGTGTGCTCAGTGCTCAGTACTCAGCGTGCTCGGTGCTCAGTGCTCAGAGTGTTGGGTGCTCAGTACGCAGGGTGCTGGGTGCTCAGTGCTCAGTGCTCAGGGTGCTCAGTGCTCAGGGTGCTCAGTGCTCAGGGGTGCTGGGTGCTCAGGGTGCTGGGTGCTCAGTGCTCGGGGTGCTGGGTGCTCAGTGCTCAGTGCTCAGGGTGCTGGGTGTTCAGTACTCAGGGTGCTCAGTGCTCAGTGCTCAGGGTGCCGGGTGCTCAGTACTCAGGGTGCTGGGTGCTCAGTGCTCGGGGGTGCTGGGTGCTCAGTGCTCAGGGTGATCAGTGCTCAGTACTCAGGGTGCTGGGTGCTCAGTACTCAGTGTGCTGGGTGCTCAGTACTCAGGTTGCTGGGTGCTCAGTGCTCAGGGTGCTGGGTGCTCAGTACTCAGGGTGCTGGGTGCTCAGTGCTCAGGGTGATCGGTGCTCAGTACTCAGGGTGCTGGGTGCTCAGTGCTCAGGGTGCTGGGTGCTCAGTCCTCAGGGTGCTCAGTGCTCAGGGTGCTGGGTGCTCAGTGCTCGGGGTGCTCAGTGCTCAGTACTCAGGGTGCTGAGTGCTCAGTACTCAGGGTGCTGGGTGATCAGTACTCATGGTGCTGGGTTGCTCATTACTCAGGGGACTGGGTGCTCAGTGCTCAGGGTGCTGGGTGCTCAGTACTCAGGGTGCTGGGTGCTCAGTGCTCGGGGTGCTGGGTGCTCAGTGCTCGGGGTGCTGGGTGGTCAGTGCTCAGTGCTCAGGGTGCTGGGTGCTCAGTGCTCAGTGCTCAGGGTGCTGGGAACACAGTACTCAGGGTGCTGGGTGCTCAGTGCTCAGGGTGCTGGGTGCTCAGTGCTCGGGGTGCTCGGTGCTCAGTGCTCGGGGTGCTGGGTGCTCAGTGCTCGGGGTGCTGGGTGGTCAGTGCTCAGTGCTCAGGGTGCTGGGTGCTCAGTGCTCAGTGCTCAGGGTGCTGGGTGATCAGTACTCAGGGTGCTGGGTGCTCAGTACTCAGGGGGCTGGGTGCTCAGTGCTCAGGGTGCTGGGTGATCAGTGCTCAGGGTGCTGGGTGCTCAGTGCTCGGGGTGCTGGGTGCTCAGTGCTCGGGGTGCTGGGTGGTCAGTGCTCAGTGCTCAGGGAGCTGGGTGCTCAGTGCTCAGTGCTCAGGGTGCTGGGTGCTCAGTACTCAGGGTGCTGGGTGCTCAGTTCTCAGGGTGCTGGGTGCTCAGTACTCTGGGTGTTGGGTGCTCAGTACTCAGGGTGCTGGGTGCTCAGTGCTTGGGGTGCTGGGTGCTCAGTGCTAAGGGTGCTGGGTGCTCAGTGCTCAGGGTGCTGGGTGCTCAGTACTCAGGGTGCTGGGTGCTCAGTGCTCGGGGTGCTTGGTGCTCAGTACTCAAGGTGCTGGGTGCTCAGTGCTCAGGGTGCTGGTTGCTCAGTCCTCGGGGTGCTCCGTGCTCAGTGCTCAGGGTGCTGGGTGCTCTGTACTCAGGGTGCTCGGTGCTCAGTACTCAGGGTTCTCACTGCTCAGGGTGCTGGGTGCTCAGTACTCAGGTTGCTCAGTGCTCAGTACTCGGGGTGCTGGGTGCTCAGTACTCAGGGTGCTCAGTGCTCAGTACTCGGGGTGCTGGGTGCTCAGTGCTCAGTGTGCTCAGTGCTCAGTGCTCGGGGTGCTGGGTGCTCAGTGCTCGGGGCGCTGGGTGCTCAGTGCTCGGGGGTGCTGGGTGCTCAGTATTCAGGGTGCTGTGTGCTCAGTGCTCAGTACTCAGCGTGCTTGGTGCTCAGTGCTCAGAGTGTTGGGTGCTCAGTACGCAGGGTGCTGGGTGCTCAGTGCTCAGTGCTCAGGGTGCTCAGTGCTCAGGGTGCTCAGTGCTCAGGGTGCTGGGTGCTCAGGGTGCTGGGTGCTCAGTGCTCGGGGTGCTGGGTGCTCAGTGCTCAGTGCTCAGGGTGCTGGGTGCTCAGTGCTGAGTGCTCAGGGTGCTGGGTGTTCAGTACTCAGGGTGCTCAGTGCTCAGTGCTCAGGGTGCCGGGTGCTCAGTACTCAGGGTGCTGGGTGCTCAGTGCTCGGGGTGCTGGGTGCTCAGTGCTCAGGGTGATCAGTGCTCAGTACTCAGGGTGCTGGGTGCTCAGTACTCAGTGTGCTGGGTGCTCAGTACTCAGGTTGCTGGGTGCTCAGTGCTCAGTACTCAGGGTGCTCAGTACTCAGGGTGCTGGGTGCTCAGTGCTCAGGGTGATCGGTGCTCAGTACTCAGGGTGCTGGGTGCTCAGTGCTCAGGGTGCTGGGTGCTCAGTCCTCAGGGTGCTCAGTGCTCAGGGTGCTGGGTGCTCAGTGCTCGGGGTGCTCAGTGCTCAGTACTCAGGGTGCTGAGTGCTCAGTACTCAGGGTGCTGGGTGATCAGTACTCATGGTGCTGGGTGCTTATTACTCAGGGGACTGGGTGCTCAGTGCTCAGGGTGCTGGGTGCTCAGTACTCAGGGTGCTGGGTGCTCAGTGCTCGGGGTGCTGGGTGCTCAGTGCTCGGGGTGCTGGGTGGTCAGTGCTCAGTGCTCAGGGTGCTGGGTGCTCAGTGCTCAGTGCTCAGGGTGCTGGGAACACAGTACTCAGGGTGATCGGTGCTCAGTACTCAGGGTGCTGGGTGCTCAGTGCTCAGGGTGCTGGGTGCTCAGTACTCAGGGTGCTCAGTACTCAGGGTGCTGGGTGCTCAGTGCTCAGGGTGATCGGTGCTCAGTACTCAGGGTGCTGGGTGCTCAGTGCTCAGGGTGCTGGGTGCTCAGTCCTCAGGGTGCTCAGTGCTCAGGGTGCTGGGTGCTCAGTGCTCGGGGTGCTCAGTGCTCAGTACTCAGGGTGCTGAGTGCTCAGTACTCAGAGTGCTGGGTGATCAGTACTCATGGTGCTGGGTGCTCATTACTCAGGGGACTGGGTTCTCAGTGCTCAGGGTGCTGGGTGCTCAGTACTCAGGGTGCTGGGTGCTCAGTGCTCGGGGTGCTGGGTGCTCAGTGCTCGGGGTGCTGGGTGGTCAGTGCTCAGTGCTCAGGGTGCTGGGTGCTCAGTGCTCAGTGCTCAGGGTGCTGGGAACACAGTACTCAGTGTGCTGGGTGCTCAGTGCTCAGGGTGCTGGGTGCTCAGTGCTCAGGGTGCTGGGTGCTCAGTACTCAGGGTGTTCGGTGCTCAGTACTCAGGGTGCTCAGTGCTCAGTACTCAGGGTGCTGGTTGCTCAGTGCTCGGGGTGCTCAGTGCTCAGTACTCAGGGTGCTGGGTGCTCAGTACTCAGTGTGCTGGGTGCTCAGTACTCAGGTTGCTGGGTGCTCAGTGCTCAGGGTGCTGGGGTGCTCAGTACTCAGGGTGCTGGGTGCTCAGTACTCGGGGTGCTCGGTGCTCAGTACTCAGTGTGCTGGGTGCTCAGTGCTCAGGGTGCTGGGTACTCAGTACTCAGGGTGCTGGGTGCTCAGTACTCAGGGTGCTGGGTGCTCAGTGCTCAGGGTGCTGGGTTCTCAGTACTCAGGGTGCTGGGTGCTCAGTGCTCAGGGTGATCGGTGCTCAGTACTCAGGGTGCTCAGTACTCAGGGTGCTGGGTGCTCAGTGCTCAGGGTGATCGGTGCTCAGTACTCAGGGTGCTGGGTGCTCAGTGCTCAGGGTGCTGGGTGCTCAGTCCTCAGGGTGCTCAGTGCTCAGGGTGCTGGGTGCTCAGTGCTCGGGGTGCTCATTGCTCAGTACTCAGGGTGCTGGGTGATCAGTACTCAGGGGACTGGGTGCTCAGTGCTCAGGGTGCTGGGTGCTCAGTACTCAGGGTGCTGGGTGCTCAGTGCTCGGGGTGCTGGGTGCTCAGTGCTCGGGGGTGCTGGGTGGTCAGTGCTCAGTGCTCAGGGTGCTGGGTGCTCAGTGCTCAGTGCTCAGGGTGCTGGGTTCTCAGTACTCAGGGTGCTGGGTGCTCAGTACTCAGGGTGCTGGGTGCTCAGTTCTCAGGGTGCTGGGTGCTCAGTACTCTGGTTGTTGGGTGCTCAGTACTCAGGGTGCTGGGTGCTCAGTGCTCGGGGTGCTGGGTTCTCAGTGCTCAGGGTGCTGGGTGCTCAGTGCTCAGGGTGCTGGGTGCTCAGTACTCAGGGTGCTGGGTGCTCAGTGCTCGGGGTGCTCGGTGCTCAGTACTCAAGGTGCTGGGTGCTCAGTGCTCAGGGTGCTGGGTGCTCAGTCCTCGGGGTGCTCCGTGCTCAGTGCTCAGGGTGCTGGGGTGCTCTGTACTCAGGGTGCTCGGTGCTCAGTACTCAGGTTTCTCAGTGCTCAGGGTGCTGGGTGCTCAGTACTCAGGTTGCTGGGTGCTCAGTGCTCAGGGTGCTGGGTGCTCAGTACTCAGGTTGCTGGGTGCTCAGTGCTCAGGGTGATCGGTGCTCAGTACTCAGGGTGCTCAGTATTCAGGGTGCTGGGTGCTCAGTGCTCAGGGTGCTGGGTGCTCAGTACTCAGGGTGCTGGGTGCTCAGTGCTCGGGGTGCTGGGTGCTCAGTGCTCAGGGTGATCGGTGCTCAGAACTCAGGGTGCTGGGTGCTCAGTGCTCAGGGTGCTGGGTGCTCAGTCCTCAGGGTGCTCAGTGCTCTGGGTGGTGGGTGCTCAGTGCTCGGGGTGCTCGGTGCTCAGTGCTCGGGGTGCTGGGTGCTCAGTGCTCGGGGTGCTGGGTGGTCAGTGCTCAGTGCTCAGGGTGCTGGGTGCTCAGTGCTCAGTGCTCAGGGTGCTGGGTGATCAGTACTCAGGGTGCTGGGTGCTCAGTACTCAGGGGGCTGTGTGCTCAGTGCTCAGGGTGCTGGGTGATCAGTGCTCAGGGTGCTGGGTGCTCAGTGCTCGGGGTGCTGGGTGCTCAGTGCTCGGGGTGCTGGGTGGTCAGTGCTCAGTGCTCAGGGAGCTGGGTGCTCAGTGCTCAGTGCTCAGGGTGCTGGGGTGCTCAGTACTCAGGGTGCTGGGTGCTCAGTTCTCAGGGTGCTGGGTGCTCAGTACTCTGGGTGTTGGGTGCTCAGTACTCAGGGTGCTGGGTGCTCAGTGCTCCGGGTGCTGGGTGCTGAGTGCTAAGGGTGCTGGGTGCTCAGTGCTCAGGGTGCTGGGTGCTCAGTACTCAGGGTGCTGGGTGCTCAGTGCTCGGGGTGCTTGGTGCTCAGTACTCAAGGTGCTGGGTGCTCAGTGCTCAGGGTGCTGGGTGCTCAGTCCTCGGGGTGCTCCGTGCTCAGTGCTCAGGGTGCTGGGTGCTCTGTACTCAGGGTGCTCGGTGCTCAGTACTCAGGGTTCTCAGTGCTCAGGGTGCTGGGTGCTCAGTACTCAGGTTGCTCAGTGCTCAGTACTCGGGGTGCTGGGTGCTCAGTACTCAGGGTGCTCAGTGCTCAGTACTCGGGGTGCTGGGTGCTCAGTGCTCAGTGTGCTCAGTGCTCAGTGCTCGGGGTGCTGGGTGCTCAGTGCTCGGGGCGCTGGGTGCTCAGTGCTCGGGGTGCTGGGTGCTCAGTATTCAGGGTGCTGTGTGCTCAGTGCTCAGTACACAGCGTGCTCGGTGCTCAGTGCTCAGAGTGTTGGGTGCTCAGTACGCAGGGTGCTGGGTGCTCAGTGCTCAGTGCTCAGGGTGCTCAGTGCTCAGGGTGCTCAGTGCTCAGGGTGCTGGGTGCTCAGGGTGCTGGGTGCTCAGTGCTCGGGGTTCTGGGTGCTCAGTGCTCAGTGCTCAGGGTGCTGGGTGCTCAGTGCTGAGTGCTCAGGGTGCTGGGTGTTCAGTACTCAGGGTGCTCAGTGCTCAGTGCTCAGGGTGCCGGGTGCTCAGTACTCAGGGTGCTGGGTGCTCAGTGCTCGGGGTGCTGGGTGCTCAGTGCTCAGGGTGATCAGTGCTCAGTACTCAGGGTGCTGGGTGCTCAGTGCTCAGGGTGCTGGGTGCTCAGTCCTCAGGGTGCTCAGTACTCAGGATGCTCGGTGCTCAGTGCTCAGTACTCAGGGTGCTCAGTACTCAGGGTGCTGGGTGCTCAGTACTCAGGGTGCTGGGTGCTCAGTGCTCAGTACTCAGCGTGCTGGGTGCTCAGTGCTAGGGGTGCTGGGTCCTCAGTGCTCAGGGTGCTGGGTGCTCAGTACTCAGGGTGCTGGGTGCTCAGTGCTCGGGGTGCTGTGTCCTCAGTGCTCAGGGTGCTCAGTGCTCAGTGCTCGGGGTGCTGGGTGCTCAGTGCTCGGGGTGCTGGGGTGCTCAGTACTCAGGGTGCTTGGTGCTCAGTACTCAGGGTGCTGGGTGCTCAGTGCTCAGGGTGCTCGGTGCTCAGTGCTCAGTGCTCAGGGTGCTCAGTGCTCAGTGCTCGGGGTGCTGGGTGCTCAGTGCTCGGGGTGCTGGGTGCTCAGTGCCCAGGGTGCTCAGTGCTCAGTACTCAGTGCTCTGGGTGCTCAGTACTCAGGGTGCTTGTTGCTCAGTACTCAGGGTGCTCAGTGCTCAGGGTGCTGGGTGCTCAGATCTCAGGGTGCTGGGTGCTCAGTACTCAGGGTGCTGGGTGCTCAGTACTCAGGGTGCTTGGTGCCCAGTACTCAGGGTGCTGGGTGCTCAGTGCTCAGGGTGCTCGGTGCTCAGTACTCATGGTGCTGGGTGCTCATTCTCGGGGTGCTGGGTGCTCAGTACTCAGGTTGCTCAGTACTCTGGGTGCTCGGGGCTAAGTACTCAGGGTGCTGGGTGCTCAGTACTCAGGGTGCTGGGTGATCAGTACTCAGGGTGCTTGGTGCTCAGTGCTCATGGTGCTGGCTGCTCAGTGCTCAGGGTGCTGGGTGCTCAGTACTCAGTGCTCAGGATGCTGGGTGCTCAGTGCTCAGGGTGCTGGGTGCTCAGTGATCAGGGTGCTCAGTGCTCAGTACTCAGGGTGCTTGGTGCTCAGTACTCAGGGTGCTTGGGTGCTCAGTGCTCGGGGTACCCGGTGCTCAGTGCTCGGGGAGCTCGGTGCTCAGTCCTCAGGGTGCTGAGTGCTCAGTGCTCAGGGTGCTGGGTGCTCAGTGCTCAGGGTGCTGGGTGCTCAGTGCTCAGCGTGCTTGATGCTCAGTACTCAGGGTGCTGGGTGCTCAGTGCTCAGGGTGCTGGGTGCTCAGTGCTCGGGGTGCTGGGTGCTCAGTACTCAGGGTGCTGGGTGCTCAGTACTCAGGGTGCTGGGTGCTCAGTGCTCGGGGTGCTGGGTGCTCAGTACTCAGGGTGCTGGGTGCTCAGTGCTCAGCGTGCTGGGTGCTCAGTACTCAGGGTGCTCTGTGCTCAGTGCTTGGGGTGCTGGGTGCTCAGTACTCAGGGTGCTGTGTGCTCAGTGCTCAGGGTGCTGGGTGCTCAGTGCTCAGGGTGCTCAGTGCTCAGTGCTCAGTACTCATTGTGCTTGGTGCTCAGTACTCAGGGTGCTGGGTGCTCAGTGCTCGGGGTACCCGGTGCTCAGTGCTCAGGGTGCTGGGTGCTCAGTGCTCAGCGTGCTTGATGCTCAGTACTCAGGTGCTGGGTGCTCAGTGCTCAGGGTGCTGGGTGCCCAGTGCTCGGGGTGCTGGGTGCCTCAGTACTCAGGGTGCTGGGTGCTCAGTGCTTGGGGTGCTGGGTGCTCAGTACTCAGGGTGCTGTGTGCTCAGTGCTCAGGGTGCTGGGTGCTCAGTGCTCAGGGTGCTGGTTGCTCAGTACTCAGTGCTCAGGATGCTGGGTGCTCAGTGCTCGGGCTGCTGGGTGCTCAGTGCTCAGGGGGCTGGGTGCTCAGTACTCAGGGTGCTGGGTTCTCAGTACTCAGGGTGCTGGGTGCTCATTACTCAGGGTGCTCGGTTCTCAGTACTCAGGGTGCTGGGTGCTCATTCTCGGGGTGCTGGGTGCTCAGTGCTCGGGGTGCTGGGTGCTCAGTGCTCAGGTTGCTGGGTTCTCAGTCCTCAGGGTGCTGGGTGCTCAGTACTCAGGGTGTTCGGTGCTCAGTACTCAGGGTGCTCAGTGCTCAGTACTCAGGGTGCTGGTTGCTCAGTGCTCTGGGTGCTCTGTGCTCAGTACTCAGGGTGCTGGGTGCTCAGTACTCAGGGTGCTGGGTGCTCAGTACTCAGGGTGCTGGGTGCTCAGTACTCAGGGTGCTGGGTTCTCAGTACTCAGGGTGCTGGGTGCTCAGTGCTCAGGGTGCTGGGTGCTCAGTACTCAGGGTGCTGGGTGCTCAGTACTCAGGGTGCTCGGTGCTCAGTACTCAGGGTGCTGGGTGCTCAGTGCTCAGGGTGCTGGGTACTCAGTAATCAGGGTGCTGGGTGCTCAGTACTCAGGGTGCTGGGTGCTCAGTGCTCAGGGTGCTGGGTTCTCAGTACTCAGGGTGCTGGGTGCTCAGTGCTCAGGGTGATCGGTGCTCAGTACTCAGGGTGCTCAGTACTCAGGGTGCTGGGTGCTCAGTGCTCAGGGTGCTGGGTGCTCAGTACTCAGGGTACTGGGTGCTCAGTGCTCGGGGTGCTGGGTGCTCAGTGCTCAGGGTGATCGGTGCTCAGTACTCAGGGTGCTGGGTGCTCAGTGCTCAGGGTGCTGGGTGCTCAGTCCTCAGGGGTGCTCAGTGCTCAGGGTGCTGGGTGCTCAGTGCTCGGGGTTGCTCTGTGCTCAGTGCTCGGGGGGCTGGGTGGTCAGTGCTCAGTGCTCAGGGTGCTGGGTGCTCAGTGCTCAGTGCTCAGGGTGCTGGGTGCTCAGTACTCAGGGTGCTGGGTGCTCAGTACTCAGGGGGCTGGGTGCTCAGTGCTCAGGGTGCTGGGTGCTCAGTGCTCAGGGTGCTGGGTGCTCAGTCCTCAGGGTGCTCAGTACTCAGGATGCTCGGTGCTCAGTGCTCTGTACTCAGGGTGCTCAGTACTCAGGGTGCTGGGTGCTCAGTACTCAGGGTGCTGGGTGCTCAGTGCTCAGTACTCAGCGTGCTGGGTGCTCAGTGCTAGGGGTGCTGGGTCCTCAGTGCTCAGGGTGCTGGGTGCTCAGTACTCAGGGGTGCTGGGTGCTCAGTGCTCGGGGTGCTGTGTCCTCAGTGCTCAGGGTGCTCAGTGCTCAGTGCTCGGGGTGCTGGGTGCTCAGTGCTCGGGGTGCTGGGTGCTCAGTACTCAGGGTGCTTGGTGCTCAGTACTCAGGGTGCTGGGTGCTCAGTGCTCAGGGTGCTCGGTGCTCAGTGCTCAGTGCTCAGGGTGCTCAGTGCTCAGTGCTCGGGGTGCTGGGTGCTCAGTGCTCGGGGTGCTGGGTGCTCAGTGCCCAGGGTGCTCAGTGCTCAGTACTCAGTGCTCTGGGTGCTCAGTACTCAGGGTGCTTGTTGCTCAGTACTCAGGGTGCTCAGTGCTCAGGGTGCTGGGTGCTCAGATCTCAGGGTGCTGGGTGCTCAGTACTCAGGGTGCTGGGTGCTCAGTACTCAGGGTGCTTGGTGCCCAGTACTCAGGGTGCTGGGTGCTCAGTGCTCAGGGTGCTCGGTGCTCAGTACTCATGGTGCTGGGTGCTCATTCTCGGGGTGCTGGGTGGTCAGTACTCAGGTTGCTCAGTACTCTGGGTGCTCGGGGCTAAGTACTCAGGGTGCTGGGTGCTCAGTACTCAGGGTGCTGGGTGATCAGTACTCAGGGTGCTTGGTGCTCAGTGCTCATGGTGCTGGCTGCTCAGTGCTCAGGGTGCTGGGTGCTCAGTACTCAGTGCTCAGGATGCTGGGTGCTCAGTGCTCAGGGTGCTGGGTGCTCAGTGATCAGGGTGCTCAGTGCTCAGTACTCAGGGTGCTTGGTGCTCAGTACTCAGGGTGCTGGGTGCTCAGTGCTCGGGGTACCCGGTGCTCAGTGCTCGGGGAGCTCGGTGCTCAGTCCTCAGGGTGCTGAGTGCTCAGTGCTCAGGGTGCTGGGTGCTCAGTGCTCAGGGTGCTGGGTGCTCAGTGCTCAGCGTGCTTGATGCTCAGTACTCAGGGTGCTGGGTGCTCAGTGCTCCAGGGTGCTGGGTGCTCAGTGCTCGGGGTGCTGGGTGCTCAGTACTCAGGGTGCTGGGTGCTCAGTACCTCAGGGTGCTGGGTGCTCAGTGCTCGGGGTGCTGGGTGCTCCAGTACTCAGGGTGCTGGGGTGCTCAGTGCTCAGCGTGCTGGGTGCTCAGTACTCAGGGTGCTCGGTGCTCAGTGCTTGGGGTGCTGGGGTGCTCAGTACTCAGGGTGCTGTGTGCTCAGTGCTCAGGGTGCTGGGTGCTCAGTGCTCAGGGTGCTCAGTGCTCAGTGCTCAGTACTCATTGTGCTTGGTGCTCAGTACTCAGGGTGCTGGGTGCTCAAGTGCTCGGGGTACCCGGTGCTCAGTGCTCAGGGGTGCTGGGTGCTGAGTGCTCAGCGTGCTTGATGCTCAGTACTCAGGGTCTGGGTGCTCAATGCTCAGGGTGCTGGGTGCCCAGTGCTCGGGGTGCTGGGTGCTCAGTACTCAGGGTGCTGGGTGCTCAGTGCTTGGGGTGCTGGGTGCTCAGTCTCAGGGTGCTGTGTGCTCAGTGCTCAGGGTGCTGGGTGCTCAGTGCTCAGGGTGCTGGTTGCACAGTACTCAGTGCTCAGGATGCTGGGGTGCTCAGTGCTCGGGCTGCTGGGTGCTCAGTGCTCAGGGGGGCTGGGTGCTCAGTACTCAGGGTGCTGGGTTCTCAGTACTCAGGGTGCTGGGTGCTCATTACTCAGGGTGCTCGGTTCTCAGTACTCAGGGTGCTGGGTGCTCATTCTCGGGGTGCTGGGTGCTCAGTGCTCGGGGTGCTGGGTGCTCAGTGCTCAGGTTGCTGGGTTCTCAGTCCTCAGGGTGCTGGGTGGCTCAGTACTCAGGGTGTTCGGTGCTCAGTACTCAGGGTGCTCAGTGCTCAGTACTCAGGGTGCTGGTTGCTCAGTGCTCTGGGTGCTCTGTGCTCAGTACTCAGGGTGCTGGGTGCTCAGTACTCAGGGTGCTGGGTGCTCAGTACTCAGGGTGCTGGGTGCTCAGTACTCAGGGTGCTGGGTTCTCAGTACTCAGGGTGCTGGGTGCTCAGTGCTCAGGTGCTGGGTGCTCAGTACTCAGGGTGCTGGGTGCTCAGTACTCAGGGTGCTCGGTTGCTCAGTACTCAGGGTGCTGGGGTGCTCAGTGCTCAGGTGCTGGGTACTCAGTAATCAGGGTGCTGGGTGCTCAGTACTCAGGGTGCTGGGTGCTCAGTGCTCAGGGTGCTGGGTTCTCAGTACTCAGGGTGCTGGGTGCTCAGTGCTCAGGGTGATCGGTGCTCAGTACTCAGGGTGCTCAGTACTCAGGGTTGCTGGGTGCTCAGTGCTCAGGGTGCTGGGTGCTCAGTACTCAGGGATGCTGGGTGCTCAGTTCTCGGGGTGCTGGGTGCTCAGTGCTCAGGGTGATCGGTGCTCAGTACTCAGGGTGCTGGGTGCTCAGTGCTCAGGGTGCTGGGTGCTCAGTCCTCAGGGTGCTCAGTGCTCAGGGTGCTGGGGCTCAGTGCTCGGGGTGCTCTGTGCTCAGTGCTCGGGGGGCTGGGTGCTCAGTGCTCGGGGTGCTGGGTGGTCAGTGCTCAGTGCTCAGGGTGCTGGGTGCTCAGTGCTCAGTGCTCAGGGTGCTGGGTGCTCAGTACTCAGGGTGCTGGGTGCTCAGTACTCAGGGGGCTGGGTGCTCAGTGCTCAGGGTGCTGGGTGCTCAGTGCTCAGGGTGCTGGGTGCTCAGTGCTCAGGGTACTGGGGTGCTCAGTACTCAGGGTGCTGGGTGCTCAGTGCTCAGGGTACTGGGTGCTCAGTACTCAGGGTGCTGGGTGCTCAGTGCTCGGGGTGCTGGGTGCTCAGTACTCAGGGTGCTGGGTGCTCAGTACTCAGGGTGCTGGGTGCTCAGTGCTCGGGGTGCTGGGTGCTCAGTACTCAGGGTGCTGGGTGCTCAGTGCTCAGCGTGCTGGGTGCTCAGTACTCAGGGTGCTCGGTGCTCAGTGCTTGGGGTGCTGGGTGCTCAGTACTCAGGGTGCTGTGTGCTCAGTGCTCAGGGTGCTGGTTGCTCAGTGCTCAGGGTGCTCAGTGCTCAGTGCTCAGTACTCATTGTGCTTGGTGCTCAGTACTCAGGGTGCTGGGTGCTCAGTGCTCGGGGTACCCGGTGCTCAGTGCTCAGGGTGCTGGGTGCTCAGTGCTCAGCGTGCTTGATGCTCAGTACTCAGGGTGCTGGGTGCTCAGTGCTCAGGGTGCTGGGTGCTCAGTGCTCGGGGTTGCTGGGTGCTCAGTACTCAGGGTGCTGGTGTGCTCAGTGCTTGGGGTGCTGGGTGCTCAGTACTCAGGGTGCTGTGTGCTCAGTGCTCAGGGTGCTGGGTGCTCAGTGCTCAGGGTGCTGGTTGCTCAGTACTCAGTGCTCAGGATGCTGGGTGCTCAGTGCTCGGGCTGCTGGGTGCTCAGTGCTCAGGGGGCTGGGTGCTCAGTACTCAGGGTGCTGGGTTCTCAGTACTCAGGGTGCTGGGTGCTCATTACTCAGGGTGCTCGGTTCTCAGTACTCAGGGTGCTGGGTGCTCATTCTCGGGGTGCTGGGTGCTCAGTGCTCGGGGTGCTGGGTGCTCAGTGCTCAGGGTGCTGGGTTCTCAGTCCTCAGGGTGCTGGGTGCTCAGTACTCAGGGTGTTCGGTGCTCAGTACTCAGGGTGCTCAGTGCTCAGTACTCAGGGTGCCTGGTTGCTCAGTGCTCTGGGTGCTCTGTGCTCAGTACTCAGGGTGCTGGGTGCTCAGTACTCAGGGTGCTGGGTGCTCAAGTACTCAGGGTGCTGGGTGCTCAGTACTCAGGGTGCTGGGTTCTCAGTACTCAGGGTGCTGGGTGCTCAGTGCTCAGGGGGCTGGGTGCTCAGTACTCAGGGTGCTGGGTGCTCAGTACTCAGGGTGCTCGGTGCTCAGTACTCAGGGTGCTGGGTGCTCAAGTGCTCAGAGTGCTGGGTACTCAGTACTCAGGGTGCTGGGTGCTCAGTACTCAGGGTGCTGGGTGCTCAGTGCTCAGGGTGCTGGGTTCTCAGTACTCAGGGTGCTGGGTGCTCAGTGCTCAGGGTGATCGGTGCTCAGTACTCAGGGTGCTCAGTGCTCAGGGTGCTGGGTGCTCAGTGCTCAGGGTGCTGGGTGCTCAGTACTCAGGGTGCTGGGTGCTCAGTGCTCGGGGTGCTGGGTGCTCAGTGCTCAGGGTGATCGGTGCTCACGTACTCAGGGTGCTGGGTGCTCAGTGCTCAGGGTGCTGGGTGCTCAGTCCTCAGGGTGCTCAGTGCTCAGGGTTGCTGGGTGCTCAGTGCTCGGGGTGCTCTGTGCTCAGTGCTCGGGGGGCTGGGTGCTCAGTGCTCGGGGTGCTGGGTGGTCAGTGCTCAGTGCTCAGGGTGCTGGGTGCTCAGTGCTCAGTGCTCAGGGTGCTGGGTGGCTCAGTACTCAGGGTGCTGGGTGCTCAGTACTCAGGGGGCTGGGTGCTCAGTGCTCAGGGTGCTGGGTGCTCAGTGCTCAGGGTGCTGGGTGCTCAGTGCTCGGGGTGCTGGGTGCTCAGTGCTCGGGGTGCTGGGTGGTCAGTGCTCAGTGCTCTGGGTGCTGGGTGCTCAGTGCTCAGTGCTCAGGGTGCTGGGTGCTCAGTACTCAGGGTGCTGGGTGCTCAGTTCTCAGGGTGCTGGGTGCTCAGTACTCTGGGGGTTGGGTGCTCAGTACTCAGGGTGCTGGGTGCTCAGTGCTCGGGGTGCTGGGTGCTCAGTGCTCAGGGTGCTGGGTGCACAGTGCTCAGGGTTGCTGGGTGCTCAGTACTCAGGGTGCTGGGTGCTCAGTGCTCGGGGTGCTCGGTGCTCAGTACTCAAGGTGCTGGGTGCTCAGTGCTCAGGGTGCTGGGTGCTCAGTCCTCGGGGTGCTCCGTGCTCAGTGCTCAGGGTGCTGGGTGCTCTGTACTCAGGGTGCTCGTTGCTCAGTACTCAGGGTTTCTCAGTGCTCAGGGTGGCTGGGTGCTCAGTACTCAGGGTGCTGGGTGCTCAGTGCTCGGGGTGCTGGGTGCTCAGTGCTCAGGGTGATCAGTGCTCAGTACTCAGGGTGCTGGGTGCTCAGTGCTCAGGGTGCTGGGTGCTCAGTCCCTCAGGGTCCTCAGTACTCAGGATGCTCGGTGCTCAGTGCTCAGTACTCAGGGTGCTCAGTACTCAGGGTGCTGGGTGCTCAGTACTCAGGGTTCTGGGTGCTCAGTGCTCAGTACTCAGCGTGCTGGGTGCTCAGTGCTCGGGGTGCTGGGTCCTCAGTGCTCAGGGTGCTGGGTGCTCAGTACTCAGGGTGCTGGGTGCTCAGTGCTCGGGGTGCTGGGTCCTCAGTGCTCAGGGTGCTCAGTGCTCAGTGCTCGGGGTGCTGGGTGCTCAGTGCTCAGGGTGCTGGGTGCTCAGTACTCAGGGTGCTTGGTGCTCAGTACTCAGGGTGCTCGGTGATCAGTGCTCAGGGTGCTCGGTGCTCAGTGCTCAGGGTGCTCAGTGCTCAGTGCTCGGGGTGCTGGGTGCTCAGTGCTCTGGGTGCTGGGTGCTAAGTGCTCAGGGTGGTGGGTGCTCAGTGCTCGGGGGTGCTGGGTGCTCAGTACTCGTGGTGCTGGGTGCTCAGTGGCTCAGGGTGCTCAGTGCTCAGTACTCAGTGCTCAGGGTGCTCAGTACTCAGGGTGCTGGTTGCTCAGTACTCATGTGTGCTCAGTGCTCAGTTTGCTGGGTGCTCAGATCTCAGGGTGCTGGGTGCTCAGTACTCAGGGTGCTGGGTGCTCAGTACTCAGGGTGCTTGGTGCCCTGTACTCAGGGTGCTGGGTGCTCAGTGCTCAGGGTGCTCGGTGCTCAGTACTCATGGTGCTGGGTGCTCATTCTCCGGGTGCTGGGTGCTCAGTACTCAGGTTGCTCAGTACTCTGGGTGCTCGGTTCTCAGTTCTAAGGGTGCTCGGTGCTCAGTGTTTGGGGTGCTGGGTGATCAGTACTCAGGGTGCTCAGTGCTCAGTGTGCTGGCTGCTCAGTGCTCAGGGTGCTGGGTGCTCAGTACTCAGTGCTCAGGATGCTGGGTGCTCAGTGCTCAGGGTGCTGGGTGCTCAGTGCTCAGGGTTCTCAGTGCTCAGTGCTCAGTACTCATTGTGCTTGGTGCGCAGTACTCAGGGTGCTGGGTGCTCAGTGCTCGGGGTACCCGGTGCTCAGTGCTCGGGAGTGCTCGGTGCTCAGTCCTCAGGGTGCTGAGTGCTCAGTGCTCAGGGTGCTGGGTGCTCAGTGCTCAGGGTGCTGGGTGCTCAGTGCTCAGCGTGCTTGATGCTCAGTACTCAGGGTGCTGGGTGCTCAGTGCTCAGGGTGCTGGGTGCTCAGTGCTCGGGGTGCTGGGTGCTCAGTACTCAGGGTGCTGGGTGCTCAGTGCTTGGGGTGCTGGGTGCTCAGAACTCAGGGTGCTGTGTGTTCAGTGCTCAGGGTGCTGGGTGCTCAGTGCTCAGGGTGTCTGGTTGCTCAGTACTCAGTGCTCAGGATGCTGGGTGCTCAGTGCTCGGGCTGCTGGGTGCTCAGTTCTCAGGGTGCTGGGTGCTCAGTACTCAGGGTGCTGGGTTCTCAGTACTCAGGGTGCTGGGTGCTCAGTACTCAGGGTGCTCGGTTCTCAGTACTCAGGGTGCTGGGTGCGCATTCTCGGGTGCTGGGTGCTCAGTGCTCGGGGTGCTGGGTGCTCAGTACTCAGGGTGCTGGGGGCTCAGTACTCAGGGTGCTGGGTGCTCAGTACTCAGGGTGATCTGTTCTCAGTACTCAGGGTGCTGGGTGCTCAGTGCTCGGGGTGCTGGGTGCTCAGTACATCGGGGTGCTCAGTACTCAGGGTGCTGGGTGCTCAGTACTCAGGGTGCTGGGTGCTCAGTGCTCGGGGTGCTCGGTGCTCAGTACTCGGGGTGCTGGGTGCTCAGTACTCGGGGTGATGGGTGCTCAGTGCTCAGGGTGCTGGGTGCTCAGTGCTGGGGTGCTGGGTGCTCAGTGCTGAGGGTGCTGGCTGCTCAGTGCTCAGGGTGCTGGGTGCTCAGTACTCAGGGTGCTAGGTGCTCAGTACTCAGGGTGCTCCAGTGCTCAGTACTCAGCGTGCTGGGTGCTCAGTGCTCAGGGTCCTCGGTGCTCAGTACTCAGGGTGCTCAGTGCTCAGTGCTCAGGTTGCTGGATGCTCAGTACTCAGGGTGCTGGGTGCTCAGTACTCAGGGTTGCTGGGTGCTCAGTGCTCAGGGTGCTGGGTGCTCAGTGCTCAGGGTGCTGGGTGCTCAGTACTCAGGGTGTTCGGTGCTCAGTACTCAGGGTGCTCAGTGCTCAGTACTCAGGGTGCTGGTGTGCTCAGTGCTCGGGGTGCTCAGTGGCTCAGTACTCAGGGTGCTGGGTGCTCAGTACTCAGTGTGCTGGGTGCTCAGTACTCAGGTTGCTGGGTGCTCAGTGCTCAGGGTGCTGGTACTCAGTCCTCAGGGTGCTGGGTGCTCAGTACTCGGGGTGCTCGGTGCTCAGTACTCAGTGTGCTGTGTGCTCAGTGCTCAGGGTGCTGGGTACTCAGTACTCAGGGTGCTGGGTGCTCAGTACTCAGGGTGCTGGGGTGCTCAGTGCTCAGGGTGCTGGGTTCTCAGTACTCAGGGTGCTGGGTGCTCAGTGCTCAGGGTAATCGGTGCTCAGTACTCAGGGTGCTCAGTACTCAGGGTGCTGGGTGCTCAGTGCTCAGGGTGATCGGTGCTCAGTACTCAGGGTGCTGGGTGCTCAGTGCTCAGGGTGCTGGGTGCTCAGTCCTCAGGGTGCTCAGTGCTCAGGGTGCTGGGTGCTCAGTGCTCGGGGTGCTCAGTGCTCAGTACTCAGGGTGCTGAGTGCTCAGTACTCAGGGTGCTGGGTGATCAGTACTCATGGTGCTGGGTGCTCATTACTCAGGGGACTGGGTGCTCAGTGCTCAGGGTGCTGGGTGCTCAGTACTCAGGGTGCTGGGTGCTCAGTGCTCGGGGGTGCTGGGTGCTCAGTGCTCGGGGTGGCTGGGTGGTCAGTGCTCAGTGCTCAGGGTGCTGGGTGCTCAGTGCTCAGTGCTCAGGGTGCTGGGAACTCAGTACTCAGGGTGCTGGGTGCTCAGTGCTCAGGGTGCTGGGTGCTCAGTGCTCAGGGTGCTGGGTGCTCAGTACTCAGGGTGTTCGGTGCTCAGTACTCAGGGGTGGCTCAGTGCTCAGTACTCAGGGTGCTGGTTGCTCAGTGCTCGGGGTGCTCAGTGCTCAGTACTCAGGGTGCTGGGTGCTCAGTACTCAGTGTGCTGGGTGCTCAGTACTCAGGTTGCTGGGTGCTCAGTGCTCAGGGTGCTGGGTTGCTCAGTACTCAGGGGTGCTGGGTGCTCAGTACTCGGGGTGCTCGGTGCTCAGTACTCAGTGTGCTGGGTGCTCAGTGCTCAGGGTGCTGGGTACTCATTACTCAGGGTGCTGGGTGCTCAGTACTCAGGGTGCTGGGTGCTCAGTGCTCAGGGGTGCTGGGGTTCTCAGTACTCAGGGTGCTGGGTGCTCAGTGCTCAGGGTGATCGGTGCTCAGTACTCAGGTGTGCTCAGTACTCAGGGTGCTGGGTGCTCAGTGCTCAGGGTGATCGGTGCTCAGTACTCAGGGTGGCTGGGTGCTCAGTGCTCAGGGTGCTGGGTGCTCAGTCCTCAGGGTGCTCAGTGCTCAGGGTGCTGGGTGCTCAGTGCTCGGGGTGCTCAGTGCTCAGTACTCAGGGTGCTGAGTGCTCAGTACTCAGGGTGCTGGGTGATCAGTACTCATGGTGCTGGGTGCTCATTACTCAGGGGACTGGGTGCTCAGTGCTCAGGGTGCTGGGGTGCTCAGTACTCAGGGTGCTGGGTGCTCAGTGTCGGGGTGCTGGTGTGCTCAGTGCTCGGGGTGCTGGGGTGGTCAGTGCTCAGTGCTCAGGGTGCTGGGTGGCTCAGTGCTCAGTGCTCAGGGTGCTGGGTGCTCAGTACTCAGGGTGCTGGGTGCTCAGTACTCAGGGTGCTGGGTGCTCAGTTCTCAGGGTGCTGGGTGCTCAGTACTCTGGTTGTTGGGTGCTCAGTACTCAGGGTGCTGGGTGCTCAGTGCTCGGGGTGCTGGGTTCTCAGTGCTCAGGGTGCTGGGTGCTCAGTGCTCAGGGTGCTGGGTGCTCAGTACTCAGGGTGCTGGGTGCTCAGTGCTCGGGGTGCTCGGTGCTCAGTACTCAAGGTGCTGGGTGCTCAGTGCTCAGGGTGCTGGGTGCTCAGTCCTCGGGGTGCTCCGTGCTCAGTGCTCAGGGTGCTGGGTGCTCTGTACTCAGGGTGCTCGGTGCTCAGTACTCAGGGTTCTCAGTGCTCAGGGTGCTGGGTGCTCAGTACTCAGGTTGCTGGGTGCTCAGTGCTCAGGGTGCTGGGTACTCAGTACTCAGGGTGCTGGGTGCTCAGTGCTCAGGGTGCTGGGTGCTCAGTGCTCAGGTTGCTGGGTGCTCAGTCCTCAGGGTGCTGGGTGCTCAGTACTCAGGGTGTTCGGTGCTCAGTACTCATGGTGCTCAGTGCTCAGTACTCAGGGTGCTGGGTGCTCAGTGCTCAGGGGGCTGGGTACTCAGTACTCAGGGTGCTGGGTGCTCAGTACTCAGGGTGCTGGGTGCTCAGTGCTCAGGGTGCTGGGTGCTCAGTGCTCAGGGTGCTGGGTTCTCAGTACTCAGGGTTCTGGGTGCTCAGTGCTCAGGGTGATCGGTGCTCAGTACTCAGGGTGCTCAGTACTCAGGGTGCTGGGTGCTCAGTGCTCAGGGTGCTGGGTGCTCAGGACTCAGGGTGCTGGGTGCTCAGTGCTCGGGGTGCTGGGTGCTCAGTGCTCAGGGTGATCGGTGCTCAGTACTCAGGGTGCTGGGTGCTCAGTGCTCAGGGTGCTGGGTGGTCAGTGCTCAGTGCTCAGGGTGCTGGGTGCTCAGTGCTCAGTGCTCAGGGTGCTGGGTGATCAGTACTCAGGGTGCTGGGTGCTCAGTCCTCGGGGTGCTCCGTGCTCAGTGCTCAGGGTGCTGGGTGCTCTGTACTCAGGGGTGCTCGTTGCTCAGTACTCAGGGTTCTCAGTGCTCAGGGTGCTGGGTGCTCAGTACTCAGGGTGCTGGGTGCTCAGTGCTCGGGGTGCTGGGTGCTCAGTGCTCAGGGTGATCAGTGCTCAGTACTTAGGGTGCTGGGTGCTCAGTGCTCAGGGTGCTGGGTGCTCAGTCCTCAGGG
This sequence comes from Microtus oregoni, assembly GCF_018167655.1. NCBI lineage: Eukaryota > Metazoa > Chordata > Mammalia > Rodentia > Cricetidae > Microtus > Microtus oregoni. The sequence continues at coordinate 4,201,332 of NW_024544550.1, forward strand.
TCCTCAGTACTCAGGATGCTCGGTGCTCAGTGCTCAGTACTCAGGGTGCTCAGTACTCAGGGTACTGGGTGCTCAGTACTCAGGGTTCTGGGTGCTCAGTGCTCAGTACTCAGCGTGCTGGGTGCTCAGTGCTCGGGGTGCTGGGTCCTCAGTGCTCAGGGTGCTGGGTGCTCAGTACTCAGGGTGCTGGGTGCTCAGTGCTCGGGGTGCTGGGTCCTCAGTGCTCAGGGTGCTCAGTGCTCAGTGCTCGGGGTGCTGGGTGCTCAGTGCTCAGGGTGCTGGGTGCTCAGTACTCAGGGTGCTTGGTGCTCAGTACTCAGGGTGCTCGGTGATCAGTGCTCAGGGTGCTCGGTGCTCAGTGCTCAGTGCTCAGGGTGCTCAGTGCTCAGTGCTCGGGGTGCTGGGTGCTCAGTGCTCTGGGTGCTGGGTGCTAAGTGCTCAGGGTGGTGGGTGCTCAGTGCTCGGGGTGCTGGGTGCTCAGTACTCGTGGTGCTGGGTGCTCAGTGCTCAGGGTGCTCAGTGCTCAGTACTCAGTGCTCAGGGTGCTCAGTACTCAGGGTGCTGGTTGCTCAGTACTCAGTGTGCTCAGTGCTCAGTTTGCTGGGTGCTCAGATCTCAGGGTGCTGGGTGCTCAGTACTCAGGGTGCTGGGTGCTCAGTACTCAGGGTGCTTGGTGCCCTGTAGTCAGGGTGCTGGGTGCTCAGTGCTCAGGGTGCTCGGTGCTCAGTACTCATGGTGCTGGGTGCTCATTCTCCGGGTGCTGGGTGCTCAGTACTCAGGTTGCTCAGTACTCTGGGTGCTCGGTGCTCAGTTCTAAGGGTGCTCGGTGCTCAGTGTTTGGGGTGCTGGGTGATCAGTACTCAGGGTGCTCAGTGCTCAGTGTGCTGGCTGCTCAGTGCTCAGGGTGCTGGGTGCTCAGTACTCAGTGCTCAGGATGCTGGGTGCTCAGTGCTCAGGGTGCTGGGTGCTCAGTGCTCAGGGTTCTCAGTGCTCTGTGCTCAGTACTCATTGTGCTTGGTGCGCAGTACTCAGGGTGCTGGGTGCTCAGTGCTCGGGGTACCCGGTGCTCAGTGCTCGGGGGTGCTCGGTGCTCAGTCCTCAGGGTGCTGAGTGCTCAGTGCTCAGGGTGCTGGGTGCTCAGTGCTCAGGGTGCTGGGTGCTCAGTGCTCAGCGTGCTTGATGCTCAGTACTCAGGGTGCTGGGTGCTCAGTGCTCAGGGTGCTGGGTGCTCAGTGACTCGGGGTGCTGGGTGCTCAGTACTCAGGGTGCTGGGTGCTCAGTGCTTGGGGTGCTGGGTGCTCAGTACTCAGGGTGCTGTGTGTTCAGTGCTCAGGGTGCTGGGTGCTCAGTGCTCAGGGTGCTGGTTGCTCAGTACTCAGTGCTCAGGATGCTGGGTGCTCAGTGCTCGGGCTGCTGGGTGCTCAGTACTCAGGGTGCTGGGTTCTCAGTACTCAGGGTGCTGGGTGCTCAGTACTCAGGGTGCTCGGTTCTCAGTACTCAGGGTGCTGGGTGCGCATTCTCGGGGTGCTGGGTGCTCAGTGCTCGGGGTGCTGGGTGCTCAGTACTCAGGGTGCTGGGGGCACAGTACTCAGGGTGCTGGGTGCTCAGTACTCAGGGTGATCTGTTCTCAGTACTCAGGGTGCTGGGTGCTCAGTGCTCGGGGTGCTGGGTGCTCAGTACTCGGGGTGCTCAGTACTCAGGGTGCTGGGTGCTCAGTACTCAGGGTGCTGGGTGCTCAGTGCTCGGGGTGCTCGGTGCTCAGTACTCGGGGTGCTGGGTGCTCAGTACTCGGGGTGATGGGTGCTCAGTGCTCAGGGTGCTGGGTGCTCAGTGCTCGGGGTGCTGGGTGCTCAGTGCTGAGTGTGCTGGCTGCTCAGTGCTCAGCCTGCTGGGTGCTCAGTACTCAGGGTGCTAGGTGCTCAGTACTCAGGGTGCTCGGTGATCAGTGCTCAGGGTGCTCGGTGCTCAGTGCTCAGTGCTCAGGGTGCTCAGTGCTCAGTGCTCGGGGTGCTGGGTGCTCAGTGCTCTGGGTGCTGGGTGCTAAGTGCTCAGGGTGGTGGGTGCTCAGTGCTCGGGGTGCTGGGTGCTCAGTACTCGTGGTGCTGGGTGCTCAGTGCTCAGGGTGCTCAGTGCTCAGTACTCAGTGCTCAGGGTGCTCAGTACTCAGGGTGCTGGTTGCTCAGTACTCAGTGTGCTCAGTGCTCAGTTTGCTGGGTGCTCAGATCTCAGGGTGCTGGGTGCTCAGTACTCAGGGTGCTGGGTGCTCAGTACTCAGGGTGCTTGGTGCCCTGTAGTCAGGGTGCTGGGTGCTCAGTGCTCAGGGTGCTCGGTGCTCAGTACTCATGGTGCTGGGTGCTCATTCTCCGGGTGCTGGGTGCTCAGTACTCAGGTTGCTCAGTACTCTGGTGCTCGGTGCTCAGTTCTAAGGGTGGCTCGGTGCTCAGTGTTTGGGGTGCTGGGTGATCAGTACTCAGGGTGCTCAGTGCTCAGTGTGCTGGCTGCTCAGTGCTCAGGGTGCTGGGTGCTCAGTACTCAGTGCTCAGGATGCTGGGTGCTCAGTGCTCAGGGTGCTGGGTGCTCAGTGCTCAGGGTTCTCAGTGCTCTGTGCTCAGTACTCATTGTGCTTGGTGCGCAGTACTCAGGGTGCTGGGGTGCTCAGTGCTCGGGGGTACCCGGTGCTCAGTGCTCGGGGTGCTCGGTGCTCAGTCCTCAGGGTGCTGAGTGCTCAGTGCTCAGGGTGCTGGGTGCTCAGTGCTCAGGGTGCTGGGTGCTCAGTGCTCAGCGTGCTTGATGCTCAGTACTCAGGGTGCTGGGTGCTCAGTGCTCAGGGTGCTGCGTGCTCAGTGCTCGGGGTGCTGGGTGCTCAGTACTCAGGGTGCTGGGTGCTCAGTGCTTGGGGTGCTGGGTGCTCAGTACTCAGGGTGCTGTGTGTTCAGTGCTCAGGGTGCTGGGTGCTCAGTGCTCAGGGTTGCTGGTTGCTCAGTACTCAGTGCTCAGGATGCTGGGTGCTCAGTGCTCGGGCTGCTGGGTGCTCAGTGCTCAGGCTGCTGGGTGCTCAGTACTCAGGGTGCTGGGTTCTCAGTACTCAGGGTGCTGGGTGCTCAGTACTCAGGGGTGCTCGGTTCTCAGTACTCAGGGTGCTGGGTGCGCAATTCTCGGGGTGCTGGGTGCTCAGTGCTCGGGGTGCTGGGTGCCTCAGTACTCAGGGTGCTGGGGGCACAGTACTCAGGGTGCTGGGTGCTCAGTACTCAGGGTGATCTGTTCTCAGTACTCAGGGTGCTGGGTGCTCAGTGCTCGGGGTGCTGGGTGCTCAGTACTCGGGGTGCTCAGTACTCAGGGTGCTGGGTGCTCAGTACTCAGGGTGCTGGGTGCTCAGTGCTCGGGGTGCTCGTGCTCAGTACTCGGGGTGCTGGGTGCTCAGTACTCGGGGTGATGGGTGCTCAGTGCTCAGGGTGCTGGGTGCTCAGTGGCTACGGGGTGCTGGGTGCTCAGTGCTGAGGGTGCTGGCTGCTCAGTGCTCAGGGTGCTGGGTGCTCAGTACTCAGGGGTGCTAGGTGCTCAGTACTCAGGGTGCTCAGTGCGCAGTACTCAGCGTGCTGGGTGCTCAGTGCTCAGGGTCCTCGGTGCTCAGTACTCAGGGTGCTCAGTGCTCAGTGCTCAGGTTGCTGGGTGCTCAGTGCTCAGTGCTCAGGTTGCTGGGTGCTCAGTTCTCAGGGTGCTGGGTGCTCAGTACTCAGGGTGCTGGGTGCTCAGTGCTCAGGGTGCTGGGAACTCAGTACTCAGGGTGCTGGGTGCTCAGTGCTCAGGGTGCTGGGTGCTCAGTGCTCAGGGTGCTGGGTGCTCAGTACTCAGGGTGTTCGGTGCTCAGTACTCAGGGTGCTCAGTGCTCAGTACTCAGGGTGCTGGTTGCTCAGTGCTCGGGGTGCTCAGTGCTCAGTACTCAGGGTGCTGGGTGCTCAGTACTCAGTGTGCTGGGTGCTCAGTACTCAGGTTGCTGGGTGCTCAGTGCTCAGGGTGCTGGGTGCTCAGTACTCAGGGTGCTGGGTGCTCAGTACTCGGGGTGCTCGGTGCTCAGTACTCAGTGTGCTGTGTGCTCAGTGCTCAGGGTGCTGGGTACTCAGTACTCAGGGTGCTGGGTGCTCAGTACTCAGGGTGCTGGGTGCTCAGTGCTCAGGGTGCTGGGTTCTCAGTACTCAGGGTGCTGGGTGCTCAGTGCTCAGGGTAATCGGTGCTCAGTACTCAGGGTGCTCAGTACTCAGGGTGCTGGGTGCTCAGTGCTCAGGGTGATCGGTGCTCAGTACTCAGGGTGCTGGGTGCTCAGTGCTCAGGGTGCTGGGTGCTCAGTCCTCAGGGTGCTCAGTGCTCAGGGTGCTGGGTGCTCAGTGCTCGGGGTGCTCAGTGCTCAGTACTCAGGGTGCTGAGTGCTCAGTACTCAGGGTGCTGGGTGATCAGTACTCATGGTGCTGGGTGCTCATTACTCAGGGGACTGGGTGCTCAGTGCTCAGGGTGCTGGGTGCTCAGTACTCAGGGTGCTGGGTGCTCAGTGCTCGGGGTGCTGGGTGCTCAGTGCTCGGGGTGCTGGGTGGTCAGTGCTCAGTTCTCAGGGTGCTGGGTGCTCAGTGCTCAGTGCTCAGGGTGCTGGGAACTCAGTACTCAGGGTGCTGGGTGCTCAGTGCTCAGGGTGCTGGGTGCTCAGTGCTCAGGGTGCAGGGTGCTCAGTACTCAGGGTGTTCGGTGCTCAGTACTCAGGGTGCTCAGTGCTCAGTACTCAGGGTGCTGGTTGCTCAGTGCTCGGGGTGCTCAGTGCTCAGTACTCAGGGTGCTGGGGTGCTCAGTACTCAGTGTGCTGGGTGCTCAGTACTCAGGTTGCTGGGTGCTCAGTGCTCAGGGTGCTGGGTGCTCAGTACTCAGGGTGCTGGGTGCTCAGTACTCGGGGTGCTCGGTGCTCAGTACTCAGTGTGCTGGGTGCTCAGTGCTCAGGGTGCTGGGTACTCAGTACTCAGGGTGCTGGGTGCTCAGTACTCAGGGTGCTGGGTGCTCAGTGCTCAGGGTGCTGGGTTCTCAGTACTCAGGGTGCTGGGGTGCTCAGTGCTCAGGGTGATCGGTGCTCAGTACTCAGGGTGCTGGGTGCTCAGTACTCGGGGTGCTCGGTGCTCAGTGCTCAGGGTGCTGGGTGCTCAGTCCTCAGGGTGCTCAGTGCTCAGGGTGCTGGGTGCTCAGTGCTCGGGGTGCTCAGTGCTCAGTACTCAGGGTGCTGAGTGCTCAGTACTCAGGGTGCTGGGTGATCAGTACTCATGGTGCTGGGTGCTCATTACTCAGGGGACTGGGTGCTCAGTGCTCAGGGTGCTGGGTGCTCATTACTCAGGGTGCTGGGTGCTCAGTGCTCGGGGTGCTGGGTGCTCAGTGCTCGGGGTGCTGGGTGGTCATTGCTCAGTGCTCAGGGTGCTGGGTGCTCAGTGCTCAGTGCTCAGGGTGCTGGGTGCTCAGTACTCAGGGTGCTGGGTGCTCAGTACTCAGGGTGCTGGGTGCTCAGTTCTCAGGGTGCTGGGTGCTCAGTACTCTGGTTGTTGGGTGCTCAGTACTCAGGGTGCTGGGTGCTCAGTGCTCGGGGTGCTGGGTTCTCAGTGCTCAGGGTGCTGGGGTGCTCAGTGCTCAGGGTGCTGGGTTCTCAGTACTCAGGGTTCTGGGTGCTCAGTGCTCAGGGTGATCGGTGCTCAGTACTCAGGGTGCTCAGTACTCAGGGTGCTGGGTGCTCAGTGCTCAGGGAGCTGGGTGCTCAGTACTCAGGGTGCTGGGTGCTCAGTGCTCGGGGTGCTGGGTGCTCAGTGCTCAGGGTGATCGGTGCTCAGTACTCAGGGTGCTGGGTGCTCAGTGCTCAGGGTGCTGGGTGCTCAGTCCTCAGGGTGCTCAGTGCTCAGGGTGGTGGGTGCTCAGTGCTCGGGGTGCTCGGTGCTCAGTGCTCGGGGTGCTGGGTGCTCAGTGCTCGGGGTGCTCAGTACTCAGGGTGCTGGGTGCTCAGTACTCAGGGTGCTGGGTGCTCAGTGCTCAGGGTGCTGGGTGCTCAGTGCTCAGGGTGCTGGGTGCTCAGTCCTCAGGGTGCTCAGTGCTCAGGGTGGTGGGTGCTCAGTGCTCAGGGTGGTGGGTGCTCAGTGCTCGGGGTGCTCGGTGCTCAGTGCTCGGGGTGCTCGGTGCTCAGTGCTCGGGGTGCTGGGTGCTCAGTGCTCGGGGTGCTCAGTACTCAGGGTGCTGGGTGCTCAGTACTCAGCGTGCTGGGTGCTCAGTGCTCAGAGTGTTGGGTGCTCAGTACGCAGGGTGCTGGGTGCTCAGTGCTCAGTGCTCAGGGTGCTCAGTGCTCAGGGTGCTCAGTGCTCAGGGTGCTGGGTGCTCAGGGTGCTGGGTGCCCAGTGCTCGGGGTGCTGGGTGCTCAGTGCTCAGTGCTCAGGGTGCTGGGTGCTCATTGCTGAGTGCTCAGCGTGCTGGGTGTTCAGTACTCAGGGTGCTCAGTGCTCAGTGCTCAGGGTGCTGGGTGCTCAGTACTCAGGGTGCTGGGTGCTCAGTGCTCGGTGTGCTGGGTGCTCAGTGCTCAGGGTGATCAGTGCTCAGTACTCAGGGTGCTGGGTGGTCAGTGCTCAGGGTGCTGGGTGCTCAGTCCTCAGGGTGCTCAGTACTCAGGATGCTCGGTGCTCAGTGCTCAGTACTCAGGGTGCTCAGTACTCAGGGTGCTGGGTGCTCAGTACTCAGGGTGCTGGGTGCTCAGTGCTCAGTACTCAGCTTGCTGGGTGCTCAGTGCTAGGGGTGCTGGGTCCTCAGTGCTCAGGGTGCTGGGGTGCTCAGTACTCAGGGTGCTGGGTGCTCAGTGCTCGGGGTGCTGGGTCCTCAGTGCTCAGGATGCTCAGTGCTCTGTGCTCGGGGTGCTGGGTGCTCAGTGCTCGGGGTGCTGGGTGCTCAGTACTCAGGGTGCTTGGTGCTCAGTACTCAGGGTGCTGGGTGCTCAGTGCTCAGGGTGCTCGGTGCTCAGTGCTCAGTGCTCAGGGTGCTCAGTGCTCAGTGCTCTGGGTGCTGGGTGCTCAGTGCTCGGGGTGCTGGGTGCTCAGTGCTCGGTGTGCTGGGTGCTCAGTGCTCGGGGTGCTGGGTGCTCAGTACTCGTGGTGCTGGGTGCTCAGTGCCCAGGGTGCTCAGTGCTCAGTACTCAGTGCTCAGGGTGCTCAGTACTCAGGGTGCTGGTTGCTCAGTACTCAGTGTGCTCAGTGCTCAGGGTGCTGGGTGCTCAGATCTCAGGGTGCTGGGTGCTCAGTACTCAGGGTGCTGGGTGCTCAGTACTCAGGGTGCTTGGGTGCCCATTACTCAGGGTGCTGGGTGCTCAGTGCTCAGGGTGCTCGGTGCTCAGTACTCATGGTGCTGGGTGCTCATTCTCGGGGTGCTGGGTGCTCAGTACTCAGGTTGCTCAGTACTCTGGGTGCTCGGGGCTAAGTACTCATGGTGCTGGGTGCTCAGTACTCAGGGTGCTCGGTGCTCAGTTCTCAGGGTGCTCGGTGCTCAGTGTTTGGGGTGCTGGGTGATCAGTACTCAGTGCTCAGGATGCTGGGTGCTCAGTGCTCAGGGGTGCTGGGTGCTCAGTGCTCAGGGTGCTCAGTGCTCAGTGCTCAGTACTCAGGGTTGCTTGGTGCTCAGTACTCAGGGTGCTGGGTGCTCAGTGCTCGGGGTACCCGGTGCTCAGTGCTCGGGGAGCTCGGTGCTCAGTCCTCAGGGTGCTGAGTGCTCAGTGCTCAGGGTGCTGGGTGCTCAGTGCTCAGGGTGCTGGGTGCTCAGTGCTCGGGGTGCTGGGTGCTCAGTACTCAGGGTGCTGGGTGCTCAGTACTCAGGGTGCTGGGTGCTCAGTGCTCGGGGTGCTGGGTGCTCAGTACTCAGGGTGCTGGGTGCTCAGTGCTCAGCGTGCTGGGTGCTCAGTACTCAGGGTGCTCGGTGCTCAGTGCTTGGGGTGCTGGGTGCTCAGTACTCAGGGTGCTGTGTGCTCAGTGCTCAGGGTGCTGGGTGCTCAGTGCTCAGGGTGCTGGGTGCTCAGTACTCAGTGCTCAGAATGCTGGGTGCTCAGTGCTCGGGCTGCTGGGTGCTCAGTGCTCAGGGTCCTGGGTGCTCAGTACTCAGGGTGCTGGGATCTCAGTACTCAGGGTGCTGGGTGCTCAGTACTCAGGGTGTTCGGTTCTCAGTACTCAGGGTGCTGAGTGCTCAATCTCGGGGTGCTGGGTGCTCAGTGCTCGGGGTGCTGGGTGCTCAGTACTCAGGGTGCTGGGGGCTCAGTACTCAGTGTGCTGGGTGCTCAGTACTCAGGGTGATCTGTTCTCAGTACTCAGGGTGCTGGGTGCTCAGTGCTCGGGGTGCTGGGTGCTCAGTACTCGGGGTGCTCAGTACTCAGGGTGCTGGATGCTCAGTACTCAGGGTGCTGGGTGCTCAGTGCTCGGGTTGCTCGGTGCTCAGTACTCGGGGTGCTGGGTGCTCAGTGCTCAGGGTGCTGGGTGCTCAGTGCTCGGGGTGCTTGGTGCTCAGTGCTGAGGGTGCTGGCTGCTCAGTGCTCAGGGTGCTGGGTGCTCAGTACTCAGGGTGCTCAGTGCTCAGTACTCAGCGTGCTGGGTGCTCAGTGTTCAGGGTCCTCGGTGCTCAGTACTCAGGGTGCTCAGTGCTCAGTACTCAGTGGGCTTTGTGCTCAGTGCTCAGCGTGCTGGGTGCTCAGTACCCAGGGTGCTGGGTGCTCAGTACTCAGGGTGCTGGGTGCTCAGTGCTCAGGGTGCTGGGTACTCAGTACTCAGAGTGCTGGGTGTTCATTGCTCAGGGTGCTGGGTGCTCAGTGCTCAGGGTGCTGGGTGCTCAGTCCTCAGGGTGCTGGGTGCTCAGTACTCAGGGTGTTCGGTGCTCAGTACTCAGGGTGCTCAGTGCTCAGTACTCAGGGTGCTGGTTGCTCAGTGCTCGGGGTTCTCGGTGCTCAGTACTCAGGGTGCTGGGTGCTCAGTACTCAGGGTGCTGGGTGCTCAGTACTCAGGGTACTGGGTGCTCAGTACTCAGGGTGCTGGGTGCTCAGTACTCAGGGTGCTGGGTGCTCAGTGCTCAGGGTGCTGGGTGCTCAGTACTCAGGGTGCTGGGTGCTCAGTACTCAGGGTGCTCGGTGCTCAGTACTCAGGGTGCTGGGTGCTCAGTGCTCAGGGTGCTGGGTACTCAGTACTCAGGGTGCTGGGTGCTCAGTACTCAGGGTGCTGGGGGCTCAGTGCTCAGGGTGCTGGGTTCTCAGTACTCAGGGTGCTGGGTGCTCAGTGCTCAGGGTGATCGGTGCTCAGTACTCAGGGTGCTCAGTACTCAGGGTGCTGGGTGCTCAGTGCTCAGGGTGCTGGGTGCTCAGTACTCAGGGTGCTGGGTGCTCAGTGCTCGGGGTGCTGGGTGCTCAGTGCTCAGGGTGATCGGTGCTCAGTACTCAGGGTGCTGGGTGCTCAGTGATCAGGGTGCTGGGTGCTCAGTCCTCAGGGTGCTCAGTGCTCAGGGTGCTGGGTGCTCAGTGTTCGGGGTGCTCGGTGCTCAGTACTCAGGGTGCTGAGTGCTCAGTACTCAGGGTGCTGTGTGCTCAGTGCTCGGGGTGCTGTGTGCTCAGTGCTCAGAGGGTTGGGTGCTCAGTACTCAGGGTGCTGGGTGCTCAGTGCTCAGGTCTCAGGGTGCACAGTGCTCAGGGTGCTCAGTGCTCAGGGTGCTGGGTGCTCAGGGTGCTGGGTGCTCAGTGCTCGGGGTGCTGGGTGCTCAGAGCTCAGTGCTCAGGGTGCTGGGTGCTCAGTGCTGAGTACTCAGGGTGCTGGGTGTTCAGTACTCAGGGTGCTCGGTGCTCAGTGTTCAGGGTGCTGGGTGCTCAGTACTCAGGGTGCTTGGTGCTCAGTGCTCGGGGTGCTGGGTGCTCAGTGCTCAGGGTGATCAGTGCTCAGTACTCAGGGTGCTGGGTGCTCAGTGCTCAGGGTGCTGGGTGCTCAGTCCTCAGGGTGCTCAGTACTCAGGATGCTCGGTGCTCAGTGCTCAGTACTCAGGGTGCTCAGTACTCAGGGTGCTGGGTGCTCAGTACTCAGGGTGCTGGGTGCTCAGTGCTCGGGGTGCTTGGTGCTCAGTACTCAAGGTGCTGGGTGCTCAGTGCTCAGGGTGCTGAGTGCTCAGTCCTCGGGGTGCTCCGTGCTCAGTGCTCAGGGTGCTGGGTGCTCTGTACTCAGGGTGCTCGGTGCTCAGTACTCAGGGTTCTCAGTGCTCAGGGTGCTGGGTGCTCAGTACTCAGGTTGCTCAGTGCTCAGTACTCGGGGTGCTGGGTGCTCAGTACTCAGGGTGCTCAGTGCTCAGTACTCGGGGTGCTGGGTGCTCAGTGCTCAGTGTGCTCAGTGCTCAGTGCTCGGGGTGCTGGGTGCTCAGTGCTCGGGGCGCTGGGTGCTCAGTGCTCGGGGTGCTGGGTGCTCAGTACTCAGGGTGCTGTGTGCTCAGTGCTCAGTACTCAGCGTGCTGGGTGCTCAGTGCTCAGAGTGTTGGGTGCTCAGTACGCAGGGTGCTGGGTGCTCAGTGCTCAGTGCTCAGGGTGCTCAGTGCTCAGGGTGCTCAGTGCTCAGGGTGCTGGGTGCTCAGGGTGCTGGGTGCCCAGTGCTCGGGGTGCTGGGTGCTCAGTGCTCAGTGCTCAGGGTGCTGGGTGCTCATTGCTGAGTGCTCAGCGTGCTGGGTGTTCAGTACTCAGGGTGCTCAGTGCTCAGTGCTCAGGGTGCTGGGTGCTCAGTACTCAGGGTGCTGGGTGCTCAGTGCTCGGTGTGCTGGGTGCTCAGTGCTCAGGGTGATCAGTGCTCAGTACTCAGGGTGCTGGGTGGTCAGTGCTCAGGGTGCTGGGTGCTCAGTCCTCAGGGTGCTCAGTACTCAGGATGCTCGGTGCTCAGTGCTCAGTACTCAGGGTGCTCAGTACTCAGGGTGCTGGGTGCTCAGTACTCAGGGTGCTGGGTGCTCAGTGCTCAGTACTCAGCTTGCTGGGTGCTCAGTGCTAGGGGTGCTGGGTCCTCAGTGCTCAGGGTGCTGGGTGCTCAGTACTCAGGGTGCTGGGTGCTCAGTGCTCGGGGTGCTGGGTCCTCAGTGCTCAGGATGCTCAGTGCTCTGTGCTCGGGGTGCTGGGTGCTCAGTGCTCGGGGTGCTGGGTGCTCAGTACTCAGGGTGCTTGGTGCTCAGTACTCAGGGTGCTGGGTGCTCAGTGCTCAGGGTGCTCGGTGCTCAGTGCTCAGTGCTCAGGGTGCTCAGTGCTCAGTGCTCTGGGTGCTGGGTGCTCAGTGCTCGGGGTGCTGGGTGCTCAGTGCTCGGTGTGCTGGGTGCTCAGTGCTCGGGGTGCTGGGTGCTCAGTACTCGTGGTGCTGGGTGCTCAGTGCCCAGGGTGCTCAGTGCTCAGTACTCAGTGCTCAGGGTGCTCAGTACTCAGGGTGCTGGTTGCTCAGTACTCAGTGTGCTCAGTGCTCAGGGTGCTGGGTGCTCAGATCTCAGGGTGCTGGGTGCTCAGTACTCAGGGTGCTGGGTGCTCAGTACTCAGGGTGCTTGGTGCCCATTACTCAGGGTGCTGGGTGCTCAGTGCTCAGGGTGCTCGGTGCTCAGTACTCATGGTGCTGGGTGCTCATTCTCGGGGTGCTGGGTGCTCAGTACTCAGGTTGCTCAGTACTCTGGGTGCTCGGGGCTAAGTACTCATGGTGCTGGTGCTCAGTACTCAGGGTGCTCGGTGCTCAGTTCTCAGGGTGCTCGGTGCTCAGTGTTTGGGGTGCTGGGTGATCAGTACTCAGTGCTCAGGATGCTGGGTGCTCAGTGCTCAGGGTGCTGGGTGCTCAGTGCTCAGGGTGCTCAGTGCTCAGTGCTCAGTACTCAGGGTGCTTGGTGCTCAGTACTCAGGGTGCTGGGTGCTCAGTGCTCGGGGTACCCGGTGCTCAGTGCTCGGGGAGCTCGGTGCTCAGTCCTCAGGGTGCTGAGTGCTCAGTGCTCAGGGTGCTGGGTGCTCAGTGCTCAGGGTGCTGGGTGCTCAGTGCTCAGCGTGCTTGATGCTCAGTACTCAGGGTGCTGGGTGCTCAGTGCTCAGGGTGCTGGGTGCTCAGTGCTCGGGGTGCTGGGTGCTCAGTACTCAGGGTGCTGGGTGCTCAGTACTCAGGGTGCTGGGTGCTCAGTACTCGGGGTGCTGGGTGCTCAGTGCTCAGCGTGCTGGGTGCTCAGTACTCAGGGTGCTCGGTGCTCAGTGCTTGGGGTGCTGGGTGCTCAGTACTCAGGGTGCTGTGTGCTCAGTGCTCAGGGTGCTGGGTGCTCAGTGCTCAGGGTGCTGGGTGCTCAGTACTCAGTGCTCAGGATGCTGGGTGCTCAGTGCTCGGGCTGCTGGCTGCTCAGTGCTCAGGGTGCTGGGTGCTCAGTACTCAGGGTGCTGGGTTCTCAGTACTCAGGGTGCTGGGTGCTCAGTACTCAGGGTGCTCGGTTCTCAGTACTCAGGGTGCTGAGTGCTCATTCTCGGGGTGCTGGGTGCTCAGTTCTCGTTGTGCTGGGTGCTCAGTACTCAGGGTGCTGGGGGCTCAGTACTCAGGTTGCTCAGTGCTCAGTACTCGGGGTGCTGGGTGCTCAGTACTCAGGGTGCTCAGTGCTCAGTACTCGGGGTGCTGGGTGCTCAGTGCTCAGTGTGCTCAGTGCTCGGTGCTCGGGGTGCTGGGTGCTCAGTGCTCGGGTCGCTGGGTGCTCAGTGCTCGGGGTGCTGGGTGCTCAGTACTCAGGGGTGCTGTGTGCTCAGTGCTCAGTACTCAGCGTGCTTTGTGCTCAGTGCTCAGAGGGTTGGGTGCTCAGTACTCAGGGTGCTGGGTGCTCAGTGCTCAGGTCTCAGGGTGCACAGTGCTCAGGGTGCTCAGTGCTCAGGGTGCTGGGTGCTCAGGGTGCTGGGTGCTCAGTGCTCGGGGTGCTGGGTGCTCAGAGCTCAGTGCTCAGGGTGCTGGGTGCTCAGTGCTGAGTACTCAGGGTGCTGGGTGTTCAGTACTCAGGGTGCTCCGTGCTCAGTGTTCAGGGTGCTGGGTGCTCAGTACTCAGGGTGCTTGGTGCTCAGTGCTCGGGGTGCTGGGTGCTCAGTGCTCAGGGTGATCAGTGCTCAGTACTCAGGGTGCTGGGTGCTCAGTGCTCAGGGTGCTGGGTGCTCAGTCCTCAGGGTGCTCAGTACTCAGGATGCTCGGTGCTCAGTGCTCAGTACTCAGGGTGCTCAGTACTCAGGGTGCTGGGTGCTCAGTACTCAGGGTGCTGGGTGCTCAGTGCTCGGGGTGCTTGGTGCTCAGTACTCAAGGTGCTGGGTGCTCAGTGCTCAGGGTGCTGAGTGCTCAGTCCTCGGGGTGCTCCGTGCTCAGTGCTCAGGGTGCTGGGTGCTCTGTACTCAGGGTGCTCGGTGCTCAGTACTCAGGGTTCTCAGTGCTCAGGGTGCTGGGTGCTCAGTACTCAGGTTGCTCAGTGCTCAGTACTCGGGGTGCTGGGTGCTCAGTACTCAGGGTGCTCAGTGCTCAGTACTCGGGGTGCTGGGTGCTCAGTGCTCAGTGTGCTCAGTGCTCAGTGCTCGGGGTGCTGGGTGCTCAGTGCTCGGGGCGCTGGGTGCTCAGTGCTCGGGGTGCTGGGTGCTCAGTACTCAGGGTGCTGTGTGCTCAGTGCTCAGTACTCAGCGTGCTGGGTGCTCAGTGCTCAGAGTGTTGGGTGCTCAGTACGCAGGGTGCTGGGTGCTCAGTGCTCAGTGCTCAGGGTGCTCAGTGCTCAGGGTGCTCAGTGCTCAGGGTGCTGGGTGCTCAGGGTGCTGGGTGCCCAGTGCTCGGGGTGCTGGGTGCTCAGTGCTCAGTGCTCAGGGTGCTGGGTGCTCATTGCTGAGTGCTCAGCGTGCTGGGTGTTCAGTACTCAGGGTGCTCAGTGCTCAGTGCTCAGGGTGCTGGGTGCTCAGTACTCAGGGTGCTGGGTGCTCAGTGCTCGGTGTGCTGGGTGCTCAGTGCTCAGGGTGATCAGTGCTCAGTACTCAGGGTGCTGGGTGGTCAGTGCTCAGGGTGCTGGGTGCTCAGTCCTCAGGGTGCTCAGTACTCAGGATGCTCGGTGCTCAGTGCTCAGTACTCAGGGTGCTCAGTACTCAGGGTGCTGGGTGCTCAGTACTCAGGGTGCTGGGTGCTCAGTGCTCAGTACTCAGCTTGCTGGGTGCTCAGTGCTAGGGGTGCTGGGTCCTCAGTGCTCAGGGTGCTGGGTGCTCAGTACTCAGGGTGCTGGGTGCTCAGTGCTCGGGGTGCTGGGTCCTCAGTGCTCAGGATGCTCAGTGCTCTGTGCTCGGGGTGCTGGGTGCTCAGTGCTCGGGGTGCTGGGTGCTCAGTACTCAGGGTGCTTGGTGCTCAGTACTCAGGGTGCTGGGTGCTCAGTGCTCAGGGTGCTCGGTGCTCAGTGCTCAGTGCTCAGGGTGCTCAGTGCTCAGTGCTCTGGGTGCTGGGTGCTCAGTGCTCGGGGTGCTGGGTGCTCAGTGCTCGGTGTGCTGGGTGCTCAGTGCTCGGGGTGCTGGGTGCTCAGTACTCGTGGTGCTGGGTGCTCAGTGCCCAGGGTGCTCAGTGCTCAGTACTCAGTGCTCAGGGGTGCTCAGTACTCAGGGTGCTGGTTGCTCAGTACTCAGTGTGCTCAGTGCTCAGGGTGCTGGGTGCTCAGATCTCAGGGTGCTGGGTGCTCAGTACTCAGGGTGCTGGGTGCTCAGTACTCAGGGTGCTTGGTGCCCATTACTCAGGGTGCTGGGTGCTCAGTGCTCAGGGTGCTCGGTGCTCAGTACTCATGGTGCTGGGTGCTCATTCTCGGGGTGCTGGGTGCTCAGTACTCAGGTTGCTCAGTACTCTGGGTGCTCGGGGCTAAGTACTCATGGTGCTGGGTGCTCAGTACTCAGGGTGCTCGGTGCTCAGTTCTCAGGGTGCTCGGTGCTCAGTGTTTGGGGTGCTGGGTGATCAGTACTCAGTGCTCAGGATGCTGGGTGCTCAGTGCTCAGGGTGCTGGGTGCTCAGTGCTCAGGGTGCTCAGTGCTCAGTGCTCAGTACTCAGGGTGCTTGGTGCTCAGTACTCAGGGTGCTGGGTGCTCAGTGCTCGGGGTACCCGGTGCTCAGTGCTCGGGGAGCTCGGTGCTCAGTCCTCAGGGTGCTGAGTGCTCAGTGCTCAGGGTGCTGGGTGCTCAGTGCTCAGGGTGCTGGGTGCTCAGTGCTCAGCGTGCTTGATGCTCAGTACTCAGGGTGCTGGGTGCTCAGTGCTCAGGGTGCTGGGTGCTCAGTGCTCGGGGTGCTGGGTGCTCAGTACTCAGGGTGCTGGGTGCTCAGTACTCAGGGTGCTGGGTGCTCAGTACTCGGGGTGCTGGGTGCTCAGTGCTCAGCGTGCTGGGTGCTCAGTACTCAGGGTGCTCGGTGCTCAGTGCTTGGGGTGCTGGGTGCTCAGTACTCAGGGTGCTGTGTGCTCAGTGCTCAGGGTGCTGGGTGCTCAGTGCTCAGGGTGCTGGGTGCTCAGTACTCAGTGCTCAGGATGCTGGGTGCTCAGTGCTCGGGCTGCTGGCTGCTCAGTGCTCAGGGTGCTGGGTGCTCAGTACTCAGGGTGCTGGGTTCTCAGTACTCAGGGTGCTGGGTGCTCAGTACTCAGGGTGCTCGGTTCTCAGTACTCAGGGTGCTGAGTGCTCATTCTCGGGGTGCTGGGTGCTCAGTTCTCGTTGTGCTGGGTGCTCAGTACTCAGGGTGCTGGGGGCTCAGTACTCAGGGTGCTGGGTGCTCAGTACTCAGGGTGATCTGTTCTCAGTACTCAGGGTGCTGGGTGCTCAGTGCTCGGGGTGCTGGGTGCTCAGTACTCGGGGTGCTCAGTACTCAGGGTGCTGGGTGCTCACTACTCAGGGTGCTGGGTGCTCAGTGCTCGGGGTGCTCGGTGCTCAGTACTCGGGGTGCTGGGTGCTCAGTACTCGGGGTGCTGGGTGCTCAGTGCTCAGGGTGCTGGGTGCTCAGTGCTCGGGGTGCTGGGTGCTCAGTGCTGAGGGTGCTGGCTGCTCAGTGCTCAGGGTGCTGGGTGCTCTGTACTCAGGGTGCTCGGTGCTCAGTACTCAGGGTTCTCAGTGCTCAGGGTGCTGGGTGCTCAGTACTCAGGTTGCTCAGTGCTCAGTACTCGGGGTGCTGGGTGCTCAGTACTCAGGGTGCTCAGTGCTCAGTACTCGGGGTGCTGGGTGCTCAGTGCTCAGTGTGCTCAGTGCTCAGTGCTCGGGGTGCTGGGTGCTCAGTGCTCGGGGCGCTGGGTGCTCAGTGCTCGGGGTGCTGGGTGCTCAGTACTCAGGGTGCTGTGTGCTCAGTGCTCAGTGCTCAGTACTCAGCGTGCTGGGTGCTCAGTGCTCAGAGTGTTGGGTGCTCAGTACGCAGGGTGCTGGGTGCTCAGTGCTCAGTGCTCACGGTGCTCAGTGCTCAGGGTGCTCAGTGCTCAGGGTGCTGGGTGCTCAGTGCTCGGGGTGCTGGGTGCTCAGTGCTCAGTGCTCAGGGTGCTGGGTGCTCATTGCTGAGTGCTCAGCGTGCTGGGTGTTCAGTACTCAGGGTGCTCAGTGCTCAGTGCTCAGGGTGCTGGGTGCTCAGTACTCAGGGTGCTGGGTGCTCAGTGCTCGGGGTGCTGGGTGCTCAGTGCTCAGGGTGATCAGTTCTCAGTACTCAGGGTGCTGGGTGGTCAGTGCTCAGGGTGCTGGGTGCTCAGTCCTCAGGGTGCTCAGTACTCAGGATGCTCGGTGCTCAGTGCTCAGTACTCAGGGTGCTCAGTACTCAGGGTGCTGGGTGCTCAGTACTCAGGGTGCTGGGTGCTCAGTGCTCAGTACTCAGCGTGCTGGGTGCTCAGTGCTAGGGGTGCTGGGTCCTCAGTGCTCAGGGTGCTGGGTGCTCAGTACTCAGGGTGCTGGGTGCTCAGTGCTCGGGGTGCTGGGTCCTCAGTGCTCAGGGTGCTCAGTGCTCTGTGCTCGGGGTGCTGGGTGCTCAGTGCTCGGGGTCCTGGGTGCTCAGTACTCAGGGTGCTTGGTTCTCAGTACTCAGGGTGCTGGGTGCTCAGTGCTCAGGGTGCTCGGTGCTCAGTGCTCAGTGCTCAGGGTGCTCAGTGCTCAGTGCTCGGGGTGCTGGGTGCTCAGTGCTCGGGGTGCTGGGTGCTCAGTGCTCGGGGTGCTGGGTGCTCAGTACTCGTGGTGCTGGGTGCTCAGTGCCCAGGGTGCTCAGTGCTCAGTACTCAGTGCTCAGGGTGCTCAGTACTCAGGGTGCTGGTTGCTCAGTACTCAGTGTTCTCAGTGCTCAGGGTGCTGGGTGCTCAGATCTCAGGGTGCTGGGTGCTCAGTACTCAGGGTGCTGAGTGCTCAGTACTCAGGGTGCTTGGTGCCCAGTACTCAGGGTGCTGGGTGCTCAGTGCTCAGGGTGCTCGGTGCTCAGTACTCATGGTGCTGGGTGCTCATTCTCGGGGTGCTGGGTGCTCAGTACTCAGGTTGCTCAGTACTCTGGGTGCTCGGGGCTAAGTACTCATGGTGCTGGGTGCTCAGTACTCAGGGTGCTCGGTGCTCAGTTCTCAGGGTGCTCGGTGCTCAGTGTTTGGGGTGCTGCGTGATCAGTACTCAGGGTGCTTGGTGCTCAGTGCTCATGGTGCTGGCTGCTCAGTGCTCAGGGTGCTGGGTGCTCAGTACTCAGTGCTCAGGATGCTGGGTGCTCAGTGCTCAGGGTGCTGGGTGCTCAGTGCTCAGGGTGCTCAGTGCTCAGTGCTCATTACTCAGGCTGCTTGGTGCTCAGTACTCAGGGTGCTGGGTGCTCAGTGCTCGGGGTACCCGGTGCTCAGTGCTCGGGGAGCTCGGTGCTCAGTCCTCAGGGTGCTGAGTGCTCAGTGCTCAGGGTGCTGGGTGCTCAGTGCTCAGGGTGCTGGGTGCTCAGTGCTCAGCGTGCTTGATGCTCAGTACTCAGGGTGCTGGGTGCTCAGTGCTCAGGGTGCTGGGTGCTCAGTGCTCGGGGTGCTGGGTGCTCAGTACTCAGGGTGCTGGGTGCTCAGTACTCAGGGTGCTGGGTGCTCAGTACTCGGGGTGCTGGGTGCTCAGTGCTCAGCGTGCTGGGTGCTCAGTACTCAGGGTGCTCGGTGCTCAGTGCTTGGGGTGCTGGTTGCTCAGTACTCAGGGTGCTGTGTGCTCAGTGCTCAGGGTGCTGGGTGCTCAGTGCTCAGGGTGCTGGGTGCTCAGTACTCAGTGCTCAGGATGCTGGGTGCTCAGTGCTCGGGCTGCTGGCTGCTCAGTGCTCAGGGTGCTGGGTGCTCAGTACTCAGGGTGCTGGGTTCTCAGTACTCAGGGTGCTGGGTGCTCAGTACTCAGGGTGCTCGGTTCTCAGTACTCAGGGTGCTGAGTGCTCATTCTCGGGGTGCTGGGTGCTCAGTGCTCGGGGTGCTGGGTGCTCAGTACTCAGGGTGCTGGGGGCTCAGTACTCAGGGTGCTGGGTGCTCAGTACTCAGGGTGATCTGTTCTCAGTACTCAGGGTGCTGGGTGCTCAGTGCTCGGGGTGCTGGGTGCTCAGTACTCAGGGTGCTCAGTACTCAGGGTGCTGGGTGCTCACTACTCAGGGTGCTGGGTGCTCAGTGCTCGGGGTGCTCGGTGCTCAGTACTCGGGGTGCTGGGTGCTCAGTACTCGGGGTGCTGGGTGCTCAGTGCTCACGGTGCTGGGTGCTCAGTGCTCGGGGTGCTGGGTGCTCAGTGCTGAGGGTGCTGGCTGCTCAGTGCTCAGGGTGCTGGGTGCTCTGTACTCAGGGTGCTCGGTGCTCAGTACTCAGGGTTCTCAGTGCTCAGGGTGCTGGGTGCTCAGTACTCAGGTTGCTCAGTGCTCAGTACTCGGGGTGCTGGGTGCTCAGTACTCAGGGTGCTCAGTGCTCAGTACTCGGGGTGCTGGGTGCTCAGTGCTCAGTGTGCTCAGTGCTCAGTGCTCGGGGTGCTGGGTGCTCAGTGCTCGGGGCGCTGGGTGCTCAGTGCTCGGGGTGCTGGGTGCTCAGTACTCAGGGTGCTGTGTGCTCAGTGCTCAGTACTCAGCGTGCTGGGTGCTCAGTGCTCAGAGTGTTGGGTGCTCAGTACGCAGTGTGCTGGGTGCTCAGTGCTCAGTGCTCAGGGTGCTCAGTGCTCAGGGTGCTCAGTGCTCAGGGTGCTGGGTGCTCAGGGTGCTGGGTGCTCAGTTCTCGGGGTGCTGGGTGCTCAGTGCTCAGTGCTCAGGGTGCTGGGTGCTCATTGCTGAGTGCTCAGCGTGCTGGGTGTTCAGTCCTCAGGGTGCTCAGTACTCAGGATGCTCGGTGCTCAGTGCTCAGTACTCAGGGTGCTCAGTACTCAGGGTGCTGGGTGCTCAGTACTCAGGGTGCTGGGTGCTCAGTGCTCAGTACTCAGCGTGCTGGGTGCTCAGTGCTAGGGGTGCTGGGTCCTCAGTGCTCAGGGTGCTGGGTGCTCAGTACTCAGGGTGCTGGGTGCTCAGTGCTCGGGGTGCTGGGTCCTCAGTGCTCAGGGTGCTCAGTGCTCTGTGCTCGGGGTGCTGGGTGCACAGTGCTCGGGGTGCTGGGTGCTCAGTACTCAGGGTGCTTGGTGCTCAGTACTCAGGGTGCTGGGTGCTCAGTGCTCAGGGTGCTCGGTGCTCAGTGCTCAGTGCTCAGGGTGCTCAGTGCTCAGTGCTCGGGGTGCTGGGTGCTCAGTGCTCGGGCTGCTGGGTGCTCAGTGCTCGGGGTGCTGGGTGCTCAGTACTCGTGGTGCTGGGTGCTCAGTGCCCAGGGTGCTCAGTGCTCAGTACTCAGTGCTCAGGGTGCTCAGTACTCAGGGTGCTGGTTGCTCAGTACTCAGTGTTCTCAGTGCTCAGGGTGCTGGTGCTCAGATCTCAGGGTGCTGGGTGCTCAGTACTCAGGGTGCGGGGTGCTCAGTACTCAGGGTGCTTGGTGCCCAGTACTCAGGGTGCTGGGTGCTCAGTGCTCAGGGTGCTCGGTGCTCAGTACTCATGGTGCTGGGTGCTCATTCTCGGGGTGCTGGGTGCTCAGTACTCAGGTTGCTCAGTACTCTGGGTGCTCGGGGCTAAGTACTCATGGTGCTGGGTGCTCAGTACTCAGGGTGCTCGGTGCTCAGTTCTCAGGGTGCTCGGTGCTCAGTGTTTGGGGTGCTGGGTGATCAGTACTCAGGGTGCTGGGTGCTCAGTGCTCGGGGTACCCGGTGCTCAGTGCTCGGGGAGCTCGGTGCTCAGTCCTCAGGG
The DNA here is from genome assembly GCF_018167655.1 of Microtus oregoni. Classification (NCBI taxonomy): domain Eukaryota; kingdom Metazoa; phylum Chordata; class Mammalia; order Rodentia; family Cricetidae; genus Microtus; species Microtus oregoni. Next base: position 4,221,599 of record NW_024544550.1, read on the forward strand.
TGCTGAGTGCTCAGTGCTCAGGGTGCTGGGTGCTCAGTGCTCAGGGTGCTGGGTGCTCAGTGCTCAGCGTGCTTGATGCTCAGTACTCAGGGTGCTGGGTGCTCAGTGCTCAGGGTGCTGGGTGCTCAGTGCTCGGGGTGCTGGGTGCTCAGTACTCAGGGTGCTGGGTGCTCAGTACTCAGGGTGCTGGGTGCTCAGTACTCGGGGTGCTGGGTGCTCAGTGCTCAGCGTGCTGGGTGCTCAGTACTCAGGGTGCTCGGTGCTCAGTGCTTGGGGTGCTGGGTGCTCAGTACTCAGGGTGCTGTGTGCTCAGTGCTCAGGTGCTGGGTGCTCAGTGCTCAGGGTGCTGGGTGCTCAGTACTCAGTGCTCAGGATGCTGGGTGCTCAGTGCTCGGGCTGCTGGCTGCTCAGTGCTCAGGGTGCTGGGTGCTCAGTACTCAGGGTGCTGGGTTCTCAGTACTCAGGGTGCTGGGTGCTCAGTACTCAGGGTGCTCGGTTCTCAGTACTCAGGGTGCTGGGTGCTCATTCTCGGGGTGCTGGGTGCTCAGTGCTCGGGGTGCTGGGTGCTCAGTACTCCGGGTGCTGGGGGCTCAGTACTCAGGGTGCTGGGTGCTCAGTACTCAGGGTGATCTGTTCTCAGTACTCAGGGTGCTGGGTGCTCAGTGCTCGGGGTGCTGGGTGCTCAGTACTCGGGGTGCTCAGTACTCAGGGTGCTGGGTGATCACTACTCAGGGTGCTGGGTGCTCAGTGCTCGGGGTGCTCGGTGCTCAGTACTCGGGGTGCTGGGTGCTCAGTACTCGGGGTGCTGGGTGCTCAGTGCTCAGGGTGCTGGGTGCTCAGTGCTCGGGGTGCTGGGTGCTCAGTGCTGAGGGTGCTGGCTGCTCAGTGCTCAGGTGCTGGGTGCTCAGTACTCAGGGTGCTCAGTGCTCAGTACTCAGCGTGCTGGGTGCTCAGTGCTCAGGGTCCTCAGTGCTCAGTACTCAGGGTGCTCAGTGCTCAGTACTCAGCGTGCTGGGTGCTCAGTGCTCAGGGTCCTCAGTGCTCAGTACTCAGGGTGCTCAGTGCTCAGTACTCAGCGTGCTTTGTGTTCAGTGCTCAGCGTGCTGGGTGCTCAGTACCCAGGGTGCTGGGTGCTCAGTACTCAGGGTGCTGGGTGCTCAGTGCTCAGGGTGCTGGGTACTCAGTACTCAGGGTGCTGGGTGTTCATTGCTCAGGGTGCTGGGTGCTCAGTGCTCAGGGTGCTGGGTGCTCAGTCCTCAGGGTGCTGGGTGCTCAGTACTCAGGGTGTTCGGTGCTCAGTACTCAGGGTGCTCAGTGCTCAGTACTCAGGGTGCTGGTTGCTCAGTGCTCGGGGTGCTCGGTGCTCAGTACTCAGGGTGCTGGGTGCTCAGTACTCAGGGTGCTGGGTGCTCAGTACTCAGGGTGCTGGGTGCTCAGTACTCAGGGTGCTGGGTGCTCAGTACTCAGGGTGCTGGGTGCTCAGTGCTCAGGGTGCTGGGTGCTCAGTACTCAGGGTGCTGGGTGCTCAGTACTCAGGGTGCTCGGTGCTCAGTACTCAGGGTGCTGGGTGCTCAGTGCTCAGGGTGCTGGGTACTCAGTTCTCAGGGTGCTGGGTGCTCAGTACTCAGCGTGCTGGGGGCTCAGTGCTCAGGGTGCTGTGTTCTCAGTTCTCAGGGTGCTGGGTGCTCAGTGCTCAGGGTGATCGGTGCTCAGTACTCAGGGTGCTCAGTACTCAGGGTGCTGGGTGCTCAGTGCTCAGGGTGCTGGGTGCTCAGTACTCAGGGTGCTGGGTGCTCAGTGCTCGGGGTGCTGGGTGCTCAGTGCTCAGGGTAATCGGTGCTCAGTACTCAGGGTGCTGGGTGCTCAGTGCTCAGGGTGCTGGGTGCTCAGTCCTCAGGGAGCTCAGTGCTCAGGGTGCTGGGTGCTCAGTGCTCGGGGTGCTCGGTGCTCAGTACTCAGGGTGCTGAGTGCTCAGTACTCAGGGTGCTGGGTGCTCAGTACTCATGGTGCTGGGTGCTCAGTACTCAGGGGGCTGGGTGCTCAGTGCTCAGGGTGCTGGGTGCTCAGTGCTCGGGTTGCTGGGTGCTCAGTGCTCGGTGTGCTGGGTGGTCAGTGCTCAGTGCTCAGGGTGCTGGGTGCTCAGTGCTCAGTGCTCAGGGTGCTGGGTGCTCAGTACTCAGGGTGCTGGGTGCTCAGTACTCAGGGTGCTGGGTGCTCAGTTCTCAGGGTGCTGGGTGGTCAGTACTCTGGTTGTTGGGTGCTCAGTACTCAGGGTGCTGGGTGCTCAGTGCTCGGGGTGCTGGGTGCTCAGTACTCAGGGTGCTGGGTGCTCAGTGCTCGGGGTGCTCGGTGCTCAGTACTCAAGGTGCTGGGTGCTCAGTGCTCAGGGTGCTGGGTGCTCAGTCCTCGGGGTGCTCCGTGCTCAGTGCTCAGGGTGCTGGGTGCTCAGTCCTCAGGGTGCTCAGTGCTCAGGGTGCTGGGTGCTCAGTGCTCGGGGTACTCGGTGCTCAGTGCTCGGGGTGCTGGGTGCTCAGTGCTCGGGGTGCTGGGTGGTCAGTGCTCAGTGCTCAGGGTGCTGGGTGCTCAGTGCTCAGTGCTCAGGGTGCTGGGTGCTCAGTACTCAGGGTGCTGGGTGCTCAGTACTCAGGGGGCTGGGTGCTCAGTGCTCAGGGTGCTGGGTGCTCAGTGCTCAGGGTGCTGGGTGCTCAGTGCTCGGGGTGCTGGGTGCTCAGTGCTCGGGGTGCTGTGTGGTCAGTGCTCAGTGCTCAGGGTGCTGGGTGCTCAGTGCTCAGTGCTCAAGGTGCTGGGTGCTCAGTACTCAGGGTGATGGGTGCTCAGTTCTCAGGGTGCTGGGTGCTCAGTACTCTGGGTGTTGGGTGCTCAGTACTCAGGGTGCTGGGTGCTCAGTGCTCGGGGTGCTGGGTGCTCAGTGCTAAGGGTGCTGGGTGCTCAGTGCTCAGGGTGCTGGGTGCTCAGTACTCAGGGTGCTGGGTGCTCATTGCTCGGGGTGCTCGGTGCTCAGTACTCAAGGTGCTGGGTGCTCAGTGCTCAGGGTGCTGGGTGCTCAGTCCTCGGGGTGCTCCGTGCTCAGTGCTCAGGGTGCTGGGTGCTCTGTACTCAGGGTGCTCGGTGCTCAGTACTCAGGGTTCTCAGTGCTCAGGGGGCTGGGTGCTCAGTACTCAGGTTGCTCAGTGCTCAGTACTCGGGGTGCTGGGTGCTCAGTACTCAGGGTGCTCAGTGCTCAGTACTCGGGGTGCTGGGTGCTCAGTGCTCAGTGTGCTCAGTGCTCAGTGCTCGGGGGTGCTGGGTGCTCAGTGCTCGGGGCGCTGGGTGCTCAGTGCTCGGGGTGCTGGGTGCTCAGTACTCAGGTTGCTGTGTGCTCAGTGCTCAGTACTCAGCGTGCTGGGTGCTCAGTGCTCAGAGTGTTGGGTGCTCATTACTCAGGGTGCTGGGTGCTCAGTGCTCAGTTCTCAGGTGCTCAGTGCTCAGGGTGATCAGTGCTCAGGGTGCTGGGTGCTCAGGGTACTGGGTGCTCAGTGCTCGGGGTGCTGGGTGCTCAGTGCTCATTGCTCAGGGTGCTGGGTGCTCAGTCCTGAGTACTCAGGGTGCTGGTGTTCAGTACTCAGGGTGCTCGGTGCTCAGTGCTCAGGGTGCTGGGTGCTCAGTACTCAGGGTGCTGGGTGCTCAGTGCTCGGGGTGCTGGGTGCTCAGTGCTCAGGGTGATCAGTGCTCAGTACTCAGGGTGCTGGGTGCTCAGTGCTCAGGGTGCTGGGTGCTCAGTCCTCAGGGTGCTCAGTACTCAGGATGCTCGGTGCTCAGTGCTCAGTACTCAGGGTGCTCAGTACTCAGGGTGCTGGGTGCTCAGTACTCAGGGTGCTGGGTGCTCAGTGCTCAGTACTCAGCGTGCTGGGTGCTCAGTGCTAGGGGTGCTGGGTCCTCAGTGCTCAGGGTGCTGGGTGCTCAGTACTCAGGGTGCTGGGTGCTCAGTGCTCGGGGTGCTGGTCCTCAATGCTCAGGGTGCTCAGTGCTCAGTGCTCGGGGTGCTGGGAGCTCAGTGCTCGGGTGCTGGGTGCTCAGTACTCAGGGTGCTTGGTGCTCAGTACTCAGGGTGCTTGTTGCTCAGTGCTCAGGGTGCTCGGTGCTCAGTGCTCAGTGCTCAGGGTGCTCAGTGCTCAGTGCTCTGGGTGCTGGGTGCTCAGTGCTCGGGGTGCTGGGTGCTCAGTGCTCGGGGTGCTGGGTGCTCAGTACTCGGGGTGCTCAGTACTCAGGGTGCTGGGTGCTCAGTACTCAGGGTGCTGGGTGCTCAGTACTCGGGGTGCTCGGTGCTCAGTACTCGGGGTGCTGGGTGCTCAGTACTCGGGGTGCTGGGTGCTCAGTGCTCAGGGTGCTGGGTGCTCAGTGCTCGGCGTGCTGGGTGCTCAGTGCTGAGGGTGCTGGCTGCTCAGTGCTCAGGGTGCTGGGTGCTCAGTACTCAGGGTGCTAGGTGCTCAGTACTCAGAGTGCTCAGTGCTCGGTACTCAGGGTGCTGGGTGCTCAGTGCTCAGCGTGCTGGGTGCTCAGTACTCAGGGTGCTGGGTGCTCAGTACTCAGGGTGCTGGGTGCTCAGTGCTCAGGGTGCTGGGTACTCAGTACTCAGGGTGCTGGGTGTTCATTCCTCAGGGTGCTGGGTGCTCAGTGCTCAGGGTGCTGGGTGCTCAGTCCTCAGGGTGCTGGGTGCTCAGTACTCAGGGTGTTCGGTGCTCAGTACTCAGGGTGCTCAGTGCTCAGTACTCAGGGTGCTTTTTGCTCAGTGCTCGGGGTGCTCGGTGCTCAGTACGCAGGGTGCTGGGTGCTCAGTACTCAGGGTGCTGGGTGCTCAGTACTCAGGATGCTGGGTGCTCAGTACTCAGGGTGCTGGGTGCTCAGTACTCAGGGTGCTGGGTGCTCAGTGCTCAGGGTGCTGGGTGCTCAGTACTCAGGGTGCTGGGTGCTCAGTGCTCAGGGTGATCGGTGCTCAGTACTCAGGGTGCTCAGTACTCAGGGTGCTGGGTGCTCAGTGCTCAGGGTGCTGGGTGCTCAGTACTCAGGGTGCTGGGTGCTCAGTGCTCGGGGTGCTGGGTGCTCAGTGCTCAGGGTGATCGGTGCTCAGTACTCAGGGTGCTGGGTGCTCAGTGCTCAGGGTGCTGGGTGCTCAGTTCTCAGGGTGCTCAGTGCTCAGGGTGCTGGGTGCTCAGTGCTCGGGGTGCTCGGTGCTCAGTACTCAGGGTGCTGAGTGCTCAGTACTCAGGTTGCTGGGTGCTCAGTACTCATGGTGCTGGGTGCTCAGTACTCAGGGGGCTGGGTGCTCAGTGCTCAGGGTGCTGGATGCTCAGTGCTCAGGGTGCTGGGTGCTCAGTGCTCGGTGTGCTGGGTGCTCAGTGCTCGGGGTGCTGGGTGGTCAGTGCTCAGTGCTCAGGGTGCTGGGTGCTCAGTGCTCAGTGCTCAGGGTGCTGGGTGCTCAGTACTCAGGGTGCTGGGTGCTCAGTACTCAGGGTGCTGGGTGCTCAGTTCTCAGGGTGCTGGGTGCTCAGTACTCTGGTTGTTGGGTGCTCAGTCCTCAGGGTGCTGGGTGCTCAGTACTCAGGGTGTTCGGTGCTCAGTACTCAGGGTGCTCAGTGCTCAGTATTCAGGGTGCTGGTTGCTCAGTGCTCGGGGTGCTCGGTGCTCAGTACTCAGGGTGCTGGGTGCTCAGTACTCAGGGTGCTGGGTGCTCAGTACTCAGGGTACTGGGTGCTCAGTACTCAGGGTGCTGGGTGCTCAGTACTCAGGGTGCTGGGTGCTCAGTGCTCAGGGTGCTGGGTGCTCAGTACTCAGGGTGCTGGGTGCTCAGTACTCAGGGTGCTCGGTGCTCAGTACTCAGGGTGCTGGGTGCTCAGTGCTCAGGGTGCTGGGTACTCAGTCCTCAGGGTGCTGGGTGCTCAGTACTCAGGGTGCTGGGTGCTCAGTGATCAGGGTGCTGGGTGCTCAGTGCTCAGGGTGCTGGGTGCTCAGTCCTCAGGGTGTGAAGTGCTCAGGGTGCTGGGTGCTCAGTGCTCGGGGTGCTCGGTGCTCAGTGCTCGGGGTGCTGGGTGCTCAGTGCTCGGGGTGCTGGGTGGTCAGTGCTCAATGCTCAGGGTGCTGGGTGCTCAGTGCTCAGTGCTCAGGGTGCTGGGTGCTCAGTACTCAGGGTGCTGGGTGCTCAGTACTCAGGGGGCTGGGTGCTCAGTGCTCAGGGTGCTGGGTGCTCAGTGCTCAGGTGCTGGGTGCTCAGTGCTCGGGGTGCTGGGTGCTCAGTGCTCGGGGTGCTGGGTGGTCAGTGCTCAGTGCTCAGGGTGCTGGGTGCTCAGTGTTCAGTGCTCAGGGTGCTGGGTGCTCAGTACTCAGGGTGCTGGGTGCTCAGTTCTCAGGGTGCTGGGTGCTCAGTACTCTGGGTGTTGGGTGCTCAGTACTCAGGGTGCTGGGTGCTCAGTGCTCGGGGTGCTGGGTGCTCAGTGCTAAGGGTGCTGGGTGCTCAGTGCTCAGGGTGCTGGGTGCTCAGTACTCAGGGTGCTGGGTGCTCAGTGCTCGGGGTGCTCGGTGCTCAGTACTCAAGGTGCTGGGTGCTCAGTGCTCAGGGTGCTGGGTGCTCAGTCCTCGGGGTGCTCCGTGCTCAGTGCTCAGGGTGCTGGGTGCTCTGTACTCACGGTGCTCGGTGCTCAGTACTCAGGGTTCTCAGTCCTCAGGGTGCTGGGTGCTCAGTACTCAGGGTGTTCGGTGCTCAGTACTCAGGGTGCTCAGTGCTCAGTACTCAGGGTGCTTTTTGCTCAGTGCTCGGGCTGCTCGGTGCTCAGTACGCAGGGTTCTGGGTGCTCAGTACTCAGGGTGCTGGGTGCTCAGTTCTCAGGATGCTGGGTGCTCAGTACTCAGGGTGCTGGGTGCTCAGTACTCAGGGTGCTGGGTGCTCAGTGCTCAGGGTGCTGGGTGCTCAGTACTCAGGGTGCTGGGTGCTCAGTACTCAGGGTGCTGGGTGCTCAGTGCTCAGGGTGCTCGGTGCTCAGTGCTCAGTGCTCAGGGTGCTCAGTGCTCAGTGCTCGGGGTGCTGGGTGCTCAGTGCTCGGGGTGCTGGGTTGCTCAGTGCTCGGGGTGCTGGGTGCTCAGTACTCGTGGTGCTGGGTGCTCAGTGCCCAGGGTGCTCAGTGCTCAGTACTCAGTGCTCAGGGTGCTCAGTACTCAGGGTGCTGGTTGCTCAGTACTCAGTGTTCTCAGTGCTCAGGGTGCTGGGTGCTCAGATCTCAGGGTGCTGGGTGCTCAGTACTCAGGGTGCTGGGTGCTCAGTACTCAGGGTGCTTGGTGCCCAGTACTCAGGGTGCTGGGTGCTCAGTGCTCAGGGTGCTCGGTGCTCAGTACTCATGGTGCTGGGTGCTCATTCTCGGGGTGCTGGGTGCTCAGTACTCAGGTTGCTCAGTACTCTGGGTGCTCGGGGCTAAGTACTCATGGTGCTGGGTGCTCAGTACTCAGGGTGCTCGGTGCTCAGTTCTCAGGGTGCTCGGTGCTCAGTGTTTGGGGTGCTGGGTGATCAGTACTCAGGGTGCTGGGTGCTCAGTGCTCGGGGTACCCGGTGCTCAGTGCTCGGGGAGCTCGGTGCTCAGTCCTCAGGGTGCTGAGTGCTCAGTGCTCAGGGTGCTGGGTGCTCAGTGCTCAGGGTGCTGGGTGCTCAGTGATCAGCGTGCTTGATGCTCAGTACTCAGGGTGCTGGGTGCTCAGTGCTCAGGGTGCTGGGTGCTCAGTGCTCGGGGTGCTGGGTGCTCAGTACTCAGGGTGCTGGGTGCTCAGTACTCAGGGTGCTGGGTGCTCAGTACTCGGGGTGCTGGGTGCTCAGTGCTCAGCGTGCTGGGTGCTCAGTACTCAGGGTGCTCGGTGCTCAGTGCTTGGGGTGCTGGGTGCTCAGTACTCAGGGTGCTGTGTGCTCAGTGCTCAGGGTGCTGGGTGCTCAGTGCTCAGGGTGCTGGGTGCTCAGTACTCAGTGCTCAGGATGCTGGGTGCTCAGTGCTCGGGCTGCTGGCTGCTCAGTGCTCAGGGTGCTGGGTGCTCAGTACTCAGGGTGCTGGGTTCTCAGTACTCAGGGTGCTGGGTGCTCAGTACTCAGGGTGCTCGGTTCTCAGTACTCAGGGTGCTGGGTGCTCATTCTCGGGGTGCTGGGTGCTCAGTGCTCGGGGTGCTGGGTGCTCAGTACTCAGGGTGCTGGGGGCTCAGTACTCAGGGTGCTGGGTGCTCAGTACTCAGGGTGATCTGTTCTCAGTACTCAGGGTGCTGGGTGCTCAGTACTCAGGGTGCTGGGTGCTCACTACTCAGGGTGCTGGGTGCTCAGTGCTCGGGGTGCTCGGTGCTCAGTACTCGGGGTGCTGGGTGCTCAGTACTCGGGGTGCTGGGGGCTCAGTGCTCAGGGTGCTGGGTTCTCAGTACTCAAGGTGCTGGGTGCTCAGTGCTCAGGGTGATCGGTGCTCAGTACTCAGGGTGCTCAGTACTCAGGGTGCTGGGTGCTCAGTGCTCAGGGTGCTGGGTGCTCAGTACTCAGGGTGCTGGGTGCTCAGTGCTCGGGGTGCTGGGTGCTCAGTGCTCAGGGTAATCGGTGCTCAGTACTCAGGGTGCTGGGTGCTCAGTGCTCAGGGTGCTGGGTGCTCAGTCCTCAGGGTGCTCAGTGCTCAGGGTGCTGGGTGCTCAGTGCTCGGGGTGCTCGGTGCTCAGTACTCAGGGTGCTGAGTGCTCAGTACTCAGGGTGCTGGGTGCTCAGTACTCATGGTGCTGGGTGCTCAGTACTCAGGGGGCTGGGTGCTCAGTGCTCAGGGTGCTGGGTGCTCAGTGCTCAGGGTGCTGGATGCTCAGTGCTCGGGTTGCTGGGTGCTCAGTGCTCGGTGTGCTGGGTGGTCAGTGCTCAGTGCTCAGGGTGCTGGGTGCTCAGTGCTCAGTGCTCAGGGTGCTGGGTGCTCAGTACTCAGGGTGCTGGGTGCTCAGTACTCAGGGTGCTGGGTGCTCAGTTCTCAGGGTGCTGGGTGCTCAGTACTCTGGTTGTTGGGTGCTCAGTACTCAGGGTGCTGGGTGCTCAGTGCTCGGGGTGCTGGGTGCTCAGTACTCAGGGTGCTGGGTGCTCAGTGCTCAGGGTGCTGGGTGCTGGGTGCTCAGTACTCAGGGTGCTGGGTGCTCAGTGCTCGGGGTGCTCGGTGCTCAGTACTCAAGGTGCTGGGTGCTCAGTGCTCAGGGTGCTGGGTGCTCAGTCCTCGGGGTGCTCCGTGCTCAGTGCTCAGGGTGCTGGGTGCTCAGTCCTCAGGGTGCTCAGAGCTCAGGGTGCTGGGTGCTCAGTGCTCGGGGTACTCGGTGCTCAGTGCTCGGGGTGCTGGGTGCTCAGTGCTCGGGGTGCTGGGTGGTCAGTGCTCAGTGCTCAGGGTGCTGGGTGCTCAGTGCTCAGTGCTCAGTGTGCTGGGTGCTCAGTACTCAGGGTGCTGGGTGCTCAGTACTCAGGGGGCTGGGTGCTCAGTGCTCAGGGTGCTAGGTGCTCAGTGCTCAGGGTGCTGGGTGCTCAGTGCTCGGGGTGCTGGGTGCTCAGTGCTCGGGGTGCTGGGGTGGTCAGTGCTCAGTGCTCAGGGTGCTGGGTGCTCAGTGCTCAGTGCTCAGGGTGCTGGGTGCTCAGTACTGAGGGTGCTGGGTGCTCAGTTCTCAGGGTGCTGGGTGCTCAGTACTCTGGGTGTTGGGTGCTCAGTACTCAGGGTGCTGGGTGCTCAGTGCTCGGGGTGCTGGGTGCTCAGTGCTAAGGGTGCTGGGTGCTCAGTGCTCAGGGTGCTGGGTGCTCAGTACTCAGGGTGCTGGGTGCTCAGTGCTCGGGGTGCTCGGTGCTCAGTACTCAAGGTGCTGGGTGCTCAGTGCTCAGGGTGCTGGGTGCTCAGTCCTCGGGGTGCTCCGTGCTCAGTGCTCAGGGTGCTGGGTGCTCTGTACTCAGGGTGCTCGGTGCTCAGTACTCAGGGTTCTCAGTGCTCAGGTGCTGGGTGCTCAGTACTCAGGTTGCTCAGTGCTCAGTACTCGGGGTGCTGGGTGCTCAGTACTCAGGGTGCTCAGTGCTCAGTACTCAGGGTGCTGGGTGCTCAGTGCTCAGTGTGCTCAGTGCTCAGTGCTCGGGGTGCTGGGTGCTCAGTGCTCGGGGCGCTGGGTGCTCAGTGCTCGGGGTGCTGGGTGCTCAGTACTCAGGGTGCTGTGTGCTCAGTGCTCAGTACTCAGCATGCTGGGTGCTCAGTGCTCAGAGTGTTGGGTGCTCATTACTCAGGGTGCTGGGTGCTCAGTGCTCAGTTCTCAGGGTGCTCAGTGCTCAGGGTGATCAGTGCTCAGGGTGCTGGGTGCTCAGGGTACAGGTGCTCAGTGCTCGGGGTGCTGGGTGCTCAGTGCTCATTGCTCAGGGTGCTGGGTTCTCAGTGCTGAGTACTCAGGGTGCTGGGTGTTCAGTACTCAGGGTGCTCGGTGCTCAGTGCTCAGGGTGCTGGGTGCTCAGTACTCAGGGTGCTGGGTGCTCAGTGCTCGGGGTGCTGGGTGCTCAGTGCTCAGGGTGATCAGTGCTCAGTACTCAGGGTGCTGGGTGCTCAGTGCTCAGGGTGCTGGGTGCTCAGTCCTCAGGGTGCTCAGTACTCAGGATGCTCGGTGCTCAGTGCTCAGTACTCAGGGTGCTCAGTACTCAGGGTGCTGGGTGCTCAGTACTCAGGGTGCTGGGTGCTCAGTGCTCAGTACTCAGCGTGCTGGGTGCTCAGTGCTAGGGGTGCTGGGTCCTCAGTGCTCAGGGTGCTGGGTGCTCAGTACTCAGGGTGCTGGGTGCTCAGTGCTCGGGGTGCTGGGTCCTCAATGCTCAGGGTGCTCAGTGCTCAGTGCTCGGGGTGCTGGGAGCTCAGTGCTCGGGGGTGCTGGGTGCTCAGTACTCAGGGTGCTTGGTGCTCAGTACTCAGGGTGCTTGTTGCTCAGTGCTCAGGGTGCTCGGTGCTCAGTGCTCAGTGCTCAGGGTTGCTCAGTGCTCAGTGCTCGGGGTGCTGGGTGCTCAGTGCTCGGGGTGCTGGGTGCTCAGTGCTCGGGGTGATGGGTGCTCAGTACTCGGGGTGCTCAGTACTCAGGGTGCTGGGTGCTCAGTACTCAGGTTGCTGGGTGCTCAGTACTCGGGGTGCTCGGTGCTCAGTACTCGGGGTGCTGGGTGCTCAGTACTCGGGGTGCTGGGTGCTCAGTGCTCAGGGTGCTGGGTGCTCAGTGCTCGGCGTGCTGGGTGCTCAGTGCTGAGGGTGCTGGCTGCTCAGTGCTCAAGGTGCTGGGTGCTCAGTACTCAGGGTGCTAGGTGCTCAGTACTCAGAGTGCTCAGTGCTCAGTACTCAGGGTGCTGGGTGCTCAGTGCTCAGTGCTCAGGGTGCTGGGTGCTCAGTGCTCAGTGCTCAGGGTGCTGGGTGCTCAGTACTCCCGGGTGCTGGGTGCTCAGTACTCAGGGTGCTGGGTGCTCAGTGCTCAGGGTGCTGGGTACTCAGTACTCAGGGTGCTGGGTGTTCAATGCTCAGGGTGCTGGGTGCTCAGTGCTCAGGGTGCTGGGTGCTCAGTCCTCAGGGTGCTGGGTGCTCAGTACTCAGGGTGTTCGGTGCTCAGTACTCAGGGTGCTCAGTGCTCAGTACTCAGGGTGCTTTTTGCTCAGTGCTCGGGGTGCTCGGTGCTCAGTACGCAGGGTGCTGGTGCTCAGTACTCAGGGTGCTGGGTGCTCAGTACTCAGGATGCTGGGTTCTCAGTACTCAGGGTGCTGGGTGCTCAGTACTCAGGGTGCTGGGTGCTCAGTGCTCAGGGTGCGAAGTGCTCAGGGTGCTGGGTGCTCAGTGCTCGGGGTGCTCGGTGCTCAGTGCTCGGGGTGCTGGGTGCTCAGTGCTCGGGGTGCTGGGTGGTCAGTGCTCAGTGCTCAGGGTGCTGGGTGCTCAGTACTCAGGGTGCTGGGTGCTCAGTACTCAGGGGGCTGGGTGCTCAGTGCTCAGGGTGCTGGGTGCTCAGTGCTCAGGGTGCTGGGTGCTCAGTGCTCGGGGTGCTGGGTGCTCAGTGCTCGGGGTGCTGGGTGGTCAGTGCTCAGTGCTCAGGGTGCTGGGTGCTCAGTGTTCAGTGCTCAGGGTGCTGGGTGCTCAGTACTCAGGGTGCTGGGTGCTCAGTTCTCAGGGTGCTGGGTGCTCAGTACTCTGGGTGTTGGGTGCTCAGTACTCAGGGTGCTGGGTGCTCAGTGCTCGGGGGTGCTGGGTGCTCAGTGCTAAGGGTGCTGGGTGCTCAGTGCTCAGGGTGCTGGGTGCTCAGTACTCAGGGTGCTGGGTGCTCAGTGCTCGGGGTGCTCGGTGCTCAGTACTCAAGGTGCTGGGTGCTCAGTGCTCAGGGTGCTGGGTGCTCAGTCTTCGGGGTGCTCCGTGCTCAGTGCTCAGGGTGCTGGGTGCTCTGTACTCAGGGTGCTCGGTGCTCAGTACTCAGGGTTCTCAGTCCTAAGGGTGCTGGGTGCTCAGTACTCAGGGTGTTCGGTGCTCAGTACTCAGGGTGCTCAGTGCTCAGTACTCAGGGTGCTTTTTGCTCAGTGCTCGGGGTGCTCGGTGCTCAGTACGCAGGGTGCTGGGTGCTCAGTACTCAGGGTGCTGGGTGCTCAGTTCTCAGGATGCTGGGTGCTCAGTACTCAGGGTGCTGGGTGCTCAGTACTCAGGGTGCTGGGTGCTCAGTGCTCAGGGTGCTGGGTGCTCAGTACTCAGGGTGCTGGGTGCTCAGTACTCAGGGTGCTCGGTGCTCAGTACTCAGGGTGCTGGGTGCTCAGTGCTCAGGGTGCTGGGTACTCAGTACTCAGGGTGCTGGGTGCTCAGTACTCAGGGTGCTGGGGGCTCAGTGCTCAGGGTGCTGGGTTCTCAGTACTCAGGGTGCTGGGTGCTCAGTGCTCAGGGTGATCGGTGCTCAGTACTCAGGGTGCTCAGTACTCAGGGTGCTGGGTGCTCAGTGCTCAGGGTGCTGGGTGCTCAGTACTCAGGGTGCTGGGTGCTCAGTGCTCGGGGTGCTGGGTGCTCAGTGCTCAGGGTGATCGGTGCTCAGTACTCAGGGTGCTGGGTGCTCAGTGCTCAGGGTGCTGGGTGCTCAGTCCTCAGGGTGCTCAGTGCTCAGGGTGCTGGGTGCTCAGTGCTCGGGGTGCTCGGTGCTCAGTACTCAGGGTGCTGAGTGCTCAGTACTCAGGTTGCTGGGTGCTCAGTACTCATGGTGTTGGGTGCTCAGTACTCAGGGGGCTGGGTGCTCAGTGCTCAGGGTGCTGGATGCTCAGTGCTCAGGGTGCTGGGTGCTCAGTGCTCGGGGTGCTGGGTGCTCAGTGCTCGGGGTGCTGGGTGGTCAGTGCTCAGTGCTCAGGGTGCTGGGTGCTCAGTGCTCAGTGCTCAGGGTGCTGGGTGCTCAGTACTCAGGGTGCTGGGTGCTCAGTACTCAGGGTGCTGGGTGCTCAGTTCTCAGGGTGCTGGGTGCTCAGTACTCTGGTTGTTGGGTGCTCAGTCCTCAGGGTGCTGAGTGCTCAGTACTCAGGGTGTTCGGTGCTCAGTACTCAGGGTGCTCAGTGCTCAGTATTCAGGGTGCTGGTTGCTCAGTGCTCGGGGTGCTCGGTGCTCAGTACTCAGGGTGCTGGGTGCTCAGTACTCAGGGTGCTGGGTGCTCAGTACTCAGGGTACTGGGTGCTCAGTACTCAGGGTGCTGGGTGTTCAGTACTCAGGGTGCTGGGTGCTCAGTGCTCAGGGTGCTGGGTGCTCAGTACTCAGGGTGCTGGGTGCTCAGTACTCAGGGTGCTCGGTGCTCAGTACTCAGGGTGCTGGGTGCTCAGTGCTCAGGGTGCTGGGTACTCAGTCCTCAGGGTGCTGGGTGCTCAGTACTCAGGGTGCTGGGTGCTCAGTGCTCAGGGTGCTGGGTGCTCAGTGCTCAGGGTGCTGGGTGCTCAGTCCTCAGGGTGCGAAGTGCTCAGGGTGCTGGGTGCTCAGTGCTCGGGGTGCTCGGTGCTCAGTGCTCGGGGTGCTGGGTGCTCAGTGCTCGGGGTGCTGGGTGGTCAGTGCTCAGTGCTCAGGGTGCTGGGTGCTCAGTGCTCAGTGCTCAGGGTGCTGGGTGCTCAGTACTCAGGGTGCTGGGTGCTCAGTACTCAGGGGGCTGGGTGCTCAGTGCTCAGGGTGCTGGGTGCTCAGTGCTCAGGGTGCTGGGTGCTCAGTGCTCGGGGTGCTGGGTGCTCAGTGCTCGGGGTGCTGGGTGGTCAGTGCTCAGTGCTCAGGGTGCTGGGTGCTCAGTGTTCAGTGCTCAGGGTGCTGGGTGCTCAGTACTCAGGGTGCTGGGTGCTCAGTTCTCAGGGTGCTGGGTGCTCAGTACTCTGGGTGTTGGGTGCTCAGTACTCAGGGTGCTGGGTGCTCAGTGCTCGGGGTGCTGGGTGCTCAGTGCTAAGGGTGCTGGGTGCTCAGTGCTCAGGGTGCTGGGTGCTCAGTACTCAGGGTGCTGGGTGCTCAGTGCTCGGGGTGCTCGGTGCTCAGTACTCAAGGTGCTGGGTGCTCAGTGCTCAGGGTGCTGGGTGCTCAGTCCTCGGGGGTGCTCCGTGCTCAGTGCTCAGGGTGCTGGGTGCTCTGTACTCAGGGTACTCGGTGCTCAGTACTCAGGGTTCTCAGTGCTCAGGGTGCTGGGTGCTCAGTACTCAGGTTGCTCAGTGCTCAGTACTCGGGGTGCTGGGTGCTCAGTACTCAGGGTGCTCAGTGCTCAGTACTCGGGGTGCTGGGTGCTCAGTGCTCAGTGTGCTCAGTGCTCAGTGCTCGGGTTGCTGGGTGCTCAGTGCTCGGGGCGCTGGGTGCTCAGTGCTCGGGGTGCTGGGTGCTCAGTACTCAGGGTGCTGTGTGCTCAGTGCTCAGTACTCAGCGTGCTGGGTGCTCAGTGCTCAGAGTGTTGGGTGCTCAGTACTCAGGGTGCTGGGTGCTCAGTGCTCAGTTCTCAGGGTGCTCAGTGCTCAGGGTGCTCAGTGCTCAGGGTGCTGGGTGCTCAGGGTGCTGGGTGCTCAGTGCTCGGGGTGCTGGGTGCTCAGAGCTCAGTGCTCAGGGTGCTGGGTGCTCAGTGCTGAGTGCTCAGGGTGCTTTGTGTTCAGTACTCAGGGTGCTCGCTGCTCAGTGCTCAGGGTGCTGGGTGCTCAGTACTCAGGGTGCTGGGTGCTCAGTGCTCGGGGTTCTGGGTGCTCAGTGCTCAGGGTGATCAGTGCTCAGTACTCAGGGTGCGTGGGTGCTCAGTGCTCAGGGTGCTGGGAGCTCAGTCCTCAGGGTGCTCAGTACTCAGGATGCTCGGTGCTCAGTGCTCAGTACTCAGGGTGCTCAGTACTCAGGGTGCTGGGTGCTCAGTACTCAGGGTGCTGGGTGCTCAGTGCTCAGTACTCAGCGTGCTGGGTGCTCAGTGCTAGGGGTGCTTGGTCCTCAGTGCTTAGGGTGCTGGGTGCTCAGTACTCAGGGTGCTGGGTGCTCAGTTCTCAGGGTGCTGGGTGCTCAGTACTCTGGGTGTTGGGTGCTCAGTACTCAGGGTGCTGGGTGCTCAGTGCTCGGGGTGCTGGGTGCTCAGTGCTAAGGGTGCTGGGTGCTCAGTGCTCAGGGTGCTGGGTGCTCAGTACTCAGGGTGCTGGGTGCTCAGTGCTCAGGGTGCTCGGTGCTCAGTACTCAAGGTGCTGGGTGCTCAGTGCTCAGGGTGCTGGGTGCTCAGTCCTCGGGGTGCTCCGTGCTCAGTGCTCAGGGTGCTGGGTGCTCTGTACTCAGGGTGCTCGGTGCTCAGTACTCAGGGTTCTCAGTGCTCAGGGTGCTGGGTGCTCAGTACTCAGGTTGCTCAGTGCTCAGTACTCGGGGTGCTGGGTGCTCAGTACTCAGGGTGCTCAGTGCTCAGTACTCGGGGTGCTGTGTGCTCAGTGCTCAGTGTGCTCAGTGCTCAGTGCTCGGGTTGCTGGGTGCTCAGTGCTCGGGGCGCTGGGTGCTCAGTGCTCGGGGTGCTGGGTGCTCAGTACTCAGGGTGCTGTGTGCTCAGTGCTCAGTACTCAGCGTGCTGGGTGCTCAGTGCTCAGAGTGTTGGGGTGCTCAGTACTCAGGGTGCTGGGTGCTCAGTGCTCTGTTCTCAGGGTGCTCAGTGCTCAGGGTGCTCAGTGCTCAGGGTGCTGGGTGCTCAGGGTGCTGGGTGCTCAGTGCTTGGGGTGCTGGGTGCTCAGTGCTCAGTACTCAGGTTGCTGGGTGCTCAGTGCTGAGTGCTCAGGGTGCTGGGTGTTCAGTACTCAGGGTGCTCGGTGCTCAGTGCTCAGGGTGCTGGGTGCTCAGTACTCAGGGTGCTGGGTGCTCAGTGCTCGGGGTTCTGGGTGCTCAGTGCTCAGGGTGATCAGTGCTCAGTACTCAGGGTGCTGGGTGCTCAGTGCTCAGGGTGCTGGGTGCTCAGTCCTCAGGGTGCTCAGTACTCAGGATGCTCGGTGCTCAGTGCTCAGTACTCAGGGTGCTCAGTACTCAGGGTGCTGGGTGCTCAGTACTCAGGGTGCTGGGTGCTCAGTGCTCAGTACTTAGCGTGCTGGGTGCTCAGTGCTAGGGGTGCTGGGTCCTCTGTGCTTAGGGTGCTGGGTGCTCAGTACTCAGGGTGCTGGGTGCTCAGTGCTCGGGGTGCTGGGTCCTCAGTGCTCAGGGTGCTCAGTGCTCAGTGCTCGGGGTGCTGGGTGCTCAGTGCTCGGGATGCTGGGTGCTCAGTACTCAGGGTGCTTGGTGCTCAGTACTCAGGGTGCTGGTTGCTCAGTGCTCAGGGTGCTCGGTGCTCAGTGCTCAGTGCTCAGGGTGCTCAGTGCTCAGTGCTCGGGGTGCTGGGTGCTCAGTGCTCGGGGTGGTGGGTGCTCAGTACTCGGGGTGCTGGGTGCTCAGTGCTCGGGTTGCTGGGTGCTCAGTACTCGTGGTGCTGGGTGCTCAGTGCTCAGGGTGCTCAGTGCTCAGTACTCAGTGCTCAGGGTGCTCAGTACTCAGGGTGCTGGTTGCTCAGTACTCAGTGTGCTCAGTGCTCAGGGTGCTGGGTGCTCAGATCTCAGGGTGCTGGGTGCTCAGTACTCAGGGTGCTGGGTGCTCAGTACTCAGGGTGCTTGGTGCCCAGTACTCAGCATGCTGGGTGCTCAGTGCTCAGGGTGCTCGGTGCTCAGTACTCATGGTGCTGGGTGCTCATTCTCGGGGTGCTGGGTGCTCAGTACTCAGGTTGCTCAGTACTCTGGGTGCACGGGGCTCAGTACTCATGGTGCTGGGTGCTCAGTACTCAGGGTGCTCGGTGCTCAGTTCTCAGGGTGCTCGGTGCTCACTGTTTGGGGTGCTTGTTGATCAGTACTCAGGGTGCTTTGTGCTCAGTGCTCAGGGTGCTGGCCGCTCAGTGCTCAGGGTGCTGTGTGCTCAGTACTCAGTGCTCAGGATGCTGGGTGCTCAGTGCTCAGGGTGCTGGGTGCTCAGTGCTCAGGGTGCTCAGTGCTCAGTGCTCAGTACTCAGGGTGCTTGGTGCTCAGTACTCAGGGTGCTGGGTGCTCAGTGCTCATGGTACCCGGTGCTCAGTGCAAGGGGAGCTCGGTGCTCAGTCCTCAGGGTGCTGAGTGCTCAGTGCTCAGGGTGCTGGGTGCTCAGTGCTCAGGGTGCTGGGTACTCAGTGCTCAGCGTGCTTGATGCTCAGTACTCAGGGTGCTGGGTGCTCAGTGCTCAGGGTGCTGGGTGCTCAGTGCTCGGGGTGCTGGGTGCTCAGTACTCAGGGTGCTGGGTGCTCAGTACTCAGGGAGCTGGGTGCTCAGTACTCGGGGTGCTGGATGCTCAGTGCTCAGCGTGCTGGGTGCTTAGTACTCAGTGTGCTCGGTGCTCAGTGCTTGGGATGCTGGGTGCTCAGTACTCAGGGTGCTGTGTGCTCAGTGCTCAGGGTGCTGGGTGCTCAGTGCTCAGGGTGCTGGGTGCTCAGTACTCAGTGCTCAGGATGCTGGGTGCTCAGTGCTCGGGCTGCTGGGTGCTCAGTGCTCAGGGTGCTGGGTGCTCAGTACTCAGGGTGCTGGGTTCTCAGTACTCAGGGTGCTGGGTGCTCAGTACTCAGGGTGCTCGGTTCTCAGTACTCACGGTGCTGGGTGCTCATTCTCGGGGTGCTGGGTGCTCAGTGCTCGGGGTGCTGGGTGCTCAGTACTCAGGGTGCTGGGGGCTCAGTACTCAGGGTACTGGGTGCTCAGTACTCAGGGTGATCTGTTCTCAGTACTCAGGGTGCTGGGTGCTCATTCTCGGGGTGCTGGGTGCTCAGTGCTCGGGGTGCTGGGTGCTCAGTACTCAGGGTGCTGGGGGCTCAGTACTCAGGGTACTGGGTGCTCAGTACTCAGGGTGATCTGTTCTCAGTACTCAGGGTGCTGGGTGCTCAGTACTCGGGGTGCTCAGTACTCAGGGTGCAGGGTGCTCAGTACTCAGGGTGCTGGGTGCTCAGTGCTCGGGGTGCTCGGTGCTCATTACTCGGGGTGCTGGGTGCTCAGTACTCGGGTCGCTGGGTGCTCAGTGCTCAGGGTGCTGGGTGCTCAGTGCTCGGGGTGCTGGGTGCTCAGTGCTGAGGGTGCTGGCTGCTCAGTGCTCAGGGTGCTGGGTGCTCAGTATTCAGGGTGCTAGGTGCTCAGTACTCAGGGTGCTCAGTGCTCAGTACACAGCGTGCTGGGTGCTCAGTGCTCAGGGTCCTCGGTGCTCAGTACTCAGGGTGCTCAGTGCTCAGTACTCAGCGTGCTTTGTGCTCAGTGCTCAGCATGCTGGGTGCTCAGTACTCAGGGTGCTGGGTGCTCAGTACTCAGGGTGCTGGGTGCTCAGTGCTCAGGGTGCTGTTTACTCAGTACTCAGGGTGCTGGGTGTTCATTGCTCAGGGTGCTGGGTGCTCAGTGCACAGGGTGCTGGGTGCTCAGTCCTCAGGGGTGCTGGGTGCTCAGTACTCAGGGTGTTCGGTGCTCAGTACTCAGGGTGCTCAGTGCTCAGTACTCAGGGTGCTGGTTGCTCAGTGCTCGGGGTGCTGGGTGCTCAGTACTCAGGGTGCTGGGTGCTCAGTACTCAGGGTGCTCGGTGCTCAGTACTCAGGGTGCTGGGAGCTCAGTACTCAGGGTGCTGGGTGGTCAGTGCTCAGGGTGATCGGTGCTCAGTACTCAGGGTGCTGGGTGCTCAGTGCTCAGGGTGCTGGGTGCTCAGTCCTCAGGGTGCTCAGTGCTCAGGGTGCTGGGTGCTCAGTGCTCGGGGTGCTCGGTGCTCAGTACTCAGGTGCTGAGTGCTCAGTACTCAGGGTGCTGGGTGCTCAGTACTCATGGTGCTTGGTGCTCAGTACTCAGGGGGCTCGGTGCTCAGTGCTCAGGGTGCTGGGTGCTCAGTGCTCAGGGTGCTGGGTGCTCAGTGCTCGGGGTGCTGGGTGCTCAGTGCTCGGGGGTGCTGGGTGGTCAGTGCTCAGTGCTCAGGGTGCTGGGTGCTCAGTACTCAGGGTGCTGGGTGCCTCAGTACTCAGGGTGCTGGGTGCTCAGTTCTCAGGGTGCTGGGTGCTCAGTACTCTGGTTGTTGGGTGCTCACTACTCAGGGTGCTGGGTGCTCAGTGCTCGGGGTGCTGGGTGCTCAGTGCTCAGGGTGCTGGGTGCTCAGTGCTCAGGGTGCTGGGTGCTCAGTACTCAGGGTGCTGGGTGCTCAGTGCTCGGGGGTGCTCGTGCTCAGTACTCAAGGTGCTGGGGTGCTCAGTGCTCAGGGTGCTGGGTGCTCAGTCCTCCGGGGTGCTCCGTGCTCAGTGCTCAGGGTGCTGGGTGCTCTGTACTCAGGGTGCTCGGTGCTCAGTACTCAGGGTTCTCAGTGCTCAGGGTGCTGGGTGCTCAGTACTCAGGTTGCTGGGTGCTCAGTGCCTCAGGGTGCTTGATACTCAGTACTCAGGGTGCTGGGTGCTCAGTGCTCAGGGTGCTGGGTGCTCAGTGCTCAGGGTGCTGGGTGCTCAGTCCTCAGGGTGCTGGGTGCTCAGTACTCGGGGTGTTCGGTGCTCAGTACTCAGGGTGCTCAGTGCTCAGTACTCAGGGTGCTGGTTGCTCAGTGCTCGGGGTGCTCGGTGCTCAGTACTCAGGGTGCTGGGTGCTCAGTACTCACGGTGCTGGGTGCTCAGTACTCAGGGTGCTGGGTGCTCAGTACTCAGGGTGCTGGGTGCTCAGTACTTAGGGTGCTGGGTGCTCAGTGCTCAGGGTGCTGGGTGCTCAGTACACAGGGTGCTGGGTGCTCAGTACTCAGGGTGCTCGGTGCTCAGTACTCAGGGTGCTGGGTGCTCAATGCTCAGGGTGCTGGGTACTCAGTACACAGGGTGCTGGGTGCTCAGTACTCAGGGTGCTGGGTGCTCAGTGCTCAGGGTGCTGGGTGCTCAGTGCTCAGGGTGCTGGGTTCTCAGTACTCAGGGTGCTGGGTGCTCAGTGCTCTGGGTGATCGGTGCTCAGTACTCAGGGTGCTCAGTACTCTGGGTGCTGGGTGCTCAGTGCTCAGGGTGCTGGGTGCTCAGTCCTCAGGGTGCTCAGTGCTCAGGATGCTTTGTGCTCAGTGCTCGGGGTGCTCGGTGCTCAGTGCTCGGGGTGCTGGGTGCTCAGTGCTCGGGGTGCTGGGTGGACAGTGCTCAGTGCTCAGGGTGCTGGGTGCTCAGGGCTCAGTGCTCAGGGTGCTGGGTGCTCAGTACTCAGGGTGCTGGGTGCTCAGTACTCAGGGGGCTGGGTGCTCAGTGCTCAGGGTGCTGGGTGCTCAGTGCCCAGGGTACTGGGTGCTCAGTGCTCGGGGTGCTGGGTGCTCAGTGCTCGGGGTGCTGGGTGGTCAGTGCTCAGTGCTCAGGGTGCTGGGTGCTCAGTGCTCAGTGCTCAGGGTGCTGGGTGCTCAGTACTCAGGGTGCTGGGTGCTCAGTACTCAGGGTGCTGGGGTGCTCAGTTCTCAGGGTGCTGGGTGCTCAGTACTCTGGGTGTTGGGTGCTCAGTACTCAGGGGTGCTGGGTGCTCAGTGCTCGGGGGTGCTGGGTGCTCAGTGCTCAGTGTGCTGGGTGCTCAGTGCTCAGGGTGCTGGGTGCTCAGTACTCAGGGTGCTGGGTGCTCAGTGCTCGGGGTGCTCGGTGCTCAGTACTCAAGGTGCTGGGTGCTCAGTGCTCAGGGTGCTGGGTGCTCTGTCCTCAGGGTGCACCGTGCTCAGTGCTCAGGGTGCTGGGTGCTCTGTACTCAGGGTGCTCGGTGCTCAGTACTCAGGGTTCTCAGTGCTCAGGGTGCTGGGTGCTCAGTGCTCGGGGTGCTCGGTGCTCAGTACTCAAGGTGCTGGGTGCTCAGTGCTCAGGGTGCTGGGTGCTCAGTCCTCGGGGTGCTCCGTGCTCAGTGCTCAGGGTGCTGGGTGCTCTGTACTCAGGGTGCTCGGTGCTCAGTACTCAGGGTTCTCAGTGCTCAGGGTGCTGGGTGCTCAGTACTCAGGGTGCTGGGTGCTCAGTGCTCAGGGTGCTGGGTGCTCAGTGCTCAGGGTGCTGGGTGCTCAGTCCTCAGGGTGCTGGGTGCTCAGTACTCGGGGGTGTTCGGTGCTCAGTACTCGGGGTGCTCAGTGCTCAGTACTCAGGGTGCTGGTTGCTCAGTGCTCGGGGTGCTCGGTGCTCAGTACTCAGGGTGCTGGGTGCTCAGTACTCAGGGTGCTGGGTGCTCAGTACTCAGGGTGCTGGGTGCTCAGTACTCAGGGTGCTGGGTGCTCAGTACTTAGGGTGCTGGGTGCTCAGTGCTCAGGGTGCTGGGTGCTCAGTACTCAGGGTGCTGGGTGCTCAGTACTCAGGGTGCTCGGTGCTCAGTACTCAGGGTGCTGGGTGCTCAATGCTCAGGGTGCTGGGTACTCAGTACACAGGGTGCTGGGTGCTCAGTACTCAGGGTGCTGGGTGCTCAGTGCTCAGGGTGCTGGGTGCTCAGTGCTCAGGGTGCTGGGTTCTCAGTACTCAGGGTGCTGGGTGCTCAGTGCTCTGGGTGATCGGTGCTCAGTACTCAGGGTGCTCAGTACTCTGGGTGCTGGGTGCTCAGTGCTCAGGGTGCTGGGTGCTCAGTCCTCAGGGTGCTCAGTGCTCAGGATGCTTTGTGCTCAGTGCTCGGGGTGCTCGGTGCTCAGTGCTCGGGGGTGCTGGGTGCTCAGTGCTCGGGGTGCTGGGTGGACAGTGCTCAGTGCTCAGGGTGCTGGGTGCTCAGGGCTCAGTGCTCAGGGAGCTGGGTGCTCAGTACTCAGGGTGCTGGGTGCTCAGTACTCAGGGGGCTGGGTGCTCAGTGCTCAGGGTGCTGGGTGCTCAGTGCTCAGTGCTCAGGGTGCTGGGTGCTCAGTACTCAGGGTGCTGGGTGCTCAGTACTCAGGGTGCTGGGTGCTCAGTTCTCAGGGTGCTGGGTGCTCAGTACTCTGGGTGTTGGGTGCTCAGTACTCAGGGTGCTGGGTGCTCAGTGCTCGGGGTGCTGGGTGCTCAGTGCTCAGTGTGCTGGGTGCTCAGTGCTCAGGGTGCTGGGTGCTCAGTACTCAGGGTGCTGGGTGCTCAGTGCTCGGGGTGCTCGGTGCTCAGTACTCAGGGTGCTGGGTGCTCAGTGCTCGGGGTGCTGGGTGCTCAGTGCTCAGTGTGCTGGGTGCTCAGTGCTCAGGGTGCTGGGTGCTCAGTACTCAGGGTGCTGGGTGCTCAGTGCTCGAGGTGCTCGGTGCTCAGTACTCAAGGTGCTGGGTGCTCAGTGCTCAGGGTGCTGGGTGCTCTGTACTCAGGGTGCTCGGTGCTCAGTACTCAGGGTTCTCAGTGCTCAGGGTGCTGGGTGCTCAGTACTCAGGTTGCTGGGGTGCTCAGTGCTCAGGGTGCTTGATACTCAGTACTCAGGGTGCTGGGTGCTCAGTGCTCAGGGTGCTGGGTGCTCAGTGCTCAGGGTGCTGGGTGCTCAGTCCTCAGGGTGCTGGGTGCTCAGTACTCGGGGTGTTCGGTGCTCAGTACTCAGGGTGCTCAGTGCTCAGTACTCAGGGTGCTGGTTGCTCAGTGCTCGGGGTGCTCGGTGCTCAGTACTCAGGGTGCTGGGTGCTCAGTACTCACGGTGCTGGGTGCTCAGTACTCAGGGTGCTGGGTGCTCAGTACTCAGGGTGCTGGGTGCTCAGTACTTAGGGTGCTGGGTGCTCAGTGCTCAGGGTGCTGGGTGCTCAGTACACAGGGTGCTGGGTGCTCAGTACTCAGGGTGCTCGGTGCTCAGTACTCAGGGTGCTGGGTGCTCAATGCTCAGGGTGCTGGGTACTCAGTACACAGGGTGCTGGGTGCTCAGTACTCAGGGTGCTGGGTGCTCAGTGCTCAGGGTGCTGGGTGCTCAGTGCTCAGGGTGCTGGGTTCTCAGTACTCAGGGGTGCTGGGTGCTCAGTGCTCTGGGTGATCGGTGCTCAGTACTCAGGGTGCTCAGTACTCTGGGTGCTGGGTGCTCAGTGCTCAGGGTGCTGGGTGCTCAGTCCTCAGGGTGCTCAGTGCTCAGGATGCTTTGTGCTCAGTGCTCGGGGTGCTCGGTGCTCAGTGCTCGGGGTGCTGGGTGCTCAGTGCTCGGGGTGCTGGGTGGACAGTGCTCAGTGCTCAGGGTGCTGGGTGCTCAGGGCTCAGTGCTCAGGGTGCTGGGTGCTCAGTACTCAGGGTGCTGGGTGCTCAGTACTCAGGGGGCTGGGTGCTCAGTGCTCAGGGTGCTGGGGTGCTCAGTGCCCAGGGTACTGGGTGCTCAGTGCTCGGGGTGCTGGGTGCTCAGTGCTCGGGGTGCTGGGTGGTCAGTGCTCAGTGCTCAGGGTGCTGGGTGCTCAGTGCTCAGTGCTCAGGGTGCTGGGTGCTCAGTACTCAGGGTGCTGGGTGCTCAGTACTCAGGGTGCTGGGTGCTCAGTTCTCAGGGTGCTGGGTGCTCAGTACTCTGGGTGTTGGGTGCTCAGTACTCAGGGTGCTGGGTGCTCAGTGCTCGGGGTGCTGGGTGCTCAGTGCTCAGTGTGCTGGGTGCTCAGTGCTCAGGGTGCTGGGTGCTCAGTACTCAGGGTGCTGGGTGCTCAGTGCTCGGGGTGCTCGGTGCTCAGTACTCAAGGTGCTGGGTGCTCAGTGCTCAGGGTGCTGGGTGCTCTGTCCTCAGGGTGCACCGTGGCTCAGTGCTCAGGGTGCTGGGTGCTCTGTACTCAGGGTGCTCGGTGCTCAGTACTCAGGGTTCTCAGTGCTCAGGGTGCTGGGTGCTCAGTGCTCGGGGTGCTCGGTGCTCAGTACTCAAGGTGCTGGGTGCTCAGTGCTCAGGGTGCTGGGTGCTCAGTCCTCGGGGTGCTCCGTGCTCAGTGCTCAGGGTGCTGGGTGCTCTGTACTCAGGGTGCTCGGTGCTCAGTACTCAGGGTTCTCAGTGCTCAGGGTGCTGGGTGCTCAGTACTCAGGGTGCTGGGTGCTCAGTGCTCAGGGTGCTGGGTGCTCAGTGCTCAGGGTGCTGGGTGCTCAGTCCTCAAGGTGCTGGGTGCTCAGTACTCGGGGTGTTCGGTGCTCAGTACTCGGGGTGCTCAGTGCTCAGTACTCAGGGTGCTGGTTGCTCAGTGCTCGGGGTGCTCGGTGCTCAGTACTCAGGGTGCTGGGTGCTCAGTACTCAGGGTGCTGGGTGCTCAGTACTCAGGGTGCTGGGTGCTCAGTACTCAGGGTGCTGGGTGCTCAGTACTTAGGGTGCTGGGTGCTCAGTGCTCAGGGTGCTGGGTGCTCAGTACTCAGGGTGCTGGGTGCTCAGTACTCAGGGTGCTCGGTGCTCAGTACTCAGGGTGCTGGGTGCTCAATGCTCAGGGTGCTGGGTACTCAGTACACAGGGTGCTGGGTGCTCAGTACTCAGGGTGCTGGGTGCTCAGTGCTCAGGGTGCTGGGTGCTCAGTGCTCAGGGTGCTGGGTTCTCAGTACTCAGGGTGCTGGGTGCTCAGTGCTCTGGGTGATCGGTGCTCAGTACTCAGGGTGCTCAGTACTCTGGGTGCTGGGTGCTCAGTGCTCAGGGTGCTGGGTGCTCAGTCCTCAGGGTGCTCAGTGCTCAGGATGCTTTGTGCTCAGTGCTCGGGGTGCTCGGTGCTCAGTGCTCGGGGTGCTGGGTGCTCAGTGCTCGGGGTGCTGGGTGGACAGTGCTCAGTGCTCAGGGTGCTGGGTGCTCAGGGCTCAGTGCTCAGGGAGCTGGGTGCTCAGTACTCAGGGTGCTGGGTGCTCAGTACTCAGGGGGCTGGGTGCTCAGTGCTCAGGGTGCTGGGTGCTCAGTGCTCAGTGCTCAGGGTGCTGGGTGCTCAGTACTCAGGGTGCTGGGTGCTCAGTACTCAGGGTGCTGGGTGCTCAGTTCTCAGGGTGCTGGGTGCTCAGTACTCTGGGTGTTGGGTGCTCAGTACTCAGGGTGCTGGGTGCTCAGTGCTCGGGGTGCTGGGTGCTCAGTGCTCAGTGTGCTGGGTGCTCAGTGCTCAGGGTGCTGGGTGCTCAGTACTCAGGGTGCTGGGTGCTCAGTGCTCGGGGGTGCTCGGTGCTCAGTACTCAGGGTGCTGGGTGCTCAGTGCTCGGGGTGCTGGGTGCTCAGTGCTCAGTGTGCTGGGTGCTCAGTGCTCAGGGTGCTGGGTGCTCAGTACTCAGGGTGCTGGGTGCTCAGTGCTCGAGGTGCTCGGTGCTCAGTACTCAAGGTGCTGGGTGCTCAGTGCTCAGGGTGCTGGGTGCTCTGTCCTCAGGGTGCTCCGTGCTCAGTGCTCAGGGTGCTGGGTGCTCTGTACTCAGGGTGCTCGGTGCTCAGTACTCAGGGTTCTCAGTGCTCAGGGTGCTGGGTGCTCAGTACTCAGGTTGCTCAGTGCTCAGTACTCGGGGTGCTGGGGTGCTCAGTACTCAGGGTGCCCAGTGGTCAGTACTCGGGGGTGCTGGGTGCACAGTGCTCAGTGTGCTCAGTGCTCAGTGCTCGGGGTGCTGGGTGCTCAGTGCTCGGGGCGCTGGGTGCTCAGTGCTCGGGGTGCTGGGTGCTCAGTACTCAGGGTGCTGTGTGCTCAGTGCTCAGTACTCAGCGTGCTGGGTGCTCAGTGCTCAGGGTGCTGGGTGCTCAGGGTGCTGGGTGCTCAGTGCTCGGGGTGCTGGGTTCTCAGTGCTCAGGGCTCAGGGTGCTGGGCGCTCAGTGCTCAGTACTCAGCGTGCTGGGTGCTCAGTGCTCAGGGTGCTGGGTCCTCAGTGCTCAGGGTGCTGGGTACTCAGTACTCAGGGTACTGGGTGCTCAGTGCTCGGGGGTGCTGGGTGCTCAGTACTCAGGGTGCTTGGTGCTCAGTACTCAGGGTGCTGGGTGCTCAGTGCTCAGGGTGCTCGGTGCTCAGTGCTCAGTTCTCAGGGTGCTCAGTGCTCAGTGCTCGGGGTGCTGGGTGCACAGTGCTCGGGTGCTGGGTGCTCAGTGCTCGGGGTGCTGGGTGCTCAGTGCTCGGGGTGCTGGGGTGCTCAGTACTCGTGGTGCTGGGTGCTCAGTGCTCAGGGTGCTCAGTGCTCAGTACTCAGTGCTCAGGGTGCTCAGTACTCAGGGTGCTGGTTGCTCAGTACTCAGTGTGCTCAGTGCTCAGGGTGCTGGGTGCTCAGATCTCAGGTTGCTGGGTGCTCAGTACTCAGGGTGCTTGGTGCCCAGTACTCAGGGTGCTGGGTGCTCAGTGCTCAGGGTGCTCGGTGCTCAGTACTCAGTACTCAGGGTGCTCGGTGCTCAGTGTTCAGGGTGCTGGGTGCTCAGTACTCAGTGCTCAGGATGCTGGGTGCTCAGTGCTCAGGGTGCTGGGTGCTCAGTGTTCAGGGTGCTCAGTGCTCAGTGCTCAGTACTCAGGGTGCTCGGTGCTCAGTGTTCAGGGTGCTGGGTGCTCAGTACTCAGGGTGCTGGGTGCTCAGTGCTCGGGGTGCTGGATGCTCAGTGCTCAGGGTGATCAGTGCTCAGTACTCAGGGTGCTGGGTGCTCAGTGCTCAGGGTGCTGGGTGCTCAGTCCTCAGGGTGCTCAGTACTCAGGGTGCTCGGTGCTCAGTGCTCAGTACTCAGGGTGCTCAGTACTCAGGGTGCTGGGTGCTCAGTGCTCGGGGTGCTGGGTGCTCAGTACTCAGGGTGCTGGGTGCTCAGTACTCGGGGTGCTGGGTCCTCAGTACTCAGGGTGCTGGGGTGCTCAGTGCTCGGGGTGCTGGGTGCTCAGTGCTCAGGGTGATCGGTGCTCAGTGCTCAGGGTGCTGGGTGCTCAGTCCTCCGGGTGCTCAGTGCTCAGGGGTGCTGGGTGCTCAGTGCTCGCTGTGCTCGGTGCTCAGTACTCAGGGTGCTGAGTGCTCAGTACTCAGGGTGCTGGGTGCTCAGTACTCAGGGTGCTGGGTTCTCAGTACTCAGGGTGCTGGGTGCTCAGTGCTCAGGGTGCTGGGTGCTCAGTGCTCAGGGTGCTGGGTGCTCAGAGCTCGGGGTGCTGGGTGCTCAGGGCTGTGGTGCTGGGTGCTCAGTGCTCAGTGCTCACGGTGCTGGGGTGCTCAGTGCTCAGTGCTCAGGGTGCTGGTTGCTCAGTACTCAGGGTGCTTGGTGCTCAGTACTCAGGGTGCTGGGTGCTCAGTGCTCAGGGTGCTCTGTGCTCAGTACTCAGGGTGCTGGGTGCTCAGTGCTCGGTGTGCTGCGTGCTCAGTGCTCAGGGTGCTGGGTGCTCAGTGCTCAGGGTGCTGGGTGCTCAGTACTCAGGGTGCTGGGTGCTCAGTGCTCGGGGTGCTCGGTGCTCAGTCCTCAAGGTGCAGGGTGCTCAGTGCTCAGGGTGCTGGGTGCTCAGTCCTCGGGGTGCTCCCGTGCTCAGTGGTGAGGGTGCTGGGTGCTCAGTACTCAGGGTGCTCGGTGCTCAGTACTCAGGGTTCTCAGTGCTCAGTACTCAGGGTGCTGGGTGCTCAGTGCTCAGGGTGCTGGGTGCTCAGTACTCAGAGTGCTCAGTGCTCAGTACTCGGGGTGCTTGGTGCTCAGTACTAAGGGTGCTCAGTGCTCAGTACTCAGGGTGCTGGGTGCTCATTGCTCAGGGTGCTGGGTGCTCAGTGCACGGGGTGCTGGGTGCTCAGTTCTAGGGGCGCTGGGTGCTCAGTGCTCGGGGTGCTGGGTGCTCAGTACTCGGGGTGCTGGGTGCTCAGTGCTCAGGGTGCTCAGTGCTCAGTACTCAGTGCTCAGGGTGCTCAGTGCTCAGTGCTCAGGGTGCTGGGTGTTCAGTACTCAGGGTGCTGGGTGCTCAGTACTCAGGGTGCTGGGTGCTCAGTGCTCAGGGTGCTGGGTGCACAGTGCTCAGGGTGCTGGGTGCTCAGTACTCAGGGGTGCTGGGTGCTTAGTGCTCGAGGTGCTCGGTGCTCAGTACTCAATGTGCTGGGTGCTCAGTGCTCAGGGTGCTGGGTGCTCAGTCCTCGGGGTGCTCCGTGCTCAGGGTGCTATGTGCTCAGTGCTCAGGGTGCTGGGTGCTCAGTGCTCGGGGTGCTGGGTGCTGAGTGCTCAGGGTGCTGGGTAATCAGTGCTTGGGGTGCTCGGTGCTCAGTGCTCAGGGTCCTGGGTGCTCAGTACTCAGGGTGCTGGGTGCTTAGTACTCAGGGTGCTCAGTGCTCAGTACACAGGGTGCAGGGTGCTCAGTGCTAGGGGGTGCTGGTTGCTCAGTGCTCAGTACTCAGGGTGCTGGGTGCTCAGTGCTCGCGGTGCTGGGTTCTCAGTACTCAGCGTGCTGGGTGCTCAGTACTCAGGGTGCTGGGTGCTCAGTGCTCACTTTGCTGGGTGCTCAGTGCTCAGGGTGCTGGGTGCTCAGTGATCCGGGTGCTGGGTGCTCAGTACTCAGGGTGCTCAGTGCTCAGGGAGCTCGGTGCTCAGTACTCGGGGTGCTGGGTGCTCAGTGCTCAGGGTGCTCAGTGCTCAGTACTCAGTGCTCAGGGTGCTCAGTGCTCAGTGCTCAGGGTGCTGGGTGCACAGTACTCAGGTTGCTCAGTGCTCAGTACTCGGGGTGCTGGGTGCTCAGTACTCAGGGTGCCCAGTGGTCAGTACTCGGGGTGCTGGGTGCACAGTGCTCAGTGTGCTCAGTGCTCAGTGCTCGGGGTGCTGGGTGCTCAGTGCTCGGGGCGCTGGGTGCTCAGTGCTCGGGGGTGCTGGGTGCTCAGTACTCAGGGTGCTGTGTGCTCAGTGCTCAGTACTCAGCGTGCTGGGTGCTCAGTGCTCAGAGTGTTGGGTGCTCAGTACTCAGGGTGCTGGGTGCTCAGTGCTCAGTACTCAGGGTGCTCAGTGCTCAGGGTGCTCAGTGCTCAGGGTGCTCAGTGCTCAGGGTGCTGGGTGCTCAGGGTGCTGGGTGCTCAGTGCTCGGGGTGCTGGGTTCTCAGTGCTCAGGGCTCAGGGTGCTGGGGCGCTCAGTGCTCAGTACTCAGCGTGCTGGGTGCTCAGTGCTCAGGGTGCTGGGTCCTCAGTGCTCAGGGTGCTGGGTACTCAGTACTCAGGGTACTGGGTGCTCAGTGGCTCGGGGTGCTGGGGTGCTCAGTACTCAGGGTGCTTGGTGCTCAGTACTCAGGGTGCTGGGTGCTCAGTGCTCAGGGTGCTCGGTGCTCAGTGCTCAGTGCTCAGGGTGCTCAGTGCTCAGTGCTCGGGGTGCTGGGTGCACAGTGCTCGGGTGCTGGGTGCTCAGTGCTCGGGGTGCTGGGTGCTCAGTGCTCGGGGTGCTGGGTGCTCAGTACTCGTGGTGCTGGGTGCTCAGTGCTCAGGGTGCTCAGTGCTCAGTACTCAGTGCTCAGGGTGCTCAGTACTCAGGGTGCTGGTTGCTCAGTACTCAGTGTGCTCAGTGCTCAGGGTGCTGGGTGCTCAGATCTCAGGGTGCTGG
The DNA here is from genome assembly GCF_018167655.1 of Microtus oregoni. Classification (NCBI taxonomy): domain Eukaryota; kingdom Metazoa; phylum Chordata; class Mammalia; order Rodentia; family Cricetidae; genus Microtus; species Microtus oregoni. Next base: position 4,251,442 of record NW_024544550.1, read on the forward strand.
GTGCTCAGTACTCAGGGTGCTTGGTGCCCAGTACTCAGGGTGCTGGGTGCTCAGTGCTCAGGGTGCTCGGTGCTCAGTACTCAGTACTCAGGGTGCTCGGTGCTCAGTGTTCAGGGTGCTGGGTGCTCAGTACTCAGTGCTCAGGATGCTGGGTGCTCAGTGCTCAGGGTGCTGGGTGCTCAGTGTTCAGGGTGCTCAGTGCTCAGTGCTCAGTACTCAGGGTGCTCGGTGCTCAGTGTTCAGGGTGCTGGGTGCTCAGTACTCAGGGTGCTGGGTGCTCAGTGCTCGGGGTGCTGGGTGCTCAGTGCTCAGGGTGATCAGTGCTCAGTACTCAGGGTGCTGGGTGCTCAGTGCTCAGGGTGCTGGTGCTCAGTCCTCAGGGTGCTCAGTACTCAGGGTGCTCGGTGCTCAGTGCTCAGTACTCAGGGTGCTCAGTACTCAGGGTGCTGGGTGCTCAGTGCTCGGGGTGCTGGGTGCTCAGTACTCAGGGTGCTGGGTGCTCAGTACTCGGGGTGCTGGGTCCTCAGTACTCAGGGTGCTGGGTGCTCAGTGCTCGGGGTGCTGGGTGCTCAGTGCTCAGGGTGATCGGTGCTCAGTGCTCAGGGTGCTGGGTGCTCAGTCCTCCGTGTGCTCAGTGCTCAGGGTGCTGGGTGCTCAGTGCTCGCTGTGCTCGGTGCTCAGTACTCAGGGTGCTGAGTGCTCAGTACTCAGGGTGCTGGGTGCTCAGTACTCAGGGTGCTGGGTTCTCAGTACTCAGGGTGCTGGGTGCTCAGTGCTCAGGGTGCTGGGTGCTCAGTGCTCAGGGTGCTGGGTGCTCAGAGCTCGGGGTGCTGGGTGCTCAGTGCTCAGTGCTCAGGGTGCTGGGTGCTCAGTGCTCAGTGCTCAGGGTGCTGGTTGCTCAGTACTCAGGGTGCTTGGTGCTCAGTACTCAGGGTGCTGGGTGCTCAGTGCTCAGGGTGCTCTGTGCTCAGTACTCAGGGTGCTGGGTGCTCAGTGCTCGGTGTGCTGCGTGCTCAGTGCTCAGGGTGCTGGGTGCTCAGTGCTCAGGGTGCTGGGTGCTCAGTACTCAGGGTGCTGGGTGCTCAGTGCTCGGGGTGCTCGGTGCTCAGTCCTCAAGGTGCTGGGTGCTCAGTGCTCAGGGTGCTGGGTGCTCAGTCCTCGGGGTGCTCCGTGCTCAGTGGTGAGGGTGCTGGGTGCTCAGTACTCAGGGTGCTCGGTGCTCAGTACTCAGGGTTCTCAGTGCTCAGTACTCAGGGTGCTGGGTGCTCAGTGCTCAGGGTGCTGGGTGCTCAGTACTCAGAGTGCTCAGTGCTCAGTACTCGGGGTGCTTGGTGCTCAGTACTAAGGGTGCTCAGTGCTCAGTACTCGGGGTGCTGGGTGCTCATTGCTCAGGGTGCTGGGTGCTCAGTGCACGGGGTGCTGGGTGCTCAGTTCTAGGGGCGCTGGGTGCTCAGTGCTCGGGGTGCTGGGTGCTCAGTACTCGGGGTGCTGGGTGCTCAGTGCTCAGGGTGCTCAGTGCTCAGTACTCAGTGCTCAGGGTGCTCAGTGCTCAGTGCTCAGGGTGCTGGGTGTTCAGTACTCAGGGTGCTGGGTGCTCAGTACTCAGGGTGCTGGGTGCTCAGTGCTCAGGGTGCTGGGTGCACAGTGCTCAGGGTGCTGGGTGCTCAGTACTCAGGGTGCTGGGTGCTTAGTGCTCGAGGTGCTCGGTGCTCAGTACTCAATGTGCTGGGTGCTCAGTGCTCAGGGTGCTGGGTGCTCAGTCCTCGGGGTGCTCCGTGCTCAGGGTGCTATGTGCTCAGTGCTCAGGGTGCTGGGTGCTCAGTGCTCGGGGTGCTGGGTGCTGAGTGCTCAGGGTGCTTGGGTAATCAGTGCTTGGGGTGCTCGGTGCTCAGTGCTCAGGGTCCTGGGTGCTCAGTACTCAGGGTGCTGGGTGCTTAGTACTCAGGGTGCTCAGTGCTCAGTACACAGGGTGCAGGGTGCTCAGTGCTAGGGGTGCTGGTTGCTCAGTGCTCAGTACTCAGGGTGCTGGGTGCTCAGTGCTCGCGGTGCTGGGTTCTCAGTACTCAGCGTGCTGGGTGCTCAGTACTCAGGGTGCTGGGTGCTCAGTGCTCACTTTGCTGGGTGCTCAGTGCTCAGGGTGCTGGGTGCTCAGTGATCCGGGTGCTGGGTGCTCAGTACTCAGGGTGCTCAGTGCTCAGGGAGCTCGGTGCTCAGTACTCGGGGTGCTGGGTGCTCAGTGCTCAGGGTGCTCAGTGCTCAGTACTCAGTGCTCAGGGTGCTCAGTGCTCAGTGCTCAGGGTGCTGGGTGCACAGTGCTCAGGGTGCTGGGTGCTCAGTACTCAGGGTGCTGGGTGCTTAGTGCTCGAGGTGCTCGGTGCTCAGTACTCAAGGTGCTGGGTGCTCAGTGCTCAGGGTGCTGGGTGCTCAGTCCTCGGGGTGCTCCGTGCTCAGTGTGCTATGTGCTCAGTGCTCAGGGTGCTGGGTGCTCAGTGCTCGGGGTGCTGGGTGCTGAGTGCTCAGGGTGCTGAGTAATCAGTGCTCGGGGTGCTCGGTGCTCAGTGCTCAGGGTCCTGGGTGCTCAGTACTCAGGGTGCTGGGTGCTTAGTACTCAGGGTGCTCAGTGCTCAGTACACAGGGTGCTGGGTGCTCAGTGCTAGGGGTGCTTGGTGCTCAGTGCTCAGGGTGCTGGGTGCTCAGTACTCAGGGTGCTGGGTGCTTAGTGCTCGGGGTGCTGGGTGCTCAGTGCTCAGGGTGATCAGTGCTCAGGGTGCTGGGTGCTCAGAGTGTTGGGTGCTCAGTGCTCAGGGTGCTCAGTGCTCAGGGTGCTGGGTGCTCAGGGTGCTGGGTGCTCAGTGCTTGGGGTGCTGGGTGCTCAGTGCTCAGTGCTCAGGGTGCTGGGTGCTCAGTGCTCAGGGTGCTGGGTGTTCAGTACTCAGGGTGCTCGGTGCTCAGTGTTCAGGGTGCTGGGTGCTCAGTACTCAGGGTGCTGGGTGCTCAGTGCTCGGGGTGCTGGGTGCTCAGTGCTCAGGGTGCTGGGTGCTCAGTCCTCAGGGTGCTCAGTACTCAGGGTGCTCGGTGCTCAGTGCTCAGTACTCAGGGTGCTCAGTACTCAGGGTGCTGGGTGCTCAGTGCTCGGGGTGCTGGGTGCTCAGTACTCAGGGTGCTGGGTGCTCAGTACTCGGGGTGCTGGGTCCTCAGTACTCAGGGTGCTGGGTGCTCAGTGCTCGGGGTGCTGGGTGCTCAGTGCTCAGGGTGATCGGTGCTCAGTGCTCAGGGTGCTGGGTGCTCAGTCCTCCGGGTGCTCAGTGCTCAGGGTGCTGGGTGCTCAGTGCTCGGGGTGCTGGGTGCTCAGTGCTCAGGGTGATCGGTGCTCAGTGCTCAGGGAGCTGGGTGCTCAGTCCTCCGGGTGCTCAGTGCTCAGGGTGCTGCTTGCTCAGTGCTCGGGGTGCTGGGTTCTCAGGGCTGTGGTGCTGGGTGCTAAGTGCTCAGTGCTCAGGGTGCTGGGTACTCAGTACTCAGGGTGCTTGGTGCTCAGTACTCAGGGTGCTGGGTGCTTAGTGCTCAGGGTGCTCTGTGCTCAGTACTCAGGGTGCTGGGTGCTCAGTGCTCGGTGTGCTGCGTGCTCAGTGCTCAGGGTGCTGGGTGCTCAGTACTCAGGGTGCTGGGTGCTCAGTACTCAGGGTGCTGGGTGCTCAGTGCTCGGGGTGCTCGGTGCTCAGTACTCAAGGTGCTGGGTGCTCAGTGCTCAGGGTGCTGGGGTGCTCAGTCCTCGGGGTGCTCCGTGCTCAGTGATCAGGGTGCTGGGTGCTCAGTACTCAGGGTGCTCGGTGCTCAGTACTCAGGGTGCTCAGTGCTCAGTACTTGGGGTGCTTGGTGCTCAGTACTCAGGGTGCTCAGTGCTCAGTACTCGGGGTGCTGGGTGCTCAGTGCTCAGGGTGCTGGGTGCTCAGTACTCAGTGCTCAGGATGCTGGGTGCTCAGTGCTCAGGGTGCTGGGTGCTCAGTGCTCAGGGTGCTCAGTGCTCAGTGCTCAGTACTCAGGGTGCTTGGTGCTCAGTACTCAGGGTGCTGGGTGCTCAGTGCTCGGGGTACCCGGTGCTCAGTGCTCGGGGAGCTCGGTGCTCAGTCCTCAGGGTGCTGAGTGCACAGTGCTCAGGGTGCTGGGTGCTCAGTGCTCAGGGTGCTGGGTGCTCAGTGCTCAACGTGCTTGATGCTCAGTACTCAGGGTGCTGGGTGCTCAGTGCTCAGGGTGCTGGGTGCTCAGTGCTCCGGGTGCTGGGTGCTCAGTACTCAGGGTGCTGGGTGCTCAGTACTCAGGGAGCTGGGTGCTCAGTACTCGGGGTGCTGGGTGCTCAGTGCTCAGCGTGCTGGGTGCTCAGTACTCAGTGTGCTCGGTGCTCAGTGCTTGGGGTGCTGGGTGCTCAGTACTCAGGGTGCTGTGTGCTCAGTGCTCAGGGTGCTGGGTGCTCAGTGCTCAGGGTGCTGGGTGCTCAGTACTCAGGGAGCTGGGTGCTCAGTACTCAGGGTGCTGGGTGCTCAGTGCTCGGGGTGCTCGGTGCTCATTACTCGTGGTGCTGGGTGCTCAGTACTCGGGTTGCTGGGTGCTCAGTGCTCAGGGTGCTGGGTGCTCAGTGCTCGGGGTGCTGGGTGCTCAGTGCTGAGGGTGCTGGCTGCTCAGTGCTCAGGGTGCTGGGTGCTCAGTACTCAGGGTGCTAGGTGCTCAGTACTCAGGGTGCTCAGTGCTCAGTACTCAGCGTGCTGGGTGCTCAGTGCTCAGGGTCCTCGGTGCTCAGTACTCAGGGTGCTCAGTGCTCAGTACTCAGCGTGCTTTGTGCTCAGTGCTCAGCGTGCTGGGTGCTCAGTACTCAGGGTGCTGGGGTGCTCAGTACTCAGGGTGCTGGGTGCTCAGTGCTCAGGGTGCTCAGTACTCAGTACTCAGGGTGCTGGGTGTTCATTGCTCAGGGGTGCTGGGTGCTCAGTGCACAGGGTGCTGGGTGCTCAGTCCTCAGGGTGCTGGGTGCTCAGTACTCAGGATGTTCGGTGCTCAGTACTCAGGGTGCTCAGTGCACAGTACTCAGGGTGCTGGTTGCTCAGTGCTCGGGGTGCTGGGTGCTCAGTACTCAGGGTGCTGGGTGCTCAGTACTCAGGGTGCTCGGTGCTCAGTACTCAGGGTGCTGGGTGCTCAGTACTCAGGGTGCTGGGTGCTCAGTGCTCAGGGTGATCGGTGCTCAGTACTCAGGGTGCTGGGTGCTCAGTGCTCAGGGTGCTGGGTGCTCAGTCCTCAGGGTGCTCAGTGCTCAGGGTGCTGGGTGCTCAGTGCTCGGGGTGCTCGGTGCTCAGTACTCAGGGTGCTGAGTGCTCAGTACTCAGGGTGCTGGGTGCTCAGTACTCATGGTGCTTGGTGCTCAGTACTCAGGGGGCTCGGTGCTCAGTGCTCAGGGTGCTGGGTGCTCAGTGCTCAGGGTGCTGGGTGCTCAGTGCTCGGGGTGCTGGGTGCTCAGTGCTCGGGGTGCTGGGTGGTCAGTGCTCAGTGCTCAGGGTGCTGGGTGCTCAGTACTCAGGGTGCTGGGTGCTCAGTACTCAGGGTGCTGGGTGCTCAGTTCTCAGGGTGCTGGGTGCTCAGTACTCTGGTTATTGGGTGCTCAGTACTCAGGGTGCTGGGTGCTCAGTGCTCGGGGTGCTGGGGTGCTCAGTGCTCAGGGTGCTGGGTGCTCAGTGCTCAGGGTGCTGGGTGCTCAGTACTCAGGGTGCTGGGTGCTCAGTGCTCGGGGTGCTCGGTGCTCAGTACTCAAGGTGCTGGGTGCTCAGTGCTCAGGGTGCTGGGTGCTCAGTCCTCGGGGTGCTCCGTGCTCAGTGCTCAGGGTGCTGGGTGCTCTGTACTCAGGGTGCTCGGTGCTCAGTACTCAGGGTTCTCAGTGCTCAGGGTGCTGGGTGCTCAGTACTAAGGTTGCTGGGTGCTCAGTGCTCAGGGTGCTGGGTGCTCAGTGCTCAGGGGTGCTGGGTGCTCAGTGCTCAGGGTGCTGGGTGCTCAGTCCTCAGGGTGCTGGGTGCTCAGTACTCAGGGTGTTCGGTGCTCAGTACTCAGGGTGCTCAGTGCTCAGTACTCAGGGTGCTGGTTGCTCAGTGCTCGGGGTGCTCGGTGCTCAGTACTCAGGGTGCTGGGTGCTCAGTACTCACGGTGCTGGGTGCTCAGTACTCAGGGTACTGGGTGCTCAGTACTCAGGGTGCTGGGTGCTCAGTACTCAGGGTGCTGGGTGCTCAGTGCTCAGGGTGCTCGGTGCTCAGTACTCAGGGTGCTGGGTGCTCAGTACTCAGGGTGCTCGGTGCTCAGCTACTCAGGGTGCTGGGTGCTCAGTGCTCAGGGTGCTGGGTACTCAGTACACAGGGTGCTGGGTGCTCAGTACTCAGGGTGCTGGGTGCTCAGTGCTCAGGGTGCTGGGTGCTCAGTGCTCAGGGTGCTGGTTCTCAGTACTCAAGGGTGCTGGGTGCTCAGTGCTCTGGGTGATCGGTGCTCAGTACTCAGGGTGCTCAGTACTCAGGGTGATGGGTGCTCAGTGCTCAGGGTGCTGGGTGCTCAGTACTCAGGGTGCTGGGTGCTCAGTGCTCGGGGTGCTGGGTGCTCAGTGCTCAGGGTGATCGGTGCTCAGTACTCTGGGTGCTGGGTGCTCAGTGCTCAAGTTGCTTGGGTGCTCAATCCTCAGGGTGCTCAGTGCTCAGGGTGCTGGGTTGCTCAGTGCTCGGGGTGCTCGGTGCCTCAGTGCTCGCGGTGCTGGGTGCAGTGCTCGGGGGTGGCGGGGTGGTCCAGTGCTCAGTGCTCAGGGTGCTGGGTGCTCAGTGCTCAGTGCTCAGGGTGCTGGGTGCTCAGTACTCAGGGTGCTGGGTGCTCAGTACTCAGGAGCTGGGTGCTCAGTGCTCAGGGTGCTGGGTGCTCAGTGCCCAGGGTACTGGGTGCTCAGTGCTCGGGGTGCTGGGTGCTCAGTGCTCGGGGTGCTGGGTGGTCAGTGCTCAGTGCTCAGGGTGCTGGGTGCTCAGTGCTCAGTGCTCAGGGTGCTGGGTGCTCAGTACTCAGGGTGCTGGGTGCTCAGTACTTAGGGTGCTGGGTGCTCAGTTCTCAGGGTGCTGGGTGCTCAGTACTCTGGGTGTTGGGTGCTCAGTACTCAGGCTGCTGGGTGCTTCAGTGCTCGGGGTGCTGGGTGCTCAGTGCTCAGTGTGCTGGGTGCTCAGTGCTCAGGGTGCTGGGTGCTCAGTACTCAGGGTGCTGGGTGCTCAGTGCTCGGGGTGCTCGGTGCTCAGTACTCAAGGTGCTGGTGCTCAGTGCTCAGGGTGCTGGGTGCTCAGTCCTCAGGGTGCTCCGTGCTCAGTGCTCAGGGTGCTGGGTGCTCTGTACTCAGGGTGCTCGGTGCTCAGTACTCAGGGTTCTCAGTGCTCAGGGTGCTGGGTGCTCAGTACTCAGGTTGCTCAGTGCTCAGTACTCCGGGGTGCTGGGTGCTCAGTACTCAGGGTGCTCAGTGCACAGTACTCGGGTGCTGGGTGCACAGTGCCTCAGTGTGCTCAGTGCTCAGTGCTCGGGGTGCTGGTTGCTCAGTGCTCGGGCGCTGGGTGCTCAGTGCTCGGGGTGTTGGGTGCTCAGTACTCAGGGTGCTGTGTGCTCAGTGCTCAGTACTCAGCGTGCTGGGTGCTCAGTGCTCAGTACTCAGGGTGCTCAGTGCTCAGGGTGCTCAGTGCTCAGGGTGCTGGGTGCTCAGGGTGCTGGGTGCTCAGTGGCTCGGGGTGCTGGGTTCTCAGTGCTCAGGGCTCAGGGTGCTGGGCGCTCAGTGCTCAGTACTCAGCGTGCTGGGTGCTCAGCGCTCAGGGTGCTGGGTCCTCAGTGCTCAGGGTGCTGGGTACTCAGTACTCAGGGTGCTGGGTGCTCAGTGCTCGGGGTGCTGGGTGCTCAGTACTCAGGGTGCTTGGTGCTCAGTACTCAGGGTGCTGGGTGCTCAGTGCTCAGGGTGCTCGGTGCTCAGTGCTCAGTGCTCAGGGTGCTCAGTGCTCAGTGCTCGGGGTGCTGGGTGCAACAGTGCTCGGGGTGCTGGGTGCTCAGTGCTCGGGGTGCTGGGTGCTTCAGTGCTCGGGGTGCGTGGGTGCTCAGTACTCGTGGTGCTGGGTGCTCAGTGCTCAGGGTGCTCAGTGCTCAGTACTCAGTGCTCAGGGGTGCTCAGTACTCAGGGTGCTGGTTGCTCAGTACTCAGTGTGCTCAGTGCTCAGGGTGGCTGGGTGCTCAGATCTCAGGGTGCTGGGTGCTCAGTACTCAGGTGCTTGGTGCCCAGTACTCAGGGTGCTGGGTGCTCAGTGCTCAGGGTGCTCGGTGCTCAGTACTCCATGGTGCTGGGTGCTCATTCTCGGCGTGCTGGGTGCTCAGTACTCAGGTTGCTCCGTACTCTGGGTGCTCGGGCTCAGTACTCATGGTGCTGGGTGCTCAGTACTCAGGGTGCTCGGTGCTCAGTTCTCAGGGTGCTCGGTGCTCAGTGTTTGGGGTGCTGGGTGATCAGTACTCAGGGTGCTTGGTGCTCAGTGCTCAGGGTGCTGGCTGCTCAGTGCTCAGGGTGCTGGGTGCTCAGTACTCAGTGCTCAGGATGCTGGGTGCTCAGTGCTCAGGGTGCTGGGTGCTCAGTGCTCAGGGTGCTCAGTGCTCAGTGCTCAGTACTCAGGGTGCTCGGTGCTCAGTGCTCAGGTGCTGGGTGCTCAGTACTCAGGGTGCTGGGTGCTCAGTGCTCGGGGTGCTGGGTGCTCAGTGCTCAGGGTGATCAGTGCTCAGTACTCAGGGTGCTGGGTGCTCAGTGCTCCAGGGTGCTGGGTGCTCAGTCCTCAGGGTGCTCAGTACTCAGGGTGCTCGGTGCTCAGTGCTCAGTACTCAGGGTGCTCAGTACTCAGGGTGCTGGGTGCTCAGTGCTCGGGGTGCTGGGTGCTCTGTACTCAGGGTGCTGGGTGCTCAGTACTCGGGGTGCTGGGTCCTCAGTACTCAGGGTGCTGGGTGCTCAGTGCTCGGGGGTGCTTGGTGCTCAGTGCTCAGGGTGATCGGTGCTCAGTGCTCAGGGTGCTGGGTGCTCAGTCCTCCGGGTGCTCAGTGCTCAGGGTGCTGGGTGCTCAGTGCTCGCTGTGCTCAGTGCTCAGTACTCAGGGTGCTGAGTGCTCAGTGATCAGGGTGCTGGGTGCTCAGTACTCAGGGTGCTCGGTGCTCAGTACTCAGGGTGCTCAGTGCTCAGTACTTGGGGTGCTTGGTGCTCAGTACTCAGGGTGCTCAGTGCTCAGTACTCGGGGTGCTGGGTGCTCAGTGCCTCAGGGTGCTGGGTGCTCAGTACTCAGTGCTCAGGATGCTGGGTGCTCAGTGCTCAGGGTGCTGGGTGCTCAGTGCTCAGGGTGCTCAGTGCTCAGTGCTCAGTACTCAGGGTGCTTGGTGCTCAGTACTCAGGGTGCTGGGTGCTCAGTGCTCGGGTAACCGGTGCTCAGTGCTCGGGGAGCTCGGTGCTCAGTCCTCAGGGTGCTGAGTGCACAGTGCTCAGGGTGCTGGGTGCTCAGTGCTTCAGGGTGCTGGGTGCTCAGTGCTCAGCGTGCTTGATGCTCAGTACTCAGGGTGCTGGGTGCTCAGTGCTCAGGGTGCTGGGTGGCTCAGTGCTCCGGGTGCTGGTGCTCAGTACTCCAGGGTGCTGGGTGCTCAGTACTCAGGGAGCTGGGTGCTCAGTACTCGGGGTGCTGGGTGCTCAGTGCTCAGCGTGCTGGTGCTCAGTACTCAGTGTGCTCGGTGCTCAGTGCTTGGGGTGCTGGGTGCTCAGTACTCAGGGTGCTGTGTGCTCAGTGCTCAGGGTGCTGGGTGGCTCAGTGCTCAGGGTGCTGGGTGCTCAGTACTCAGGGAGCTGGGTGCTCAGTACTCAGGGTGCTGGGTGCTCAGTGCTCGGGGTGCTCGGTGCTCATTACTCGGGGTGGCTGGGTGCTCAGTACTCGGGTTGCGGGTGCTCAGTGCTCAGGTGCTGGGTGCTCAGTGCTCGGGGTGCTGGGTGCTCAGTGCTGAGGGTGCTGTCTGCTCAGTGCTCAGGGTGCTGGGTGCTCAGTACTCAGGGTGCTAGGTGCTCAGTACTCAGGGTGCTCAGTGCTCAGTACTCAGCGTGCTGGGTGCTCAGTGCTCAGGGTCCCTCGGTGCTCAGTACTCAGGGTGCTCAGTGCTCAGTACTCAGCGTGCTTTGTGCTCAGTGCTCAGCGTTGCTGGGTGCTCAGTACTCAGGGTGCTGGGTGCTCAGTACTCAGGGTGCTGGGTTGCTCAGTGCTCAGGGTGCTCAGTACTCAGTACTCAGGGTGCTGGGTGTTCATTGCTCAGGTGCTGGTGCTCAGTGCACAGGGTGCTGGGTGCTCAGTCCTCAGGGTGCTGGGTGCTCAGTACTCAGGATGTTCGGTGCTCAGTACTCAGGGTGCTCAGTGCACAGTACTCAGGGTGCTGGTTGCTCAGTGCTCGGGGTGCTGGGTGCTCAGTACTCAGGGTGCTGGGTGGCTCAGTACTCAGGGTGCTCGGTGCTCAGTACTCAGGGTGCTGGGTGCTCAGTACTCAGGGTGCTGGGTGCTCAGTGCTCAGGTGATCGGTGCTCAGTACTCAGGGTGCTGGGTGCTCAGTGCTCAGGGTGCTGGGTGCTCAGTCCTCAGGGTGCTCAGTGCTCAGGGTGCTGGGTGCTCAGTGCTCGGGGTGCTCGGTGCTCAGTACTCAGGGTGCTGAGTGCTCAGTACTCAGGGTGCTGGGTGCTCAGTACTCATGGTGCTTGGTGCTCAGTACTCAGGGGGCTCGGTGCTCAGTGCCTCAGGGTGCTGGGTGCTCAGTGCTCAGGTTGCTGGGTGCTCAGTGCTCGGGGTGCTGGGGTGCTCAGTGCTCGGGGTGCTGGGTGGTCAGTGCTCAGTGCTCAGGGTGCTGGGTGCTCAGTACTCAGGGTGCTGGGTGCTCAGTACTCAGGGTGCTGGGTGCTCAGTTCTCAGGGTGCTGGGTGCTCAGTACTCTGGTTGTTGGGTGCTCAGTACTCAGGGTGCTGGGTGCTCAGTGCTCGGGGTGCTGGGTGCTCAGTGCTCAGGGTGCTGGGTGCTCAGTGCTCAGGGTGCTGGTGCTCAGTACTCAGGGTGCTGGGTGCTCAGTGCTCGGGGTGCTCGGTGCTCAGTACTCAAGGTGCTGGGTGCTCAGTGCTCAGGGTGCTGGGTGCTCAGTCCTCGGGGTGCTCCGTGCTCAGTGCTCAGGGTGCTGGTGCTCTGTACTCAGGGTGCTCGGTGCTCAGTACTCAGGGTTCTCAGTGCTCAGGGTGCTGGGTGCTCAGTACTAAGGTTGCTGGGTGCTCAGTGCTCAGGGTGCTGGGTGCTCAGTGCTCAGGGTTGCTGGGTGCTCAGTGCTCAGGGTGCTGGGTGCTCAGTCCTCAGGGTGCTGGGTGCTCAGTACTCAGGGTGTTCGGTGCTCAGTACTCCAGGGTGCTCAGTGCTCAGTACTCAGGGTGCTGGTTGCTCAGTGCTCGGGGTGCTCGGTGCTCAGTACTCAGGGTGCTGGGTGCTCAGTACTCACGGTGCTGGGTGCTCAGTACTCAGGGTACTGGGTGCTCAGTACTCAGGGTGCTGGGTGCTCAGTACTCAGGGTGGCTGGGTGCTCAGTGCTCAGGGTGCTCGGTGCTCAGTACTCAGGGTGCTGGGTGCTCAGTACTCAGGGTGCTCGGTGCTCAGTACTCAGGGTGCTGGGTGCTCAGTGCTCAGGGTGCTGGGTACTCAGTACACAGGGTGCTGGTGCTCAGTACTCAGGGTGCTGGGTGCTCAGTGCTCAGGGTGCTGGTGCTCAGTGCTCAGGGTGCTGGGTTCTCAGTACTCAGGGTGCTGGGTGCTCAGTGCTCTGGGTGATCGGTGCTCAGCTACTCAGGGTGCTCAGTACTCAGGGTCATGGGTGCTCAGTGCTCAGGGTGCTGGGTGCTCAGTACTCAGGGTGCTGGGTGCTCAGTGCTCGGGGTGCTGGGTGCTCAGTGCTCAGGGTGATCGGTGCTCAGTACTCTGGGTGCTGGGTGCTCAGTGCTCAAGGTGCTGGGTGCTCAGTCCTCAGGGTGCTCAGTGCTCAGGGTGCTGGGTGCTCAGTGCTCGGGGTGCTCGGTGCTCAGTGCCTCGCGGTGCTGGGTGCTCAGTGCTCGGGGTGCGGGGTGGTCAGTGCCAGTGCTCAGCGGTGCTGGGTGCTCAGTGCTCAGTGCTCAGGTGCTGGGTGCTCAGTACTCAGGGTGCTGGGTGCTCAGTACTCAGGAGGCTGGGTGCTCAGTGCTCAGGGTGCTGGGTGCTCAGTGCCCAGGGTACTGGGTGCTCAGTGCTCGGGGTGCTGGTGCTCAGTGCTCGGGGTGCTGGGTGGTCAGTGCTCAGTGCTCAGGGTGCTGGGTGCTCAGTGCTCAGTGCTCCAGGGTGCTGGGTGCTCAGTACTCAGGGTGCTGGGGTGCTCAGTACTTAGGGTGCTGGGGTGCTCAGTTCTCAGGGTGCTGGGTGCTCAGTACTCTGGGTGTTGGGTGCTCAGTACTCAGGGTGCTGGGTGCTCCAGTGCTCGGGGTGCTGGGGTGCTCAGTGCTCAGTGTGCTGGGTGCTCAGTGCTCAGGGTGCTGGGTGCTCAGTACTCAGGGTGCTGGGTGCTCAGTGCTCGGGGTGCTCGGTGCTCAGTACTCAGGGTGCTGGGTGCTCAGTGCTCAGGGTGCTGGGTGCTCAGTCCTCAGGGTGCTCCGTGCTCAGTGCTCAGGGTGCTGGGTGCTCTGTACTCAGGGTGCTCGGTGCTCAGTACTCAGGGTTCTCAGTGCTCAGGGTGCTGGGTGCTCAGTACTCAGGTTGCTCAGTGCTCAGTACTCGGGGTGCTGGGTGCTCAGTACTCAAGGGTGCTCAGTGCACAGTACTCGGGGTGCTGGGTGCACAGTGCTCAGTGTGCTCAGTGCTCAGTGCTCGGGGTGCTGGTTGCTCAGTGCTCGGGGCGCTGGGTGCTCAGTGCTCGGGGTGCTGGGTGCTCAGTACTCAGGGTGCTGTGTGCTCAGTGCTCAGTACTCAGCGTGCTGGGTGCTCAGTGCTCAGTACTCATGGTGCTCAGTGCTCAGGGTGCTCAGTGCTCAGGGTGCTGGTGCTCAGGGTGCTGGGTGCTCAGTGCTCGGGTGCTGGGTTCTCAGTGCTCAGGGCTCAGGGTGCTGGGCGCTCAGTGCTCAGTACTCAGCGTGCTGGGTGCTCAGCGCTCAGGGTGCTGGGTCCTCAGTGCTCAGGGTGCTGGGTACTCAGTACTCAGGGTGCTGGGTGCTCAGTGCTCGGGGTGCTGGGTGCTCAGTACTCAGGGTGCTTGGTGCTCAGTACTCAGGGTGCTGGGTGCTCAGTGCTCAGGGTGCTCGGTGCTCAGTGCTCAGTGCTCAGGGTGCTCAGTGCTCAGTGCTCGGGGTGCTGGGTGCACAGTGCTCGGGGTGCTGGGTGCTCAGTGCTCCGGGGTGCTGGGTGCTCAGTGCTCGGGGTGCTGGGTGCTCAGTACTCGTGGTGCTGGGTGCTCAGTGCTCAGGGTGCTCAGTGCTCAGTACTCAGTGCTCAGGGTGCTCAGTACTCAGGGTGCTGGTTGCTCAGTACTCAGTGTGCTCAGTGCTCAGGGTGCTGGGTGCTCAGATCTCAGGGTGCTGGGTGCTCAGTACTCAGGGTGCTTGGTGCCCAGTACTCAGGGTGCTGGGTGCTCAGTGCTCAGGGTGCTCGGTGCTCAGTACTCATGGTGCTGGGTGCTCATTCTCCGGCGTGCTGGGTGCTCAGTACTCAGGTTGCTCCGTACTCTGGGTGCTCGGGGCTCAGTACTCATGGTGCTGGGTGCTCAGTACTCAGGGTGCTCGGTGCTCAGCTTCTCAGGGTGCTCGGTGCTCAGTGTTTGGGGTGCTGGGTGATCAGTACTCAGGGTGCTTGGTGCTCAGTGCTCAGGGTGCTGGCTGCTCAGTGCTCAGGGTGCCTGGGTGCTCAGTACTCAGTGCTCAGGATGCTGGGTGCTCAGTGCTCAGGGTGCTGGGTGCTCAGTGCTCAGGGTGCTCAGTGCTCAGTGCTCAGTACTCAGGGTGCTCGGTGCTCAGTGCTCAGGGTGCTGGGTGCTCAGTACTCAGGGTGCTGGGTGCTCAGTGCTCGGGGTGCTGGGTGCTCAGTGCTCAGGGTGAATCAGTGCTCAGTACTCAGGGTGCTGGGTGCTCAGTGCTCAGGGTGCTGGGTGCTCAGTCCTCAGGGTGCTCATACTCAGGGTGCTCGGTGCTCAGTGCTCAGTACTCAGGGTGCTCAGTACTCAGGGTGCTGGGTGCTCAGTGCTCGGGGTGCTGGGTGCTCTGTACTCAGGGTGCTGGGTGCTCAGTACTCGGGGTGCTGGGTCCTCAGTACTCAGGGTGCTGGGTGCTCAGTGCTCGGGGTGCTTGGTGCTCAGTGCTCAGGGTGATCGGTGCCTCCAGTGCTCAGGGTGCTGGGTGCTCAGTCCTCCGGGTGCTCAGTGCTCAGGGTGCTGGGTGCTCAGTGCTCGCTGTGCTCAGTGCTCAGTACTCAGGGTGCTGGAGTGCTCAGTACTCAGGGTGCTGGGTGCTCAGTACTCAGGGTGCTGGGTGCTCAGTACTCAGGGTGCTGGGTGCTCAGTGCTCAGGGTGCTGGGTGCTCAGTGCTCAGGGTGCTGGGTGCTCATTGCTCGGGGTGCTGGGTGCTCAGGGCTGTGGTGCTTGGTGCTCAGTGCTCAGTGCTCAGGGTGCTGGGTGCTCAGCTGCTCAGTGCTCAGGGTGCTGGTTGCTCAGTACTCAGGGTGCTTGGTGCTCAGTACTCAGGGGCTGGGGGTGCTCAGTGCTCAGGGTGCTCTGTGCTCAGTACTCGGGGGTGCTGGGTGCTCAGTGCTCGGTGTGCTGTGTGCTCAGTGCTCAGGGTGCTGGGTGCTCAGTGGCTCAGGGTGCTGGGTGCTCAGTGCTCGGGGTGCTGGGTGCTCAGTCCTCAAGGTGCTGGGTGCTCAGTGCTCAGGGTGCTGGGTGCTCAGTCCTCGGGGTGCTCCGTGCTCAGTGATGAGGGTACTGGTGCTCAGTACTCAGGGTGCTCGGTGCTCAGTACTCAGGGTTCTCAGTGCTCAGTACTCAGGGTGCTGGGTGCTCAGTGCTCAGGGTGCTGGGTGCTCAGTACTCAGAGTGATCAGTGCTCAGTACTCGGGGTGCTTGGTGCTCAGTACTAAGGGTGCTCAGTGCTCAGTACCTCGGGGTGCTGGGTGCTCATTGTTCAGGGTGCTGGGTGCTCAGTGCACGGGGTGCTGGGTGCTCAGTTCTAGGGGCGCTGGGGTGCTCAGTGCTCGGGGTGCTGGGTGCTCAGTACTCGGGGTGCTGGGTGCTCAGTGCTCAGGGTGCTCAGTGCTCAGTACTCAGTGCTCAGGGGTGCTCAGTGCTCAGTGCTCAGGGTGCTGAGTGTTCAGTACTCAGGGTACTGGGTGCTCAGTACTCAGGGTGCTGGGTGCTCAGTGCTCAGGGTGCTGGGTTCACAGTGCTCAGGGTGCTGGGTGCTCAGTACTCAGGGTGATGGGTGCTTAGTGCTCGAGGTGCTCGGTGCTCAGTACTCAATGTGCTGGGTGCTCAGTGCTCAGGGTGCTGGGTGCTCAGTCCTCGGGGTGCTCCGTGCTCAGGGTGCTATGTGCTCAGTGCTCAGGGTGCTGGGTGCTCAGGTGCTCGGGGTGCTGGGTGCTGAGTGCTCAGGGTGCTGGGTAATCAGTGCTTGGGGTGCTCGGTGCTCAGTGCTCAGGGTCCTGGTGCTCAGTACTCAGGGTGCTGGGTGCTTAGTACTCAGGGTGCTCAGTGCGCCGTACACAGGGTGCTGGGTGCTCAGTGCTAGGGGTGCTGGGTGCTCAGTGCTCAGTACTCAGGGTGCTGGGTGCTCAGTGCTCGCGGTGCTGGGTTCTCAGTACTCAGCGTGCTGGGTGCTCAGTACTCAGGGTGCTGGGTGCTCAGTGCTCAGTGTGCTGGGTGCTCAGTGCTCAGGGTGCTGGGTGCTCAGTGATCGGGGTGCTGGGTGCTCAGTACTCAGGGTGCTCAGTGCTCACGGAGCTCGGTGCTCAGTACTCGGGGTGCTGGTGCTCAGTGCTCAGGGTGCTCAGTGCTCAGTACTCAGTGCTCAGGGTGCTCAGTGCTCAGTGCTCAGGGTGCTTCGTGCACAGTGCTCAGGGTGCTGGGTGCTCAGTACTCAGGTGCTGGGTGCTTAGTGCTCGAGGTGCTCGGTGCTCAGTACTCAAGGTGCTGGGTGCTCAGAGCTCAGGGTGCTGGGTGCTCAGTCCTCGGGGTGCTCCGTGCTCAGGGTGCTATGTGCTCAGTGCTCAGGGTGCTGGGTGGCTCAGTGCTCGGGGTGCTGGGTGCTGAGTGCTCAGGGTGCTGAGTAATCAGTGCTCAGGGTGCTCGGTGCTCAGTGCTCAGGGTCCTGGGTGCTCAGTACTCAGGGTGCTGGGTGCTTAGTACTCAGGGTGCTCAGTGCTCAGTACACAGGGTGCTGGGTGCTCAGTGCTAGGGGTGCTTGGTGCTCAGTGCTCAGGGTGCTTGTTGCTCAGTACTCAGGGTGCTGGGTGCTTAGTGCTCGGGGTGCTGGGTGCTCAGTGCTCAGGGTGATCAGTGCTCAGTACTCAGGGTGCTGGGTGCTCAGTGCTCAGGGTGCTGGGTGCTCAGTGCTCAGAGTGTTGGGTGCTCAGTACTCAGGGTGCTGGGTGCTCAGTGCTCAGTGCTCAGGGTGCTCAGTGCTCAGGGTGCTCAGTGCTCAGGGTGCTGGGTGCTCAGGGTGCTGGGTGCTCAGTGCTCGGGGTGCTGGGTGCTCAGTGCTCATTGCTCAGGGTGCTGGGTGCTCAGTGCTCAGGGTGCTGGGTGTTCAGTACTCAGGGTGCTCGGTGCTCAGTGCTCAGGGTGCTGGGTGCTCAGTACTCAGGGTTCTGGGTGCTCAGTGCTCGGGGTGCTGGGTGCTCAGTGCTCAGGGTGCTGGGTGCTCAGTCCTCAGGGTGCTCAGTACTCAGGGTGCTCGGTGCTCAGTGCTCAGTACTCAGGGTGCTCAGTACACAGGGTGCTGGGTGCTCAGTGCTCGGGGTGCTGGGTGCTCAGTACTCAGGGTGCTGGGTGCTCAGTACTCGGGGTGCTGGGTCCTCAGTACTCAGGGTGCTGGGTGCTCAGTGCTCGGGGTGCTGGGTGCTCAGTGCTCAGGGTGATCGGTGCTCAGTGCTCAGGGTGCTGGGTGCTCAGTCCTCCGGGTGCTCAGTGCTCAGGGTGCTGGGTGCTCAGTGCTCGGGGTGCTCGGTGCTCAGTACTTAGGGTGCTGAGTGCTCAGTACTCAGGGTGCTGGGTGCTCAGTACTCAGGGTGCTGGGTGCTCAGTACTCAGGGTGCTGGATGCTCAGTGCTCAGGTTGCTGGGTGCTCAGTGCTCAGGGTGCTGCTTGCTCAGTGCTCGGGGTGCTGGGTGCTCAGGGCTGTGGTGCTGGGTGCTCAGTGCTCAGTGCTCAGGGTGCTGGGTGCTCAGTGCTCAGTGCTCAGGGTGCTGGTTGCTCAGTACTCAGGGTGCTTGGTGCTCAGTACTCAGGGTGCTGGGTGGTAAGTGCTCAGGGTGCTCTGTGCTCAGTACTCAGGGTGCTGGGTGCTCAGTGCTCGGTGTGCTGCGTGCTCAGTGCTCAGGGTGCTGGGTGCTCAGTGCTCAGGGTGCTGGGTGCTCAGTACTCAGGGTGCTGGGTGCTCAGTGCTCGGGGTGCTCGGTGCTCAGTACTCAAGGTGCTGGGTGCTCAGTGCTCGGGGTGCTGGGTGCTCAGTCCTCGGGGTGCTCCGTGCTCAGTGCTCAGGGTGCTGGGTGCTCAGTACTCAGTGCTCAGGGTGCTCAGTGCTCAGTGCTCAGGGTGCTGGGTGTTCAGTACTCAGGGTGCTGGGTGCTCAGTACTCAGGGTGCTGGGTGCTCAGTGCTCAGGGTGTCGGGTGCTCAGTACTCTGGGTGTTGGGTGCTCAGTACTCAGGGTGCTGGGTGCTCCGTGCTCGGGGTGCTGGGTGCTCAGTGCTCAGGGTGCTGGGTGCACAGTGCTCACGATGCTGGGTGCTCAGTACTCAGGGTGCTGGGTGCTTAGTGCTCGAGGTGCTCGGTGCTCAGTACTCAATGTGCTGGGTGCTCAGTGCTCAGGGTGCTGGGTGCTCAGTCCTCGGGGTGCTCCGTGCTCAGGGTGCTATGTGCTCAGTGCCTCAGGGTGCTGGGTGCTCAGTGCTCGGGGTGCTGGGTGCTGAGTGCTCAGGGTGCTGGGTAATCAGTGCTCGGGGTGCTCGGTGCTCAGTGCTCAGGGTCCTGGGTGCTCAGTACTCAGGGTGCTGGGTGCTTAGTACTCAGGGTGCTCAGTGCTCAGTACACAGGGTGCTGGGTGCTCAGTGCTAGGGGTGCTGGGTGCTCAGTGCTCAGTACTCAGGGTGCTGGATGCTCAGTGCTCGCGGTGCTGGGTTCTCAGTACTCAGCGTGCTGGGTGCTCAGTACTCAGGGTGCTGGGTGCTCAGTGCTCAGGGTGCTGGGTGCTCAGTGCTCAGGGTGCTGGGTGCTCAGTGATCGGGGGTGCTGGGTGCTCAGTACTCAGGGTGCTCAGTGCTCGGGGAGCTCGGTGCTCAGTACTCAGGGTGCTGGGTGCTCAGTACTCAGTGCTCGGGATCCTGGGTGCTCCGTGCTCGGGATGCTGGGTGCTCAGTGCTCTGGGTGCTTAGTGCTCAGTACTCAGGGTGCTGGGTGCTCAGTACTCAGGGTGCTGGGTGCTCATTCTCGGGGTGCTGGATGCTCAGTGCTCGGGGTGCTGGGTGCTCAGTACTCAGGGTGCTGGGGGCTCAGTATTCAGGGTGCTGGGTGCACAGTGCTCAGGTTGCTGGGTGCTCAGTGCTCAGGGTGCTGGGTGCTCAGTGCTCGGGGTGCTGGGTGCTCAGGGCTGTGGTGCTGGGTGCTCAGTGCTCAGGGTGCTGGGTGCTCAGTACTCAGGGTGCTGGGTGCTCAGTGCTCGGGGTGCTGGGTGCTCAGTGCTCAGGGTGATCAGTGCTCAGTACTCAGGGTGCTGGGTGCTCAGTGCTCAGGGTGCTGGGTGCTCAGTGCTCAGAGTGTTGGGTGCTCAGTACTCAGGGTGCTGGGTGCTCAGTGCTCAGTGCTCAGGGTTCTCAGTGCTCAGGGTGCTCAATGCTCAGGGGGCTGGGTGCTCAGGGTGCTGGGTGCTCAGTGCTCGGGGTGCTGGGTGCTCAGTGCTCAGGGTGCTGGGTGCTCAGTGCTCAGGGTGCTGGGTGTTCAGTACTCAGGGTGCTCGGTGCTCAGTGCTCAGGGTGCTGGGTGCTCAGTACTCAGGGTGCTGGGTGCTCAGTGCTCGGGGTGCTGGGTGCTCAGTACTCAGGGTGCTGGGTGCTCAGTACTCGGGGTGCTGGGTCCTCAGTACTCAGGGTGCTGGGTGCTCAGTGCTCGGGGTGCTGGGTGCTCAGTGCTCAGGGTGATCGGTGCTCAGTGCTCAGGGTGCTGGGTGCTCAGTCCTCCGGGTGCTCAGTGCTCAGGGTGCTGGGTGCTCAGTGCTCGGGGTGCTCGGTGCTCAGTACTTAGGGTGCTGAGTGCTCAGTACTCAGGGTGCTGTGTGCTCAGTACTCAGGGTGCTGGGTGCTCAGTACTCAGGGTGCTGGATGCTCAGTGCTCAGGTTGCTGGGTGCTCAGTGCACAGGGTGCTGCTTGCTCAGTGCTCGGGGTGCTGGGTGCTCAGGGCTGTGGTGCTGGGTGCTCAGTGCTCAGTGCTCAGGGTGCTGGGTGCTCAGTGCTCAGTGCTCAGGGTGCTGGTTGCTCAGTACTCAGGGTGCTTGGTGCTCAGTACTCAGGGTGCTGGGTGGTAAGTGCTCAGGGTGCTCTGTGCTCAGTACTCAGGGTGCTGGGTGCTCAGTGCTCGGTGTGCTGCGTGCTCAGTGCTCAGGTGCTGGGTGCTCAGTGCTCAGGGTGCTGGGTGCTCAGTACTCAGGGTGCTGGGTGCTCAGTGCTCGGGGTGCTCGGTGCTCAGTACTCAAGGTGCTGGGTGCTCAGTGCTCAGGGTGCTGGGTGCTCAGTCCTCGGGGTGCTCCGTGCTCAGTGATCAGGGTGCTGGGTGCTCAGTACTCAGGGTGCTCGGTGCTCAGTACTCAGGGTTCTCAGTGCTCAATACTCAGGGTGCTGGGTTCTCAGTGCTCAGGGTGCTGGGTGCTCAGTACTCAGTGCTCAGGGTGCTCAGTGATCAGTGCTCAGGGTGCTGGGTGTTCAGTACTCAGGGTGCTGGGTGCTCAGTACTCAGGGTGCTGGGTGCTCAGTGCTCAGGGTGTCGGGTGCTCAGTACTCTGGGTGTTGGGTGCTCAGTACTCAGGGTGCTGGGTGCTCCGTGCTCGGGGTGCTGGGTGCTCAGTGCTCAGGGTGCTGGGTGCACAGTGCTCACGATGCTGGGTGCTCAGTACTCAGGGTGCTGGGTGCTTAGTGCTCGAGGTGCTCGGTGCTCAGTACTCAATGTGCTGGGTGCTCAGTGCTCAGGGTGCTGGGTGCTCAGTCCTCGGGGTGCTCCCGTGCTCAGGGTGCTATGTGCTCAGTGCTCAGGGTGCTGGGTGCTCAGTGCTCGGGGTGCTGGGTGCTGAGTGCTCAGGGTGCTGGGTAATCAGTGCTCGGGGTGCTCGGTGCTCAGTGCTCAGTGTCCTGGGTGCTCAGTACTCAGGGTGCTGGGTGCTTAGTACTCAGGGTGCTCACTGCTCAGTACATAGGGTGCTGGGTGCTCAGTGCTAGGGGTGCTGGGTGCTCAGTGCTCAGTACTCAGGGTGCTGGGTGCTCAGTGCTCGCGGTGCTGGGTTCTCAGTACTCAGCGTGCTGGGTGCTCAGTACTCAGGGTGCTGGGTGCTCAGTGCTCAGGGTGCTGGGTGCTCAGTGCTCAGGGTGCTGGGTGCTCAGTGATCGGGGTGCTGGGTGCTCAGTACTCAGGGTGCTCAGTGCTCGGGGAGCTCGGTGCTCAGTACTCAGGGTGCTGGGTGCTCACTACTCAGTGCTCGGGATCCTGGGGTGCTCCGTGCTCGGGATGCTGGGTGCTCAGTGCTCTGGGTGCTTAGTGCTCAGTACTCAGGGTGCTGGGTGCTCAGTACTCAGGGTGCTGGGTGCTCATTCTCGGGGTGCTGGGTGCTCAGTGCTCGGGGTGCTGGGTGCTCAGTACTCAGGGTGCTGGGGGCTCAGTACTCAGGGTGCTGGGTGCACAGTGCTCAGGTTGCTGGGTGCTCAGTGCTCAGGGTGCTGGGTGCTCAGTGCTCGGGGTGCTGGGTGCTCAGGGCTGTGGTGCTGGGTGCTCAGTGCTCAGGGTGCTGGGTGCTCAGTACTCAGGGTGCTGGGTGCTCAGTGCTCGGGGTGCTGGGTGCTCAGTGCTCAGGGTGATCAGTGCTCAGTACTCAGGGTGCTGGGTGCTCAGTGCTCAGGGTGCTGGGTGCTCAGTGCTCAGAGTGTTGGGTGCTCAGTACTCAGGGTGCTGGGTGCTCAGTGCTCAGTGCTCAGGGTTCTCAGTGCTCAGGGTGCTCAATGCTCAGGGGGCTGGGTGCTCAGGGTGCTGGGTGCTCAGTGCTCGGGGTGCTGGGTGCTCAGTGCTCAGGGTGCTGGGTGCTCAGTGCTCAGGGTGCTGGGTGTTCAGTACTCAGGGTGCACGGTGCTCAGTGCTCAGGGTGCTGGGTGCTCAGTACTCAGGGTGCTGGGTGCTCAGTGCTCGGGGTGCTGGGTGCTCAGTGCTCAGGGTGCTGGGTGCTCAGTCCTCAGGGTGCTCAGTACTCAGGGTGCTCTGTGCTCAGTGCTCAGTACTCAGGGTGCTCAGTACTCAGGGTGCTGGGTGCTCAGTGCTCGGGGTGCTGGGTGCTCAGTACTCAGGGTGCTGGGTGCTCAGTACTCAGGGTGCTGGGTCCTCAGTACTCAGGGTGCTGGGTGCTCAGTGCTCGGGGTGCTGGGTGCTCAGTGCTCAGGGTGATCGGTGCTCAGTGCTCAGGCTGCTGGGTGCTCAGTGCTCAGGTTGCTGGGTGCTCAGTGCTCAGGGTGCTGGGTGCTCAGTGCTCTTGGTGCTGGGTGCTCAGGGCTGTGGTGCTGGGTGCTCAGTGCTCAGTGCTCAGGGTGCTGTGTGCTCAGTGCTCAGTGCTCAGGGTGCTGGTTGCTCAGTACTCAGGGTGCTTGGTGCTCAGTACTCAGGGTGCTGGGTGCTAAGTGCTCACGGTGCTCTGTGCTCAGTACTCAGGGTGCTGGGTGCTCAGTGCTCGGTGTGCTGCGTGCTCAGTGCTCAGGGTGCTGGGTGCTCAGTGCTCAGGGTGCTGGGTGCTCAGTACTCAGGGTGCTGGGTGCTCAGTGCTCGGGGTGCTCGGTGCTCAGTACTCAAGGTGCTGGGTGCTCAGTGCTCAGGGTGCTGGGTGCTCAGTCCTCGGGGTGCTCCGTGCTCAATGATCAGGGTGCTGGGTGCTCAGTACTCAGGGTGCTCGGTGCTCAGTACTCAGGGTTCTCAGTGCTCAATACTCAGGGTGCTGGGTGCTCAGTGCTCAGGGTGCTGGGTGCTCAGTACTCAGGGTGCTCAGTGCTCAGTACTCGGGGTGCTTGGTGCTCAGTACTCAGGGTGCTCAGTGCTCAGTACTCGGGGTGCTGGGTGCTCATTGCTCAGGGTGCTGGGTGCTCAGTACTCGGGGTGCTGGGTGCTCAGTGCTCAGGGTGCTCAGTGCTCAGTACTCAGTGCTCAGGGTGCTCAGTGCTCAGTGCTCAGGGTGCTGGGTGTTCAGTACTCAGGGTGCTGGGTGCTCAGTACTCAGGGTGCTGGGTGCTCAGTGCTCAGGGTGCCGGGTGCTCAGTACTCTGGGTGTTGGGTGCTCAGTACTCAGGGTGCTGGGTGCTCCGTGCTCGGGGTGCTGGGTGCTCAGTGCTCAGGGTGCTGGGTGCACAGTGCTCAGGCTGCTGGGTGCTCAGTACTCAGGGTGCTGGGTGCTTAGTGCTCGAGGTGCTCGGTGCTCAGTACTCAATGTGCTGGGTGCTCAGTGCTCAGGGTGCTGGGTGCTCAGTCCTCGGGGTGCTCCGTGCTCAGGGTGCTATGTGCTCAGTGCTCAGGGTGCTGGGTGCTCAGTGCTCGGGGTGCTGGGTGCTGAGTGCTCAGGGTGCTGGGTAATCAGTGCTCGGGGTGCTCGGTGCTCAGTGCTCAGGGTCCTGGGTGCTCAGTACTCAGGGTGCTGGGTGCTTAGTACTCAGGGTGCTCAGTGCTCAGTACACAGGGTGCTGGGTGCTCAGTGCTAGGGGTGCTGGGTGCTCAGTGCTCAGTACTCAGGGTGCTGGGTGCTCAGTGCTCGCGGTGCTGGGTTCTCAGTACTCAGCGTGCTGGGTGCTCAGTACTCAGGGTGCTGGGTGCTCAGTGCTCAGGGTGCTGGGTGCTCAGTGCTCAGGGTGCTGGATGCTCAGTGATCGGGGTGCTGGGTGCTCAGTACTCAGGGTGCTCAGTGCTCGGGGAGCTCGGTGCTGAGTACTCAGTGCTCGGGGTCCTTGGTGCTCCGTGCTCGGGGTGCTGGGTGCTCAGTACTCGGGGTGCTGGGTCCTCAGTGCTCGGGGTGCTCAGTGCTCAGGGTGATCGGTGCTCAGTGCTCAGGGTGCTGGGTGCTCAGTACTCGGGGTGCTGGGTCCTCAGTACTCAGGGTGCTGGGTGCTCAGTGCTCGGGGTGCTCGGTGCTCAGTAACTTAGGGTGCTGAGTGCTCAGTACTCAGGGTGCTGGGTGCTCAGTACTCAGGGTGCTGGGTGCTCAGTACTCAGGGTGCTGGGGTGCTCAGTGCTCAGGTTGCTGGGTGCTCAGTGCTCAGGGTGCTGGGTGCTCAGTGCTCTGTGTGCTGGGTGCTCAGGGCTGTGGTGCTGGGTGCTCAGTGCTCAGTGCTCAGGGTGCTGGGTGCTCAGTGCTCAGTGCTCAGGGTGCTGGTTGCTCAGTACTCAGTGTGCTTGGTGCTCAGTACTCAGGGTGCTGGGTGCTCAGTGCTCAGGGTGCTCTGTGCTCAGTACTCAGGGTGCTGGGTGCTCAGTGCTCGGTGTGCTGCGTGCTCAGTGCTCAGGGTGCTGGGGGCTCAGTGCTCAGGGTGCTGGGTGCACAGTACTCAGGGTGCTGGGTGCTCAGTGCTCGGGGTGCTCGGTGCTCAGTACTCAAGGTGCTGGGTGCTCAGTGCTCAGGGTGCTGGGTGCTCAGTCCTCGGTGTGCTCCGTGCTCAGTGATCAGGGTGCTGGGTGCTCAGTACTCAGGGTGCTCGGTGCTCAGTGCTCAGGGTGCTGGGTGCACAGTGCTCAGGGTGCTGGGTGCACAGTGCTCAGGGTGCTGGGTGCTCAGTGCTCAGGGTGCTCGGGTGCTCAGTACTCTGGGTGTTGGGTGCTCAGTACTCAGGGTGCTGGGTGCTCAGTGCTCGGGGTGCTTGGTGCTCAGTGCTCGGGGTGGTGGGTGCTCAGTACTCAGGGTGCTGGGGGCTCAGTACTCAGGGTGCTGGGGGCTCAGTACTCAGGGTGCTGGGTGCTCAGTGCTGAGGGTGCTGGGTGCTCAGTCCTCAGGGTGCTCAGTGCTCAGGGTGTTGGGTGCTCAGTGCTCGGGGTGCTCGGTGCTCAGTACACAGGGTGCTGGGTGCTCAGTGCTCGGGGTGCTGGGTGCTCAGTACTCAGGGTGCTGGGTGCTCAGTGCTCAGGGTGCTGGGTGCTCAGTGATCGGGGTGCTGGGTGCTCAGTACTCAGGGTGCTGGGTGCTCAGTACTCAGCGTGCTGGGGTGCTCAGTACTCAGGGTGCTGGGTGCTCAGTGCTCAGGGTGCTGGGTGCTCAGTGATCGGGGTGCTGGGTGCTCAGTACTCAGGGTGCTCAGTGCTCGGGGAGCTCGGTGCTCAGTACTCAGTGCTCGGGGTGCTTAGTGCTCTGTACTCAGGGTGCTGGGTGCTCAGTACTCAGTGTGCTGGGTGCTCATTCTCGTCGGGTGCTGGGTGCTCAGTGCTCAGGGTGCTGGGTGCTCAGTACTCAGGGTGCTGGTGGCTCAGTACTCAGGGTGCTGGGTGCTCAGTACTCAGGGTGCTCGGTTCTCAGTACTCAGGGTGCTGGGTGCTCATTCTCGGGGTGCTGGGTGCTCAGTGCTCAGGGTGCTGGGTGCTCAGTACTCAGGGTGCTGGCTGCTCAGTACTCAGCGTGATCTGTTCTCAGTACACAGATTGCTGGGTGCTCAGTGCTCGGGGTGCTGGGTGCTCAGTACTCGGGGTGCTCAGTGCACAGTACTCAGGGTGCTGGGTGCTCAGTACTCAGGGTGCTGGGTGCTCAGTGCTCGGGGTGCTGGGGTGCTCAGTACTCGGGGTGCTTTGTGCTCAGTGCTCAGGGTGCTGGGTGCTCAGTGCTCGGGGTGCTGGGTGCTCAGTGCTGAGGGTGGTGCTGGGTGCTCAGTACTCAGGGTGCTGGGTGCTCAGTGCTCAGCGTGCTGGGTGCTCAGTACTAAGGGTGCTGGGTGCTCAGTACTCAGGGTGCTCGGTGCTCATTACTCAGGGTGCTGGGTGCTCAGTGCTCAGGGTGCTGTGTACTCAGTACTCAGGGTGCTGGGTGCTCAGTACTCACTCTGCTGGGTGCTCAGTGCTCAGGGTGCTGGGTGCTCAGTGCTCAGGGGTGCTGGGTGCTCAGTACTCAGGGTGCTGAGTGCTCAATGCTCAGGGTGATCGGTGCTCAGTACTCAGGGTGCTCAGTACTCAGGGTGCTGGGTGCTCAGTGCTCGGGGTGCTGGATGCTCAGTACTCGGGGTGCTGGGTGCTCTGTACTCAGGGTGCTGGGTGCTCAGTGCTCAGGGTGCTGGGTGTTCAGTACTCAGGGTGCACGGTGCTCAGTGCTCAGGGTGCTGGGTGCTCAGTACTCAGGGTGCTGGGTGCTCAGTGCTCGGGGTGCTGGGTGCTCAGTGCTCAGGGTGCTGGGTGCTCAGTCCTCAGGGTGCTCAGTACTCAGGGTGCTCTGTGCTCAGTGCTCAGTACTCAGGGTGCTCAGTACTCAGGGTGCTGGGTGCTCAGTGCTCGGGGTGCTGGGTGCTCAGTACTCAGGGTGCTGGGTGCTCAGTACTCAGGGTGCTGGGTCCTCAGTACTCAGGGGTGCTGGGTGCTCAGTGCTCGGGGTGCTGGGTGCTCAGTGCTCAGGGTGATCGGTGCTCAGTGCTCAGGGTGCTGGGTGCTCAGTGCTCAGGTTGCTGGGTGCTCAGTGCTCAGGGGTGCTGGGTGCTCAGTGCTCGGGGTGCTGGGTGCTCAGGGCTGTGGTGCTGGGTGCTCAGTGCTCAGTGCTCAGGGTGCTGTGTGCTCAGTGCTCAGTGCTCAGGGTGCTGGTTGCTCAGTACTCAGGGTGCTTGGTGCTCAGTACTCAGGGTGCTGGGTGCTAAGTGCTCACGGTGCTCTGTGCTCAGTACTCAGGGTGCTGGGTGCTCAGTGCTCGGTGTGCTGCGTGCTCAGTGCTCAGGGGTGCTGGGTGCTCAGTGCTCAGGGTGCTGGGTGCTCAGTACTCAGGGTGCTGGGTGCTCAGTGCTCGGGGTGCTCGGTGCTCAGTACTCAAGGTGCTGGGGTGCTCAGTGCTCAGGGTGCTGGGTGCTCAGTCCTCGGGGTGCTCCGTGCTCAATGATCAGGGTGCTGGGTGCTCAGTACTCAGGGTGCTCGGTGCTCAGTACTCAGGGTTCTCAGTGCTCAATACTCAGGGTGCTGGGTGCTCAGTGCTCAGGGTGCTGGGTGCTCAGTACTCAGGGTGCTCAGTGCTCAGTACTCGGGGTGCTTGGTGCTCAGTACTCAGGGTGCTCAGTGCTCAGTACTCGGGGTGCTGGGTGCTCATTGCTCAGGGTGCTGGGTGCTCAGTACTCGGGGTGCTGGGTGCTCAGTGCTCAGGGTGCTCAGTGCTCAGTACTCAGTGCTCAGGGTGCTCAGTGCTCAGTGCTCAGGGTGCTGGGTGTTCAGTACTCAGGGTGCTGGGTGCTCAGTACTCAGGGTGCTGGGTGCTCAGTGCTCAGGGTGCCGGGTGCTCAGTACTCTGGGTGTTGGGTGCTCAGTACTCAGGGTGCTGGGTGCTCCGTGCTCGGGGTGCTGGGTGCTCAGTGCTCAGGGTGCTGGGTGCACAGTGCTCAGGCTGCTGGGTGCTCAGTACTCAGGGGTGCTGGGTGCTTAGTGCTCGAGGTGCTCGGTGCTCAGTACTCAATGTGCTGGGTGCTCAGTGCTCAGGGTGCTGGGTGCTCAGTCCTCGGGGTGCTCCGTGCTCAGGGTGCTATGTGCTCAGTGCTCAGGGTGCTGGGTGCTCAGTGCTCGGGGTGCTGGGTGCTGAGTGCTCAGGGTGCTGGGTAATCAGTGCTCGGGGTGCTCGGTGCTCAGTGCTCAGGGTCCTGGGTGCTCAGTACTCAGGGTGCTGGGTGCTTAGTACTCAGGGTGCTCAGTGCTCAGTACACAGGGTGCTGGGTGCTCAGTGCTAGGGGTGCTGGGTGCTCAGTGCTCAGTACTCAGGGTGCTGGGTGCTCAGTGCTCGCGGTGCTGGGTTCTCAGTACTCAGCGTGCTGGGTGCTCAGTACTCAGGGTGCTGGGTGCTCAGTGCTCAGGGTGCTGGGTGCTCAGTGCTCAGGGTGCTGGATGCTCAGTGATCGGGGTGCTGGGTGCTCAGTACTCAGGGTGCTCAGTGCTCGGGGAGCTCGGTGCTGAGTACTCAGTGCTCGGGGTCCTTGGTGCTCCGTGCTCGGGGTGCTGGGTGCTCAGTACTCGGGGTGCTGGGTCCTCAGTGCTCGGGGTGCTCAGTGCTCAGGGTGATCGGTGCTCAGTGCTCAGGGTGCTGGGTGCTCAGTACTCGGGGGTGCTGGGTCCTCAGTACTCAGGGTGCTGGGTGCTCAGTGCTCGGGGTGCTCGGTGCTCAGTACTTAGGGTGCTGAGTGCTCAGTACTCAGGGTGCTGGGTGCTCAGTACTCAGGGTGCTGGGTGCTCAGTACTCAGGGTGCTGGGTGCTCAGTGCTCAGGTTGCTGGGTGCTCAGTGCTCAGGGTGCTGGGTGCTCAGTGCTCTGTGTGCTGGGTGCTCAGGGCTGTGGTGCTGGGTGCTCAGTGCTCAGTGCACAGGGTGCTGGGTGCTCAGTGCTCAGTGCTCAGGGTGCTGGTTGCTCAGTACTCAGTGTGCTTGGTGCTCAGTACTCAGGGTGCTGGGTGCTCAGTGCTCAGGGTGCTCTGTGCTCAGTACTCAGGGTGCTGGGTGCTCAGTGCTCGGTGTGCTGCGTGCTCAGTGCTCAGGGTGCTGGGGGCTCAGTGCTCAGGGTGCTGGGTGCACAGTACTCAGGGTGCTGGGTGCTCAGTGCTCGGGGTGCTCGGTGCTCAGTACTCAAGGTGCTGGGTGCTCAGTGCTCAGGGTGCTGGGTGCTCAGTCCTCGGGGTGCTCCGTGCTCAGTGATCAGGGTGCTGGGTGCTCAGTACTCAGGGTGCTCGGTGCTCAGTGCTCAGGGTGCTGGGTGCACAGTGCTCAGGGTGCTGGGTGCACAGTGCTCAGGGTGCTGGGTGCTCAGTGCTCAGGGTGCCGGGTGCTCAGTACTCTGGGTGTTGGGTGCTCAGTACTCAGGGTGCTGGGTGCTCAGTGCTCGGGGTGCTTGGTGCTCAGTGCTCGGGGTGGTGGGTGCTCAGTACTCAGGGTGCTGGGGGCTCAGTACTCAGGGTGCTGGGGGCTCAGTACTCAGGGTGCTGGGGTGCTCAGTGCTGAGGGTGCTGGGTGCTCAGTCCTCAGGGTGCTCAGTGCTCAGGGTGTTGGGTGCTCAGTGCTCGGGGTGCTCGGTGCTCAGTACACAGGGTGCTGGGTGCTCAGTGCTCGGGGTGCTGGGTGCTCAGTACTCAGGGTGCTGGGTGCTCAGTGCTCAGGGTGCTGGGTGCTCAGTGATCGGGGTGCTGGGTGCTCAGTACTCAGGGTGCTGGGTGCTCAGTACTCAGCGTGCTGGGTGCTCAGTACTCAGGGTGCTGGGTGCTCAGTGCTCAGGGTGCTGGGTGCTCAGTGATCGGGGTGCTGGGTGCTCAGTACTCAGGGTGCTCAGTGCTCGGGGAGCTCGGTGCTCAGTACTCAGTGCTCGGGGTGCTTAGTGCTCTGTACTCAGGGTGCTGGGTGCTCAGTACTCAGTGTGCTGGGTGCTCATTCTCGGGGTGCTGGGTGCTCAGTGCTCAGGGTGCTGGGTGCTCAGTACTCAGGGTGCTGGTGGCTCAGTACTCAGGGTGCTGGGTGCTCAGTACTCAGGGTGCTCGGTTCTCAGTACTCAGGGTGCTGGGTGCTCATTCTCGGGGTGCTGGGTGCTCAGTGCTCAGGGTGCTGGGTGCTCAGTACTCAGGGTGCTGGCTGCTCAGTACTCAGCGTGATCTGTTCTCAGTACACAGATTGCTGGGTGCTCAGTGCTCGGGGTGCTGGGTGCTCAGTACTCGGGGTGCTCAGTGCACAGTACTCAGGGTGCTGGGTGCTCAGTACTCAGGGTGCTGGGGTGCTCAGTGCTCGGGGTGCTGGGTGCTCAGTACTCGGGGTGCTTTGTGCTCAGTGCTCAGGGTGCTGGGTGCTCAGTGCTCGGGGTGCTAGGTGCTCAGTGCTGAGCGGTGGTGCTGGGTGCTCAGTACTCAGGGTGCTGGGTGCTCAGTGCTCAGCGTGCTGGGTGCTCAGTACTAAGGGTGCTGGGTGCTCAGTACTCAGGGTGCTCGGTGCTCATTACTCAGGGTGCTGGGTGCTCAGTGCTCAGGGTGCTGTGTACTCAGTACTCAGGGTGCTGGGTGCTCAGTACTCACTCTGCTGGGTGCTCAGTGCTCAGGGTGCTGGGTGCTCAGTGCTCAGGGTGCTGGGTGCTCAGTACTCAGGGTGCTGAGTGCTCAATGCTCAGGGTGATCGGTGCTCAGTACTCAGGGTGCTCAGTACTCAGGGTGCTGGGTGCTCAGTGCTCGGGGTGCTGGATGCTCAGTACTCGGGGTGCTGGGTGCTCTGTACTCAGGGTGCTGGGTGCTCAGTGCTCGGGGTCCTGGGTGCTCAGTGCTCAGGGTGATGGGTGCTCAGTACTCAGTGTGCTGGGTGCTCAGTGCTCAGGGTGCTGGGTGCTCAGTCCTCAGGGTGCTCAGTGCTCAGGGTGCTGGGTGCTCAGCGCTCGGGGTGCTCGGTGCTCAGTACTCAGGGTGCTGAGGGCTCAGTACTCAGGGTGCTGGGTGCTCAGTACTCATGGTGCTGGGTGCTCAGTACTCAGGGGGCTGGGTGCTGAGTGCTCAGGGTGCTGGGTGCTCAGTGCTCAGGGTGCTGGGTGCTCAGTGCTCGGGGTGCTGGGTGCTCAGTGCTCGGGGTGCTGGGTGCTCAGTGCTCAGTGCTCAGGGTGTTGGGTGCTCAGTGCTCAGTGCTCAGGGTGCTGGGTGCTCAGTACTCTGGGTGTTGGGTGCTCAGTACTTAGTGTGCTGGGTGCTCAGTGCTCGGGGTGCTGGGTGCTCAGTGCTCGGGGTGCTGGGTGCTCAGTGCTCAGGGTGCTGGGTCCTCAGTATTCAGGGTGCTGGGTGCTCAGTGCTCGGGGTGCTCGGTGCTCAGTACTCAAGGTGCTGGGTGCTCAGTGCTCAGTGCTCAGGGTGCTCAGTGCTCAGGGTGCTGGGTGCTCAGGGTGCTGGGTGCTCAGTGCTCGGGGTGCTGGGTGCTCAGTGCTCAGGGTGCTGGGTGCTCAGTACTCAGGGTGCTCAGTGCTCAGTACTCGGGGTGCTGGGTGCTCTGTACTCAGGGTGCTGGGTGCTCAGTGCTCGGGGTCCTGGGTGCTCAGTGCTCAGGGTGATGGGTGCTCAGTACTCAGGGTGCTGGGTGCTCAGTGCTCAGGGTGCTGGGTGCTCAGTCCTCAGGGTGCTCAGTGCTCAGGGTGCTGGGTGCTCAGTGCTCGGGGGTGCTCGGTGCTCAGTACTCAGGGTGCTGGGTGCTCAGTGCTCGGGGTGCACGGTGCTCAGTGCTCAGTACTCAGGGTGCTGGGTGCTCAGTGCTCGGGGTGCTGGGTGCTCAGTACTCAGCGTGCTGGGTGCTCAGTACTCAGGGTGCTGGGTGCTCAGTGCTCAGGGTGCTGGGTGCTCAGTACTCAGGGTGCTCAGTGCTCGGGGAGCTCGGTGCTCAGTACTCAGTGCTCGGGGTCCTGGGTGCTCCCGTGCTCGGGGTGCTGGGTGCTCAGTGCTCTGGGTGCTTAGTGCTCTGTACTCAGGGTGCTGGGTGCTCAGTACTCAGGGTGCTGGGGTGCTCAGTACTCAGGGTGCTGGGGGCTCAGTACTCAGGGTGCTGGGTGCTCAGTACTCAGGGTGCTCGGTTCTCTGTACTCAGGGTGCTGGGTGCTCATTCTCGGGGTGCTGGGTGCTCAGTGCTCAGGGTGCTGGGTGCTCAGTACTCAGGGTGCTGGGTGCTCAGTACTCAGGGTGATCTGTTCTCAGTACACAGATTGCTGGGTGCTCAGTTCTCGGGGTGCTGGGTGTTCAGTACTCGGGGTGCTCAGTGCACAGTACTCATGGTGCTGGGTGCTCAGTGCTGAGGGTGGTGCTGGGTGCTCAGTACTCAGGGTGCTGGGTGCTCAGTGCTCAGGGTGCTGGGTGCTCAGTACTAAGGGTGCTGGGGTGCTCAGTACTCAGGGTGCTCGGTGCTCAGTACTCAGGGTGCTGGGTGCTCAGTGCTCAGGGTGCTGTGTACTCAGTACTCAGGGTGGTGGGTGCTCAGTACTCACTGTGCTGGGTGCTCAGTGCTCAGGCTGCTGGGTACTCAGTGCTCAGGGTGCTGGGTGCTCAGTACTCAGGGTGCTGAGTGCTCAATGCTCAGGGTGATCGGTGCTCAGTACTCAGGGTGCTCAGTACTCAGGGTGCTGGGTGCTCAGTGCTCGGGGTGCTGGGTGCTCAGTACTCGGGGTGCTGGGTGCTCTGTACTCAGGGTGCTGGGTGCTCAGTGCTCGGGGTCCTGGGTGCTCAGTGCTCAGGGTGATGGGTGCTCAGTACTCAGTGTGCTGGGTGCTCAGTGCTCAGGGTGCTGGGTGCTCAGTCCTCAGGGTGCTCAGTGCTCAGGGTGCTGGGTGCTCAGCGCTCGGGGTGCTCGGTGCTCAGTACTCAGGGTGCTGAGGGCTCAGTACTCAGGGTGCTGGGTGCTCAGTACTCATGGTGCTGGGTGCTCAGTACTCAGGGGGCTGGGTCCTGAGTGCTCAGGGTGCTGGGTGCTCAGTGCTCAGGGTGCTGGGTGCTCAGTGCTCGGGGTGCTGGGTGCTCAGTGCTCGGGGTGCTGGGTGCTCAGTGCTCTGGGTGCTTAGTGCTCTGTACTCAGGGTGCTGGGTGCTCAGTACTCAGGGTGCTGGGTGCTCAGTACGTCAGGGGTGCTGGGGGCTCAGTACTCAGGGTGCTGGGTGCTCAGTACTCAGGGTGCTCGGTTCTCAGTACTCAGGGTGCTGGGTGCTCATTCTCGGGGTGCTGGGTGCTCAGTGCTCAGGGTGCTGGGTGCTCAGTACTCAGGGTGCTGGGTGCTCAGTACTCAGGGTTATCTGTTCTCAGTACACAGATTGCTGGGTGCTCATTGCTCGGGGTGCTGGGTGCTCAGTACTCGGGGTGCTCAGTGCACTGTACTCAGGGTGCTGGGTGCTCAGTACTCAGGGTGCTGGGTGCTCAGTGCTCGGGGTGCTGGGTGCTCAGTACTCGGGGTGCTTTGTGCTCAGTGCTCAGGGTGCTGGGTGCTCAGTGCTCGGGGTGCTGGGTGCTCAGTGCTGAGGGTGGTGCTGGGTGCTCAGTACTCAGGGTGCTGGGTGCTCAGTGCTCAGGGTGCTGGGTGCTCAGTACTAAGGGTGCTGGGTGCTCAGTACTCAGGTGCTCGGTGCTCAGTACTCAGGGTGCTGGGTGCTCAGTGCTCAGGGTGCTGTGTACTCAGTACTCAGGGTGCTGGGTGCTCAGTACTCACTGTGCTGGGTGCTCAGTGCTCAGGGTGCTGGGTGCTCAGTGCTCAGGGTGCTGGGTGCTCAGTACTCAGGGTGCTGAGTGCTCAATGCTCAGGGTGATCGGGTGCTCAGTACTCAGGTTGCTCAGTACTCAGGGTGCTGGGTGCTCAGTGCTCGGGGTGCTGGGTGCTCAGTACTCGGGGTGCTGGGTGCTCTGTACTCAGGGTGCTGGGTGCTCAGTGCTCGGGGTCCAGGGTGCTCAGTGCTCAGGGTGATGGTGCTCAGTACTCAGTGTGCTGGGTGCTCAGTGCTCAGGGTGCTGGGTGCTCAGTCCTCAGGGTGCTCAGTGCTCAGGGTGCTGGGTGCTCAGCGCTCGGGGTGCTCAGTGCTCAGTACTCAGGGTGCTGAGGGCTCAGTACTCAGGGTGCTGGGTGCTCAGTACTCATGGTGCTGGGTGCTCAGTACTTAGTGTGCTGGGTGCTCAGTGCTCAGTGCTCAGGGGTGTTGGGAGCTCAGTGCTCAGGGTGCTGGGTGCTCAGTACTCTGGGTGTTTGTGTGCTCAGTACTTAGTGTGCTGGGTGCTCAGTGCTCGGGGTGCTGGGTGCTCAGTGCTCGAGGTGCTGGGTGCTCAGTGATCAGGGTGCTGGGGTGCTCAGTATTCAGGGTGCTGGGTGCTCAGTGCTCGGGGTGCTCGGTGCTCAGTACTCAAGGTGCTGGGTGCTCAGTGCTCAGTGCTCAGGGTGCTCAGTGCTCAGGGTGCTGGGTGCTCAGGGTGCTGGGTGCTCAGTGCTCGGGGTGCTGGGTGCTCAGTGCTCAGGGTGCTGGGTGCTCAGTACTCAGGGTGCTCAGTGCTCAGTACTCGGGGGTGCTTGGTGCTCAGTACTCAGGGGTGCTCAGTGCTCAGTACTCGGGGTGCTGGGTGCTCATTGCTCAGGGGCTGGGTGCTCAGTGCACGGGGTGCTGGGGTGCTCAGTGCTAGGGGCGCTGGGTGCTCAGTGCTCGGGGTGCTGGGGTGCTCAGTACTCGGGGTGCTTTGTGCTCAGTGCTCAGGGTGCTGGGTGCTCAGTGCTCGGGGTGCTGGGTGCTCAGTGCTGAGGTGGTGCTGGGTGCTCAGTACTCAGGGTGCTGGGTGCTCAGGTGCTCAGGGTGCTGGGTGCTCAGTACTAAGGGTGCTGGGTTGCTCAGTACTCAGGGTGCTCGGTGCTCAGTACTCAGGGTGCTGGGGTGCTCAGTGCTCAGGGTGCTGTGTACTCAGTACTCAGGGTGCTGGGTGCTCAGTACTCACTGTGCTGGGTGCTCAGTGCTCAGGATGCTGGGTGCTCAGTGCTCAGGGTGCTGGGTGCTCAGTACTCAGGGTGCTGAGTGCTCAGTGCTCAGGGTGATCGGTGCTCAGTACTCAGGGTGCTCAGTACTCAGGGTGCTGGGTGCTCAGTGCTCGGGTGCTGGGTGCTCAGTACTCGGGGTGCTGGGTGCTCTGTACTCAGGGTGCTGGGTGCTCAGTGCTCGGAGTCCTGGGTGCTCAGTGCTCAGGGTGATGGGTGCTCAGTACTCAGGGTGCTGGGTGCTCAGTGCTCAGGGTGCTGGGTGCTCAGTCCTCAGGGTGCTCAGTGCTCAGGGTGCTGGGTGCTCAGTGCTCGGGGTGCTCGGTGCTCAGTACTCAGGGTGCTGGGTGCACAGTGCTAGGGGTGCTGCGTGCTCAGTGCTCTGGGTGCTGGGTGCTCAGTACTCAGCGTGCTGGGTGCTCAGTACTCAGGGTGCTGGGTGCTCAGTGCTCTGGCTGCTGGGAGCTCAGTACTCAGGGTGCTCAGTGCTCGGGGAGCTCGGAGCTCAGTACTCAGTGCTCGGGGTCCTGGGTGCTCCGTGCTCGGGGTGCTGGGTGCTCAGTGCTCTGGGTGCTTAGTGCTCTGTACTCAGGGTGCTGGGTGCTCAGTACTCAGGGTGCTGGGTGCTCAGTACTCAGGGTGCTGGGGGCTCAGTACTCAGGGTGCTGGGTGCTCAGTACTCAGGGTGCTCGGTTCTCAGTACTCAGGGTGCTGGGGTGCTCATTCTCGGGGTGCTCGGGTGCTCAGTGCTCAGGGTGCTGGGTGCTCAGTACTCAGGGTGCTGGGTGCTCAGTACTCAGGGTGATCTGTTCTCAGTAGACAGATTGCTGGGTGCTCAGTGCTCGGGGTGCTGGGTGCTCAATACTCGGGTGCTCAGTGCACAGTACTCAGGGTGCTGGGTGCTCAGTACCTCAGGGTGCTGGGTGCTCAGTGCTCGGGGTGCTGGGTGCTCAGTACTTCGGGGTGCTTTGTGCTCAGTGCTCAGGGTGCTGGGTGCTCAGTGCTCGGGGTGCTGGGTGCTCAGTGCTGAGGGTGGTGCTGGGTGCTCAGTACTCAGCGGTGCTGGGTGCTCAGTGCTCAGGGTGCTGGGTGCTCAGTACTAGGGTGCTGGGTGCTCAGTACTCAGGGTGCTCGGTGCTCAGTACTCAGGGTGCTGGGTGCTCAGTGCTCAGGGTGCTGTGTACTCAGTACTCAGGTGCTGGGTGCTCAGTACACACTGTGCTGGTGCTCAGTGCTCAGGGTTGCTGGGTGCTCAGTGCTCAGGGTGCTGGGTGCTCAGTACTCAGTGTGCTGAGTGCTCAATGCTCAGGGTGATCGGTGCTCAGTACTCAGGGTGCTCAGTACTCAGGGTGCTGGGTGCTCAGTGCTCGGGGTGCTGGGTGCTCAGTACTCGGGGGTGCTGGGTGCTCTGTACTCAGGGTGCTGGGTGCTCAGTGCTCGGGGTCCTGGGTGCTCAGTGCTCAGGGTGATGGGTGCTCAGTACTCAGTGTGCTGGGTGCTCAGTGCTCAGGGTGCTGGGTGCTCAGTCCTCAGGGTGCTCAGTGCTCAGGGTGCTGGGTGCTCAGCGCTCGGGGTGCTCGGTGCTCAGTACTCAGGGTGCTGGGTGCTCAGTACTCATGGTGCTGGGTGCTCATTACTCAGGGGGCTGGGTGCTGAGTGCTCAGGGTGCTGGGTGCTCAGTGCTCAGGGTGCTGGGTGCTCAGTGCTCTGGGTGCTGGGTGCTCAGTGCTCGGGGTGCTGGTGCTCAGTGCTCAGTGCTCAGGTGTGTAGGTGCTCAGTGCTCAGTGCTCAGGGTGCTGGGTGCTCAGTACTCTGGGTGTTGGGTGCTCAGTACTTAGTGTGCTGGGTGCTCAGTGCTCGGGGTGCTGGGTGCTCAGTGCTCGGGGTGCTGGGTGCTCAGTGCTCAGGGTGCTGGGTGCTCAGTATTCAGGGTGCTGGGTGCTCAGTGCTCGGGGTGCTCGGTGCTCAGTACTCAAGGTGCTGGGTGCTCAGTGCTCAGGGTGCTTGGGTGCTCAGTCCTCGGGGTGCTCCGTGCTCAGTGCTCAGGGTGCTGGGTGCTCAGTACTCAGGGTGCTCGGTGCTCAGTACTCAGGGTTCTCATTGCTCAGTGCTCAGGGTGCTGGGTGCTCAGTTCTCAGGGTGCTCAGTGCTCAGTACTCGGGGTGCTGGGTGCTCAGTGCTCAGGGTGCTCAGTGCTCAGTGCTCGGGGTGCTGGGTGCTCAGTGCTCGGGGAGCTGGGTGCTCAGTGCTCGGAGTTCTGCGTGCTCAGTACTCAGGGTGCTGTGTGCTCAGTGCTCAGTACTCAGCGTGCTGGGTGCTCAGTGCTCAGAGTGTTGGGTGCTCAGTACTCAGGGTGCTGGGTGCTCAGTGCTCAGTGCTCAGGGTGCTCAGTGCTCAGGGTGCTCAGTACTCAGGGGTGCTGGTTGCTCAGTGCTCGGGGTGCTGGGTGCTCAGTACTCCGGGTGCTGGGTGCTCTGTACTCAGGGTGCTGGGTGCTCAGTGCTCGGAGTCCTGGGTGCTCAGTGCTCAGGGTGATGGTGCTCAGTACTCAGGGTGCTGGGTGCTCAGTGCTGAGGGTGCTGGGTGCTCAGTCCTCAGGGTGCTCAGTGCTCAGGGTGTTGGGTGCTCAGTGCTCGGGGTGCTCGGTGCTCAGTACACAGGGTGCTGGGTGCTCAGTGCTCGGGGTGCTGGGTGCTCAGTACTCAGGGTGCTGGGTGCTCAGTGCTCAGGGTGCTGGGTGCTCAGTGATCGGGGTGCTGGGTGCTCAGTACTCAGGGTGCTGGGTGCTCAGTACTCAGCGTGCTGGGTGCTCAGTACTCAGGGTGCTGGGTGCTCAGTGCTCAGGGTGCTGGGTGCTCAGTGATCGGGGTGCTGGGTGCTCAGTACTCAGGGTGCTCAGTGCTCGGGGAGCTCGGTGCTCAGTACTCAGTGCTCGGGGTGCTTAGTGCTCTGTACTCAGGGTGCTGGGTGGCTCAGTACTCAGTGTGCTGGGTGCTCATTCTCGGGGTGCTGGGTGCTCAGTGCTCAGGGTGCTGGGTGCTCAGTACTCAGGGTGCTGGTGCTCAGTACTCAGGGTGCTGGGTGCTCAGTACTCAGGGTGCTCGGTTCTCATACTCAGGGTGCTGGGTGCTCATTCTCCGGGGTGCTGGGTGCTCAGTGCTCAGGGTGCTGGGTGCTCAGTACTCAGGGTGCTGGCTGCTCAGTACTCAGCGTGATCTGTTCTCAGTACACAGATTGCTGGGTGCTCAGTGCTCGGGGTGCTGGGTGCTCAGTACTCGGGGTGCTCAGTGCACAGTACTCAGGGTGCTGGGTGCTCAGTACTCAGGGTGCTGGGTGCTCAGTGCTCGGGTGCTGGGTGCTCAGTACTCGGGGTGCTTTGTGCTCAGTGCTCAGGGTGCTGGGTGCTCAGTGCTCGGGGTGCTGGGTGCTCAGTGCTGAGGGGTGGTGCTGGGTGCTCAGTACTCAGGGTGCTGGGTGCTCAGTGCTCAGCGTGCTGGGTGCTCAGTACTAAGGGTGCCTGGGTGCTCAGTACTCAGGGTGCTCGGTGCTCATTACTCAGGGTGCTGGGTGCTCAGTGCTCAGGGTGCTGTGTACTCAGTACTCAGGGTGCTGGGTGCTCAGTACTCACTCTGCTGGGTGCTCAGTGCTCAGGGTGCTGGGTGCTCAGTGCTCAGGGTGCTGGGTGCTCAGTACTCAGGGTGCTGAGTGCTCAATGCTCAGGGTGATCGGTGCTCAGTACTCAGGGTGCTCAGTACTCAGGGTGCTGGGTGCTCAGTGCTCGGGTGCTGGATGCTCAGTACTCGGGGTGCTGGGTGCTCTGTACTCAGGGTGCTGGGTGCTCAGTGCTCGGGGTCCTGGGTGCTCAGTGCTCAGGGTGATGGGTGCTCAGTACTCAGTGTGCTGGGTGCTCAGTGCTCAGGGTGCTGGGTGCTCAGCTCCTCAGGGTGCTCAGTGCTCAGGGTGCTGGGTGCTCCAGCGCTCGGGGTGCTCGGTGCTCAGTACTCAGGGTGCTGAGGGCTCAGTACTCAGGGTGCTGGGTGCTCAGTACTCATGGTGCTGGGTGCTCAGTACTCAGGGGCTGGGTGCTGAGTGCTCAGGGTGCTGGGTGCTCAGTGCTCAGGGGTGCTGGGTGCTCAGTGCTCGGGGTGCTGGGTGCTCAGTGCTCGGGTGCTGGGTGCTCAGTGCTCAGTGCTCAGGGTGTTGGGTGCTCAGTGCTCAGTGCTCAGGGTGCTGGGTGCTCAGTACTCTGGGTGTTGGGTGCTCAGCTACTTAGTGTGCTGGGTGCTCAGTGCTCGGGTGCTGGGTGCTCAGTGCTCGGGGTGCTGGGTGCTCAGTGCTCAGGGTGCTGGGTCCTCAGTATTCAGGGTGCTGGGTGCTCAGTGCTCCGGGTGCTCGGTGCTCAGTACTCAAGGTGCTGGGTGCTCAGTGCTCAGTGCTCAGGGTGCTCAGTGCTCAGGGTGCTGGGTGCTCAGGGTGCTGGGTGCTCAGTGCTCGGGGAGCTGGGTGCTCAGTGCTCAGGGTGCTGGGTGCCAGTACTCAGGGTGCTCAGTGCTCAGTACTCGGGGTGCTGGGTGCTCTGTACTCAGGGTGCTGGGTGCTCAGTGCTCGGGTCCTGGGTGCTCAGTGCTCAGGGTGATGGGTGCTCAGTACTCAGGGTGCTGGGTGCTCAGTGCTCAGGGTGCTGGGTGCTCAGTCCTCAGGGTGCTCAGTGCTCAGGGTGCTGGGTGCTCAGTGCTCGGGGTGCTCGGTGCTCAGTACTCAGGGTGCTGGGTGCTCAGTGCTCGGGGTGCACGGTGCTCAGTGCTCAGTACTCAGGGTGCTGGGTGCTCAGTGCTCGGGGTGCTGGGTGCTCAGTACTCAGCGTGCTGGGTGCTCAGTACTCAGGGTGCTGGGTGCTCAGTGCTCAGGGGTGCTGGGTGCTCAGTACTCAGGGTGCTCAGTGCTCGGGGAGCTCGGTGCTCAGTACTCAGTGCTCGGGGTCCTGGGTGCTCCGTGCTCGGGGTGCTGGGTGCTCAGTGCTCTGGGTGCTTAGTGCTCTGTACTCAGGGTGCTGGGTGCTCACTACTCAGGGTGCTGGGTGCTCAGTACTCAGGGTGCTGGGGGCTCAGTACTCAGGGTGCTGGGTGCTCAGTACTCAGGGTGCTCGGTTCTCTGTACTCAGGGTGCTGGGTGCTCATTCTCGGGGTGCTGGGTGCTCAGTGCTCAGGGTGCTGGGTGCTCAGTACTCAGGGTGCTGGGTGCTCAGTAACTCAGGGTGATCTGTTCTCAGTACACAGATTGCTGGGTGCTCAGTTCTCGGGGTGCTGGGTGTTCAGTACTCGGGGTGCTCAGTGCACAGTACTCATGGTGCTGGGTGCTCAGTGCTGAGGGGTGGTGCTGGGTGCTCAGTACTCAGGGTGCTGGGTGCTCAGTGCTCAGGGTGCTGGGTGCTCAGTACTAAGGGTGCTGGGTGCTCAGTACTCAGGGTGCTCGGTGCTCAGTACTCAGGGTGCTGGGTGCTCAGTGCTCAGGGTGCTGTGTACTCAGTACTCAGGGTGGTGGGTGCTCAGTACTCACTGTGCTGGGTGCTCAGTGCTCAGGCTGCTGGGTACTCAGTGCTCAGGGTGCTGGGTGCTCAGTACTCAGGGTGCTGAGTGCTCAATGCTCAGGGTGATCGGTGCTCAGTACTCAGGGTGCTCAGTACTCCAGGGTGCTGGGTGCTCAGTGCTCGGGGTGCTGGGTGCTCAGTACTCGGGTGCTGGGTGCTCTGTACTCAGGGTGCTGGGTGCTCAGTGCTCGGGGTCCTGGGTGCTCAGTGCTCAGGGTGATGGGTGCTCAGTACTCAGTGTGCTGGGTGCTCAGTGCTCAGGGTGCTGGGTGCTCAGTCCTCAGGGTGCTCAGTGCTCAGGGTGCTGGGTGCTCAGCGCTCGGGGTGCTCGGTGCTCAGTACTCAGGGTGCTGAGGGCTCAGTACTCAGGGTGCTGGGTGCTCAGTACTCATGGTGCTGGGTGCTCAGTACTCAGGGGGCTGGGTCCTGAGTGCTCAGGGTGCTGGGTGCTCAGTGCTCAGGGTGCTGGGTGCTCAGTGCTCGGGGTGCTGGGTGCTCAGTGCTCGGGGTGCTGGGTGCTCAGTGCTCTGGGTGCTTAGTGCTCTGTACTCAGGGTGCTGGTGCTCAGTACTCAGGGTGCTGGGTGCTCAGTACTTAGGGTGCTGGGGGCTCAGTACTCAGGGTGCTGGGTGCTCAGTACTCAGGGTGCTCCGGTTCTCAGTACTCAGGGTGCTGGGTGCTCATTCTCGGGTGCTGGGTGCTCAGTGCTCAGGGTGCTGGGTGCTCAGTACTCAGGGTGCTGGGTGCTCAGTACTCAGGGTGATCTGTTCTCAGTACACAGATTGCTGGGTGCTCATTGCTCGGGGTGCTGGGTGCTCAGTACTCCGGGGTGCTCAGTGCACAGTACTCAGGGTGCTGGGTGCTCAGTACTCAGGGTGCTGGGTGCTCAGTGCTCGGGGTGCTGGGTGCTCAGTACTCGGGGTGCTTTGTGCTCAGTGCTCAGGGTGTCTGGGTGCTCAGTGCTCGGGTGCTGGGTGCTCAGTGCTGAGGGTGGTGCTGGGTGCTCAGTACTCAGGGTGCTGGGTGCTCAGTGCTCAGGGTGCTGGGTGCTCAGTACTAACGGGTGCTGGGTGCTCAGTACTCAGGGTGCTCGGTGCTCAGTACTCAGGGTGCTGGGTGCTCAGTGCTCAGGGTGCTGTGTACTCAGTACTCAGGGTGCTGGGTGCTCAGTACTCACTGTGCTGGGTGCTCAGTGCTCAGGGTGCTGGGTGCTCAGTGCTCAGGGTGCTGGGTGCTCAGTACTCAGGGTGCTGAGTGCTCAATGCTCAGGGTGATCGGTGCTCAGTACTCAGGTTGCTCAGTACTCAGGGTGCTGGGTGCTCAGTGCTCGGGGTGCTGGGTGCTCAGTACTCGGGGTGCTGGGTGCTCTGTACTCAGGGTGCTGGGTGCTCAGTGCTCGGGGTCCAGGTGCTCAGTGCTCAGGGTGATGGGTGCTCAGTACTCAGTGTGCTGGGTGCTCAGTGCTCAGGGTGCTGGGTGCTCAGTCCTCAGGGTGCTCAGTGCTCAGGGTGCTGGGTGCTCAGCGCTCGGGGTGCTCAGTGCTCAGTACTCAGGGTGCTGAGGGCTCAGTACTCAGGGTGCTGGGTGCTCAGTACTCATGGTGCTGGTGCTCAGTACTTAGTGTGCTGGGTGCTCAGTGCTCAGTGCTCAGGGTGTTGGGAGCTCAGTGCTCAGGTGCTGGGTGCTCAGTACTCTGGGTGTTGGGTGCTCAGTACTTAGTGTGCTGGGTGCTCAGTGCTCGGGGTGCTGGGTGCTCAGTGCTCGAGGTGCTGGGTGCTCAGTGATCAGGGTGCTGGGTGCTCAGTATTCAGGGTGCTGGGTGCTCAGTGCTCGGGGTGCTCGGTGCTCAGTACTCAAGGTGCTGGGTGCTCAGTGCTCAGTGCTCAGGGTGCTCAGTGCTCAGGGTGCAGGGTGCTCAGGGTGCTGGGAGCTCAGTGCTCGGGGTGCTGGGTGCTCAGTGCTCAGGGTGCTGGGTGCTCAGTACTCAGGGTGCTCAGTGCTCAGTACTCGGGGTGCTTGGTGCTCAGTACTCAGGGTGCTCAGTGCTCAGTACTCGGGGTGCTGGGTGCTCATTGCTCAGGGTGCTGGGTGCTCAGTGCACGGGGTGCTGGGTGCTCAGTGCTAGGGGCGCTGGGTGCTCAGTGCTCGGGGTGCTGGGTGCTCAGTACTGCGGGGTGCTTTGTGCTCAGTGCTCAGGGTGCTGGGTGCTCAGTGCTCGGGGTGCTGGGTGCTCAGTGCTGAGGGTGGTGCTGGGTGCTCAGTACTCAGGGTGCTGGGTGCTCAGTGCTCAGGGTGCTGGGTGCTCAGTACTAAGGGTGCTGGGTGCTCAGTACTCAGGGTGCTCGGTGCTCAGTACTCAGGGTGCTGGGTGCTCAGTGCTCAGGGTGCTGTGTACTCAGTACTCAGGGTGCTGCGGTGCTCAGTACTCACTGTGCTGGTGCTCAGTGCTCAGGATGCTGGGTGCTCAGTGCTCAGGGTGCTGGGTGCTCAGTACTCAGGGTGCTGAGTGCTCAGTGCTCAGGGTGATCGGTGCTCAGTACTCAGGGTGCTCAGTACTCAGGGTGCTGGGTGCTCAGTGCTCGGGGTGCTGGGTGCTCAGTACTCGGGGTGCTGGGTGCTCTGTACTCAGGGTGCTGGGTGCTCAGTGCTCGGAGTCCTGGGTGCTCAGTGCTCAGGGTGATGGGTGCTCAGTACTCAGGGTGCTGGGTGCTCAGTGCTCAGGGTGCTGGGTGCTCAGTCCTCAGGGTGCTCAGTGCTCAGGGTGCTGGGTGCTCAGTGCTCGGGGTGCTCGGTGCTCAGTACTCAGGGTGCTGGGTGCACAGTGCTAGGGGTGCTGCGTGCTCAGTGCTCTGGGTGCTGGGTGCTCAGTACTCAGCGTGCTGGGTGCTCAGTACTCAGGGTGCTGGGTGCTCAGTGCTCTGGCTGCTGGGTGCTCAGTACTCAGGGTGCTCAGTGCTCGGGGAGCTCGGAGCTCAGTACTCAGTGCTCGGGGTCCTGGGTGCTCCGTGCTCGGGGTGCTGGGTGCTCAGTGCTCTGGGTGCTTAGTGCTCTGTACTCAGGGTGCTGGGTGCTCAGTACTCAGGGTGCTGGGTGCTCAGTACTCAGGGTGCTGGGGGCTCAGTACTCAGGGTGCTGGGTGCTCAGTACTCAGGGTGCTCGGTTCTCAGTACTCAGGGTGCTGGGTGCTCATTCTCGGGGTGCTGGGTGCTCAGTGCTCAGGGTGCTGGGGTGCTCAGTACTCAGGGTGCTGGGTGCTCAGTACTCAGGGTGATCTGTTCTCAGTAGACAGATTGCTGGGTGCTCAGTGCTCGGGGTGCTGGGTGCTCAATACTCGGGTGCTCAGTGCACAGTACTCAGGGTGCTGGGTG
The DNA here is from genome assembly GCF_018167655.1 of Microtus oregoni. NCBI lineage: Eukaryota > Metazoa > Chordata > Mammalia > Rodentia > Cricetidae > Microtus > Microtus oregoni. Next base: position 4,294,597 of record NW_024544550.1, read on the forward strand.
CTCAGTAATCAGGGTGCTGGGTGCTCAGTGCTCGGGGTGCTGGGTGCTCAGTACTCGGGGTGCTTTGTGCTCAGTGCTCAGGGTGCTGGGTGCTCAGTGCTCGGGTGCTGGGTGCTCAGTGCTGAGGGTGGTGCTGGGTGCTCAGTACTCAGGGTGCTGGGTGCTCAGTGCTCAGGGTGCTGGGTGCTCAGTACTAAGGGTGCTGGGTGCTCAGTACTCAGGGTGCTCGTGCTCAGTACTCAGGGTGCTGGGGTGCTCAGTGCTCAGGGTGCTGTGTACTCAGTACTCAGGGTGCTGGGTGCTCAGTACACACTGTGCTGGGTGCTCAGTGCTCAGGGTGCTGGGTGCTCAGTGCTCAGGGTGCTGGGTGCTCAGTACTCAGTGTGCTGAGTGCTCAATGCTCAGGGTGATCGGTGCTCAGTACTCAGGGTGCTCAGTACTCAGGGTGCTGGGTGCTCAGTGCTCGGGGTGCTGGGTGCTCAGTACTCGGGGTGCTGGGTGCTCTGTACTCAGGGTGCTGGGTGCTCAGTGCTCGGGGTCCTGGGTGCTCAGTGCTCAGGGTGATGGTGCTCAGTACTCAGTGTGCTGGGTGCTCAGTGCTCAGGGTGCTGGGTGCTCAGTCCTCAGGGTGCTCAGTGCTCAGGGTGCTGGGTGCTCAGCGCTCGGGGTGCTCGGTGCTCAGTACTCAGGGTGCTGAGTGCTCAGTACTCAGGGTGCTGGGTGCTCAGTACTCATGGTGCTGGGTGCTCATTACTCAGGGGGCTGGGTGCTGAGTGCTCAGGGTGCTGGGTGCTCAGTGCTCAGGGTGCTGGGTGCTCAGTGCTCTGGGTGCTGGGTGCTCAGTGCTCGGGGTGCTGGGTGCTCAGTGCTCAGTGCTCAGGGTGTTGGGTGCTCAGTGCTCAGTGCTCAGGGTGCTGGGTGCTCAGTACTCTGGGTGTTGGGTGCTCAGTACTTAGTGTGCTGGGTGCTCAGTGCTCGGGGTGCTGGGTGCTCAGTGCTCGGGGTGCTGGGTGCTCAGTGCTCAGGGTGCTGGGTGCTCAGTATTCCAGGGTGCTGGGTGCTCAGTGCTCGGGGTGCTCGGTGCTCAGTACTCAAGGTGCTGGGTGCTCAGTGCTCAGGGTGCTGGGTGCTCAGTCCTCGGGGTGCTCCGTGCTCAGTGCTCAGGGTGCTGGGTGCTCAGTACTCAGGGTGCTCGGTGCTCAGTACTCAGGGTCTCATTGCTCAGTGCTCAGGGTGCTGGGTGCTCAGTTCTCAGGGTGCTCAGTGCTCAGTGCTCGGGGTGCTGGGTGCTCAGTGCTCGGGGAGCTGGGTGCTCAGTGCTCGGAGTCTGCGTGCTCAGTACTCAGGGTGCTGTGTGCTCAGTGCCTCAGTACTCAGCGTGCTGGGTGCTCAGTGCTCAGAGTGTTGGTGCTCAGTACTCAGGGTGCTGGGTGCTCAGTGCTCAGTGCTCAGGTGCTCAGTGCTCAGGGTGCTCAGTACTCAGGGTGCTGGGTGCTCAGTACTCCGGGTGCTGGGTGCTCTGTACTCAGGGTGCTGGGTGCTCAGTGCTCGGAGTCCTGGGTGCTCAGTGCTCAGGGTGATGGGTGCTCAGTACTCAGGGTGCTGGGTGCTCAGTGCTCAGGGTGCTGGGTGCTCAGTCCTCAGGGTGCTCAGTGCTCAGGGTGCTGGGTGCTCATTGCTCGGGGTGCTCGGTGCTCAGTACTCAGGGTGCTGGGTGCACAGTGCTAGGGGTGCTGGGTGCTCAGTGCTCTGGGTGCTGGGTGCTCAGTACTCAGCGTGCTGGGTGCTCAGTACTCAGGGTGCTGGGTGCTCAGTGCCTCAGGGTGCTGGGTGCTCAGTACTCAGGGTGCTCAGTGCTCGGGGAGCTCGGTGCTCAGTACTCAGTGCTCGGGGTCCTGGGTGCTCCGTGCTCGGGCTGCTGGGTGCTCAGTGCTCTGGGTGCTTAGTGCTCTGTACTCAGGGTGCTGGGTGCTCAGTACTCAGGGTGCTGGGTGCTCAGTACTCAGGGTGCTGGGGGCTCAGTACTCAGGGTGCTGGGTGCTCAGTACTCAGGGTGCTCGGTTTCTCAGTACTCAGGGTGCTGGGTGCTCATTCTCGGGGTGCTGGGTGCTCAGTGCTCAGGTGCTGGTGCTCAGTACTCAGGGTGCTGGGTGCTCAGTACTCAGGGTGATCTGTTCTCAGTAGACAGATTGCTGGGTGCTCAGTGCTCGGGGTGCTGGGTGCTCAGTACTCGGGGTGCTCCGTGCTCAGTGCTCAGGGTGCTGGTGCTCAGTACTCAGGGTGCTCCGTGCTCAGTGCTCAGGGTGCTGGGTGCTCAGTACTCAGGGTGCTCGGTGCTCAGTACTCAGGGTTCTCATTGCTCAGTGCTCAGGGTGCTGGGTGCTCAGTCCTCGGGGTGCTCCGTGCTCAGTGCTCAGGGTGCTGGGTGCTCAGTACTCAGGGTGCTCGGTGCTCAGTACACAGGGTTCTCATTGGTCAGTGCTCAGGGTGCTGGGTGCTCAGTTCTCAGGGTGCTCAGTGCTCAGTACTCGGGGTGCTGGGTGCTCAGTGCTCAGGGTGCTCAGTGCTCAGTGCTCAGGGTGCTGGGTGCTCAGTGCTCGGGGAGCTGGTGCTCAGTGCTCGGAGTTCTGCGTGCTCAGTACTCAGGGTGCTGGGTGCTCAGTGCTCAGGGTGCTGGGTGCTCAGTGCTCATTGCTCAGGGTGCTCAGTGCTCAGGGTGCTGGGTGCTCAGGGTGCTGGTTGCTCAGTGCTCGGGGTGCTGGTGCTCAGTGCTCAGGGTGCTGGGTGCTCAGTACTCAGGGTGCTCAGTGCTCAGTACTCCGGGGTGCTTGGTGCTCAATACTCAGGGTGCTCAGTGCTCAGTACTCGGGGGTGCTGGGTGCTCATTGCTCAGGGTTCTCTGTGCTCAGTGCACGGGGTGCTGGGTGCTCAGTGCTAGGGGCGCTGGGGGCTCCGTGCTCGGGGTGCTGGGTGCCTCAGTACTCGGGGTGCTGGGTGCTCAGTGCTCAGGGTGCTCAGTGCTCAGTACTCAGTGCTCAGGGTGCTCAGTGCTCAGTGCTCAGGGTGCTGGGTGTTCAGTACTCAGGCTGCTGGGTGCTCAGTACTCAGGGTGCTGGGTGCTCAGTGCTCAGGGTGCTGGGTGCTCAGTACTCTGGGTGTTGGGTGCCTCAGTGCTCGGGGTGCTGGGTGCTCAGTGCTCTGGGTGCTGGGTGCACAGTGCTCAGGGTGCTGGGGTGCTCAGTACTCAGGGTGCTGGGTGTCGTAGTGCTCGAGGTGCTCGGTGCTCAGTACTCAAGGTGCTGGGTGCTCAGTGCTCAGGGTGCTGGGTGCTCAGTCCTCGGGGTGCTCCGTGCTCAGGGTGCTATGTGCTCAGTGCTCAGGGTGCTGGGTGCTCAGTACTCATGGTGCTGGGTGCTCAGTGCTCGGGGTGCTGGGTGCTGAGTGCTCAGGGTGCTGGGTAATCAGTGCTCGGGGTGCTCGGTGCTCCAGCTGCTCAGGGTCATGGGTGCTCAGTACTCAGGGTGCTGGGTGCTTAGTACTCAGGGTGCTCAGTGCTCAGTACACAGTGTGCTGGGTGCTCAGTGCTAGGGTGCTTGGTGCTCAGTGCTCAGGGTGCTGGGTGCTCAGTACTCAGGGTGCTGGGTGCTCAGTGCTCGGGGTGCTGGGTGCTCAGTGCTCAGGGTGATCAGTGCTCAGTACTCAGGGTGCTGGGTGCTCAGTGCTCAGGGTGCTGGGTGCCTCAGTGCTCAGAGTGTTGGGGTGCTCAGTACTCAGGGTGCTGGGTGCTCAGTGCTCAGGGTGCTGGGTGCTCAGTCCTCAGGGTGCTCAGTACTCAGGGTGCTCGATGCTCAGTGCTCAGTACTCAGGGTGCTCAGTACTCAGGGTGCTGGGTGCTCAGTGCTCGGGGTGCTGGGTGCTCAGTATCACGGTGCTGGGTGCTCAGTACTCGGGTGCTGGCTGCTCAGTACTCAGGGTGCTGGGTGCTCAGTGCTCGGGGTGCTGGGTGCTCAGTGCTCAGGGTGATCGGTGCTCAGTGCTCAGGGGTGCTGGGTGCTCAGTCCTCAGGTGCTCAGTGCTCAGGTGCTGGGTGCTCAGTACTCAGGGTGCTGGGTGCTCAGTACTGAGGGTGCTGGGTGCTCAGTGCTCAGGGTGCTGGGTGCTCAGTGCTCAGGGTGCTGGGTGCTCAGTGCTCGGGTGCTGGGTGCTCAGGGCTGTGGTGCTGGGTGCTCAGTGCTCAGTGCTCAGGGTGCTGGGTGCTCAGTGCTCAGTGCTCAGGGTGCTGGTTGCTCAGTACTCAGGGAGCTTGGTGCTCAGTACTCAGGGTTGCTGGGTGCTCAGTGCTCAGGGTGCTCTGTGCTCAGTACTCAGGGTGCTGGGTGCTCAGTGCTCAGTGCTCAGGGTGCTGGGTGCTCAGTGCTCAGGGTGCTGGGGTGCTCAGTACTCAGGGTGCTGGGTGCTCAGTGCTCGGGGTGCTCGGTGCTCAGTACTCAAGGTGCTGGGTGCTCAGTGCTCAGGTTGCTGGGTGCTCAGTCCTCGGGGTGCTCCGTGCTCAGTGATCAGGGTGCTGGGTGCTCAGTACTCAGGGTGCTCGGTGCTCAGTACACAGGGTTCTCAGTGCTCAATACTCAGGGTGCTGGGTGCTCAGTGCTCAGGGTGCTGGGTGCTCAGTACTCAGGGTGCTCAGTGCTCAGTACTCGGGGTGCTTGGTGCTCAGTACTCAGGGTGCTCAGTGCTCAGTACTCGGGTGCTGGGTGCTCATTGCTCAGGGTGCTGCGTGCTCAGTGCATGGGGTGCTGGGGGCTACAGTGCTAGGGGGCGCTGGGTGCTCAGTGCTCGGGGTGCTGGGTGCTCAGTACTCGGGGTGCTGGGTGCTCAGTGCTCAGGGTGCTCAGTGCTCAGTACTCAGTGCTCAGGGTGCTCAGTGCTCAGTGCTCAGGGTGCTGGGTGTTCAGTACTCAGGGTGCTGGTGCTCAGTACTCAGGGTGCTGGGTGCTCCGTGCTCGGGGTGCTGGGTGCTCAGTGCTCAGGGTGCTGGGTGCACAGTGCTCAGGGTGCTGGGTGCTCAGTACTCAGGGTGCTGGGTGCTTAGTGCTCGAGGTGCTCGGTGCTCAGTACTCAATGTGCTGGGTGCTCAGTGCTCAGGGTGCTGGGTGCTCCAGTCCTCGGGGTGCTCCGTGCTCAGGGTGCTATGTGCTCAGTGCTCAGGGTGCTGGGTGCTCAGTGCTCGGTGTGCTGGGTAATCAGTGCTCAGGGTGCTCGCTGCTCAGTGCTCAGGTCCTGGGTGCTCAGTACTCAGGGTGCTGGGTGCTTAGTACTCAGGGTGCTCAGTGCTCAGTACACAGGGTGCTGGGTGCTCAGTGCTAGGGGTGCTGGGTGCTCAGTGCTCAGTACTCAGGGTGCTGGGTGCTCAGTGCTCGCGGTGCTGGGTTCTCAGTACTCAGCCCTGCTGGGTGCTCAGTACTCAGGGTGCTGGGTGCTCAGTGCTCAGGGTGCTGGGTGCTCAGTACTAAGGGTGCTGGGTGCTCAGTACTCAGGGTGCTCGGTGCTCAGTACTCAGGGTGCTGGGTGCTCAGTGCTCAGGGTGCTGTGTACTCAGTGCTCAGGGTGCTGAGTGCTCAATGCTCAGGGTGATCGGTGCTCAGTACTCAGGGTGCTCAGTACTCAGGGTGCTGGGTGCTCAGTGCTCGGGGTGCTGGGTGCTCAGTACTCGGGGTGCTGGGTGCTCTGTACTCAGTGTGCTGGGTGCTCAGTGCTCAGGGTGCTGGGTGCTCAGTCCTCAGGGTGCTCAGTGCTCAGGGTGCTGTGTGCTCAGCGCTCGGGGTGCTCGGTGCTCAGTACTCAGGGTGCTGAGTGCTCAGTACTCAGGGTGCTGGGTGCTGAGTACTCATGGTGCTGGGTGCTCAGTACTCAGGGGGCTGGGTGCTGAGTGCTCAGGTTGCTGGGTGCTCAGTGCTCAGGGTGCTGGGTGCTCAGTGCTCGGGGTGCTGGGTGCTCAGTGCTCTGGGTGCTGGGTGCTCAGTGCTCAGTGCTCAGGGTGTTGGGTGCTCAGTGCTCAGTGCTCAGGGTGCTGGGTGCTCAGTACTCTGGGTGTTGGGTGCTCAGTACTTAGTGTGCTGGGTGCTCAGTGCTCGGGGTGCTGGGTGCTCAGTGCTCGGGGTGCTGGGTGCTCAGTGCTCAGGGTGCTGGGTGCTCAGTATTCAGGGTGCTGGGTGCTCAGTGCTCGGGGTGCTCGGTGCTCAGTACTCAAGGTGCTGGGTGCTCAGTGCTCAGGGTGCTGGGTGCTCAGTCCTCGGGGTGCTCCGTGCTCAGTGCTCAGGGTGCTGGGTGCTCAGTGCTCGGGGTGCTGGGTGCTCAGTGCTCGGGGAGCTGGGTGCTCAGTGCTCGGAGTTCTGCGTGCTCAGTACTCAGGGTGCTGTGTGCTCAGTGTTCAGTACTCAGCGTGCTGGGTGCTCAGTGCTCAGAGTGTTGGGTGCTCAGTACTCAGGCTGCTGGGTGCTCAGTGCTCAGTGCTCAGGGTGCTCAGTGCTCAGGGTGCTGGGTGCTCAGGGTGCTGGGTGCTCAGTGCTCGGGGTGCTGGGTGCTCAGTGCTCAGGGTGCTGGGTGCTCAGTACTCAGGGTGCTCAGTGCTCAGTACTCGGGGTGCTTGGTGCTCAGTACTCAGGGTGCTCAGTGCTCAGTACTCGGGGTGCTGGGTGCTCATTGCTCAGGGTGCTCTGTGCTCAGTGCACGGGGTGCTGGGTGCTCAGTGCTAGGGGCGCTGGGTGCTCAGTGCTCGGGGTGCTGGGTGCTCAGTACTCGGGGTGCTGGGTGCTCAGTGCTCAGGGTGCTCAGTGCTCAGTACTCAGTGCTCCAGGGTGCTCAGTGCTCAGTGCTCAGGGTGCTGGGTGTTCAGTACTCAGGCTGCTGGGTGCTCAGTACTCAGGGTGCTGGGTGCTCAGTGCTCAGGGTGCTGGGTGCTCAGTACTCTGGGTGTTGGGTGCCCTCAGTAACTCAGGTTCCTGGTGCTCCGTGCTCGGGGTGCTGGGTGCTCAGTGCTCAGGGTGCTGGGTGCTCAGTACTCAGGGTGCTGGGTGCTCAGTACTCAGGGTGCTGGGTGTTCAGTGCTCAGGGTGCTGGGTGCTCAGTGCTCAGAGTGTTGGGTGCTCAGTACTCAGGGTGCTGGGTGCTCAGTGCTCAGGGTGCTGGGTGCTCAGTCCTCAGGGTGCTCAGTACTCAGGGTGCTTGGTGCTCAGTGATCAGTACTCAGGGTGCTCAGTACTCAGGGTGCTGGGTGCTCAGTGCTCGGGGTGCTGGGTGCTCAGTACTCAGGGTGCTGGGTGCTCAGTACTCGGGGTGCTGGGTCCTCAGTACTCAGGGTGCTGGGTGCTCAGTGCTCGGGGTGCTGGGTGCTCAGTGCTCAGGGTGATCGGTGCTCAGTGCTCAGGGTACTGGGTGCTCAGTCCTCCGGGTGCTCAGTGCTCAGGGTGCTGGGTGCTCAGTACTCAGGGTGCTGGGTGCTCAGTACTGAGGGTGCTGGGTGCTCAGTGCTCAGGGTGCTGGGTGCTCAGTGCTCAGGGTGCTGGGTGCTCAGTGCTCGGGGTGCTGGGTGCTCAGGGCTGTGGTGCTGGGTGCTCAGTGCTCAGTGCTCAGGGTGCTGGGTGCTCAGTGCTCAGTGCTCAGGGTGCTGGTTGCTCAGTACTCAGGGTGCTGGGTGCTCAGTACTCAGGGTGCTGGGTGCTCAGTACTCAGGGTTCTCAGTGCTCAATACTCAGGATGCTGGGTGCTCAGTGCTCAGGGTGCTGGGTGCTCAGTACTCAGGGGTGCTCAGTGCTCAGTACTCGGGGTGCTTGGTGCTCAGTACTCAGGGTGCTCAGTGCTCAGTACTCGGGGTGCTTGCGTGCTCATTGCTCAGGGTGCTGGGTGCTCAGTGCACGGGGTGCTGGGTTCTCAGTGCTAGGGGCGCTGATTGCTCAGTGCTCGGGGTGCTGGGTGCTCAGTACTCGGGGTGCTGTCTGCTCAGTGCTCAGGGTGGTCAGTGCTCAGTACTCAGTGCTCAGGGTGCTCAGTGCTCAGTGCTCAGGGTGCTGGGTGTTCAGTACTCAGGGTGCTGGGTGCTCAGTACTCGGGGTGCTGGGTGCTCAGTGCTCAGGGTGCTGGGTGCTCAGTACTCTGGGTGTTGGGTGCTCAGTACTCAGGGTGCTGGGTGCTCCGTGCTCGGGGTGCTGGGTGCTCAGTGCTCAGGGGTGCTGGGTGCACAGTGCTCAGGGCTGTGGGTGCTCAGTACTCAGGGTGCTGGGTGCTTAGTGCTCGAGGTGCTCGGTGCTCAGTACTCAATGTGCTGGGTGCTCAGTGCTCAGGGTGCTGGGTGCGCAGTCCTCGGGGTGCTCCGTGCTCAGGGTGCTATGTGCTCAGTGCTCAGGGTGCTGGGTGCTCAGTGCTCGTGGTGCTGGGTGCTGAGTACTCAGGGTGCTGGGTAATCAGTGCTCAGGGTGCTCGCTGCTCAGTGCTCAGGGTCCCTGGGTGCTCAGTACTCAGGGTGCTGGGTGCTTAGTACTCAGGGTGCTCAGTGCTCAGTACACAGGGTGCTGGGTGCTCAGTGCTAGGGGTGCTGGGTGCTCAGTGCTCAGTACTCAGGGTGCTGGGTGCTCAGTGCTCGCGGTGCTGGGTTCTCAGTACTCAGCGTGCTGGGTGCTCAGCTACTCAGGGTGCTGGGTGCTCAGTGCTCAGGGTGCTGGGTGCTCAGTGCTCAGGGTGCTGGGTGCTCAGTGATCGGGATGCTGGGTGCTCAGTACTCAGGGTGCTCAGTGCTCGGGGAGCTCGGTGCTCAGTACTCAGGGTGCTGGGTGCTCAGTACTCAGGGTGATCTGTTCTCAGTACTCAGGTTGCTGGGTGCTCAGTGCTCAGGCTGATCGGTGCTCAGTACTCAGGGTGCTCAGTACTCAGGGTGCTGGGTGCTCAGTGCTCGGGGTGCTGGGTGCTCAGTACTCGGGGCGCTGGGTGCTCAGTGCTCAGGGTGCTGGGTGCTCAGTGCTCGGGGTGCTGGGTGCTCAGTGCTCAGGGCGCTGGGTGCTCAGTGCTCGGGGTGCTGGGTACTCAGTACTCGGGGTGCTGTGTGCTCAGTGGCTCAGGGTGCTGGGTGCTCAGTACTCTGGGTGTTGGGTGCTCAGTGCTCAGGGTGCTGGGTGCTCAGTACTCTGGGTGTTGGGTGCTCAGTACTCAGGTTGCTGGGTGCTCCGTGCTCGGGGTGCTGGGTGCTCAGTGCTCAGGGTGCTGGGTGCACAATGCTCAGGATGCTGGGTGCTCAGTACTCAGGGTGCTGGGTGCTTAGTGCTCGAGGTGCTCGGTGCTCAGTACTCAAGGTGCTGTGTGCTCAGTGCTCAGGGTGCTGGGTGCTCAGTCCTCGGGGTGCTCCGTGCTCAGGGTGCTGGGTGCTCAGTGCTCAGGGTGCTGGGTGCTCAGTGCTCGGGGTGCTGGGTGCTGAGTGCTCAGGGTGCTGGGTAATCAGTGCTCGGGGTGCTCGGTGCTCAGTGCTCAGGGTCCTGGGTGCTCAGTACTCAGGGTGCTGGGTGCTTAGTACTCAGGGTGCTCAGTGCTCAGTACACAGGGTGCTGGTTGCTCAGTGCTCGGGGTGCTGGGTGCTCAGTGCTCAGTACTCAGGGTGCTGGGTGCTCAGTGCTCGGGGTGCTGGGTGCTCAGTACTCAGCGTGCTGGGTGCTCAGTGCTCAGGGTGCTGGGTGCTCAGTGCTCAGGGTGCTGGGTGCTCAGTGATCGGGATGCTGGGTGCTCAGTACTCAGGGTGCTCAGTGCTCGGGGAGCTCGGTGCTCAGTACTCAGTGCTCGGGGTCCCGGGTGCTCCGTGCTCGGGGTGCTGGGTGCTCAGAGCTCTGGGTGCTTAGTGCTCTGTACTCAGGGTGCTGGGTGCTCAGTACTCAGGGTGCTGGGTGCTCATTCTCGGGGTGCTGGGTGCTCAGTGCTCGGGGTGCTGGGTGCTCAGTACTCAGAGTGCTGGGGGCTCAGTACTCAGGGAGCTGGGTGCTCAGTACTCAGGGGTGCTCGGTTCTCAGTACTCAGGGTGCTGGGTGCTCATTCTCGGGGTGCTGGGTGCTCAGTGCTCAGGGTGCTGGGTGCTCAGTACTCAGGGTGCTGGGTGCTCAGTACTCAGGGTGATCTGTTCTCAGTACACAGATTGCTGGGTGCTCAGTGCTCAGGGTGGTGCGTGCTCAGTACTCGGGGTGCTCAGTGCACAGTACTCAGGGTGCTGGGTGCTCAGTACTCAGGGTGCTGGGTGCTCAGTGCTCGGGGTGCTCGGTGCTCAGTACTCGAGGTGCTGGGTGCTCAGTACTCAGGGTGCTGGGTGCTCAGTGCTCGGGGTGCTCGGTGCTCAGTACTCGGGGTGCTGGGTGCTCAGTACTCGGGGTGCTTTGTGCTCAGTGCTCAGGGTGCTGGGTGCTCAGTGCTCGGGGTGCTGGGTGCTCAGTGCTGAGGGTGGTGCTGGGTGCTCAGTACTTAGGGTGCTGGGTGCTCAGTGCTCAGGGTGCTGGGTGCTCAGTACTAAGGGTGCTGGGTGCTCAGTACTCAGGGTGCTCGGTGCTCAGTACTCAGGGTGCTGGGTGCTCAGTGCTCAGGGTGCTGGGAACTCAGTACTCAGTGTGCTGGGTGCTCAGTACTCACTGTGCTGGGTGCTCAGTGCTCAGGGTGCTGGGTGCTCAGTGCTCAGGGTGCTGGGTGCTCAGTACTCAGGGTGCTGAGTGCTCAGTGCTCAGGGTGATCGGTGCTCAGTACTCAGGGTGCTCAGTACTCAGCGTGCTGGGTGCTCAGTGCTCGGGGTGCTGGGTGCTCAGTACTCGGGGTGCTGGGTGCTCTGTACTCAGGGTGCTGGGTGCTCAGTGCTCGGGGTCCTGGGTGCTCAGTGCTCAGGGTGATGGGTGCTCAGTACTCAGTGTGCTGGGTGCTCAGTGCTCAGGGTGCTGGGTGCTCAGTCCTCAGGGTGCTCAGTGCTCAGGGTGCTGGGTGCTCAGTGCTCGGGGTGCTCGGTGCTCAGTACTCAGGGTGCTGAGTGCTCAGTACTCAGGGTGCAGGGTGCTCAGTACTCATGGTGCTGGGTGCTCAGTACTCAGGGGGCTGGGTGCTCAGTGCTCAGGGTGCTGGGTGCTCAGTGCTCAGGGTGCTGGGTGCTCAGTGCTCGGGGTGCTGGGTGCTCAGTGCTCGGGGTGCTGGGTGCTCAGTGCTCAGGGTGTTGGGTGCTCAGTGCTCAGTGCTCAGGGTGCTGCGTGCTCAGTACTCTGGGTGTTGGGTGCTCAGTACTCAGGGTGCTGGGTGCTCAGTGCTCGGGGTGCTGGGTGCTCAGTGCTCGGGGGTGCTGGGTGCTCAGTGCTCAGGGTGCTGGGTGCTCAGTATTCAGGGTGCTGGGTGCTGAGTGCTCGGGTGCTCGGTGCTCAGTACTCAAGGTGCTGGGTGCTCAGTGCTCAGGGTGCTGTGTGCTCAGTCCTCGGGGTGCTCCGTGCTCAGTGCTCAGGGTGCTGGGTGCTCATTACTCAGGGTGCTCGGTGCTCAGTACTCAGGGTTCTCATTGCTCAGTGCTCAGGGTGCTGGGTGCTCAGTTCTCAGGGTGCTCAGTGCTCAGTACTCGGGGTGCTGGGTCCTCAGTGCTCAGGGTGCTCAGTGCTCAGTGCTCGGGGTGCTGGGTGCTCAGTGCTCGGGGAGCTGGGTGCTCAGTGCTCGGAGTTCTGCGTGCTCAGTACTCAGGGTGCTGTGTACTCAGTGCTCAGTACTCAGCGTGCTGGGTGCTCAGTGCTCAGAGTGTTGGGTGCTCAGTACTCAGGTGCTGGGTGCTCAGTGCTCAGTGCTCAGGGTGCTCAGTGCTCAGGGTGCTGGGTGCTCAGGGTGCTGGGTGCTCAGTGCTCGGGGTGCTGGGTGCTCAGTGCTCAGGGTGCTGTGTGCTCAGTGCTCAGTGCTCAGGGTGCTGGGTGCTCAGTGCTCAGTGCTCAGGGTGCTGGGTGTTCAGTACTCAGGGTGCTGGGTGCTCAGTACTCAGGGAGCTTCGTGCTCAGTGCTCAGGGTGCTGGTTGCTCAGTTCTCAGGGTGCTGGGTGCTGAGTACTCAGGGTGCTGGGTGCTCAGTACTCAGGGTGCTCGGTGTTCAGTACTCAGAGTGCTGGGTGCTCAGTGCCCAGGGTGCTGGGTGCTCAGTACTCAGGGTGCTGGGTGCTCAGTACTCAGGGTGCTGGGTGCTCAGTGCTCAGGGTGCTGGGTGCTCAGTACTCAGGGTGCTAGGTGCTCAGTGCTCGGGGTGCTGGGTGCTCAGTGCTCAGGGTGATCAGTGCTAAGTACTCAGGGTGCTGGGTACTCAGTGCTCAGGGTGCTGGGTGCTCAGTCCTCAGGGTGCTCAGTACTCAGGGTCCTCGGCGCTCAGTGCTCAGTACTCAGGGTGTTCAGTACTCAGGGTGCTGGGTGCTCAGTGCTCGGCGTGCTGGGTGCTCAGTACTCAGGGTGCTGGGTGCTCAGTGCTCAGGGTGCTGGATGCTCAGTGATCGGGGTGCTGGGTGCTCAGTACTCAGGGTGCTCAGTGCTCGGGGAGCTCGGTGCTCAGTACTCAGTGCTCGGGGTCCTGGGTGCTCCGTGCTCTGGGTGCTGGGTGCTCAGAGCTCTGGGTGCTTAGTGCTCTGTACTCAGGGTGCTGGGCGCTCAGTGCTCAGTACTCATGGTGTTCAGTACTCAGGGTGCTGTGTGCTCATTCTCGGGGTGCTGGGTGCTCAGTGCTCGGGGTGCTGGGTGCTCAGTACTCAGGGTGCTGGGGGCTCAGTACTCAGGGTGCTGGGTGCTCAGTACTCAGGGTGCTCGCTTCTCAGTACTCAGGGTGCTGGGTGCTCATTCTCGGGGTGCTGGGTGCTCAGTGCTCAGGGTGCTGGGTGCTCAGTACTCAGGGTGCTGGGTGCTCAGTACTCAGGGTGATCTGTTCTCAGTACACAGATTGCTGGGTGCTCAGTGCTCAGGGTGCTGGGTGCTCAGTACTCGGGGTGCTGGGTGCTCTGTACTCAGGGTGCTGGGTGCTCAGTGCTCGGGGTCCTGGGTGCTCAGTGCTCAGGGTGATGGGTGCTCAGTACTCAGGGTGCTGGGTGCTCAGTGCTCAGGGTGCTGGGTGCTCAGTCCTCAGGGTGCTCAGTGCTCAGGGTGCTGGGTGCTCGGTGCTCAGTACTCAGGGTGCTGAGTGCTCAGTACTCAGGGTGCTGGGTGCGCAGTACTCATGGTGCTGGGTGCTCAGTACTCAGGGGGCTGGGTGCTCAGTGCTCAGGGTGCTGGGTGCTCAGTGCTCAGGGTGCTGGGTGCTCAGTGCTCGGGGTGCTGGGTGCTCAGTGCTCGGGGTGCTGGGTGCTCAGTGCTCAGGGTGTTGGGTGCTCAGTGCTCAGTGCTCAGGGTGCTGGGTGCTCAGTACTCTGGGTGTTGGGTGCTCAGTACTCAGGGTGCTGGGTGCTCAGTGCTCGGGGTGCTGGGTGCTCAGTGCTCGGGGTGCTGGGTGCTCAGTGCTCAGGGTGCTGGGTGCTCAGTATTCAGGGTGCTGGGTGCTGAGTGCTCGGGGTGCTCGGTGCTCAGTACTCAAGGTGCTGGGTGCTCAGTGCTCAGGGTGCTGGGTGCTCAGTCCTCGGGGTGCTCCGTGCTCAGTGCTCAGGGTGCTGGGTGCTCATTCTCGGGGTGCTGGGTGCTCAGTGCTCGGGGTGCTGGGTGCTCAGTACTCAGGGTGCTGGGGGCTCATTCTCGGGGTGCTGGGTGCTCAGTGCTCGGGGTGCTGGGTGCTCAGTACTCAGGGTGCTGGGGGCTCAGTACTCAGGGAGCTGGGTGCTCAGTGCTCAGGGTGCTGGGTGCTCATTCTCGGGGTGCTGGGTGCTCAGTGCTCAGGGTGCTGTGTGCTCAGTACTCAGGGTGCTGGGTGCTCAGTACTCAGGGTGATCTGTTCTCAGTACACAGATTGCTGGGTGCTCAGTGCTCAGGGTAGTGCGTGCTCAGTACTCGGGGTGCTCAGTGCACAGTACTCAGGGTGCTGGGTGCTCAGTACTCAGGGTGCTGGGTGCTCAGTGCTCGGGGTGCTCGGTGCTCAGTACTCGGGGTGCTGGGTGCTCAGTACTCGGGGTGCTTTGTGCTCAGTGCTCAGGGTGCTGGGTGCTCAGTGCTCGGGGTGCTGGGTGCTCAGTGCTGAGGGTGGTGCTGGGTGCTCAGTACTTATTGTGCTGGGTGCTCAGTGCTCAGGGTGCTGGGTGCTCAGTACTAAGGGTGCTGGGTGCTCTGTACTCAGGATGCTGGGTGCTCAGTGCTCAGGGTGCTCGGTGCTCAGTACTCAGGGTGCTGGGTGCTCAGTATTCAGGGTGCTGGGTGCTGAGTGCTCGGGGTGCTCGGTGCTCAGTACTCAAGGTGCTGGGTGCTCAGTGCTCAGGGTGCTGGGTGCTCAGTCCTCGGGGTGCTCCGTGCTCAGTGCTCAGGGTGCTGGGTGCTCAGTGCTCAGTGCTCAGGGTGCTGGGTGCTCAGTACTCTGGGTGTTGGGTGCTCAGTACTCAGGGTGCTGGGTGCTCAGTGCTCGGGGTGCTGGGTGCTCAGTGCTCGGGGTGCTGGGTGCTCAGTGCTCAGGTTGCTGGGTGCTCAGTCCTCGGGGTGCTCAGTGCTCAGTGCTCGGGGTGCTGGGTGCTCAGTGCTCGGGGAGCTGGGTGCTCAGTGCTCGGAGTTCTGCGTGCTCAGTACTCAGGGTGCTGTGTACTCAGTGCTCAGTACTCAGCGTGCTGGGTGCTCAGTGCTCAGAGTGTTGGGTGCTCAGTACTCAGGGTGCTGGGTGCTCAGTGCTCAGTGCTCAGGGTGCTCAGTGCTCAGGGTGCTGGGTGCTCAGGGTGCTGGGTGCTCAGTGCTCGGGGTGCTGGGTGCTCAGTGCTCAGGGTGCTGTGTGCTCAGTGCTCAGTGCTCAGGGTGCTGGGTGCTCAGTGCTCAGTGCTCAGGGTGCTGGGTGTTCAGTACTCAGGAGTGCTGGGTGCTCAGTACTCAGGGAGCTTCGTGCTCAGTGCTCAGGGTGCTGGTTGCTCAGTGCTCAGGGTGCTGGGTGCTCAGTACTCAGGGTGCTGGGTGCTCAGTACTCAGGGTGCTCGGTGTTCAGTACTCAGAGTGCTGGGTGCTCAGTGCCCAGGGTGCTGGGTGCTCAGTACTCAGGGTGCTGGGTGCTCAGTACTCAGGGTGCTGGGTGCTCAGTGCTCAGGGTGCTGGGGTGCTCAGTACTCAGGGTGCTGGGTGCTCAGTGCTCGGGGTGCTGGGTGCTCAGTGCTCAGGGTGATCAGTGCTAAGTACTCAGGGTGCTGGGTGCTCAGTGCTCAGGGTGCTGGGTGCTCAGTCCTCAGGGTGCTCAGTACTCAGGGTCCTCGGCGCTCAGTGCTCAGTACTCAGGGTGTTCAGTACTCAGGGTGCTGGGTGCTCAGTGCTCGGCGTGCTGGGGTGCTCAGTACTCAGGGTGCTGGGTGCTCAGGTGCTCAGGGTGCTGGGTGCTCAGTGATCGGGGTGCTGGGTGCTCAGTACTCAGGGTGCTCAGTGCTCGGGGAGCTCGGTGCTCAGTACTCAGTGCTCGGGGTCCTGGGTGCTCCGTGCTCTGGGTGCTGGGTGCTCAGAGCTCTGGGTGCTTAGTGCTCTGTACTCAGGGTGCTGGGTGCTCAGTACTCAGGGTGCTGGGTGCTCATTCTCGGGGTGCTGGGGTGCTCAGTGCTCGGGGTGCTGGGTGCTCAGTACTCAGGGTGCTGGGGGCTCAGTACTCAGGGTGCTGGGTGCTCAGTACTCAGGGTGATCTGTTCTCAGTACACAGATTGCTGGGTGCTCAGTGCTCAGGGTGCTGGGTGCTCAGTACTCGGGGTGCTGGGTGCTCTGTACTCAGGGTGCTGGGTGCTCAGTGCTCGGGGTCCTGGGTGCTCAGTGCTCAGGGTGATGGGTGCTCAGTACTCAGGGTGCTGGGTGCTCAGTGCTCAGGGTGCTTGGTGCTCAGTCCTCAGGGTGCTCAGTGCTCAGGGTGCTGGGTGCTCGGTGCTCAGTACTCAGGTGCTGAGTGCTCAGTACTCAGGGTGCTGGGTGCTCAGTACTCATGGTGCTGGGTGCTCAGTACTCAGGGGGCTGGGTGCTCAGTGCTCAGGGTGCTGGGTGCTCAGTGCTCAGGGTGCTGGGTGCTCAGTGCTCGGGGTGCTGGGGTGCTCAGTGCTCGGGGTGCTGGGTGCTCAGTGCTCAGGGTGTTGGGTGCTCAGTGCTCAGTGCTCAGGGTGCTGGGTGCTCAGTACTCTGGGTGTTGGGTGCTCAGTACTCAGGGTGCTGGGTGCTCAGTGCTCGGGGTGCTGGGTGCTCAGTGCTCGGGGTGCTGGGTGCTCAGTGCTCAGGGTGCTGGGTGCTCAGTATTCAGGGTGCTGGGTGCTGAGTGCTCGGGGTGCTCGGTGCTCAGTACTCAAGGTGCTGGGTGCTCAGTGCTCAGGGTGCTGGGTGCTCAGTCCTCGGGGTGCTCCGTGCTCAGTGCTCAGGGTGCTGGGTGCTCATTCTCGGGGTGCTGGGTGCTCAGTGCTCGGGGTGCTGGGTGCTCAGTACTCAGGGTGCTGGGGGCTCATTCTCGGGGTGCTGGGTGCTCAGTGCTCGGGGTGCTGGGTGCTCAGTACTCAGGGTGCTGGGGGCTCAGTACTCAGGGAGCTGGGTGCTCAGTGCTCAGGGTGCTGGGTGCTCATTCTCGGGGTGCTGGGTGCTCAGTGCTCAGGGTGCTGTGTGCTCAGTACTCAGGGTGCTGGGTGCTCAGTACTCAGGGTGATCTGTTCTCAGTACACAGATTGCTGGGTGCTCAGTGCTCAGGGTAGTGCGTGCTCAGTACTCGGGGTGCTCAGTGCACAGTACTCAGGGTGCTGGGTGCTCAGTACTCAGGGTGCTGGGTGCTCAGTGCTCGGGGTGCTCGGTGCTCAGTACTCGGGGTGCTGGGTGCTCAGTACTCGGGGTGCTTTGTGCTCAGTGCTCAGGGTGCTGGGTGCTCAGTGCTCGGGGTGCTGGGTGCTCAGTGCTGAGGGTGGTGCTGGGTGCTCAGTACTTATTGTGCTGGGTGCTCAGTGCTCAGGGTGCTGGGTGCTCAGTACTAAGGGTGCTGGGTGCTCTGTACTCAGGATGCTGGGTGCTCAGTGCTCAGGGTGCTCGGTGCTCAGTATTCAGGGTGCTGGGTGCTGAGTGCTCGGGGTGCTCGGTGCTCAGTACTCAAGGTGCTGGGTGCTCAGTGCTCAGGGTGCTGGGTGCTCAGTCCTCGGGGTGCTCCGTGCTCAGTGCTCAGGGTGCTGGGTGCTCAGTGCTCAGTGCTCAGGGTGCTGGGTGCTCAGTACTCTGGGTGTTGGGTGCTCAGTACTCAGGGTGCTGGGTGCTCAGTGCTCGGGGTGCTGGGTGCTCAGTGCTCGGGGTGCTGGGTGCTCAGTGCTCAGGTTGCTGGGTGCTCAGTCCTCGGGGTGCTCAGTGCTCAGTGCTCGGGGTGCTGGGTGCTCAGTGCTCCGGGAGCTGGGTGCTCAGTGCTCGGAGTTCTGCGTGCTCAGTACTCAGGGTGCTGTGTACTCAGTGCTCAGTACTCAGCGTGCTGGGTGCTCAGTGCTCAGAGTGTTGGGTGCTCAGTACTCAGGGTGCTGGGTGCTCAGTGCTCAGTGCTCAGGGTGCTCAGTGCTCAGGGTGCTGGGTGCTCAGGGTGCTGGGTGCTCAGTGCTCGGGGTGCTGGGTGCTCAGTGCTCAGGGTGCTGTGTGCTCAGTGCTCAGTGCTCAGGGTGCTGGGTGCTCAGTGCTCAGTGCTCAGGGTGCTGGGTGTTCAGTACTCAGGGTGCTGGGTGCTCAGTACTCAGGGAGCTTCGTGCTCAGTGCTCAGGGTGCTGGTTGCTCAGTGCTCAGGGTGCTGGGTGCTCAGTACTCAGGGTGCTGGGTGCTCAGTACTCAGGGTGCTCGGTGTTCAGTACTCAGAGTGCTGGGTGCTCAGTGCCCAGGGTGCTGGGTGCTCAGTACTCAGGGTGCTGGGTGCTCAGTACTCAGGGTGCTGGGTGCTCAGTGCTCAGGGTGCTGGGTGCTCAGAACTCAGGGTGCTGGGTGCTCAGTGCTCGGGGTGCTGGGTGCTCAGTGCTCAGGGTGATCAGTGCTAAGTACTCAGGGTGCTGGGTGCTCAGTGCTCAGGGTGCTGGGTGCTCAGTCCTCAGGGTGCTCAGTACTCAGGGTCCTCGGCGCTCAGTGCTCAGTACTCAGGGTGTTCAGTACTCAGGGTGCTGGGTGCTCAGTGCTCGGCGTGCTGGGTGCTCAGTACTCAGGGTGCTGGGTGCTCAGTGCTCAGGGTGCTGGGTGCTCAGTGATCGGGGTGCTGGGTGCTCAGTACTCAGGGTGCTCAGTGCTCGGGGAGCTCGGTGCTCAGTACTCAGTGCTCGGGGTCCTGGGTGCTCCGTGCTCTGGGTGCTGGGTGCTCAGAGCTCTGGGTGCTTAGTGCTCTGTACTCAGGGTGCTGGGTGCTCAGTACTCAGGGTGCTGGGTGCTCATTCTCGGGGTGCTGGGTGCTCAGTGCTCGGGGTGCTGGGTGCTCAGTACTCAGGGTGCTGGGGGCTCAGTACTCAGGGTGCTGGGTGCTCAGTACTCAGGGTGCTCGCTTCTCAGTACTCAGGGTGCTGGGTGCTCATTCTCGGGGTGCTGGGTGCTCAGTGCTCAGGGTGCTGGGTGCTCAGTACTCAAGGTGCTGGGTGCTCAGTACTCAGGGTGGTCTGTTCTCAGTACACAGATTGCTGGGTGCTCAGTGCTCAGGGTGCTGCGTGCTCAGTACTCGGGGTGCTCAGTGCACAGTACTCAGGGTGCTGGGTGCTCAGTACTCAGGGTGCTGGGTGCTCAGTACTCAGGGTGCTCGGTGCTCAGTACTCAGGGTGCTGGGTGCTCATTCTCGGGGTGCTGGGTGCTCAGTGCTCGGGGTGCTGGGTGCTCAGTACTCAGGGTGCTGGGGGCTCAGTACTCAGGGTGCTGGGTGCTCAGTACTCAGGGTGCTCGCTTCTCAGTGCTCAGGGTGCTGCGTGCTCAGTGCTCAGGGTGCTCAGTGCTCAGTACTCTGGGTGCTGTTTGCTCGGTACTCGGGGTGCTTTGTGCTCAGTGCTCAGGGTGCTGGGTGCTCAGTGCTCGGGGTGCTGGGTGCTCAGTGCTGAGGGTGGTGCTGGGTGCTCAGTACTCAGGGTGCTTGGTGCTCAGTGCTCAGGGTGCTGGGTGCTCAGTACTAAGGGTGCTGGGTGCTCAGTACTCAGGGTGCTCGGTGCTCAGTACTCAGGGTGCTGGGTGCTCAGTACTCACTGTGCTGGGTGCTCAGTGCTCAGGGTGCTGGGTGCTCAGTGGTCAGGGTGCTGGGTGCTCAGTACTCAGGGTGCTGAGTGCTCAGTGCTCAGGGTGATCGGTGCTCAGTACTCAGGGTGCTCAGTACTCAGGGTGCTGGGTGCTCAGTGCTCGGGGTGCTGGGTGCTCAGTACTAGGGGTGCTGGGTGCTCTGTACTCAGGATGCTGGGTGCTCAGTGCTCGGGGTCCTGGGTGCTCAGTGCTCAGGGTGATGGGTGCTCAGTACTCAGGGTGCTGGGTGCTCAGTGCTCAGGGTGCTGGGTGCTCAGTCCTCAGGGTGCTCAGTGCTCAGGGTGCTGGGTGCTCAGTGCTCGGGGTGCTCGGTGCTCAGTACTCAGGGTGCTGAGTGCTCAGTACTCAGGGTGCTGGGTGCTCAGTACTCATGGTGCTGGGTGCTCAGTACTCAGGGTGCTGGGTGCTCAGTGCTCAGGGTGCTGGGTGCTCAGTGCTCAGGGTGCTGGGTGCTCAGTGCTCGGGGGTGCTGGGTGCTCAGTGCTCGGGGTGCTGGGTGCTCAGTGATCAGGTTGTTGGGTGCTCAGTGCTCAGTGCTCAGGGTGCTGGGTGCTCAGTACTCTGGGTGTTGGGTGCTCAGTACTCAGGGTGCTGGGTGCTCAGTGCTCGGGGTGCTGGGTGCTCAGTGCTCGGGGTGCTGGGTGCTCAGTGCTCAGGGTGCTGGGTGCTCAGTATTCAGGGTGCTGAGTGCTGAGTGCTCGGGGGTGCTCGGTGCTCAGTACTCAAGGTGCTGGGTGCTCAGTGCTCAGGGTGCTGGGTGCTCAGTCCTCGGGGTGCTCCGTGCTCAGTGCTCAGTGTGCTGGGAGCTCAGTACTCAGGGTGCTCGGTGCTCAGTACTCAGGGTTCTCATTGCTCAGTGCTCAGGGTGCTGGGTGCTCAGTTCTCAGGGTTCTCAGTGCTCAGTACTCGGGGTGCTGGGTCCTCAGTGCTCAGGGTGCTCAGTGCTCAGTGCTCGGGGTGCTGGGTGCTCAGTGCTCGGGGAGCTGGGTGCTCAGTGCTCGGAGTTCTACGTGCTCAGTACTCATGGTGCTGTGTACTCAGTGCTCAGTACTCAGCGTGCTGGGTGCTCAGTGCTCAGAGTGTTGGGTGCTCAGTACTCAGGGTGCTGGGTGCTCAGTGCTCAGTGGTCAGGGTGCTCAGTGCTCAGGGTGCTGGGTGCTCAGGGTGCTGGGTGCTCAGTGCTCGGGGTGCTGGGTGCTCAGTGCTCAGGGTGCTGTGTGCTCAGTGCTCAGTGCTCAGGGTGCTGGGTGCTCAGTGCTCAGTGCTCAGGGTGCTGGGTGTTCAGTACTCAGGGTGCTGGGTGCTCAGTACTCAGGGTGCTTCGTGCTCAGTGCTCAGGGTGCTGGTTGCTCAGTGCTCAGGGTGCTGGGTGCTCAGTACTCAGGGTGCTGGGTGATCAGTACTCAGGGTGCTCGGTGTTCAGTACTCAGAGTGCTCGGTGCTCAGTGCCCAGGGTGCTGGGTGCTCAGTACTCAGGGTGCTGGGTGCTCAGTACTCAGGGTGCTGGGTGCTCAGTGCTCAGGGTGCTGGGTGCTCAGTACTCAGGGTGCTGGGTGCTCAGTGCTCGGGGTGCTGGGTGCTCAGTGCTCAGGGTGATCAGTGCTAAGTACTCAGGGTGCTGGCTGCTCAGTGCTCAGGGTGCTGGGTGCTCAGTCCTCAGGGTGCTCAGTACTCAGGGTGCTCGGCGCTCAGTGCTCAGTACTCAGGGTGTTCAGTACTCAGGGTGCTGGGTGCTCAGTGCTCGGCGTGCTGGGTGCTCAGTACTCAGGGTGCTGGGTGCTCAGTACTCGGGGTGCTTTGTGCTCAGTACTCAGGGTGCTGGGTGCTCAGTGCTCAGGGTGCTGGGTGCTCAGTGCTCAGGGTGATCGGTGCTCAGTGCTCAGGGTGCTGGCTGCTCAGTCCTCAGGGTGCTCAGTGCTCAAGGTGCTGGGTGCTCAGTGCTCGGGGTGCTCGGTGCTCAGTACTCAGGGTGCTGAGTGCTCAGAACTCAGGGTGCTGGGTGCTCAGTACTCAGGGTGCTGGGTGCTCAGTACTCAGGGTGCTGGTTGCTCAGTGCTCAGGGTGCTGGGTGCTCAGTGCTCAGGGTGCTGGGTGCTCAGTGCTCGGGTGCTGGGTGCTCAGTGCTCAGGGTGCTGGGTGCTCAGTGCTCAGTGCTCAGGGTGCTGGGTGCTCAGTGCTCAGTGTTCAGGGTGCTGGTTGCTCAGTACTCAGGGTGCTGGGTGCTCAGTACTCAGGGTGCTGGGTGCTCAATGCTCAGGGTGCTGGCTGCTCAGTACTCAGGGTGCTCGGTGCTCAGTAGTCAGGGTGCTGGGTGCTCAGTGCTCAGGGTGCTGTGTACTCAGTACTCAGGGTGCTGGGTGCTCAGTGCTCGGGGTGCTGGGTGCTCAGTGCTGAGGGTGGTGCTGGGTGCTCAGTACTCAGGGTGCTGGTTGCTCAGTGCTCAGGGTGCTGGGTGCTCAGTACTAAGGGTGCTGGGTGCTCAGTACTCAGGGTGCTCGGAGCTCAGTACTCAGGGTGCTGGGTGCTCAGTGCTCAGGGTGCTGTGTACTCAGTACTCAGGGTGCTGGGTGCTCAGTACTCACTGTGCTGGGTGCACAGTGCTCAGGGTGCTGGGTGCTCAGTCCTCAGGGTGCTCAGTGCTCAGGGTGCTGGGTGCTCAGTACTCATGGTGCTGGGTGCTCAGTACTCAGGGGGCTGGGTGCTCAGTGCTCAGGGTGCTGGGTGCTCAGAGCTCAGGGTGCTTGGTGCTCAGTGCTCGGGGTGCTGGGTGCTCAGTGCTTGGGGTGCTGGGTGCTCAGTGCTCAGGGTGTTGGGTGCTCAGTGCTCAGTGCTCAGGGTGCTGGGTGCTCAGTGCTCGGGGAGCTGGGTGCTCAGTGCTCGGAGTTCTGCGTGCTCAGTACTCAGGGTGCTGTGTGCTCAGTGCTCAGTACTCAGCGTGCTGGGTGCTCACTGCTCAGAGTGTTGGGTGCTCAGTACTCAGGGTGCTGGGTGCTCAGTGCTCAGTGCTCAGGGTGCTCAGTGCTCAGGGTGCTGGGTGCTCAGGGTGCTGGGTGCTCAGTGCTCGGGGTGCTGGGTGCTCAGTGCTCAGGGTGCTGTGTGCTCAGTGCTCAGTGCTCAGGGTGCTGGGTGCTCAGTGCTCAGTGCTCAGGGTGCTGGGTGTTCAGTACTCAGGGTGCTGGGTGCTCAGTACTCAGGGTGCTTCGTGCTCAGTGCTCAGGGTGCTGGTTGCTCAGTGCTCAGGGTGCTGGGTGCTCAGTACTCAGGGTGCTCGGTGTTCAGTACTCAGAGTGCTGGGTGCTCAGTGCCCAGGGTGCTGGGTGCTCAGTACTCAGTGTGCTGGGTGCTCAGTACTCAGGGTGCTGGGTGCTCAGTGCTCAGGGTGCTGGGTGCTCAGTACTCAGGGTGCTGGGTGCTCAGTCCTCGGGGTGCTGGGTGCTCAGTGCTCAGGGTGATCAGTGCTAAGTACTCAGGGTGCTGGGTGCTCCGTGCTCAGGGTGCTGGCTGCTCAGTCCTCAGGGTGCTCAGTACTCAGGGTGCTCGGCGCTCAGTGCTCAGTACTCAGGGTGTTCAGTACTCAGGGTGCTGGGTGCTCAGTGCTCGGCGTGCTGGGTGCTCAGTACTCAGGGTGCTGGGTGCTCAGTACTCGGGGTGCTGGGGTGCTCAGTACTCAGGGTGCTGGGTGCTCAGTGCTCAGGGTTCTGGGTGCTCAGTGCTCAGGGTGATCGGTGCTCAGTGCTCAGGGTGCTGGCTGCTCAGTCCTCAGGGTGCTCAGTGCTCAAGGTGCTGGGTGCTCAGTGCTCGGGGTGCTCGGTGCTCAGTACTCAGGGTGCTGAGTGCTCAGTACTCAGGGTGCTGGGTGCTCAGTACTCAGGGTGCTGGGTGCTCAGTGCTCAGGGTGCTGGGTCCTCAGAGCTCAGGGTGCTGGGTGCTCAGTGATCGGGGTGCTGGGTGCTCAGGGCTCAGGGTGCTGGGTGCTCAGTGCTCAGTGCTCAGGGTGCTGGGTGCTCAGTGCTCAGTGCTCAGGGTGCTGGTTGCTCAGTACTCAGGGTGCTGGGTGCTCAGTACTCAGGGTGCTGGGTGCTCAATGCTCAGGGTGCTGGGTGCTCAGTACTCAGGGTGCTCGGTGCTCAGTACTCAGGGTGCTGGGTGCTCAGTGCTCAGGGTGCTGTGTACTCAGTACTCAGGGTGCTGGGTGCTCAGTGCTCGGGGTGCTGGGTGCTCAGTGCTGAGGGTGGTGCTGGGTGCTCAGGACTCAGGGTGCTGGGTGCTCAGTGCTCAGGGTGCTGGGTGCTCAGTACTAAGGGTGCTGGGTGCTCAGTACTCAGGGTGCTCGGTGCTCAGTACTCAGGTTGCTGGGTGCTCAGTGCTCAGGGTGCTGTGTACTCAGTACTCAGGGTGCTGGGTGCTCAGTACTCACTGTGCTGGGTGCACAGTGCTCAGGGTGCTGGGTGCTCAGTGCTCAGGGTGCTGGGTGC
The DNA here is from genome assembly GCF_018167655.1 of Microtus oregoni. NCBI lineage: Eukaryota > Metazoa > Chordata > Mammalia > Rodentia > Cricetidae > Microtus > Microtus oregoni. The sequence continues at coordinate 4,318,418 of NW_024544550.1, forward strand.
TCAGTCTCAGGGTGCTGAGTGCTCAGTGCTCAGGGTGATCGGTGCTCAGTACTCAGGGTGCTCAGTACTCAGGGTGATGGGTGCTCAGTGCTCGGGGTGCTGGGTGCTCAGTACTCGGGGTGCTGGGTGCTCTGTACTCAGGGTGCTGGGTGCTCAGTGCTCGGGGTCCTGGGTGCTCAGTGCTAAGGGTGATCGGTGCTCAGTACTCAGGGTGCTGGGTGCTCAGGGTTCAGGGTGCTGGGTGCTCAGTAGTCAGGGTGCTCAGTGCTCAGGGTGCTGTGTGCTCAGAGCTCGGGGTGCTCGGTGCTCAGTACTCAGGGTGCTGAGTGCTCAGTACTCAGGGTGCTGGGTGCTCAGTACTCATGGTGCTGGGTGCTCAGTACTCAGGGGGCTGGGTGCTCAGTGCTCAGGGTGCTGGTTGCTCAGTGCTCTGGGTGCTGGGTGCTCATTGCTCGGGGTGCTGGGTGCTCAGTGCTCGGGGGGCTGGGTGCTCAGTGCTCAGTGCTCAGGGTGTTGGGTGCTCAGTGCTCAGTGCTCAGGGTGCTGGGTGCTCAGTACTCAGGGTGCTGGGTGCTCAGTACTCAGGGTGCTGGGTGCTCAGTGCTAAGGGTGCTGGGTGCTCAGTACTCTGGGTGTTGGGTGCTCAGTACTCAGGGTGCTGGGTGCTCAGTGCTCGGGGTGCTGGGTGCTCAGTGCTCAGGGTGCTGGGTGCTCAGTATTCAGGGTGCTGGGTGCTCAGTGCTCGGGGTGCTGGGTGCTCAGTACTCAGGGTGCTGGGTGCTCAGTGCTCGGGGAGCTGGGTGCTCAGTGCTCAGAGTTCTGCGTGCTCAGTACTCAGGGTGCTGTGTGCTCAGTGCTCAGTACTCAGCGTGCTGGGTGCTCAGTGCTCAGAGTGTTGGGTGCTCAGTACTCAGGGTGCTGGGTGCTCAGTGCTCAGTGCTCAGGGTGCTCAGTGCTCAGGGTGCTGGGTGCTCAGGGTGCTGGGTGCTCAGTGCTCGGGGTGCTGGGTGCTCAGTGCTCAGGGTGCTGGGTGCTCAGTGCTCAGTGCTCAGGGTGCTGGGTGCTCAGTGCTCAGTGCTCAGGGTGCTGGGTGTTCAGTACTCAGGGTGCTGGGTGCTCAGTACTCAGGGTGCTTGGTGCTCAGTGCTCAGGGTGCTGGTTGCTCAGTGCTCAGGGTGCTGGGTGCTCAGTACTCAGGGTGCTGGGTGCTCAGTACTCAGGGTGCTCGGTGTTCAGTACTCAGAGTGCTTGCTGCTCAGTGCCCAGGGTGCTGGGTGCTCAGTGCTCAGGGTGCTGGGTGCTCAGTACTCAGGGTGCTGGGTGCTCAGTACTCAGGGTACTGGGTGCTCAGTGCTCAGGGTGCTGGGTGCTCAGTACTCAGGGTGCTGGGTGCTCAGTGCTCGGGGTGCTGGGTGCTCAGTTCTCAGGGTGATCAGTGCTCAGTACTCAGGGTGCTGGGTACTCAGTGCTCAGGGTACTGGGTGCTCAGTCCTCAGGGTGCTCAGTACTCAGGGTGCTCGGCGCTCAGTGCTCAGTACTCAGGGTGTTCAGTACTCAGGGTGCTGGGTGCTCAGTGCTCGGGGTGCTGGGTGCTCAGTACTCAGGGTGCTGGGTGCTCAGTACTCCGGGTGCTGGGTGCTCAGTGCTCGGGGTGCTGGGTGCTCAGTGCTCAGGGTGATCGGTGCTCAGTGCTCAGGGTGCTGGCTGCTCAGTCCTCAGGGTGCTCAGTGCTCAAGGTGCTGGGTGCTCAGTGCTCGGGGTGCTCGGTGCTCAGTACTCAGGGTGCTGAGTGCTCAGTACTCAGGGTGCTGGGTGCTCAGTACTCAGGGTGCTGGGTGCTCAGTACTCAGGGTGCTGGGTGCTCAGTGCTCAGGGTGCTGGGTGCTCAGTGCTCAGGGTGCTGGGTGCTCAGTGCTCGGGTTGCTGGGTGCTCGGTGCTCAGGGTGCTGGGTGCCCAGTGCTCAGTGCTCAGGGTGCTGGGTGCTCAGTGCTCAGGGTGCTGGTTGCTCAGTACTCAGGGTGCTGGGTGCTCAGTACTCAGAGTGCTGGGTGCTCTGTGCTCAGGGTGCTGGGTGCTCAGTGCTCAGGGTGCTGTGTACTCAGTACTCAGGGTGCTGGGTGCTCAGTACTCACTGTGCTGGGTGCACAGTGCTCAGGGTGCTGGGTGCTCAGTGCTCAGGGTGCTGGGTGCTCAGTCTCAGGGTGCTGAGTGCTCAGTGCTCAGGGTGATCGGTGCTCAGTACTCAGGGTGCTCAGTACTCAGGGTGATGGGTGCTCAGTGCTCGGGGTGCTGGGTGCTCAGTACTCGGGGTGCTGGGTGCTCTGTACTCAGGGTGCTGGGTGCTCAGTGCTCGGGGTCCTGGGTGCTCAGTGCTAAGGGTGATCGGTGCTCAGTACTCAGGGTGCTGGGTGCTCAGGGTTCAGGGTGCTGGGTGCTCAGTAGTCAGGGTGCTCAGTGCTCAGGGTGCTGTGTGCTCAGAGCTCGGGGTGCTCGGTGCTCAGTACTCAGGGTGCTGAGTGCTCAGTACTCAGGGTGCTGGGTGCTCAGTACTCATGGTGCTGGGTGCTCAGTACTCAGCGGGCTGGGTGCTCAGTGCTCAGGGTGCTGGTTGCTCAGTGCTCTGGGTGCTGGGTGCTCAGTGCTCGGGGTGCTGGGTGCTCAGTGCTCGGTGGGCTGGGTGCTCAGTGCTCAGTGCTCAGGGTGTTGGGTGCTCAGTGCTCAGTGCTCAGGGTGCTGGGTGCTCAGTACTCAGGGTGCTGGGTGCTCAGTACTCAGGGTGCTGTGTGCTCAGTGCTAAGGGTGCTGGGTGCTCAGTACTCTGGGTGTTGGGTGCTCAGTACTCAGGGTGCTGGGTGCTCAGTGCTCGGGGTGCTGGGTGCTCAGTGCTCAGGGTGCTGGGTGCTCAGTATTCAGGGTGCTGGGTGCTCAGTGCTCGGGGTGCTGGGTGCTCAGTACTCAGGGTGCTGGGTGCTCAGTGCTCGGGGAGCTGGGTGCTCAGTGCTCAGAGTTCTGCGTGCTCAGTACTCAGGGTGCTGTGTGCTCAGTGCTCAGTACTCAGCCTGCTGGGTGCTCAGTGCTCAGAGTGTTGGGTGCTCAGTACTCAGGGTGCTGGGTGCTCAGTGCTCAGTGCTCAGGGTGCTCAGTGCTCAGGGTGCTGGGTGCTCAGGGTGCTGGGTGCTCAGTGCTCGGGGTGCTGGGTGCTCAGTGCTCAGGGTGCTGGGTGCTCAGTGCTCAGTGCTCAGGGTGCTGGGTGCTCAGTGCTCAGTGCTCAGGGTGCTGGGTGTTCAGTACTCAGGGTGCTGGGTGCTCAGTACTCAGGGTGCTTGGTGCTCAGTGCTCAGGGTGCTGGTTGCTCAGTGCTCAGGGTGCTGGGTGCTCAGTACTCAGGGTGCTGGGTGCTCAGTACTCAGGGTGCTCGGTGTTCAGTACTCAGAGTGCTTGCTGCTCAGTGCCCAGGGTGCTGGGTGCTCAGTGCTCAGGGTGCTGGGTGCTCAGTACTCAGGGTGCTGGGTGCTCAGTACTCAGGGTACTGGGTGCTCAGTGCTCAGGGTGCTGGGTGCTCAGTACTCAGGGTGCTGGGTGCTCAGTGCTCGGGGTGCTGGGTGCTCAGTTCTCAGGGTGATCAGTGCTCAGTACTCAGGGTGCTGGGTACTCAGTGCTCAGGGTACTGGGTGCTCAGTCCTCAGGGTGCTCAGTACTCAGGGTGCTCGGCGCTCAGTGCTCAGTACTCAGGGTGTTCAGTACTCAGGGTGCTGGGTGCTCAGTGCTCGGGGTGCTGGGTGCTCAGTACTCAGGGTGCTGGGTGCTCAGTACTCCGGGTGCTGGGTGCTCAGTGCTCGGGGTCCTGGGTGCTCAGTGCTCAGGGTGATCGGTGCTCAGTGCTCAGGGTGCTGGCTGCTCAGTCCTCAGGGTGCTCAGTGCTCAAGGTGCTGGGTGCTCAGTGCTCGGGGTGCTCGGTGCTCAGTACTCAGGGTGCTGAGTGCTCAGTACTCAGGGTGCTGGGTGCTCAGTACTCAGGGTGCTGGGTGCTCAGTACTCAGGGTGCTGGGTGCTCAGTGCTCAGGGTGCTGGGTGCTCAGTGCTCAGGGTGCTGGGTGCTCAGTGCTCGGGTTGCTGGGTGCTCGGTGCTCAGGGTGCTGGGTGCCCAGTGCTCAGTGCTCAGGGTGCTGGGTGCTCAGTGCTCAGGGTGCTGGTTGCTCAGTACTCAGGGTGCTGGGTGCTCAGTACTCAGAGTGCTGGGTGCTCTGTGCTCAGGGTGCTGGGTGCTCAGTACTCAGGGTGCTGGGTGCTCAGTGCTCGGGGTGCTGGGTGCTCAGTGCTCGGGTCGCTGGGTGCTCAGTGCTCAGGGTGCTGGGTACTCAGTACTCAGGGTGCTGGGTGCTCAGTGCTCGGGGTGCTCGGTGCTCAGTACTCAAGGTGCTGGGTGCTCAGTTCTCAGGGTTGTGGGTGCTCAGTCCTCGGGGTGCTGGGTGCTCAGTGCTCAGTGCTCGGGGTCCTGGGTGCTCCGTGCTCGGGGTGCTGGGTGCTCAGTACTCAGGGTGCTGCGTGCTCAGTACTCAGGGTGCTGGGTGCTCATTCTCGGGGTGCTGGGTGCTCAGTGCTCGGGGTGCTGTTTGCTCAGTACTCGGGATGCTGGGTGCTCAGTGCTCAGCGTGCTGGGTGCTCAGTACTCAGGGTGCTCGGTTCTCAGTACTCAGGGTGCTGGGTGCTCATTCTCCCGGTGCTGGGTGCTCAGTGCTCGGGGTGCTGGGGGCTCAGTGCTCGGGGTGCTGGGTGCTCAGTACTCAGGGTGCTGGGTGCTCAGTACTCAGGGTGCTGGGTGCTCAGTGCTCGGGGTGCTCGGTGCTCAGTACTCAGGGTCCTTGGTGCTCAGTACTCGGGGTGCTGAGTGCTCAGTGGTCAGTGTGCTGGCTGCTCAATGCTCAGGGTCCTGGGTGCTCAGTACTCAGGGTGCTGCGTGCTCAGTACTCAGGGTGCTGGGTGCTCAGTGCTCGGGGTGCTGGGTGCTCAGTGCTCAGGGTGCTGGGTGCTCAGTACTTAGGGTGCTTGCTGCTCAGTGCTCGGGGTGCTCGGTGCTCAGTACTCAAGGTGCTGTGTGCTCAGTGCTCACGGTGCTGGGTGCTCAGTCCTCGGGGTGCTCCGTGCTCAGTGCTCGGGGTGCTGGGTGCTCAGTCCTCGGGGTGCTCCGTGCTCAGTACTCAGGGTGCTGGGTGCTCAGTACTCAGGGTGCTGGGTCCTCAGTGCTCAGGGTGCTGGGTGCTCAGTACTCAGGGTGCTGGGTGCTCAGTAATCAGTGTGCTTGGTGCTCAGTACTCAGGGTGCTGGGTGCTCAGTGCTCAGGGTGATCGGTGCTCAGTGCTCAGGGTGCTGGCTGCTCAGTCCTCAGGGTGCTCAGTGCTCAAGGTGCTGGGTGCTCAGTGCTCGGGGTGCTCGGTGCTCAGTACTCAGGGTGCTGAGTGCTCAGTACTCAGGGTGCTGGGTGCTCTGTACTCAGGGTGCTGGGTGCTCAGTACTCAGGGTGCTGGGTGCTCAGTGCTCAGGGTGCTGGGTGCTCAGTGCTCAGGGTGCTGGGTGCTCAGTGCTCGGGTTGCTGGGTGCTCGGTGCTCAGGGTGCTGGGTGCCCAGTGCTCAGTGCTCAGGGTGCTGGGTGCTCAGTGCTCAGGGTGCTGGTTGCTCAGTACTCAGGGTGCTGGGTGCTCAGTACTCAGAGTGCTGGGTGCTCTGTGCTCAGGGTGCTGGGTGCTCAGTACTCAGGGTGCTGGGTGCTCAGTGCTCGGGGTGCTGGGTGCTCAGTGCTCGGGTCGCTGGGTGCTCAGTGCTCAGGGTGCTGGGTACTCAGTACTCAGGGTGCTGGGTGCTCAGTGCTCAGGGTGCTGGGTGCTCAGTGCTCAGGGTGCTGGGTTCTCAGTACTCAGTGCTCAGGATGCTGGGTGCTCAGTGCTCAGGGTGCTCAGTGCTCAGTGCTCAGTACTCAGGGTGCTGGGTGCTCAGTACTCAGGGTGCTGGGTGCTCAGTGCTCGGGTTGCCCAGTGCTCAGTGCTCGGGGTGCTCGGTGCTCAGTACTCAGGGTGCTGGGTGCTCAGTACTCAGGGTGCTGGGTTCTCAGTGCTGGGTGCTCACTGCTCGGGGTGCTCGGTGCTCAGTAGGTTGGGTGCTCAGTGCTCAGGGTGCTGGGTGCTCAGTGCTCAGGGTGCTGGGTGCTCAGTGCTCAGGGTGCTTGATGCTCAGTGCTCGGGGTGCGGGGTGCTCAGTACTCAGTGTGCTGGGTGCTCAGTCCTCAGGGTCCTGGGTGTTCAGTACTCGGGGTGCTGGGTGCTCAGTGCTCAGCGTGCTGGGTGCTCAGTACTCAGGGTGCTCGGTGCTCAGTGCTTGGGGTGCTGGGTGCTCAGTACTCAGGGTGCTGGGTGCTCAGTGCTCAGGGTGCTGGGTGCTCAGTGCTCAGGGTGCTGGGTGCCCAGTACTCAGTGCTCAGGATGCTGGGTGCTCAGTGCTCGGGCTGCTGGGTTCTCAGTGCTCAGGGTGCTGGGTGCTCAGTACTCAGGGTGCTGGGTTCTCAGTATTCATGGTGCTGGGTGCTCATTCTCGGGGTGCTGGGTGCTCAGTACTCAGGTTGCTCAGTACTCTGGGTGTTCGGTGCTCAGTACTCATGGTGCTGGGTGCTCAGTACTCAGGGTGCTCGGTGCTCAGTTCTCAGGGTGCTCGGTGCTCAGTGTTTGGGCTGCTGGGTGCTCAGTACTAAGGGTGCTGGGTGCTCAGTGCTCAGGGTGCTGGGTGCTCAGTGCTCAGGGTGCTGGGTTCTCAGTACTCAGTGCTCAGGATGCTGGGTGCTCAGTGCTCAGGGTGCTCAGTGCTCAGTGCTCAGTACTCAGGGTGCTGGGTGCTCAGTACTCAGGGTGCTGGGTGCTCAGTGCTCGGGTTGCCCAGTGCTCAGTGCTCGGGGTGCTCGGTGCTCAGTACTCAAGGTGCTGGGTGCTCAGTACTCAGGGTGCTGGGTGCTCAGTGCTGGGTGCTCAGTGCTCGGGGTGCTCGGTGCTCAGTAGGTTGGGTGCTCAGTGCTCAGGGTGCTGGGTGCTCAGTGCTCAGGGTGCTGGGTGCTCAGTGCTCAGGGTGCTTGATGCTCAGTGCTCGGGGTGCGGGGTGCTCAGTACTCAGTGTGCTGGGTGCTCAGTCCCCAGGGTGCTGGGTGTTCAGTACTCGGGGTGCTGGGTGCTCAGTGCTCAGCGTGCTGGGTGCTCAGTACTCAGGGTGCTCGGTGCTCAGTGCTTGGGGTGCTGGGTGCTCAGTACTCTGGGTGCTGGGTGCTCAGTGCTCAGGGTGCTGGGTGTTCAGTGCTCAGGGTGCTGGGTGCCCAGTACTCAGTGCTCAGGATGCTGGGTGCTCAGTGCTCGGGCTGCTGGGTGCTCAGTGCTCAGGGTGCTGGGTGCTCAGTACTCAGGGTGCTGGGTTCTCAGTACTCAGGGTGCTGGGTGCTCATTCTCGGGGTGCTGGGTGCTCAGTGCTCGGGGTGCTGTTTGCTCAGGACTCGGGGTGCTGGGTGCTCAGTGCTCAGCGTGCTGGGTGCTCAGTACTCAGGGTGCTCGGTTCTCAGTACTCAGGGTGCTGGGTGCTCATTCTCCCGGTGCTGGGTGCTCAGTGCTCGGGGTGCTGGGGGCTCAGTGCTCGGGGTGCTGGGTGCTCAGTACTCAGGGTGCTGGGTGGTCAGTACTCAGGGTGCTGGGTGCTCAGTGCTCGGGGTGCTCGGTGCTCAGTACTCAGGGTCCTTGGTGCTCAGTACTCGGGGTGCTGAGTGCTCAGTGCTCAGTGTGCTGGCTGCTCAATGCTCAGGGTCCTGGGTGCTCAGTACTCAGGGTGCTGCGTGCTCAGTACTCAGGGTGCTGGGTGCTCAGTACTCAGGGTGCTGGGTGCTCAGTGCCCAGTACTCAGCGTGCTGGGTGCTCAGTGCTCGGGGTGCTGGGTCCTCAATGCTCAGGGTGCTGGGTGCTCAGTACTCAGGGTGCTGGGTGCTCAGTGCTCGGGGTGCTGGTTCCTCAGTTCTCAGGGTGCTGGGTGCTCAGTACTCAGGGTGCTGGGTCCTCAGTGCTCAGGGTGCTGGGTGCTCAGTACTCAGTGTGCTCAGTGCTCAGGGTGCTGGGTGCTCAGAACTCATGGTGCTGGGTGCTCAGTACTCAGGGTGCTGGGTGCTCAGTACTCAGGGTGCTTGGTGCTCAGTACTCAGGGTGCTGGGTGCTCAGTGCTCAGGGTCCTCGGTGCTCAGTACTCATGGTGCTGGGTGCTCATTCTCGGGGTGCTGGGTGCTCAGTACTCAGGTTGCTCAGTACTCTGGGTGCTCGGTGCTCAGTACTCATGGTGCTGCGTACTCAGTACTCAGGGTGCTCGGTGCTCAGTTCTCAGGGTGCTCGGTGCTCTGTGTTTGGGGTGCTGGGTGCTCAGTACTCAGGGTGGTGGGTGCGCAGTTCTCAGGGTGCTGGGTGCTCAGTGCTCAGGGTGCTGGGTGCTCAGTACTCAGTGCTCAGTACTCAGTGTGATCAGTGCTCAGGGTGCGGGGTGCTCAGAACTCAGTGTGCTGGGTGCTCAGTACTCAGGGTGCTGGGTGCTCAGTACTCAGGGTGCTTGGTGCTCAGTACTCAGGGTGCTGGGTGCTCAATGCTCAGGGTGCTCGGTGCTCAGTACTCATGGTGCTTGGTGCTCATTCTCGGGGTGCTGGGTGCTCAGTACTCAGGTTGCTCAGTACTCTGGGTGCTCGGTTCTCAGTACTCATGGTGCTGGGTGCTGAGTACTCAGGGTGCTCGGTGCTCAGTTCTTAGGCTGCTCGGTGCTCAGTGTTTGGGGTGCTGGGTGCTCAGTACTCAGGGTGCTGGGTGCTCAGTGCTCAGGGTGCTGGGTGCTCAGTGCTCAGGGTGCTGGGTGCTCAGTACTCAGGGTGCTCAGTGCTCAGTGCTCAGTACTCAGGGTGCTGGGTGCTCAGTACTCAGTGTGCTGGGTGCTCAGTGCTCGGGGTGCCCGGTGCTCCGTGCTCGGGCTGCTCGGTGCTCAGTACTCAGGGTGCTGGGTGCTCAGTACTCAGGGTGCTGGGTGCTCAGTGCTGGGTGCTCAGTGCTCGGGGTGCTCGGTGCTCAGTACGTTGGGTGCTCAGTGCTCAGGGTGCTTGGTGCTGAGTGCTCAGGGTGCTGGGTGCTCAGTGCTCAGGGTGCTTGATGCTCAGTACTCAGGGTGCTGGGTGCTCAGCGCTCAGGGTGCTGGGTGCTCAGTGTTCGGGGTGCTGGGTGCTCAGTACTCAGTGTGCTGGGTGCTCAGTACTCAGGGTGCTGGGTGCTCAGAACTCGGGGTGCTGGGTGCTCAGTGCTGAGCGTGCTGGGTGCTCAGTACTCAGGGTGCTCGGTGCTCAGTGCTTGGGGTGCTGGGTGCTCAGTACTCAGTGTGCTGGGTGCTCAGTGCTCAGGGTGCTGGGTGCTCAGTGCTCAGGGTGCTGGGTGCCCCGTACTCAGTGCTCAGGATGCTGGGTGCTCAGTGCTCGGGCTGCTGGGTGCTCAGTGCTCAGGGTGCTGGGTGCTCAGTACTCAGGGTGCTGGGTTCTCAGTACTCAGGGTGCTGGGTGCACAGTGCTAGGGGTGCTGGCTGCTCAGTGCTTGGGGTCTGGGTGCTCAGTACTCAGGGTGCTGGGTGCTCAGTACTCAGGGTGCTGGGTGCTCAGTGCTCAGGGTTCTGGGTGCTCAGTGCTCTGGGTGCTGGGTGCTCAGTGCTCAGGGTGCTGGGGGCTCAGTGCTCAGTGTGCTGGGTGCTCAGTACTCAGGGTGCTGGGTGCTTAGTACTCAGGTTGCTCAGTGCTCAGTACACAGGGTGCTGGGTGCTCAGTGCTCGGGGTGCTGGGTGCTCAGTGCTCAGTACTCAGGGTGCTGAGTGCTCAGTGCTCGGGGTGCTGGGTGCTCAGTGCTCGGGGTGCTGGGTGCTCAGTACTCAGGGAGCTGGGTGCTCAGTGCTCAGGGTGCTGCGTGCTCAGTGCTCAGGGTGCTGGGTGCTCAGTGATCGGGGTGCTGGGTGCTCAGTACTCAGGGTGCTCAGTGATCGGCGAGCTCGGTGCTCAGTAGTCAGGGTGCTGGGTGCTCAGTACTCAGGGTGCTCGGTGCTCAGTTCTCAGGTTGCTCGGTGCTCAGTGTTTGGGGTGCTGGGTGCTCAGTACTCAGGGTGCTGGGTGTTTAGTGCTCAGGGTGCTGGGTGCTCAGTGCCCAGGGTGCTGGGTGCTCAGTGCTCGGGGTGCCCGGTGCTCAGTGCTCGGGGTGCTGGGTGCTCAGTACTCAGGGTGCTGGGTGCTCAGTACTCAGGTTGCTGGGTCCTCAGTGCTCAGGGTGCTGGGTGCTCAGTACTCAGGGTGCTGGGTGCTCAGTAATCAGTGTGCTTGGTGCTCAGTACTCAGGGTGCTGGGTGCTCAGTGCTCAGGGTGCTCGGTGCTCAGTACTCATGGTGCTGGGTGCTCATTCTCGGGGTGCTGGGTGCTCAGTACTCAGGTTGCTCAGTACTCTGGGTGTTCGGTGCTCAGTACTCATGGTGCTGGGTGCTCAGTACTCAGGGTGCTCGGTGCTCAGTTCTCAGGGTGCTCGGTGCTCAGTGTTTGGGCTGCTGGGTGCTCAGTACTCAGGGTGCTGGGGGCTCAGTGCTCAGGGTGCTGGGTGCTCAGTGCTCAGGGTGCTGGGTTCTCAGTACTCAGTGCTCAGGATGCTGGGTGCTCAGTGCTCAGGGTCCTCAGTGCTCAGTGCTCAGTACTCAGGGTGCTGGGTGCTCAGTACTCAGGGTGCTGGGTGCTCAGTGCTCGGGTTGCCCAGTGCTCAGTGCTCGGGGTGCACGGTGCTCAGTACTCAGGGTGCTGGGTGCTCAGTACTCAGGGTGCTGGGTGCTCAGTGCTGGGTGCTCAGTGCTCGGGGTGCTCGGTGCTCAGTAGGTTGGGTGCTCAGTGCTCAGGGTGCTGGGTGCTCAGTGCTCAGGGTGCTGGGTGCTCAGTGCTCAGGGTGCTTGATGCTCAGTGCTCGGGGTGCGGGGTGCTCAGTACTCAGTGTGCTGGGTGCTCAGTCCTCAGGGTGCTGGGTGCTCAGTACTCGGGGTGCTGGGTGCTCAGTGCTCAGCGTGCTGTATGCTCAGTACTCAGGGTGCTCGGTGCTCAGTGCTTGGGGTGCTGGGTGCTCAGTACTCAGGGTGCTGGGTGCTCAGTGCTCAGGGTGCTGGGTGCTCAGTGCTCAGGGTGCTGGGTGCCCAGTACTCAGTGCTCAGGATGCTGGGTGCTCAGTGCTCGGGCTGCTGGGTGCTCAGTGCTCAGGGTGCTGGGTGCTCAGTACTCAGGGTGCTGGGTTCTCAGTACTCAAGGTGCTGGGTGCTCAGTGCTCTGGGTGCTGGGTGCTCAGTGCTCAGGGTGCTGGGGGCTCAGTGCTCAGTGTGCTGGGTGCTCAGTACTCAGGGTGCTGGGTGCTTAGTACTCAGGTTGCTCAGTGCTCAGTACACAGGGTGCTGGGTGCTCAGTGCTCGGGGTGCTGGGTGCTCAGTGCTCAGTACTCAGGGTGCTGAGTGCTCAGTGCTCGGGTTGCTGGGTGCTCAGTGCTCGGGGTGCTGGGTGCTCAGTACTCAGGGAGCTGGGTGCTCAGTGCTCAGGGTGCTGCGTGCTCAGTGCTCAGGTTGCTGGGTGCTCAGTGATCGGGGTGCTGGGTGCTCAGTACTCAGGGTGCTCAGTGATCGGGGAGCTCGGTGCTCAGTACTCAGGGTGCTGGGTGCTCAGTACTCAGGGTGCTCGGTGCTCAGTTCTCAGGTTGCTCGGTGCTCAGTGTTTGGGGTGCTGGGTGCTCAGTACTCAGGGTGCTGGGTGTTCAGTGCTCAGGGTGCTGGGTGCTCAGTGCCCAGGGTGCAGGGTGCTCAGTGCTCGGGGTGCCCGGTGCTCAGTGCTCGGGGTGCTGGGTGCTCAGTACTCAGGGTGCTGGGTGCTCAGTACTCAGGGTGCTGGGTCCTCAGTGCTCAGGGTGCTGGGTGCTCAGTACTCAGGGTGCTGGGTGCTCAGTAATCAGTGTGCTTGGTGCTCAGTACTCAGGGTGCTGGGTGCTCAGTGCTCAGGGTGCTTGGTGCTCAGTACTCATGGTGCTGGGTGCTCATTCTCGGGGTGCTGGGTGCTCAGTACTCAGGTTGCTCAGTACTCTGGGTGTTCGGTGCTCAGTACTCATGGTGCTGGGTGCTCAGTACTCAGGGTGCTCGGTGCTCAGTTCTCAGGGTGCTCGGTGCTCAGTGTTTGGGCTGCTGGGTGCTCAGTACTCAGGGTGCTGGGTGCTCAGTGCTCAGGGTGCTGGGTGCTCAGTGCTCAGGGTGCTGGGTTCTCAGTACTCAGTGCTCAGGATGCTGGGTGCTCAGTGCTCAGGGTCCTCAGTGCTCAGTGCTCAGTACTCAGGGTGCTGGGTGCTCAGTACTCCGGGTGCTGGGGGCTCAGTGCTCGGGTTGCCCAGTGCTCAGTGCTCGGGGTGCTCGGTGCTCAGTACTCAGGGTGCTGGGTGCTCAGTACTCAGGGTGCTGGCTGCTCAGTGCTGGGTGCTCAGTGCTCGGGGTGCTCGGTGCTCAGTAGGTTGGGTGCTCAGTGCTCAGGGTGCTGGGTGCTCAGTGCTCAGGGTGCTGGGTGCTCAGTGCTCAGGGTGCTTGATGCTCAGTGCTCGGGGTGCGGGGTGCTCAGTAATCAGTGTGCTGGGTGCTCAGTCCTCAGGGTGCTGGGTGTTCAGTACTCGGGGTGCTGGGTGCTCAGTGCTCAGCGTGCTGGGTGCTCAGTACTCAGGGTGCTCGGTGCTCAGTGCTTGGGGTGCTGGGTGCTCAGTACTCAGGGTGCTGGGTGCTCAGTGCTCAGGGTGCTGGGTGCTCAGTGCTCGGGGTGCTCAGAGCTCAGTACTAAGGGTGCTGGGTGCTCAGTGCTCGGGGTGATTGGTGCTCAGTGCTCAGGGTGCTGGGTGCTCAGTGCTCAGGGTGCTGGGTGCCCAGTACTCAGTGCTCAGGATGCTGGGTGCTCAGTGCTCGGGCTGCTGGGTGCTCAGTGCTCAGGGTGCTGGGTGCTCAGTACTCAGGGTGCTGGGTTCTCAGTACTCAGGGTGCTGGGTGCACAGTGCTAGGGGTGCTGGGTGCTCAGTGCTCGGGGTCTGGGTGCTCAGTACTCAGGGTGCTGGGTGCCCAGTACTCAGGGTGCTGGGTGCTCAGTGCTCAGGGTGCTGGGTGCTCAGTGCTCTGAGTGCTGGGTGCTCAGTGCTCAGGGTGCTGGGGACTCAGTGCTCAGCGTGCTGGGTGCTCAGTACTCAGGGTGCTGGGTGCTTAGTACTCAGGGTGCTCAGTGCTCAGTACACAGGGTGCTGGGTGCTCAGTGCTTGGGGTGCTGGGTGCTCAGTGCTCAGTACTCAGGGTGCTGGGTGCTCATTCTCGGGGTGCTGGGTGCTCAGTGCTCGGGGTGCTGGGTGCTCAGTGCTCGGGGTGCTGGGTGCTCAGTACTCAGGGTGCTGGGTGCTCAGTGCTCAGGGTGCTGGGTGCTCAGTACTCAGTGCTCAGGATGCTGGGTGCTCAGTGCTCAGGGTGCTGGGTGCTCAGTGCTCAGGGTGCTCAGTGCTCAGTGCTCAGTACTCAGGGTGCTGGGTGCTCAGTACTCAGGGTGCTGGGTGCTCAGTGCTCGGGGTGCCCGGTGCTCAGTGCTCGGGGTGCTGGGTGGTCAGTACTCAGGGTGCTGGGTGCTCAGTGCTCAGGGTGCTGGGTCCTCAGTGCTCAGGGTCCTGGGTGCTCAGTACTCAGGGTGCTGGGTCCTCAGTGCTCAGGGGTGCTGGGTGCTCAGTACTCAGTGTGCTCAGTGCTCAGGGTGCTGGGTGCTCAGAACTCAGTGTGCTGGGTGCTCAGTACTCAGGGTGCTGGGTGCTCAGTACTCAGGGTGCTTGGTGCTCAGTACTCAGGGTGCTGGGTGCTCAGTGCTCAGGGTGCTCGGTGCTCAGTTCTCAGGGTGCTCGATGCTCAGTGTTTGGGGTGCTGGGTGCTCAGTACTCAGGGTGCTGGGTGCTCAGTGCTCATGGTGCTGGGTGCTCATTCTCGGGGTGCTGGGTGCTCAGTACTCAGGTTGCTCAGTACTCTGGGTGCTCGGTGCTCAGTACTCATGGTGCTGGGTGCTGAGTACTCAGGGTGCTCGGTGCTCAGTTCTCAGGGTGCTCGGTGCTCAGTGTTTGGGGTGCTGGGTGCTCAGTACTCAGGGTGCTGGGGGCTCAGTGCTCAGGGTGCTGGGTGCTCAGTGCTCAGGGTGCTGGTTGCTCAGTACTCAGGGTGCTCAGTGCTCAGTGCTCAGTACTCAGGGTGCTGGGTGCTCAGTACTCAGGGTGCTGGGTGCTCAGTGCTCGGGGTGCCCGGTGCTCAGTGCTCGGGGTGCTCGGTGCTCAGTACTCAGGGTGCTGGGTGCTCAGTACTCAGGGTGCTGGGTGCTCAGTGCTGGGTGCTCAGTGCTCGGGGTGCTCGGTGCTCAGTACGTTGGGTGCTCAGTGCTCAGGTTGCTGGGTGCTCAGTGCTCGGGGTGCCCGGTGCTCGGTGCTCGGGGTGCTCGGTGCTCAGTACTCAGGGTGCTGGGTGCTCAGTACTCAGGGTGCTGGGTGCTCAGTGCTGGGTGCTCAGTGCTAGGGGTGCTCGGTGCTCAGTACGTTGGGTGCTCAGTGCTCAGGATGCTGGGTGCTCAGTGCTCAGTGTGCTGGGTGCTCAGTGCTCAGGGTGCTTGATGCTCAGTGCTCGGGGTGCTGGGTGCTCAGTACTCAGTGTGCTGGGTGCTCAGTACTCAGGGTGCTGGGTGCTCAGTACTCGGGGTGCTGGGTGCTCAGTGCTCAGCGTGCTGGGTGCTCAGTACTCAGGGTGCTCGGTGCTCAGTGCTTGGGGTACTGGGTGCTCTGTACTCAGGGTGCTGGGTGCTCAGTGCTCAGGGTGCTGGGTGCTCAGTGCTCAGGGTGCTGGGTGCCCAGTACTCAGTGCTCAGGATGCTGGGTGCTCAGTGCTCGGGCTGCTGGGTGCTCAGTGCTCAGGGTGCTGGGTGCTCAGTACTCAGGATGCTCAGTGATCGGCGAGCTCGGTGCTCAGTACTCAGGGTGCTGGGTGCTCAGTACTCAGGGTGCTCGGTGCTCAGTTCTCAGGTTGCTCGGTGCTCAGTGTTTGGGGTGCTGGGTGCTCAGTACTCAGGGTGCAGGTGTTCAGTGCTCAGGGTGCTGGGTGCTCAGTGCCCAGGGTGCTGGGTGCTCAGTGCTCGGGGTGCCCGATGCTCAGTGCTCGGGGTGCTGGGTGCTCAGTACTCAGGGTGCTGTGTGCTCAGTACTCAGGGTGCTGGGTCCTCAGTGCTCAGGGTGCTGGGTGCTCAGTACTCAGGGTGCTGGGTGCTCAGTAATCAGTGTGCTTGGTGCTCAGTACTCAGGGTGCTGGGTTCTCAGTACTCAGGGTGCTGGGTGCACAGTGCTAGGGGTGCTGGGTGCTCAGTGCTCGGGGTCTGGGTGCTCAGTACTCAGGGTGCTGGGTGCCCAGTACTCAGGGTGCTGGGTGCTCAGTGCTCAGGGTGCTGGGTGCTCAGTGCTCTGAGTGCTGGGTGCTCAGTGCTCAGGGTGCTGGGGTCTCAGTGCTCAGGGTGCTGGGTGCTCAGTACTCAGGGTGCTGGGTGCTTAGTACTCAGGGTGCTCAGTGCTCAGTACACAGGGTGCTGGGTGCTCAGTGCTCGGGGTGCTGGGTGCTCAGTGCTCAGTACTCAGGGTTCTGGGTGCTCATTCTCGGGGTGCTGGGTGCTCAGTGCTCGGGGTGGTGGGTGCTCAGTGCTCGGGGTGCTGGGTGCTCAGTACTCAGGGTGCTGGGTCCTCAGTGCTCAGGGTGCTGGGTGCTCAGTACTCAGTGCTCAGGATGCTGGGTGCTCAGTGCTCAGGGTGCTGGGTGCTCAGTGCTCAGGGTGCTCAGTGCTCAGTGCTCAGTACTCAGGGTGCTGAGTGCTCAGTACTCAGGGTGCTGGGTGCTCAGTGCTCGGGGGTGCCCGGTGCTCAGTGCTCGGGGTGCTGGGTGGTCAGTACTCAGGGTGCTGGGTGCTCAGTGCTCAGGGTGCTGGGTCCTCAGTGCTCAGGGTGCTGGGTGCTCAGTACTCAGGGTGCTGGGTCCTCAGTGCTCAGGGTGCTGGGTGCTCAGTACTCAGTGTGCTCAGTGCTCAGGGTGCGGGGTGCTCAGAACTCAGTGTGCTGGGTGCTCAGTACTCAGGGTGCTGGGTGCTCAGTACTCAGGGTGCTTGGTGCTCAGTACTCAGGGTGCTGGGTGTTCAGTGCTCAGGGTGCTCGGTGCTCAGTACTCATGGTGCTGGGTGCTCATTCTCGGGGTGCTGGGTGCTCAGTACTCAGGTTGCTCAGTACTCTGGGTGCTCGGTGCTCAGTACTCATGGTGCTGGGTGCTGAGCACTCAGGGTGCTCGGTGCTCAGTTCTCAGGGTGCTCGGTGCTCAGTGTTTGGGGTGCTGGGTGCTCAGTACTCAGGGTGCTGGGTGCTCAGTGCTCAGGGTGCTGGGTGCTCAGTGCTCAGGGTGCTGGGTGCTCAGTACTCAGGGTGCTCAGTGCTCAGTGCTCAGTACTCAGGGTGCTGGGTGCTCAGTACTCAGGGTGCTGGGTGCTCAGTGCTCGGGGTGCCCGGTGCTCAGTGCTCGGGGTGCTCGGTGCTCAGTACTCAGGGTGCTGGGTGCTCAGTACTCAGGGTGCTGGGTGCTCAGTGCTGGGTGCTCAGTGCTCGGGGTGCTCGGTGCTCAGTACGTTGGGTGCTCAGTGCTCAGGTTGCTGGGTGCTCAGTGCTCGGGGTGCCCGGTGCTCGGTGCTCGGGGTGCTCGGTGCTCAGTACTCAGGGTGCTGGGTGCTCAGTACTCAGGGTGCTGGGTGCTCAGTGCTGGGTGCTCAGTGCTAGGGGTGCTCGGTGCTCAGTACGTTGGGTGCTCAGTGCTCAGGGTGCTGGGTGCTCAGTGCTCAGTGTGCTGGGTGCTCAGTGCTCAGGGTGCTTGATGCTCAGTGCTCGGGGTGCTGGGTGCTCAGTACTCAGTGTGCTGGGTGCTCAGTACTCAGGGTGCTGGGTGCTCAGTACTCGGGGTGCTGGGTGCTCAGTGCTCAGCGTGCTGGGTGCTCAGTACTCAGGGTGCTCGGTGCTCAGTGCTTGGGGTACTGGGTGCTCAGTACTCAGGGTGCTGGGTGCTCAGTGCTCAGGGTGCTGGGTGCTCAGTGCTCAGGGTGCTGGGTGCCCAGTACTCAGTGCTCAGGATGCTGGGTGCTCAGTGCTCGGGCTGCTGGGTGCTCAGTGCTCAGGGTGCTTGGTGCTCAGTACTCAGGGTGCTGGGTTCTCAGTACTCAGGGTGCTGGGTGCACAGTGCTAGGGGTGCTGGGTGCTCAGTGCTCGGGGTCTGGGTGCTCAGTACTCAGGGTGCTGGGTGCTCAGTACTCAGGGTGCTGGGTGCTCAGTGCTCAGGGTGCTGGGTGCTCAGTGCTCTGGGTGCTGGGTGCTCAGTGCTCAGGGTGCTGGGGGCTCAGTGCTCAGGGTGCTGGGTGCTCAGTACTCAGGGTGCTGGGTGTTTAGTACTCAGGGTGCTCAGTGCTCAGTACACAGGGTGCTGGGTGCTCAGTGGCCGGGGTGCTGGGTGCTCAGTGCTCAGTACTCAGGGTGCTGGGTGCTCAGTGCTCGGGGTGCTGGGTGCTCAGTACTCAGCGTGCTGGGTGCTCAGTACTCAGGGAGCTGGGTGCTCAGTGCTCAGGGTGCTGGGTGCTCAGTGCTCAGGGTGCTGGGTGCTAGGTGATCGTGGTGCTGGGTGCTCAGTACTCAGGGTGCTCAGTGCTCGGGGAGCTCGGTGCTCAGTACTCAGGGTGCTGGGTGCTCAGTACTCAGAGTGCTGGGTGTTCAGTGCTCAGGGTGCTGGGTGCTCAGTGCTCAGGGTGCTGGGTGCTCAGTACTCAGTGCTCAGGATGCTGGGTGCTCAGTGCTCAGGGTGCTGGGTGCTCAGTGCTCAGGGTGATCAGTGCTCAGTGCTCATTACTCAGGTTCTGGGTGCTCAGTACTCAGGGTGCTGGGTGCTCAGTGCTCGGGGTGCCCGGTGCTCAATGCTCGGGGTGCTGGGTGCTCAGTACTCAGGGTGCTGGGTGCTCAGTGCTCAGGGTGCTGGGTCCTCAGTGCTCAGGGTGCTGGGTGCTCAGTACTCAGGGTGCTGGGTCCTCAGTGCTCAGCGTCCTGGGTGCTCAGTACTCAGGGTGCTTGGTGCTCAGTACTCAGTGTGCTCAGTGCTCAGGGTGCTGGGTGCTCAGAACTCAGGGTGCTGGGTGCTCAGTACTCAGGGTGCTGGGTGCTCAGTACTCAGGGTGCTTGGTGTTCAGTACTCAGGGTGCTGGGTGCTCAGTGCTCAGGGTGCTCGGTGCTCAGTACTCATGGTGCTGGGTTCTCATTCTCGGGGTGCTGGGTGCTCAGTACTCAGGTTGCTCAGTACTCTGGGTGCTCGGTGCTCAGTACTCATGGTGCTGCGTGCTCAGTACTCAGGGTGCTCGCTGCTCAGTTCTCAGGGTGCTCGGTGCTCTGTGTTTGGGGTGCTGTGTGCTCAGTACTCAGGGTGGTGGGTGCGCAGTGCTCAGGGTGCTGGGTGCTCAGTGCTCAGGGTGCTGGGTGCTCAGTACTCAGTGCTCAGTACTCAGTGTGATCAGTGCTCAGGGTGCGGGGTGCTCAGAACTCAGTGTGCTGGGTGCTCAGTACTCAGGGTGCTGGGTGCTCAGTACTCAGGGTGCTTGGTGCTCAGTACTCAGGGTGCTGGGTGCTCAATGCTCAGGGTGCTCGGTGCTCAGTACTCATGGTGCTTGGTGCTCATTCTCGGGGTGCTGGGTGCTCAGTACTCAGGTTGCTCAGTACTCTGGGTGCTCGGTTCTCAGTACTCATGGTGCTGGGTGCTGAGTACTCAGGGTGCTCGGTGCTCAGTTCTTAGGCTGCTCGGTGCTCAGTGTTTGGGGTGCTGGGTGCTCAGTACTCAGGGTGCTGGGTGCTCAGTGCTCAGGGTGCTGGGTGCTCAGTGCTCAGGGTGCTGGGTGCTCAGTACTCAGGGTGCTCAGTGCTCAGTGCTCAGTACTCAGGGTGCTGGGTGCTCAGTACTCAGTGTGCTGGGTGCTCAGTGCTCGGGGTGCCCGGTGCTCCGTGCTCGGGCTGCTCGGTGCTCAGTACTCAGGGTGCTGGGTGCTCAGTACTCAGGGTGCTGGGTGCTCAGTGCTGGGTGCTCAGTGCTCGGGGTGCTCGGTGCTCAGTACGTTGGGTGCTCAGTGCTCAGGGTGCTTGGTGCTCAGTGCTCAGGGTGCTGGGTGCTCAGTGCTCAGGGTGCTTGATGCTCAGTACTCAGGGTGCTGGGTGCTCAGCGCTCAGGGTGCTGGGTGCTCAGTGTTCGGGGTGCTGGGTGCTCAGTACTCAGTGTGCTGGGTGCTCAGTACTCAGGGTGCTGGGTGCTCAGAACTCGGGGTGCTGGGTGCTCAGTGCTGAGCGTGCTGGGTGCTCAGTACTCAGGGTGCTCGGTGCTCAGTGCTTGGGGTGCTGGGTGCTCAGTACTCAGTGTGCTGGGTGCTCAGTGCTCAGGGTGCTGGGTGCTCAGTGCTCAGGGTGCTGGGTGCCCCGTACTCAGTGCTCAGGATGCTGGGTGCTCAGTGCTCGGGCTGCTGGGTGCTCAGTGCTCAGGGTGCTGGGTGCTCAGTACTCAGGGTGCTGGGTTCTCAGTACTCAGGGTGCTGGGTGCACAGTGCTAGGGGTGCTGGCTGCTCAGTGCTTGGGGTCTGGGTGCTCAGTACTCAGGGTGCTGGGTGCTCAGTACTCAGGGTGCTGGGTGCTCAGTGCTCAGGGTTCTGGGTGCTCAGTGCTCTGGGTGCTGGGTGCTCAGTGCTCAGGGTGCTGGGGGCTCAGTGCTCAGTGTGCTGGGTGCTCAGTACTCAGGGTGCTGGGTGCTTAGTACTCAGGTTGCTCAGTGCTCAGTACACAGGGTGCTGCGTGCTCAGTGCTCGGGGTGCTGGGTGCTCAGTGCTCAGTACTCAGGGTGCTGAGTGCTCAGTGCTCGGGGGTGCTGGGTGCTCAGTGCTCGGGGTGCTGGGTGATCAGTACTCAGGGAGCTGGGTGCTCAGTGCTCAGGGTGCTGCGTGCTCAGTGCTCAGGGTGCTGGGTGCTCAGTGATCGGGGTGCTGGGTGCTCAGTACTCAGGGTGCTCAGTGATCGGCGAGCTCGGTGCTCAGTTCTCAGGGTGCTGGGTGCTCAGTACTCAGGGTGCTCGGTGCTCAGTTCTCAGGTTGCTCGGTGCTCAGTGTTTGGGGTGCTGGGTGCTCAGTACTCAGGGTGCTGGGTGTTCAGTGCTCAGGGTGCTGGGTGCTCAGTGCCCAGGGTGCTGGGTGCTCAGTGCTCGGGGTGCCCGGTGCTCAGTGCTCGGGGTGCTGGGTGCTCAGTACTCAGGGTGCTGGGGTGCTCAGTACTCAGGTTGCTGGGTCCTCAGTGCTCAGGGTGCTGGGTGCTCAGTACTCAGGGTGCTGGGTGCTCAGTGATCAGTGTGCTTGGTGCTCAGTACTCAGGGTGCTGGGTGCTCAGTGCTCAGGGTGCTCGGTGCTCAGTACTCATGGTGCTGGGTGCTCATTCTCGGGGTGCTGGGTGCTCAGTACTCAGGTTGCTCAGTACTCTGGGTGTTCGGTGCTCAGTACTCATGGTGCTGGGTGCTCAGTACTCAGGGTGCTCGGTGCTCAGTTCTCAGGGTGCTCGGTGCTCAGTGTTTGGGCTGCTGGGTGCTCAGTACTCAGGGTGCTGTGGGCTCAGTGCTCAGGGTGCTGGGTGCTCAGTGCTCAGGGTGCTGGGTTCTCAGTACTCAGTGCTCAGGATGCTGGGTGCTCAGTGCTCAGGGGTCCTCAGTGCTCAGTGCTCAGTACTCAGGGTGCTGGGTGCTCAGTACTCAGGGTGCTGGGTGCTCAGTGCTCGGGTTGCCCAGTGCTCAGTGCTCGGGGTGCACGGTGCTCAGTACTCAGGGTGCTGGGTGCTCAGTACTCAGGGTGCTGGGTGCTCCAGTGCTGGGTGCTCAGTGCTCGGGGTGCTCGGTGCTCAGTAGGTTGGGTGCTCAGTGCTCAGGGTGCTGGGTGCTCAGTGCTCAGGGTGCTGGGTGCTCAGTGCTCAGGGTGCTTGATGCTCAGTGCTCGGGGTGCGGGGGTGCTCAGTACTCAGTGTGCTGGGTGCTCAGTCCTCAGGGTGCTGGGTGCTCAGTACTCGGGGTGCTGGGTGCTCAGTGCTCAGCGTGCTGTATGCTCAGTACTCAGGGTGCTCGGTGCTCAGTGCTTGGGGTGCTGGGTGCTCAGTACTCAGGGTGCTGGGTGCTCAGTGCTCAGGGTGCTGGGTGCTCAGTGCTCAGGGTGCTGGGTGCCCAGTACTCAGTGCTCAGGATGCTGGGTGCTCAGTGCTCGGGCTGCTGGGTGCTCAGTGCTCAGGGTGCTGGGTGCTCAGTACTCAGGGTGCTGGGTTCTCAGTACTCAAGGTGCTGGGTGCTCAGTGCTCTGGGTGCTGGGTGCTCAGTGCTCAGGGTGCTGGGGGCTCAGTGCTCAGTGTGCTGGGTGCTCAGTACTCAGGGTGCTGGGTGCTTAGTACTCAGGTTGCTCAGTGCTCAGTACACAGGGTGCTGGGTGCTCAGTGCTCGGGGTGCTGGGTGCTCAGTGCTCAGTACTCAGGGTGCTGAGTGCTCAGTGCTCGGGTTGCTGGGTGCTCAGTGCTCGGGGTGCTGGGTGCTCAGTACTCAGGGAGCTGGGTGCTCAGTGCTCAGGGTGCTGCGTGCTCAGTGCTCAGGGTGCTGGGTGCTCAGTGATCGGGGTGCTGGGTGCTCAGTACTCAGGGTGCTCAGTGATCGGGGAGCTCGGTGCTCAGTACTCAGGGTGCTGGGTGCTCAGTACTCAGGGTGCTCGGTGCTCAGTTCTCAGGTTGCTCGGTGCTCAGTGTTTGGGGTGCTGGGTGCTCAGTACTCAGGGTGCTGGGTGTTCAGTGCTCAGGGTGCTGGGTGCTCAGTGCCCAGGGTGCAGGGTGCTCAGTGCTCGGGGTGCCCGGTGCTCAGTGCTCGGGGTGCTGGTGCTCAGTACTCAGGGTGCTGGGTGCTCAGTACTCAGGGTGCTGGGTCCTCAGTGCTCAGGGTGCTGGGTGCTCAGTACTCAGGGTGCTGGGTGCTCAGTAATCAGTGTGCTTGGTGCTCAGTACTCAGGGTGCTGGGTGCTCAGTGCTCAGGGTGCTTGGTGCTCAGTACTCATGGTGCTGGGTGCTCATTCTCGGGGTGCTGGGTGCTCAGTACTCAGGTTGCTCAGTACTCTGGGTGTTCGGTGCTCAGTACTCATGGTGCTGGGTGCTCAGTACTCAGGGTGCTCGGTGCTCAGTTCTCAGGGTGCTCGGTGCTCAGTGTTTGGGCTGCTGGGTGCTCAGTACTCAGGGTGCTGGGTGCTCAGTGCTCAGGGTGCTGGGGTGCTCAGTGCTCAGGGTGCTGGTTCTCAGTACTCAGTGCTCAGGATGCTGGGTGCTCAGTGCTCAGGGTCCTACAGTGCTCAGTGCTCAGTACTCAGGGTGCTGGGTGCTCAGTACTCCGGGTGCTGGGGGCTCAGTGCTCGGGTTGCCCAGTGCTCAGTGCTCGGGCTGCTCGGTGCTCAGTACTCAGGGTGCTGGGTGCTCAGTACTCAGGGTGCTGGCTGCTCAGTGCTGGGTGCTCAGTGCTCGGGGTGCTCGGTGCTCAGTAGGTTGGGTGCTCAGTGCTCAGGGTGCTGGGTGCTCAGTGCTCAGGGTGCTGGGTGCTCAGTGCTCAGGGTGCTTGATGCTCAG
Organism: Microtus oregoni; assembly: GCF_018167655.1. NCBI lineage: Eukaryota > Metazoa > Chordata > Mammalia > Rodentia > Cricetidae > Microtus > Microtus oregoni. The sequence goes on from NW_024544550.1 coordinate 4,341,257, forward strand.
TGCTCGGGGTGCGGGGTGCTCAGTAATCAGTGTGCTGGGTGCTCAGTCCTCAGGGTGCTGGGTGTTCAGTACTCGGGTGCTGGGTGCTCAGTGCTCAGCGTGCTGGGGTGCTCAGTACTCAGGGTGCTCGGTGCTCAGTGCTTGGGGTGCTGGGTGCTCAGTACTCAGGGGTGCTGGGTGCTCAGTGCTCAGGGTGCTGGGTGCTCAGTGCTCGGGGTGCTCAGAGCTCAGTACTAAGGGTGCTGGGTGCTCAGTGCTCGGGGTGATTGGTGCTCAGTGCTCAGGGTGCTGGGTGCTCAGTGCTCAGGGTGCTGGGTGCCCAGTACTCAGTGCTCAGGATGCTGGGTGCTCAGTGCTCGGGCTGCTGGGGTGCTCAGTGCTCAGGGGTGCTGGGTGCTCAGTACTCAGGGTGCTGGGTTCTCAGTACTCAGGGTGCTGGGTGCACAGTGCTAGGGGTGCTGGGTGCTCAGTGCTCGGGGTCTGGGTGCTCAGTACTCAGGGTGCTGGGGTGCCCAGTACTCAGGGTGCTGGGTGCTCAGTGCTCAGGGTGCTGGGTGCTCAGTGCTCTGAGTGCTGGGTGCTCAGTGCTCAGGGTGCTGGGGACTCAGTGCTCAGCGTGCTGGGTGCTCAGTACTCAGGGTGCTGGGTGCTTAGTACTCAGGGTGCTCAGTGCTCAGTACACAGGGTGCTGGGTGCTCAGTGCTTGGGGTGCTGGGTGCTCAGTGCTCAGTACTCAGGGTGCTGGGTGCTCATTCTCGGGGTGCTGGGTGCTCAGTGCTCGGGGTGCTGGGTGCTCAGTGCTCGGGGTGCTGGGTGCTCAGTACTCAGGGTGCTGGGTGCTCAGTGCTCAGGGTGCTGGGGTGCTCAGTACTCAGTGCTCAGGATGCTGGGTGCTCAGTGCTCAGGGTGCTGGGTGCTCAGTGCTCAGGGTGCTCAGTGCTCAGTGCTCAGTACTCAGGGTGCTGGGTGCTCAGTACTCAGGGTGCTGGGTGCTCAGTGCTCGGGGTGCCCGGTGCTCAGTGCTCGGGGTGCTGGGTGGTCAGTACTCAGGGTGCTGGGTGCTCAGTGCTCAGGGTGCTGGGTCCTCAGTGCTCAGGGTCCTGGGTGCTCAGTACTCATTGTGCTGGGTCCCTCAGTGCTCAGGGTGCTGGGTGCTCAGTACTCAGTGTGCTCAGTGCTCAGGGTGCTGGGGTGCTCAGAACTCAGTGTGCTGTGTGCTCAGTACTCAGGGTGCTGGGTGCTCAGTACTCAGGGTGCTTGGTGCTCAGTACTCAGGGTGCTGGGTGCTCAGTGCTCAGGGTGCTCGGTGCTCAGTTCTCAGGGTGCTCGGTGCTCAGTGTTTGGGGTGCTGGGTGCTCAGTACTCAGGGTGCTGGGTGCTCAGTGCTCATGGTGCTGGGTGCTCATTCTCGGGGTGCTTTGTGCTCAGTACTCAGGTTGCTCAGTACTCTGGGTGCTCGGTGCTCAGTACTCATGGTGCTGGGTGCTGAGTACTCAGGGTGCTCGGGTGCTCAGTTCTCAGGGTGCTCGGTGCTCAGTGTTTGGGGTGCTGGGTGCTCAGTACTCAGGGTGCTGGGTGCTCAGTGCTCAGGGTGCTGGGTGCTCAGTGCTCAGGGTGCTGGTTGCTCAGTACTCAGGGTGCTCAGTGCTCAGTGCTCAGTACTCAGGGTGCTGGGTGCTCAGTACTCAGGGTGCTGGGTGCTCAGTGCTCGGGGTGCCCGGTGCTCAGTGCTCGGGGTGCTCGGTGCTCAGTACTCAGGGTGCTGGGTGCTCAGTACTCAGGGTGCTGGGTGCTCAGGGCTGGGTGCTCAGTGCTCGGGGTGCTCGGTGCTCAGTACGTTGGGTGCTCAGTGCTCAGGTTGCTGGGTGCTCAGTGCTCGGGGTGCCCGGTGCTCGGTGCTCGGGGTTCTCGGTGCTCAGTACTCAGGGTGCTGGGTGCTCAGTACTCAGGGTGCTGGGTTGCTCAGTGCTGGGTGCTCAGTGCTAGTTGTGCTCGGTGCTCAGTACGTTGGGTGCTCAGTGCTCAGGGTGCTGGGTGCTCAGTGCTCAGTGTGCTGGGTGCTCAGTGCTCAGGGTGCTGGGTGCTCAGTACTCGGGGTGCTGGGTGCTCAGTGCTCAGCGTGCTGGGTGCTCAGTACTCAGGGTGCTCGGTGCTCAGTGCTTGGGGTACTGGGTGCTCTGTACTCAGGGTGCTGGGTGCTCAGTGCTCAGGGGTGCTGGGTGCTCAGTGCTCAGGGTGCTGGGTGCCCAGTACTCAGTGCTCAGGATGCTGGGTGCTCAGTGCTCGGGCTGCTGGGTGCTCAGTGCTCAGGTGCTGGGTGCTCAGTACTCAGGGTGCTCAGTGATCGGCGAGCTCGGGTGCTCAGTACTCAGGGTGCTGGGGTGCTCAGTACTCAGGGTGCTCGGTGCTCAGTTCTCAGGTTGCTCGGTGCTCAGTGTTTGGGGTGCTGGGTGCTCAGTACTCAGGGTGCAGGTGTTCAGTGCTCAGGGTGCTGGGTGCTCAGTGCCCAGGGTGCTGGGTGCTCAGTGCTCGGGGTGCCCGATGCTCAGTGCTCGGGGTGCTGGGTGCTCAGTACTCAGGGTGCTGTGTGCTCAGTACTCAGGGTGCTGGGGTCCTCAGTGCTCAGGGTGCTGGGTGCTCAGTACTCAGGGTGCTGGGTGCTCAGTAATCAGTGTGCTTGGTGCTCAGTACTCAGGGTGCTGGGTTCTCAGTACTCAGGGTGCTGGGTGCACAGTGCTAGGGGTGCTGGGTGCTCAGTGCTCGGGGTCTGGGTGCTCAGTACTCAGGGTGCTGGGTGCCCAGTACTCAGGGTGCTGGGTGCTCAGTGCTCAGGGTGCTGGGTGCTCAGTGCTCTGAGTGCTGGGTGCTTAGTGCTCAGGGTGCTGTGGTCTCAGTGCTCAGGGTGCTGGGTGCTCAGTACTCAGGGTGCTGGGGTGCTTAGTACTCAGGGTGCTCAGTGCTCAGTACACAGGGTGCTGGGTGCTCAGTGCTCGGGGTGCTGGGTGCTCAGTGCTCAGTACTCAGGGTTCTGGGTGCTCATTCTCGGGGTGCTGGGGTGCTCAGTGCTCGGGGTGGTGGGTGCTCAGTGCTCGGGGTGCTGGGTGCTCAGTACTCAGGGTGCTGGGTGCTCAGTGCTCAGGGTGCTGGGTGCTCAGTACTCAGTGCTCAGGATGCTGGGTGCTCAGTGCTCAGGGTGCCTGGGTGCTCAGTGCTCAGGGTGCTCAGTGCTCAGTGCTCAGTACTCCAGGGTGCTGAGTACTCAGTACTCAGGGTGCTGGGTGCTCAGTGCTCGGGGTGCCCGTGCTCAGTGCTCGGGGTGCTGGGTGGTCAGTACTCAGGGTGCTGGGTGCTCAGTGCTCAGGGTGCTGGGTCCTCAGTGCTCAGGGTGCTGGGTGCTCAGTACTCAGGGTGCTGGGTCCTCAGTGCTCAGGGTGCTGGGTGCTCAGTACTCAGTGTGCTCAGTGCTCAGGGTGCGGGTGCTCAAAACTCAGTGTGCTGGGTGCTCAGTACTCAGGGTGCTGGGTGCTCAGTACTCAGGGTGCTTGGTGCTCAGTACTCAGGGTGCTGGGTGTTCAGTGCTCAGGGTGCTCGGTGCTCAGTACTCATGGTGCTGGGTGCTCATTCTCGGGGTGCTGGGTGCTCAGTACTCAGGTTGCTCAGTACTCTGGGTGCTCGGTGCTCAGTACTCATGGTGCTGGGTGCTGAGTACTCAGGGTGCTCGGTGCTCAGTTCTCAGGGTGCTCGGTGCTCAGTGTTTGGGGTGCTGGGTGCTCAGTACTCAGGGTGCTGGGTGCTCAGTGCTCAGGGTGCTGGGTGCTCAGTGCTCAGGGTGCTGGGTGCTCAGTACTCAGGGTGCTCAGTGCTCAGTGCTCAGTACTCAGGGTGCTGGGTGCTCAGTACTCAGGGTGCTGGGTGCTCAGTGCTCGGGGTGCCCGGTGCTCAGTGCTCGGGGTGCTCGGTGCTCAGTACTCAGGGTGCTGGGTGCTCAGTACTCAGGGTGCTGGGTGCTCAGTGCTGGGTGCTCAGTGCTCGGGGTGCTCGGTGCTCAGTACGTTGGGTGCTCAGTGATCAGGTTGCTGGGTGCTCAGTGCTCGGGGTGCCCGGTGCTCGGTGCTCGGGGTGCTCGGTGCTCAGTACTCAGGGTGCTGGGTGCTCAGTACTCAGGGTGCTGGGTGCTCAGTGCTGGGTGCTCAGTGCTAGGGGTGCTCGGTGCTCAGTACGTTGGGTGCTCAGTGCTCAGGGTGCTGGGTGCTCAGTGCTCAGTGTGCTGGGTGCTCAGTGCTCAGGGTGCTTGATGCTCAGTGCTCGGGGTGCTGGGTGCTCAGTACTCAGTGTGCTGGGTGCTCAGTACTCAGGGTGCTGGGTGCTCAGTACTCGGGGTGCTGGGTGCTCAGTGCTCAGCGTGCTGGGTGCTCAGTTACTCAGGGTGCTCGGTGCTCAGTGCTTGGGGTACTGGGTGCTCAGTACTCAGGGTGCTGGGTGCTCAGTGCTCAGGGTGCTGGGGTGCTCAGTGCTCAGGGTGCTGGGTGCCCAGTACTCAGTGCTCAGGATGCTGGGTGCTCAGTGCTCGGGCTGCTGGGTGCTCAGTGCTCAGGGTGCTTGGTGCTCAGTACTCAGGGTGCTGGGTTCTCAGTACTCAGGGTGCTGGGTGCACAGTGCTAGGGGTGCTGGGTGCTCAGTGCTCGGGGTCTGGGTGCTCAGTACTCAGGGTGCTGGGTGCTCAGTACTCAGGGTGCTGGGTGCTCAGTGTCAGGGTGCTGGGTGTTTAGTACTCAGGGTGCTCAGTGCTCAGTACACAGGGTGCTGGGTGCTCAGTGGCCGGGGGTGCTGGGGTGCTCAGTGCTCAGTACTCAGGGTGCTGGGTGCTCAGTGCTCGGGGTGCTGGGTGCTCAGTACTCAGCGTGCTGGGTGCTCAGTACTCAGGGAGCTGGGGTGCTCAGTGCTCCAGGGTGCTGGGTGCTCAGTGCTCAGGGTGCTGGGTGCTAGGTGATCGTGGTGCTGGGTGCTCAGTACTCAGGGTGCTCAGTGCTCGGGGAGCTCGGTGCTCAGTACTCAGGGTGCTGGGTGCTCAGTACTCAGAGTGCGGGGTGTTCAGTGCTCAGGGTGCTGGGTGCTCAGTGCTCAGGGTGCTGGGTGCTCAGTACTCAGTGCTCAGGATGCTGGGTGCTCAGTGCTCAGGGTGCTGGGTGCTCAGTGCTCAGGGTGATCAGTGCTCAGTGCTCATTACTCAGGTTCTGGGTGCTCAGTACTCAGGGTGCTGGGTGCTCAGTGCTCGGGGTGCCCGGTGCTCAATGCTCGGGGTGCTGGGTGCTCAGTACTCAGGGTGCTGGGTGCTCAGTGCTCAGGGTGCTGGGTCCTCAGTGCTCAGGGTGCTGGGTGCTCAGTACTCAGGGTGCTGGGTCCTCAGTGCTCAGCGTCCTGGGTGCTCAGTACTCAGGGTGCTTGGTGCTCAGTACTCAGTGTGCTCAGTGCTCAGGGTGCTGGGTGCTCAGAACTCAGGGTGCTGGGTGCTCAGTACTCAGGGTGCTGGGTGCTCAGTACTCAGGGTGCTTGGTGTTCAGTACTCAGGGTGCTGGGTGCTCAGTGCTCAGGGTGCTCGGGTGCTCAGTACTCATGGTGCTGGGTTCTCATTCTCGGGGTGCTGGGTGCTCAGTACTCAGGTTGCTCAGTACTCTGGGTGCTCGGTGCTCAGTACTCATGGTGCTGGGTGCTCAGTACTCAGGGTGCTCGGTGCTCAGTTCTCAGGCTGCTCGGTCCTCAGTGTTTGGGGTGCTGGGTGCTCAGTACTCGGGGTGGTGGGTGCTCAGTGCTCAGGGTGCTGGGTGCTCAGTACTCAGGGTGCTGGGTGCTGAGTGCTCGGGGTTGCCCGGTGCTCAGTGCTCGGGGTGCTCGGTTGCTCAGTACTCAGGGTGCTGGGTGCTCAGTACTCAGGGTGCTGGGTGCTCAGTGCTGGGTGCTCAGTGCTCGGGGTGCTCGGTGCTCAGTACGTTGGGTGCTCAGTGCTCAGGTTGCTGGGTGCTCAGTGCTCGGGGTGCCCGGTGCTCGGTGCTCGGGGGTGCTCGGTGCTCAGTACTCAGGGGTGCTGGGTGCTCAGTACTCAGGGTGCTGGGTGCTCAGTGCTGGGTGCTCAGTGCTAGGGGTGCTCGGTGCTCAGTACGTTGGGTGCTCAGTGCTCAGGGTGCTGGGTGCTCAGTGCTCAGTGTGCTGGGTGCTCAGTGCTCAGGGTGCTTGATGCTCAGTGCTCGGGGGTGCTGGGTGCTCAGTACTCAGTGTGCTGGTGCTCAGTACTCAGGGTGCTGGGTGCTCAGTACTCGGGGTGCTGGGTGCTCAGTGCTCAGCGTGCTGGGTGCTCAGTACTCAGGGTGCTGGGTGCTCAGTGCTCAGGGTGCTGGGTGCTCAGTGCTCTGGGTGCTGGGTGCTCAGTGCTCAGGGTGCTGGGGGCTCAGTGCTCAGGGTGCTGGGTGCTCAGTACTCAGGGTGCTGGGTGTTTAGTACTCAGGGTGCTCAGTGCTCAGTACACAGGGTGCTGGGTGCTCAGTGGCCGGGGTGCTGGGTGCTCAGTGCTCAGTACTCAGGGTGCTGGGTGCTCAGTGCTCGGGGTGCTGGGTGCTCAGTACTCAGCGTGCTGGGTGCTCAGTACTCAGGGAGCTGGGTGCTCAGTGCTCAGGGTGCTGGGTGCTCAGTGCTCAGGGTGCTGGGTGCTAGGTGATCGTGGTGCTGGGTGCTGAGTACTCAGGGTGCTCAGTGCTCGGGGAGCTCGGTGCTCAGTACTCAGGGTGCTGGGTGCTCAGTACTCAGGTTGCTCAGTACTCTGGGTGCTCGGTGCTCAGTACTCATGGTGCTGGGTGCTCAATACTCAGGGAGCTCGGTGCTCAGTTCTCAGGGTGCTCGGTGCTCAGTGTTTGGGGTGCTGGGTGCTCAGTACTCAGAGTGTTGGGTGTTCAGTGCTCAGGGTGCTGGGTGCTCAGTGCTCAGGGTGCTGGGTGCTCAGTACTCAGTGCTCAGGATGCTGGGTGCTCAGTGCTCAGGGTGCTGGGTGCTCAGTGCTCAGGGTGATCAGTGCTCAGTGCTCAGTACTCAGGTTCTGGGTGCTCAGTACTCAGGGTGCTGGGTGCTCAGTGCTCGGGGTGCCGGTGCTCAATGCTCGGGGTGCTGGGTGCTCAGTACTCAGGGTGCTGGGTGCTCAGTGCTCAGGGTGCTGGGTCCTCAGTGCTCAGGGTGCTGGGTGCTCAGTACTCAGGGTGCTGGGTCCTCAGTGCTCAGCGTCCTGGGTGCTCAGTACTCAGGGTGCTTGGTGCTCAGTACTCAGTGTGCTCAGTGCTCAGGGTGCTGGGTGCTCAGAACTCAGGGTGCTGGGTGCTCAGTACTCAGGGTGCTGGGTGCTCAGTACTCAGGGTGCTTGGTGCTCAGTACTCAGGGTGCTGGGTGCTCAGTGCTCAGGGTGCTCGGTGCTCAGTACTCATGGTGCTGGGTTCTCATTCTCGGGGTGCTGGGTGCTCAGTACTCAGGTTGCTCAGTACTCTGGGTGCTCGGTGCTCAGTACTCATGGTGCTGGGGGCCCAGTACTCAGGGTGCTCGGTGCTCAGTTCTCAGGATGCTCGGTGCTCAGTGTTTGGGGTGCTGGGTGCTCAGTACTCAGGGTGGTGGGTGCTCAGTGCTCAGGGTGCTGGGTGCTCAGTACTCAGGGTGCTGGGTGCTCAGTGCTCGGGGTTGCCCGGTGCTCAGTGCTCGGGGTGCTCGGTGCTCAGTACGTTGGGTGCTCAGTGCTCAGGGTGCTGGGTGCTCAGTGCTCAGGGTGCTCAGTGCTCAGTGCTCAGTACTCAGGGTGCTGGGTGCTCAGTACTCAGGGTGCTGGGTGCTCAGTGCTCGGGGTGCCCGGTGCTCAGTGCTCGGGGTGCTGGGTGGTCAGTACTCAGGGGTGCTGGGTGCTCAGTGCTCAGGGTGCTGGGTCCTCAGTGCTCAGGGTGCTGGGTGCTCAGTACTCAGGGTGCTGGGTCCTCAGTGCTCAGGGTGCTGGGTGCTCAGTACTCAGTGTGCTCAGTGCTCAGGGTGCGGGGTGCTCAGAACTCAGTGTGCTGGGTGCTCAGTACTCAGGGTGCTGGGTGCTCAGTACTCAGGGTGCTTGGTGCTCAGTACTCAGGGTGCTGGGTGCTCAGTGCTCAGGGTGCTCGGTGCTCAGTACTCATGGTGCTGGGTGCTCATTCTCGGGGTGCTGGGTGCTCAGTACTCAGGTTGCTCAGTACTCTGGGGTGCTCGGTGCTCAGTACTCATGGTGCTGGGTGCTGAGTACTCAGGGTGCTCGGTGCTCAGTTCTCAGGGTGCTCGGTGCTCAGTGTTTGGGATGCTGGGTGATCAGTACTCAGGGTGCTGGGTGCTCAGTGCTCAGGGTGCTGGGTGCTCAGTGCTCAGGGTGCTGGGTGCTCAGTACTCAGGGTGCTCAGTGCTCAGTGCTCAGTACTCAGGGGTGCTGGGTGCTCAGTACTCAGGGGTGCTGGGTGCTCAGTGCTCGGGGTGCCCGGTGCTCAGTGCTCAGGGTGCTCGGTGCTCAGTACTCAGGGTGCTGGGTGCTCAGTACTCAGGGTGCTGGGTGCTCAGTGCTGGGTGCTCAGTGCTCGGGTGTGCTCGGTGCTCAGTACGTTGGGTGCTCAGTGCTCAGGTTGCTGGGTGCTCAGTGCTCGGGGTGCCCGGTGCTCGGTGCTCGGGGTGCTCGGTGCTCAGTACTCAGGGTGCTGGGGTGCTCAGTACTCAGGGTGCTGGGTGCTCAGTGCTGGGTGCTCAGTGCTAGGGGTGCTCGGTGCTCAGTACGTTGGGTGCTCAGTGCTCAGGGTGCTGGGTGCTCAGTGCTCAGTGTGCTGGGTGCTCAGTGCTCAGGGTGCTTGATGCTCAGTGCTCGGGGTGCTGGGTGCTGCTCAGTGCTCAGGGTGCTGGGTGCTCAGTGCTCAGTGTGCTGGGTGCTCAGTGCTCAGGGTGCTTGATGCTCAGTGCTCGGGGTGCTGGGTGCTCAGTACTCAGTGTGCTGGGTGCTCAGTACTCAGGGTGCTGGGTGCTCAGTACTCGGGGTGCTGGGTGCTCAGTGCTCAGCGTGCTGGGTGCTCAGTACTCAGGGTGCTCGGTGCTCAGTGCTTGGGGTACTGGGTGCTCAGTACTCAGGGTGCTGGTGCTCAGTGCTCAGGGTGCTGGGTGCTCAGTGCTCAGGGTGCTGGGTGCCCAGTACTCAGTGCTCAGGATGCTGGGTGCTCAGTGCTCGGGCTGCTGGGTGCTCAGTGCTCAGGGTGCTTGGTGCTCAGTACTCAGGGTGCTGGGTTCTCAGTACTCAGGGTGCTGGGTGCACAGTGCTAGGGGTGCTGGGTGCTCAGTGCTCGGGGTCTGGGTGCTCAGTACTCAGGGTGCTGGGTGCTCAGTACTCAGGGTGCTGGGTGCTCAGTGCTCAGGGTGCTGGGTGCTCAGTGCTCTGGGTGCTGGGTGCTCAGTGCTCAGGGTGCTGGGGGGCTCAGTGCTCAGGGTGCTGGGTGCTCAGTACTCAGGGTGCTGGGTGTTTAGTACTCAGGGTGCTCAGTGCTCAGTACACAGGGTGCTGGGTGCTCAGTGGCCGGGGGTGCTGGGTGCTCAGTGCTCAGTACTCAGGGTGCTGGGTGCTCAGTGCTCGGGGTGCTGGGTGCTCAGTACTCAGCGTGCTGGGTGCTCAGTACTCAGGGAGCTGGGTGCTCAGTGCTCAGGGTGCTGGGTGCTCAGTGCTCAGGGTGCTGGGTGCTAGGTGATCGTGGTGCTGGGTGCTCAGTACTCAGGGTGCTCAGTGCTCGGGGGAGCTCGGTGCTCAGTACTCATGGTGCTGGGTGCTCAGTACTCAGGGAGCTCGGTGCTCAGTTCTCAGGGTGCTCGGTGCTCAGTGTTTGGGGTGCTGGGTGCTCAGTACTCAGAGTGCTGGGTGTTCAGTGCTCAGGGTGCTGGGTACTCAGTGCTCAGGGTGCTGGGTGCTCAGTACTCAGTGCTCAGGATGCTGGGTGCTCAGTGCTCAGGGTGGTGGGTGCTCAGTGCTCAGGGTGCTGGGTGCTCAGTACTCAGGGTGCTGGGTGCTCAGTGCTCGGGGTTGCCCGGTGCTCAGTGCTCGGGGGTGCTCGGTGCTCAGTACTCAGGGTGCTGGGTGCTCAGTACTCAGGGTGCTGGGTGCTCAGTGCTGGGTGCTCAGTGCTCGGGGTGCTCGGTGCTCAGTACGTTGGGTGCTCAGTGCTCAGGTTGCTGGGTGCTCAGTGCTCGGGGTGCCCGGTGCTCGGTGCTCGGGGTGCTCGGTGCTCAGTACTCAGTCTGCTGGGTGCTCAGTACTCAGGGTGCTGGGTGCTCAGTGCTGGGTGCTCAGTGCTAGGGGTGCTCGGTGCTCAGTACTTTGGGTGCTCAGTGCTCAGGGTGCTGGGTGCTCAGTGCTCAGTGTGCTGGGTGCTCAGTGCTCAGGGTGCTTGATGCTCAGTGCTCGGGGTGCTGGGTGCTCAGTACTCAGTGTGCTGGGTGCTCAGTACTCAGGGTGCTGGGTGCTCAGTACTCGGGGTGCTGGGTGCTCAGTGCTCAGCGTGCTGGGTGCTCAGTACTCAGGGTGCTCGGTGCTCAGTGCTTGGGGTACTGGGTGCTCAGTACTCAGGGTGCTGGGTGCTCAGTGCTCAGGGTGCTGGGTGCTCAGTGCTCAGGGTGCTGGGTGCCCAGTACTCAGTGCTCAGGATGCTGGGTGCTCAGTGCTCGGGCTGCTGGGTGCTCAGTGCTCAGGGTGCTTGGTGCTCAGTACTCAGGGTGCTGGGTTCTCAGTACTCAGGGTGCTGGGTGCACAGTGCTAGGGGTGCTGGGTGCTCAGTGCTCGGGGTCTGGGTGCTCAGTACTCAGGGTGCTGGGTGCTCAGTACTCAGGGTGCTGGGTGCTCAGTGCTCAGGGTGCTGGGTGCTCAGTGCTCTGGGTGCTGGGTGCTCAGTGCTCAGGGTGCTGGGGGCTCAGTGCTCAGGGTGCTGGGTGCTCAGTACTCAGGGTGCTGGGTGTTTAGTACTCAGGGTGCTCAGTGCTCAGTACACAGGGTGCTGGGTGCTCAGTGGCCGGGGTGCTGGGTGCTCAGTGCTCAGTACTCAGGGTGCTGGGTGCTCAGTGCTCGGGGGGTGCTGGGTGCTCAGTACTCAGCGTGCTGGGTGCTCAGTACTCAGGGAGCTGGGTGCTCAGTGCTCAGGGTGCTGGGTGCTCAGTGCTCAGGGTGCTGGGTGCTAGGTGATCGTGGTGCTGGGTGCTCAGTACTCAGGGTGCTCAGTGCTCGGGGAGCTCGGTGCTCAGTACTCATGGTGCTGGGTGCTCAGTACTCAGGGAGCTCGGTGCTCAGTTCTCAGGGTGCTCGGTGCTCAGTGTTTGGGGTGCTGGGTGCTCAGTACTCAGAGTGCTGGTGTTCAGTGCTCAGGGTGCTGGGTGCTCAGTGCTCAGGGTGCTGGGTGCTCAGTACTCAGTGCTCAGGATGCTGGGTGCTCAGTGCTCAGGGTGGTGGGTGCTCAGTGCTCAGGGTGCTGGGTGCTCAGTACTCAGGGTGCTGGGTGCTCAGTGCTGGGTGCTCAGTGCTCGGGGTGCTCGGTGCTCAGTACGTTGGGTGCTCAGTGCTCAGGTTGCCGGGTGCTCAGTGCTCGGGGTGCCCGGTGCTCGGTGCTCGGGGTGCTCGGTGCTCAGTACTCAGGGTGCTGGGTGCTCAGTACTCAGGGTGCTGGGTGCTCAGTGCTGGGTGCTCAGTGCTAGGGGTGCTCGGTGCTCAGTACGTTGGGTGCTCAGTGCTCAGGGTGCTGGGTGCTCAGTGCTCAGTGTGCTGGGTGCTCAGTGCTCAGGGTGCTTGATGCTCAGTGCTCGGGGTGCTGGGTGCTCAGTACTCAGTGTGCTGGGTGCTCAGTACTAAGGGTGCTGGGTGCTCAGTACTCGGGGTGCTGGGGTGCTCAGTGCTCAGCGTGCTGGGTGCTCAGTACTCAGGGTGCTCGGTGCTCAGTGCTTGGGGTACTGGGTGCTCAGTACTCAGGGTGCTGGGTGCTCAGTGCTCAGGGTGCTGGGTGCTCAGTGCTCAGGGTGCTGGGTGGCCAGTAGTCAGTGCTCAGGATGCTGGGTGCTCAGTGCTCGGGCTGCTGGGTGCTCAGTGCTCAGGGTGCTTGGTGCTCAGTACTCAGGGTGCTGGGTTCTCAGTACTCAGGGTGCTGGGTGCACAGTGCTAGGGGTGCTGGGGTGCTCAGTGCTCGGGGTCTGGGTGCTCAGTACTCAGGGTGCTGGGTGCTCAGTACTCAGGGTGCTGGGTGCTCAGTGCTCAGGGTGCTGGGTGCTCAGTGCTCTGGGTGCTGGGTGCTCAGTGCTCAGGGTGCTGGGGGCTCAGTGCTCAGGGTGCTGGGTGCTCAGTACTGAGGGTGCTGGGTGTTTAGTACTCAGGGTGCTCAGTGCTCAGTACACAGGGTGCTGGGTGCTCAGTGGCCGGGGTGCTGGGTGCTCAGTGCTCAGTACTCAGGGTGCTTGGGTGCTCAGTGCTCGGGGTGCTGGGTGCTCAGTACTCAGCGTGCTGGGTTGCTCAGTACTCAGGGAGCTGGGTGCTCAGTGCTCAGGGTGCTGGGTGCTCAGTGCTCAGGGTGCTGGGTGCTAGGTGATCGTGGTGCTGGGTGCTCAGTACTCAGGGTGCTCAGTGCTCGGGGAGCTCGGTGCTCAGTACTCAGGGTGCTGGGTGCTCAGTACTCAGGTTGCTCAGTACTCTGGGTGCTCGGTGCTCAGTACTCATGGTGCTGGGTGCTCAGTACTCAGGGAGCTCGGTGCTCAGTTCTCAGGGTGCTCGGTGCTCAGTGTTTGGGGTGCTGGGTGCTCAGTACTCAGAGTGCTGGGTGTTCAGTGCTCAGGGTGCTGGGTGCTCAGTGCTCAGGGTGCTGGGTGCTCAGTACTCAGTGCTCAGGATGCTGGGTGCTCAGGTGCTCAGGGTGCTGGGTGCTCAGTGCTCAGGGTGATCAGTGCTCAGTGCTCAGTACTCAGGTTCTGGGTGCTCAGTACTCAGGGTGCTGGGTGCTCAGTGCTCGGGGGTGCCCGGTGCTCAATGCTCGGGGTGCTGGGTGCTCAGTACTCAGGGTGCTGGGTGCTCAGTGCTCAGGGTGCTGGGTCCTCAGTGCTCAGGGTGCTGGGTGCTCAGTACTCAGGGTGCTGGGTCCTCAGTGCTCAGCGTCCTGGGTGCTCAGTACTCAGGGTGCTTGGTGCTCAGTACTCAGTGTGCTCAGTGCTCAGGGTGCTGGGTGCTCAGAACTCAGGGTGCTGGGTGCTCAGTACTCAGGGTGCTGGGTGCTCAGTACTCAGGGTGCTTGGTGCTCAGTACTCAGGGTGCTGGGTGCTCAGTGCTCAGGGTGCTCGGTGCTCAGTACTCATGGTGCTGGGTTCTCATTCTCGGGGTGCTGGGTGCTCAGTACTCAGGTTGCTCAGTACTCTGGGTGCTCGGTGCTCAGTACTCATGGTGCTGGGTGCTCAGTACTCAGGGTGCTCGGTGCTCAGTTCTCAGGGTGCTCGGTGCTCAGTGTTTGGGGTGCTGGGTGCTCAGTACTCAGGGTGGTGGGTGCTCAGTGCTCAGGGTGCTGGGTGCTCAGTACTTAGGGTGCTGGGTGCTCAGTGCTCGGGTTGCCCGGTGCTCAGTGCTCGGGGGTGCTCGGTGCTCAGTACTCAGGGTGCTGGGTGTTCAGTACCCAGGGTGCTGGGTGCTCAGAGCTGGGTGCTCAGTGCTAAGTGCTCAGTACTCAGGGTGCTGGGTGCTCAGTACTCAGGGTGCTGGGTGCTCAGTGCTTTGGTTGCCCGGTGCTCAGTGCTCGGGGTGCTCGGTGCTCAGTACTCAGGGTGCTGGGTGTTCAGTACCCAGGTGCTGGGTGCTCAGTGCTGGGTGCTCAGTGCTCGGGGTGCTCGGTGCTCAGTACGTTGGGTGCTCAGTGCTCAGGGTGCTGGGTGCTCAGTGCTCAGGGTGCTGGGTGCTCAGTGCTCAGGATGCTTGATGCTCAGTACTCAGGGTGCTGGGTGCTCAGGTGCTGGGTGCTCAGTGCTCGGGGTGCTGATTGCTCAGTACTCAGGGTGCTGGGTGCTCAGTACTCAGGGTGCTGGGTGATCAATACTCGGGGGTGCTGGGTGCTCAGTGCTCAGCGTGCTGGGTGCTCAGTACTCAGGGTGCTCGGTGCTCAGTGCTTGGGGTGCTGGGTGCTCAGTACTCAGGGTGCTGGGTGCTCAGTGCTCAGGGTGCTGGGTGCTCAGTGCTCAGGGTGTTGGGTGCTCAGTACTCAGTGCTCAGGATGCTGGGTGCTCAGTGCTCGGGCTTGCTGGGTGCTCAGTGTTCAGGGTTCTGGGTGCTCAGTACTCAGGGTACTGGGTGCTCAGTACTCCAGGGTGCTGGGTGCTCAGTGCTCAGGGTGCTGGGGTGCTCAATACTCAGGGTGCTGGGTGCTCAGTGCTCAGGGTGCTGGGTGCTCAGTGCTCTGGGTGCTGGATGCTCAGTGCTCAGGGTGCTGGGTGCTCAGTGCTCAGCGTGCTGGGTTCTCAGTACTCAGGGAGCTGGGTGCTCAGTGCTCAGGGTGCTGGGTGCTCAGTGCTCAGGGTGCTGGGGTGCTCAGTGATCAGGGTGCTGGGTGCTCAGTACTCAGGGTGCTCAGTGCTCGGGAGCTCGGTGCTCAGTACTCAGGGTGCTGGGTGCCGGGTACTCAGGTTGCTCTGTACTCTGGATGCTCGGTGCTCAGTACTCATGGTGCTAGGTGCTCAGTACTCAGGGTGAACGGTGATCAGTTCTCAGGGTGCTCGGTGCTCAGTGTTTGGGGTCCTGGGTGCTCAGTACTCAGGGTGCTTGATGCTCAGTGCTCGGGGTGCTGGGTGCTCAGTGCTCAGGGTGCTTGATGCTCAGTGCTCGGGGTGCTGGGTGCTCAGTACTCAGTGTGCTGGGTGCTCAGTACTCAGGGTGCTGGGTGCTCAGTACTCGGGGTGCTGGGTGCTCAGTGCTCAGCGTGCTGGGTGCTCAGTACTCAGGGTGCTCGGTGCTCAGTGCTTGGGGTACTGGGTGCTCAGTACTCAGGGTGCTGGGGTGCTCAGTGCTCAGGGTGCTGGGTGCTCAGTGCTCAGGTGCTGGGTGCCCAGTACTCAGTGCTCAGGATGCTGGGTGCTCAGTGCTCGGGCTGCTGGGTGCTCAGTGCTCAGGGTGCTTGGTGCTCAGTACTCAGGGTGCTGGGTTCTCAGTACTCAGGGTGCTGGGTGCACAGTGCTAGGGGTGCTGGGTGCTCAGTGCTCGGGGTCTGGGTGCTCAGTACTCAGGGTGCTGGGTGCTCAGTACTCAGGGGTGCTGGGTGCTCAGTGCTCAGGGTGCTGGGTGCTCAGTGCTCTGGGTGCTGGGTGCTCAGTGCTCAGGGTGCTGGGGGCTCAGTGCTCAGGGTGCTGGGTGCTCAGTACTCAGGGTGCTGGGTGTTTAGTACTCAGGGTGCTCAGTGCTCAGTACACAGGGTGCTGGGTGCTCAGTGGCCGGGGTGCTGGGTGCTCAGTGCTCAGTACTCAGGGTGCTGGGTGCTCAGTGCTCGGGGTGCTGGGGTGCTCAGTACTCAGCGTGCTGGGTGCTCAGTACTCAGGGAGCTGGGTGCTCAGTGCTCAGGGTGCTGGGTGCTCAGTGCTCAGGGTGCTGGGTGCTAGGTGATCGTGGTGCTGGGTGCTCAGTACTCAGGGTGCTCAGTGCTCGGGGAGCTCTGTGCTCAGTACTCAGGGTGCTGGGTGCTCAGTACTCAGGTTGCTCAGTACTCTGGGTGCTCGGTGCTCAGTACTCATGGTGCTGGGTGCTCAGTACTCAGGGAGCTCGGTGCTCAGTTCTCAGGGTGCTCGGTGCTCAGTGTTTGGGGTGCTGGGTGCTCAGTACTCAGAGTGCCTGGTGTTCAGTGCTCAGGGTGCTGGGTGCTCAGTGCTCAGGGTGCTGGGTGCTCAGTACTCAGTGCTCAGGATGCTGGGTGCTCAGTGCTCAGGGTGGTGGGTGCTCAGTGCTCAGGGTGCTGGGTGCTCAGTACTCAGGGTGCTGGGTGCTCAGTGCTCGGGTTGCCCGGTGCTCAGTGCTCGGGGTGCTCGGTGCTCAGTACTCAGGGTGCTGGGGTGCTCAGTACTCAGGGTGCTGGGTGCTCAGTGCTGGGTGCTCAGTGCTCGGGGTGCTCGGTGCTCAGTACGTTGGGTGCTCAGTGCTCAGGTTGCTGGGTGCTCAGTGCTCGGGGTGCCCGGTGCTCGGTGCTCGGGGTGCTCGGGTGCTCAGTACTCAGGGTGCTGGGTGCTCAGTACTCAGGGTGCTGGGTGCTCAGTGCTGGGTGCTCAGTGCTAGGGGTGCTCGGTGCTCAGTACGTTGGGTGCTCAGTGCTCAGGGTGCTGGGTGCTCAGTGCTCAGTGTGCTGGGTGCTCAGTGCTCAGGGTGCTTGATGCTCAGTGCTCGGGTGCTGGGTGCTCAGTACTCAGTGTGCTGGGTGCTCAGTACTCAGGGTGCTGGGTGCTCAGTACTCGGGGTGCTGGGTGCTCAGTGCTCAGCGTGCTGGGTGCTCAGTACTCAGGGTGCTCGGTGCTCAGTGCTTGGGGTACTGGGTGCTCAGTACTCAGGGTGCTGGGTGCTCAGTGCTCAGGGTGCTGGGTGCTCAGTGCTCAGGGTGCTGGGTGCCCAGTACTCAGTGCTCAGGATGCTGGGTGCTCAGTGCTCGGGCTGCTGGGTGCTCAGTGCTCAGGGTGCTTGGTGCTCAGTACTCAGGGTGCTGGGTTCTCAGTACTCAGGGTGCTGGGGTGCACAGTGCTAGGGGTGCTGGGTGCTCAATACTCAGGGTGCTGGGTGCTCAGTGCTCAGGGTGCTGGGTGCTCAGTGCTCTGGGTGCTGGATGCTCAGTGCTCAGGGTGCTGGGGTGCTCAGTGCTCAGCGTGCTGGGTTCTCAGTACTCAGGGAGCTGGGTGCTCAGTGCTCAGGGTGCTGGGTGCTCAGTGCTCAGGGTTCTGGGTGCTCAGTGATCAGGGTGCTGGGTGCTCAGTACTCAGGGTGCTCAGTGCTCGGGGAGCTCGGTGCTCAGTACTCAGGGTGCTGGGTGCCGGGTACTCAGGTTGCTCTGTACTCTGGATGCTCGGTGCTCAGTACTCATGGTGCTGGGTGCTCAGTACTCAGGGTGAACGGTGCTCAGTTCTCAGGGTGCTCGGTGCTCAGTGTTTGGGGTGCTGGGTGCTCAGTACTCAGGGTGCTTGATGCTCAGTGCTCGGGGTGCTGGGTGCTCAGTGCTCAGGGTGCTTGATGCTCAGTGCTCGGGGTGCTGGGTGCTCAGTACTCAGTGTGCTGGGTGCTCAGTACTCAGGGTGCTGGGTGCTCAGTACTCGGGGTGCTGGGTGCTCAGTGCTCAGCGTGCTGGGTGCTCAGTACTCAGGGTGCTCGGTGCTCAGTGCTTGGGGTACTGGGTGCTCAGTACTCAGGGTGCTGGGTGCTCAGTGCTCAGGGTGCTGGGTGCTCAGTGCTCAGGGTGCTGGGTGCCCAGTACTCAGTGCTCAGGATGCTGGGTGCTCAGTGCTCGGGCTGCTGGTGCTCAGTGCTCAGGGTGCTTGGTGCTCAGTACTCAGGGTGCTGGGTTCTCAGTACTCAGGGTGCTGGGTGCACAGTGCTAGGGGTGCTGGGTGCTCAGTGCTCGGGGTCTGGGTGCTCAGTACTCAGGGTGCTGGGTGCTCAGTACTCAGGGTGCTGGGTGCTCAGTGCTCAGGGTGCTGGGTGCTCAGTGCCTCTGGGTGCTGGGTGCTCAGTGCTCAGGGTGCTGGGGGCTCAGTGCTCAGGGGTGCTGGGTGCTCAGTACTCAGGGTGCGGGGTGTTTAGTACTCAGGGTGCTCAGTGCTCAGTACACAGGGTGCTGGGTGCTCAGTGGCCGGGGTGCTGGGTGCTCAGTGCTCAGTACTCAGGGTGCTGGGTGCTCAGTGCTCGGGGTGCTGGGTTGCTCAGTACTCAGCGTGCTGGGTGCTCAGTACTCAGGGAGCTGGGTGCTCAGTGCTCAGGGTGCTGGGTGCTCAGTGCTCAGGGTGCTGGGTGCTAGGTGATCGTGGTGCTGGGTGCTCAGTACTCAGGGTGCTCAGTGCTCGGGGAGCTCGGTGCTCAGTACTCAGGGTGCTGGGTGCTCAGTACTCAGGTTGCTCAGTACTCTGGGTGCTCGGTGCTCAGTACTCATGGTGCTGGGTGCTCAGTACTCAGGGAGCTCGGTGCTCAGTTCTCAGGGTGCTCGGTGCTCAGTGTTTGGGGTGCTGGGTGCTCAGTACTCAGAGTGCTGGGTGTTCAGTGCTCAGGGTGCTGGGTGCTCAGTGCTCAGGGTGCTGGGGTGCTCAGTACTCAGTGCTCAGGATGCTGGGTACTCAGTGCTCAGGGTGCTGGGTGCTCAGTGCTCAGGGTGATCAGTGCTCAGTGCTCAGTACTCAGGTTCTGGGTGCTCAGTACTCAGGGTGCTGGGTGCTCAGTGCTCGGGGTGCCCGGTGCTCAATGCTCGGGGTGCTGGGTGCTCAGTACTCAGGGTGCTGGGTGCTCAGCGCTCAGGGTGCTGGGTCCTCAGTGCTCAGGGTGCTGGGTGCTCAGTACTCAGGGTGCTGGGTCCTCAGTGCTCAGCGTCCTGGGTGCTCAATACTCAGGGTGCTTGGTGCTCAGTACTCAGTGTGCTCAGTGCTCAGGGTGCTGGGTGCTCAGAACTCAGGGTGCTGGGTGCTCAGTACTCAGGGGGTGCTGGGTGCTCAGTACTCAGGGTGCTTGGTGCTCAGTACTCAGGGTGCTGGGTGCTCAGTGCTCAGGGGGTGCTCGGTGCTCAGTACTCATGGTGCTGGGTTCTCATTCTCGGGGTGCTGGGTGCTCAGTACTCAGGTTGCTCAGTACTCTGGGTGCTCGGTGCTCCAGTACTCATGGTGCTGGGGTGCTCAGTACTCAGGGTGCTCGGTGCTCAGTTCTCAGGGTGCTCGGTGCTCAGTGTTTGGGGGTGCTGGGTGCTCAGTACTCAGGGTGGTGGGTGCTCAGTGCTCAGGGTGCTGGGTGCTCAGTACTTAGGGTGCTGGGTGCTCAGTGCTCGGGTTGCCCCGGTGCTCAGTGCTCGGGGTGCTCGGTGCTCAGTACTCAGGGTGCTGGGTGTTCAGTACCCAGGGTGCTGGGTGCTCAGAGCTGGGTGCTCAGTGCTAAGTGCTCAGTACTCAGGGTGCTGGGTGCTCAGCACTCAGGGTGCTGGGTGCTCAGTGCTTTGGTTGCCCGGGAGCTCAGTGCTCGGGGTGCTCGGTGCTCAGTACTCAGGGTGCTGGGTGTTCAGTACCCAGGGTGCTGGGTGCTCAGTGCTGGGTGCTCAGTGCTCGGGGTGCTCGGTGCTCAGTACGTTGGGTGCTCAGTGCTCAGGGTGCTGGGTGCTCAGTGCTCAGGGTGCTGGGTGCTCAGTGCTCAGGATGCTTGATGCTCAGTACTCAGGGTGCTGGGTGCTCAGGGTGCTGGGTGCTCAGTGCTCGGGGTGCTGATTGCTCAGTACTCAGGGTGCTGGGTGCTCAGTACTCAGGGTGCTGGGTGATCAATACTCGGGGTGCTGGGTGCTCAGTGCTCAGCGTGCTGGGTGCTCAGTACTCAGGGGTGCTCGGTGCTCAGTGCTTGGGGTGCTGGGTGCTCAGTACTCAGGGTGCTGGGTGCTCAGTGCTCAGGGTGCTGGGTGCTCAGTGCTCAGGGTGTTGGGTGCTCAGTACTCAGTGCTCAGGATGCTGGGTGCTCAGTGCTCGGGCTGCTGGGTGCTCAGTGTTCAGGGTTCTGGGTGCTCAGTACTCAGGGTACTGGGTGCTCAGTACTCAGGGTGCTGGGTGCTCAGTGCTCAGGGTGCTGGGTGCTCAATACTCAGGGTGCTGGGTGCTCAGTGCTCAGGGTGCTGGGTGCTCAGTGCTCTGGGTGCTGGATGCTCACTGCTCAGGGTGCTGGGTGCTCAGTGCTCAGCGTGCTGGGTTCTCAGTACTCAGGGAGCTGGGTGCTCAGTGCTCAGGGTGCTGGGTGCTCAGTGCTCAGGGGTGCTGGGTGCTCAGTGATCAGGGTGCTGGGTGCTCAGTACTCAGGGTGCTCAGTGCTCGGCGAGCTCGGTGCTCAGTACTCAGGGTGCTGGGTGCCGGGTACTCAGGTTGCTCTGTACTCTGGATGCTCGGTGCTCAGTACTCATGGTGCTGGGTGCTCAGTACTCAGGGTGAACGGTGCTCAGTTCTCAGGGTGCTCGGTGCTCAGTGTTTGGGGTGCTGGGTGCTCAGTACTCAGGGTGCTGGGTGTTCAGTGCTCAGGGTGCTGGGTGCTCAGTGCTCAGGGTGCTGGGTGCTCAGTACTCAGTGCTCAGGATGCTGGGTGCTCAGTGCTCAGGGTGCTGGTGCTCGGTGCTCAGGGTGCTCAGTGCTCAGTGCTCAGTACTCAGGGTGCTGGGGTGCTCAGTACTCAGGGTTACTGGGTGCTCAGTGCTCGGGGTGCCCGGTGCTCAGTGCTCGGGGTGCTGGGTGCTCAGTACTCAGGGTGCTGGGTGCTCAGTGCTCGGGGTGCTGGGTCCTCAGTGCTCAGGGTGCTGGGTGCTCAGTACTCAGGGTGCTGGGTGCTCAGTGCTCGGGTTGCCCAGTGCTCAGTGCTCGGGGTGCTCGGTGCTCAGTACTCAGGGTGCTTGGTGCTCAGTACTCAGGGTGCTGTGTGCTCAGTGCTGGGTGCTCAGTGCTCGGGGTGCTCGGTGCTCAGTAGGTTGGGTGCTCAGTGCTCAGGGTGCTGGGTGCTCAGTGCTCAGGGTGCTGGGGTGCTCAGTGCTCAGGGTGCTTGATGCTCAGGTGCTCGGGGGTGCGGGGGTGCTCAGTACTCAGTGTGCTGGGTGCTCAGTCCTCAGGGTGCTGGGTGCTCAGTACTCGGGGTGCTGGGTGCACAGTGCTCAGCGTGCTGGGTGCTCAGTACTCAGGGTGCTCGGTGCTCAGTGCTTGGGGTGCTGGGTGCTCAGTACTCAGGATGCTGGGTGCTCAGTGCTCAGGGTGCTGGGTTGCTCAGTGCTCAGGGTGCTGGGTGCCCAGTACTCAGTGCTCAGGATGCTGGGTGCTCAGTGCTCGGGCTGCTGGGTGCTCAGTGCTCAGGGTGCTGGGTGCTCAGGACTCAGGGGTGCTGGGTTCTCAGTACTCAGGGTGCTGGGTGCTCAGTGCTCTGGTGCTGGGTGCTCAGTGCTCAGGGTGCTGGGGGCTCAGTGCTCAGTGTGCTGGGTGCTCAGTACTCAGGGTGCTGGGTGCTTAGTACTCAGGTTGCTCAGTGCTCAGTACACAGGGTGCTGGGTGCTCAGTGCTCGGGGTGCTGGGTGCTCAGTGCTCAGTACTCAGGGTGCTGAGTGCTCAGTGCTCGGGGTGCTGGGTGCTCAGTGCTCGGGGTGCTGGGTGCTCAGTACTCAGGGAGCTGGGTGCTCAGTGCTCAGGGTGCTGCTATGCTCAGTGCTCAGGGTGCTGGGTGCTCAGTGATCGGGGTGCTGGGTGCTCAGTACTCAGGGTGCTCAGTGATCGGGGAGCTCGGTGCCTCAGTACTCAGGGTGCTGGGTGCTCAGTAACTCAGGGTGCTCGGTGCTCAGTTCTCAGGTTGCTCGGTGCTCAGTGTTTGGGGTGCTGGGTGCTCAGTACTCAGGGTGCTGGGTGTTCAGTGCTCAGGGTGCTGGGTGCTCAGTGCCCAGAGTGCAGGGTGCTCAGTGCTCGGGGTGCCCGGTGCTCAGTGCTCGGGGTGCTGGGTGCTCAGTACTCAGGGTGCTGGGTGCTCAGTACTCAGGGTGCTGGGTCCTCAGTGCTCAGGGTGCTGGGTGCTCAGTACTCAGGGTGCTGGGTGCTCAGTAATCAGTGTGCTTGGTGCTCAGTACTCAGGGTGCTGGGTGCTCAGTGCTCAGGGTGCTCGGTGCTCAGTACTCATGGTGCTGGGTGCTCATTCTCGGGGTGCTGGGTGCTCAGTACTCAGGTTGCTCAGTACTCTGGGTGTTCGGTGCTCAGTACTCATGGTGCTGGGTGCTCAGTACTCAGGGTGCTCGGTGCTCAGTTCTCAGGGTGCTCGGTGCTCTGTGTTTGGGCTGCTGGGTGCTCAGTACTCAGGGTGCTGGGTGCTCAGTGCTCAGGGTGCTGGGTGCTCAGTGCTCAGGGTGCTGGGTTCTCAGTACTCAGTGCTCAGGATGCTGGGTGCTCAGTGCTCAGGGTCCTCAGTGCTCAGTGCTCAGTACTCAGGGTGCTGGGTGCTCAGTACTCCGGGGTGCTGGGTGCTCAGTGCTCGGGTTGCCCAGTGCTCAGTGCTCGGGGGTGCTCGGTGCTCAGTACTCAGGGTGCTGGGTGCTCAGTACTCAGGGTGCTGGCTGCTCAGTGCTGGGTGCTCAGTGCTCGGGGTGCTCGGTGCTCAGTAGGTTGGGTGCTCAGTGCTCAGGGTGCTGGGTGCTCAGTGCTCAGGGTGCTGGGTGCTCAGTGCTCAGGGTGCTTGATGCTCAGTGCTCGGGGTGCGGGGTGCTCAGTACTCAGTGTGCTGGGTGCTCAGTCCTCAGGGTGCTGGGTGTTCAGTACTCGGGGGTGCTGGGTGCTCAGTGCTCAGCGTGCTGGGTGCTCAGTACTCAGGGTGCTCGGTGCTCAGTGCTTGGGGTCCTGGGTGCTCAGTACTCAGGGTGCTGGGTGCTCAGTGCTCAGGGTGCTGGGTGCTCAGTGCTCAGGGTGCTGGGTGCCCAGTACTCAGTGCTCAGGATGCTGGGTGCTCAGTGCTCGGGCTGCTGGGTGCTCAGTGCTCAGGGTGCTGGGTGCTCAGTACTCAGGGTGCTGGGTTCTCAGTACTCAGGGGTGCTGGTTGCACAGTGCTAGGGGTGCTGGGTGCTCAGTGCTCGGGGTCTGGGTGCTCAGTACTCAGGGTGCTGGGTGCCCAGTACTCAGGGTGCTGGGTGCTCAGTGCTCAGGGTGCTGGGTGCTCAGTGCTCTGAGTGCTGGGTGCTCAGTGCTCAGGGTGCTGGGGGACTCAGTGCTCAGGGTGCTGGGTGCTCAGTACTCAGGGTGCTGGGTGCTTAGTACTCAGGGTGCTCAGTGCTCAGTACACAGGGTGCTGGGTGCTCAGTGCTCGGGGGTGCTGGGTGCTCAGTGCTCAGTACTCAGGGTGCTGGGTGCTCATTCTCGGGGTGCTGGGTGCTCAGTGCTCGGGGTGCTGGGTGCTCAGTGCTCGGGGTGCTGGGTGCTCAGTACTCAGGGTGCTGGGTGCTCAGTGCTCAGGGTGCTGGGTGCTCAGTACTCAGTGCTCAGGATGCTGGGTGCTCAGTGCTCAGGGTGCTGGGTGCTCAGTGCTCAGGGTGCTCAGTGCTCAGTGCTCAGTACTCAGGGTGCTGGGTGCTCAGTACTCAGGGTGCTGGGTGCTCAGTGCTCGGGGTGCCCGGTGCTCAGTGCTCGGGGTGCTGGGTGGTCAGTACTCAGGGTGCTGGGTGCTCAGTGCTCAGGGTGCTGGGTCCTCAGTGCTCAGGGTGCTGGGTGCTCAGTACTCAGGGTGCTGGGTCCTCAGTGCTCAGGGTGCTTGGTGCTCAGTACTCAGTGTGCTCAGTGCTCAGGGTGCGGGGTGCTCAGAAACTCAGTGTGCTGGGTGCTCAGTACTCAGGGTGCTGGGTGCTCAGTACTCAGGGTGCTTGGTGCTCAGTACTCAGGGTGCTGGGTGCTCAGTGCTCAGGGTGCTCGGTGCTCAGTACTCATGGTGCTGGGTGCTCATTCTCGGGGTGCTGGGTGCTCAGTACTCAGGTTGCTCAGTACTCTGGGTGCTCGGTGCTCAGTACTCATGGTGCTGGGTGCTGAGTACTCAGGGTGCTCGGTGCTCAGTTCTCAGGGTGCTCGGTGCTCAGTGTTTGGGGTGCTGGGTGCTCAGTACTCAGGGTGCTGGGGTGCTCAGTGCTCAGGGTGCTGGGTGCTCAGTGCTCAGGGTGCTGGGTGCTCAGTACTCAGGGTGCTCAGTGCTCAGTGCTCAGTACTCAGGGTGCTGGGTGCTCAGTACTCAGGGTGCTGGGTGCTCAGTGCTCGGGGTGCCCGGTGCTCAGTGCTCGGGGTGCTCGGTGCTCAGTACTCAGGGTGCTGGGGTGCTCAGTGCTGGGTGCTCAGTGCTCGGGGTGCTCGGTGCTCAGTACGTTGGGTGCTCAGTGCTCAGGTTGCTGGGTGCTCAGTGCTCGGGGTGCCCGGTGCTCGGTGCTCGGGGTGCTCGGTGCTCAGTACTCAGGGTGCTGGGTGCTCGAGTACTCAGGGTTCTGGGTGCTCAGTGCTGGGTGCTCAGTGCTAGGGGTGCTCGGTGCTCAGTACGTTGGGGTGCTCAGTGCTCAGGGTGCTGGGTGCTCAGTGCTCAGTGTGCTGGGTGCTCAGTGCTCAGGGTGCTTGATGCTCAGTGCTCGGGGTGCTGGGTGCTCAGTACTCAGTGTGCTGGGTGCTCAGTACTCAGGGTGCTGGGTGCTCAGTACTCGGGGTGCTGGGTGCTCAGTGCTCAGCGTGCTGGGTGCTCAGTACTCAGGGTGCTCGGTGCTCAGTGCTTGGGGGTACTGGGTGCTCAGTACTCAGGGTGCTGGGTGCTCAGTGCTCAGGTGCTGGGTGCTCAGTGCTCAGGGTGCTGGGTGCCCAGTACTCAGTGCTCAGGATGCTGGGTGCTCAGTGCACGGGCTGCTGGGTGCTCAGTGCTCAGGGTGCTGGGTGCTCAGTACTCAGGGTGCTCAGTGATCGGCGAGCTCGGTGCTCAGTACTCAGGGTGCTGGGTGCTCAGTACTCAGGGTGCTCGGTGCTCAGTTCTCAGGTTGCTCGGTGGCTCAGTGTTTGGGGTGCTGGGTGCTCAGTGCTCAGGGTGCTGGGTGCCCAGTACTCAGTGCTCAGGATGCTGGGTGCTCAGTGCTCGGGCTGCTGGGTGCTCAGTTGCTCAGGGTGCTTGGTGCTCAGTACTCAGGGTGCTGGGTTCTCAGTACTCAGGGGTGGCTGGGTGCACAGTGCTAGGGGTGCTGGGTGCTCAATACTCAGGGGTGCTGGGTGCTCAGTGCTCAGGGTGCTGGGTGCTCAGTGCTCTGGGTGCTGGATGCTCAGTGCTCAGGGTGCTGGGTGCTCAGTGCTCAGCGTGCTGGGTTCTCAGTACTCAGGGAGCTGGGGTGCTCAGTGCTCAGGGTGCTGGGTGCTCAGTGCTCAGGGTGCTGGGTGCTCAGTGATCAGGGTGCTGGGTGCTCAGTACTCAGGGTGCTCAGTGCTCGGGAGCTCGGTGCTCAGTACTCAGGGTGCTGGGTGCCGGGGTACTCAGGTTGCTCTGTACTCTGGATGCTCGGTGCTCAGTACTCATGGTGCTGGGTGCTCAGTACTCAGGGTGAACGGTGCTCAGTTCTCAGGGTGCTCGGTGCTCAGTGTTTGGGTGCTGGGTGCTCAGTACTCAGGGTGCTTGATGCTCAGTGCTCGGGGTGCTGGGTGCTCAGTGCTCAGGGTGCTTGATGCTCAGTGCTCGGGGTGCTGGGTGCTCAGTACTCAGTGTGCTGGGGTGCTCAGTACTCAGGTGCTGGGTGCTCAGTACTCGGGGTGCTGGGTGCTCAGTGCTCAGCGTGCTGGGTGCTCAGTACTCAGGGTGCTCGGTGCTCAGTGCTTGGGGGTACTGGGTGCTCAGTACTCAGGGTGCTGGGTGCTCAGTGCTCAGGGTGCTGGGTGCTCAGTGCTCAGGTGCTGGGTGCCCAGTACTCAGTGCTCAGGATGCTGGGTGCTCAGTGCTCGGGCTGCTGGGTGCTCAGTGCTCAGGGTGCTTGGTGCTCAGTACTCAGGGTGCTGGGTTCTCAGTACTCAGGGTGCTGGGTGCACAGTGCTAGGGGTGCTGGGTGCTCAGTGCTCGGGGTCTGGGTGCTCAGTACTCAGGGTCCTGGGTGCTCAGTACTCAGGGTGCTGGGTGCTCAGTGCTCAGGGTGCTGGGTGCTCAGTGCTCTGGGTGCTGGGTGCTCAGTGCTCAGGGTGCTGGGGGGCTCAGTGCTCAGGGTGCTGGGTGCTCAGTACTCAGGGTGCTGGGTGTTTAGTACTCAGGGTGCTCAGTGCTCAGTACACAGGGTGCTGGGTGCTCAGTGGCCGGGGTGCTGGGTGCTCAGTGCTCAGTACTCAGGGTGCTGGGTGCTCAGTGCTCGGGGTGCTGGGTGCTCAGTACTCAGCGTGCTGGGTGCTCAGTACTCAGGGAGCTGGGTGCTCAGTGCTCAGGGTGCTGGGTGCTCAGTGCTCAGGGTGCTGGGTGCTAGGTGATCGTGGTGCTGGGTGCTCAGTACTCAGGGTGCTCAGTGGCTCGGGGAGCTCGGTGCTCAGTACTCAGGGTGCTGGGTGCTCAGTACTCAGGTTGCTCAGTACTCTGGGTGCTCGGTGCTCAGTACTCATGGTGCTGGGTGCTCAGTACTCAGGGAGCTCGGTGCTCAGTTCTCAGGGTGCTCGGTGCTCAGTGTTTGGGGTGCTGGGTGCTCAGTACTCAGAGTGCTGGGTGTTCAGTGCTCAGGGTGCTGGGTGCTCAGTGCTCAGGGTGCTGGGTGCTCAGTACTCAGTGCTCAGGATGCTGGGTGCTCAGTGCTCAGGGTGCTGGGTGCTCAGTGATCAGGGTGATCAGTGCTCAGTGCTCAGTACTCAGGTTCTGGGTGCTCAGTACTCAGGGTGCTGGGTGCTCAGTGCTCGGGGTGCCCGGTGCTCAATGCTCGGGGTGCTGGGTGCTCAGTACTCAGGGTGCTGGGTGCTCAGTGCTCAGGGTGCTGGGTCCTCAGTGCTCAGGGTGCTGGGTGCTCAGTACTCAGGGTGCTGGGTCCTCAGTGCTCAGCGTCCTGGGTGCTCAGTACTCAGGGTGCTTGGTGCTCAGTACTCAGTGTGCTCAGTGCTCAGGGTGCTGGGTGCTCAGAACTCAGGGTGCTGGGTGCTCAGTACTCAGGGTGCTGGGTGCTCATACTCAGGGTGCTTGGTGCTCAGTACTCAGGGTGCTGGGTGCTCAGTGCTCAGGGTGCTCGGTGCTCAGTACTCATGGTGCTGGGTTCTCATTCTCGGGGTGCTGGGTGCTCAGTACTCAGGTTGCTCAGTACTCTGGGTGCTCGGTGCTCAGTACTCATGGTGCTGGGTGCTCAGTACTCAGGGTGCTCGGTGCTCAGTTCTCAGGGTGCTCGGTGCTCAGTGTTTGGGGTGCTGGGTGCTCAGTACTCAGGGTGGTGGGTGCTCAGTGCTCAGGGTGCTGGGTGCTCAGTACTTAGGGTGCTGGGGTGCTCAGTGCTCGGGTTGCCCGGTGCTCAGTGCTCGGGGTGCTCGGTGCTCAGTACTCAGGGTGCTGGGGTGTTCAGTACCCAGGGTGCTGGGTGCTCAGAGCTGGGTGCTCAGTGCTAAGTGCTCAGTACTCAGGGTGCTGGGTGCTCAGTACTCAGGGTGCTGGGTGCTCAGTGCTTTGGTTGCCCGGTGCTCAGTGCTCGGGGTGCTCGGTGCTCAGTACTCAGGGTGCTGGTGTTCAGTACCCAGGGTGCTGGGTGCTCAGTGCTGGGTGCTCAGTGCTCGGGGTGCTCGGTGCTCAGTACGTTGGGTGCTCAGTGCTCAGGGTGCTGGGTGCTCAGTGCTCAGGGTGCTGGGTGCTCAGTGCTCAGGATGCTTGATGCTCAGTACTCAGGGTGCTGGGTGCTCAGGGTGCTGGGTGCTCAGTGCTCGGGGTGCTGATTGCTCAGTACTCAGGGTGCTGGGTGCTCAGTACTCAGGGTGCTGGGTGATCAATACTCGGGGTGCTGGGTGCTCAGTGCTCAGCGTGCTGGGTGCTCAGTACTCAGGGTGCTCGGTGCTCAGTGCTTGGGGTGCTGGGTGCTCAGTACTCAGGGTGCTGGGTGCTCAGTGCTCAGGGTGCTGGGGTGCTCAGTGCTCAGGGTGTTGGGTGCTCAGTACTCAGTGCTCAGGATGCTGGGTGCTCAGTGCTCGGGCTGCTGGGTGCTCAGTGTTCAGGGTTCTGGGTGCTCAGTACTCAGGGTACTGGGGTGCTCAGTACTCAGGGTGCTGGGTGCTCAGTGCTCAGGGTGCTGGGTGCTCAATACTCAGGGTGCTGGGTGCTCAGTGCTCAGGGTGCTGGGTGCTCAGTGCTCTGGGTGCTGGATGCTCAGGTGCTCAGGGTGCTGGGTGCTCAGTGCTCAGCGTGCTGGTTCTCAGTACTCAGGGAGCTGGGTGCTCAGTGCTCAGGGTGCTGGGTGCTCAGTGCTCAGGGTGCTGGGTGCTCAGTGATCAGGGTGCTGGGTGCTCAGTACTCAGGGTGCTCAGTGCTCGGCGAGCTCGGTGCTCAGTACTCAGGGTGCTGGGTGCCGGGTACTCAGGTTGCTCTGTACTCTGGATGCCTCGGTGCTCAGTACTCATGGTGCTGGGTGCTCAGTATTCAGGGTGAACGGTGCTCAGTTCTCAGGGTGCTCGGTGCTCAGTGTTTGGGGTGCTGGGTGCTCAGTACTCAGGGTGCTGGGTGTTCAGTGCTCAGGGTGCTGGGTGCTCAGTGCTCAGGGTGCTGGGTGCTCAGTACTCAGTGCTCAGGATGCTGGGTGCTCAGTGCTCAGGGTGCTGGGTGCTCGGTGCTCAGGGTGCTCAGTGCTCAGTGCTCAGTACTCAGGGTGCTGGGTGCTCAGTACTCAGGGTACTGGGTGCTCAGTGCTCGGGGTGCCCGGTGCTCAGTGCTCCGGGGTGCTGGGGTGCTCAGTACTCAGGGTGCTGGGTGCTCAGTGCTCGGGGTGCTGGGTCCTCAGTGCTCAGGGTGCTGGGTGCTCAGTACTCAGGGTGCTGGGTGCTCAGTGCTCGGTTGCCCAGTGCTCAGTGCTCGGGGTGCTCGGTGCTCAGTACTCAGGGTGCTTGGTGCTCAGTACTCAGGGTGCTGTGTGCTCAGTGCTGGGTGCTCAGTGCTCGGGGGTGCTCGGTGCTCAGTAGGTTGGGTGCTCAGTGCTCAGGGTGCTGGGTGCTCAGTGCTCAGGGTGCTGGGTGCTCAGTGCTCAGGGTGCTTGATGCTCAGTGCTCGGGGTGCGGGGGTGCTCAGTACTCAGTGTGCTGGGTGCTCAGTCCTCAGGGTGCTGGGTGCTCAGTACTCGGGGTGCTGGGTGCACAGTGCTCAGCGTGCTGGGTGCTCAGTACTCAGGGTGCTCGGTGCTCAGTGCTTGGGGTGCTGGGTGCTCAGTACTCAGGATGCTGGGTGCTCAGTGCTCAGGGTGCTGGGTGCTCAGTGCTCAGGGTGCTGGGTGCCCAGTACTCAGTGCTCAGGATGCTGGGTGCTCAGTGCTCGGGCTGCTGGGTGCTCAGTGCTCAGGGTGCTGGGTGCTCAGGACTCAGGGTGCTGGGTTCTCAGTACTCAGGGTGCTGGGTGCTCAGTGCTCTGGGTGCTGGGTGCTCAGTGCTCAGGGTGCTGGGGGCTCAGTGCTCAGTGTGCTGGGTGCTCAGTACTCAGGGTGCTGGGTGCTTAGTACTCAGGTTGCTCAGTGCTCAGTACACAGGGTGCTGGGTGCTCAGTGCTCGGGGTGCTGGGTGCTCAGTGCTCAGTACTCAGGGTGCTGAGTGCTCAGTGCTCGGGGTGCTGGGTGCTCAGTGCTCGGGGTGCTGGGTGCTCAGTACTCAGGGAGCTGGGTGCTCAGTGCTCAGGGTGCTGCTATGCTCAGTGCTCAGGGTGCTGGGTGCTCAGTGATCGGGGTGCTGGGTGCTCAGTACTCAGGGTGCTCAGTGATCGGGGAGCTCGGTGCTCAGTACTCAGGGTGCTGGGTGCTCAGTACTCAGGGTGCTCGGTGCTCAGTTCTCAGGTTGCTCGGTGCTCAGTGTTTGGGGTGCTGGGTGCTCAGTACTCAGGGTGCTGGGTGTTCAGTGCTCAGGGTGCTGGGTGCTCAGTGCCCAGAGTGCAGGGTGCTCAGTGCTCGGGGTGCCCGGTGCTCAGTGCTCGGGGTGCTGGGTGCTCAGTACTCAGGGTGCTGGGTGCTCAGTACTCAGGGTGCTGGGTCCTCAGTGCTCAGGGTGCTGGGTGCTCAGTACTCAGGGTGCTGGGTGCTCAGTAATCAGTGTGCTTGGTGCTCAGTACTCAGGGTGCTGGGTGCTCAGTGCTCAGGGTGCTCGGTGCTCAGTACTCATGGTGCTGGGTGCTCATTCTCGGGGTGCTGGGTGCTCAGTACTCAGGTTGCTCAGTACTCTGGGTGTTCGGTGCTCAGTACTCATGGTGCTGGGTCCTCAGTACTCAGGGTGCTCGGTGCTCAGTTCTCAGGGTGCTCGGTGCTCTGTGTTTGGGCTGCTGGGTGCTCAGTACTCAGGGTGCTGGGTGCTCAGTGCTCAGGGTGCTGGGTGCTCAGTGCTCAGGGTGCTGGGTTCTCAGTACTCAGTGCTCAGGATGCTGGGTGCTCAGTGCTCAGGGTCCTCAGTGCTCAGTGCTCAGTACTCAGGGTGCTGGGTGCTCAGTACTCCGGGTGCTGGGTGCTCAGTGCTCGGGTTGCCCAGTGCTCAGTGCTCGGGGTGCTCGGGTGCTCAGTACTCAGGGTGCTGGGTGCTCAGTACTCAGGGTGCTGGCTGCTCAGTGCTGGGTGCTCAGTGCTCGGGGTGCTCGGTGCTCAGTAGGTTGGGTGCTCAGTGCTCAGGGTGCTGGGTGCTCAGTGCTCAGGGTGCTGGGTGCTCAGTGCTCAGGGTGCTTGATGCTCAGTGCTCGGGGTGCGGGGTGCTCAGTACTCAGTGTGCTGGGTGCTCAGTCCTCAGGGTGCTGGGTGTTCAGTACTCGGGGTGCTGGGTGCTCAGTGCTCAGCGTGCTGGGTGCTCAGTACTCAGGGTGCTCGGTGCTCAGTGCTTGGGGTGCTGGGTGCTCAGTACTCAGGGTGCTGGGTGCTCAGTGCTCAGGGTGCTGGGTGCTCAGTGCTCAGGG
Source organism: Microtus oregoni (assembly GCF_018167655.1). Classification (NCBI taxonomy): domain Eukaryota; kingdom Metazoa; phylum Chordata; class Mammalia; order Rodentia; family Cricetidae; genus Microtus; species Microtus oregoni. Next base: position 4,372,095 of record NW_024544550.1, read on the forward strand.
TGCTGGGTGCCCAGTACTCAGTGCTCAGGATGCTGGGTGCTCAGTGCTCGGGCTGCTGGGTGCTCAGTGCTCAGGGTGCTGGGTGCTCAGTACTCAGGGTGCTGGGTTCTCAGTACTCAGGGTGCTGGTTGCACAGTGCTAGGGGTGCTGGGTGCTCAGTGCTCGGGGTCTGGGTGCTCAGTACTCAGGGTGCTGGGTGCCCAGTACTCAGGGTGCTGGGTGCTCAGTGCTCAGGGTGCTGGGTGCTCAGTGCTCTGAGTGCTGGGTGCTCAGTGCTCAGGGTGCTGGGGACTCAGTGCTCAGGGTGCTGGGTGCTCAGTACTCAGGGTGCTGGGTGCTTAGTACTCAGGGTGCTCAGTGCTCAGTACACAGGGTGCTGGGTGCTCAGTGCTCGGGGTGCTGGGTGCTCAGTGCTCAGTACTCAGGGTGCTGGGTGCTCATTCTCGGGGTGCTGGGTGCTCAGTGCTCGGGGTGCTGGGTGCTCAGTGCTCGGGGTGCTGGGTGCTCAGTACTCAGGGTGCTGGGTGCTCAGTGCTCAGGGTGCTGGGTGCTCAGTACTCAGTGCTCAGGATGCTGGGTGCTCAGTGCTCAGGGTGCTGGGTGCTCAGTGCTCAGGGTGCTCAGTGCTCAGTGCTCAGTACTCAGGGTGCTGGGTGCTCAGTACTCAGGGTGCTGGGTGCTCAGTGCTCGGGGTGCCCGGTGCTCAGTGCTCGGGGTGCTGGGTGGTCAGTACTCAGGGTGCTGGGTGCTCAGTGCTCAGGGTGCTGGGTCCTCAGTGCTCAGGGTGCTGGGTGCTCAGTACTCAGGGTGCTGGGTCCTCAGTGCTCAGGGTGCTTGGTGCTCAGTACTCAGTGTGCTCAGTGCTCAGGGTGCGGGGTGCTCAGAACTCAGTGTGCTGGGTGCTCAGTACTCAGGGTGCTGGGTGCTCAGTACTCAGGGTGCTTGGTGCTCAGTACTCAGGGTGCTGGGTGCTCAGTGCTCAGGGTGCTCGGTGCTCAGTACTCATGGTGCTGGGTGCTCATTCTCGGGGTGCTGGGTGCTCAGTACTCAGGTTGCTCAGTACTCTGGGTGCTCGGTGCTCAGTACTCATGGTGCTGGGTGCTGAGTACTCAGGGTGCTCGGTGCTCAGTTCTCAGGGTGCTCGGTGCTCAGTGTTTGGGGTGCTGGGTGCTCAGTACTCAGGGTGCTGGGTGCTCAGTGCTCAGGGTGCTGGGTGCTCAGTGCTCAGGGTGCTGGGTGCTCAGTACTCAGGGTGCTCAGTGCTCAGTGCTCAGTACTCAGGGTGCTGGGTGCTCAGTACTCAGGGTGCTGGGTGCTCAGTGCTCGGGGTGCCCGGTGCTCAGTGCTCGGGGTGCTCGGTGCTCAGTACTCAGGGTGCTGGGTGCTCAGTGCTGGGTGCTCAGTGCTCGGGGTGCTCGGTGCTCAGTACGTTGGGTGCTCAGTGCTCAGGTTGCTGGGTGCTCAGTGCTCGGGGTGCCCGGTGCTCGGTGCTCGGGGTGCTCGGTGCTCAGTACTCAGGGTGCTGGGTGCTCAGTACTCAGGGTTCTGGGTGCTCAGTGCTGGGTGCTCAGTGCTAGGGGTGCTCGGTGCTCAGTACGTTGGGTGCTCAGTGCTCAGGGTGCTGGGTGCTCAGTGCTCAGTGTGCTGGGTGCTCAGTGCTCAGGGTGCTTGATGCTCAGTGCTCGGGGTGCTGGGTGCTCAGTACTCAGGGTGCTGGGTGCTCAGTACTCAGGGTGCTGGGTGCTCAGTACTCGGGGTGCTGGGTGCTCAGTGCTCAGCGTGCTGGGTGCTCAGTACTCAGGGTGCTCGGTGCTCAGTGCTTGGGGTACTGGGTGCTCAGTACTCAGGGTGCTGGGTGCTCAGTGCTCAGGGTGCTGGGTGCTCAGTGCTCAGGGTGCTGGGTGCCCAGTACTCAGTGCTCAGGATGCTGGGTGCTCAGTGCACGGGCTGCTGGGTGCTCAGTGCTCAGGGTGCTGGGTGCTCAGTACTCAGGGTGCTCAGTGATCGGCGAGCTCGGTGCTCAGTACTCAGGGTGCTGGGTGCTCAGTACTCAGGGTGCTCGGTGCTCAGTTCTCAGGTTGCTCGGTGCTCAGTGTTTGGGGTGCTGGGTGCTCAGTACTCAGGGTGCTGGGTGCTCAGTACTCAGGGTGCTGGGTCCTCAGTGCTCAGGGTGCTGGGTGCTCAGTACTCAGGGTGCTGGGTGCTCAGTAATCAGTGTGCTTGGTGCTCAGTACTCAGGGTGCTGGGTTCTCAGTACTCAGGGTGCTGGGTGCACAGTGCTAGGGGTGCTGGGTGCTCAGTGCTCGGGGTCTGGGTGCTCAGTACTCAGGGTGCTGGGTGCCCAGTACTCAGGGTGCTGGGTGCTCAGTGCTCAGGGTGCTGGGTGCTCAGTGCTCTGAGTGCTGGGTGCTCAGTGCTCAGGGTGCTGGGGACTCAGTGCTCAGGGTGCTGGGTGCTCAGTACTCAGGGTGCTGGGTGCTTAGTACTCAGGGTGCTCAGTGCTCAGTACACAGGGTGCTGGGTGCTCAGTGCTTGGGGTGCTGGGTGCTCAGTGCTCAGTACTCAGGGTGCTGGGTGCTCATTCTCGGGGTGCTGGGTGCTCAGTGCTCGGGGTGGTGGGTGCTCAGTGCTCGGGGTGCTGGGTGCTCAGTACTCAGGGTGCTGGGTGCTCAGTGCTCAGGGTGCTGGGTGCTCAGTACTCAGTGCTCAGGATGCTGGGTGCTCAGTGCTCAGGGTGCTGGGTGCTCAGTGCTCAGGGTGCTCAGTGCTCAGTGCTCAGTACTCAGGGTGCTGGGTGCTCAGTACTCAGGGTGCTGGGTGCTCAGTGCTCGGGGTGCCCGGTGCTCAGTGCTCGGGGTGCTGGGTGGTCAGTACTCAGGGTGCTGGGTGCTCAGTGCTCAGGGTGCTGGGTCCTCAGTGCTCAGGGTGCTGGGTGCTCAGTACTCAGGGTGCTGGGTGCTCAGTGCTCGGGGTGCCCGGTGCTCAGTGCTCGGGGTGCTGGGTGGTCAGTACTCAGGGTGCTGGGTGCTCAGTGCTCAGGGTGCTGGGTCCTCAGTGCTCAGGGTGCTGGGTGCTCAGTGCTCAGGGTGCTCGGTGCTCAGTACTCATGGGGCTGGGTGCTCATTCTCGGGGTGCTGGGTGCTCAGTACTCAGGTTGCTCAGTACTCTGGGTGCTCGGTGCTCAGTACTCATGGTGCTGGGTGCTGAGTACTCAGGGTGCTCGGTGCTCAGTTCTCAGGGTGCTCGGTGCTCAGTGTTTGGGGTGCTGGGTGCTCAGTACTCAGGGTGCTGGGTGCTCAGTGCTCAGGGTGCTGGGTGCTCAGTGCTCAGGGTGCTGGGTGCTCAGTACTCAGGGTGCTCAGTGCTCAGTGCTCAGTACTCAGGGTGCTGGGTGCTCAGTACTCAGGGTGCTGGGTGCTCAGTGCTCGGGGTGCCCGGTGCTCAGTGCTCGGGGTGCTCGGTGCTCAGTACTTAGGGTGCTGGGTGCTCAGTACTCAGGGTGCTGGGTGCTCAGTGCTGGGTGCTCAGTGCTCGGGGTGCTCGGTGCTCAGTACGTTGGGTGCTCAGTGCTCAGATTGCTGGGTGCTCAGTGCTCGGGGTGCCCGGTGCTCGGTGCTCGGGGGTGCTCGGTGCTCAGTACTCAGGGTGCTGGGTGCTCAGTACTCAGGGTGCTGGGTGCTCAGTACTCGGGGTGCTGGGTTCTCAGTGCTCAGCGTGCTGGGTGCTCAGTACTCAGGGTGCTCGGTGCTCAGTGCTTGGGGTACTGGGTGCTCAGTACTCAGGGTGCTGGGTGCTCAGTGCTCAGGGTGCTGGGTGCTCAGTGCTCAGGGTGCTGGGTGCCCAGTACTCAGTGCTCAGGATGCTGGGTGCTCAGTGCTCGGGCTGCTGGGTGCTCAGTGCTCAGGGTGCTTGGTGCTCAGTACTCAGGGTGCTGGGTTCTCAGTACTCAGGGTGCTGGGTGCACAGTGCTAGGGGTGCTGGGTGCTCAGTGCTCGGGGTCTGGGTGCTCAGTACTCAGGGTGCTGGGTGCTCAGTACTCAGGGTGCTGGGTGCTCAGTGCTCAGGGTGCTGGGTGCTCAGTGCTCTGGGTGCTGGGTGCTCAGTGCTCAGGGTGCTGGGGGCTCAGTGCTCAGGGTGCTGGGTGCTCAGTACTCAGGGTGCTGGGTGTTTAGTACTCAGGGTGCTCAGTGCTCAGTACACAGGGTGCTGGGTGCTCAGTGGCCAGGGTGCTGGGTGCTCAGTGCTCAGTACTCAGGGTGCTGGGTGCTCAGTGCTCGGGGTGCTGGGTGCTCAGTACTCAGCGTGCTGGGTGCTCAGTACTCAGGGAGCTGGGTGCTCAGTGCTCAGGGTGCTGGGTGCTCAGTGCTCAGGGTGCTGGGTGCTAGGTGATCGTGGTGCTGGGTGCTCCAGTACTCAGTGTGCTCAGTGCTCGGGGAGCTCGGTGCTCAGTACTCAGGGTGCTGGGTGCTCAGTACTCAGGTTGCTCAGTACTCTGGGTGCTCGGTGCTCAGTACTCATGGTGCTAGGTGCTCAGTACTCAGGGAGCTCGGTGCTCAGTTCTCAGGGTGCTCGGTGCTCAGTGTTTGGGGGTGCTGGGTGCTCAGTACTCAGAGTGCTGCGTGTTCAGTGCTCAGGGTGCTGGGTGCTCAGTGCTCAGGGTGCTGGGTGCTCAGTACTCAGTGCTCAGGATGCTGGGTGCTCAGTGCTCAGGGTGCTGGGTGCTCAGTGCTCAGGGTGATCAGTGCTCAGTGCTCAGTACTCAGGTTCTGGGTGCTCAGTAATCAGGGTGCTGGGTGCTCAGTGCTCGGGGTGCCCGGTGCTCAATGCTCGGGGTGCTGGGTGCTCAGTACTCAGGGTGCTGGGTGCTCAGTTTTCAGGGTGCTGGGTCCTCAGTGCTCAGGGTGCTGGGTGCTCAGTACTCAGGGTGCTGGGTCCTCAGTGCTCAGCGTCCTGGGTGCTCAGTACTCAGGGTGCTTGGTGCTCAGTACTCAGTGTGCTCAGTGCTCAGGGTGCTGGGTGCTCAGAACTCAGGGTGCTGGGTGCTCAGTACTCAGGGTGCTGGGTGCTCAGTACTCAGGGTGCTTGGTGCTCAGTACTCAGTGCTCAGGATGCTGGGTGCTCAGTGCTCGGGCTGCTGGGTGCTCAGTGCTCAGGGTGCTGGGTGCTCAGTACTCAGGGTGCTCAGTGATCGGCGAGCTCGGTGCTCAGTACTCAGGGTGCTGGGTGCTCAGTACTCAGGGTGCTCGGTGCTCAGTTCTCAGGTTGCTCGGTGCTCAGTGTTTGGGGTGCTGGGTGCTCAGTACTCAGGGTGCTGGGTGCTCAGTACTCAGGGTGCTGGGTCCTCAGTGCTCAGGGTGCTGGGTGCTCAGTACTCAGGGTGCTGGGTGCTCAGTAATCAGTGTGCTTGGTGCTCAGTACTCAGGGTGCTGGGTTCTCAGTACTCAGGGTGCTGGGTGCACAGTGCTAGGGGTGCTGGGTGCTCAGTGCTCGGGGTCTGGGTGCTCAGTACTCAGGGTGCTGGGTGCCCAGTACTCAGGGTGCTGGGTGCTCAGTGCTCAGGGTGCTGGGTGCTCAGTGCTCTGAATGCTGGGTGCTCAGTGCTCAGGGTGCTGGGGACTCAGTGCTCAGGGTGCTGGGTGCTCAGTACTCAGGGTGCTGGGTGCTTAGTACTCAGGGTGCTCAGTGCTCAGTACACAGGGTGCTGGGTGCTCAGTGCTTGGGGTGCTGGGTGCTCAGTGCTGAGTACTCAGGGTGCTGGGTGCTCATTCTCGGGGTGCTGGGTGCTCAGTGCTCGGGGTGGTGGGTGCTCAGTGCTCGGGGTGCTGGGTGCTCAGTACTCAGGGTGCTGGGTGCTCAGTGCTCAGGGTGCTGGGTGCTCAGTACTCAGTGCTCAGGATGCTGGGTGCTCAGTGCTCAGGGTGCTGGGTGCTCAGTGCTCAGGGTGCTCAGTGCTCAGTGCTCAGTACTCAGGGTGCTGGGTGCTCAGTACTCAGGGTGCTGGGTGCTCAGTGCTCGGGGTGCCCGGTGCTCAGTGCTCGGGGTGCTGGGTGGTCAGTACTCAGGGTGCTGGGTGCTCAGTGCTCAGGGTGCTGGGTCCTCAGTGCTCAGGGTGCTGGGTGCTCAGTACTCAGGGTGCTGGGTGCTCAGTGCTCGGGGTGCCCGGTGCTCAGTGCTCGGGGTGCTGGGTGGTCAGTACTCAGGGTGCTGGGTGCTCAGTGCTCAGGGTGCTGGGTCCTCAGTGCTCAGGGTGCTGGGTGCTCAGTGCTCAGGGTGCTCGGTGCTCAGTACTCATGGGGCTGGGTGCTCATTCTCGGGGTGCTGGGTGCTCAGTACTCAGGTTGCTCAGTACTCTGGGTGCTCGGTGCTCAGTACTCATGGTGCTGGGTGCTGAGTACTCAGGGTGCTCGGTGCTCAGTTCTCAGGGTGCTCGGTGCTCAGTGTTTGGGGTGCTGGGTGCTCAGTACTCAGGGTGCTGGGTGCTCAGTGCTCAGGGTGCTGGGTGCTCAGTGCTCAGGGTGCTGGGTGCTCAGTACTCAGGGTGCTCAGTTCTCAGTGCTCAGTACTCAGGGTGCTGGGTGCTCAGTACTCAGGGTGCTGGGTGCTCAGTGCTCGGGGTGCCCGGTGCTCAGTGCTCGGGGTGCTCGGTGCTCAGTACTTAGGGTGCTGGGTGCTCAGTACTCAGGGTGCTGGGTGCTCAGTGCTGGGTGCTCAGTGCTCGGGGTGCTCGGTGCTCAGTACGTTGGGTGCTCAGTGCTCAGATTGCTGGGTGCTCAGTGCTCGGGGTGCCCGGTGCTCGGTGCTCGGGGTGCTCGGTGCTCAGTACTCAGGGTGCTGGGTGCTCAGTACTCAGGGTGCTGGGTGCTCAGTACTCGGGGTGCTGGGTGCTCAGTGCTCAGCGTGCTGGGTGCTCAGTACTCAGGGTGCTCGGTGCTCAGTGCTTGGGGTACTGGGTGCTCAGTACTCAGGGTGCTGGGTGCTCAGTGCTCAGGGTGCTGGGTGCTCAGTGCTCAGGGTGCTGGGTGCCCAGTACTCAGTGCTCAGGATGCTGGGTGCTCAGTGCTCGGGCTGCTGGGTGCTCAGTGCTCAGGGTGCTTGGTGCTCAGTACTCAGGGTGCTGGGTTCTCAGTACTCAGGGTGCTGGGTGCACAGTGCTAGGGGTGCTGGGTGCTCAGTGCTCGGGGTCTGGGTGCTCAGTACTCAGGGTGCTGGGTGCTCAGTACTCAGGGTGCTGGGTGCTCAGTGCTCAGGGTGCTGGGTGCTCAGTGCTCTGGGTGCTGGGTGCTCAGTGCTCAGGGTGCTGGGGGCTCAGTGCTCAGGGTGCTGGGTGCTCAGTACTCAGGGTGCTGGGTGTTTAGTACTCAGGGTGCTCAGTGCTCAGTACACAGGGTGCTGGGTGCTCAGTGGCCAGGGTGCTGGGTGCTCAGTGCTCAGTACTCAGGGTGCTGGGTGCTCAGTGCTCGGGGTGCTGGGTGCTCAGTACTCAGCGTGCTGGGTGCTCAGTACTCAGGGAGCTGGGTGCTCAGTGCTCAGGGTGCTGGGTGCTCAGTGCTCAGGGTGCTGGGTGCTAGGTGATCGTGGTGCTGGGTGCTCAGTACTCAGTGTGCTCAGTGCTCGGGGAGCTCGGTGCTCAGTACTCAGGGTGCTGGGTGCTCAGTACTCAGGTTGCTCAGTACTCTGGGTGCTCGGTGCTCAGTACTCATGGTGCTAGGTGCTCAGTACTCAGGGAGCTCGGTGCTCAGTTCTCAGGGTGCTCGGTGCTCAGTGTTTGGGGTGCTGGGTGCTCAGTACTCAGAGTGCTGCGTGTTCAGTGCTCAGGGTGCTGGGTGCTCAGTGCTCAGGGTGCTGGGTGCTCAGTACTCAGTGCTCAGGATGCTGGGTGCTCAGTGCTCAGGGTGCTGGGTGCTCAGTGCTCAGGGTGATCAGTGCTCAGTGCTCAGTACTCAGGTTCTGGGTGCTCAGTAATCAGGGTGCTGGGTGCTCAGTGCTCGGGGTGCCCGGTGCTCAATGCTCGGGGTGCTGGGTGCTCAGTACTCAGGGTGCTGGGTGCTCAGTTTTCAGGGTGCTGGGTCCTCAGTGTTCAGGGTGCTGGGTGCTCAGTACTCAGGGTGCTGGGTCCTCAGTGCTCAGCGTCCTGGGTGCTCAGTACTCAGGGTGCTTGGTGCTCAGTACTCAGTGTGCTCAGTGCTCAGGGTGCTGGGTGCTCAGAACTCAGGGTGCTGGGTGCTCAGTACTCAGGGTGCTGGGTGCTCAGTACTCAGGGTGCTTGGTGCTCAGTACTCAGAGTGCTGGGTGCTCAGTGCTCAGGGTGCTCGGTGCTCAGTACTCATGGTGCTGGGTTCTCATTCTCGGGGTGCTGGGTGCTCAGTACTCAGGTTGCTCAGTACTCTGGCTGCTCGGTGCTCAGTACTCATGGTGCTGGGTGCTCAGTACTCAGGGTGCTCGGTGCTCAGTTCTCAGGGTGCTCGGTGCTCAGTGTTTGGGGTGCTGGGTGCTCAGTACTCAGGGTGGTGGGTGCTCAGTGCTCAGGGTGCTGGGTGCTCAGTACTCAGGGTGCTGGGTGCTCAGTGCTCGGGTTGCCCGGTGCTCAGTACTCAGGGTGCTGGGTGATCAATACTCGGGGTGCTGGGTGCTCAGTGCTCAGCGTGCTGGGTGCTCAGTACTCAGGGGTGCTCGGTGCTCAGTGCTTGGGGTGCTGGGTGTTCAGTACTCAGGGTGCTGGGTGCTCAGTGCTCAGGGTGCTGGGTGCTCAGTGCTCAGGGTGTTGGGTGCTCAGTACTCAGTGCTCAGGATGCTGGGTGCTCAGTGCTCGGGCTGCTGGGTGCTCAGTGTTCAGGGTTCTGGGTGCTCAGTACTCAGGGTACTGGGTGCTCAGTACTCAGGGTGCTGGGTGCTCAGTGCTCAGGGTGCTGGGTGCTCAATACTCAGGGTGCTGGGTGCTCAGTGCTCAGGGTGCTGGGTGCTCAGTGCTCTGGGTCCTGGATGCTCAGTGCTCAGGGTGCTGGGTGCTCAGTGCTCAGCGTGCTGGGTTCTCAGTACTCAGGGAGCTGGGTGCTCAGTGCTCAGGGTGCTGGGTGCTCAGTGCTCAGGGTGCTGGGTGCTCAGTGATCAGGGTGCTGGGTGCTCAGTACTCAGGGTGCTCAGTGCTCGGGGAGCTCAGTGCTCAGTACTCAGGGTGCTGGGTGCCGGGTACTCATGTTGCTCTGTACTCTGGATGCTCGGTGCTCAGTACTCATGGTGCTGGGTGCTCAGTACTCAGGGTGAACGGTGCTCAGTTCTCAGGGTGCTCGGTGCTCAGTGTTTGGGGTGCTGGGTGCTCAGTACTCAGGGTGCTGGGTGTTCAGTGCTCAGGGTGCTGGGTGCTCAGTGCTCAGGGTGCTGGGTGCTCAGTACTCAGTGCTCAGGATGCTGGGTGCTCAGTGCTCAGGGTGCTGGGTGCTCGGTGCTCAGGGTGCTCAGTGCTCAGTGCTCAGTACTCAGGGTGCTGGGTGCTCAGTACTCAGGGTACTGGGTGCTCAGTGCTCGGGGTGCCCGGTGCTCAGTGCTCGGGGTGCTGGGTGCTCAGTACTCAGGGTGCTGGGTGCTCAGTGCTCGGGGTGCTGGGTCCTCAGTGCTCAGGGTGCTGGGTGCTCAGTACTCAGGGTGCTGGGTGCTCAGTGCTCGGGTTGCCCAGTGCTCAGTGCTCGGGGTGCTCGGTGCTCAGTACTCAGGGTGCTTGGTGCTCAGTACTCAGGATGCTGTGTGCTCAGTGCTGGGTGCTCAGTGCTCGGGGTGCTCGGTGCTCAGTAGGTTGGGTGCTCAGTGCTCAGGGTGCTGGGTGCTCAGTGCTCGGGGTGCGGGGTGCTCAGTACTCAGTGTGCTGGGTGCTCAGTCCTCAGGGTGCTGGGTGCTCAGTACTCGGGGTGCTGGGTGCTCAGTGCTCAGCGTGCTGGGTGCTCAGTACTCAGGGTGCTCGGTGCTCAGTGAATGGGGTGCTGGGTGCTCAGTACTCAGGGTGCTGGGTGCTCAGTGCTCAGGGTGCTGGGTGCTCAGTGCTCAGGGTGCTGGGTGCCCAGTACTCAGTGCTCAGGATGCTGGGTGCTCAGTGCTCGGGCTGCTGGGTGCTCAGCGCTCAGGGTGCTGGGTGCTCAGTACTCAGGGTGCTGGGTTCTCAGTACTCAGGGTGCTGGGTGCTCAGTGCTCTGGGTGCTGGGTGCTCAGTGCTCAGGGTGCTGGGGGCTCAGTGCTCAGTGTGCTGGGTGCTCAGTACTCAGGGTGCTGGGTGCTTAGTACTCAGGTTGCTCAGTGCTCAGTACACAGGGTGCTGGGTGCTCAGTGCTCGGGGTGCTGGGTGCTCAGTGCTCAGTACTCAGGGTGCTGAGTGCTCAGTGCTCGGGGTGCTGGGTGCTCAGTGCTCGGGGTGCTGGGTGCTCAGTACTCAGGGAGCTGGGTGCTCAGTGCTCAGGGTGCTGCTATGCTCAGTGCTCAGGGTGCTGGGTGCTCAGTGATCGGGGTGCTGGGTGCTCAGTACTCACGGTGCTCAGTGATCGGGGAGCTCGGTGCTCAGTACTCAGGGTGCTGGGTGCTCAGTACTCAGGGTGCTGGGTGCTCAGTGCTCAGGGTGCTGGGTGCTCAGTGCTCTGGGTGCTGGGTGCTCAGTGCTCAGGGTGCTGGGGGCTCAGTGCTCAGGGTGCTGGGTGCTCAGTACTCAGGGTGCTGGGTGTTTAGTACTCAGGGTGCTCAGTGCTCAGTACACAGGGTGCTGGGTGCTCAGTGGCCAGGGTGCTGGGTGCTCAGTGCTCAGTACTCAGGGTGCTGGGTGCTCAGTGCTCGGGGTGCTGGGTGCTCAGTACTCAGCGTGCTGGGTGCTCAGTACTCAGGGAGCTGGGTGCTCAGTGCTCAGGGTGCTGGGTGCTCAGTGCTCAGGGTGCTGGGTGCTAGGTGATCGTGGTGCTGGGTGCTCAGTACTCAGTGTGCTCAGTGCTCGGGGAGCTCGGTGCTCAGTACTCAGGGTGCTGGGTGCTCAGTACTCAGGTTGCTCAGTACTCTGGGTGCTCGGTGCTCAGTACTCATGGTGCTAGGTGCTCAGTACTCAGGGAGCTCGGTGCTCAGTTCTCAGGGTGCTCGGTGCTCAGTGTTTGGGGTGCTGGGTGCTCAGTACTCAGAGTGCTGCGTGTTCAGTGCTCAGGGTGCTGGGTGCTCAGTGCTCAGGGTGCTGGGTGCTCAGTACTCAGTGCTCAGGATGCTGGGTGCTCAGTGCTCAGGGTGCTGGGTGCTCAGTGCTCAGGGTGATCAGTGCTCAGTGCTCAGTACTCAGGTTCTGGGTGCTCAGTAATCAGGGTGCTGGGTGCTCAGTGCTCGGGGTGCCCGGTGCTCAATGCTCGGGGTGCTGGGTGCTCAGTACTCAGGGTGCTGGGTGCTCAGTTTTCAGGGTGCTGGGTCCTCAGTGCTCAGGGTGCTGGGTGCTCAGTACTCAGGGTGCTGGGTCCTCAGTGCTCAGCGTCCTGGGTGCTCAGTACTCAGGGTGCTTGGTGCTCAGTACTCAGTGTGCTCAGTGCTCAGGGTGCTGGGTGCTCAGAACTCAGGGTGCTGGGTGCTCAGTACTCAGGGTGCTGGGTGCTCAGTACTCAGGGTGCTTGGTGCTCAGTACTCAGAGTGCTGGGTGCTCAGTGCTCAGGGTGCTCGGTGCTCAGTACTCATGGTGCTGGGTTCTCATTCTCGGGGTGCTGGGTGCTCAGTACTCAGGTTGCTCAGTACTCTGGCTGCTCGGTGCTCAGTACTCATGGTGCTGGGTGCTCAGTACTCAGGGTGCTCGGTGCTCAGTTCTCAGGGTGCTCGGTGCTCAGTGTTTGGGGTGCTGGGTGCTCAGTACTCAGGGTGGTGGGTGCTCAGTGCTCAGGGTGCTGGGTGCTCAGTACTCAGGGTGCTGGGTGCTCAGTGCTCGGGTTGCCCGGTGCTCAGTACTCAGGGTGCTGGGTGATCAATACTCGGGGTGCTGGGTGCTCAGTGCTCAGCGTGCTGGGTGCTCAGTACTCAGGGTGCTCGGTGCTCAGTGCTTGGGGTGCTGGGTGTTCAGTACTCAGGGTGCTGGGTGCTCAGTGCTCAGGGTGCTGGGTGCTCAGTGCTCAGGGTGTTGGGTGCTCAGTACTCAGTGCTCAGGATGCTGGGTGCTCAGTGCTCGGGCTGCTGGGTGCTCAGTGTTCAGGGTTCTGGGTGCTCAGTACTCAGGGTACTGGGTGCTCAGTACTCAGGGTGCTGGGTGCTCAGTGCTCAGGGTGCTGGGTGCTCAATACTCAGGGTGCTGGGTGCTCAGTGCTCAGGGTGCTGGGTGCTCAGTGCTCTGGGTCCTGGATGCTCAGTGCTCAGGGTGCTGGGTGCTCAGTGCTCAGCGTGCTGGGTTCTCAGTACTCAGGGAGCTGGGTGCTCAGTGCTCAGGGTGCTGGGTGCTCAGTGCTCAGGGTGCTGGGTGCTCAGTGATCAGGGTGCTGGGTGCTCAGTACTCAGGGTGCTCAGTGCTCGGGGAGCTCAGTGCTCAGTACTCAGGGTGCTGGGTGCCGGGTACTCAGGTTGCTCTATACTCTGGATGCTCAGTGCTCAGTACTCATGGTGCTGGGTGCTCAGTACTCAGGGTGAACGGTGCTCAGTTCTCAGGGTGCTCGGTGCTCAGTGTTTGGGGTGCTGGGTGCTCAGTACTCAGGGTGCTGGGTGTTCAGTGCTCAGGGTGCTGGGTGCTCAGTGCTCAGGGTGCTGGGTGCTCAGTACTCAGTGCTCAGGATGCTGGGTGCTCAGTGCTCAGGGTGCTGGGTGCTCGGTGCTCAGGGTGCTCAGTGCTCAGTGCTCAGTACTCAGGGTGCTGGGTGCTCAGTACTCAGGGTACTGGGTGCTCAGTGCTCGGGGTGCCCGGTGCTCAGTGCTCGGGGTGCTGGGTGCTCAGTACTCAGGGTGCTGGGTGCTCAGTGCTCGGGGGTGCTGGGTCCTCAGTGCTCAGGGTGCTGGGTGCTCAGTACTCAGGGTGCTGGGTGCTCAGTGCTCGGGTTGCCCAGTGCTCAGTGCTCGGGGGTGCTCGGTGCTCAGTACTCAGGGTGCTTGGTGCTCAGTACTCAGGATGCTGTGTGCTCAGTGCTGGGTGCTCAGTGCTCGGGGTGCTCGGTGCTCAGTAGGTTGGGTGCTCAGTGCTCAGGGTGCTGGGTGCTCAGTGCTCGGGGTGCGGGGTGCTCAGTACTCAGTGTGCTGGGTGCTCAGTCCTCAGGGTGCTGGGTGCTCAGTACTCGGGGTGCTGGGTGCTCAGTGCTCAGCGTGCTGGGTGCTCCAGTACTCAGGGTGCTCGGTGCTCAGTGAATGGGGTGCTGGGTGCTCAGTACTCAGGGTGCTGGGTGCTCAGTGCTCAGGGTGCTGGGTGCTCAGTGCTCAGGGTGCTGGGTGCCCAGTACTCAGTGCTCAGGATGCTGGGTGCTCAGTGCTCGGGCTGCTGGGTGCTCAGCGCTCAGGGTGCTGGGTGCTCAGTACTCAGGGTGCTGGGTTCTCAGTACTCAGGGTGCTGGGTGCTCAGTGCTCTGGGTGCTGGGTGCTCAGTGCTCAGGGTGCTGGGGGCTCAGTGCTCAGTGTGCTGGGTGCTCAGTACTCAGGGTGCTGGGTGCTTAGTACTCAGGTTGCTCAGTGCTCAGTACACAGGGTGCTGGGTGCTCAGTGCTCGGGGTGCTGGGTGCTCAGTGCTCAGTACTCAGGGTGCTGAGTGCTCAGTGCTCGGGGTGCTGGGTGCTCAGTGCTCGGGGTGCTGGGTGCTCAGTACTCAGGGAGCTGGGTGCTCAGTGCTCAGGGTGCTGCTATGCTCAGTGCTCAGGGTGCTGGGTGCTCAGTGATCGGGGTGCTGGGTGCTCAGTACTCACGGTGCTCAGTGATCGGGGAGCTCGGTGCTCAGTACTCAGGGTGCTGGGTGCTCAGTACTCAGGGTGCTCGGTGCTCAGTTCTCAGGTTGCTCGGTGCTCAGTGTTTGGGGGTGCTGGGTGCTCAGTACTCAGGGTGCTGGGTGTTCAGTGCTCAGGGTGCTGGGTGCTCAGTGCCCAGAGTGCAGGGTGCTCAGTGCTCGGGGTGCCCGGTGCTCAGTGCTCGGGGGTGCTGGGTGCTCAGTACTCAGGGTGCTGGGTGCTCAGTACTCAGGGTGCTGGGTCCTCAGTGCTCAGGGTGCTGGGTGCTCAGTACTCAGGGTGCTGGGTGCTCAGTAATCAGTGTGCTTGGTGCTCAGTACTCAGGGTGCTGGGTGCTCAGTGCTCAGGGTGCTCGGTGCTCAGTACTCATGGTGCTGGGTGCTCATTCTCGGGGTGCTGGGTGCTCAGTACTCAGGTTGCTCAGTACTCTGGGTGTTCGGTGCTCAGTACTCATGGTGCTGGGTGCTCAGTACTCAGGGTGCTCGGTGCTCAGTTCTCAGGGTGCTCGGTGCTCAGTGTTTGGGCTGCTGGGTTCTCAGTACTCAGGGTGCTGGGTGCTCAGTGCTCAGGGTGCTGGGTGCTCAGTGCTCAGGGTGCTGGGTTTCTCAGTACTCAGTGCTCAGGATGCTGGGTGCTCAGTGCTCAGGGTCCTCAGTGCTCAGTGCTCAGTACTCAGGGTGCTGGGTGCTCAGTACTCCGGGTGCTGGGTGCTCAGTGCTCGGGTTGCCCAGTGCTCAGTGCTCGGGGTGCTCGGTGCTCAGTACTCAGGGTGCTGGGTGCTCAGTACTCAGGGTGCTGGCTGCTCAGTGCTGGGTGCTCAGTGCTCGGGGTGCTCGGTGCTCAGTAGGTTGGGTGCTCAGTGCTCAGGGTGCTGGGTGCTCAGTGCTCAGGGTGCTGGGTGCTCAGTGCTCAGGGTGCTTGATGCTCAGTGCTCGGGGTGCGGGGTGCTCAGTACTCAGTGTGCTGGGTGCTCAGTCCTCAGGGTGCTGGGTGTTCAGTACTCGGGGTGCTGGGTGCTCAGTGCTCAGCGTGCTGGGTGCTCAGTACTCAGGGTGCTCGGTGCTCAGTGCTTGGGGTGCTGGGTGCTCAGTACTCAGGGTGCTGGGTGCTCAGTGCTCAGGGTGCTGGGTGCTCAGTGCTCAGGGTGCTGGGTGCCCAGTACTCAGTGCTCAGGATGCTGGGTGCTCAGTGCTCGGGCTGCTGGGTGCTCAGTGCTCAGGGTGCTGGGTGCTCAGTACTCAGGGTGCTGGGTTCTCAGTACTCAGGGTGCTGGGTGCACAGTGCTAGGGGTGCTGGGTGCTCAGTGCTCGGGGTCTGGGTGCTCAGTACTCAGGGTGCTGGGTGCCCAGTACTCAGGGTGCTGGGTGCTCAGTGCTCAGGGTGCTGGGTGCTCAGTGCTCTGAGTGCTGGGTGCTCAGTGCTCAGGGTGCTGGGGACTCAGTGCTCAGGGTGCTGGGTGCTCAGTACTCAGGGTGCTGGGTGCTTAGTACTCAGGGTGCTCAGTGCTCAGTACACAGGGTGCTGGGTGCTCAGTGCTCGGGGTGCTGGGTGCTCAGTGCTCAGTACTCAGGGTGCTGGGTGCTCATTCTCGGGGTGCTGGGGTGCTCAGTGCTCGGGGTGCTGGGTGCTCAGTGCTCAGGGTGCTGGGTGCTCAGTACTCAGGGTGCTGGGTGCTCAGTGCTCAGGGTGCTGGGTGCTCAGTACTCAGTGCTCAGGATGCTGGGTGCTCAGTGCTCAGGGTGCTGGGTGCTCAGTGCTCAGGGTGCTCAGTGCTCAGTGCTCAGTACTCAGGGTGCTGGGTGCTCAGTACTCAGGGTGCTGGGTGCTCAGTGCTCGGGGTGCCCGGTGCTCAGTGCTCGGGGTGCTGGGGTGGTCAGTACTCAGGGTGCTGGGTGCTCAGTGCTCAGGGTGCTGGGTCCTCAGTGCTCAGGGTGCTGGGTGCTCAGTACTCAGGGTGCTGGGTCCTCAGTGCTCAGGGTGCTGGGTGCTCAGTACTCAGGGTGCTGGGTGCTCAGTACTCAGGGTGCTTGGTGCTCAGTACTCAGGGTGCTGGGTGCTCAGTGCTCAGGGTGCTCGGTGCTCAGTACTCATGGTGCTGGGGGCTCATTCTCGGGGTGCTGGGTGCTCAGTACTCAGGTTGCTCAGTACTCTGGGTGCTCGGTGCTCAGTACTCATGGTGCTGGGTGCTGAGTACTCAGGGTGCTCGGTGCTCAGTTCTCAGGGTGCTCGGTGCTCAGTGTTTGGGGTGCTGGGTGCTCAGTACTCAGGGTGCTGGGTGCTCAGTGCTCAGGGTGCTGGGTGCTCAGTGCTCAGGGTGCTGGGTGCTCAGTACTCAGGGTGCTCAGTGCTCAGTGCTCAGTACTCAGGGTGCTGGGTGCTCAGTACTCAGGGTGCTGGGTGCTCAGTGTTCGGGGTGCCCGGTGCTCAGTGCTCGGGGTGCTCGGTGCTCAGTACTCAGGGTGCTGGGTGCTCAGTACTCAGGGTGCTGGGTGCTCAGTGCTGGGTGCTCAGTGCTAGGGGTGCTCGGTGCTCAGTACGTTGGGTGCTCAGTGCTCAGGGTGCTGGGTGCTCAGTGCTCAGTGTGCTGGGTTCTCAGTGCTCAGGGTGCTTGATGCTCAGTGCTCGGGGTGCTGGGTGCTCAGTACTCAGTGTGCTGGGTGCTCAGTACTCAGGGTGCTGGGTGCTCAGTACTCGGGGTGCTGGGTGCTCAGTGCTCAGCGTGCTGGGTGCTCAGTACTCAGGGTGCTCGGTGCTCAGTGCTTGGGGTACTGGGTGCTCAGTACTCAGGGTGCTGGGTGCTCAGTGCTCAGGGTGCTGGGTGCTCAGTGCTCAGGGGTGCTGGGTGCTCAGTTCTCAGTGCTCAGGATGCTGGGTGCTCAGTGCTCGGGCTGCTGGGTGCTCAGTGCTCAGGGTGCTGGGTGCTCAGTACTCAGGGTGCTCAGTGATCGGCGAGCTCGGTGCTCAGTACTCAGGGTGCTGGGTGCTCAGTACTCAGGGTGCTCGGTGCTCAGTTCTCAGGTTGCTCGGTGCTCAGTGTTTGGGGTGCTGGGTGCTCAGTACTCAGGGTGCTGGGTGCTCAGTACTCAGGGTGCTGGGTCCTCAGTGCTCAGGGTGCTGGGTGCTCAGTACTCAGGGTGCTGGGTGCTCAGTAATCAGTGTGCTTGGTGCTCAGTACTCAGGGTGCTGGGTTCTCAGTACTCAGGGTGCTGGGTGCACAGTGCTAGGGGTGCTGGGTGCTCAGTGCTCGGGGTCTGGGTGCTCAGTACTCAGGGTGCTTGGTGCCCAGTACTCAGGGTGCTGGGTGCTCAGTGCTCAGGGTGCTGGGTGCTCAGTGCTCTGAGTGCTGGGTGCTCAGTGCTCAGGGTGCTGGGGACTCAGTGCTCAGGGTGCTGGGTGCTCAGTACTCAGGGTGCTGGGTGCTTAGTACTCAGGGGTGCTCAGTGCTCAGTACACAGGGTGCTGGGTGCTCAGTGCTTGGGGTGCTGGGTGCTCAGTACTCAGGGTGCTGGGTGCTCAGTGCTCAGGGTGCTGGGTGCTCAGTACTCAGTGCTCAGGATGCTGGGTGCTCAGTGCTCAGTACTCAGGGTGCTGGGTGCTCATTCTCGGGGTGCTGGGTGCTCAGTGCTCGGGGTGGTGGGTGCTCAGTGCTCGGGGGTGCTGGGTGCTCAGTACTCAGGGTGCTGGGTGCTCAGTGCTCAGGGTGCTGGGTGCTCAGTACTCAGTGCTCAGGATGCTGGGTGCTCAGTGCTCAGGGTGCTGGGTGCTCAGTACTCAGGGTGCTCAGTGCTCAGTGCTCAGTACTCAGGGTGCTGGGTGCTCAGTACTCAGGGTGCTGGGTGCTCAGTGCTCGGGGTGCCCGGTGCTCAGTGCTCGGGGTGCTGGGTGGTCAGTACTCAGGGTGCTGGGTGCTCAGTGCTCAGGGTGCTGGGTCCTCAGTGCTCAGGGTGCTGGGTGCTCAGTACTCAGGGTGCTGGGTGCTCAGTGCTCGGGGTGCCCGGTGCTCAGTGCTCGGGGTGCTGGGTGGTCAGTACTCAGGGTGCTGGGTGCTCAGTGCTCAGGGTGCTGGGTCCTCAGTGCTCAGGGTGCTGGGTGCTCAGTGCTCAGGGTGCTCGGTGCTCAGTACTCATGGGGCTGGGTGCTCATTCTCGGGGTGCTGGGTGCTCAGTACTCAGGTTGCTCAGTACTCTGGGTGCTCGGTGCTCAGTACTCATGGTGCTGGGTGCTGAGTACTCAGGGTGCTCGGTGCTCAGTTCTCAGGGTGCTCGGTGCTCAGTGTTTGGGGTGCTGGGTGCTCAGTACTCAGGGTGCTGGGTGCTCAGTTGCTCAGGGTGCTGGGTGCTCAGTGCTCAGGGTGCTGGGTGCTCAGTACTCAGGGTGCTCAGTGCTCAGTGCTCAGTACTCAGGGTGCTGGGTGCTCAGTACTCAGGGTGCTGGGTGCTCAGTGCTCGGGGTGCCCGGTGCTCAGTGCTCGGGGTGCTCGGTGCTCAGTACTTAGGGTGCTGGGTGCTCAGTACTCAGGGTGCTGGGTGCTCAGTGCTGGGTGCTCAGTGCTCGGGGTGCTCGGTGCTCAGTACGTTGGGTGCTCAGTGCTCAGATTGCTGGGTGCTCAGTGCTCGGGGTGCCCGGTGCTCGGTGCTCGGGGTGCTCGGTGCTCAGTACTCAGGGTGCTGGGTGCTCAGTACTCAGGGTGCTGGGTGCTAAGTACTCGGGGTGCTGGGTGCTCAGTGCTCAGCGTGCTGGGTGCTCAGTACTCAGGGTGCTCGGTGCTCAGTGCTTGGGGTACTGGGTGCTCAGTACTCAGGGTGCTGGGTGCTCAGTGCTCAGGGTGCTGGGTGCTCAGTGCTCAGGGTGCTGGGTGCCCAGTACTCAGTGCTCAGGATGCTGGGTGCTCAGTGCTCGGGCTGCTGGGTGCTCAGTGCTCAGGGTGGTTGGTGCTCAGTACTCAGGGTGCTGGGTTCTCAGTACTCAGGGTGCTGGGTGCACAGTGCTAGGGGTGCTGGGTGCTCAGTGCTCGGGGTCTGGGTGCTCAGTACTCAGGGTGCTGGGTGCTCAGTACTCAGGGTGCTGGGTGCTCAGTGCTCAGGGTGCTGGGTGCTCAGTGCTCTGGGTGCTGGGGTGCTCAGTGCTCAGGGTGCTGGGGGCTCAGTGCTCAGGGTGCTGGGTGCTCAGTACTCAGGGTGCTGGGTGTTTAGTACTCAGGGTGCTCAGTGCTCAGTACACAGGGTGCTGGGTGCTCAGTGGCCAGGGTGCTGCGTGCTCAGTGCTCAGTACTCAGGGTGCTGGGTGCTCAGTGCTCGGGGTGCTGGGTGCTCAGTACTCAGCGTGCTGGGTGCTCAGTACTCAGGGAGCTGGGTGCTCAGTGCTCAGGGTGCTGGGTGCTCAGTGCTCAGGTTGCTGGGTGCTAGGTGATCGTGGTGCTGGGTGCTCAGTACTCAGGGTGCTCAGTGCTCGGGGAGCTCGGTGCTCAGTACTCAGGGTGCTGGGTGCTCAGTACTCAGGTTGCTCAGTACTCTGGGTGCTCGGTGCTCAGTACTCATGGTGCTGGGTGCTCAGTACTCAGGGAGCTCGGTGCCTCAGTTCTCAGGGTGCTCGGTGCTCAGTGTTTGGGGTGCTGGGTGCTCAGTACTCAGAGTGCTGCGTGTTCAGTGCTCAGGGTGCTGGGTGCTCAGTGCTCAGGGTGCTGGGTGCTCAGTACTCAGTGCTCAGGATGCTGGGTGCTCAGTGCTCAGGGTGCTGGGTGCTCAGTGCTCAGGGTGATCAGTGCTCAGTGCTCAGTACTCAGGTTCTGGGTGCTCAGTACTCAGGGTGCTGGGTGCTCAGTGCTCGGGGTGCCCGGTGCTCAATGCTCGGGGTGCTGGGTGCTCAGTACTCAGGGTGCTGGGTGCTCAGTGCTCAGGGTGCTGGGTCCTCAGTGCTCAGGGTGCTGGGTGCTCAGTACTCAGGGTGCTGGGTCCTCAGTGCTCAGCGTCCTGGGTGCTCAGTACTCAGGGTGCTTGGTGCTCAGTACTCAGTGTGCTCAGTGCTCAGGGTGCTGGGTGCTCAGAACTCAGGGTGCTGGGTGCTCAGTACTCAGGGTGCTGGGTGCTCAGTACTCAGGGTGCTTGGTGCTCAGTACTCAGAGTGCTGGGTGCTCAGTGCTCAGGGTGCTCGGTGCTCAGTACTCATGGTGCTGGGTTCTCATTCTCGGGGTGCTGGGTGCTCAGTACTCAGGTTGCTCAGTACTCTGGGTGCTCGGTGCTCAGTACTCATGGTGCTGGGTGCTCAGTACTCAGGGTGCTCGGTGCTCAGTTCTCAGGGTGCTCGGTGCTCAGTGTTTGGGGTGCTGGGTGCTCAGTACTCAGGGTGGTGGGTGCTCAGTGCTCAGGGTGCTGGGTGCTCAGTACTCAGGGTGCTGGGTGCTCAGTGCTCGGGTTGCCCGGTGCTCAGTGCTCGGGGTGCTCGGTGCTCAGTACTCAGGGTGCTGGGTGTTCAGTACCCAGGGTACTGGGTGCTCAGAGCTGGGTGCTCAGTGCTCAGTGCTCAGTACTCAGGGTGCTGGGTGCTCAGTACTCAGGGTGCTGGGTGCTCAGTGCTTTGGTTGCCCGGTGCTCAGTGCTCCGGTTGCTCGGTGCTCAGTACTCAGGGTGCTGGGTGTTCAGTACCCAGGGTGCTGGGTGCTCAGTGCTGGGTGCTCAGTGCTCGGGGTGCTCGGTGCTCAGTAGGTTGGGGTGCTCAGTGCTCAGGGTGCTGGGTGCTCAGTGCTCAGGGTGCTGGGTGCTCAGTGCTCAGGATGCTTGATGCTCAGTACTCAGGGTGCTGGGTGCTCAGGGTGCTGGGTGCTCAGTGCTCGGGGGTGCTGGGTGCTCAGTACTCAGGGTGCTGGGTGCTCAGTACTCAGGGTGCTGGGTGATCAGTACTCGGGGTGCTGGGGTGCTCAGTGCTCAGCGTGCTGGGTGCTCAGTACTCAGGGTGCTCGGTGCTCAGTGCTTGGGGTGCTGGGTGCTCAGTACTCAGGGTGCTGGGTGCTCAGTGCTCAGGGTGCTGGGTGCTCAGTGCTCAGGGTGTTGGGTGCTCAGTACTCAGTGCTCAGGATGCTGGGTGCTCAGTGCTCGGGCTGCTGGGTGCTCAGTGTTCAGGGTTCTGGGTGCTCAGTACTCAGGGTACTGGGTGCTCAGTACTCAGGGTGCTGGGTGCTCAGTGCTCAGGGTGCTGGGTGTTCAATACTCAGGGTGCTGGGTGCTCAGTGCTCAGGGTGCTGGGTGCTCAGTGCTCTGGGTGCTGGATGCTCAGTGCTCAGGGTGCTGGGTGCTCAGTGCTCAGCGTGCTGGGTTCTCAGTACTCAGGGAGCTGGGTGCTCAGTGCTCAGGGTGCTGGGTGCTCAGTGCTCAGGGTGCTG
Source organism: Microtus oregoni (assembly GCF_018167655.1). Taxonomy (NCBI): domain Eukaryota; kingdom Metazoa; phylum Chordata; class Mammalia; order Rodentia; family Cricetidae; genus Microtus; species Microtus oregoni. The sequence continues at coordinate 4,393,371 of NW_024544550.1, forward strand.
GGTGCTCAGTGATCAGGGTGCTGGGTGCTCAGTACTCAGGGGGTGGCTCAGTGCTCGGGGAGCTCGGTGCTCAGTACTCAGGGTGCTGGGTGCCCGGTATTCAGGTTGCTCTGTACTCTGGATGCTCGGTGCTCAGTACTCATGGTGCTGGGTGCTCAGTACTCAGGGTGAACGGTGCTAAGTTCTCAGGGTGCTCGGTGCTCAGTGTTTGGGGTGCTGGGTGCTCAGTACTCAGGGTGCTGGGTGTTCAGTGCTCAGGGTGCTGGGTGCTCAGTGCTCAGGGTGCTGGGTGCTCAGTACTCAGTGCTCAGGATGCTGGGTGCTCAGTGCTCAGGGTGCTGGGTGCTCGGTCCTCAGGGTGCTCAGTGCTCAGTGCTCAGTACTCAGGGTGCTGGGTGCTCAGTACTCAGGGTACTGGGTGCTCAGTGCTCGGGGTGCCCGGTGCTCAGTGCTCGGGGTGCTGGGTGCTCAGTACTCAGGGTGCTGGGTGCTCAGTGCTCGGGGTGCTGGGTCCTCAGTGCTCAGGGTGCTGGGTGCTCAGTACTCAGGGTGCTGGGTCCTCAGTGCTCAGGGTGCTGGGTGCTCAGTACTCAGCGTGCTCAGTGCTCAGGGTGCTGGGTGCTCAGAACTCAGGGTGCTGGGTGCTCAGTACTCAGGGTGCTGGGTGCTCAGTACTCAGGGTGCTTGGTGCTCAGTACTCAGGGTGCTGGGGTGCTCAGTGCTCAGGGTGCTCGGTGCTCAGTACTCATGGTGCTGGGTGCTCATTCTCGGGGTGCTGGGTCCTCAGTACTCAGGTTGCTCAGTACTCTGGGTGCTCGGTGCTCAGTACTCATGGTGCTGGGTGCTCAGTACTCAGGGTGCTCGGTGCTCAGTTCTCAGGGTTCTCGGTGCTCAGTGTTTGGGGTGCTGGGTCCTCAGTACTCAGGGTGCTGGGTGCTCAGTGCTCAGGGTGCTGGGTGCTCAGTGCTCAGGGTGCTCGGTGCTCAGTACTCATGGTGCTGGGTGCTCATTCTCGGGGTGCTGGGTGCTCAGTACTCAGGTTGCTCAGTACTCTGGGTGCTCGGTGCTCAGTACTCATGGTGCTGGGTGCTCAGTACTCAGGGTGCTCGGTGCTCAGTTCTCAGGGTGCTCGGTGCTCAGTGTTTGGGCTGCTGGGTCCTCAGTACTCAGGGTGCTGGGTGCTCAGTGCTCAGGATGCTGGGTGCTCAGTGCTCAGGGTGCTGGGTGCTCAGTACTCAGTGCTAAGGATGCTGGGTGCTCAGTACTCAGGGTGCTGGGTGCTCAGTACTCAGTGCTCAGGATGCTGGGTGCTCAGTGCTCGGGGTGCTCGGTGCTCAGTACTCAGGGTGCTGGGTGCTCAGTACTCAGGGTGCTGGGTGCTCAGTCCTCGGGGTGCTCCGTGCTCAGGGTGCTGGGTGCTCAGTACTCAGTTTGCTGGGTGCTCAGTGCTCGGGGTGCTGGGTGCTCAGTGCTCAGGCTGATCAGTGCTCAGTGCTCAGGGTGCTGGGTGCTCAGTCCTGAGGGTGCTCAGTGCTCAGGGAGCTGGGTGCTCCGTACTCAGGGTGCTGGGTGCTCAGTGCTCAGGGTGCTGGGTGCTCAGTGCTCAGTGTGCTCTGTGCTCAGTACTCAGGGTGCTCAGTGCTCAGTACTCGGGGTGCTTGGTGCTCAGTACTCAGGGTGCTCAGTGCTCAGTACTCAGGGTGCTGGGTGCTCAGTACTTAGGGTGCTGGGTGCTCAGTGCTCGGGTGCTCGGTGCTCAGTACTCAAGGTGCTGGCTGCTCAGTGCTCACGGTGCTGGGTGTTCAGTCCTCGGGGTGCTCTGTGCTCAGTGCTCAGGGTGCTGGGTGCTCAGTACTCAGGGTGCTCGGTGCTCAGTACTAAGGGTGCTCAGTGCTCAGTACTCAGGGTGCTCAGTGCTCAGTGCTCAGGCTGCTGGGTGCTCAGTGCTCCGGGTGCTGGGTGCTCAGTACTCAGGGTGTTGGGTGCTCAGTACTCAGGGTGCTGGGTGCTCAGTGCTCGGGGTGCTCAGTGCTCAGTATGTTGGGTGCTCAGTACTCAGGGTGCTGGTTGCTCAGTGCTCAGGGTGCTGGGGTGCTCAGTGCTCAGGGTTTTGGCTGCTCAGTGCTCAGGGTGATTGGTGCTCAGTACTCAGGGTGCTGGGTGCTCAGTGCTCAGGGTGCTGGGTGCTCAGTGCTCAGGGTGCTGGGTGCTCAGTACTCAGGGTGCTCGGTGCTCAGTACTCAGGGTGCTGGGTGCTCAGTGCTCAGGGTACTGGGTGCTCAGTACTCAGGGTGCTGGGTGCTCAGTACTCAGGGTGCTGGGTGCTCAGTGCTCGGGGTGCTCGCTGCTCAGTACTCTTAGTGCTGGTGCTCATTACTCAGGGTGCTGGGTGCTCAGTGCTCGGGGTGCTCGGTGCTCAGTGCTCAGGATGCTCGGTGCTCATTACTCTTGGTGCTGGGTGCTCAGTACTCAGAGTGCTGGGTGCTCAGTGCTCGGGGTGCTCGGTGCTCAGTACTCAGGGTGCTGGGTGCTCAGTGCTCCGTGTGCTGGGTGCTCAGTACTCAGGGTGCTCAGTACTCAGTACTCAGGGTGCTGGGTGCTCAGTGCTTGGGGTGCTGGGTGCTCAGTGCTCAGGGGTGCTGGGGTGCTCAGTACTCGGGGTGCTGGATGCTCAGTACTCAGGGTACTCGGTGCTCAGTACTCAGGGTGCTGGGTGGTCAGTACTCAGGGTGCTGGGTGCTCAGTGCTCAGGGTGCTGGGTGCTCAGTACTCAGGGTGCTATGTGCTCAGTGCTCAGGGTGCTGGGTGCTCAGTGCTCGGGGTGCTCGGTGCTCCGTACTCAGGGTGCTGGGTGCTCAGTACTCAGGGTGCTGGGTGCTCAGTGCTCGGGGTGCTGGGTGCTCAGTGCTCAGGGTGCTGGGTGCTCAGTACTTAGGGTGCTGGGTGCTCAGTGCTCGGGGTGCTCAGTGCTCAGTACTCAAGGTGCTGGGTGCTCAGTGCTCAAGGTGCTGGGTGCTCAGTCCTCGGGGTGCTCCGTGCTCAGTGCTCAGGGTGCTGGGTGCTCAGTACTCAGGGTGCTCAGTACTCAGGGTGCTCAGTGCTCACTGCTCGGGGTGCTGGGTGCTCAGTGCTCGGGGTGCTGGGTGCTCAGTACTCAGGGTGCTGGGTGCTCAGTGCTCAGTACTCAGCGTGCTGGGTGCTCAGGGCTCGGGGTGCTGGGGTCGTCAGTGCTCAGGGTGCTGGGTGCTCAGTACTCAGGGTGCTGGGTGCTCAGTGCTCGGGGTGCTGGGTCCTCAGTGCTCAGGGTGCTGGGTGCTCAGTACTCAGGGTGCTGGGTCCTCAGTGCTCCGGGTGCTGGGTGCTCAGTACTCAGTGTGCTCAGTGCTCAGGGTGCTGTGTGCTCAGAACTCATGGTGCTGGGTGCTCAGTACTCAGGGTGCTGGGTGCTCAGTACTCAGGGTGCTTGGTGCTCAGTACTCAGGGTGCTGGGTGCTCAGTGCTCAGGGTGCTCGGTGCTCAGTACTCATGGTGCTGGGTTCTCATTCTCGGGGTGCTGGGTGCTCAGTACTCAGGGTGCTCGGTGCTCAGTTCTCAGGGTGCTCGGTGCTCAGTGTTTTCGGTGCTGGGTGCTCAGTACTCAGTGTGCTGTTTGCTCAGTGCTCAGGGTGCTGTGTGCTCAGTGCTCAGGGTGCTGGGTGCTCAGTACTCATGGTGCTGGGTGCTGAGTACTCAGGGTGCACGGTGCTCAGTTCTCAGGGGTGCTCGGTGCTCAGTGTTTGGGGTGCTGGTGCTCAGTACTCAGGGTGCTGGGTGCTCAGTGCTCAGGGTGCTGGGTGCTCAGTGCTCAGGGTGCTGGGTGCTCAGTACTCAGGGTGCTGGGTGCTCAGTGCTCAGTACTCAGGGTGCTGGGTTCTCAGTACTCAGGGTGCTGGGTGCTCAGTGCTCGGGGTGCTCGGTGCTCAGTGCTCGGTTTGCTCGGTGCTCAGTACTCAGGGTGCTGGGTGCTCAGTACTCAGGGTGCTGGGTGCTCGGTGCTGGGTGCTCAGTGCTCAGGGTGCTCGGTGCTCAGTACGTTGGGTGCTCAGTGCTCAGGGTGCTTGGTGCTCAGTGCTCAGGGTGCTGGGTGCTCAGTGCTCAGGGTGCTTGATGCTCAGTACTCAGGGTGCTGGGTGCTCAGCGCTCAGGGTGCTGGGTGCTCAGTGTTCGGGGTGCTGGGTGCTCAGTACTCAGTGTGCTGGGTGCTCAGTACTCAGGGTGCTGGGTGCTCAGAACTCGGGGTGCTGGGTGCTCAGTGCTCAGCGTGCTGGGTGCTCAGTACTCAGGGTGCTCGGTGCTCAGTGCTTGGGGTGCTGGTGCTCAATACTCAGTGTGCTGGGTTCTCAGTGCTCAGGGTGCTGGGTGCTCAGTGCTCAGGGTGCTGGGTGCCCAGTACTCAGTGCTCAGGATGCTGGGTGCTCAGTGCTCGGGCTGCTGGGTGCTCAGTGCTCAGGGTGCTGGGTGCTCAGTACTCAGGGTGCTGGGTTCTCAGTACTCAGGGTGCTGGGTGCACAGTGCTAGGGGGTGCTGGCTGCTCAGTGCTCGGGGTCTGGGTGCTCAGTACTCAGGGTGCTGGGTGCTCAGTACTCAGGGTGCTGGGTGCTCAGTGCTCAGGGTTCTGGGTGCTCAGTGCTCTGGGTGCTGGGTGCTCAGTGCTCAGGGTGCTGGGGGCTCAGTGCGCAGTGTGCTGGGTGCTCAGTACTCAGGGTGCTGAGTGCTTAGTACTCAGGTTGCTCAGTGCTCAGTACACAGGGTGCTGGGTGCTCAGTGCTCGGGGTGCTGGGTGCTCAGTGCTCAGTACTCAGGGTGCTGAGTGCTCAGTGCTCGGGTGCTGGGTGCTCAGTGCTCGGGGTGCTGGGTGCTCAGTACTCAGGATGCTCAGTACTCAGGGTGCTGGGTGCTCAGTGCTTGGGGTGCTGGGTGCTCAGTGCTCAGGGTGCTGGGTGCTGAGTGCTCAGGGTGCTGGGTGCTCAGTACTCGGCCGTGCTCGATGCTCAGTACTCAGGGTGCTGGGTGCTCAGTACTCCAGGGTGCTGGGTGCTCAGTACTCAGGGTGCTCGGTGCTCAGTACTCAGTGTGCTGGGTGCTCAGTGCTCGGGGTGCTCGGTGCTCAGTACTCTTGGTGCTGGGTGCTCATTACTCAGGGTGTTGGGTGCTCAGGGCTCGGGGTGCTCGGTGCTCAGTGCTCAGGATGCTCGGTGCTCATTACTCTTGGTGCTGGGTGCTCAGTACTCAGGGTGCTGGGTGCTCAGTGCTCGGGGTGCTCCGTGCTCAGTACTCAGGGTGCTGGCTGCTCAGTGCTCCGTGTGCTGGGTGCTCAGTACTCAGGGTGCTCAGGACTCAGTACTCAGGGTGCTGGGTGCTCAGTGCTTGGGGTGCTGGGTGCTCAGTGCTCAGGGTGCTGGGTGCTCAGTACTCAGGGTGCTGGGTGCTCAGTACTCAGGGTGCTCGGTGCTCAGTATTCAGCGTGCTGGGTGCTCAGGGTGCTGGGTGCTAAGTACTCAGGGTGCTGGGTGCTCAGTACTCAGGGTGCTGGGTGCTCAGTGCTCAGGGTGCTGGTGCTCAGTACTCAGGGTGCTGGGTGCTCAGTGCTCAGGGTGCTGGGTGCTCAGTACTCAGGGTGCTCTGTACTCAGGGTGCTGGGTGCTCAGTACTCAGAGTGCTCAGTACTCAGGGTGCTGGGTGCTCAGTGCTCGGGGTGCTGGGTGCTCAGTACTCAGGGTGCTCGGTGCTCAGTACTAAGGGTGCTCAGTGCTCAGTACTCAGGGTGCTCAGTGCTCAGTGCTCAGGGTGCTGGGTGCTCAGTGCTCGGGGTGCTGGGTGCTCAGTACTCAGGGTGTTGGGTGCTCAGTACTCAGGGTGCTGGGTGCTCAGTGCTCTCGGTGATCGGTGCTCAGTACTCAGGATGCTGGGGGCTCAGTACTCAGGGTGCTGGGTGCTCAGTACTCAGGGTGCTGGGTGCTCAGTCCTCAGGGAGCTCAGTGCTCAGGGTGCTGGGTGCTCAGTGCTCAGGGTGCTCGGTGCTCAGTACTCAGGGTGCTGAGTGCTCAGTACTCAGGGTGCTGGGTGCTCAGTACTCAGGGTGCTGGGTTCTCAGTGCTCGGTGTGCTGGGTGCTCAGTGCTCAGGGTGCTCAGTGCTCAGTACTCAGGGTGCTGGGTGCTCAGTACTTAGGGTGCTGGGTGCTCAGTGCTCGGGTGCTCGGTGCTCAGTACTCAAGGTGCTGGCTGCTCAGTGCTCACGGTGCTGGGTCTTCAGTCCTCGGGGTGCTCTGTGCTCAGTGCTCAGGGTGCTGGGTGTCAGTACTCAGGGTGCTCGGTGCTCAGTACTAAGGGTGCTCAGTGCTCAGTACTCAGGGTGCTCAGTGCTCAGTGCTCAGGGTGCTGGGTGCTCAGTGCTCCGGGTGCTGGGTGCTCAGTACTCAGGGTGTTGGGTGCTCAGTACTCAGGGTGCTGGGTGCTCAGTGCTCGGGGTGCTCAGTGCTCAGTACGTTGGGTGCTCAGTACTCAGGGTGCTGGGTGCTCAGTGCTCAGGGTGCTGCGTGCTCAGTGCTCAGGGTGTTGGGTGCTCAGTGCTCAGGGTGATGGGTGCTCAGTACTCAGGGTGCTGGGTGCTCAGTACTCAGGGTGCTGGGTTCTCAGTACTCAGGGTGCTGGGTGCACAGTGCTAGGGGTGCTGGCTGCTCAGTGCTCGGGGTCTGGGTGCTCAGTACTCAGGGTGCTGGGTGCTCAGTACTCAGGGTGCTGGGTGCTCAGTGCTCAGGGTTCTGGGTGCTCAGTGCTCTGGGTGCTGGGTGCTCAGTGCTCAGGGTGCTGGGGGCTCAGTGCGCAGTGTGCTGGGTGCTCAGTACTCAGGGTGCTGAGTGCTTAGTACTCAGGTTGCTCAGTGCTCAGTACACAGGGTGCTGGGTGCTCAGTGCTCGGGGTGCTGGGTGCTCAGTGCTCAGTACTCAGGGTGCTGAGTGCTCAGTGCTCGGGGTGCTGGGTGCTCAGTGCTCGGGGTGCTGGGTGCTCAGTACTCAGGGTGCTCAGTACTCAGGGTGCTGGGTGCTCAGTGCTTGGGGTGCTGGGTGCTCAGTGCTCAGGGTGCTGGGTGCTGAGTGCTCAGGGTGCTGGGTGCTCAGTACTCGGCGTGCTCGATGCTCAGTACTCAGGGTGCTGGGTGCTCAGTACTCAGGGTGCTGGGTGCTCAGTACTCAGGGTGCTCGGTGCTCAGTACTCAGGGTGCTGGGTGCTCAGTGCTCGGGGTGCTCGGTGCTCAGTACTCTTGGTGCTGGGTGCTCATTACTCAGGGTGTTGGGTGCTCAGGGCTCGGGGTGCTCGGTGCTCAGTGCTCAGGATGCTTGGTGCTCATTACTCTTGGTGCTGGGTGCTCAGTACTCAGGGTGCTGGGTGCTCAGTGCTCGGGGTACTCCGTGCTCAGTACTCAGGGTGCTGGCTGCTCAGTGCTCCGGGTGCTGGGTGCTCAGTACTCAGGGTGCTCAGTACTCAGTACTCAGGGTGCTGGGTGCTCAGTGCTTGGGGTGCTGGGTGCTCAGTGCTCAGGGTGCTGGGTGCTCAGTACTCAGGGTGCTGGGTGCTCAGTACTCAGGGTGCTCGGTGCTCAGTATTCAGCGTGCTGGGTGCTCAGGGTGCTGGGTGCTAAGTACTCAGGGTGCTGGGTGCTCAGTACTCAGGGTGCTGGGTGCTCAGTGCTCAGGGTGCTGGGTGCTCAGTACTCAGGGTGCTGGGTGCTCAGTGCTCAGGGTGCTGGGTGCTCAGTACTCAGGGTGCTCTGTACTCAGGGTGCTGGGTGCTCAGTACTCAGAGTGCTCAGTACTCAGGGTGCTGGGTGCTCAGTGCTCGGGGTGCTGGGTGCTCAGTACTCAGGGTGCTCGGTGCTCAGTACTAAGGGTGCTCAGTGCTCAGTACTCAGGGTGCTCAGTGCTCAGTGCTCAGGGTGCTGGGTGCTCAGTGCTCGGGGTGCTGGGTGCTCAGTACTCAGGGTGTTGGGTGCTCAGTACTCAGGGTGCTGGGTGCTCAGTGCTCTCGGTGATCGGTGCTCAGTACTCAGGATGCTGGGGGCTCAGTACACAGGGTGCTGGGTGCTCAGTACTCAGGGTGCTGGGTGCTCAGTCCTCAGGGAGCTCAGTGCTCAGGGTGCTGGGTGCTCAGTGTTCAGGGTGCTCGGTGCTCAGTACTCAGGGTGCTGAGTGCTCAGTACTCAGGGTGCTGGGTGCTCAGTACTCAGGGTGCTGGGTTCTCAGTGCTCGGTGTGCTGGGTGCTCAGTGCTCAGGGTGCTCAGTGCTCAGTACTCAGGGTGCTGGGTGCTCAGTACTTAGGGTGCTGGGTGCTCAGTGCTCGGGTGCTCGGTGCTCAGTACTCAAGGTGCTGGCTGCTCAGTGCTCACGGTGCTGGGTGTTCAGTCCTCGGGGTGCTCTGTGCTCAGTGCTCAGGGTGCTGGGTGCTCAGTACTCAGGGTGCTCGGTGCTCAGTACTAAGGGTGCTCAGTGCTCAGTACTCAGGGTGCTCAGTGCTCAGTGCTCAGGGTGCTGGGTGCTCAGTGCTCCGGGTGATGGGTGCTCAGTACTCAGGGTGTTGGGTGCTCAGTACTCAGGGTGCTGGGTGCTCAGTGCTCGGGGTGCTCAGTGCTCAGTACGTTGGGTGCTCAGTACTCAGGGTGCTGGGTGCTCAGTGCTCAGGGTGCTGGGTGCTCAGTGCTCAGGGTGTTGGGTGCTCAGTGCTCAGGGTGATGGGTGCTCAGTACTCAGGGTGCTGGGTGCTCAGTGCTCAGGGTGCTGGGTGCTCAGTGCTCAGGGTGCTGGGTGCTCAGTACTCAGGGTGCTCGGTGCTCAGTACTCAGGGTGCTGGGTGCTCAGTGCTCAGGGTACTGGGTGCTCAGTACTCAGTGTGCTGGGTGCTCAGTACTCAGGGTGCTGGGTGCTCAGTGCTCGGGGTGCTCGCTGCTCAGTACTCTTAGTGCTGGTGCTCATTACTCAGGGTGCTGGGTGCTCAGTGCTCGGGGTGCTCGGTGCTCAGTGCTCAGGATGCTCGGTGCTCATTACTCTTGGTGCTGGGTGCTCAGTACTCAGGGTGCTGGGTGCTCAGTGCTCGGGGTGCTCGGTGCTCAGTACTCAGGGTGCTGGGTGCTCAGTGCTCCGGGTGCTGGGTTCTCAGTACTCAGAGTGCTCAGTACTCAGTACTCAGGGTGCTGGGTGCTCAGTGCTTGGGGTGCTGGGTGCTCAGTGCTCAGGGTGCTGGGTGCTCAGTACTCGGGGTGCTGGATGATCAGTACTCGGGGTACTCGGTGCTCAGTACTCAGGGTGCTGGGTGGTCAGTACTCAGGGTGCTGGGTGCTCAGTGCTCAGGGTGCTGGGTGCTCAGTACTCAGGGTGCTATGTGCTCAGTGCTCAGGGTGCTGGGTGCTCAGTGCTCGGGGTGCTCGGTGCTCAGTACTCAGGGTGCTGGGTGCTCAGTCCTCGGGGTGCTCCGTGCTCAGTGCTCAGGGTGCTGGGTGCTCAGTACTCAGGGTGCTCAGTGCTCAGTACTAAGGGTGCTCAGTGCTCAGTACTCAGGGTGCTCAGTGCTCACTGCTCGGTGTGCTGGGTTCTCAGTGCTCGGGGTGCTGGGTGCTCAGTACTCAGGGTGCTGGGTGCTCAGTGCTCAGTACTCAGCGTGCTGGGTGCTCAGGGCTCGGGGTGCTGGGTCGTCAGTGCTCAGGGTGCTGGGTGCTCAGTACTCAGGGTGCTGGGTGCTCAGTGCTCGGGGTGCTGGGTCCTCAGTGCTCAGGGTGCTGGGTGCTCAGTACTCAGGGTGCTGGGTCCTCAGTGCTCCGGGTGCTGGGTGCTCAGTACTCAGTGTGCTCAGTGCTCAGGGTGCTGTGTGCTCAGAACTCATGGTGCTGGGTGCTCAGTACTCAGGGTGCTGGGTGCTCAGTACTCAGGGTGCTTGGTGCTCAGTACTCAGGGTGCTGGGTGCTCAGTGCTCAGGGTGCTCGGTGCTCAGTACTCATGGTGCAGGGTTCTCATTCTCGGGGGTGCTGGGTGCTCAGTACTCAGGTTGCTCAGTACTCTGGGTGCTCGGTGCTCAGTACACATGGTGCTGGGTGCTCAGTTACTCAGGGTGCTCGGTGCTCAGTTCTCAGGGTGCTCGGTGCTCAGTGTTTTCGGTGCTGGGTGCTCAGTACTCAGTGTGCTGTTTGCTCAGTGCTCAGGGTGCTGTGTGCTCAGTGCTCAGGGTGCTGGGTGCTCAGTACTCATGGTGCTGGGTGCTGAGTACTCAGGGTGCTCGGTGCTCAGTTCTCAGGGTGCTCGGTGCTCAGTGTTTGGGGTGCTGGGTGCTCAGTACTCAGGGTGCTGGTTGCTCAGTGCTCAGGGTGCTGGGTGCTCAGTGCTCAGGGTGCTGGGTGCTCAGTACTCAGGGTGCTCAGTGCTCAGTGCTCAGCACTCAGGGTGCTGGGTGCTCAGTACTCAGGGTGCTGGGTGCTCAGTGCTCGGGGTGCCCGGTGCTCAGTGCTCGGGGTGCTCGGTGCTCAGTACTCAGGGTGCTGGGTGCTCAGTACTCAGGGTGCTGGGTGCTCAGTGCTGGGTGCTCAGTGCTCGGGGTGCTCGGTGCTCAGTACGTTGGGTGCTCAGTGCTCAGGGTGCTTGGTGCTCAGTGCTCAGGGTGCTGGGTGCTCAGTGCTCAGGGTGCTTGATGCTCAGTACTCAGGGTGCTGGGTGCTCAGCGCTCAGGGTGCTGGGTGCTCATTGTTCGGGGTGCAGGTGCTCAGTACTCAGTGTGCTGGGTGCTCAGTACTCAGGGTGCTGGGTGCTCAGAACTCGGGGTGCTGGGTGCTCAGTGCTCAGCGTGCTGGGTGCTCAGAACTCAGGGTGCTCGGTGCTCAGTGCTTGGGGTGCTGGGTGCTCAATACTCAGTGTGCTGGGTGCTCAGTGCTCAGGGTGCTGGGTGCTCAGTGCTCAGGGTGCTGGGTGCCCAGTACTCAGTGCTCAGGATGCTGGGTGCTCAGTGCTCGGGCTGCTGGGTGCTCAGTGCTCAGGGTGCTGGGTGCTCAGTACTCAGGGTGCTGGGTTCTCAGTACTCAGGGTGCTGGGTGCACAGTGCTAGGGGTGCTGGCTGCTCAGTGCTCGGGGTCTGGGTGCTCAGTACTCAGGGTGCTGGGTGCTCAGTACTCAGGGTGCTGGGTGCTCAGTGCTCAGGCTTCTGGGTGCTCAGTGCTCTGGGTGCTGGGTGCTCAGTGCTCAGGGTGCTGGGGGCTCAGTGCTCAGTGTGCTGGGTGCTCAGTACTCAGGGTGCTGGGTGCTTAGTACTCAGGTTGCTCAGTGCTCAGTACACAGGGTGCTGGGTGCTCAGTGCTCGGGGTGCTGGGTGCTCAGTGCTCAGTACTCAGGGTGCTGGGTGCTCAGTGCTCAGGGTGCTCGGTGCTCAGTACTCATGGTGCTGGGTGCTCATTCTCGGGGTGCTGGGTGCTCAGTACTCAGGTTGCTCAGTACTCTGGGTGTTCGGTGCTCAGTACTCATGGTGCTGGGTGCTCAGTACTCAGGGTGCTCGGTGCTCAGTTCTCAGGGTGCTCGGTGCTCAGTGTTTGGGCTGCTGGGTGCTCAGTACTCAGGGTGCTGGGTGCTCAGTGCTCAGGGTGCTGGGTGCTCAGTGCTCAGGGTGCTGGGTTCTCAGTACTCAGTGCTCAGGATGCTGGGTGCTCAGTGCTCAGGGTGCTCAGTGCTCAGTGCTCAGTACTCAGGGTGCTGGGTGCTCAGTACTCAGGGTGCTGGGTGCTCAGTGCTCGGGTTGCCCAGTGCTCAGTGCTCGGGGTGCTCGGTGCTCAGTACTCAGGGTGCTGGGTGCTCAGTACTCAGGGTGCTGGGTGCTCAGTGCTGGGTGCTCAGTGCTCGGGGTGCTCGGTGCTCAGTAGGTTGGGTGCTCAGTGCTCAGGGTGCTGGGTGCTCAGTGCTCAGGGTGCTGGGTGCTCAGTGCTCAGGGTGCTTGATGCTCAGTGCTCGGTGTGCGGGGGTGCTCAGTACTCAGTGTGCTGGGTGCTCAGTCCTCAGGGTGCTGGGTGCTCAGTACTCGGGGTGCTGGGTGCTCAGTGCTCAGCGTGCTGGGTGCTCAGTACTCAGGGTGCTCGGTGCTCAGTGCTTGGGGTGCTGGGTGCTCAGTACTCAGGGTGCTGGGTGCTCAGTGCTCAGGGTGCTGGGTGCTCAGTGCTCAGGGTGCTGGGTGCCCAGTACTCAGTGCTCAGGATGCTGTGTGCTCAGTGCTCGGGCTGCTGTGTGCTCAGTGCTCAGGGTGCTGGGTGCTCAGTACTCAGGGTGCTGGGTTCTCAGTACTCAGGGTGCTGGGTGCACAGTGCTAGGGGTGCTGGGTGCTCAGTGCTCGGGGTCTGGGTGCTCAGTACTCAGGGGTCTGGGTGCTCAGTACTCAGGGTGCTGGGTGCTCAGTGCTCAGGGTGCTGGGTGCTCAGTGCTCTGGGTGCTGGGTGCTCAGTGCTCAGGGTGCTGGGGGCTCAGTGCTCAGTGTGCTGGGTGCTCAGTACTCAGGGTGCTGGGTGCTTAGTACTCAGGTTGCTCAGTACACAGGGTGCTGGGTGCTCAGTGCTAGGGGTGCTGGGTGCTCAGTGCTCAGTACTCAGGGTGCTGAGTGCTCAGTGCTCGGGGTGCTGGGTGCTCAGTGCTCGGGGTGCTGGGTGCTCAGTACTCAGGGAGCTGGGTGCTCAGTGCTCGGGGTGCTCGGTGCTCAGTACTCAGGGTGCTGGGTGCTCAGTACTCAGGGTGCTGGGTGCTCAGTGCTCGGGGTGCTGGTTGCTCAGTGCTCAGGGTGCTGGGTGCTCAGTACTTAGGGTGCTGGGTGCTCAGTGCTCGGGGTGCTCAGTGCTCAGTACTCAAGGTGCTGGGTGCTCAGTGCTCAAGGTGCTGGGTGCTCAGTCCTCGGGGTGCTCCGTGCTCAGTGCTCAGGGTGCTGGGTGCTCAGTACTCAGGGTGCTCAGTGCTCAGTACTAAGGGTGCTCAGTGCTCAGTACTCAGGGTGCTCAGTGCTCACTGCTCGGGGGTGCTGGGTGCTCAGTGCTCGGGGTGCTGGGTGCTCAGTACTCAGGGTGCTGGGTGCTCAGTGCTCAGTACTCAGCGTGCTGGGTGCTCAGGGCTCGGGGTGCTGGGTCGTCAGTGCTCAGGGTGCTGGGTGCTCAGTACTCAGGGTGCTGGGTGCTCAGTGCTCGGGGTGCTGGGTCCTCAGTGCTCAGGGTGCTGGGTGCTCAGTACTCAGGGTGCTGGGTCCTCAGTGCTCCGGGTGCTGGGTGCTCAGTACTCAGTGTGCTCAGTGCTCAGGGTGCTGTGTGCTCAGAACTCATGGTGCTGGGTGCTCAGTACTCAGGGTGCTGGGTGCTCAGTACTCAGTGTGCTTGGTGCTCAGTACTCAGGGTGCTGGGTGCTCAGTGCTCAGGGTGCTCGGTGCTCAGTACTCATGGTGCAGGGTTCTCATTCTCGGGGTGCTGGGTGCTCAGTACTCAGGTTGCTCAGTACTCTGCGTGCTCGGTGCTCAGTACACATGGTGCTGGGTGCTCAGTACTCAGGGTGCTCGGTGCTCAGTTCTCAGGGTGCTCGGTGCTCAGTGTTTTCGGTGCTGGGTGCTCAGTACTCAGTGTGCTGTTTGCTCAGTGCTCAGGGTGCTGTGTGCTCAGTGCTCAGGGTGCTGGGTGCTCAGTACTCATGGTGCTGGGTGCTGAGTACTCAGGGTGCTCGGTGCTCAGTTCTCAGGGTGCTCGGTGCTCAGTGTTTGGGGTGCTGGGTGCTCAGTACTCAGGGTGCTGGTTGCTCAGTGCTCAGGGTGCTGGGTGCTCAGTGCTCAGGGTGCTGGGTGCTCAGTACTCAGGGTGCTCAGTGCTCAGTGCTCAGTACTCAGGGTGCTGGGTGCTCAGTACTCAGGGTGCTGGGTGCTCAGTGCTCGGGGTGCCCGGTGCTCAGTGCTCGGGGGTGCTCGGTGCTCAGTACTCAGGGTGCTGGGTGCTCAGTACTCAGGGTGCTGGGTGCTCAGTGCTGGGTGCTCAGTGCTCGGGGTGCTCGGTGCTCAGTACGTTGGGTGCTCAGTGCTCAGGGTGCTTGGTGCTCAGTGCTCAGGGAGCTGGGTGCTCAGTGCTCAGGGTGCTTGATGCTCAGTACTCAGGGTGCTGGGTGCTCAGCGCTCAGGGTGCTGGGTGCTCATTGTTCGGGGTGCAGGGTGCTCAGTACTCAGTGTGCTGGGTGCTCAGTACTCAGGGTGCTGGGTGCTCAGAACTCGGGGTGCTGGGTGCTCAGTGCTCAGCGTGCTGGGTGCTCAGAACTCAGGGTGCTCGGTGCTCAGTGCTTGGGGTGCTGGGTGCTCAATACTCAGTGTGCTGGGTGCTCAGTGCTCAGGGTGCTGGGTGCTCAGTGCTCAGGGTGCTGGGTGCCCAGTACTCAGTGCTCAGGATGCTGGGTGCTCAGTGCTCGGGCTGCTGGGTGCTCAGTGCTCAGGGTGCTGGGTGCTCAGTACTCAGGGTGCTGGGTTCTCAGTACTCAGGGTGCTGGGTGCACAGTGCTAGGGGTGCTGGCTGCTCAGTGCTCGGGGTCTGGGTGCTCAGTACTCAGGGTGCTGGGTGCTCAGTACTCAGGGTGCTGGGTGCTCAGTGCTCAGGCTTCTGGGTGCTCAGTGCTCTGGGTGCTGGGTGCTCAGTGCTCAGGGTGCTGGGGGCTCAGTGCTCAGTGTGCTGGGTGCTCAGTACTCAGGGTGCTGGGTGCTTAGTACTCAGGTTGCTCAGTGCTCAGTACACAGGGTGCTGGTGCTCAGTGCTCGGGGTGCTGGGTGCTCAGTGCTCAGTACTCAGGGTGCTGGGTGCTCAGTGCTCAGGGTGCTCGGTGCTCAGTACTCATGGTGCTGGGTGCTCATTCTCGAGGTGCTGGGGTGCTCAGTACTCAGGTTGCTCAGTACTCTGGGTGTTCGGTGCTCAGTACTCATGGTGCTGGGTGCTCAGTACTCAGGGTGCTCGGTGCTCAGTTCTCAGGGTGCTCGGTGCTCAGTGTTTGGGCTGCTGGGTGCTCAGTACTCAGGGTGCTGGGTGCTCAGTGCTCAGGGTGCTGGGTGCTCAGTGCTCAGGGTGTTGGGTTCTCAGTACTCAGTGCTCAGGATGCTGGGTGCTCAGTGCTCAGGGTGCTCAGTGCTCAGTGCTCAGTACTCAGGGGTGCTGGGTGCTCAGTACTCAGGGTGCTGGGTGCTCAGTGCTCGGGTTGCCCAGTGCTCAGTGCTCGGGGTGCTCGGTGCTCAGTACTCAGGGTGCTGGGTGCTCAGTACTCAGGGTGCTGGGTGCTCAGTGCTGGGTGCTCAGTGCTCGGGGTGCTCGGTGCTCAGTAGGTTGGGTGCTCAGTGCTCAGGGTGCTGGGTGCTCAGTGCTCAGGGTGCTGGGTGCTCAGTGCTCAGGGTGCTTGATGCTCAGTGCTCGGTGTGCGGGGTGCTCAGTACTCAGTGTGCTGGGTGCTCAGTCCTCAGGGTGCTGGGTGCTCAGTACTCGGGGTGCTGGGTGCTCAGTGCTCAGCGTGCTGGGTGCTCAGTACTCAGGGTGCTCGGTGCTCAGTGCTTGGGGTGCTGGGTGCTCAGTACTCAGGGTGCTGGGTGCTCAGTGCTCAGGGTGCTGGGTGCTCAGTGCTCAGGGTGCTGGGTGCCCAGTACTCAGTGCTCAGGATGCTGTGTGCTCAGTGCTCGGGCTGCTGTGTGCTCAGTGCTCAGGGTGCTGGGTGCTCAGTACTCAGGGTGCTGGGTTCTCAGTACTCAGGGTGCTGGGTGCACAGTGCTAGGGGTGCTGGGTGCTCAGTGCTCGGGGTCTGGGGTGCTCAGTACTCAGGGGTCTGGGTGCTCAGTACTCAGGGTGCTGGGTGCTCAGTGCTCAGGGTGCTGGGTGCTCAGTGCTCTGGGTGCTGGGTGCTCAGTGCTCAGGGTGCTGGGGGCTCAGTGCTCAGTGTGCTGGGTGCTCAGTACTCAGGGTGCTGGGTGCTTAGTACTCAGGTTGCTCAGTACACAGGGTGCTGGGTGCTCAGTGCTAGGGGTGCTGGGTGCTCAGTGCTCAGTACTCAGGGTGCTGAGTGCTCAGTGCTCGGGGTGCTGGGTGCTCAGTGCTCGGGGTGCTGGGTGCTCAGTACTCAGGGAGCTGGGTGCTCAGTGCTCAGGGTGCTGCGGTGCTCAGTGCTCAGGGTGCTGGGTGCTCAGTGATCGGGGTGCTGGGTGCTCAGTACTCAGGGTGCTCAGTGATCGGGGAGCTCGGTGCTCAGTACTCAGGGTGCTGGGTGCTCAGTACTCAGGGTGCTCGGTGCTCAGTTCTCAGGTTGCTCGGTGCTCAGTGTTTGGGGTGCTGGGTGCTCAGTACTCAGGGTGCTGGGTGTTCAGTGCTCAGGGTGCTGGGTGCTCAGTGCCCAGGGTGCAGGGTGCTCAGTGCTCGGGGTGCCCGGTGCTCAGTGCTCGAGGTGCTGGGTGCTCAGTACTCAGGGTGCTGGGTGCTCAGTACTCAGGGTGCTGGGTCCTCAGTGCTCAGGGTGCTGGGTGCTCAGTACTCAGGGTGCTGGGTGCTCAGTAATCAGTGTGCTTGGTGCTCAGTACTCAGGGTGCTGGGTGCTCAGTGCTCAGGGTGCTCGGTGCTCAGTACTCATGGTGCTGGGTGCTCATCTCGGGGTGCTGGGTGCTCAGTACTCAGGTTTGCTCAGTACTCTGGGTGTTCGGTGCTCAGTACTCATGGTGCTGGGGTGCTCAGTACTCAGGGTGCTCGGTGCTCAGTTCTCCGGGTGCTCGGTGCTCAGTGTTTGGGCTGCTGTGTGCTCAGTACTCAGGGTGCTGGGTGCTCAGTGCTCAGGGGGCTGGGTGCTCAGTGCTCAGGGTACTGGGTTCTCAGTACTCAGTGCTCAGGATGCTGGGTGCTCAGTGCTCAGGGTGCTCAGTGCTCAGTGCTCAGTACTCAGGGTGCTGGGTGCTCAGTACTCAGGGTGCTGGGTGCTCAGTGCTCGGGTTGCCCAGTGCTCAGTGCTCGGGGTGCTCGGTGCTCAGTACTCAGGGTGCTGGGTGCTCAGTACTCAGGGTGCTGGGGTGCTCAGTGCTGGGTGCTCAGTGCTCGGGGGTGCTCGGTGCTCAGTAGGTTGGGTGCTCAGTGCTCAGGGTGCTGGGTGCTCAGTGCTCAGGGTGCTGGGGTGCTCAGTGCTCAGGGTGCTTGATGCTCAGTGCTCGGGGTTGCGGGGTGCTCAGTACTCAGTGTGCTGGGTGCTCAGTCCTCAGGGTGCTGGGTGTTCAGTACTTGGGGTGCTGGGTGCTCAGTGCTCAGCGTGCTGGGGATCTCAGTACTCAGGGTGCTCGGTGATCAGTGCATTGGGGTGCTGGTGCTCAGTACTCAGGGTGCTGGGTGCTCAGTGCTCAGGGTGCTGGGTGCTCAGTGCTCAGGGTGCTGGGTGCCCAGTACTCAGTGCTCAGGATGCTGGGTGCTCAGTGCTCGGGCTGCTGGGTGCTCAGTGCTCAGGGTGGCTGGGTGCTCAGTACTCAGGGGTGCTGGGTTCTCAGTACTCATGGTGCTGGGTGCTCATTCTCGGGGGTGCTGGGTGCTCAGTACTCAGGTTGCTCAGTACTCTGGGTGTTCGGTGCTCAGTACTCATGGTGCTGGGTGCTCAGTACTCAGGGTGCTCGGTGCTCAGTTCTCAGGGTGCTCGGTGCTCAGTGTTTGGGCTGCTGGGTGCACAGTACTCAGGGTGCTTTGTGCTCAGTGCTCAGGGTGCTGGGTGCTCAGTGCTCAGGGTGCTGGGTTCTCAGTACTCAGTGCTCAGGATGCTGGGGTGCTCAGTGCTCAGGGGTGCTCAGTGCTCAGTGCTCAGTACTCAGGGTGCTGGGTGCTCAGTACTCAGGGTGCTGGGTGCTCAGTGCTCGGGTTGCCCAGTGCTCAGTGCTCGGGGTGCTCGGTGCTCAGTAGGTTGGGTGCTCAGTGCTCAGGGTGCTGGGTGCTCAGTGCTCAGGGTGCTGGGTGCTCAGTGCTCAGGGTGCTTGATGCTCAGTGCTCGGGGTGCGTGGTGCTCAGTACTCAGTGTGCTGGGTGCTCAGCGCTCAGGGTGCTGGGTGCTCAGTGTTCGGGGTGCTGGGTGCTCAGTACTCAGTGCTGGGTGCTCAGTACTCAGGGTGCTGGGTGCTCAGAACTCGGGGTGCTGGGTGCTCAGTGCTCAGCGTGCTGGGTGCTCAGAACTCAGCGTGCTCGGTGCTCAGTGCTTGGGGTGCTGGGTGCTCATACTCAGTGTGCTGGGTGCTCAGTGCTCAGGGTGCTGGGTGCTCAGTGCTCAGGGTGCTGGGTGCCCAGTACTCAGTGCTCAGGATGCTGGGTGCTCAGTGCTCGGGCTGCTGGGTGCTCAGTGCTCAGGGTTCTGGGTGCTCAGTGCTCTGGGTGCTGGGTGCTCAGTGCTCAGGGTGCTGGGGGCTCAGTGCTCAGTGTGCTGGGTGCTCAGTACTCAGGGTGCTGGGTGCTTAGTACTCAGGTTGCTCAGTGCTCAGTACACAGGGTGCTGGGTGCTCAGTGCTCGGGGTGCTGGGTGCTCAGTGCTCAGTACTCAGGGTGCTGAGTGCTCAGTGCTCGGGGTGCTGGGTGCTCAGTGCTCGGGGTGCTGGGTGCTCAGTACTCAGGGAGCTGGGTGCTCAGTGCTCAGGGTGCTGCGGTGCTCAGTGCTCAGGGTGCTGGGTGCTCAGTGATCGGGGTGCTGGGTGCTCAGTGATCGGCGAGCTCGGTGCTCAGTACTCAGGGTGCTGGGTGCTCAGTACTCAGGGTGCTCGGTGCTCAGTTCTCAGGTTGCTCGGTGCTCAGTGTTTGGGGTGCTGGGTGCTCAGTACTCAGGTGCTGGGTGTTCAGTGCTCAGGGTGCTGGGTGCTCAGTGCCCAGGGTGCTGGGTGCTCAGTGCTCGGGGTGCCCGGTGCTCAGTGCTCGGGGTGCTGGGTGCTCAGTACTCAGGGTGCTGGGTGCTCAGTACTCAGGGTGCTGGGTCCTCAGTGCTCAGGGTGCTGGGGTGCTCAGTACTCCAGGGTGCTGGGTGCTCAGTAATCAGTGTGCTTGGTGCTCAGTACTCAGGGTGCTGGGTGCTCAGTGCTCAGGGTGCTCGGTGCTCAGTACTCATGGTGCTGGGTGCTCATTCTCGGGGTGCTGGGTGCTCAGTACTCAGGTTGCTCAGTACTCTGGGTGTTCGGTGCTCAGTACTCATGGTGCTGGGTGCTCAGTACTCAGGGTGCTCGGTGCTCAGTTCTCAGGGGTGCTCGGTGCTCAGTGTTTGGGCTGCTGGGTGCTCAGTACTCAGGGTGCTGGGTGCTCAGTGCTCAGGGTGCTGGGTGCTCAGTGCTCAGGGTGCTGGGTTCTCAGTACTCAGTGCTCAGGATGCTGGGTGCTCAGTGCTTAGGGTGCTCAGTGCCTCAGTGCTCAGTACTCAGGGTGCTGGGTGCTCAGTACTCAGGGTGCTGGGTGCTCAGTGCTCGGGTTGCCCAGTGCTCAGTGCTCGGGGTGCTCGGTGCTCAGTACTCAGGGTGCTGGGTGCTCAGTACTCAGGGTGCTGGGTGCTCAGTGCTGGGTGCTCAGTGCTCGGGGTGCTCGGTGCTCAGTAGGTTGGGTGCTCAGTGCTCAGGGTGCTGGGTGCTCAGTGCTCAGGGTGCTGGGTGCTCAGTGCTCAGGGTGCTTGATGCTCAGTGCTCGGGGTGCGGGGTGCTCAGTACTCAGTGTGCTGGGTGCTCAGTCCTCAGGGTGCTGGGTGTTCAGTACTCGGGGTGCTGGGTGCTCAGTGCTCAGCGTGCTGGGAGCTCAGTACTCCGGGTGCTCGGTGCTCAGTGCTTGGGGGTGCTGGGTGCTCAGTACTCAGGGTGCTGGGTGCTCAGTGCTCAGGGTGCTGGGTGCTCAGTGCTCAGGGTGCTGGGTGCCAAGTACTCAGTGCTCAGGATGCTGGGTGCTCAGTGCTCGGGCTGCTGGGTGCTCAGTGCTCAGGGTGCTGGGTGCTCAGTACTCAGGGTGCTGGGTTCTCAGTACTCATGGTGCTGGGTGCTCATTCTCGGGGTGCTGGGTGCTCAGTACTCAGGTTGCTCAGTACTCTGGGTGTTCGGTGCTCAGTACTCATGGTGCTGGGTGCTCAGTACTCAGGGTGCTCGGTGCTCAGTTCTCAGGGTGCTCGGTGCTCAGTGTTTGGGCTGCTGGTGCACAGTACTCAGGGTGCTGGGTGCTCAGTGCTCAGGGTGCTGGGTGCTCAGTGCTCAGGGTGCTGGGTTCTCAGTACTCAGTGCTCAGGATGCTGGGTGCTCAGTGCTCAGGGTGCTCAGTGCTCAGTGCTCAGTGCTCGGGGTGCTGGGTGCTCAGTACTCGGGGGTGCTGGGTGCTCAGTGCTCAGCGTGCTGGGTGCTCAGTACTCAGGGTGCTCGGTTCTCAGTACTCAGGGTGCTGGGGTGCTCATTCTCCGGTGCTGGGTGCTCAGTGCTCGGGGTGCTGGGGGCTCAGTGCTCGGGGGTGCTGGGTGCTCAGTACTCAGGGTGCTGGGTGCTCAGTACTCAGGGTGCTGGGTGCTCAGTGCTCGGGGTGCTCGGTGCTCAGTACTCAGGGTCCTTGGTGCTCAGTACTCGGGGTGCTGAGTGCTCAGTGCTCAGTGTGCTGGCTGCTCAATGCTCAGGGTCTGGGTGCTCAGTACTCAGGGTGCTGCGTGCTCAGTACTCAGGGTGCTGGGTGCTCAGTGCTCGGGGAGCTGGGTGCTCAGTGCTCAGGGTGCTGGTGCTCAGTACTTAGGGTGCTGGCTGCTCAGTGCTCGGGGTGCTCGGTGCTCAGTACTCAAGGTGCTGGGTGCTCAGTGCTCACGGTGCTGGGTGCTCAGTCCTCGGGGGTGCTCCGTGCTCAGTGCTCAGGGTGATGGGTGCTCAGTACTCAGGGTGCTCAGTGCTCAGTACTAAGGGTGCTCAGTGCTCAGTACTCAGGGTGCTCAGTGCTCAGTGCTCGGGGTGCTGGGGTGCTCAGTGCTCGGGGTGCTGGGTGCTCAGTGCTCAGTACTCAGCGTGCTGGGTGCTCAGTGCTCGGGGTGCTGGGTGCTCAGTACTCAGGGGTGCTGGCTGCTCAGTGCTCAGTTCTCAGCGTGCTGGGTGCTCAGTGCTCGGGGGTGCTGGGTCCTCAATGCTCAGGGTGCTGGGTGCTCAGTACTCAGGGTGCTGGGGTGCTCAGTGCTCGGGGTGCTGGTTCCTCAGTGCTCAGGGTGCTGGGTGCTCAGTACTCAGGGTGCTGGGTCCTCAGTGCTCAGGGTGCTGGGTGCTCAGTACTCATTGTGCTCAGTGCTCAGGGTGCTGGGTGCTCAGAACTCATGGTGCTGGGTGCTCAGTACTCAGGGTGCTGGGGTGCTCAGTACTCAGGGTGCTTGGTGCTCAGTACTCAGGGTGCTGGGTGCTCAGTGCTCAGGGTGCTCGGTGCTCAGTACTCATGGTGCTGGGTGCTCATTCTCGGGGTGCTGGGTGCTCAGTACTCAGGTTGCTCAGTGCTCAGGGTGCTCGGTGCTCAGTACTCATGGTGCTGCGTGCTCAGTACTCAGGGTGCTCGGTGCTCATTTCTCAGGGTGCTCGGTGCTCTGTGTTTGGGGTGCTGGGTGCTCAGTACTCAGGGTGGTGGGTGCGCAGTGCTCAGGGTGCTGGGTGCTCAGTGCTCAGGGTGCTGGGTGCTCAGTACTCAGTGCTCAGTACTCAGTGTGATCAGTGCTCAGTGTGCGGGGTGCTCAGAACTCAGTGTGCTGGGTGCTCAGTACTCAGGGTGCTGGGTGCTCAGTACTCAGGGTGCTTGGTGCTCAGTACTCAGGGTGCTGGGTGCTCAATGCTCAGGGTGCTCGGTGCTCAGTACTCATGGTGCTTGGTGCTCATTCTCGGGGTGCTGGGTGCTCAGTACTCAGGTTGCTCAGTACTCTGGGTGCTCGGTGCTCAGTACTCATGGTGCTGGGTGCTGAGTACTCAGGGTGCTCGGTGCTCAGTTCTCAGGGTGCTCGGTGCTCAGTGTTTGGGGTGCTGGGTGCTCAGTACTCAGGGTGCTGGGTGCTCAGTGCTCAGGGTGCTGGGTGCTCAGTGCTCAGGGTGCTGGGTGCTCAGTACTCATGGGTGCTCAGTGCTCAGTGCTCAGTACTCAGGGTGCTGGGTGCTCAGTACTCAGGGTGCTGGGTGCTCAGTGCTCGAGGGTGCCCGGTGCTCAGTGCTCGGGGTGCTCGGTGCTCAGTACTCAGGGTGCTGGGTGCTCAGTACTCAGGGTGCTGGGTGCTCAGTGCTGGGTGCTCAGTGCTCGGGGTGCTCGGTGCTCAGTACGTTGGGTGCTCAGTGCTCAGGGTGCTTGGTGCTCAGTGCTCAGGGTGCTGGGTGCTCAGTGCTCAGGGTGCTTGATGCTCAGTACTCAGGGTGCTGGGTGCTCAGCGCTCAGGGTGCTGGGTGCTCAGTGTTCGGGGTGCTGGGTGCTCAGTACTCAGTGTGCTGGGTGCTCAGTACTCAGGGTGCTGGGTGCTCAGAACTCGGGGTGCTGGGTGCTCAGTGCTCAGCGTGCTGGGTGCTCAGTACTCAGGGGTGCTCGGTGCTCAGTGCTTGGGGTGCTGGGTGCTCAGTACTCAGTGTGCTGGGTGCTCATTGCTCAGGGTGCTGGGTTCTCAGTGCTCAGGTGCTGGGTGCCCAGTACTCAGTGCTCAGGATGCTGGGTGCTCAGTGCTCAGGCTGCTGGGTGCTCAGTGCTCAGGGTGCTGGGTGCTCAGTACTCAGGGTGCTGGGTTCTCAGTACTCAGGGTGCTGGGTGCACAGTGCTAGGGGTGCTGGCTGCTCAGTGCTCGGGGTCTGGGTGCTCAGTACTCAGGGTGCTGGGTGCTCAGTACTCAGGGTGCTGGGTGCTCAGTGCTCAGGGTTCTGGGTGCTCAGTGCTCTGGGTGCTGGGGTGCTCAGTGCTCAGGGTGCTGGGGGCTCAGTGCTCAGTGTGCTGGGTGCTCAGTACTCAGGGTGCTGGGTGCTTAGTACTCAGGTTGCTCAGTGCTCAGTACACAGGGTGCTGGGTGCTCAGTGCTCGGGGTGCTGGGTGCTCAGTGCTCAGTACTCAGGGTGCTGAGTGCTCAGTGCTCGGGGTGCTGGGTGCTCAGTGCTCGGGGTGCTGGGTGCTTAGTACTCAGGGAGCTGGGTGCTCAGTGCTCAGGGTGCTGCGTGCTCAGTGCTCAGGGTGCTGGGGTGCTCAGTGATCGGGGGTGCTGGGTGCTCAGTACTCAGGGTGCTCAGTGATCGGCGAGCTCGGTGCTCAGTACTCAGGGTGCTGGGTGCTCAGTACTCAGGGTGCTCGGTGCTCAGTTCTCAGGTTGCTCGGTGCTCAGTGTTTGGGGTGCTGGGTGCTCAGTACTCAGGGTGCTGGGTGTTCAGTGCTCTGGGTGCTGGGTGCTCAGTGCCCAGGGTGCTGGGTGCTCAGTGCTCGGGGTGCCCGGTGCTCAGTGCTCGGGGGTGCTGGGTGCTCAGTACTCAGGGTGCTGGGTGCTCAGTACTCAGGGTGCTGGGTCCTCAGTGCTCAGGGTGCTGGGTGCTCAGTACTCAGGGTGCTGGGTGCTCAGTAATCAGTGTGCTTGGTGCTCAGTACTCAGGGTGCTGGGTGCTAAAAGCTCAGGGTGCTCGGTGCTCAGTACTCATGGTGCTGGGTGCTCATTCTCGGGGTGCTGGGTGCTCAGTACTCAGGTTGCTCAGTACTCTGGGTGTTCGGTGCTCAGTACTCATGGTGCTGGGTGCTCAGTACTCAGGGTGCTCGGTGCTCAGTTCTCAGGGTGCTCGGTGCTCAGTGTTTGGGCTGCTGGGTGCTCAGTACTCAGGGTGCTGGGTGCTCAGTGCTCAGGGTGCTGGGTGCTCAGTGCTCAGGGTGCTGGGTTCTCAGTACTCAGTGCTCAGGATGCTGGGTGCTCAGTGCTCAGGGTGCTCAGTGCTCAGTGCTCAGTACTCAGGGTGCTGGGTGCTCAGTACTCAGGGTGCTGGGTGCTCAGTGCTCGGGTTGCCCAGTGCTCAGTGCTCGGGGTGCTCGGTGCTCTGTACTCAGGGTGCTGGGTGCTCAGTACTCAGGGTGCTGGGTGCTCAGTGCTGGGTGCTCAGTGCTCGGGGTGCTCGGTGCTCAGTAGGTTGGGTGCTCAGTGCTCAGGGTGCTGGGTGCTCAGTGCTCAGGGTATTGGGTTGCTCAGTGCTCAGGGTGCTTGATGCTCAGTGCTCGGGGTGCGGGGTGCTCAGTACTCAGTGTGCTGGGTGCTCAGGTCCTCAGGGTGCTGGGTGCTCAGTACTCGGGGTGCTGGGTGCTCAGTGCTCAGCGTGCTGGGTGGCTCAGTACTCAGGGTGCTCGGTGCTCAGTGCTTGGGGTGCTGGGTGCTCAGTACTCAGGGTGCTGGTGCTCAGTGCTCAGGGTGCTGGGGTGCTCAGTGCTCAGGGTGCTGGGTGCCCAGTACTCAGTGCTCAGGATGCTGGGGTGCTCAGTGCTCGGGCTGCTGGTTGCTCAGTGCTCAGGGTGCTGGGTGCTCAGTACTCAGGGGTGCTGGGTTCTCAGTACTCAGGGTGCTGGGTGCACAGTGCTAGGGGTGCTGGGTGCTCAGTGCTCGGGGGTCTGGGTGCTCAGTACTCAGGGTGCTGGGTGCTCAGTACTCAGGGGTGCTGGGTGCTCAGTGCTCAGGGTGCTGGGGTGCTCAGTGCTCTGGGTGCTGGGTGCTCAGTGCTCAGGGTGCTGGGGCTCAGTGCTCAGTGTGCTGGGTGCTCAGTACTCAGGGTGCTGGGTGCTTAGTACTCAGGTTGCTCAGTGCTCAGTACACAGGGTGCTAGGTGCTCAGTGCTCGGGGTGCTGGGTGCTCAGTGCTCAGTACTCAGGGTGCTGAGTGCTCAGTGCTCGGGGTGCTGGGTGCTCAGTGCTCGGGGTGCTGGGTGCTCAGTACTCAGGGAGCTGGGTGCTCAGTGCTCAGGGTGCTGCGTGCTCAGTGCTCAGGGTGCTGGGGTGCTCAGTGGATCGGGGTGCTGGGGTGCTCAGTACTCAGGGTGCTCAGTGATCGGGGAGCTCGGTGCTCAGTACTCAGGGTGCTGGGTGCTCAGTACTCAGGGTGCTCGGTGCTCAGTTCTCAGGTTGCTCGGTGCTCAGTGTTTGGGGTGCTGGGTGCTCAGAACTCAGGGTGCTGGGTGTTCAGTGCTCAGGGTGCTGGGTGCTCAGTGCCCAGGGAGCAGGGTGCTCAGTGCTGGGGGGGCCCGGTGCTCAGTGCTCGGGTTGCTGGGTGCTCAGTACTCAGGGTGCTGGGGTGCTCAGTACTCAGGGGTGCTGGGTCCTCAGTGCTCAGGGTGCTGGGTGCTCAGTACTCAGGGTGCTGGGTGCTCAGTAATCAGTGTGCTTGGTGCTCAGTACTCAGGGTGCTGGGTGCTCAGTGCTCAGGGTGCTCGGTGCTCAGTACTCATGGTGCTGGGTGCTCATTCTCGGGGTGCTGGGTGCTCAGTACTCAGGTTGCTCAGTACTCTGGGTGTTCGGTGCTCAGTACTCATGGTGCTGGGTGCTCAGTACTCAGGGTGCTCGGTGCTCAGTTCTCAGGGTGCTCGGTGCTCAGTGTTTGGGCTGCTGGGTGCTCAGTACTCAGGGTGCTGGGTGCTCAGTGCTCAGGGTGCTGGGTGCTCAGTGCTCAGGGTGCTGGGTTCTCAGGACTCAGTGCTCAGGATGCTGGGTGCTCAGTGCTCAGGGTGCTCAGTGCTCAGTGCTCAGTACTCAGGGTGCTGGGTGCTCAGTACTCAGGGTGCTGGGTGCTCAGTGCTCGGGTTGCCCAGTGCTCAGTGCTCGGGGTGCTCGGTGCTCAGTACTCAGGGTGCTGGGTGCTCAGTACTCAGGGTGCTGGGTGCTCAGTGCTGGGTGCTCAGTGCTCGGGGTGCTCGGTGCTCAGTAGGTTGGGTGCTCAGTGCTCAGGGTGCTGGGTGCTCAGTGCTCAGGGTGCTGGGTGCTCCAGTGCTCAGGGTGCTTGATGCTCAGTGCTCGGGTGTGCGGGGGTGCTCAGTAACTCAGTGTGCTGGGTGCTCAGTCCTCAGGATGCTGGGTGTTCAGTACTCGGGGTGCTGGGTGCTCAGTGCTCAGCGTGCTGGGTGCTCAGTACTCAGGGTGCTCGGTGCTCAGTGCTTGGGATGCTGGGTGCTCAGTACTCAGGGTGCTGGGTGCACAGTGCTAGGGGTGCTGGGTGCTCAGTGCTCGGGGGTCTGGGTGCTCAGTACTCAGGGTGCTGGGTGCCCAGTACTCAGGGTGCTGGGTGCTCAGTGCTCAGGGTGCTGGGTGCTCAGTGCTCTGAGTGCTGGTGCTCAGTGCTCAGGGTGCTGGGACTCAGTGCTCAGGGTGCTGGGTGCTCAGTACTCAGGGTGCTGGGTGCTTAGTACTCAGGGTGCTCAGTGCTCAGTACACAGGGTGCTGGGTGCTCAGTGCTCGGGGTGCTGGGTGTTCAGTGCTCAGTACTCAGGGTGCTGGGTGCTCATTCTCGGGGTGCTGGGTGCTCAGTGCTCGGGGTGCTGGGTTGCTCAGTGCTTGGGGTGCTGGGTGCTCAGTACTCAGGGTGCTGGGTGCTCAGTGCTCAGGGTGCTGGGTGCTCAGTGCTGAGGGTGCTCAGTGCTCAGTGCTCAGTACTCAGGGTGCTGGGTGCTCAGTACTCAGGGTGCTGGGTGCTCAGTCCTCGGGGTGCTCCGTGCTCAGGGTGCTGGGTGCTCAGTACTAAGGGTGCTGGGTGCTCAGTGCTCGGGGTGCTGGGTGCTCAGTGCTCAGGGTGATCAGTGCTCAGTGCTCAGGGTGCTGGGTGCTAAGTCCTGATGGTGCTCAGTGCTCAGGGAGCTGGGTGCTCAGTACTCAGGGTGCTGGGTGCTCAGTGCTCAGGGTGCTGGGTGCTCAGTGCTCAGGGTGCTGGGTGCTCAGTACTCAGGGTGCTCAGTGCTCAGTACTCGGGTGCTTGGTGCTCAGTGCTCAGGGTGCTCAGTGCTCAGTGCTCGGGGTGCTGGGTGCTCAGTGCTCGGGGCGCTGGGTGCTCAGTGCTCGGGGTGCTGGGTGCTCAGTGCTCGGGGTGCTGGGTGCTCAGTGCTCAGGGTTCTCAGTGCTCAGTACTCAGTGCTCAGGGTGCTCAGTGCTCAGTGCTCAGGGTGCTGGGTGTTCAGTACTCAGGGTGCTGGGTGCTTAGTACTCAGGGTGCTCAGTGCTCAGTACACAGGGTGCTGGGTGCTCAGTGCTCGGGGTGCTGGGTGCTCAGTGCTCAGTAATCAGGGTGCTGGGTGCTCAGTGCCCGGCTTGCTGGGTGCTCAGTACTCAGCGTGCTGTGTGCTCAGTACTCAGGTGCTGGGTGCTCAGTGCTCAGGGTGCTGGGTGCTCAGTGCTCAGGGTGCTGGGTGCTCAGTGGATCGGGGTGCTGGGTGCTCAGTACTCAGGGTGCTCAGTGCTCGGGGAGCTCGGTGCTCAGTAGTCCGCGTGCTGGGTGCTCAGTACTCAGGGTGCTGGGTGCTCAGTACTCAGGGTGCTGGGTGCTCAGTACTCAGGGGTGCTGGGTGCTCAGTGCTCAGGGTGCTGGGTGCTCAGTGCTCTGGGTGCTGGGTGCTCAGGTGCTCAGGGTGCTGGGGTGCTCAGTGCTCTGGGTGCTGGGTGCTCAGTGCTCAGTACTCAGGGTGCTGAGTGCTCAGTGCTCGGGGTGCTGGGTGCTCAGTGCTCGGGGTGCTGGGTGCTCAGTACTCAGGGAGCTGGGTGCTCAGTGCTCAGGGTGCTGCGTGCTCAGTGCTCAGGGTGCTGGGTGCTCAGTGATCGGGGGTGCTGGGTGCTCAGTACTCAGGGTGCTCAGTGATCGGCGAGCCTCGGTGCTCAGTACTCAGGGTGCTGGGTGCTCAGTACTCAGGGTGCTCGGTGCTCAGTTCTCAGGTTGCTCGGTGCTCAGTGTTTGGGGTGCTGGGTGCTCAGTACTCAGGGTGCTGGGTGTTCAGTGCTCTGGGTGCTGGGTGCTCATTGCCCAGGGTGCTGGGTGCTCAGTGCTCGGGGTGCCCGGTGCTCAGTGCTCGGGGTGGCTGGGTGCTCAGTACTCAGGGTGCTGGGTGCTCAGTACTCAGGGTGCTGGGTCCTCAGTGCTCAGGGTGCTGGGTGCTCAGTACTCAGGGTGCTGGGTGCTCAGTAATCAGTGTGCTTGGTGCTCAGTACTCAGGGTGCTGGGTGCTAAAAGGCTCAGGGTGCTCGGTGCTCAGTACTCATGGTGCTGGGTGCTCATTCTCGGGGTGCTGGGGTGCTCAGTACTCAGGTTGCTCAGTACTCTGGGTGTTCGGTGCTCAGTACTCATGGTGCTGGGTGCTCAGTACTCAGGGTGCTCGGTGCTCAGTTCTCAGGGGTGCTCGGGTGCTCAGTGTTTGGCTGCTGGGTGCTCAGTACTCAGGGTGCTGGGTGCTCAGTGCTCAGGGTGCTGGGTGCTCAGTGCTCAGGGTGCTGGGTTCTCAGTACTCAGTGCTCAGGATGCTGGGTGCTCAGTGCTCAGGGTGCTCAGTGCTCAGTGCTCAGTACTCAGGGTGCTGGGGTGCTCAGTACTCAGGGTGCTGGGTGCTCAGTGCTCGGGTTGCCCAGTGCTCAGTGGCTCGGGGGTGCTCGGTGCTCTGTACTCAGGGTGCTGGGTGCTCAGTACTCAGGGTGCTGGGTGCTCAGTGCTGGGGTGCTCAGTGCTCGGGGTGCTCGGTGCTCAGTAGGTTGGGTGCTCAGTGCTCAGGGTGCTGGGGTGCTCAGTGCTCAGGGTATTGGGTGCTCAGTGCTCAGGGTGCTTGATGCTCAGTGCTCGGGGTGCGGGGTGCTCAGTACTCAGTGTGCTGGGTGCTCAGTCCTCAGGGTGCTGGGTGCTCAGTACTCGGGGTGGCTGGGTGCTCAGTGCTCAGCGTGCTGGGTGCTCAGTACTCAGGGTGCTCGGTGCTCAGTGCTTGGGGTGCTGGGTGCTCAGTACTCAGGGTGCTGGGTGCTCAGTGCTCAGGGTGCTGGGTGCTCAGTGCTCGGGGTGCTGGGTGCCCAGTACTCAGTGCTCAGGATGCTGGGTGCTCAGTGCTCGGGCTGCTGGTTGCTCAGTGCTCAGGGGTGCTTGGGTGCTCAGTACTCAGGGTGCTGGGTTCTCAGTACTCAGGGTGCTGGGTGCACAGTGCTAGGGGTGCTGGGTGCTCAGTGCTCGGGGTCTGGGTGCTCAGTACTCAGGGTGCTGGGTGCTCAGTACTCAGGGTGCTGGGTGCTCAGTGCTCAGGGGTGCTGGGTGCTCAGTGCTCTGGGTGCTGGGTGCTCAGTGCTCAGGGTGCTGGGGGCTCAGTGCTCAGTGTGCTGGGTGCTCAGTACTCAGGGTGCTGGGGTGCTTAGTACTCAGGTTGCTCAGTGCTCAGTACACAGGGTGCTGGGTGCTCAGTGCTCGGGGTGCTGGGTGCTCAGTGCTCAGTACTCAGGGTGCTGAGTGCTCAGTGCTCGGGGTGCTGGGTGCTCAGTGCTCGGGGTGCTGGGTGCTCAGTACTCAGGGAGCTGGGTGCTCAGTGCTCAGGGTGCTGCGTGCTCAGTGCTCAGGGTGCTGGGTGCTCAGTGATCGGGGTGCTGGGTGCTCAGTACTCAGGGTGCTCAGTGATCGGGGAGCTCGGTGCTCAGTACTCAGGGTGCTGGGTGCTCAGTACTCAGGGTGCTCGGTGCTCAGTTCTCAGGTTGCTCGGTGCTCAGTGTTTGGGGGTGCTGGGTGCTCAGAACTCAGGGTGCTGGGTGTTCAGTGCTCAGGGTGCTGGGTGCTCAGTGCCCAGGGAGCAGGGTGCTCAGTGCTGGGGGGGCCCGGTGCTCAGTGCTCGGGTTGCTGGGTGCTCAGTACTCAGGGTGCTGGGTGCTCAGTACTCAGGGTGCTGGGTCCCTCAGTGCTCAGGGTGCTGGGTGCTCAGTACTCAGGGTGCTGGGTGCTCAGTAATCAGTGGTGCTTGGTGCTCAGTACTCAGGGTGCTGGGTGCTCAGTGCTCAGGGTGCTCGGTGCTCAGTACTCATGGTGCTGGGTGGCTCATTCTCGGGGGTGCTGGGTGCTCAGTACTCAGGTTGCTCAGTACTCTGGGTGTGTTCGGTGCTCAGTACTCATGGTGCTGGGTGCTCAGTACTCAGGGTGCTCGGTGCTCAGTTCTCAGGGTGCTCGGGTGCTCAGTGTTTGGGCTGCTGGGTGCTCAGTACTCAGGGTGCTGGGTGCTCAGTGCTCAGGGATGCTGGGTGCTCAGTGCTCAGGGTGCTGGGTTCTCAGGACTCAGTGCTCAGGATGCTGGGTGCTCAGTGCTCAGGGTGCTCAGTGCTCAGTGCTCAGTACTCAGGGTGCTGGGTGCTCAGTACTCAGGGTGCTGGGTGCTCAGTGCTTCGGGTTGCCCAGTGCTCAGTGCTCGGGGTGCTCGGTGCTCAGTACTCAGGGTGCTGGTGCTCAGTACTCAGGGTGCTGGGTGCTCAGTGCTGGGTGCTCAGTGCTCGGGGTGCTCGGTGCTCAGTAGGTTGGGTGCTCAGTGCTCAGGGTGCTGGGTGCTCAGTGCTCAGGGTGCTGGGGTGCTCAGTGCTCAGGGTGCTTGATGCTCAGTGCTCGGGGTGCGGGGTGCTCAGTACTCAGTGTGCTGGGTGCTCAGTCCTCAGGATGCTGGGTGTTCAGTACTCGGGGTGCTGGGTGCTCAGTGCTCAGCGTGCTGGGTGCTCAGTACTCAGGGTGCTCCGTGCTCAGTGCTTGGGATGCTGGGTGCTCAGTACTCAGGGTGCTGGGTGCACAGTGCTAGGGGTGCTGGGTGCTCAGTGCTCGGGGTCTGGGTGCTCAGTACTCAGGGTGCTGGGTGCCCAGTACTCAGGGTGCTGGGTGCTCAGTGCTCAGGGTGCTGGGTGCTCAGTGCTCTGAGTGCTGGGTGCTCAGTGCTCAGGGTGCTGGGGACTCAGTGCTCAGGGTGCTGGGTGCTCAGTACTCAGGGTGCTGGGTGCTTAGTACTCAGGGTGCTCAGTGCTCAGTACACAGGGTGCTGGGTGCTCAGTGCTCGGGGTGCTGGGTGTTCAGTGCTCAGTACTCAGGGTGCTGGGTGCTCATTCTCGGGGTGCTGGTGTGCTCAGTGCTCGGGGTGCTGGGTGCTCAGTGCTTGGGGTGCTGGGTGCTCAGTACTCAGGGTGCTGGGTGCTCAGTGCTCAGGGTGCTGGTGCTCAGTGCTGAGGGTGCTCAGTGCTCAGTGCTCAGTACTCAGGGTGCTGGGTGCTCAGTACTCAGGGTGCTGGGTGCTCAGTCCTCGGGGTGCTCCGTGCTCAGGGTGCTGGGTGCTCAGTACTAAGGGTGCTGGGTGCTCAGTGCTCGGGGTGCTGGGGTGCTCAGTGCTCAGGGTGATCAGTGCTCAGTGCTCAGGGTGCTGGGTGCTAAGTCCTGATGGTGCTCAGTGCTCAGGGAGCTGGGGTGCTCAGTACTCAGGGTGCTGGGTGCTCAGTGCTCAGGGTGCTGGGTGCTCAGTGCTCAGGGTGCTGGGTGCTCAGTACTCAGGGTGCTCAGTGCTCAGTACTCGGGGTGCTTGGTGCTCAGTGCTCAGGGTGCTCAGTGCTCAGTGCTCGGGGTGCTGGGTGCCTCAGTGCTCGGGGCGCTGGGTGCTCAGTGCTCGGGGTGCTGGGTGCTCAGTGCTCGGGGTGCTGGGTGCTCAGTGCTCAGGGTTCTCAGTGCTCAGTACTCAGTGCTCAGGGTGCTCAGTGCTCAGTGCTCAGGGTGGCTGGGTGTTCAGTACTCAGGGTGCTGGGTGCTTAGTACTCAGGGTGCTCAGTGCTCAGTACACAGGGTGCTGGGTGCTCAGTGCTCGGGGTGCTGGGTGCTCAGTGCTCAGTAATCAGGGTGCTGGGTGCTCAGTGCCCGGCTTGCTGGGTGCTCAGTACTCAGCGTGCTGTGTGCTCAGTACTCAGGGTGCTGGTGCTCAGTGCTCAGGGTGCTGGGTGCTCAGTGCTCAGGGTGCTGGGTGCTCAGTGATCGGGGTGCTGGGTGCTCAGTACTCAGGGTGCTCAGTGCTCGGGGAGCTCGGTGCTCAGTAGTCCGCGTGCTGGGTGCTCAGTACTCAGGGTGCTGGTGTGCTCAGTACTCAGGGTGCGGGTGCTCAGTACTCAGGGTGCTGGGTGCTCAGTGCTCAGGGTGCTGGGTGCTCAGTGCTCTGGGTGCTGGGTGCTCAGTGCCTCAGGGTGCTGGGTGCTCAGTGCTCTGGGTGCTGGGGGCTCAGTGCTCAGTACTCAGGGTGCTGAGTGCTCAGTGCTCGGGGGTGCTGGGTGCTCAGTGCTCGGGGTGCTGGGGTGCTCAGTACTCAGGGAGCTGGGTGCTCAGTGCTCAGGGTGCTGCGTGCTCAGTGCTCAGGGTGCTGGGTGCTCAGTGATCGGGGTGCTGGGTGCTCAGTACTCAGGGGTGCTCAGTGATCGGCGAGCTCGGTGCTCAGTACTCAGGGTGCTGGGTGCCTCAGTACTCAGGGTGCTCGGTGCTCAGTTCTCAGGTTGGCTCGGTGCTCAGTGTTTGGGGTGCTGGGTGCTCAGTACTCAGGGTGCTGGGTGTTCAGTGCTCTGGGTGCTGGGTGCTCATTGCCCAGGGTGCTGGGTGCTCAGTGCTCGGGGTGCCCGGTGCTCAGTGCTCGGGGTGCTGGGTGCTCAGTACTCAGGGTGCTGGGTGCTCAGTACTCAGGGTGCTGGGTCCTCAGTGCTCAGGGTGCTGGGTGCTCAGTACTCAGGGTGCTGGGTGCTCAGTAATCAGTGTGCTTGGTGCTCAGTACTCAGGGTGCTGGGTGCTAAAAGCTCAGGGTGCTCGGTGCTCAGTACTCATGGTGCTGGGTGCTCATTCTCGGGGTGCTGGGTGCTCAGTACTCAGGTTGCTCAGTACTCTGGGGTGTTCGGTGCTCAGTACTCATGGTGCTGGGTGCTCAGTACTCAGGGTGCTCGGTGCTCAGTTCTCAGGGTGCTCGGTGCTCAGTGTTTGGGCTGCTGGGTGCTCAGTACTCAGGGTGCTGGGTGCTCAGTGCTCAGGGTGCTGGGTGCTCAGTGCTCAGGGTGCTGGGTTCTCAGTACTCAGTGCTCAGGATGCTGGGTGCTCAGTGCTCAGGGTGCTCGGTGCTCCAGTACTCATGGTGCTGGGTGCTCATTCTCGGGGTGCTGGGTGCTCAGTACTCAGGTTGCTCAGTACTCTGGGTGTTCGGTGCTCAGTACTCATGGTGCTGGGTGCTCAGTACTCAGGGTGCTCGGTGCTCAGTACTCATGGTGCTGGGTGCTCAGTACTCAGGGTGCTCGGTGCTCAGTTCTCAGGGTGCTCGGTGCTCAGTGTTTGGGCTGCTGGGTGCTCAGTACTCAGGGTGCTGGGTGCTCAGTGCTCAGGGTGCTGGGTGCTCAGTACTCAGGGTGCTGGGTGCTCAGTGCTCGGGTTGCCCAGTGCTCAGTGCTCGGGGTGCTCGGTGCTCTGTACTCAGGGTGCTGGGTGCTCAGTACTCAGGGTGCTGGGTGCTCAGTGCTGGTGCTCAGTGCTCGGGGTGCTCGGTGCTCAGTAGGTTGGGTGCTCAGTGCTCAGGGTGCTGGGTGCTCAGTGCTCAGGGTATTGGGTGCTCAGTGCTCAGGGTGCTTGATGCTCAGTGCTCGGGGTGCGGGGTGCTCAGTACTCAGTGTGCTGGGTGCTCAGTCCTCAGGGTGCTGGGTGCTCAGTACTCGGGGTACTGGGTGCTCAGTGCTCAGCGTGCTGGGTGCTCAGTACTCAGGGTGCTCGGTGCTCAGTGCTTGGGGTGCTGGGTGCTCAGTACTCAGGGTGCTGGGTGCTCAGTGCTCAGGGTGCTGGGTGCTCAGTGCTCAGGGTGCTGGGTGCCCAGTACTCAGTGCTCAGGATGCTGGGTGCTCAGTGCTCGGGCTGCTGGTTGCTCAGTGCTCAGGGTGCTGGGTGCTCAGTACTCAGGGTGCTGGGTTCTCAGTACTCAGGGTGCTGGGTGCACAGTGCTAGGGGTGCTGGGTGCTCAGTGCTCGGGGTCTGGGTGCTCAGTACTCAGGGTGCTGGGTGCTCAGTACTCAGGGTGCTGGTGCTCAGTGCTCAGGGTGCTGGGTGCTCAGTGCTCTGGGTGCTGGGTGCTCAGTGCTCAGGGTGCTGGGGGCTCAGTGCTCAGTGTGCTGGGTGCTCAGTACTCAGGGTGCTGGGTGCTTAGTACTCAGGTTGCTCAGTGCTCAGTACACAGGGTGCTGGGTGCTCAGTGCTCGGGGTGCTGGGTGCTCAGTGCTCAGTACTCAGGGTGCTGAGTGCTCAGTGCTCGGGGTGCTGGGTGCTCAGTGCTCGGGGTGCTGGGTGCTCAGTACTCAGGGAGCTGGGTGCTCAGTGCTCAGGGTGCTGCGTGCTCAGTGCTCAGGGTGCTGGGTGCTCAGTGATCGGGGTGCTGGGTGCTCAGTACTCAGGGTGCTCAGTGATCGGGGAGCTCGGTGCTCAGTACTCAGGGTGCTGGGTGCTCAGTACTCAGGGTGCTCGGTGCTCAGTTCTCAGGTTGCTCGGTGCTCAGTGTTTGGGGTGCTGGGTGCTCAGAACTCAGGGTGCTGGGTGTTCAGTGCTCAGGGTGCTGGGTGCTCAGTGCCCAGGGAGCAGGGTGCTCAGTGCTGGGGGGGCCCGGTGCTCAGTGCTCGGGTTGCTGGGGTGCTCAGTACTCAGGGTGCTGGGTGCTCAGTACTCAGGGTGCTGGGTCCTCAGTGCTCAGGGTGCTGGGTGCTCAGTACTCAGGGTGCTGGGTGCTCAGTAATCAGTGTGCTTGGTGCTCAGTACTCAGGGTGCTGGGTGCTCAGTTGCTCAGGGTGCTCGGTGCTCAGTACTCATGGTGCTGGGTGCTCATTCTCGGGGTGCTGGGTGCTCAGTACTCAGGTTGCTCAGTACTCTGGATGTTCGGTGCTTCAGTACTCATGGTGCTGGGTGCTCGATACTCAGGGTGCTCGGTGCTCAGTTCTCAGGGTGTTCGGTGCTCAGTGTTTGGGCTGCTGGGTGCTCAGTACTCAGGGTGCTGGGTGCTCAGTGCTCAGGGTGCTGGGTGCTCAGTGCTCAGGGTGCTGGGTTCTCAGGACTCAGTGCTCAGGATGCTGGGTGCTCAGTGCTCAGGGTGCTCAGTGCTCAGTGCTCAGTACTCAGGGTGCTGGGTGCCTCAGTACTCAGGGTGCTGGGGTGCTCAGTGCTCGGGTTGCCCAGTGCTCAGTGCTCGGGGTGCTCGGTGCTCAGTACTCAGGGGTGCTGGGTGCTCAGTACTCAGGGGTGCTGGGTGCTCAGTGCTGGGTGCTCAGTGCTAGGGGTGCTCGGTGCTCAGTAGGTTGGGTGCTCAGTGCTCAGGGTGCTGGGTGCTCCAGTGCTCAGGGTGCTGGGTGCTCAGTGCTCAGGGTGCTTGATGCTCAGTGCTCGGGGTGCGGGGGTGCTCAGTACTCAGTGTGCTGGGTGCTCAGTCCTCAGGATGCTGGGTGTTCAGTACTCGGGGTGCTGGGTGCTCAGTGCTCAGCGTGCTGGGTGCTCAGTACTCAGGGTGCTCGGTGCTCAGTGCTTGGGATGCTGGGTGCTCAGTTCTCAGGGTGCTGGGTGCACAGTGCTAGGGGTGCTGGGTGCTCAGTGCTCGGGGTCTGGGTGCTCAGTACTCAGGGTGCTGGGTGCCCAGTACTCAGGGTGCTGGGTGCTCAGTGCTCAGGGGTGCTGGGTGCTCAGTGCTCTGAGTGCTGGGTGCTCAGTGCTCAGGGGTGCTGGGGACTCAGTGCTCAGGGTGCTGGGTGCTCAGTACTCAGGGTGCTGGGTGCTTAGTACTCAGGGTGCTCAGTGCTCAGTACACAGGGTGCTGGGTGCTCAGTGCTCGGGGTGCTGGGTGTTCAGTGCTCAGTACTCAGGGTGCTGGGTGCTCATTCTCGGGGTGCTGGGTGCTCAGTGCTCGGGGTGCTGGGTGCTCAGTGCTTGGGGTGCTGGGTGCTCAGTACTCAGGGTGCTGGGTGCTCAGTGCTCAGGGTGCTGGGTGCTCAGTGCTGAGGGTGCTCAGTGCTCAGTGCTCAGTACTCAGGGTGCTGGGTGCTCAGTACTCAGGGTGCTGGGTGCTCAGTCCTCGGGGGTGCTCCGTGCTCAGGGTGCTGGGTGCTCAGTACTAAGGGTGCTGGGTGCTCAGTGCTCGGGGTGCTGGGTGCTCAGTGCTCAGGGTGATCACTGCTCAGTGCTCAGGGTGCTGGGTGCTCAGTCCTGATGGTGCTCAGTGCTCAGGGAGCTGGGTGCTCAGTACTCAGGGTGCTGGGTGCTCAGTGCTCAGGGTGCTGGGTGCTCAGTGCTCAGGGTGCTGGGTGCTCAGTACTCAGGGTGCTCAGTGCTCAGTACTCGGGGTGCTTGGTGCTCAGTGCTCAGGGTGCTCAGTGCTCAGTGCTCGGGGTGCTGGGTGCTCAGTGCTCGGGGCGCTGGGTGCTCAGTGCTCGGGGTGCTGGGTGCTCAGTGCTCGGGGTGCTGGGTGCTCAGTGCTCAGGGTTCTCAGTGCTCAGTACTCAGTGCTCAGGGTGCTCAGTGCTCAGTGCTCAGGGTGCTGGGTGTTCAGTACTCAGGGTGCTGGGTGCTTAGTACTCAGGGTGCTCAGTGCTCAGTACACAGGGTGCTGGGTGCTCAGTGCTCGGGGTGCTGGTGCTCAGTGCTCAGTAATCAGGGTGCTGGGTGCTCAGTGCCCGGCTTGCTGGGTGCTCAGTACTCAGCGTGCTGTGTGCTCAGTACTCAGGGTGCTGGGTGCTCAGTGCTCAGGGTGCTGGGTCCTCAGTGCTCAGGGTGCTGGGTGCTCAGTGATCGGGGTGCTGGGTGCTCAGTACTCAGGGTGCTCAGTGCTCGGGGAGCTCGGTGCTCAGTAGTCCGCGTGCTGGGTGTTCAGTACTCAGGGTGCTGGGTGCTCATTCTCGGGGTGCTGGGTGCTCAGTGCTCGGGGTGCTGGGTGCTCAGTACTCAGGGTGCTGGGGGCTCAGTACTCAGGGTGCTGGGTGCTCAGTACTCAGGGAGCTCGGTTCTCAGTACTAAGGGTGCTGGGTGCTCATTCTGAGGCTGCTGGGTGCTCAGTGCTCGGGGTGCTGGGTGTCTCAGTACTCAGGGTGCTGGGTGCTCAGTACTCAGGCTGCTGGGTGCTCAGTACTCAGGGTGATCTGTTCTCAGTACTCAGGGTGCTGGGTGCTCAGTGCTCGGGTGGTGGGTGCTCAGTATTCGGGGTGCTCAGTGCTCAGTACTCAGGGTGCTGGGTGCTCAGTACTCAGGGTGCTGGGTGCTCAGTGCTCCGGGTGCTCGGTGCTCAGTACTCGGGGTGCCGGGTGCTCAGTACTCTGGGTGCTGGGTGCTCAGTGCTCAGGGTGCTGGGTGCTCAGTGCTCCCGGTGCTGGGTGCTCAGTGCTGAGGGTGCTGGCTGCTCAGTGCTCAGGGTGCAGGGTGCTCAGTCCTCGGGGTGCTCCGTGCTCAGGGTGCTGGGTGCTCAGTGCTCAGGTTGCTGGGTGCTGAGTGCTCAGGGTGCTTGGTGCTCAGTGCTCGGGGTGCTCGGTGCTCAGTGCTCAGGGTCCTGGGTGCTCAGTACTCAGGGTGCTGGGTGCTTAGTACTCAGGGTGCTCAGTGCTCAGTACACAGGGTGCTGGGTGCTCAGTGCTCGGGGTGCTGGGTGCTCAGTGCTCAGTACTCAGGGTGCTGGGTGCTCAGTACTCAGGGTGCTGGGTGCTCAGTGCTCAGGGTGCTCGGTGATCAGTACTCAGGGTGCTGGGTGATCAGTGCTCAGGGTGCTGGGTACTCAGTACTCAGGGTGCTGGGTGCTCAGTGCTCAGGGGCTGGGTGCTCAGTGCTCAGGGTGCTGGGTGCTCAGTGCTCGGGGTGCTGGGTGCTCAGTGCTCGGGGTGCTGGGTGCTCAGTGCTCAGTGCTCAGGGTGCTGGGTGCTCAATGCTCAGGGTGCTGGTTGCTCAGTACTCAGGGTGCTGGGTGCTCAGTACTCAGGGTGCTGGGTGCTCAGTGCTCAGGGTGCTGGGTGCTCAGTACTCAGGGTGCTGGGTGCTCAGTGCTCGGGGTGCTGCGTGCGCAGTGCTCAGGGTGCTGGGTGCTCAGTGCTCAGGGTGCTGCGTGCCCAGTACCCAGGGTGCTGGGTGCTCAGTGCTCGGGGTGCTCGGTGCTCAGTACTCTTGGTGCTGGGTGATCAGTACTCTGGGTGCTGGGTGCTCAGTGCTCGGGGTGCTCGGTGCTCAGTGCTCAGGATGCTCAGTGCTCAGTACTCTTGGTGCTGGGTGCTCAGTACTCAGGGTGCTGGGTGCTCAGTGCTCGGGGTGCTCGGTGCTCAGTACTCAGGGTGCTGGGTGCTCAGTGCTCAGGGTGCTGGGTGCTCAGTACTCAGGGTGCTCAGTACTCAGTACTCAGGGTGCTGGGTGCTCAGTGCTTGGGTGCTGGGTGCTCAGTGCTCAGGGTGCTGGGTGCTCAGTGCTCAGGGTGCTTGGTGCTCAGTACTCGGGGTGCTCGGTGCTCAGTACTCAGGGTGCTGGGTGCTCAGTACTCAGGGTGCTGGGTGCTCAGTCCTCAGGGAGCTCAGTGCTCAGGGTGCTGGGTGCTCAGTGCTCAGGGTGCTGAGTGCTCAGTACTCAGGGTGCTGGGTGCTCAGTACTCAGGGTGCTGGGTTCTCAGTGCTCGGTGTGCTGGGTGCTCAGTGCTCAGGGTGCTCAGTGCTCAGTACTCAGGGTGCTGAGTGCTCAGTACTCAGGGTGCTGGGTGCTCAGTACTCAGGGTGCTGGGTTCTCAGTGCTCGGTGTGCTGGGGTGCTCAGTGCTCAGGGTGCTCAGTGCTCAGTACTCAGGCTGCTGGGGGCTCAGTACTTAGGGTGCTGGTGCTCAGTGCTCGGGTGCTCGGTGCTCAGTACTCAAGGTGCTGGCTGCTCAGTGCTCACGGTGCTGGGTGTTCAGTCCTCGGGGTGCTCTGTGCTCAGTGCTCAGGGGGCTGGGTGCTCAGTACTCAGGGTGCTCGGTGCTCAGTACTAAGGTGCTCAGTGCTCAGTACTCAGGGTGCTCAGTGCTCAGTGCTCAGGGTGCTGGGTGCTCAGTGCTCGGGGTGCTGGGTGCTCAGTGCTCAGTACTCAGGGTGCTGGGTGCTCAGTACTCAGGGTGCTGGGTGCTCAGTGCTCAGGGTGCTCGGTGATCAGTACTCAGGGTGCTGGGTGATCAGTGCTCAGGGGTGCTGGGTACTCGGTACTCAGGGTGCTGGGTGCTCAGTGCTCAGGCGGCTGGGTGCTCAGTGCTCAGGGTGCTGGGTGCTCAGTGCTCGGGGTGCTGGGTGCTCAGTGCTCGGGGTGCTGGGTGCTCAGTGCTCAGTGCTCAGGGTGCTGGGTGCTCAATGCTCAGGGTGCTGGTTGCTCAGTACTCAGGGTGCTGGGTGCTCAGTACTCAGGGTGCTGGGTGCTCAGTGCTCAGGGTGCTGGGTGCTCAGTGCTCGGGGTGCTGCGTGCGCAGTGCTCAGGGTGCTGGGTGCTCAGTGCTCAGGGTGCTGCGTGCCCAGTACACAGGGTGCTGGGTGCTCAGTGCTCGGGGTGCTCGGTGCTCAGTACTCTTGGTGCTGGGTGATCAGTACTCTGGGTGCTGGGTGCTCAGTGCTCGGGGTGCTCGGTGCTCAGTGCTCAGGATGCTCAGTGCTCAGTACTCTTGGTGCTGGGTGCTCAGTACTCAGGGTGCTGGGTGCTCAGTGCTCGGGGTGCTCGGTGCTCAGTACTCAGGGTGCTGGGTGCTCAGTGCTCAGTGTGCTGGGTGCTCAGTGCTTGGGGTGCTGGGTGCTCAGTGCTCAGGGTGCTGGGTGCTCAGTGCTCAGGGTGCTTGGTGCTCAGTACTCGGGGTGCTCGGTGCTCAGTACTCAGGGTGCTGGGTGCTCAGTACTCAGGGTGCTGGGTGCTCAGTCCTCAGGGAGCTCAGTGCTCAGGGTGCTGGGTGCTCAGTGCTCAGGGTGCTGAGTGCTCAGTACTCAGGGTGCTGGGTGCTCAGTACTCAGGGTGCTGGGTTCTCAGTGCTCGGTGTGCTGGGTGCTCAGTGCTCAGGGTGCTCAGTGCTCAGTACTCAGGGTGCTGAGTGCTCAGTACTCAGGGTGCTGGGTGCTCAGTACTCAGGGTGCTGGGTTCTCAGTGCTCGGTGTGCTGGGTGCTCAGTGCTCAGGGTGCTCAGTGCTCAGTACTCAGGCTGCTGGGGGCTCAGTACTTAGGGTGCTGGGTGCTCAGTGCTCGGGTGCTCGGTGCTCAGTACTCAAGGTGCTGGCTGCTCAGTGCTCACGGTGCTGGGTGTTCAGTCCTCGGGGTGCTCTGTGCTCAGTGCTCAGGGTGCTCAGTGCTCAGTGCTCGGGGTGCTGGGTGCTCAGTGCTCGGGGCGCTGGGTGCTCAGTGCTCGGGGTGCTGGGTGCTCAGTGCTCGGGGTGCTGGGTGCTCAGTGCTCAGGGTTCTCAGTGCTCAGTACTCAGTGCTCAGGGTGCTCAGTGCTCAGTGCTCAGGGTGCTGGGTGTTCAGTACTCAGGGTGCTGGGTGCTTAGTACTCAGGGTGCTCAGTGCTCAGTACACAGGGTGCTGGGTGCTCAGTGCTCGGGGTGCTGGGTGCTCAGTGCTCAGTAATCAGGGTGCTGGGTGCTCAGTGCCCGGCTTGCTGGGTGCTCAGTACTCAGCGTGCTGTGTGCTCAGTACTCAGGGTGCTGGGTGCTCAGTGCTCAGGGTGCTGGGTGCTCAGTGCTCAGGGTGCTGGGTGCTCAGTGATCGGGGTGCTGGTGCTCAGTACTCAGGGTGCTCAGTGCTCGGGGAGCTCGGTGCTCAGTAGTCCGCGTGCTGGGTGTTCAGTACTCAGGGTGCTGGGTGCTCATTCTCGGGGTGCTGGGTGCTCAGTGCTCGGGGTGCTGGGTGCTCAGTACTCAGGGTGCTGGAGGCTCAGTACTCAGGGTGCTGGGTGCTCAGTACTCAGGGAGCTCGGTTCTCAGTACTAAGGGTGCTGGGTGCTCATTCTGAGGCTGCTGGGTGCTCAGTGCTCGGGGTGCTGGGGTGCTCAGTACTCAGGGTGCTGGGTGCTCAGTACTCAGGCTGCTGGGTGCTCAGTACTCAGGGTGATCTGTTCTCAGTACTCAGGGTGCTGGGTGCTCAGTGCTCGGGGTGGTGGGTGCTCAGTATTCGGGGTGCTCAGTGCTCAGTACTCAGGGTGCTGGGTGCTCAGTACTCAGGGTGCTGGGTGCTCAGTACTCCGGGTGCTCGGTGCTCAGTACTCGGGGTGCCGGGTGCTCAGTACTCTGGGTGCTGGGTGCTCAGTGCTCAGGGTGCTGGGTGCTCAGTGCTCCCGGTGCTGGGTGCTCAGTGCTGAGGGTGCTGGCTGTGCTCAGTGCTCAGGGTGCAGGGTGCTCAGTCCTCGGGGTGCTCCGTGCTCAGGCGTGCTGGGTGCTCAGTGCTCAGGTTGCTGGGTGCTGAGTGCTCAGGGTGCTTGGTGCTCAGTGCTCGGGGTGCTCGGTGCTCAGTGCTCAGGGTCCTGGGTGCTCAGTACTCAGGGTGCTGGGTGCTTAGTACTCAGGGTGCTCAGTGCTCAGTACACAGGGTGCTGGGTGCTCAGTGCTCGGGGTGCTGGGTGCTCAGTGCTCAGTACTCAGGGTGCTGGGTGCTCAGTACTCAGGGTGCTGGGTGCTCAGTGCTCAGGGTGCTCGGTGATCAGTACTCAGGGTGCTGGGTGATCAGTGCTCAGGGTGCTGGGTACTCAGTACTCAGGGTGCTGGGTGCTCAGTGCTCAGGGGCTGGGTGCTCAGTGCTCAGGGTGCTGGGTGCTCAGTGCTCGGGGTGCTGGGTGCTCAGTGCTCGGGGTGCTGGGTGCTCAGTGCTCAGTGCTCAGGGTGCTGGTGCTCAATGCTCAGGGTGCTGGTTGCTCAGTACTCAGGGTGCTGGGTGCTCAGTACTCAGGGTGCTGGGTGCTCAGTGCTCAGGGTGCTGGGTGCTCAGTACTCAGGGTGCTGGGTGCTCAGTGCTCGGGGTGCTGCGTGCGCAGTGCTCAGGGTGCTGGGTGCTCAGTGCTCAGGGTGCTGCGTGCCCAGTACCCAGGGGTGCTGGGTGCTCAGTGCTCGGGGTGCTCGGTGCTCAGTACTCTTGGTGCTGGGTGATCAGTACTCTGGGTGCTGGGTGCTCAGTGCTCGGGGTGCTCGGTGCTCAGTGCTCAGGATGCTCAGTGCTCAGTACTCTTGGTGCTGGGTGCTCAGTACTCAGGGTGCTGGGTGCTCAGTGCTCGGGGTGCTCGGTGCTCAGTACTCAGGGTGCTGGGTGCTCAGTGCTCAGGGTGCTGGGTGCTCAGTACTCAGGGTGCTCAGTACTCAGTACTCAGGGTGCTGGGTGCTCAGTGCTTGGGGTGCTGGGTGCTCAGTGCTCAGGGTGCTGGGTGCTCAGTGCTCAGGGTGCTTGGTGCTCAGTACTCGGGGTGCTCGGTGCTCAGTACTCAGGGTGCTGGGTGCTCAGTACTCAGGGTGCTGGGTGCTCAGTCCTCAGGGAGCTCAGTGCTCAGGGTGCTGGGTGCTCAGTGCTCAGGGTGCTGAGTGCTCAGTACTCAGGGTGCTGGGTGCTCAGTACTCAGGGTGCTGGGTTCTCAGTGCTCGGTGTGCTGGGTGCTCAGTGCTCAGGGTGCTCAGTGCTCAGTACTCAGGGTGCTGAGTGCTCAGTACTCAGGGTGCTGGGTGCTCAGTACTCAGGGTGCTGGGTTCTCAGTGCTCGGTGTGCTGGGTGCTCAGTGCTCAGGGTGCTCAGTGCTCAGTACTCAGGCTGCTGGGGGCTCAGTACTTAGGGTGCTGGGTGCTCAGTGCTCGGGTGCTCGGTGCTCAGTACTCAAGGTGCTGGCTGCTCAGTGCTCACGGTGCTGGGTGTTCAGTCCTCGGGGTGCTCTGTGCTCAGTGCTCAGGGGCTGGGTGCTCAGTACTCAGGGTGCTCGGTGCTCAGTACTAAGGGTGCTCAGTGCTCAGTACTCAGGGTGCTCAGTGCTCAGTGCTCAGGGTGCTGGGTGCTCAGTGCTCGGGGTGCTGGGTGCTCAGTGCTCAGTACTCAGGGTGCTGGTGCTCAGTACTCAGGGTGCTGGGTGCTCAGTGCTCAGGGTGCTCGGTGATCAGCTACTCAGGGTGCTGGGTGATCAGTGCTCAGGGTGCTGGGTACTCGGTACTCAGGGTGCTGGGTGCTCAGTGCTCAGGGGCTGGGTGCTCAGTGCTCAGGGTGCTGGGTGCTCAGTGCTCGGGGTGCTGGGTGCTCAGTGCTCGGGGTGCTGGGTGCTCAGTGCTCAGTGCTCAGGGTGCTGGGTGCTCAATGCTCAGGGTGCTGGTTGCTCAGTACTCAGGGTGCTGGGTGCTCAGTACTCAGGGTGCTGGGTGCTCAGTGCTCAGGGTG
The DNA here is from genome assembly GCF_018167655.1 of Microtus oregoni. Lineage (NCBI taxonomy): Eukaryota > Metazoa > Chordata > Mammalia > Rodentia > Cricetidae > Microtus > Microtus oregoni. The sequence continues at coordinate 4,436,715 of NW_024544550.1, forward strand.
CTGGGTGCTCAGTGCTCGGGGTGCTGCGTGCGCAGTGCTCAGGGTGCTGGGTGCTCAGTGCTCAGGGTGCTGCGTGCCCAGTACACAGGGTGCTGGGTGCTCAGTGCTCGGGGTGATCGGTGCTCAGTACTCTTGGTGCTGGGTGATCAGTACTCTGGGTGCTGGGTGCTCAGTGCTCGGGGTGCTCCGGTGCTCAGTGCTCAGGATGCTCAGTGCTCAGTACTCTTGGTGCTGGGTGCTCAGTACTCAGGGTGCTGGGTGCTCAGTGCTCGGGGTGCTCGGTGCTCAGTACTCAGGGTGCTGGGTGCTCAGTGCTCAGTGTGCTGGGTGCTCAGTGCTTGGGGTGCTGGGTGCTCAGTGCTCAGGGTGCTGGGTGCTCAGTGCTCAGGGTGCTTGGTGCTCAGTACTCGGGGTGCTCGGTGCTCAGTACTCAGGGTGCTGGGTGCTCAGTACTCAGGGTGCTGGGTGCTCAGTCCTCAGGGAGCTCAGTGCTCAGGGTGCTGGGTGCTCAGTGCTCAGGGTGCTGAGTGCTCAGTACTCAGGGTGCTGGGTGCTCAGTACTCAGGGTGCTGGGTTCTCAGTGCTCGGTGTGCTGGGTGCTCAGTGCTCAGGGTGCTCAGTGCTCAGTACTCAGGGTGCTGAGTGCTCAGTACTCAGGGTGCTGGGTGCTCAGTACTCAGGGTGCTGGGTTCTCAGTGCTCGGTGTGCTGGGTGCTCAGTGCTCAGGGTGCTCAGTGCTCAGTACTCAGGCTGCTGGGTGCTCAGTACTTAGGGTGCTGGGTGCTCAGTGCTCGGATGCTCGGTGCTCAGTACTCAAGGTGCTGGCTGCTCAGTGCTCACGGTGCTGGGTGTTCAGTCCTCGGGGTGCTCTGTGCTCAGTGCTCAGGGGGCTGGGTGCTCAGTACTCAGGGTGCTCTGTGCTCTGTACTAAGGGTGCTCAGTGCTCAGTACTCAGGGTGCTCAGTGCTCAGTGCTCAGGGTGCTGGGTGCTCAGTGCTCCGGGTGCTGGGTGCTCAGTACTCAGGGTGTTGGGTGCTCAGTACTCAGGGTGCTGGGTGCTCAGTGCTCGGGGTGCTCAGTGCTCAGTACGTTGGGTGCTCAGTAACTCAGGGTGCTGGGTGCTCAGTGCTCAGGGTGCTGGGTGCTCAGTGCTCAGGGTGTTGGGTGCTCAGTGCTCAGGGTGCTGGGTGCTCAGTACTCAGGGTGCTGGGTGCTCAGTGCTCAGGGTGCTGGGTGCTCAGTGCTCAGGGTGCTGGTGCTCAGTACTCAGGGTGCTCGGTGCTCAGTACTCAGGGTGCTGGGTGCTCAGTGCTCAGGGTACTGGGTGCTCAGTACTCAGGGTGCTGGGTGCTCAGTACTCAGGGTGCTGGGTGCTCAGTGCTCGGGGTGCTCGCTGCTCAGTACTCTTATTGCTGGTGCTCATTACTCAGGGTGCTGGGTGCTCAGTGCTCGGGGTGCTCGGTGCTCAGTGCTCAGGATGCTCGGTGCTCATTACTCTTGGTGCTGGGTGCTCAGTACTCAGGGTGCTGGGTGCTCAGTGCTCGGGGTGCTCGGTGCTCAGTACTCAGGGTGCTGGGTGCTCAGTGCTCCGGCTGCTGGGTGCTCAGTACTCAGGGTGCTCAGTATTCAGTACTCAGGGTGCTGGGTGCTCAGTGCTTGGGGTGCTGGGTGCTCATGGCTCAGGGTGCTGGGTGCTCAGTACTCGGGGTGCTGGATGCTCAGTACTCGGGGTACTCGGTGCTCAGTACTCAGGGTGCTGGGTGGTCAGTACTCAGGGTGCTGGGTGCTCAGTGCTCAGGGTGCTGGGTGCTCAGTACTCAGGGTGCTATGTGCTCAGTGCTCAGGGTGCTGGGTGCTCAGTGCTCGGGGTGCTGGGTGCTCAGTGCTCAGGGTGCTGGGTGCTCAGTACTTAGGGTGCTGGGTGCTCAGTGCTCGGGTGCTCAGTGCTCAGTACTCAAGGTGCTGGGTGCTCAGTGCTCAAGGTGCTGGTGCTCAGTCCTCGGGGTGCTCCGTGCTCAGTGCTCAGGGTGCTGGGTGCTCAGTACTCAGGGTGCTGGGTGCTCAGTGCTCGGGTGCTGGGTCCTCAGGGCTCAGGGTGCTGGGTGCTCAGTACTCAGGGTGCTGGGTCCTCAGTGCTCCGGGTGCTGGGTGCTCAGTACTCAGTGTGCTCAGTGCTCAGGGTGCTGTGTGCTCAGAACTCATGTGCTGGGTGCTCAGTACTCAGGGTGCTGGGTGCTCAGTACACAGGGTGCTTGGTGCTCAGTACTCAGGGTGCTGGGTGCTCAGTGCTCAGGGTGCTCGGTGCTCAGTACTCATGGTGCTGGGTGCTCAGTACTCAGGGTGCTGGGGTCCTCAGTGCTCCGGGTGCTGGGTGCTCAGTACTCAGTGTGCTCAGTGCTCAGGGTGCTGTGTGCTCAGAACTCATGGTGCTGGGTGCTCAGTACTCAGGGTGCTGGGTGCTCAGTACAACAGGGTGCTTGGTGCTCAGTACTCAGGGTGCTGGGTGCTCAGTACTCAGTGTGCTCAGTGCTCAGGTGCTGTGTGCTCAGAACTCATGGTGCTGGGTGCTCAGTACTCAGGGTGCTGGGTGCTCAGTACACAGGGTGCTGGGTGCTCAGTCCTCAGGGAGCTCAGTGCTCAGGGTGCTGGGTGCTCAGTGCTCAGGGTGCTGAGTGCTCAGTACTCAGGGTGCTGGGTGCTCAGTACTCAGGGTGCTGGGTTCTCAGTGCTCGGTGTGCTGGGTGCTCAGTGCTCAGGGTGCTCAGTGCTCAGTACTCAGGCTGCTGGGTGCTCAGTACTTAGGGTGCTGGGTGCTCAGTGCTCGGGTGCTCGGTGCTCAGTACTCAAGGTGCTGGCTGCTCAGTGCTCACGGTGCTGGGTGTTCAGTCCTCGGGGTGCTCTGTGCTCAGTGCTCAGGGGGCTGGGTGCTCAGTACTCAGGGTGCTCGGTGCTCAGTACTAAGGGTGCTCAGTGCTCAGTACTCAGGGTGCTCAGTGCTCAGTGCTCAGGGTGCTGGGTGCTCAGTGCTCGGGGTGCTGGGTGCTCAGTGCTCAGTACTCAGGGTGCTGGGTGCTCAGTACTCAGGGTGCTGGGTGCTCAGTGCTCAGGGTGCTCGGTGATCAGTACTCAGGGTGCTGGGTGATCAGTGCTCAGGGTGCTGGGTACTCGGTACTCAGGGTGCTGGGTGCTCAGTGCTCAGGGGCTGGGTGCTCAGTGCTCAGGGTGCTGGGTGCTCAGTGCTCGGGGTGCTGGGTGCTCAGTGCTCGGGGTGCTGGGTGCTCAGTGCTCAGTGCTCAGGGTGCTGGGTGCTCAATGCTCAGGGTGCTGGTTGCTCAGTACTCAGGGTGCTGGGTGCTCAGTACTCAGGGTGCTGGGTGCTCAGTGCTCAGGGTGCTGGGTGCTCAGTGCTCGGGGTGCTGCGTGCGCAGTGCTCAGGGTGCTGGGTGCTCAGTGCTCAGGGTGCTGCGTGCCCAGTACACAGGGTGCTGGGTGCTCAGTGCTCGGGGTGCTCGGTGCTCAGTACTCTTGGTGCTGGGTGATCAGTACTCTGGGTGCTGGGTGCTCAGTGCTCGGGGTGCTCGGTGCTCAGTGCTCAGGATGCTCAGTGCTCAGTACTCTTGGTGCTGGGTGCTCAGTACTCAGGGTGCTGGGTGCTCAGTGCTCGGGGTGCTCGGTGCTCAGTACTCAGGGTGCTGGGTGCTCAGTGCTCAGTGTGCTGGGTGCTCAGTGCTTGGGTGCTGGGTGCTCAGTGCTCAGGGTGCTGGGGTGCTCAGTGCTCAGGGTGCTTGGTGCTCAGTACTCGGGGTGCTCGGTGCTCAGTACTCAGGGTGCTGGGTGCTCAGTACTCAGGGTGCTGGGTGCTCAGTCCTCAGGGAGCTCAGTGCTCAGGGTGCTGGGTGCTCAGTGCTCAGGGTGCTGAGTGCTCAGTACTCAGGGTGCTTGGTGCTCAGTACTCAGGGTGCTGGGTTCTCTAGTGCTCGGTGTGCTGGGTGCTCAGTGCTCAGGGTGCTCAGTGCTCAGTACTCAGGGTGCTGAGTGCTCAGTACTCAGGGTGCTGGGTGCTCAGTACTCAGGGTGCTGGTTCTCAGTGCTCGGTGTGCTGGGTGCTCAGTGCTCAGGGTGCTCAGTGCTCAGTACTCAGGCTGCTGGGTGCTCAGTACTTAGGGTGCTGGGTGCTCAGTGCTCGGATGCTCGGTGCTCAGTACTCAAGGTGCTGGCTGCTCAGTGCTCACGGTGCTGGGTGTTCAGTCCTCGGGTGCTCTGTGCTCAGTGCTCAGGGGGCTGGGTGCTCAGTACTCAGGGTGCTCTGTGCTCTGTACTAAGGGTGCTCAGTGCTCAGTACTCAGGGTGCTCAGTGCTCAGTGCTCAGGGTGCTGGGTGCTCAGTGCTCTCGGGTGCTGGGTGCTCAGTACTCAGGGTGTTGGGTGCCTCAGTACTCAGGTGCTGGGTGCTCAGTGCTCGGGGTGCTCAGTGCTCAGTACGTTGGGTGCTCAGTACTCAGGGTGCTGGGTGCTCAGTGCTCGGGGTGCTGGGTGCTCAGTGCTCAGTACTCAGGGTGCTGGGTGCTCAGTACTCAGGGTGCTGGGTGCTCAGTGCTCAGGGTGCTCGGTGATCAGTACTCAGGGTGCTGGGTGATCAGTGCTCAGGGTGCTGGGTACTCGGTACTCAGGGTGCTGGGTGCTCAGTGCTCAGGGGCTGGGTGCTCAGTGCTCAGGGTGCTGGGTGCTCAGTGCTCGGGGTGCTGGGTGCTCAGTGCTCGGGGTGCTGGGTGCTCAGTGCTCAGTGCTCAGGGTGCTGGGTGCTCAATGCTCAGGGTGCTGGTTGCTCAGTACTCAGGGTGCTGGGTGCTCAGTACTCAGGGTGCTGGGTGCTCAGTGCTCAGGGTGCTGGGTGCTCAGTGCTCGGGGTGCTGCGTGCGCAGTGCTCAGGGTGCTGGGTGCTCAGTGCTCAGGGTGCTGCGTGCCCAGTACACAGGGTGCTGGGTGCTCAGTGCTCGGGGTGCTCGGTGCTCAGTACTCTTGGTGCTGGGTGATCAGTACTCTGGGTGCTGGGTGCTCAGTGCTCGGGGTGCTCGGTGCTCAGTGCTCAGGATGCTCAGTGCTCAGTACTCTTGGTGCTGGGTGCTCAGTACTCAGGGTGCTGGGTGCTCAGTGCTCGGGGTGCTCGGTGCTCAGTACTCAGGGTGCTGGGTGCTCAGTGCTCAGTGTGCTGGGTGCTCAGTGCTTGGAGTGCTGGGTGCTCAGTGCTCAGGGTGCTGGGTGCTCAGTGCTCAGGGTGCTTGGTGCTCAGTACTCGGGGTGCTCGGTGCTCAGTACTCAGGGTGCTGGGTGCTCAGTACTCAGGGTGCTGGGTGCTCAGTCCTCAGGGAGCTCAGTGCTCAGGGTGCTGGGTGCTCAGTGCTCAGGGTGCTGAGTGCTCAGTACTCAGGGTGCTGGGTGCTCAGTACTCAGGGTGCTGGGTTCTCAGTGCTCGGTGTGCTGGGTGCTCAGTGCTCAGGGTGCTCAGTGCTCAGTACTCAGGGTGCTGAGTGCTCAGTACTCAGGGTGCTGGGTGCTCAGTACTCAGGGTGCTGGGTTCTCAGTGCTCGGTGTGCTGGGTGCTCAGTGCTCAGGGTGCTCAGTGCTCAGTACTCAGGCTGCTGGGTGCTCAGTACTTAGGGTGCTGGGTGCTCAGTGCTCGGATGCTCGGTGCTCAGTACTCAAGGTGCTGGCTGCTCAGTGCTCACGGTGCTGGGTGTTCAGTCCTCGGGGTGCTCTGTGCTCAGTGCTCAGGGGGCTGGGTGCTCAGTACTCAGGGTGCTCTGTGCTCTGTACTAAGGGTGCTCAGTGCTCAGTACTCAGGGTGCTCAGTGCTCAGTGCTCAGGGTGCTGGGTGCTCAGTGCCCGGGTGCTGGGTGCTCAGTACTCAGGGTGTTGGGTGCTCAGTACTCAGGGTGCTGGGTGCTCAGTGCTCGGGGGTGCTCAGTGCTCAGTACGTTGGGTGCTCAGTACTCAGGGTGCTGGGTGCTCAGTGCTCAGGGTGCTGGGTGCTCAGTGCTCAGGGTGTTGGGTGCTCAGTGCTCAGGGTGCTGGGTGCTCAGTACTCAGGGTGCTGGGTGCTCAGTGCTCAGGGTGCTGGTGCTCAGTGCTCAGGGTGCTGGGTGCTCAGTACTCAGGGTGCTCGGTGCTCAGTACTCAGGGTGCTGGGTGCTCAGTGCTCAGGGTACTGGGTGCTCAGTACTCAGGGTGCTGGGTGCTCAGTACTCAGGGTGCTGGGTGCTCAGTGCTCGGGGTGCTCGCTGCTCAGTACTCTTATTGCTGGTGCTCATTACTCAGGGTGCTGGGTGCTCAGTGCTCGGGGGTGCTCGGTGCTCAGTGCTCAGGATGCTCGGTGCTCATTACTCTTGATGCTGGGTGCTCAGTACTCAGGGTGCTGGGTGCTCAGTGCTCGGGGTGCTCGGTGCTCAGTACTCAGGGTGCTGGGTGCTCAGTGCTCCGGGTGCTGGGTGCTCAGTACTCAGGGTGCTCAGTATTCAGTATTCAGGGTGCTGGGTGCTCAGTGCTTGGGGTGCTGGGTGCTCATGGCTCAGGGTGCTGGGTGCTCAGTACTCGGGGTGCTGGATGCTCAGTACTCGGGGTACTCGGTGCTCAGTACTCAGGGTGCTGGGTGGTCAGTACTCAGGGTGCTGGGGTGCTCAGTGCTCAGGGTGCTGGGTGCTCAGTACTCAGGGTGCTATGTGCTCAGTGCTCAGGGTGCTGGGTGCTCAGTGCTCGGGGTGCTGGGTGCTCAGTGCTCAGGGTGCTGGGTGCTCAGTACTTAGGGTGCTGGGTGCTCAGTGCTCGGGGTGCTCAGTGCTCAGTACTCAAGGTGCTGGGTGCTCAGTGCTCAAGGTGCTGGGTGCTCAGTCCTCGGGGTGCTCCGTGCTCAGTGCTCAGGGGTGCTGGGTGCTCAGTACTCAGGGTGCTCAGTGCTCAGTACTAAGGGTGCTCAGTGCTCAGTACTCAGGGTGCTCAGTGCTCACTGCTCGGGGTGCTGGGTGCTCAGTGCTCGGGGTGCTGGGTGCTCAGTACTCAGGGTGCTGGGTGCTCAGTGCTCAGTACTCAGCGTGCTGGGTGCTCAGGGCTCGGGGGTGCTGGGTCGTCAGTGCTCAGGGTGCTGGGTGCTCAGTACTCAGGGTGCTGGGTGCTCAGTGCTCGGGGTGCTGGGTCCTCAGGGCTCAGGGTGCTGGGTGCTCAGTACTCAGGGTGCTGGGTCCTCAGTGCTCCGGGTGCTGGGGTGCTCAGTACTCAGTGTGCTCAGTGCTCAGGGTGCTGTGTGCTCAGAACTCATGGTGCTGGGTGCTCAGTACTCAGGGTGCTGGGTGCTCAGTACACAGGGTGCTTGGTGCTCAGTACTCAGGGTGCTGGGTGCTCAGTGCTCAGGGTGCTCGGTGCTCAGTACTCATGGTGCTGGGTGCTCATTCTCGGGGTGCTGGGTGCTCAGTACTCAGGTTGCTCAGTACTCTGGGTGCTCGGTTGCTCAGTACACATGGTGCTGGGTGCTCAGTACTCAGGGTGCTCGGTGCTCAGTTCTCAGGGTGCTCGGTGCTCAGTGTTTTCGGTGCTGGGTGCTCAGTACTCAGTGTGCTGTTTGCTCAGTGCTCAGGGTGCTGTGTGCTCAGTGCTCAGGGTGCTGGGTGCTCAGTACTCAGTGCTCAGGATGCTGGGTGTTCAATGCTCAGGGTGCTGGGTGCTCAGTGCTCAGGGTGCTCAGTGCTCAGTGCTCAGTACTCAGGGTGCTGGGTGCTCAGTACTCAGGGTGCTGGGTGCTCAGTGCTCGTGGTGCCCGGTGCTCAGTGCTCGGGGTGCTGGGTGCTCAGTACTCAGGGTGCTGGGTGCTCAGTGCTCGGGGTGCTGGGTCCTCAGTGCTCAGTAATCAGGGTGCTATGTGCTCAGTGCTCGGGGTGCTGGGTGCTCAGTACTCAGCGTGCTGGGTGCTCAGTACTCCGGGTGCTGGGTGCTCAGTGCTCAGGGTGCTGGGTGCTCAGTGCTCAGGGTGCTGGGTGCTCAGTGATCGGGGTACTGGGTGCTCAGTACTCAGGGTGCTCAGTGCTCGGGGAGCTCGGTGCTCAGTAGTCAGCGTGCTGGGTGCTCAGTACTCAGTGCTCGGGGTCCTGGGTGCTCCGTGCGTGGGGTGCTGGGTGCTCAGTGCTCTGGGTGCTTAGTGCTCAGTACTCAGGGTGCTGGGTGCTCAGTACTCAGGGTGCTGTGTGCTCATCCTCGGGGTGCTGGGTGCTCAGTGCTCGGGGTGCTGGGTGCTCAGCACTCAGGGTGCTGGGGGCTCAGTACTCAGGGTGCTGGTTGCTCAGTACTCAGGGTGCTCGGATCTCAGTACTAAGGGTGGTGGGTGCTCATTCTGAGGCTGCTGGGTGCTCAGTGCTCGGGGTGCTGGGTGCTCAGTACTCAGGGTGCTGGGTGCTCAGTACTCAGGCTGCTGGGTTCTCAGTACTCAGGGTGATCTGTTCTCAGTACTCAGGGTGCTGGGTGCTCAGTTCTCGGGGTGCTGGGTGCTCAGTACTCAGGGTGCTGGGTGCTCATTGCTCAGGGTGCTGGGTGCTCAGTACTCAGCGTGCTTGGTGCTCAGTGCTCGGGGTGCTGCGTGCTCAGTGCTCAGGGTGCTGGGTGCTCAGTACTCAGGGTGCTGGGTGCTCAGTGCTCGGGGTGCTCGGTGCTCATTACTCGGGGTGCTGGGTGCTCAGTACTCGGGGTGCTGGGTGCTCAGTGCTCAGGGTGCTGGGTGCTCAGTGCTCCGGGGTGCTCAGTGCTGAGGGTGCTGCCTGCTCAGTGCTCAGGGTGCTGGATGCTCAGTACTCAGCGTGCTCGGTACTCAGTACTCAGGGTGCTCAGTGCTCAGTACTCAGCGTGCTTTGTGCTCAGTGCTCAGGGTGCTGGGTGCTCAGTACTCAGGGTGCTGGGTGCTCAGTACTCAGGGTGCTGGGTGCTCAGTACTCAGCGTGCTGGGTGCTCAGTGCTCGGGGTGCTCGGTGATCAGTACTCAGGGTGCTAGGTGCTCAGTGCTTAGGGTGCTGGGTACTCAGTACTCAGGGTGCTGGGTGCTCAGTGCTCGGGGTGCTGGGTGCTCAGTGCTCAGTGCTCAGGGTGCTGGGTGCTCAGTGCTCAGTGCTCAGGGTGCTGGTTGCTCAGTACTCAGGGTGCTGGGTGCTCAGTACTCAGGGTGCTGGGTGCTCATTGCTCAGGGTGCTGGGTGCTCAGTACTCAGCGTGCTGGGTGCTCAGTGCTCGGGGTGCTGCGTGCTCAGTGCTCAGGGTGCTGGGTGCTCAGTGCTCAGGGTGCTGGGTGCTCAGTACTCAGGGTGCTGGGTGCTCAGTGCTCGGGGTGCTCGGTGCTCCGTACTCTTGGTGCTGGGTGCTCAGTACTCAGGGTGCTGGGTGCTCAGTGCTCGGGGTGCTCGGTGCTCAGTGCTCAGGATGCTCGGTGCTCAGTACTCTTGGTGCTGGGTGCTCAGTACTCAGGGTGCTGGGTGCTCAGTGCTCGGGGTGCTCAGTGCTCAGTACTCAGGGTGCTGGGTGCTCAGTGCTCAGGGTGCTGGGTGCTCAGTACTCAGGTGCTCGGTGCTCAGTACTCAGGGTGCTGTGTGCTCAGTGCTCAGGGTGCTGGGTGCTAAGTACTCAGGGTGCTGGGTGCTCAGTACTCAGGGTGCTGGGTGCTCAGTGCTCAGGGTGCTGGGTGCTCAGTGCTCAGGGTGCTGGGTGCTCAGTACTCAGTGTGCTGGGTGCTTAGTGCTCGAGGTGCTCGGTGCTCAGTACTCAAGGTGCTGGGTGCTCAGTGCTCAGGGTGCTGGGTGCTCAGTGCTCGGGTTGCTGGGTGCTGAGGGCTCAGGGTGCTGGGTGCTCAGTGCTCGGGGTGCTCGGTGCTCAGTGCTCAGGGTCCTGGGTGCTCAGTACTCAGCGTGCTTGGTGCTTAGTACTCAGGGTGCTCAGTGCTCAGTACACAGGGTGCTGGGTGCTCAGTGCTCGGGGTGCTGGGTGCTCAGTGCTCAGTACTCAGGGTGCTGGGTGCTCAGTGCTCCGGGTGCTGGGTGCTCAGTACTCAGGGTGCTGGGTGCTCAGTACTCAGGCTGCTGGGTGCTCAGTACTCAGGGTGATCTGTTCTCAGTACTCAGGGTGCTGGGTGCTCAGTGCTCGGGGTCCCTGGGTGCACAGTACTCGGGGTGCTCAGTGCTCAGTACTCAGGGTGCTGGGTGCTCAGTACTCAGGGTGCTGGGTGCTCAGTGCTCGGGGTGCTCGGTGCTCAGTACTCGGGGTGCTGGGTGCTCAGTACTCGGTGTGCTGGGTTCTCAGTGCTCAGGGTGCTGGGTGCTCAGTGCTCCGGGTGCTGGGTGCTCAGTGCTGAGGGTGCGGGCTGCTCAGTGCTCAGGGTGCTGATGCTCAGTACTCAGCGTGCTCGGTGCTCAGTACTCAGGGTGCTCAGTGCGCAGTACTCAGCGTGCAGGGTGCTCAGTGCTCAGGGTCCTCGGTGCTCAGTACTCAGGGTGCTCAGTGCTCAGTACTCAGCGTGCTTTGTGCTCAGTGCTCAGGGTGCTGGGTGCTCAGTACTCAGGGTGCTGGTGCTCAGTACTCAGGGTGCTGGGTGCTCAGTACTCAGTGTGCTGGGTGCTCAGTATTCGGGGTGCTCGGTGATCAGTACTCAGGGTGCTAGGTGCTCAGTGCTTAGGCTGCTGGGTACTCAGTACTCAGGGTGCTGGGGTGCGCAGTGCTCAGGGTGCTGGGTGCTCAGTGCTCACGGTGCTGGGTGCTCAGTGCTCGGGGTGCTGGGTGCTCAGTGCTCGGGTGCTGGGTGCTCAGTGCTCAGTGCGCAGGGTGCTGGGTGCTCAGTGCTCAGTGCTCAGGGTGCTGGTTGCTCAGTACTCAGGGTGCAGGGTGCTCAGTACTCAGGGTGCTGGGTGCTCAGTGCTCAGGGTGCTGGGTGCTCAGTACTCAGGGTGCTGGGTGCTCAGTGCTCGGGGTGCTGCGTGCTCAGTGCTCAGGGTGCTGGGTGCTCAGTGCTCAGTGTGCTGGGTGCTCAGTACTCAGGGTGCTGGGTGCTCAGTGCTCGGGGTGCTCGGTGCTCAGTACTCTTGGTGCTGGGTGCTCAGTACTCAGGGTGCTGGGTGCTCAGTGCTCGGGGTGCTCGGTGCTCAGTGCTCAGAATGCTCGGTGCTCAGTACTCTTGGTGCTGGGTGCTCAGTACTCAGGGTGCTGGCTGCTCAGTGCTCGGGGTGCTCGGTGCTCAGTACTCAGGGTGCTGGGTGCTCAGTGCTCAGGGTGCTGGGTGCTCAGTACTCAGGGTGCTCGGTGCTCAGTACTCAGGGTGCTGTGTGCTCAATGCTCAGGGTGCTGGGTGCTAAGTACTCAGGTTGCTGGGTGCTCAGTACTCAGGGTTCTGGGTGCTCAGTGCTCAGGGTGCTGGGTGCTCAGTGCTCAGGGTGCTGGGTGCTCAGTACTCAGTGTGCTGGGTGCTTAGTGCTCGAGGTCCTCGGTGCTCAGTACTCAAGGTGCTGGGTGCTCAGTGCTCAGGGTGCAGGGTGCTCAGTCCTCGGGGTGCTCCGTGCTCAGGGTGCTGGGTGCTCAGTGCTCAGGGTGCTGGGTGCTCAGTGCTCGGGTTGCTGGGTGCTGAGGGCTCAGCTTGCTGGGTGCTCAGTGCTCGGGGTGCTCGGTGCTCAGTGCTCAGGGTCCTGGGTGCTCAGTACTCAGGGTGCTGGGTGCTTAGTACTCAGGGTGCTCAGTGCTCAGTACACAGGGTGCTGGGTGCTCAGTGCTCGGGGTGCTGGGTGCTCAGTGCTCAGTACTCAGGGTGCTGGGTGCTCAGTGCTCGGGGTGCTGGGTGCTCAGTACACAGGGTGCTGGGGTGCTCAGTACTCAGGCTGCTGGGTGCTCAGTACTCAGGGTGATCTGTTCTCAGTACTCAGGGTGCTGGGTGCTCAGTGCTCGGGGTGCTGGGTGCTCAGTACTCGGGGTGCTCAGTGCTCAGTACTCAGGGTGCTGGGTGCTCAGTACTCAGGGGGTGCTGGGTGCTCAGTGCTCGGGGTGCTCGGTGCTCAGTACTCGGGGTGCTGGGTGCTCAGTACTCGGGGTGCTGGGTGCTCAGTGCTCAGGGTGCTGGGTGCTCAGTGCTCCGGGTGCTGGGTGCTCAGTGCTGAGGGTGCTGGCTGCTCAGTGCTCAGGGTGCTGGATGCTCAGTACTCAGCGTGCTCGGTGCTCAGTACTCAGGGTGCTCAGTGCTCAGTACTCAGCGTGCAGGTTGCTCAGTGCTCAGGGTCCTCGGTGCTCAGTACTCAGGGTGCTCAGTGCTCAGTACTCAGCGTGCTTTGTGCTCATTTCTCAGGGTGCTGGGTGCTCAGTACTCAGGGTGCTGGGTGCTCAGTACTCAGGGTGCTGGGTGCTCAGTACTCAGGGTGCTGGGTGCTCAGTGCTCGGGGTGCTCGGTGATCAGTACTCAGGCTGCTAGGTGCTCAGTGCTCAGGGTGCTGGGTACTCAGTACTCAGGGTGCTGGGTGCGCAGTGCTCAGGGTGCTGGGTGCTCAGTGCTCAGGGTGCTGGGTGCTCAGTGCTCGGGGTGCTGGGTGCTCAGTGCTCGGGGTGCTGGGTGCTCAGTGCTCAGTGCTCAGGGTGCTGGGTGCTCAGTGCTCAGTGCTCAGGTTGCTGGTTGCTCAGTACTCAGGTTGCTGGGTGCTCAGTACTCAGGGTGCTGGGTGCTCAGTGCTCAGGGTGCTGGGTGCTCAGTACTCAGGGTGCTGGGTGCTCAGTGCTCGGGGTGCTGCGTGCTCAGTGCTCAGGGTGCTGGGTGCTCAGTGCTCAGGGTGCTGGGTGCTCAGTACTCAGGGTGCTGGGTGCTCAGTGCTCGGGGTGCTCGGTGCTCAGTACTCTTGGTGCTGGGTGCTCAGTACTCAGGGTGCTGGGTGCTCAGTGCTTGGGGTGCTCGGTGCTCAGTGCTCAGGATGCTCGGTGCTCAGTACTCTTGGTGCTGGGTGCTCAGTACTCAGGGTGCTGGGTGCTCAGTGCTCGGGGTGCTCGGTGCTCAGTACTCAGGGTGCTGGGTGCTCAGTGCTCAGGGTGCTGGGTGCTCAGTACTCAGGGTGCTCGGTGCCCAGTACTCAGGGTGTCTGGGTGCTCAGTGCTCAGGTGGCTGGGTGCTAAGTACTCAGGGTGCTGGGTGCTCAGTACTCAGGGTGCTGGGTGCTCAGTGCTCAGGGTGCTGGGTGCTCAGTGCTCAGCGTGCTGGGTGCTCAGTATTCAGTGTGCTGGATGCTTAGTGCTCGAGGTGCTCGGTGCTCAGTACTCAAGGTGCTGGGTGCTCAGTGCTCAGGGTGCAGGGTGCTCAGTCCTCGGGGTGCTCCGTGCTCAGGGTGCTGGGTGCTCAGTGCTCAGGGTGCTGGGTGCTCAGTGCTCGGGTTGCTGGGTGCTGAGGGCTCAGGGTGCTGGGTGCTCAGTGCTCGGGGTGCTCGGTGCTCAGTGCTCAGGGTCCTGGGTGCTCAGTACTCAGGGTGCTGGGTGCTTAGTACTCAGGGGTGCTCAGTGCTCAGTACACAGGGTGCTGGGTGCTCAGTGCTCGGGGTGCTGGGTGCTCAGTGCTCAGTACTCAGGTGCTGGGTGCTCAGTGCTCGGGGTGCTGGGTGCTCAGTACTCAGGGTACTCAGTACTCAGTACTCAGGGTGCTGGGTGCTCAGTGCTTGGGGTGCTGGGTGCTCAGTGCTCAGGGTGCTGGGTACTCAGTACTCAGTGTGCTCAGTACTCAATACTCAGGGTGCGGGGTGCTCAGTACTCAGGGTGCTGGGTGCTCAGTGCTCGGGGTGCTGGGTGCTCAGTGCTCAGTACTCAGGGTGCTGGGTGCTCAGTGCTCGGGGAGCACGGTGCTCAGTACTCAGGGTGCTGGGTGCTCAGTACTTCAGTGCTCGGGGTCCTGGTTGCTCAGTGCTCAGGGTGCTGGGTGCTCAGTACTCAGCGTGCTCGGTGCTCAGTACTCAGGGTGCTCAGTGCTCAGTACTCAGCGTTCTGGGTGCTCAGTGCTCAGGGTCCCAGGTGCTCAGTACTCAGGGTCCTCAGTGCTCAGTACTCAGCGTGCTTTGTGCTCAGTGCTCAGGGTGCTGGGTGCTCAGTACTCATGGTACTGGGTGCTCAGTGCTCGGGGTGCTCGGTGATCAGTACTCAGGGTGCTGGGTGATCAGTGCTCAGGGTGCTGGGTACTCAGTACTCAGGGTGCTGGGTGCTCAGTGCTCAGGGGCTGGGTGCTCAGTGCTCAGGGTGCTGGGTTGCTCAGTGCTCGGGGTGCTGGGTGCTCAGTGCTCATGGTGCTGGGTGCTCAGTGCTCGGGGTGCTCGGTGATCAGTACTCAGGGTGCTGGGTGATCAGTGCTCAGGGTGCTGGGTACTCAGTACTCAGGGTGCTGGGTGCTCAGTGCTCAGGGGCTGGGTGTTCAGTGCTCAGGGTGCTGGGTGCTCAGTGCTCGGGGTGCTGGGTGCTCAGTGCTCGGGGTGCTGGGTGCTCAGTGCTCAGTGCTCAGGGTGCTGGGTGCTCAATTCTCAGGGTGCTGGTTGCTCAGTACCTCAGGGTGGCTGGGTGCTCAGTACTCAGGGTGCTGGGTGCTCAGTGCTCAGGGTGCTGGGTGCTCAGTGCTCAGGGTGCTCAGTGCTCAGTACTCAGGGTGCTGGGTGCTCATTACTCAGGGTGCTGGGTGCTCAGTGCTCGGGGTGCTGGGGTGCTCAGTACTCAGGGTGCTGGGTGCTCAGTGCTCAGGGTGCTGGGTGACCAGTACTCAGGGTGCTGGGTGCTCAGTGCTCGGGGGGTGCTCGGTGCTCAGTGTTTGGGTGGTGGGTGCTCAGTGCTCAGGGTGCTGGGTGCTCGGTGCTCAGTGCTCAGGATGCTCGGTGCTAAGTACTCTTGGTGCTGGGTGCTCAGTACTCAGGGTGCTGGGTGCTCAGTGCTCGGGGTGCTCGGTGCTCAGTACTCAGGGTGCTGGGTGCTCAGTGCTCAGGGTGCTGGGTGCTCAGTACTCAGGGTGCTCAGTACTCAGTACTCAGGGTGCTGGGTGCTCAGTGCTTGGGGTGCTGGGTGCTCAGTGCTCATGGTGCTGTGTGCTCAGTGCTCAGAGTGCTTGGTGCTCAGTACTCGGGGTGCTCGGTGCTCAGTACTCAGGGTGCTGGGTGCTCAGTACTCAGGGTGCTCGGTGCTCAGTACTCAGGGTGCTGGGGTGCTCAGTGTTCAGGGTGCTGGGTGCTAAGTACTCAGGGTGCTGGGTGCTCAGTACTCAGGGTGCTGGGTGCTCAGTGCTCAGGGTGCTGGGTGCTCAGTGCTCAGGGTGCTGGGTGCTCAGTACTCAGGTGCTCGGTGCTCAGTACTCAGGGTGCTGTGTGCTCAGTGCTCAGGGTGCTGGGTGCTAAGTACTCAGGTTGCTGGGTGCTCAGTACTCAGGGTTCTGGGTGCTCAGTGCTCAGGGTGCTGGGTGCTCAGTGCTCAGGGTGCTGGGGTGCTCAGTACTCAGTGTGCTGGGTGCTTAGTGCTCGAGGTCCTCGGGGCTCAGTACTCAAGGTGCTGGGTGCTCAGTGCTCAGGGTGCAGGGTGCTCAGTCCTCGGGGTGCTCCGTGCTCAGGGTGCTGGGTGCTCAGTGCTCAGGGTGCTGGGTGCTCAGTGCTCGGGTTGCTGGGTGCTGAGGGCTCAGCTTGCTGGGTGCTCAGTGCTCGGGGTGCTCGGTGCTCAGTGCTCAGGGTCCTGGGTGCTCAGTACTCAGGGTGCTGGGTGCTTAGTACTCAGGGTGCTCAGTGCTCAGTACACAGGGTGCTGGGTGCTCAGTGCTCGGGGTGCTGGGTGCTCAGTGCTCAGTACTCAGGGTGCTGGGTGCTCAAGTGCTCGGGGTGCTGGGTGCTCAGTACACAGGGTGCTGGGTGCTCAGTACTCAGGCTGCTGGGTGCTCAGTACTCAGGGTGATCTGTTCTCAGTACTCAGGGTGCTGGGTGCTCAGTGCTCGGGGTGCTGGGTGCTCAGTACTCGGGGTGCTCAGTGCTCAGTACTCAGGGTGCTGGGTGCTCAGTACTCAGGGTGCTGGGTGCTCAGTGCTCGGGGTGCTCGGTGCTCAGTACTTCGGGGTGCTGGGGTGCTCAGTACTCGGGGTGCTGGGTGCTCAGTGCTCAGGGTGCTGGGTGCTCAGTGCTCCGGGTGCTGGGTGCTCAGTGCTGAGGGTGCTGGCTGCTCAGTGCTCAGGGTGCTGGATGCTCAGTACTCAGCGTGCTCGGTGCTCAGTACTCAGGGTGCTCAGTGCTCAGTACTCAGCGTGCAGGTTGCTCAGTGCTCAGGGTCCTCGGTGCTCAGTACTCAGGGTGCTCAGTGCTCAGTACTCAGCGTGCTTTGTGCTCATTTCTCAGGGTGCTGGGTGCTCAGTACTCAGGGTGCTGGGTGCTCAGTACTCAGGGTGCTGGGTGCTCAGTACTCAGGGTGCTGGGTGCTCAGTGCTCGGGGTGCTCGGTGATCAGTACTCAGGCTGCTAGGTTCTCAGTGCTCAGGGTGCTGCGGTACTCAGTACTCAGGGTGCTGGGTGCGCAGTGCTCAGGGTGCTGGGTGCTCAGTGCTCAGGGTGCTGGGTGCTCAGTGCTCGGGGTGCTGGGTGCTCAGTGCTCGGGGTGCTGGGTGCTCAGTGCTCAGTGCTCAGGGTGCTGGGTGCTCAGTGCTCAGTGCTCAGGTTGCTGGTTGCTCAGTACTCAGGTTGCTGGGTGCTCAGTACTCAGGGTGCTGGGGTGCTCAGTGCTCAGGGTGCTGGGTGCTCAGTACTCAGGGTGCTGGGTGCTCAGTGCTCGGGGTGCTGCGTGCTCAGTGCTCAGGGTGCTGGGTGCTCAGTGCTCAGGGTGCTGGGTGCTTAGTACTCAGGGTGCTGGGTGCTCAGTGCTCGGGGTGCTCGGTGCTCAGTACTCTTGGTGCTGGGTGCTCAGTACTCAGGGTGCTGGGTGCTCAGTGCTTGGGGTGCTCGGTGCTCAGTACTCAGGGTGCTGGGTGCTCAGTACTCAGGGTGCTCGGTGCTCAGTACTCAGGGTGCTGGGTGCTCAGTGTTCAGGGTGCTGGGTGCTAAGTACTCAGGGTGCTGGGTGCTCAGTACTCAGGGTGCTGGGTGCTCAGTGCTCAGGGTGCTGGGTGCTCAGTGCTCAGGGTGCTGGGTGCTCAGTACTCAGGGTGCTCGGTGCTCAGTACTCAGGGTGCTGTGTGCTCAGTGCTCAGGGTGCTGGGTGCTAAGTACTCAGGTTGCTGGGTGCTCAGTACTCAGGGTTCTGGGTGCTCAGTGCTCAGGGTGCTGGGTGCTCAGTGCTCAGGGTGCTGGGTGCTCAGTACTCAGTGTGCTGGGTGCTTAGTGCTCGAGGTCCTCGGGGCTCAGTACTCAAGGTGCTGGGTGCTCAGTGCTCAGGGTGCAGGGTGCTCAGTCCTCGGGGTGCTCCGTGCTCAGGGTGCTGGGTGCTCAGTGCTCAGGGTGCTGGGTGCTCAGTGCTCGGGTTGCTGGGTGCTGAGGGCTCAGCTTGCTGGGTGCTCAGTGCTCGGGGTGCTCGGTGCTCAGTGCTCAGGGTCCTGGGTGCTCAGTACTCAGGGTGCTGGGTGCTTAGTACTCAGGGTGCTCAGTGCTCAGTACACAGGGTGCTGGGTGCTCAGTGCTCGGGGTGCTGGGTGCTCAGTGCTCAGTACTCAGGGTGCTGGGTGCTCAGTGCTCGGGGTGCTGGGTGCTCAGTACACAGGGTGCTGGGTGCTCAGTACTCAGGCTGCTGGGTGCTCAGTACTCAGGGTGATCTGTTCTCAGTACTCAGGGTGCTGGGTGCTCAGTGCTCGGGGTGCTGGGTGCTCAGTACTCGGGGTGCTCAGTGCTCAGTACTCAGGGTGCTGGGTGCTCAGTACTCAGGGTGCTGGGTGCTCAGTGCTCGGGGTGCTCGTTGCTCAGTACTCGGGGTGCTGGGTGCTCAGTACTCGGGGTGCTGGGTGCTCAGTGCTCAGGGTGCTGGGTGCTCAGTGCTCCGGGTGCTGGGTGCTCAGTGCTGAGGGTGCTGGCTGCTCAGTGCTCAGGGTGCTGGATGCTCAGTACTCAGCGTGCTCGGTGCTCAGTACTCAGGGTGCTCAGTGCTCAGTACTCAGCGTGCAGGTTGCTCAGTGCTCAGGGTCCTCGGTGCTCAGTACTCAGGGTGGCTCAGTGCTCAGTACTCAGCGTGCTTTGTGCTCATTCTCAGGGTGCTGGGTGCTCAGTACTCAGGGTGCTGGGTGCTCAGTACTCAGGGTGCTGGGTGCTCAGTACCTCAGGGTGCTGGGTGCTCAGTGCTCGGGGTGCTCTGGTGATCAGTACTCAGGCTGCTAGGTTCTCAGTGCTCAGGGTGCTGGGTACTCAGTACTCAGGGTGCTGGTGCGCAGTGCTCAGGGTGCTGGGTGCTCAGTGCTCAGGGTGCTGGGTGCTCAGTGCTCGGGGTGCTGGGTGCTCAGTGCTCGGGGTGCTGGGTGCTCAGTGCTCAGTGCTCAGGGTGCTGGGTGCTCAGTGCTCAGTGCTCAGGTTGCTGGTTGCTCAGTACTCAGGTTGCTGGGTGCTCAGTACTCAGGGTGCTGGGTGCTCAGTGCTCAGGGTGCTGGGTGCTCAGTACTCAGGGTGCTGGGTGCTCAGTGCTCGGGTGCTGCGTGCTCAGTGCTCAGGGTGCTGGGTGCTCAGGGTGCTCAGGGTGCTGGGTGCTTAGTACTCAGGGTGCTGGGTGCTCAGTGCTCGGGGTGCTCGGTGCTCAGTACTCTTGGTGCTGGGTGCTCAGTACTCAGGGTGCTGGGTGCTCAGTGCTTGGGGTGCTCGGTGCTCAGTGCTCAGGATGCTCGGTGCTCAGTACTCTTGGTGCTGGGTGCTCAGTACTCAGGGTGCTGGGTGCTCAGTGCTCGGGGTGCTCGGTGCTCAGTACTCAGGGTGCTGGGTGCTCAGTGCTCAGGGTGCTGGGTGCTCAGTACTCAGGGTGCTCGGTGCCCCAGTACTCAGGGTGCTGGGTGCTCAGTGCTCAGGTTGCTGGGGTGCTAAGTACTCAGGGTGCTGGGTGCTCAGTACTCAGGGTGCTGGGTGCTCAGTGCTCAGGGTGCTGGATGCTCAGTGCTCAGCGTGCTGGGTGCTCAGTATTCAGTGTGCTGGATGCTTAGTGCTCGAGGTGCTCGGTGCTCAGTACTCAAGGTGCTGGGTGCTCAGTGCTCAGGGTGCAGGGTGCTCAGTCCTCGGGGTGCTCCGTGCTCAGGGTGCTGGGTGCTCAGTGCTCAGGGTGCTGGGTGCTCAGTGCTCGGGTTGCTGGGTGCTGAGGGCTCAGGGTGCTGGTTGCTCAGTGCTCGGGGGTGCTCGGTGCTCAGTGCTCAGGGTCCTGGGTGCTCAGTACTCAGGGTGCTGGGTGCTTAGTACTCAGGGTGCTCAGTGCTCAGTACACAGGGTGCCTGGGTGCTCAGTGCTCGGGGTGCTGGGTGCTCAGTGCTCAGTACTCAGGGTGCTGGGTGCTCAGTGCTCGGGGTGCTGGGTGCTCAGTGTTCAGGGTGCTGGGTGCTAAGTACTCAGGGTGCTGGGTGCTCAGTACTCAGGGTGCTGGGTGCTCAGTGCTCAGGGTGCTGGGTGCTCAGTACTCAGGGTGCTGGGTGCTCAGTGGTCAGGGTGCTGGGTGCTCAGTACTCAGGGTGCTCAGTACTCAGGGTGCTGTGTGCTTAGTACTCAGGGTGCTCTGTACTCAGGGTGCTGGGTGCTCAGTGCTCGGGGTGCTGGGTGCTCAGTACTCAGGGTGCTCAGTACTCAGGGTGCTCGGTGCTCAGTGCTTGGGGAGCTGGGTGCTCAGGTGCTCAGGGTGCTGGGTGCTCAGTGCTCAGGGTGCTGGGTGCTCAGTACTCGGCCGTGCTCGGTGCTCAGTACTCAGGGTGCTGGGTGCTCAGTACTCAGGGTGCTGGGTGCTCAGTACTCAGGGTGCTCGGTGCTCAGTACTCAGGGTGCTGGGTGCTCAGTGGTCAGGGTGCTGGGTGCTAAGTACTCAGGGTGCTGGGTGCTCAGTACTCAGGGTGATGGGTGCTCAGTGCTCAGGGTGCTGGGTGCTCAGTGGTCAGGGTGCTGGGTGCTAAGTACTCAGGGTGCTGGGTGCTCAGTACTCAGGGTGCTGGGTGCTCAGTGCTCGGGGTGCTGGGTGCTCAGTGCTCATGGTGCTGGGTGCTCAGTGCTCGGGGTGCTCGGTGATCAGTACTCAGGGTGCTGGGTGATCAGTGCTCAGGGTGCTGGGTACTCAGTACTCAGGGTGCTGGGTGCTCAGTGCTCAGGGGCTGGGTGTTCAGTGCTCAGGGTGCTGGGTGCTCAGTGCTCGGGGTGCTGGGTGCTCAGTGCTCGGGGTGCTGGGTGCTCAGTGCTCAGTGCTCAGGGTGCTGGGTGCTCAATTCTCAGGGTGCTGGTTGCTCAGTACTCAGGGTGCTGGGTGCTCAGTACTCAGGGTGCTGGGTGCTCAGTGCTCAGGGTGCTGGGTGCTCAGTACTCAGGGTGCTGGGTGCTCAGTGCTCAGGGTGCTGGGTGCCCAGTACTCAGGGTGCTGGGTGCTCAGTGCTCGGGGTGCTCGGTGCTCAGTGTTTGGGGTGGTGGGTGCTCAGTGCTCAGGGTGCTGGGTGCTCGGTGCTCAGTGCTCAGGATGCTCGGTGCTAAGTACTCTTGGTGCTGGGTGCTCAGTACTCAGGGTGCTGGGTGCTCAGTGCTCGGGGTGCTCGGTGCTCAGTACTCAGGGTGCTGGGTGCTCAGTGCTCAGGGTGCTGGGTGCTCAGTACTCAGGGTGCTCAGTACTCAGTACTCAAGGGTGCTGGGTGCTCAGTGCTTGGGGTGCTGGGTGCTCAGTGCTCAGGGTGCTGTGTGCTCAGTGCTCAGTGTGCTTGGTGCTCAGTACTCGGGGTGCTCGGTGCTCAGTACTCAGGGTGCTGGGTGCTCAGTACTCAGGGTGCTGGGTGCTCAGTACTCAGGGTGCTCGGTGCTCAGTACTCAGGGTACTGGGTGCTCAGTGTTCAGGGTGCTGGGTGCTAAGTACTCAGGGTGCTGGGTGCTCAGTACTCAGGGTGATGGGTGCTCAGTGCTCAGGGTGCTGGGTGCTCAGTACTCAGGGTGCTGGGTGCTCAGTGGTCAGGGTGCTGGGTGCTCAGTACTCAGGGTGCTCAGTACTCAGGGTGCTGTGTGCTTAGTACTCAGGGTGCTCAGTACTCAGGGTGCTGGGTGCTCAGTGCTCGGGGTGCTGGGTGCTCAGTACTCAGGGTGCTCAGTACTCAGGGTGCTCGGTGCTCAGTGCTTGGGGTGCTGGGTGCTCAGTGCTCAGGGTGCTGGGTGCTCAGTGCTCAGGGTGCTGGGTGCTCAGTACTCGGCGTGCTCGGTGCTCAGTACTCAGGGTGCTGGGTGCTCAGTACTCAGGGTGCTGGGTGCTCAGTACTCAGGGTGCTCGGTGCTCAGTACTCAGGGTGCTGGGTGCTCAGTGGTCAGGGTGCTGGGTGCTAAGTACTCAGGGTGCTGGGTGCTCAGTACTCAGGGTGATGGGTGCTCAGTGCTCAGGGTGCTGGGTGCTCAGTACTCAGGGTGCTGGGTGCTCAGTGCTCAGGGTGCTGGGTGCTCAGTACTCAGGGGGCTCAGTACTCAGGGTGCTGGGTGCTCAGTACTCAGGGTGCTCAGTACTCAGGGTGCTGGGTGCTCAGTGCTCGGGGGTGCTCGGTGCTCAGTACTCTTGGTGCTGGGTGCTCAGTACTCAGGGTGCTGGGTGCTCAGTGCTTGGGGTGCTCGGTGCTCAGTGCTCAGGATGCTCGGTGCTCAGTACTCTTGGTGCTGGGTGCTCAGTACTCAGGGTGCTGGGTGCTCAGTGCTCGGGGTGCTCGGTGCTCAGTACTCAGGGTGCTGGGTGCTCAGTGCTCAGGGTGCTGGGTGCTCAGTTCTCAGGGTGCTCGGTGCTCAGTACTCAGGGTGCTGGTGCTCAGTGCTCAGGTTGCTGGGTGCTAAGTACTCAGGGTGCTGGGTGCTCAGTACTCAGGGTGCTGGGTGCTCAGTGCTCAGGGTGCTGGGTGCTCAGTGCTCAGCGTGCTGGGTGCTCAGTATTCAGTGTGCTGGGTGCTTAGTGCTCGAGGTGCTCGGTGCTCAGTACTCAAGGTGCTGGGTGCTCAGTGCTCAGGGTGCAGGGTGCTCAGTCCTCGGGGTGCTCCGTGCTCAGGGTGCTGGGTGCTCAGTGCTCAGGGTGCTGGGTGCTCAGTGCTCGGGTTGCTGGGTGCTGAGGGCTCAGGGTCCTGGGTGCTCAGTACTCAGGGTGCTGGGTGCTTAGTACTCAGGGTGCTCAGTGCTCAGTACACAGGGTGCTGGGTGCTCAGTGCTCGGGGTGCTGGGTGCTCAGTGCTCAGTACTCAGGGTGCTGGGTGCTCAGTACTCAGTACTCAGGGTGCTGGGTGCTCAGTACTCAGGGTGCTGGGTGCTCAGTGCTCGGGGTGCTGGGTGCTCAGTGCTCAGTACTCAGGGTGCTGGGTGCTCAGTGCTCGGGAGCACGGTGCTCAGTACTCGGGGTGCTGGATGCTCAGTACTCAGTGCTCGGGGTCCTGGTTGCTCAGTGCTCAGGGTGCTGGGTGCTCAGTACTCAGCGTGCTCCGTGCTCAGTACTCAGGGTGCTCAGTGCTCAGTACTCAGCGTTCTGGGTGCTCAGTGCTCAGGGTCCCCGGTGCTCAGTACTCAGGGTCCTCAGTGCTC